>NC_138769.1:285713775-287048775 GCF_965119305.1 Pelophylax lessonae
AAATAAAAAAAAAAACATGTATAGAGTACATAAAGACACACTTTGCAAAAACTATACCAAACAGTTAGAGCATGAAAAGTATTCATCCAACAGAATACACTTACTGCAATATGGATCTTTAGGCATGCCAGCAAACCCCCACCCCAAAAGCAAAATTTTTTTTTTTTTTTTTTTTTTTATACCACTTCAGTAATTTCCATCCAGAGACTATTCAGCTTGGTGCTCATTAAATATCTCCAACAATGTCATACATCATCGTGGTATAGACTTAGCTTTTAATTAGTACTCTCCATTTCTTAAACTTCCAGATGCCCTCGGCATCTATCTCCTCTCTTTTTTTATCCAGCATATAAAAGAAATACAGCTTACTTAGCCATAAACCTATACATTGTTTGCTACTTAGTGAAACATATTTATACGCATACAAATTACGTGCCTCCCACAATACCTCCTTTAGGGCACATAACAGTAGCCACAGTAGCTTCTGTTTACCTTTTCCTAGAGTCCCCAACCCATACATCATCATTTTCCATCCACTCACCCTCACCCCTATTATTTCCTTCACCAGGTCCTGACTCCTATTAATCACCTCTTTCGCAAATTCACACCCCCAAAACACATGTTCACAATCTTCTACACCCCCACAATTCTCTCTTGGACATATATCAGACACACACAAATCCCTTCCCCTCATAAACCACCTTGTAGCTAAGCATTCATGCAGACTCATCCAAACTATCTCTCTCTGCACATTAGTCACACCATACACATTCATTTTCTTCCATACTTCACCAGCCACTGATGCATTCACTTCTTTAAGGTTACATACATTCTCCCTCTCAAACAACCATTTTTTCACCCTCACTTTATCTCTTTCCTTTTCTCCTAATTCAGCCAACCTAAATTCCACCCTAAACCTTTCTAATATCCAGTAGTCACGTGCCACTACAAAGGCAACCGGCAACCTTGAGTCCCTTTCCAACCACCCCCACCTCCTAAACAACCAACCCCCCATAAATGCAACCATCCCAGCACACAACCCACCATTCTCCAAAATCCTCACCACACAAAACCAATACTGCAATAACAAAAATACTCTCACATTCGGAAAACTTAAACCACCATTACATTCCCGCCTACACACATACTCCCTCTTCACTCTTTCTATTTTGGACCCCCACAGAAAGGTAAACAATAATTTATTAATTTTCCTTACTCTTATCTCCCCAGGAGGAAAAATATTACTTGTATATAAAATCAAAGGTAAGATTACAGCCTTAATAACTAATACTTTCCCATAAACTGATAGCTTTCGCAGACACCAAAACCTCAACTTCTTAGCCACCTTTTCTCCTACTTCATTCCAACACACTTCCCCCTTCATTCTTTGATCAAAAACAATACCAAGAATCCTTACTCCATCCTCCGCTCTCCCAATCTGATCATCCACACTTTCCACATGTCTCCCATACACACCCATGCTACACTTACTCCAATTCACACTCATTCCTGCGCATATACAAAAAATAGACAAAAGTAGCTTCACCCTCTTTACACCAACTACCGACTGACATACTACCACCACATCATCCATATAACCCAAACATTTCACCGTCCCCCCTCCACTACCAGGCACCAAAAAGCCCCTCACAACCTTATCTCTCTGGATCATCCTCAACAGTGGGTCAATAAAACAAATAAAAAGAATAGGGGACAAGGGACACCCTTGTCTCACCCCTGATTTAATAAAAAAAGCCCGCCCCAACCTTCCATTAACTAAAACCCGACTACTAATTCCCCAATACAGACCCTTCAATACTTTAACCAGATGCTGTGGCACACCCATCCGTTTTAAAACCTCCCACAAAAAGCCATGATTGGCTTTATCGAAAGCCTTTTCTAAATCAAAAGACGTCAGGATAATCGAGCTATTCCTGTCTTTACAAAAATTAATGATATCCCTAATTAAGATTAGATTTTCTGAGCTTCTTCGACCTGGCACAGCACAAGTCTGCGTCACACTTACCATCTTACTAATTACTCTAGACAATCGTCTGGCAATCATTTTTGCAAAAACTTTATAGTCAGAATTTAAGAAATAGGCCTCCAATTCCGAACATCTTTTCTATCTCCCTTTTTGTAAATTAAGACCACCACCCCCATTTTCATAGATTCAGACAAGGTACCTTTGCCCATTATACACCTAAACACCTCTACTACTTCCCCCTTAACAATATCCCAATACATTTTAAAGAACTCACTGGGTAAGCCATCACCCCCCGGGGTTTTATTTGCCGCCATACTTGCAACTGCTTCCCAAACTTCAGCCTCTTCCACCTCTTTCTGTAAAAAAACCCTATCATCCTCATCTAGATTATCTTCCAACATATCAAACACTCTTGAATCAGACTCATCTACACACACTCCTTTATAAAGCCTTTCATAAAAATCAGTCACACAATCCAACACATCATCCCCTTTACATTCATTCCCTTCCTCATCATACACTGCCTCAAACACCCCTTTCTCACCACAAGCCTTCTTAAAGAAAAACCTAGAGCATTTTTCATCCTGCTCCAAATATTTAACTTTTGCTTGAAAAATAATTTGTTTTCCCCTTCTGGTTAGTACTTCCTTAATTCTTCCCCTAACATGCTCAATTTCCTCTGCCATGTCAAAACCCATATTCCTAAATGAATATAATGTAGCCAACCTGGCTTGCAAACTAATATATCTCCTCTTTTCACTGATATTTTTATCCCTACTTTTTTTTTGAAAAAAAACCTTAATTTTCTTTTTAATCCAATCCCACCACCCCAAAATATCATTAAAGTCCTTTTTCCTATGGACCCATCTATTATACAATTTATTAAATTGGGCTTTAACATGCTCATCCTGCAACAGCAAGCTATTTAATTTCCATATTCCCGACCCTAAGTTAATGTCACCCCTCACACACAAATCAACATATACTGCAACATGGTCAGAAAAAACTACCGGTCTATGCCTGACATCAGAGCATTTTAAAGCCTCTGAAAACAAACATAAATCAATTCTGGACTTGGCTCGCCCACTCTCAGAAAAAAAAGTGAAGTAGGGGTCCACCAAATCCAGAACGATATGTGCATCATTAAGATGTAAATCCTGAATTATGCTATTCAAAATAGCGCTATTAGCATTCAGCTTAGCATCCACTGTTCCCACTCGATCTTTCAAAAATCGGATTGTATTAAAGTCACCCATAATCACACAAGGCCTCCTCCCCACTGCATGCAATTTCAACACCTCAAATACTTCAGGACGGTCCCGTCTATTCGCGGGAGCATATAAATTAAATAATCGAAATTTCTGGTTAAACAAAACTAAATCTGCCATAAGTAGTCTTCCAGGCACTAACACAACGTGTGATATGATGTGAATGTTCCTATTTGCGATGATAATACCCACCCCAGCATTCCTATTGTCCCCAACTGGCGACCAGATATAATCCACTACCCAGTCCGGAAGTTTGGGCGGCCAATTAAAGAAACATTCCTGCAGGCAATAAATGTCTCCTCCATTAACTTTCAGATCTTCAAGAATAACTGCTTGCCTAGCAGGAGACCCAAAACCCCTCACATTGAGGGACACAAACTTAATGCTCATTCACATAATGTGCGTTATTTACCCCCAGTCTCATCACCTGTGCCAGAAAAATGACATACATTGTTCAAAGCAACAACACTTTCATCATCCAAAAAATCCAGGCTAGGTGACAGCATAGCTGGCTGGAAAGAATCAAGTGACCCAGGACTCAAGGGTGATGACTCCTTCTCTACTTCAGCGCCCAACACTGCCAGGACCTCAAAAGGGTTACTTATTTCAAACCCAGGTGTCTCTACCTTAAATTTTTTTGCCTTCTTCTGCTTGGGGCTGTCCAAAGAGTCCACCTTTGTCTTAGCCCCCATTGTTTCCATCTCCTCCACCTCTTGTGCATCCTGTACCTCCGGTTCCCACTGCAAAGCTGCTGTTAGGTTTTCCATGGGCTCTTCCACCTCCCTCTCCACCTCCACCCCATCCTCCACAAGTACTGGCTCAGCGCTAGTAGTTGGCTCTTCTGCCCTCTCTTCCACTTCCAGGTGCCCACTTTCCTTATCTTCAATCTCCCCTTCCTCTTCCTGTCTTTCCGGGGAGTCAGACAGCACCTGTGTGGACACTGGTCGTCCACTCTCAGAGGTGCGCTTAACAGCCTCAGCATATGAGACAAAGGCCCTCCTGACCTTTGAGCAATTTTTCACTGTGTGGTCACGCTGACCACAAACATCACAAGCACGCTTTACCAGACAAGCCCCGGCTTCATGCCCCTCTTCACCGCAGTTCCGGCAACGCTTTTCTACATTACAGTCTTCCCTGGTGTGCCCAAATGAAAAACACTTCCTGCAATATGCAGGCTGACCAGGATAAAAGAGAAAGCCTCTGTTACCTGCTATTGAAAAGTTGGCCGGTGGGTGACACACCCCACCAATCCCTCCTGGTTCCACCTTCAGTTTAACAAAGAACTTTAATTTGCTATTAAAGATCCCTAAACGGTTAGTCAGCCTGAAGCCCCCCTTCACTGAAGAGCAGTACCTTCTCAAAAAAGCAACAACTAAAGCAATATCCGTGAAAGGATTGAAAAGATGAACAACCAGTGGCTTCTCCTCCATGGCATACAGGGGTTCCACAATAAAAGGTCTTATTGATTCATTATTTGCTTTTTCCAATTCCCTGCACTTTTCAAAAACATCCATGCAAAGGGAACTGTGCACAAAGGAAACATCATAATACCTGGGTGCTGCATGATCCTGAATACAAAAAATATGTCGCAACTCCACTCCAACCGACTTCTGCAGTAAGTCCTGCACCAGAAATTCCAAGCTCACTTTACGAATATAACCAGGCAGAACCTGAAAACGAAGGGTGTTCTGTATTCCTTCTCGCTCCATCTTCTCCTGGTATCAACTCCACTCCTTTCAGGCAGCGTAATGCCTAACAGAAGCAAGCCATAAAGACATGTGGCCCTTTCACAGGCCAAATGATATGATCTCATACATCCCTTTATATAACCTTGGTTAAACTACACCCACCCAGTATAGGAAACGCCCAGCAAAGTAATTAATTGGGTCTGTTGGTTCCTAAACCAAAATCACCAGTTCACTAATGAATGAGTGTTTGGCTGGCCATCCATGATCAAAGTTTCTTACAAGTCAACACACATAAGAAATGCTTTCAATAATCTCAGCATGAGCACAAAGTGGCTTTTTCATTTAGACTAATGCCTCGTACACACGTACTGATCGTCGGCCGACCGATCGGCCATCTTTTGTCCAGGGCTGTCCTGTCTGTTGAAAACTGCAAAAGACTGCACACGAATTTTGTCGGCCAACAACAGACGACTGCAGAAGTGATGTCATGTGATGGTTAACTTTCCGTGTGTTTTTTCTTTTCTGAGCATGCTCAGTCTTGCAAATCTGCTGATTGTCGGCCGAATTCTGTACTGACTGGCGAACAATCGGCCGTTCTGGTGTTGGCCAACAAAAATTTTAATGCCTGCACGACAGATTCTGTTCGGCCGAAAATGCGATGTCGGCTGTCGGAAGCATCATACTAACAAGCCTACAATCGGCCGATCGGTCGTCGGCCGAATATTTACGGCCGACAATCGGTACGTGTGTACGAGGCTTAAGGCTGGCCATACATGTTCCAATTTTCTTACAATTTTCTGTCCAATTTTCTTGAAATTTACCTTCAAGTATGTAGTACAAAGGCCTGCCTAATTAGATACAAGTGAATGTGTTTTTTTAGCTTTGACCTCACATTATGTGGTTTGTGGTAGATCTACCAGAAAATTGTACAACAAAAGTTGAACATGTATGGCCAGCTTAATGGGCCATACACACTATAATGCCTCGTACACACGTACCGATCTTCGGCCGTAAATATTCGGCCGACGACCGATCGGCCGATTGTAGGCTTGTTAGTATGATGCTTCCGACAGCCGACAGCGCATTTTCGGCCGAAAAGAATCTGTCGTGCAGGCATTAAAATTTTTGTTGGCCAACACCAGAACGGCCGATTGTTCGCCAGTCAGTACAGAATTCGTCCGACAATCGGCTGATTTGCAAGACTGGGCATGCTCAGAAAAGAAAAAACACAGGGAAAGTTAACCATCACATGACATCACTTCTGCAGTCGTCTGTTGTTGGCCGACAAAATTCGTGTGCAGTCTTTTGCAGTTTTCAACAGACAGGACAGCCCTGGACAAAAGACAGCCGATCGTTCGGCCGACGATCAGTACGTGTGTACGGGGCTTAAGATTTTCTGAAGACTTTTTCCTTTAGATTTACCAAAACCAGATAATATGAGGTCAAACCTAAACACTTTCAATTTGTATGCAATCTGGCAGGCCCTTGCACTACATAGAAAAGGTAAATCTGAAGGAAAAAGTCTACGGAAAATCTTATAGTGTGTATGGCCATACATGTTCAATTTTTGTTGTACAATTTTCTGATAGATTAACCACAAACCACATAATGTGATGTCAAAGCTAAACAATACTTTCACTTATCCAATTAGGCAGGCCTTTGTACTACATGCTTGAAAGTAAATTTCAAGAAAATTGGACAGAAAATTGTAAGAAAATTGGATCATGTATGGCCATACACACTATAAGGTTTTCTGAAGACTTTTTCCTTCAGATTTACCTTTTCTATGTAGTGCAAGGGCCTGCCAGATTGCATACAAATTGAAAGTGTTTAGGTTTGACCTCATATTATCTGGTTTTGGTAAATCTAAAGGAAAAAATCTTCAGAAAATCTTATAGTGTGTATGGCCCATTAGTCTAATGCCCCGTACACACGTGCAGATTATCTGAAGACTTTTGTCTTCAGATTTACCTATTCTATGTAGTGCAAGGGCCTGCCGGATTGCATACAAATTGAAAGTGTTTAGGTTTGACCTCATATTATATGGTTTTGGTAAGTCTGCAGACAAAAGTCTTCAGATAATCTGCACGTGTGTACGGGGCATAAATGAAAAAGCCACTTTGTGCTCATTCTGAGATTACTGAAAGCATTTCCTATGTGTGTTGACTTGATGTAGTAATTTTTTATATATATATCTATATATCTTTTTTTGGGTTGTTGAATTCTGAGTTCTGGGGTTGCACTGCATATGTTCAATCAATTTGCAAATTCTCAGATTTGCAAGCTCAAACACTGCTATTTTTCAGAGTGTAATGTGGCTCTATATAGGAAGCAAAACTAATATGGCTCCCCACTCAACAAATATAATAATTTCACACATATACAATGTTTTATTTTTGGGGTGTTGCTTGTCATATATAACAACAGACAGTTGTAGGTAGTTCAGGGATTTGAACACCCAAATACATTATTGCAAGGCAGCTGTGCTAACCACTTGGATATTTTGGTCAGTTTATTTAATCAAGCTCAAGCTCAATACATATTTGCAACATTTTTGCAAAACACAATTTACACAAACATAATCACTTTGTTACATTTATTTCATAATATATGCCACTGATAGTTTCTTAGCCTATCAATTTAAGTTTAAAATACTAATTTTTCACAGAAATAAATGTTTTAAACACCTATATATAATTTCCAGCATGCAGGATTATTTTTAAAAATTTGTTGATTATATACAGTTTTACTAAACTAGATTAATTATTTGGGAATTGTGGTCTCTGAGGTTTTTTTTTTTTTTTTTGTTTCTTGTTATCTTTATACCAAGCATACATGCACTGGCACCTTAAGAGCCCATTCACATTGAGGCGACACGACTTCGGGGGGTGACCTGTGAAGTCGCGTGCACCGCTGTGCACCGCGACTTGCAGAGACTTCACATACTGGAAGTCTATGCAAGTCGCTCCGAGGTCGCCCCAAAGTAGTACAGGACCCTTTTTCTAAGTCGGAGTGACTTGTGTCACTCCTATTAGAACGGGTCCTGTACTACTCAATGGACCGTGACATACCGCGACTTGTCAGGCTGACAAGTCGCCTGACAAGTCGCGCTAATGTGAATGGGCTCTAAAAATTAATATAGTTTGATTAAATTAGTCCATCAAAAAATTTTAATAAATAAAAATTATTTGAGCTTGAATTGGGTCTAAATAGAATATATATATTGAAAAAAATGTCATTAGCTTTAGGTAGTTAAGTGGTTAGCACCACTGCCTTGCAACAGTGTATTTGGGTGTTCGAATCCCTGAACTACCTACAACTGTATGTTGTTATATATGACAAGCAACACTAATACGGCTTCTCCCCAAAAATGAAACATTGTATATGTGTGAAATTAATATATTTTTGGGGTTGGTTAGATATAGGAAGTAACAATAATATATTGTTTTTTGCATATATATATATATATATATATATATATATATATATATATATACATATGCAAAAAAACATATATTATTGTTACTTTCTATATCTAACCAACCCAAAAATATATTAATTTCACACATATACAATGTTTAATTTTCGGGGAGGAGCCGTGTTAGTGTTCCTTTTCATATATATATATATATATATCTATACATACATACACATAGGCAAATCAATAAATAAAAAACATATATATATATATATATATATATATATATATATATATATATATATATATATATATACATACATACACATATAATTATTTTTTGGGTATCTATATATATATATATATATATATATATATATATATATATATATATATATATACACATACACACACATATATATCTATATATCTATATATATATATATATATATATATATATATATATATATATATATATATATATATATATATATATTTATTTTTGTGATTCATATATATATATATATAGACATACATAGATATGTGCAAAAAAAAAAAAAATTAAAAAAAAAAAAAAAAAAAAAAATTATTAGCGCCGGAATAGCGCCGTTTTACCGCGAATTTGCGGCGGTATTTGCCGCAAATTCAATAAAACTCCCACTAACGTTTTCAAAAACGTTATTTTCAGCCTAGTTTTTGGTTTGGAGCATGCTCACATGAGCTATCTGCCAGAAATTGACTCTGGGGCTATTTTTGCAATTTACACTTTTATTAATATCTTTTTTTCTACTTAACATTTTCACACAGTTTAAAAGCAGTTTAGCTCAAAATCATATAACACATCTTTCCCACACATTTTTTATTTTTTTCCTGCCATATTTTGTGATTTTGAAAAAATTAGTCCACCTTTTAGCTGGACTGTTTTTAAGTCCAGTCCTGACATTAGTTGATCTTAATGAATCTCACAGTTGGCTTTATTTTCCGCCCGCCGTTCTTTGAATACCAATTTCAGACTTAAAAATTCACCGGTTCGCAAAATCCAGCCGAAACGCCAATTCTCCGTACTATGAATCAGGCCCATGGTCTCTGGGGCAGAGTGAAATTTATGGGAGTGGGGTCCTATGAGGTAGGAGGAGGCGGGACTAACCACACGTAGGCTGCCATGGAGTCCATCAGGAAAGGAAAATTACGGTAAGTATTTGATATAAATTTTCCGTTTTTTTTTTTTTTTCTTCAAACTTTTCGGTCTTTTTTTATTTGTTTAGCAAAAAATAAAAAACTTTGCGGTGATAAAATACCACCAAAAGAAAGCTCTATTTGTGGGGAAAAAATGACATAAATTTGGTTTAGGTACAGTGTTGCATGACCGCGCAATTGTCATTCAAAATGCAACATCGCTAAATGCTATAAATTGGCCTGGGCGGGAAGGGGGAAAAGTGCCCGGTATTGAAGTGGTTAAACATTGTAATAAATTATTTTAAATTGTAAGTAAATTAATTGTAAAAATTGTTAACATTTAAAAAAAATATATACATCTTTTTTCTTTAAATGTTATGTTTGTGTCCGATAATAATGATTGTAAAGTATTTTTAGTGAAAATATTGTCTTGATAAATTCAGGGGGGGCCCTGCCGAGTAGGCTGTATGGGGCCCGTGATTTCTAACAGCAGCCCTGACTGTGTCTGATGTGCCAGCAGGAGAGTCTGAAGAACATCTTGTAGCTAATGCCCCGTACACACGTGCAGATCGTCGGCCGAACGATCGGCCGTCTTTTGTCCCCGGGCTGTCCCTCGTGTCTGTTGAAAAGTGCAAAAGACTGCACAAGAATTTTGTCCGCCGACTACAGCCGACTGCAGAAGTGATGTCATGTGATGGATAACTTTCCCTGTGTTTTTTCTTTTCTGAGCATGCCCAGTCTTGCAAATCTGCTGTCTGTCGGCCGAATTCTGTATTGACTGACGAACAATCGGCCGCTCTGGTGTCGGCATACAAAAATTTTAATGCTTGCACGACAGATTATTTTCGGCCGAAAGTGCGCTGTCGGCTGTCGGAAGCATCATACTAACAAGCCGAAAATCGGCCGAATCTTTTCAGCCGACAATCTGCATGTGTGTACGAGGCATAAGGGCACGGTGGCTGTTGCTTCATGAGACAGAAGGACCAGATAAGGGCGAGCACACAGCAGAGAGTTTGTCTGTGACAGATGTTGTTATGGAGTGTCAAATTGATGTTGTCACTGGTAATGGTCAGGAGCAGCTCACTGATACTGAGCCGGAGAAGTTGAGAGGGACCCCAGCACCTGGCAGCATTCTGGCGGAGCACCAGGGAGAAGAAGAAGGTCCCTTTAACTTCTCAACCCTCGGCAGGTGAGTCTCTATGCATTCCCAGTGTCATAAAAGGTTTCAGGAAGGACTTAGGTCTTGAGTAAAGAGGCTGGCTAATATAGGCCAATAATAAAAGTATTAAAGCAGATGCTTGAACTTTGGAATGCACAGCCAATCTATACTGGGGTGTCTCCTCCACACTCAAATGGTCTGGTACTGTGGAGTACCACTGGGTGGAGCACTAAATGGCAAGCTGTACAAGACAAAGAAGAACAGGACAGGAATAGATTGTTTCAGAATTTTTTTAATAGTGTTAAAAGTTGCCCCTGGGTATGCTGCTGGACTAAAGTAATTTACTTCCTGTAAAAATGGTATATGGGAGATACTTTAGAGAAATGTAAAATTAGTAAAAAATGTCTGAGGTTTCACCTTTTAATAGCCAGGTGGAATTTCTGCTGCTATGGTCCAGGGTGGTGCTGGTCAGTTGTTGATGCCAGTGAAGTGCGCCAGTGCTCAAACCATGTGAGATGGAAGGGCAGAGCATGTGCTTAAGGAAATCGGGGTCAGTGGGCCAAAAAGAGGTTTATGTGACAGGTCTGATAAGACATCTGAGATATAGGAAAAAATTATATGTGAAAACTGGCAAAACAAATCAGAAGAGAGCTTATCACATACCTGGTAGAGATCAAGCTGTAGAGGGGGCTTCTCTTGCACCTCCTGTCCAACATCCCTGGTAGAAATGACAGGCAGTGTAGGGAACAGAGTGGCACAAGGGCCGGTATAGCAGGTGGCACAGGCTGCGTCTTGGCAGGAGACCGATGACCGTGGATTACCGGATGAGCACCTGCAACAGGAACTTTGTGATGCTGGATGAAAAGACAGGAGTGTAGCCGGAACACAAGCCAAGGAGTCATCAACAGCCGGGCACAGAACAGAAACGAGTACAGAAACGTGTGTCAAGATACAAGCCGAAGACGATATACAATCTGGCAGCAAGGTACAAAGGCATAAGACAGGAGCAGGGTCAATCACAGGCCTGGGTTACAGGTAGGCAGGCACAAATCCAAAGGAGAGTCAAGGACAAGCCTAGTCAGCACAGGTAAATCAGAAGCAGGTCAGGGCACAGGTGAACAGGAACAAGTTGAAAGACCACTCAGCAATGTGCTCCTGTCATTGCTCAGTTTAAATAGGCCGTTTGGCGCCAATGCGTGCGCGCGAACACATGTGCGCGAACGCGTGAACGCATGTGCGCAAACGCGTGAACGCATGTGCGCGATTGCACACACACACATTTCTTCTTGTACACACACTAATGTGCCTGGGCATGCGCGCCAACACCTGTTTGGGTCCAGCTGAATGTCTCTTACAGAGCTCCTCTGCTCAGGATTTGGATAGAGATTCAGGTGGTGTTGGAAAAGTTCAGCTGCCTGCAGTGTGTGTGACACCAGGTTAAGGGACATATTGTGAGGTTCCCTTGGATGATGGCCACCCTCCATTGTGTGTGCCCTGTGCAGACACTGACATAAAAAATGCTGGAAAAGATGATATTGAGAGGTGTTATATTGAACTGAATACATCTGTGCATGATAAACTGAATAAGGTGTTGATGATTCATAAAGATATGATGTTCAAATGTACCCATAAAGGTACAGGTAAACCTGGGAAAGAATTAGTGATTGCTGAGTCCAGTACCAGAAATAACAGGAGTATTAGGAAACCTGGGAACCTGAAGCAAAGAGGAAGAAATTTTATTAGAAAAACCACAGGGGACACCGTTAAAATTTCAAAATGCTTATGAAAGCGCACTCGTTAAAAATGTTGGGAAGGATTTATTAGAGCCCAGAGGAGTGTGGCAGTGAGGCTTATAGACAGAGACATTGGGTAGAGTTTGGACATGGTCAGACAGGATTGGACCCCTGTAAGTGAGAGCTGGCCCAGGGGGAATGAGTGGGGGATTTGTGACAGTACGTGATCTGTCATGGTGTTAAAATGTTCTTATGTCACCCAGGATTCTCAACTAGGCAGGTTGAGGGGCTCCAGGGTGCTGGTCTAATTTGGAGGAACATTTTTTTTGTTTCTATGGGGGTTGTTGAAATGCTGTTTGGGATCTGGAGATTTTGTGGTGATATGGGTCGGAGAAAATGTCTACTTCTAGGATAATTTTTTAGGAATAGCCAGGACATTGATTGTGCAGGAGGGTTCTGGGCTTTTTGTAGAGTCAGGACCAGGGTTCTGGGCTCCACCTTCCTGCAAAGTCCATGTGGGTGCAAGGGAGCAGCCACAAGCATGCATGTCTGCAAAGGGCACTCTGACAGAGCAGAGAGAGGGCCCAAGCCTGTAGGCTGTAGCAGCAGGGAATCTGGGAAAGAGAGAGGGCTAACAGAGGTACGGGATTTGTACATAAAACTAGGGATACTGTTACAGTTGACCGGTCAGGAGAATCAAGGCACAAAGACTCAGCAGTGGTGCTGCTAAAGAAAACCAGGAGGATGAATTGTACTTTATTTTTGCATTTATAGTGGAAACCCTTGTGTGGGCAATTGTTTTGTTTTGTTGGACATTTTCGTTCTCTGCAACAAAAGTGGGCTAAAAAGCCCTTAAACGGCACAACTAGGGAGGTCTCTACTCACTGGTAATCTCTACACTAAAGCTAAACAACCCCCAAACATTACAATATATATCATTGAACTATAAAATTTTAACTAGCACCTTAAGTACTTGTTATAGATTATTTTAACTAGTTTTGTGAAAAGGCAGTGTTCAGAACCTGACAAATACATTTTCTTTTTGGCAGTGATACTGATTGTGTAAAGTAAAAAGTGCGCTTATTCTGTGTGGGTGAAATTCACATAAAGGTGATGTGTACAATAAATAACATGTAATAAAAACCACATACAAATTGTCTCCAATACTTAGCTCTAAGGAGCAAAACAAAATGACTAATGGTGCAAAAAACAAATGAACATGAAATAGTGAACTTGGTTAAATCATATAACAGTTCATTAAAAAGAAGACTCCTCTTGCTGAGGTATAGGTGAGGAGATCAACCACAACCCGTGAAGTGGAAAAATCCAAAACATGCAAGAAAGATGAAGTGTAGAGAATTAGGTGTCCCTCCACCAGGTGAAATTCCTCCTTACCCAACGGAAGAAGGTAAGTGCTATACAGATGATCCAAATGTCCACAACGTTATATTCTTAACTTAAGTCACCTTCAAACGTGAGCAAACCTCCAGTGTAACACAAGCAAACCTGGCCTCTTACCGAAATTCCAATGCAAACAGACTCAGCAATCACTGTAATATAGCTGAAAGGCGATATTCTTTCCTCCCTCAAGACAGGCAGATAGCTTAACAGTTTCCACAGTTGGCTCCGATTTGCATAAAAAACATATAGGAGGCTGATAGTGTATTACCCTTGTTTTAATTTATTTAAATATACAGGTTGCACTTACATGAATGAGGTGAAAAAACGAGCGGTACAGATGGTATAGCGGAGAAGTTTCGTGTATAACTCGCGTCCGGCTGCAGCACGGACCGCGAGTGACGTAATGACGGCATGCCTCCCCTGCTGACGCGTTTCCTCCAATAGGACTTCAACTGAGAATGGGGATCCCCATTCTCAGTTGAAGTCCTATTGGAGGAAACGCGTCAGCAGGGGAGGCATGCCGTCATTACGTCACTCGCGGTCCGCGCTGCAGCCGGACGCGAGTTATACACGAAAATTCTCCGCTATACCATCTGTACCGCTCGTTTTTTCACCTCATTCATGTAAGTGCACCTGTATATTTAAATAAATTAAACCAAGGGTAATACACTATCAGCCTCCTATATGTTTTTTATGCAAATCGGAGCCAACTGTGGAAACTGTTAAGCTATCTGCCTGTCTTGAGGGAGGAAAGAATATTGCCTTTCAGCTATATTACAGTGATTGCTGAGTCTGTTTGCATTGGAATTTCGGTAAGAGGCCAGGTATACTTGTGTTACACTGGAGGTTTGCTCACGTTTGAAGGTGACTTAAGTTAAGAATATAACGTTGTGGACATTTGGATCATCTGTATAGCACTTACCTTCTTCCGTCGGGTAAGGAGGAATTTCACCTGGTGGAGGGACACCTAGTTCTCTACACTTCATCTTTTTTGCATATTTTGGATTTTTCCACTTCACGGTTGTGGTTGATCTCCTCACCTATACCTCAGCAAGAGGAGTCTTCTTTTTCATGAACTGTTATATGATTTAACCGAGTTCACTATTCCATGTTCATTTGTTTTTTGCACCATTAGTCATTTTGTTTTGCTCCTTAGAGCTAAGTATTTGCGACAATTTGTATGTGGTTTTTATTACATGTTATTTATTGTACACATCACCTTTATGTAAATTTCACCCACACAGAATAAGCGCACTTTTTACTTTACACATATAAATATTTTTTCAGTTGCAGCTATTCACCTATCAGCGCACCCTTTTTCTTTTAACAGTGATACTGATTGTACAGCTAAAGATTTGCTCAAAATAATCTAATGATCCCTTAAGGAAAATACACAAGAAAATATACAAGGAAAGTTTCATGATGACAGCATACATCAAGTAGCTCCACAGTTAAATATGAGCAACCAATTAAAATTTCTAAAAAAAAACCTTTTCTGTTAGATATAAATGTAATCAGGGCCGGTGCAAGGACTTTTGACACCCTAGGCGAAATCTAATTTTGCCGCCCCCCCCCCTTGGCTCTGCCCCTGACTGCACCCCCTTTCCCCTGGCCCATGTATACGGTGTAGGTGGCAGGGGTCAGAAGTGTGTAATGCACAGAATGCAGGGGAGTGCAGGGTTGCAGGGTGCGCTACATACTGCGTGCAGGGTTGAGGGATGCACTACGTACTGCGTGCAGGGTTGCAGGGTGCTATTCGTACTGATTGCAGTGTTGAGAGGTGCGCTAGGTACTACGTGCAGGGTTGAGAGGTGCGCTAGGTACTGTGTGCAGGGTTGAGAGGTGCGCTAGGTACTGAGTGCAGGGTTGAGGGGTTTGCGCTAAGTCTTGAGTGCAGGGTTTTGGGGTGCACTAGGTACTGCGTGCAGGGTTGAGAGGTGTGCTAGGTACTGAGTGCAGGGTTGGGGGGTGCGCTTTTTGGATAGTGCAAGGTTGTGGGGTGCGCTAGGTACTGAGTGCAGGGTTGAGGGGTGTGCTATGTACTGCATGCAGGGTTAAGGGGTGTGCGTTAGGTACTGAGGGGGGGGGAGGAGAGGGGGATGGAGAGTAGGAGGAATGGAGGGGGGGTGGAGAGGAGGGGGTGTATAAAGAGGAAGGGGGGGAGAAGGGGGGTGGAGGTGTATGGAGAGGAAGGAGGGGAGGAGAGGAGGGGGTTTATGGAAAGGAAGGGGGGGGAGGAGAGGTGGATGGAGAGGAGGGGGGGGGGTTGGAAGGGGGGGGGAGAGATGAGGTGGAGAGGATTCTCAATTAGTGTAGGCTGCAGAGTGCATGCTGGGAATGTGTGACCCGTCATCCCAACAGCATGATGGATGTGGAGCCCCTCAGAACCACTGCAGATGGCATGCTGGGCATTGCAGTCCATCTACCTCACTGCACAGGGCATGCTGGGCATTGCAGTCCATCTGCCTCACTGCAGAGGGCATGCTGGGCATTGCAGTTCCTCAGGATCACTGCAGAGGGCATGCTGAGCATTGCAGTTCCTCAGGATCACTGCAGAGGGCATGCTGGGCATTGCAGTTCCTCAGGATCACTGCAGGGGGCATGCTGGGCATTGCAGTTCCTCAGGATCACTGTGGTGGGCATGCTGGGCATTGCAGTCCATCTGCCTCACTGCAGAGGGCATGCTGAGCATTGCAGTTCCTCAGGATCACTGCAGAGGGCATGCTGGGCATTGCAGTTCCTCAGGATCACTGCAGAGGGCATGCTGAGCATTGCAGTTCCTCAGGATCACTGCAGAGGGCATGCTGGGCATTGCAGTTCCTCAGGATCACTGCAGAGGGCATGCTGGGCATTGCAGTTCCTCAGGATCACTGCAGAGGGCATGCTGGGCATTGCAGTCCCTCAGGATTACTGTGGTGGGCATGCTGGGTATTGCAGTCCATCTGCCTCACTGCAGAGGGCATGCTGCCCAGCGTGCCCACTGTAGTGATCCTGAAGAACTGCAATGCCCAGCATGCCCACTGTAGGGATCCTGAGAAACTGCAATGCTCAGCATGCCCACGACAGTGATCCTGAGGGACTGCAATGCCCAGCATGCCCTCTGCAGTGATCCTGAGGGACTGCAATGCCCAGCATGCCCTCTGCAGTGATCCTGAGGAACTGCAATGCTCAGCATTGCAGTTTCTCAGGATCCCTACAGTGGGCATGCTGGGCATTGCAGTCTGCCAGCTAAGTATCTTTAAACCCAAGGCAAGGCCATGCTGAGAGCTCCCCTATGGTACTTACCACAGACAGTGAAGTTGTAGTAGACAGTAGTAGGCACACTCGGCTACAAGTCACGTGGCTGCTCTGACTATACACTAACTTCTCTCTTCAGCACGCTGCTCACTCACAAACCACGCCCCTTCACCAGCAATCTATACACAGCTATAGGTGCATAGGCAGTACAGTAGTTGGACCCGCCCCCTCCACCTTCTTCTCCACCCACCAACCACTGTTGCAGGGGACAAAGGGGCGGAGCCCCGCATATTGGCCCCGCCCTTCCCGACATCAGAGAGTGCATTTGACAGCTCCAGGCCACCTTCTTCTCCGCCCACCAACCACCCACCGCTGTTTTGTCTAGACTAGAGACTACAGTATACAGGGGACAAACGGGTGGAGCCCCGCATATCGGCCCCGCCCTTCCCGACATCACAGCATCAATTTGACAGCCAGCTCCACCTCCACTCCGCTGGCTTGGGATTCAAGGTATGCTGCTCCTTCTCAACAAGTGCGGAAGGCAGAGAGGGGGAGAGAGAGGAGAGCGAGGAAGGCAGAGAGGGAGGGTGGGCGCCGGGAGGGCAGGCGCCGCCCCCCACTGATGTGCGCTCTAGGCCACCGCCTACCTTGCCTATAGGTAGCGCCGGCCCTGAATGTAATTTACTAGTATACCCAAAGGTGTCTGTGCTGCAACAATTTTTAATGTTGGTGTTTTTATATGTATACCAAAATGGGTAATATGTGAAATATAAATGATAGTTTAGCTGCTTGTAAGAAAAAAAAAAAAAGCATTGTAGTTAGTTTTTCAACATAGTTTAGACTTCTAGACACAGTTAACTGGCAGTCAAAATATGTGTACTAAATCAATATTTTAATGTGAAGAACATACTTCCTGTTTTTTTTTTTTAAGTTTATATATAGACTAGTTTAAATGAACATATCCTTTAATAGCCGTAAGAGGTTATTATTAATTGTGTTTACCTAAAGATATGCTACCAGGTTACACTTTAGAAAAATCCTAAAACTTCTGCTTTTTGAACTGATTAGGTCCTTATCAGTAATTAATAGCGTGGAAAAGGATTAATAATGAAAGATTATATCCATATTGTAAATAATTACAGTTTTAATTTATGTGGTAGTCACTATTTGTCATTAATGAGAACATTTTGATATGGTTTGTTTAGCCTAATTGTTCAATATGTGTTTCACCAAATTTCACAGATTTTTACCTTGTGCTTTGTGACTTTTTATATGTGTTGCCATGTAGGAGATATTTTAATGGCTGACAAAAAGAGTGAAAGAGAGTAGTATTCAAGTTTATAATTTGCATGCAAAGTGTTGATGATAGTTATGTTTATATCAAATTGACTATATAGGCCGCTTTCACATGTATGTCATCTGTTCAGTCACATTTTTCATCCAATTACCTCTGTTTTTCATCTGTTTACATACTTTTTTGGTCTGCTTCCATTCTTTAAATGTAACAAAAGTGCAGCCTAGTTCCCTTTAAAAAAATGGATCTTAACGGAAGTGGACGAAAAATGTAAATACATACAATTATATCCGCTTGCCCATAGGGATGCATTGCTGTCTGTTTTTCATTCGTCAGATTGATAAAAGACAGACAAAGGGAATGGGCCTATAAGTGTGTAGCAAAGGCGCTCACACCGGGTGTGCCTGGGTACACCCTAATCGCCCCTAACACATGCCTCCTAATTGCCAGTGGCAGGACATGTTTTGGCTGCAGAAAAACACTGTTCTGTGTCTCCCCTGCAGCTGTGCTTTACATAGGCAGCTACTGAGAAACCGCTGTTTGCTTATGTCGGGGAGGCGGCCGGTACTATGAGGCACAGGGAGTAGGGAGGGCTATAATGGATTGTGATTGGCTTTATACCAGGAAGGGTGTGGGTTCTAAAGCCAGTGCGGCAGTGGGGGTGGACCTATAAACCTATCACAGTCAATTATAGCCCTGCCCCCTGCTCTTGGTGCCGTACTTTGGTATCGGCTCCCTCCCTGACATAAACAAACAGCGTTTCCCCCGTAGCTGCTTGTGACAGGCGCAACTGTACAGGAGAAGCCAAAATAAGATTGGCTTCTGTTGTTCTCCCTGGACTTTTCACATTATTCAGAATACTGCAACTTCCGCTCTCCATACCCCTCCACTTCTCCTATTCCCAGATCTAGTAGGCAGGGCTATGAGTAACTGTAATTTAGCTCTACCTAGAGAACCAGTGAATAGAAGAAGGGGAAAAAGAGCTAGAGCTGCAATATTCTGAGTATTGTGAAAAGTCCAGGGAGAAGGAGAACACAGGTAAGCAGTGAAGAAATGGGAAACAGAGGGTCACTTACTACTGCACTCTGTACTCTATGTCACTATTTACCCCTGAATTCTGTACTAAGTGATGCAGAGCTCAGAAGTGACTCAGAGGTCAGTAGTAAGTGATGTGGAGTTCAGAGATGAGTAGCAAGTGAGGCAGAGTTAAGGGATCTGTAGTAAGTGAATCAGAATTCAGAGGTCAGTAGTAAGTGAGGCAGGGTTCAGGGGTCAGTAGTAAGTGAACCCAAGTTCAGGGGTCAATTGTAAGTGAACCGGAGTTCAGGTGTCAGTAGTAAGTGGGGCAGAGTTCAGATGTCAGTAGTAGGTGAGGCAGAGTTCAAAGGGCAGTAGTAATTAACAGAGAGTTCAGAGGTCAGTAATAATTAAAAAAATTAGCTTGGCTTTCAGACTAATGCGGTGCAGTTTTCCCACACAAGAGGGGCAGCGCAGTGTACCCACGATTTTTGTGCGGGTTAGCTGCACTTTGCCATAGACTTCTATTATGTCCCATGGTTTTGATGCACTTTCTGAAAGTACAACATATTTATCGTTTCAGTTTCTGTTTTCAGAAAGCGCACCAAAACAGTGGGATATGATAGAAGTAGAAGTCTATGGCAAAGTGCAACTAACCCACACGGAAACTGCAGTATCCAGCTGTTGGATGGGAGAAATTTGTATTTCCTTTTATTTATTTATACAAGGTTTCTAATGTACTGTCAGGAACTATGAATCAGACTGAGACATAAAATGCAGTAAAAATCACACCTTTAATGTAATGTTAAAAAATAGTACAGAATAGTAAACTTAGGAAACCAGAAATGAGCGTAGTCGGAGGCAGAGGAACAGGATCAGGAACCAGAAGAGACATCAGCCGGGCAAAGTCATTTACAGGAACCCAGCAGAAAAGCACCAGATATGTTGACCAGGCGAAGACAGGAAAGGAATAAACAAGGCAGCTTAAATATCCATAAGGGGCTGGCTGTAGGCAGGACTGATGAGCAGATAATGATAACCAGGTGAGCCACTGAGGAAACAATAGGTGCTGACAATACCCAACAGCTGAGCAGCCTGAGCACAGAGAGAAGAGCTGTGTGGAGCTGTGGAAAGTTACAGCCAGGATTTCATTGTCCTGTTCCAGATATTGAGTGCTAGCTGTTGCCAAAGTTAATTCCTATGTGCACAGTAATTAGTTGAGGAGACAGTGACAAAAATCCAGGGGCAATTGTGCCATCAGGGTTATACTACTTCCTGCTTGAATGGCTCTTTACCTTTGGTATTAGAGTCCATTAACTCTGGTAAGTGCTCCTGACTCCTCCCTTTGGTGGTGGTCGCACTCAGGATGACAACATTCCATTTCTGAACACGTGTTGCCCCTTCCTTTTTTCAGGATATGGACTTTAATTTTTAGAGCACTTTGTCTATATGATTAAGGACTTTACATTATTTTTTGCTCCTTCTTTGTGACATATGGAGGTTGCCTACATTGTATATCTGTTATATTGCACATTTGTTTACATTGCACAACTTTTTGCACTTTATTTAATGTTGTCTACTGCACATTTGCTTATATTGCACAATTTCTGCACTTTATTTGATGCTGTATAGTTAGTAATATATGTAATTGTATATGTTCATACGCAGCACTTCATTTGTTAGAACACTCTTGCAATTTTTTCTGCATTTGTTTTTTTAAGCGCGGCACTTTTTTCCCCTTCCTTAGCTTTGAACAATACCCGATAGCTGAGCAGCCTGAGCCAAGAGAAGAGAGATGCTGCAAGCCCAGTCCTGGCTGTACCCCCTCCTCAACGACCCCTCCTCCTCGGAGGGGCACCAGGTTTGAGGGGAAAACGTCTATGGAAAGCATGGAGGTGGACAGTAAGGATTACCATCGGTTCGACCCGAACATTGGCTGTTCGAGGTTCGGCCGAATTTAGAACTTTTTGCCCAAAAAGTTCGGAATTCGGCAACCAGAACCGACCAAAATGCAATGGGACAGGAAATGGGCTTTAAAAGCCCATGATTGGACCAGAACCATTAGCAAAAGCCAATTGAGGGGGCCGGAGAATGCTAGGAATGTGATTGGAGTGACTAGGGGGTCCATAGACCAATCATTAGTGAATACGCCCCCCAGTATATAAGATAGCCCCCGCCAAATTCCTAGCATTGTTATACAGGGACATGGAAGAGAGTGGAAGCAGTTCGTGGACTTCTGCTACAAAGTGTCAATTAGCATTTATTAGTGTGAGGAAAGGGATATCTAGTGTAGTTAGTGTGCTCTTTCACACTTTAGTTATCTTTAATTATTCAGTTTCTGTAGGGAAAGTGTAAAGTGCCAGGGTGACCGTAGTGTAGTGTAGGGTGAACTGACAGTGACTGCTATGGCAGGGTGACCAAACCCTTCCATATCAGGGTGACCGCTATAGAGAAAAGCTAGTTTCTCTGAAGTCACTTTCGCTGCAGTAATATGGCTTCGCCCCTGTCAGCTTGCTTTTTGGCTGCAGGCGTCTATAGGGATTTTTTTGAGCACATGTTTGGAGTCAGGCATGACATCTGAACATGTGTATAGGGGGTATATATACACACCCATGTATGTATATATACACCTGCACATATATAGGTGTGAAAGGAGCAGAAAACACTACTTGCGCTAATGAAATAATTAACACCAATATAGTTACGCTCCTATCACACCTATATATGTCTAAGTGTAAAATACATATAAGTATCTGTGTATATATACCACTATACACAAGTTCAGATGTTTTGCCTGCCTCCAAAGAACCCAAAAAAATGCCCAAAAAAACGCTAGCACCAAAAAAAAAAAAAAACGCCCAGGTGTGTTGTTGCAGGCATTTTTTGGGGGTTTTTGGAGGCAGGCAAAACATCTGAACTATATACACACATACAGGGCCGGCGCTACCTATAGGCAAGGTAGGCGGTGGCCTAGAGCGCACATCAGTGGGGGGCGGCGCCTGCCCTCCCGGCGCCCACCCTCCCTCTCTGCCTTCCTCGCTCTCCTCTCTCTCCCCCTCTCTGCCTTCCGCACTTGTTGAGAAGGAGCAGCATACCTTGAATCCCAAGCCAGCGGAGTGGAGGTGGAGCTGGCTGTCAAATTGATGCTGTGATGTCGGGAAGGGCGGGGCCGATATGCGGGGCTCCACCCGTTTGTCCCCTGTATACTGTAGTCTCTAGTCTAGACAAAACAGCGGTGGGTGGTTGGTGGGCGGAGAAGAAGGTGGCCTGGAGCTGTCAAATGCACTCTCTGATGTCGGGAAGGGCGGGGCCAATATGCGGGGCTCCGCCCCTTTGTCCCCTGCAACAGTGGTTGGTGGGTGGAGAAGAAGGTGGAGGGGGCGGGTCCAACTACTGTACTGCCTATGCACCTATAGCTGTGTATAGATTGCTGGTGAAGGGGCGTGGTTTGTGAGTGAGCAGCGTGCTGAAGAGAGAAGTTAGTGTATAGTCAGAGCAGCCACGTGACTTGTAGCCGAGTGTGCCTACTACTGTCTACTACAACTTCACTGTCTGTGGTAAGTACCATAGGGGAGCTCTCAGCATGGCCTTGCCTTGGGTTTAAAGATACTTAGCTGGCAGACTGCAATGCCCAGCATGCCCACTGTAGGGATCCTGAGAAACTGCAATGCTGAGCATTGCAGTTCCTCAGGATCACTGCAGAGGGCATGCTGGGCATTGCAGTCCCTCAGGATCACTGCAGAGGGCATGCTGGGCATTGCAGTCCCTCAGGATCACTGTCGTGGGCATGCTGAGCATTGCAGTTTCTCAGGATCCCTACAGTGGGCATGCTGGGCATTGCAGTTCTTCAGGATCACTACAGTGGGCACGCTGGGCAGCATGCCCTCTGCAGTGAGGCAGATGGACTGCAATACCCAGCATGCCCACCACAGTAATCCTGAGGGACTGCAATGCCCAGCATGCCCTCTGCAGTGATCCTGAGGAACTGCAATGCCCAGCATGCCCTCTGCAGTGATCCTGAGGAACTGCAATGCCCAGCATGCCCTCTGCAGTGATCCTGAGGAACTGCAATGCTCAGCATGCCCTCTGCAGTGATCCTGAGGAACTGCAATGCCCAGCATGCCCTCTGCAGTGATCCTGAGGAACTGCAATGCTCAGCATGCCCTCTGCAGTGAGGCAGATGGACTGCAATGCCCAGCATGCCCACCACAGTGATCCTGAGGAACTGCAATGCCCAGCATGCCCCCTGCAGTGATCCTGAGGAACTGCAATGCCCAGCATGCCCTCTGCAGTGATCCTGAGGAACTGCAATGCTCAGCATGCCCTCTGCAGTGATCCTGAGGAACTGCAATGCCCAGCATGCCCTCTGCAGTGAGGCAGATGGACTGCAATGCCCAGCATGCCCTGTGCAGTGAGGTAGATGGACTGCAATGCCCAGCATGCCATCTGCAGTGGTTCTGAGGGGCTCCACATCCATCATGCTGTTGGGATGACGGGTCACACATTCCCAGCATGCACTCTGCAGCCTACACTAATTGAGAATCCTCTCCACCTCATCTCTCCCCCCCCCTTCCAACCCCCCCCCCTCCTCTCCATCCACCTCTCCTCCCCCCCCTTCCTTTCCATAAACCCCCTCCTCTCCTCCCCTCCTTCCTCTCCATACACCTCCACCCCCCTTCTCCCCCCCTTCCTCTTTATACACCCCCTCCTCTCCACCCCCCCTCCATTCCTCCTACTCTCCATCCCCCTCTCCTCCCCCCCCCTCAGTACCTAACGCACACCCCTTAACCCTGCATGCAGTACATAGCACACCCCTCAACCCTGCACTCAGTACCTAGCGCACCCCACAACCTTGCACTATCCAAAAAGCGCACCCCCCAACCCTGCACTCAGTACCTAGCACACCTCTCAACCCTGCACGCAGTACCTAGTGCACCCCAAAACCCTGCACTCAAGACTTAGCGCAAACCCCTCAACCCTGCACTCAGTACCTAGCGCACCTCTCAACCCTGCACACAGTACCTAGCGCACCTCTCAACCCTGCACGTAGTACCTAGCGCACCTCTCAACACTGCAATCAGTACGAATAGCACCCTGCAACCCTGCACGCAGTACGTAGTGCATCCCTCAACCCTGCACGCAGTATGTAGCGCACCCTGCAACCCTGCACTCCCCTGCATTCTGTGCATTACACACTTCTGACCCCTGCCACCTACACCGTATACATGGGCCAGGGGAAAGGGGGTGCAGTCAGGGGCAGAGCCAAGGGGGGGGGGCGGCAAAATTAGATTTCGCCTAGGGTGTCAAAAGTCCTTGCACCGGCCCTGCACACATACTTATATGTATTTTACACTTAGACATATATAGGTGTGATAGGAGCGTAACTATATTGGTGTTAATTATTTCATTAGCGCAAGCATATATTTCTGCTACTATCACACCTATATATGTCTAGGTGTATATAAACATATAAGTATGTGTGTATATATACCACTATACACAAGTTCAGATGTTTTGCCTGCCTCCAAAAACCCCAAAAAATGCCTGCAACAACACACCTGGGCATTTTTTTTTTGGCGCTAGCGTTTTTTTGGGCATTTTTTTGGGTTCTTTGGAGGCAGGCAAAACATCTGAACTTGTGTATACGGGTATATATATATACACACATACTTATATGTATATATACACCTAGACATATATAGGTGTGATAGTAGCAGAAATATATGCTTGCGCTAATGAAATAATTAACACCAATATAGTTACGCTCCTATCACACCTATATATGTCTAAGTGTAAAATACATATAAGTATGTGTGTATATATAGCACTATACACAAGTTCAGATGTTTCTCATGCTTCCAAAAACCCCAAAAAAATGCCTGCAACAACACACCTGGGCATTTTTTTTTTTGGCGCTAGCGTTTTTTTGGGGGTTTTTGGAGGCAGGCAAAACATCTGAACTTGTGTATAGTGGTATATATACACACATACTTATATGTATTTTACACTTAGACATATATAGGTGTTATAGGACCGGAGCCATATTCGTGTAAATGATTTCATTAGCGCAAGCATATATTTCTGCTACTATCACACCTATATTTGTCTAGGTGTATATATACTGTAACAGGAAGTCAGCTAAATCTGGGAATGTAGTCACAGGAAGGAGATACATTTCCACCTGACTTAGAAAGTCCATTAATTAATTTAGGGTGTTGGCTACAGAGCTAGCCAGCAGGAAATTGAAAGGCCTTCACCTGTTCAGAATGAGGGAGTTAAGGCTCTATAATTTGTTCAGAGAAATTCCTATTGTTTGCTGCCTCCAGAAGCTGCATCCTGAAGCCATGTGGGCTGGGAGCAGGAGGACAGTCAGCGTGTGCCTCCCGACAGGATGTGTGGGCCTGGGAGAAGACCCCCCGGAGTGATGTGTGCCCGGGACGGTAACCAAGGGTGAAATACGTCTCAAAGGTGAGAAGACGAACTGTTGATGTGAAAGAAACAAAAGGACTGTGTTGCCCTGTGAAGCTATTACAAAAGGACTATTGAGTGTCCGCTATGTGACAAGGAAGTCTGCCCGACGGTAGGTTGGAGACAGACACTTAGGCAGGTTCCAGTTGTGAGAAGGTAGCCGCCCACAGAGGCAAGGATTTATTTTCTGTTTTATTTTATTTTGGATGTTTTGCTGCATACATGCCTGGTGAAGAAAACACCATTTAATAAACCACACTGTTTGTTTGCAAGCACTTGTCGGCTACCTCTCTGGGAAAACGCACCCCCCAAGGGGTCACCCATACGCCTACCACCGAGCTAATCCCTTACATATGGTGGAGGTATGCAGTGGGCATAAGCAGAGATCCCTGCAAGGAAGTGCAAATGTTTGATGAACTTTATCTGGTGCATGAGATTGCACAATCTATGTGTGCAGGAGAGAAGATCCTGACAGAAAAAAAAAAAAAAAAAGTGTTTTAAAGAGACAGGGGTCTCAAAATTTTTTGATGAACTTTGTTGTGTCTGGTGCAAGTGACTGCACAAACTGTGTGCGCAGGAAAAGAGATCCTGCAAGAGAGAGAAAAACTACATGTGTTGAAGAGACAGTGGTCTGAAAATTGTTTGCTGGACTGTGAAAAATTTGTTTGTGGAGTTATTGAAGATGGGGCGGTCCAAACGCCTGAAAAATGCAAAGATAGATGAAATGAGAGACCGGATTCTATGGATGGAGGGGATGTTGCCGTCTGAACCAGCCCCATCCATGCCTAAAGAGAGTCTACTAAAGAGGAAGGTTGTTGTCCCTAGCAACACTGATGAAACTGCTATGGAGACGCAGTGTGCTCAGATGAAAAGTAAACTCAAAATGGAGGAGATGTTGAAACATCTGATTATATCAAATGCAGCTCAACAGCAAGCAAATGCAGCTCAACAGCAGGCAAATGCGGATTTTCAGCGGAGCTTTGCAGCTCAACAAAAGGCTCATCAAGAGAGCATGGCAGGCTGGAAACAGAGACGCCAGCAGCCAATGGAGGCCATCGGTTTGGAGGAAACCGAGTATGTGTGCAGGGCTGAGTTGGATGCCTTGCAACGGAAAATGGAAGAAAAGGAACAAGCCTTGGAATTGCTTAAAATGGAGCATAGAAACTTGCAGGAAACGAATGAACTACTGAAGTCTCATGTGTCACAGTGGGAAGAATCCACTGCTCTTCTTTTGGTCGAGTTGCAAAAACGCAGAGAGACTATAATGGAGAAAGATACCATCCTCATGGAAAAGGAAAGTGAAATTCAGACTTTGCAGAAGCAAAGTATGGCTGATATGTTGGAGTTGCGTAATCAGCTGGAAAAAAGTCTTCAGTCTTTGGGAGCTACAAAAATAGACCTGCAGGAGTCGCAGGAACAGAATGTTGCTCTGGAAGCGACATTGTCTCTCAGCGACAAAGAGAAAAGTGAAAGAGAGGCTAAATTACTGAGTACTGTGTATGAGCTCACTACTTTGAGCAATGTGGTAGATGAATGGCGTGCGGACTGTGAAAGTTGGAAAGGGGAAGCCCAACGTGTCCAGCAGCAGTTAAAGGAGAAAGAAGCCTGTGTGGCAGAATTACATTCTTATTCCCAGATGCTAGCCAGTGAGGTGAAAGCTCTTATGCAGGGAAAAGGAGAGTCTGAACACAAGAGAAAAAAAGTAGAGGCACAGCTTCTGGAATCGCAAGTCAAGGTGTCAGAAGGTGACCGATTGTGTGCTAAGCTGTCAGAGAAGGCAAACCGACTGCAGGTTGAGTTGGACAATGTTACAAATCAGCTTTCTCAAGCAGACAGCAAATCTAGAGAAATTGCGGAAGATTTTTCTATCTTGGAATCGCAGCTGCAAGACACGCAGGAACTCTTACAGGAAGAGAGGTGTCAAAGGCTGAGTTTTAGCACAAAGCTCAAACAAATGGAAGATGAGAAAAATGGCTTCCTGGAACAATTAAAAGAGGAGGCGGAAGCAAAGAAAAACCTATCAGAGCAAGTCGCAACATTGCAAGCTCAGATAGCGGATATGAAAAAACGCATGGAAGAAAGCGTTGGTTCATTACAGTGTGTTGAAGATGTGAAAAAGAAGTTTGATCAGATGCTTGGTGAAGAGAAGACTGTGTCTGCAAAATATGCAGAAGAACGCGACCGTGCAAAAACGGAGGCGCGTGATAACGAGAGCAAAGCCCTGTTCTTGGCTCGCTCTTTGGAGGAAGTTCTAGAGTGTAAGGCTGAACTAGAAAGTGTTAACAAACAGCTGCGTACAGAAATGGAAGAATTGGTCAGCTCCAAGGATGATGTTGTGAAAAGCGTTCAGGAGCTAGAAAAGTCTAAGCGAGCCTTAGAACAGCAAGTAGAAGAGATGAAGATTCCGTTGCAGGAACTGGAAGAGGAATTCCAGGCAACAGAGGATCTGTCCCAAAGAGGGGATAGTGTGCCTGATGCAGTTTTTAAAAGGATCAGTGTTTTGGGGTCTGTCCTGAGTGAGCCTCAGAAATGTGATGACACGTGGCTTGAATCACCCCTTTGGAATAAACCGTTCCTTCAAAAACTTCAAGCATTGGAAAATGTATCATTAGAACTTCAGCAAATAAAGGAGTTGTGTAAGAAATGTGATGATTTCTCAGTTCAGGCTGAAAACCTAGTGGAGAAAACTAAAGCGGAGAAAACTAAAGCAAGTGATATAAATCTGGGAGGAAAAAGCAAACGCCACCTAGTGGAGAAAACTAAGGCTGTTGGTGAAAACGTGAAGCAAATGAATTTCAAGTGCCTTTCAGAGAATATTTCTAAAATGAAACTGGTGAAAGACGGGTGGCAGAAGTTTGATCGTGATCTTGAGATGCATTCCATGTGGAATTCAGATAGAGAAAAAGAACTAGGTGACCTTGAGCGGTCAAATAGTTCAGCAGAAAGTGCATTGAAGAAACCTGTAAAAGAATGTGTTGCAGTTCCATGCTTCTTCACTGATGCAGAGAGGAGGTCTATAATGGATACCACCCAGATCGCTGGGTTCAACTGTGTTGTTGCCTTTGACCCCTATGTTGGTGGAAGGAAAGTTGATGATGTTCTGGTTGGCTTCTTCTGTGAAGAGTTTGGCAAGAAATATAAACTCAATATCAAATCAAATAGTAGGCCTTTACTGCGACTCGCTCAGGAGGGCGAAAAGTTTAAGAAGTTGATGAGTGCAAATGCTTCAGATCTGCCTATGAATATGAAATGTTTGAATGATATTGATATCTCTGGGAAAAGGAACAGGGGTCACTTTGAAGAAATGTGTGACAGCCTGTTATCTCAATTGGAAAATCCTCTGCACAGCATCTTAGAGCAAGCAAAGCTCAAGAAGGAAGATCATTCCCTTTTACAAAAAAAAGTCAATGATTGTGTACAGCTGTATGGAGAGGCAACTCAAGTCACAGAGGGATGTCAAGAGTCCCTACTTGGAACAAAGCTTAGTGAAGCAAAGGTTCTCAAAGTTTTGTGGAAAACATTTATGGATTGCAGAGAGAGGCGTCTTAAGAATGTTGAAGACATTAAGACTAGCCCAATTGAGTTGCCTATGGATCACGGTCCTCCATGGTGGATTGGACAGACGGTTATGAGGGACAAGCTGTCTGACATTTATGAGAAAGCTGTCAATGAAGATGACAGAAACGAGAAGGAGCGAAATGATGCCAAAAATGCAGTTGAAGAATGTGTATATGAGATGAGAGACAAACTGTGTGGCATTTATGAGAAATCCGTCAATGAAGATGACAAAACAGTTTCATCCGGAAGCTTGAGGATAATAGGAGGCTTATCAGTGAGTCAGCAGTGCTTGACACATGCGTGCCTGGAAATCTGTGTCCCAACCCTAGGGTTGAAACAAGAGGGGGGGGTATGTAACAGGAAGTCAGCTAAATCTGGGAATGTAGTCACAGGAAGGAGATACATTTCCACCTGACTTAGAAAGTCCATTAATTAATTTAGGGTGTTGGCTACAGAGCTAGCCAGCAGGAAATTGAAAGGCCTTCACCTGTTCAGAATGAGGGAGTTAAGGCTCTATAATTTGTTCAGAGAAATTCCTATTGTTTGCTGCCTCCAGAAGCTGCATCCTGAAGCCATGTGGGCTGGGAGCAGGAGGACAGTCAGCGTGTGCCTCCCGACAGGATGTGTGGGCCTGGGAGAAGACCCCCCGGAGTGATGTGTGCCCGGGACGGTAACCAAGGGTGAAATACGTCTCAAAGGTGAGAAGACGAACTGTTGATGTGAAAGAAACAAAAGGACTGTGTTGCCCTGTGAAGCTATTACAAAAGGACTATTGAGTGTCCGCTATGTGACAAGGAAGTCTGCCCGACGGTAGGTTGGAGACAGACACTTAGGCAGGTTCCAGTTGTGAGAAGGTAGCCGCCCACAGAGGCAAGGATTTATTTTCTGTTTTATTTTATTTTGGATGTTTTGCTGCATACATGCCTGGTGAAGAAAACACCATTTAATAAACCACACTGTTTGTTTGCAAGCACTTGTCGGCTACCTCTCTGGGAAAACGCACCCCCCAAGGGGTCACCCATACGCCTACCACCGAGCTAATCCCTTACAATACATATAAGTATGTGTGTATATATACCCGTATACACAAGTTAAGATGTTTTGCCTGCCTGAAAAGACCCCAAAAAATGCCCAAAAAAACGCTTGCTACTAAACGGGCAAGGTGTGAAAAGAGAGAAGCCACTAACCTGTTCTACTGTATAAGTGACAAAATACAAACAATCTTTTTTTTATGGTTCTGGACATGCTACAGAGTTGAAACTTCACAGGTACACTTTTTAGACCCCCCAGATACTAAATCCAAAGAATTATTATTTTTTTTAATTTTTTTTTTTATTTTTTCAATAATTGTCTCTCTATCAAAAATGACAATTTTTAAGAACTTTTTTTGTGTGATTAATAGTCCCTGGCGTATGACCCAGAACCTTAGGCACTTTTTAGGTGCATTTATTGGGTTTTAGGGCTTCAGAATGGTGTTTTTTGATTACCGAAGTTCGGGTCCCATTGATTTCAATGGGGTTCTGAAATCCGGGCCGAACTTTTGGGAGGTTCGGGTGTTCTGGTCGAACCAAACTTTTCAAAAGTTCGATCATCCCTAGTGGACAGGGGCATGTACTTTCGAGGATGAGACCCAAGAGCGTACTGTATGCGCCCATGGAACCTACGGGAGTCAATAATCGATTGTATCGCATACTCCTTATGATTCTTAACCTGAACCGGGGGAGGACTAGGTACCAAGGTGGTGAAGTTGTTGCACGCCAAAGATTTTAATAGGGAAACATGAAATACATTCAAAAAATGTATGTTAGAAGGATGGTCTAATGTGTTAGCCACTGGGTTGATCCTACGGAGAATACCGAAAGGCCCAATATACCACGGTTCCAGTTTCAGTGAGGGAACACGGAGTCTGAGGTTACGAGATGACAGCCAGGTAGGAAGGCGCAGGTAGGTGTTGATAGTCAGCATGGAGTCTGTACCTATCACTGGCACATCGCAAGGACTCTTGAACCTGCACCCACGTGGAATGGAGATCACTGAGATGCTCCTCTAACGCAGGAATACTTTGAGGAACAAATGTGTCAGGCAACTTGGATGGCTGGAAACCATAATTGGCTATAAACCAAAACCGAGTTCGGGAAGCGGCATTGACAGCACTATTGTGAGCAAACTCCACCCAAGGTAAGAGGTCTGACCAGTTGTTATGGTGGTCAGCAATATAGTAACAAAGGAACTGCTCCAATGCTTGGTTGGCTCATTCTGTGGCCCCATTGGATGGTGGGTGATATGCCGAGGAGAAGGAAAGCTGAAATCCCAACTGTGCACAAAGGGCTCGCCAAAGCCTGGACACAAACTGGCTACCCCTGTCCAAGATGATAATCTTGGGTAGCCCATGTAACTGAAAGATTTCTTGAGCAAAAATGGATGCCAGTTCTTTGGATGTAGGCAACTTCTTAAGTAGAATACAATGAGACATCTTTGAGAACCGGTCAACCACCATAAGAATAACTGTGTTGCCCTGGGAGTAAGGTAACTCCACAATAAAATCCATAGACAAGTGGGTCCAAGGCCTCTCTCTATTGGGTATGGGTTGTAAGAGGCCCACTGGAAGTTGTTGTGTCTAACTTTGAGCACACATGGAACAAGCAGCTACATCAGCACGAAGACTAGGCCACCAGAATTGTTGAGAAATAGACCAGATGAGCTGATTCTTCCTAGGGTGACCAGCTGCCTTGGGAGAATGGTTTGTTTGGAGCAAAGCAGTGCAGAAATTCTCAGGGACAAAGCAGCAGCCACAAGGTTTTTTAGGAGGAGAATGGATCTGAGCAGCAAGAATTAATTCACCCACAGGTGAAGTGAGACTAGTGCGAATAGTGGCTAGAATGCGATCTGGAGGTATCACAGGAGTAGGGACTGACTCCATCTTGGAGGAAGAGGAAAACTGTTGGACAATGAATCAGCCCTTACATTCTTCATGCGCGGTAAGAATGAGACTATGTAAATTAAGCTTGAGAGAAAAAGAGCGCAATTATGCCCTCCTGGGAGATCATGCCCTTCTGGTGTTTAGCCTCCGACAAGAATGTTAGATTCTTATGGTCAGTGAAAATGAGGACCAGCACAGTGGTACTCTCGTGAAGATGCCTCCATTCTTTAAGAGCAAAATGATAGCTAGCAATTCTCTGTCCCCAATCTCGTAATTGCATTCTGCAGGAGACAATTTCTTAGAAAAGTAGCCACAGGGATGCATAGCGCCCTCAGGAGTAGGACGTTGAGACAGAAGGGCGCCTACTCCAGTTTCAGACACATCATCTTTAAGAATGAGGGTAACATAGTATCAGGATGTGCCAGCACAGGAGATGAAATTAAGGCAGCCTTGAGAGACTCAAAGGCTTTAATGGAATCCGGAGACCAATTCTGTGGGTTGCCGTCCTTCCTGGTCATATCAGTCAGGGGTTTGACCAGAGAAGAGAAGTTACCAATAAATTTCTGATAATAATTGGCAAAGCCAAAAAAATCTTGTAGTGGACGTAGACCTACAGGTCAAGGCCACTGTAGAACTGCAGATAATTTCTCTGGGTCCATCGAAAAAATCGGCAGTAGAAATGACATAATCCAGGAATTTTACCTGTTCACAATGAAACTCGCACTTCTCCAACTTACAATATAGGTTATTATCTCTCAACCTCTGTAGCACAAGGGAGAAACCTGTGTGGTGGCTCTCTAGGGAATTTGAATATATGAGAATTTCATCAAGATAAACCACCACACATTGCTGCAACATATCTCGGAGGACATTGTTGATGAATTCCAGAAAAACTGCAGGAGCATTGGAGAGACCAAACTGCATTATGAGGTATTCGTAATGTCTAGTCCTGGTTAGAGATGGCCTTACGGTTTGCCCGGCGGTCGGTTCGCGGCAAATTTGGCTTGTTCGCTACCCGCCAAATTTGCGAACACATGGCGTTGTTCGCGGTGGCCATATTTGTTTACATTGGGGAGAACTTTGACCCGTGACACAGCCGTCAGGTGGAACGGGAAAGCCAATTAAAACATTCCAGCACATGGACAGTTCCCCTACCCTATAAATAGACCCGATCTGACAGCCATTTCACATTCCGCTTTCTGCCAGTGTAGGGAGAGGTCTGCTGTGCTCCTCAGGTAGAGTTTGCTAGACACATATAGCGTTGTATTTTTCGGTATAGGTATACTAGTATCTTTTGAGCTTAGGGAGAGGTATCCTGTGGTTGCTTTAGGGGCAGTTAGAGATTGGCTGCAGTCACAAATCGCTCTGTCAATGTCCACAAAAGTCCTTTTCAGGGCTGGTATTTCGGTATAAATCAAAAAGCAATCTGTGTTTAGTGTTGGTGTTGGGTATGATTAAAAAAAAAAATATATATATATATATATGTCTGTTTTGAGAGGTGTAGATCAAATAAAGCTGGTTGAAGAAAGTGCTGAGTGCTTCAATTCTAAATGTGAATCGATAAATAAATATGCAGTTTCTATTGTGTTACAGACATAGTTGTGCTGGTAAAAGTGCTATGTGCTTCCTAAAATCATCAAATACATAAAGAAATCAATAAAACGTATATCTGATTAATATCAAAGTGCATTGGTATAAAAATATTCCATCAAGTAAACAAATTAATATCAAGGTGCTCTGGTATAAAAATATTCCATCAAGTGAACAAATAATATTGTGACATACAAATAATAGTGCTCATCAAAAGTGCTGCGTGCCTCCTAAAATCACCTTATTAAAAACACCAAACAGTGACCGCAATAAATATAGATAAATGTTCATATAATCTTAAAAAGCTGTATCAAAATGAGTCCAAGACTGTTTCAAAGTTGGATTACAATCCTCTCTCTTATTGTGGACGTTCTTAATATGGGTGTAGTGACTTTTATTTCCTCCACCTTGTGGGCCGGATTTAAAGAAACTGCAGCTTCAAACATCTATGACGTGTTTCAGTTTCGCCGCGTTCAAATCAATTAACTGGCGCTGCGGCGAATTGGCTAGTGAAACAGCAATAATGAATTCCGCCGTCAGCGGGATTCACTTACGATCGCGGCTTCGCCAATTCGCAAACTTATGTCTTCGTGCTTATGGCAGTTTCACATAGCGATGTGGGGTAGTGGATTAGTGCACACATCACACGTCTGTAATTCATCTCCCTCTGCTGTAGGTTCGAGGCTTACCATCTCCACCTACCTTTTTTATTTTCTTTTTTTGTTTATATTGCTAAAATGTAACGGATTACATCATATATATTGCTAAATAATGTTAAACTCAGAAGCGCTTGCAAGCTTACACCATTTTAAGTGTTTTTTTGATCTTGTCTGTGTGTCGAATCGATCTTATGATTGAAAGTACCAAAGGCAAGTGACCAAACCCCTACCCTACTTCAGGGCAAGATGAAACCTCACAATTTTACCATGGTCTTCTTCCCACATTCCATACAATGTTTAGTTCTTTAGCTATATGTGCTTTTTAGCCTTAACACACTCCTTTTTTTCCACCATACAGCTTTATTCTGCACAATAGCTAAGTGCTTTGCAACTTCACTGCAGTTAACAACGTCATGGGTTCAAATCACATCACTACACTTGGGATCTCTTTTCACTCTCATTTTTTTTACAGTTTTTTTAAACTATCTTGAATTTGGGGGGGGGGGGGGGTGTCCTACCCAAATTTCAAGCACATCAATGGAAACAACACAATTTTGATTTTATGAGTGTGGTCCTAGTTTTATCGAGATGCAATTCTTTACATATTTACCATGGTTCTTACAATTTCTTGACCAATAAACATAGGTGTCTGATATTGGACTCTCTCCATATTTCAACAACACAGACCCTCATAGTCCAACACTACATTTGCCTCACACCTCAACACAACACTGTCACATCCCTACTCTACATTACAACCCCTCACATCACCAGTACAAGCAGCATGCAAAGTGCAAAACTCCGGCCTTGGCACCTTAATGGGCCATACACTAACAATTTGTCTAGTCTTTTTCCTGTAGACTTAACCAAACCATATAATATAAGCTCAAACCTCAACACTTTCAATTTGGATGCAATCAGGCAGGCCCTTGCACTACATAGAAAATGTCAATCTGAAGGATAAAGTCTTCTCTAAATCTTACAGTGTGGATGGCCCTTTTGTCAGTAGGCACCCACACAAAACAAAAAAACACATGTTCAATTCTAAAGTCTTTATTTATTTGAGAATGACAGCATAAGGAGGGATGCAGCAAAATAATATTGTCACTCTCCAGTCCGTGTGCCTTTACAGCGCCAGACCACGATCTTTGCTCCATGGCTACGGGATTCTGATGTCTTCCACAACTTCAGGCAGAGTTCAGAATCCATTCTGCACCTCTACCAGCTCATAGGGGACAGGCATGGCTGGTCAGCTTCCAAGCCACTTTCGAAGTTCCAGGGTGTTCATGTTGGTCATTGGCCATGTGCCTTACCAAATATCCACTGACCACAAAAGAAGATGAGTGGAGTCCATCAAGGTGGGTTTCTACCACCTACACCCGCAAGCAGTACCACTCCTGGAAAAATAAAACAAAGGATAAGACATTTCATTATGAAAATCACATCTTAATGCCTGTTTGCTTCATTCTGAACTTCATTTAATTTCGACATCACGAGTGAAATAACACATTTTATGCCAACTTACACAAACCAGAAATCAGTAATGTAAACATTTGAATACACACCTGTGACGCCAGACAGCCCATCACCACAGGCTTCTCATGGTACATGCCATGATTCCAAGATGTTGACGTTCTGGAAAATTACAACACCATAAGATACCAAGCAGCCGTTCATGTTATCAATAACTACACAGGTGGCATAGACACAAATAAACACCTGCCAGCTCTTCTCAGCCCTTTACACTATTCACAATACCAACATGTTTATGGTTAGAGGTGCATGTTTTTGCTCAAGTAACACAATTTTACCAATGTTGACTACACTTTATCTACAATGGCAAGTATCATTGGCAGATGATAATGACCCTCTGTCTCCCTGTGAGTGGCACCTCTGCTAACTAGCTAATTAATACACATGCCCTATCTTGACCGGTTACAGTACTTACATGTAAAGTGGCTAGCAACCAGGGTATTCCGGGTGGCAAAACCTGCAGCGGTGCTCCGCCGCCTGGGGGCCGCCGGCTGACGGACCTCTGGCTCCCTCTCCTCCGTCAGCTCCCAAGATTCATCCCGGGCAACGCACATGTTGTGCAACACGCAGCATGCCAGGATGATCTTGGAAGCCTTTGTAGGAGAGTACAGGAGTTCACCCCCAGGCCGGGCCAAGCAGAGAAACCGGGATTTGAGAAGACCTATGGTCAACTCAATGATACTCCGGCTTCTCCGCAAGGCCCTGTTGTAATTCCTCTCTGCTGGGCACTGGGGGTACCTGATTGGAGCCATCAGCCACGTCAGCTGCGGGTAACCAGCATCCCCTGAAAAATAAGAAAAATATACATTAGTTCTTCATATCATGTGACTTTAGATGACTCCTCAAAATGGGAGACAATTAGGCATTTTACTAAACAACCTGCTCGTCTGTTTGCAAAAACTCATATGAAACATCTCAACTCTGTCTAACTGCCTAAATCACTAATACAAATGGGAAAAAGGACACACAAAGTGGTGGGTTTCTCTTGCAAGTTCCAACTTGGCCCCTATTTTGTTCCTATTACATTAGCTTCTTCTGGAATATATCTGCAACTAGAGTGAGGAAACCAATATTGACTCACTTATGCAAAGTACTTTGGGGATATGGCAATACCATTGGAATCATTTGTAGGTTTTCTTTGGGTGGCTAGAGGACACCATTTACACATTGGTTAACCACCTTCATTGGACTCAAAGACAACTTTGCAAATCTTTCTTTTGTGAGCTGCTAAGCTGCTGATCTGGTTGTGTGTGAACAGCCTGACAACTCCTAACACATCCATTTTAGGTAGGCTTTGCTTAAATCAGGGTGTACACCGATGTAGCTTATTCCTATGTCTATGTAATCTTACAGTTTATGTTGTTAAGACAAAATACTTTACCAATAAGCCACCCTTGGGGCATTTGTCCACTTTCAAACACCTCGTACAGAGTACTGGTTCTTAACATACTGGAATCATGGCACGACCCTGGGTGACCAGTGTTGACACTCATGATGCGCTGTTTGGCGTCACAAACTAATTGGACGTTCACGGAGTGGTACTGCTTGCGGTTCCGGTACTCACTTTCGTGGCTCCTTGGTGGCCTAATGGCTATGTGGGTGCCATCGATTGCCCCTAGGATTTGCGGCATGTGTGCCCGCAGGTAGAAACCCAACTTGACTTCATTCCACTCATTTTCATTCTGTGGCCAGTGGATAAAATTGGGCACTATATCGACTATGGCATTAATGACCAACATGAACACCCTTGAAACTGTGGGCTGGCTAATGCCCATGATACTTCCCGAAGTGGCTTGGAAGCTGCCACGCCCTAAAATATACAAAGTGGCCAGCAATCTGGCCATGCCGGGCAGCTGTGCGTCCGGGTCAATTTTGTCTGCTATGAGCTGGTAGAGGTGTAGAATAGTTCCTCGCTCGAGCCGGAACTTCCTCCTGACATCAGAATCCTGCAGCTTGTCCAAATAGATCCTTGGAGCAAAAATGCGTGGCTGGCGAGGTAAGGGCACACGGACTGGAGGTGCTGCTGCTGGAGGTGCTGCTGCTGCTGCTGCAGCTTCCCCACCTTCTGCTGCAGCTTCCCCACCTTCTGCTGCCTCCTGTGCTAGGGCCTCCTCAAACAAGGCACCGATAAATGCCAGCATTGCACCATCTAATGCGTCTGGGATATCGTCCTCCATTTTGAACGCGCAAATTCGCGAATGCGCAGATATATATAGAAACGGCCGCTAATTATCACACCTGTGAGCCAGCTATAAAAGGAGCACATGGCCAATATGGCTGCTGGATGTTATAGATCGATGTTTCTTATGTGCTAGCAAGACCCTGTGACCCACAACCTACATTATCTGGAGGTAAGACAATTGTATCTCTCTCTCCCAAAAAAAAGGAAGGAGAGAATTTGTACTTATCTTGGGTGTGCTTAAGTTGTCTATGGTGAATCCCCTCCAACCCACAATAGCTTGGGAACCCCTCAAGTGTCTTTTAATCATTGGCAGTTGGCCCCATGTGCATGTGGTTTGGACATGTGTTTTCTCATGTTTGTTAAAGGTGTGCAGTCTAGATTTGGCATGTAAACCTGCCCCCTTACCTTCCCAGCTTCCAAAGACACCATTTTTGCTTTCCTGATAACTGTAATTTATTATGTGCACGTATGTAGGTCATGCGATTTCTCATGTATGTTTAATGTTTGCAGCCTCCTTTTGCCTATAAAGGATTACACCACCCCCCCTCCACCAAGTCTGTTTGTGCCATTAGGTAAGTTTTTGGAGGGCCTCGTGTGATTTGTACCCATATGCGTTTTCTTATGTGTTTTTTTTTTTCCATTTCTTTGCAGCCTCTTCTGCTCTTTGCCACCACCACCACCACCACCGTCTTTGTGCCATTAGGTAAGTGTTTGGAGGGCCTCGTGTGATTTGTACCCATATGCGTTTTCTTATGTGTTTTTTTTTTCCATTTCTTTGCAGCCTCTTCTGCTCTTTGCCCACTACTACCACCACCACCGTCTTTGTGCCATTAGGTAAGTGTTTGGAGGGCCTCGTGTGATTTGTACCCATATGCGTTTTCTTATGTGTTTTTTTTTCCATTTCTTTGCAGCCTCTTCTGCTCTTTGCCACCATCACCACCACCACCGTCTTTGTGCCATTAGGTAAGTGTTTGGAGGGCCTCGTGTGATTTGTACCCATATGCGTTTTCTTATGTGTTTTTTTTTCCATTTCTTTGCAGCCTCTTCTGCTCTTTGCCACCACCACCACCACCACCGTCTTTGTGCCATTAGGTAAGTGTTTGGAGGGCCTTGTGTGATTTGTACTCATATGCGTTTTCTTATGTGTTTTTTTTTTCCATTTCTTTGCAGCCTCTTCTGCTCTTTGCCCACTACTACCACCACCACCGTCTTTGTGCCATTAGGCAAGTGTTTGGAGGGCCTCGTGTGATTTGTACCCATATGCGTTTTCTTATGTGTTTTTTTTTCCATTTCTTTGCAGCCTCTTCTGCTCTTTGCCACCACCACCACCACCACCGTCTTCGTGCCATTAGGTAAGTGTTTGGAGGGCCTCGTGTGATTTGTACCCATATGCGTTTTCTTATGTGTTTTTTTTTCCATTTCTTTGCAGCCTCTTCTGCTCTTTGCCACCACCACCACCACCGTCTTTGTGCCATTAGGTAAGTGTTTGGAGGGCCTCGTGTGATTTGTACCCATATGCGTTTTCTTATGTGTTTTTTTTTCCATTTCTTTGCAGCCTCTTCTGCTCTTTGCCACCACCACCACCACCACCGTCTTTGTGCCATTAGGTAAGTGTTTGGAGGGCCTCGTGTGATTTGTACCCATATGCGTTTTCTTATGCGTTTTTTTTTCCATTTCTTTGCAGCCTCTTCTGCTCTTTGCCACCACCACCACCACCGTCTTTGTGCCATTAGGTAAGTGTTTGGAGGGCCTCGTGTGATTTGTACCCATATGCGTTTTCTTATGTGTTTTTTTTTTCCATTTCTTTGCAGCCTCTTCTGCTCTTTGCCCACTACTACCACCACCACCGTCTTTGTGCCATTAGGTAAGTGTTTGGAGGGCCTCGTGTGATTTGTACCCATATGTGTTTTCTTATGTGTTTTTTTTTTCCATTTCTTTGCAGCCTCTTCTGCTCTTTGCCCACTACTACCACCACCACCGTCTTTGTGCCATTAGGTAAGTGTTTGGAGGGCCTCGTGTGATTTGTACCCATATGCGTTTTCTTATGTGTTTTTTTTTTCCATTTCTTTGCAGCCTCTTCTGCTCTTTGCCCACTACTATAACCACCACCACCACCACCACCACCAAGTCTGTTTGTGCCATTAGGTAAGTGTGTTCTGTAACTGTTCACTAATTATACTGTATATGAAGAGCAATCTGCAAATCATGTTTTTTCTGTTTTCTCTTTTGTCATTTCAGATTTAGGAGTTTGGGGCTCTTTGCTGCTGCTGGACAGCCAGATTCTCTGCCCACCTCGTGCTCCCATGGCCCCACCCACTGGAAGGATGAGAAGGGGCAGGGTGGCCAGGGTGGCCAGGGGGGGCAGGGGGGCAGGGTGGGCAGATCGTCTGGCTCTGATGTGAGGGAGGCTCCAGCTGTATCCATGAGGGAGTCCACCATCCCCATCCCGGAGGAGGAAGCCGGGGGAGGTGGTAACACACCAAGTGGACAAGCTGGCTCTTCTGACAGTAGTCCTGGAGAGGGTCTGTCCACCAGAGTCAGCTTGTCCACATTACCCCGGCTTCCCCGTTTCACCCACAATCAGTGCTGTGCCCTGGTCCACGCCTATATGGCCAGATATCAGGTGATACATGGGACCAGGGCCGCGTCTTACTCAGTAACAGAGAAAAACAGATTGTGGGATGAAATCCGGGATGCTGTAAATGCACTGGGTGAAGCACCTCGCCACCGTGACAGTGTGCGGAAGAAGGTCAACGACATCTGTGGGTCCGTTCGGAAGAAGCTAATTGCATGGGCTGCGGAGGGTCTTTATGACCGACAAGGTCGGCTGCATGAACGTGCACGAAGTTCTCTCTGGGATTATCAATTACCTTTCTTGAAGATCATAGGACCCAATACCATCTTTCCCAGAGAGGACTTAGATTCGGATGCTTTGCACCGAGGTAGGATATTATCTTGGATGTCAATTGTGTGAGTTGTTTTGAAAAGATTAACTACTATCCTATGTGTGACATGAATAGAATTTGATACTTGCCCTTACAATTGTCCTTTTTTGGTTTTCCCCAACCTGCAATTTGTTCATCTGTAGCACGGATCTCAGCCCCTCCACAGCCCATGCAGCTTGGCGAACCAGACGGACTCACAGGTGTTGACATCAGTGTTGACCCTCCTCCTGGTAGGTCCAATATCATACTGTGCCAAACAATGTAGATTTTTTATTTTTTTTGCCAAGATAGCTCATATTGCTATGTCCTTTACAGAAGATCCGCAGCAGGGAACACACCCAGTGCAGCAAGGCCTGGAGGAAGGTGTTGGTATGTCTAGCCAAATAATGTTTTTTGCAATCTTATTAACCCCATTAACACACATGTTTTTTCTTATGAAAGAGTGTTGCCTTTTAGATGTTTACCCTGCAAAACACAGTTGACAGCATTAATGGGTGCCGTCATTAGTAGGCAGACCAAGCCTTCTTAACCTTTGGGAGGGTTTAGCAAGTGTCCTATGAGCCCAGGAAAGCACTTTTGAATGTTTGGCCTCAATGCTTCATTCCTGAAGCTAGGAGGGCAATCTGGCCATAATCATTACTGCCTAAGGTTATGTACTAAACATGTTTTTTTTTTTTTTTTTTTAAAAGAACATCAGGCCCCTCTTGACGTAGCAGCTGGAGTTGGATCAGGAGCTGGCGACGATTCTGCATCCAGTGCTGTGGTATGTGATATAAGGGAACAAGGTGCACATGTAACATTTCAATGGTAGTAATGATTTTGGGCTAGATGTGGCTTACATTGTGTGTGTTAAATTAGTGCTATGACATTCTGACGATGCACCAGCACAACAAGAGTTCTATCTTGAACATCAGGGAATTATGTTATAATTTGGCGTGGCACTAATGTTCCAAAAACATCCAGGATCTTTAAAGTCCGGCCAGTCTTTGATTTTCCAGGTCCAAATTCATGGGTATCGTTTGGTTGGGTTGTCCTGTAGCCGATTGATGGCAAGATTTTAGACAACATACGGAGATGTATAAAGTCATTGGTGTAGTAACCGATTTACCAAAAGCATAAACAACCTACCACACCAGGGTTAATTGGGAACACCTTCATGTTGAATCTTTTTTGCCTTTGTCATATTAGTCATACCAATATAATGTGTACCCATTATCAGAAGTGTTGCTAGCTTGGATAATCTTACAATGAACAAGTACTTATTAGAAGCACATCAAACTTTTCTATGTTCTGCTTGGGGTGTTAATTTGTCAAATTAATCTGAAATATTTAGTCATGATGTTTGATAATGATTTGGTCTATTTCTTCTGCTTTCAGGTAGCCTTAGATGCAGAGGGATTGTCACCTACCCAAACTCGTCCATCTATGCTGGATGTAGCTGAGAGGCTGCTTGATGAGTATCGGATCCAAAATGAGTTAAGGAGGCGTACTCAGCAATCTATTGAGGTAGTACGTCTGCTCGGGCTCATACAGGAATCTGTAGCAACAATGGTACAGGTTCAACAGGATATGCGTAACAGCTTGGTAAGTTTAGCAGACCAGCATCAACGGGATCGGCAAAGTGTTGACACTCAGGTGCTGGCCACACGCCAATGCCTGTTTGGATCTGAAGATGCCCCATTGGCAGAGCCCTCCCAAACATCTCACTCACCTGCCACTGCAGGTTGTGGTAGTGGGAGGGTAATGCCAGTGTTGGCCACTTGTCAGGCAGCTGGGGATGGGACAATTCCTCCTGTAGCCACTCCTAGCACTTCACACTCCATTCGGACTCCCACACCCCTCAATGAGCAATCCTCTTGCACAACCTCTGGTTCCACAATACCCCTTCTACCTGACTACATTCACTCCACACCTTTATCACTTCACTCCTCCCCAGGCCGTCCTCCTTTTATCTCACCAATGCGACATGTCGTTTCCCCCCGCACCGTGGACCACAACAACCAATCAACCACCACTCCCCACACATCTTCACAACCCTTGCACCACCAGCAGCATCAAATAGCCTCGGGGCAGCAACTATCCCATCTCATGGTAATGGCACACGTTCCCCAAATTCTTCGGCTGAGCACAGAGCAGATTAGACTATTGGCACAAGATCTTCAGTCTGGGACATTTCCAGGGTTCAACACCCTGCATCATCAGCAGCCTCAGACACAAGATCTGATCCTAATGGGCCACTTGACCAGAACTCTACGGCTAATCCCAGACCAGATGGGACTATTGTCCAACCATTTGATGGCAGGAACCTTAACAGTGCTCACCACACTGCTTCAGTCACCACCACCACCAACTTAATTTTTTTTTTTTATTATTTTATTTTGGTTAGTTTTGTTAATGATTGTTACATTGGCCAATTTGTTGGCCCATTTATTTGTTTAATTTGAGGGTGGCACAATATGATTTATTATAGTGTTTTTTTTGGGGATGAAATTAAATTTTATGCAAAATGATTAGTTTGTGTTTGATCTTTGGTTTTTTAGGAGTGTTGGTGGCCAAGTAATGGCCCTGGTTAATGTAGGCATTTATACACACGTGCTTCTCTATCTCCCAACATATGATTTCATGTAAATTTTGAAAACTCAATGTTCACATAATGCCCCAAGAAAAGGTCTCCCTTCAAATGTAGCTTCAAAACAAGTCTCAAGGCTAACATAAACCAAAGCCAACATACTAACAATTACAGACCACACCACTCGACTAAACAAATACAACACAAAACACATTCGATGTGTACACCAAAAAGAAAACTTTGGTAATAAAATAAAAGTTTTAATAACACATGTGGGTGTCTACCAACTGTAGCGTACAAAAAATATATTAAAATATATAATAGAATGAACTAAATTGCCAATGTAACATTTGTGTTGCAACGAGCAACATACTTTTATTTTATTTATATAAACATTTTTTTTGGTTGTACAATTTTTTTTTCGTTTCACAAAAACAAGGCTTTTTAGTAAACATTTTTGGTTTTTTTGGTTGACAAAAACAACAAGGCTTTTTTGTAAACCTTTTTGTTTTTTTTGTTGCCAAAAACAACAAGGCTTTTTTGTAAACCTTTTTGGTTTTTTTTGTTGACAAAAACAACAAGGCTTTTTTGTAAACCTTTTTGGTTTTTTTGGTTGACAAAAACAACAAGGCTTTTTTGTAAACCTTTTTGGTTTTTTTGGTTGACAAAAACAACAAGGCTTTTTTGTAAACCTTTTTGGTTTTTTTGGTTGACAAAAACAACAAGGCTTTTTTGTAAACCTTTTTGGTTTTTTTTGTTGCCAAAAACAACAAGGCTTTTTTGTAAACCTTTTTGGTTTTTTTGGTTGACAAAAACAACAAGGCTTTTTTGTAAACATTTTTGGTTTTTTTGGTTGACAAAAACAACAAGGCTTTTTTGTAAACATTTTTGTTTTTTTTGGTCCCAAAAACGAGGGTTTTTTGTTTTTTTAGGTCCCAAAAACGAGGGTTTTTTGTTTTTTTATATTTTTTTTGGTCCCAAAAAACGAGGGTTTTTTGTTTTTTTATATTTTTTTTGGTCCCAAAAAAAAGGGTTTTTTGTTTTTTTATATTTTTTTTGGTCCCAAAAAAAAGGGTTTTTTATATATATTTTTTTTTTTGTTTTTTTTTTTAAGGGAGAAATGTGACATTGCTGTGTACAATTAACAAAACCAATTAAAAAAAACTACAATCTTTTTAACGGGGTAACATTCCTCACAAATGGCTCCTCAGGGTCTGGATCCGCCCCATAAATGTTTTCCAAAACTAAAATTCTGTCGATGCACCATGTGACATAATCCAAAAGGACCTCATAGGTGAGGTGGGTGTGTCCTGGGTAGAAAAAGACATGACAATTAGTTTTATGCAAAATGATCCAAACAACGATTGTAATTAATGTGCCTCAACAAATATGCTTAGGAGTCTATTGGTTGGCTTTTATCAACACTCTGAAGCAAATATGCTAAATTGCTGGTGTAAACCTTAAACTCAAACTTTCACAGCAAATTGTTAAAAAGGTTACATAAGATGGCTTGGAATGTTAGTAGCAGTTCCACCAAAGCTAAGTAAAAGGCTTTTCTTCATGTCAACACAAGCAATCATTTAGAAGAATGTAAGGTGTTTTGGGTTCAATTGGTCAACACGATACATGTGCACACATTTATCTCTATCACCATTGGAGTTTGTGTAGCGTTCTCTCTCCCTCTTACTGTCTATAGATTGAACCTGACACATAGTAGAGACTTACCCTTTGGAATTCGGAGGGCCAGTTGTGGCCGGAGTAGATATGTCTGCTCCCCTTTTTGGTTTTCCGCCATCCCAGCTGTGTTAAGAGAAAAGAAAAAATTTATCTAAAAATCCAATCACGCTAACTGTAGGTTACGCAGTCATGAAAACGCTCTAACACCCACTCATTACCCCTCCACATTTCCCTGAAAGTTTTATTTAGACTTTGATATGGTGGTGATGCAGATTTGTACAGTGCAAGCGTCATTCTACTGGGTGAAGCTTGTAGCGTTAAGGATACGTACTCCCTGCTTTTGTGCTGATTGTGTTTTTCGGATGTTTTTTGTGCCTCAGCCCTGCCTGTTCTAAGTGTTGGAAACATATCATTTTTGGAGGGCTGCGGAAAACTAATCAGGTTAGACTTACACTCTCTAGGTTTTTGGGGACGAGAGAAATAACAATCCTCCTTTTTACATGGCCCCTGTACACACCTCTAGGCACCTCCCTCCTGTTGGTTGACCCCACAGCAGGCAGCTTGCTATGGAGGCACATGAGATGAAGCCAAGCACCCTGTGCCTGTTCAGGCACTAGGCTGTGAGCCAGCCTTGCCCCCCTCCCTTCCGATGGTCTCAATGATTAGGAGTGACAGCATCAGGAGGCAATATTGGCATGCTGTCACCTCAGTTAAGGAGGAGGGGGAGTCTGTTCCAGACAAGTATTTGTGCAAAATTTTGGACAGTAAGAAAATGGTCCCAGTAAGTCTTAGGGGGAATATGCACACCTATCACTTGGAATACTAATGCATAGAATGCATTCACATAAAGAACCTGCTGCCTTTAGAACAACTTGAAGCCTGAGCGGGGACATACACAGTTAGCATTTCTCCACTTACTAAGTAGACACATTACTGGAAAAGCACACAACTTACCATCATCAGTTTTTTTTGGGCCCCCGAAGTGGATGGCGTTGCTGGCTCTGGAGAAACTGCACAAAAAGAACACAAATAGTGAGCTGGAATGTGGTACATTACCGAGGAAGAGTATTTATGAAAGATTGATAAACACACATTTTCAGTGTTGACTAAATCAGGACATGATTAAATTACAATGTCCCCAAAAAATTTACAAGTACAAAGCACACCATTTCCAATGTAGAGAAACTAACACCAATTTAGAATAGGGTGGCTTGAGATAACTTACAAAAGATAACATGTCCTGTAATGCTCCCCAAAACCACCTTTCAAACATGAAGGTTAAGCAAGAGTGTTTCATGACCAACCTTCCTGTCACATATAGCAAAACTACACTTGCTTTGACTCCAACTTAGATTATCCTAGATACACATCATCCTAGCACACACAATTCATGTGAGAATCTAATTTTAGGTACTTACAGACTAGTTCAGGGGAGCCTGGAGTGGGGGAGGATGGGGGAGACCCTACATGGGGGGATGGTGTCCCTTCATGGGGGGATGGAGTCGTATCTTCTAGAAACACAAAGACACAAATACAATCCTTGAACCAAAGCTATTTGATTAAGGCACACAGAAAGTATTTGGGAAACATTGAAGGTAGTAGTTACATTGGACTGGGTAAGCAGCGGCCCCTCTTCCCCAGTCCTCCACAACAAACATCCTCAATGTCAGCTGCTACATAACCCCAATGGCAAAATATATATATTACAGCCCTTATATTTCCCAGGACACATTGAACACACAAACACATGTAGAATACTTACTTCCCATTTGAGGAGAGCCCAGGTCCTCATCACTGGGTGTCAAATGGGCCTCTTCTTGGGCACCAATGTCCTCCTGCCCCAGATCCTGGCTACTTGGCCCTGCCTGAGGCTCCTCTGTTGCTGAAGCGACATCAACCACAAAAGAAAACAAAACAAACAATCATTCCTCCAAGTTAGACCTAATACACAACACACCAGCACATCCACATTACTTACAGTGGGCCTGAGAAGGCTGAGCCTCCACATCCTCATCACTGGTTTCTAAAATAAAAGAAAAACATTATATATTATTTATGGACACAAATAGGCAGTAACCTCTCATCATGCTAGCACCATACTCAATGCCCCTACAATTCAGAACATAGAAGTGCACTTACACCAATGAGATGCATTGACCATGTTTTAAAACAGGAGGGCACCATGCAAATTAAGCGGGCGCCTAAGGCCTCGCACCTACAGGGGCCTTGCGGCCAGTGGCGGAGCACCAACATTTCGAAGGGCGCAGTCAGGGAAATCTCCCAAGTAAAAGATTGCTTTCAATCCTCGGATCTAAAATTTGCTGCAGTCCCTTCACTGCGTCTGCCAGGTGTCTGTTGTCCGCTGACACTTACTCCTCCTTCTCTGACTGGGGATTGGCCGTCTGATCATGTTATCCTAAGATGTGGAGGAATCGGTAGGTGTGTACCTGCACCAGTAGGAAGTGACTGGCCGGTCAACTCACTCTGCTATCATCAGTTGTTGCTCTGGGAGGAGAGCTCCGCCCTGGACCCGGAACATACAGGTAACCAGGCCCAGACTTGATATTTTGCAGGCTGGTCATAGATTTGTGGTGTCCACTATGCAAAGGGGTTGAGTAGCCCCAGGGAAGTTGGAAGAGTCTGAAAATGGTTGGTGGAGGAGGAGGAGAAGAAGGCCCTGGGTGGCTGGGGGACAAGGAGAGGGCCCCTGGGTGTTTTCTAGAGGAGGAAAGATCCACAATGACGCCAGAGTCAATTGCCAGGGAAGAGAGTGGAGCTGAGCAAGTCCTGCCTATCTGACCTGAAAGCCAAACATGGTGTAGATGGAGCCCTTTGCCCTACACAATGACAGCACCGGAGGTGGAAGGTGAGTGGTAGCGGGTCTTTGACATTATAGAGCATATGGACTCTGTCCATTATTGGTAGTTTTGTTTGGAGTTGTCCTTTAGATGTTTAACTGTGTTGTTTTTGACCCGAGCTGTGAGGGACTGAGGTATGACAGCCCACTATGCTGAGACTTATAGTGCCCTAGAATGTTGAGGACTGAGGAATCCTTAGTCCCTAACAGAGGGCACTACAAGTCTTAGCATAGCAGGCAGTAGTTCCTCATTCCCCTACAGAGAGCATTACAAGTCCAAGCAGGTAGCCTTCTGCAGTGGGACTTGTTGTGCCCTTGACTGTGGTGGACTGAGGAAGGGAAGTGTAAGAGGGTCTCTGTAAGCTCAGATGTATGGGGGAGCTTTGGGGACCACAGAGTTCCCTATTACACCAGAGTCCCCAGCTTCCCCCCTCAAATAATGGTTCCCAGAACTCTCCTTACATCAGAGTCTTCACACTTCCCTCTTACAGTGTAGTAAGTCTGGAGACTCCGATGTAAAGGGGGCTCTGTAAAATGTGATTAGAGATTTGAAATTTCTACCATTTTTATTTTCTACTTACGATCCACAATTTTCAGCTGCTCAAATGGCTCGCTGTCTCGTAAGGCATATTGGAGTGTGGCCGTCCTCCTCCTCCCCTTCTTCACCAAAAGCACAAGAGGGTGCCGGCCGTCTGCTTTGGCTAGAAGCAGAAGAAAAAAAAGAAACATAAAAAATACGAATGTACATAGTAGTATTAAAGGTTGTGAAGAGACACTTGATGGAGGTAGGAAAGGTAGGAGCGAGAGGGAGGGGGGGAGGGGTGTTGGTATTAGTGTTGTTGCATAGCTAAACACATGTCCACCTACCCAAAAAATTGTAACCTATATGGTCACATGTAATGTATATTTTTACTTACCGGAGATTTGCTCCACAGCCTTTAGCAGGAGCCTGGGTATCAGAATAGAGGTACTCACCGAGGCCGAGATGCCGAGAGCGGTTCGCTGTTGCGACTAAGCGCACTCCGCCCCTCTGGAGGTGATACAGAGGGTGGATGGCACAAAGAGGCACAAGCTACCAGCAGGCAGGGTAGAGCTTGCGTGGAGGTCCTGTAGAGCTGGAGCAGAGACTGATCAGGATCCAGCAGTAAAAGTCCGGAGCAGGCTGAGGGTCAAACACAGGTAAGCAGACAATCCAGGTCACAGGCTGAGGGTCAAGGCACTGGAGATAGGAGACAAGACTTGGTCACAAGCAGAGGGTCAAGGCACAGGAGACTGAAGGTAAATCCGGGTCGCAGGCAGAGGGTCAAACACAGGTAAGCAAAAGCAAAGTCCATAAAACAAGCCAAGGTCGGGTCCAGGAGAAGAGCAGAGCAGGTCAGGGTCAATCCGGGTCACAGCAGGTAAACGATCACACAGGAAACAGGAACTCAGGTACAGGAAGCTGAAAGACAAACCAGCAATTCCTCTGAGCACTTGCTCAGCTTTTATAGGCAGCCAGGAAGTCATGTGGAAGTCATGTGATGCTTGTCATGTGATGACCAGTCTGCAGCTGAAGGTTTCTCTGACAGTGCCCCCCCCCCGAGGGGCGGCCTCTGGACGCCCAAACTGGACATCAACTCCGGGTGATTCACATGAAAAGCTCGGCTCAAGCGAGGGGCGTGTATGTTTCTTGAGGGTTCCCAAGAGTTGTTTTCAGGTGGGTACCCCTTCCACTTGATTAGGTATTGGAGAAGTCTACCCCTCTTCCTGCAGTTCAGTATGGCTTCAACCTCAAATTCATTTTCTCCATCCACCTGGACCGGTGGAGGAGGTGGCTTCTCTCTTCCCGGGAAGGGGCTAGGAATCACTGGTTTTAGTAAGGATGCATGAAAGACAGAATGAATCCTGTAAGAGCTGGGTAAGGCCAATTCAAAGGCCACAGGGTTAACCATCCTCTTGATTTTGAACGGCCCTATGAACTTTGGGCCCAACTTCCGTGAGGGAAAAGGTAATTTGAGGTTAGCTGAAGATAACCAAACTTCCTCACCGACCTTGAAAACCGGGTTCTCCTTCCTTCCCCTGTTGTAGTACTTCTTATAGTCATCCTGGGCCTTTTGCATGGTTTCCTGAATCCTTTGAAAGTTCTGTTGGATGGAGGCTATGCGATCTTGGACAGCAGGAACAGATAATTCAGGGGTAGCGTTTGGAAGGAAAGAAGGGTGAAACCCAAAGTTAGACCAGAAGGGCGTTTGGTTGGTGGCTGAATGAACTGAATTATTATACGCAAACTCCGCGTAGGGTAGCAGAGAGGACCAGTCATCCTGAGAGCCAGAAGAGAAACAGCGGAGATACTGCTCCAGAGTTTGGTTCGTTCTCTCTGTCTGGCCATTGCTTTGAGGGTGATACGCAGAGGAGAGACAGACCTTTATTTGTAGTGCTTTACAAAGTTCTTTCCAAAATTTGGAGGTGAACTGAACCCCTCTGTCAGAAACAACACTGTCGGGTACTCCATGTAGCCTTATTATTTCTTTGATAAAAATGTTAGCTGTCTCCAAAGCAGAGGGGGTGCCCACCATGGGCAAGAAGTGTGCCATTTTGGAAAGGCGGTCGACCACAACCAGAATGGAGGTGAAACCTTCCGAGGGAGGAAGATCAACAATGAAGTCCATAGAAACTTCAGCCCATGGGCGTTCTGGAATGGGTAAAGGTCTAAGTAATCCCCAAGATTTGGTGTTAGCCACTTTACTGCGCTGGAAAGAAATACAAGAGAGGACATACTCTTTACAGTCCTGCCTCCAACCAGGCCACCAAAAAGAACGGGCAACCAATTCCAAAGTCTTTTGAGTCCCAAAGTGACCAGCCAGTTTATGGTCATGAAGCAACTTTAACGTCATGGGTCTAGCCTCCGGTGGGACAAAAATTCTTCCTTGGGACCAGAACAAGTCATCTCGTTTCTCCAAGGAGGATATTTCTGGGTCAGTACAATGGCTGGATGCCAACTTGATGGTGGTCATAAGATCAGTGTCTGTGAGCAGAAGGAAGTTTTGTGGAGATAAGATGGTGCTAGGTTCCGTTGACTGGGGAGATTCAAGGAACATCCGGGAGAGTGCGTCTGCTTTCCCATTCTTGAGGCCAGGTCTATAAGAGATATGAAAGTTGAACCTAGAAAAGAAGAGGGCCCACCGGGCTTGCCTGGGTCTTAAGCGTTTGGCTGTCCTGAGGTATTCTAGGTTTTTATGATCGGTGAAGATCATGATGGAATGGGAAGCACCCTCCAACAGATATCTCCACTCCTCCAGAGCGAACTTGATGGCCAACAGCTCCCGGTCTCCCACATCATAATTCCTTTCCGGGGAACTTAGTTTCCGAGATGCGAAAGCTACAGGATGGAGGAGAGCCTTGGGGCCCTGTCTCTGGGAGAGGATGGCTCCAGTGGCGGTTTCCGAGGCGTCTACCTCCAACACAAATGGCAGGGCTGGATCCGGATGCCGTAGGATTGGTGCAGAGGTGAACAGGGCTTTGAGCTTGGTAAAAGCTTCCTGGGCCTCTTGGGACCACTGAAAACGACTATGTTGGCGGGTTAGTTGGGTGATGGGTGCAACAATGGATGAGAAGCCAACGATAAACCTCCGGTAAAAATTAGCGAATCCGATAAACCGCTGTACCCCCTTTTTGTCTACTGGAGCCGGCCACTCCTGAATTGCCTTGACCTTCTGTGGATCCATTGCGACCCCGTTGGTAGAAATGATAAAGCCTAGGAATTGCACAACAGATTTTTCGAATTCGCATTTCTCTGCTTTAAGGTACAATTTGTGTCTCCTGAGAATTGCAAGGACTGTCTTTACATGAACCCGGTGTAGCTCAATGGTGGCAGAAAAAATAAGAATGTCGTCCAGGTAAACAACTAGGAAATTGTCCAGATATTCTCGAAAGATGTCGTTTACCAGGTGCTGAAATGTGGCCGGGGCGTTACACAACCCAAAGGGCATTACCAAATATTCATAATGTCCAAACCTGGACCTGAAGGCAGTCTTCCATTCGTCTCCAGGCCTGATTCGGATGAGGTTATAGGCACCTCGCAGATCCAACTTGGAGAAGATTCGGGCAGAACGGAAACGCTGAAACAACTCTGGGATAAGTGGAAGAGGATAGCGATTTTTTATCGTTATTTTGTTCAGTTCTCTATAGTCTATGCATGGTCTTAAGGAACCATCTTTCTTTTCCAAAAAGAAGATGCCGGCTCCGGCCGGTGAAGATGATGGACGAATGAAACCCTTATCCAAGTTCTCATCAATATACGTTTTAAGAGCCGCTAGTTCAGTCTCTGATAGTGGAAAGATACGGCCAAAGGGTATTTCAGAACCAGGTAGCAAATCAATGGGGCAGTCGTAAGACCGATGAGGTGGTAGGCAATCAGCTTTTTGTTTATCGAAGACATCTCTAAATTCAAGATATACCGGAGGGACGTGCTGGAGATTGTCAGGTGTAGGTGCTACGGTTAAACAGGCGGCTTGAGCTGGAGGAAGGCAATGCTGGGAACAGTAGGGAGAGGAAAAGGAGACTTTCTTCTTGTTCCAATTGATGTCAGGTTCATGTGCCTGTAGCCAGGGGAGCCCCAAAATGATGGGGAACATGGGGGAGAAGATGATGTCAAAGCTTAGAAGCTCCTGGTGGCCGGAGTCCGTGGTGACAAGGATGGGCCTTGTCTGTTGTGTGACAAATCCAGAGCGAGGGAGAGACCCATCAGCCAGGTAGACTTGGAGGCCTTGTTCTTTGGTTTGCAGGGGAATGTGCAGTTTTTGGGCCAGTGAAGTGTCTAGAAAACAACTACAGGCTCCGGAATCAATAATTGCTGGTAGATGAACTTCCTTTTCCATTAGCTGTAAGGAGACAGAGAGGGTGACATAAGTCTGGGATAAACCAGGGTTCTGAAAGTTCATAAAAAACTGCGAGCGTGACTTACTGGGTCTCACGGGGCAAGTACGCAGAAAATGTCCAGTTCCCCCACAGTACAGACAGAGATTGGCCTGTCGCCGTCGTTGCTTCTCTTCAGGGGTAAGAGGAGCACGGACCAATCCAAGCTGCATGGGCTCAGCCTCTGGAGCAGAGGTGACAGGAGTCACTGGAAAGGATGGGTGAACGGGAGAAGGTTTAGGGAGCATCCAACTAGGTCGGGGACCCTGGGAGCGCTCAGAGCGCCGCTCGCGCATGCGCCTGTCTAGCTTGGTAGCGGATTGGATTAAATCCTCCAAAGTGGCAGGGGTTTCAATCCTGGCCAACTCGTCTTTCAAAGCTTCTGACAGCCCCTGGCGGTACTGGTATTTAAGAGCGGGTTCGTTCCACCCTGTGTCAGCTGACCATTTTCGAAATTCAGCAGTGTAGTCCTCCACTGGTCTCTTTCCTTGGGACAGGGAGTGTAGCACAGCTTCTGCAGTAGCGGTGCGTTGGGGGTCATCATATAGTTGAGACATACTTTCAAAGAAAAGGTCCAAAGAGTTCAGAAGAGAGCTCCTCTGTTCCATCAGGCTGTGGGCCCAGGCCTGCGGCTCTTCGGTCAACAGGGAGATGACAAATCCCACCTTAACTACTTCGGATGAAAAAGTCCTGGGCTGAAGGGCTAAGTACAAGGAGCATGCATTTTTGAAGGCCCGGAACTTTTTGCGATTGCCTGAAAAACGCTCCGGTGTGGGAACCCTGGGCTCAGGGGTAGCCATGATCACTGTGGGGCTTGATGCAACTTGAGAAGAGGAGGCTCCGCTGGTGGGCGCAGGGGCTGCGGCTGTTGATGCAGATGACCCTGAAAGTTGCTGGAGACGACCGTCAATCTGGGCATAGCCTTCCTGCAGTTTCTGGACTGCATCAGTGAGGGTTGTGACCTGCTGGCACAGGATCTCAAGAGGAGAACGCGCTCTGTCGGCCTCTGACATGGCTGGTTTGTACTATCAGAATAGAGGTACTCACCGAGGCCGAGATGCCGAGAGCGGTTCGCTGTTGCGACTAAGCGCACTCCGCCCCTCTGGAGGTGATACAGAGGGTGGATGGCACAAAGAGGCACAAGCTACCAGCAGGCAGGGTAGAGCTTGCGTGGAGGTCCTGTAGAGCTGGAGCAGAGACTGATCAGGATCCAGCAGTAAAAGTCCGGAGCAGGCTGAGGGTCAAACACAGGTAAGCAGACAATCCAGGTCACAGGCTGAGGGTCAAGGCACTGGAGATAGGAGACAAGACTTGGTCACAAGCAGAGGGTCAAGGCACAGGAGACTGAAGGTAAATCCGGGTCGCAGGCAGAGGGTCAAACACAGGTAAGCAAAAGCAAAGTCCATAAAACAAGCCAAGGTCGGGTCCAGGAGAAGAGCAGAGCAGGTCAGGGTCAATCCGGGTCACAGCAGGTAAACGATCACACAGGAAACAGGAACTCAGGTACAGGAAGCTGAAAGACAAACCAGCAATTCCTCTGAGCACTTGCTCAGCTTTTATAGGCAGCCAGGAAGTCATGTGGAAGTCATGTGATGCTTGTCATGTGATGACCAGTCTGCAGCTGAAGGTTTCTCTGACACTGGGTGAGCGCCTTTTGGCATCACTCCAGGCCCGCTGCAGATCCACCATCTCAGCCTGGAACTGGAATCTCCGCTGCAGCCTCATCCGGACACGACACATCATCTTGTGCTTTTGGTGAAGATGCATATTTATGTTATCATACCCCCAGAGGAGGAGGAGCTGTGGAAAGAGCAGTGTATGTTTGAGTCCAAGTATGTCCAAAATAGTACAGTCTTCAAATAACATGCTAGGTAGATCTTTGAGATATTGTTGAACAAAGAATTCCATTTCTGGTGATACATATACATCGATGTCCAAATCTACCTCCATGACATAGGTTGCCCCACACTGGTGATTTCCTCTACATGATATAGCCATTTTCTCAATTGGCCTTTCATGACACACCCAGGGCCGCCATCAGGGGGGGACAGGCAGTCACTGTATTTACAACCTTATTGCTGTCCATTTAGCAGGGTGAAAGTAACTTTACACACATGTAGCATAGGTATCAACTTTTGTCACCATGTTAAAAGGACAGCAGTATGGGTAGCATTACAGTGACTGTTATTAGTCCAGGCTCACTCAACTAGCCAATGCTTGGAAAAGCAAGCCATGCAGATTGCTTTTCAGGTCCCTTTTAACATGAGCTGTCTGATTGGGTGTGGCTGTTTATTTTTGACGCAGACCTGATAAGCCCCTCCATTCTCCTTTATGGAGTGTTATATGTAAATGGGATTGCTTCATTTGAGATGCAGATTTAAACTATGTATGGCCAGGCTGAAGGTACCCAAGTTGATTGATCGATCACCTTGAGGACAACGTACAACCAGTCTGTCAGATTTTACACACACTTATCGCTAGCATCTCTTGTAGCCACTAGCAATAATCACTGTGTTTTCCTGGCAGGGGCAGCACCGGGAGAACACAATGGCTCCGCAGGAGGGTTTCCCCTGTCTGTGTTGATGGTGGAATCAAGGCAAAATGTTTTTCCTGCAAGCCACGGGACAAACAAAGATAGTTTTTTAATTAATCCATGATTTTGCCAAAATGGGAAAAAAAAGATGTTTGCTTTGTATATTCTTAAGTTTGCTACATAACTAGAACATGTAACAGTGTTATATCATTGCAGGAGATTTCCCCTCACTTCCTGTCTTGGTGTCACCAGGACAGGAAGGGAGGGAATCTCCCGTGGGGATATAGCCAGCAATTCTTTCCTTTTATATATACTATGGACATTATAAGGCAACAATTGCAAGCTATTTCCCCACCATGATATTCCCCTCACTTCCTGTCTTGGTGACACTAAGACAGGAAGTGAGGGGAAATCTCATGCAATGATATCACCCTATTAGAAATTGGAGTTCCGTCTAAAAAGTATACATAAAGTAAGCACTTGGTTTCCAAAGTGGCAAAATTATGGAGGAGTTAAAACCCCATAGTGTGATCGGGGAATCTGACGGTGTGCTCCTACACTCCTCAATGTGTCTGTTCATTATGCTGTGCTGAATTATCCTTGATTCGCAATTCCTGCAAGAGTTGCACATGGTATGTGGGAGATGCGAATTTAAGGTGGCATAATTATCCACACAATCACACATAATCCTTTTTAAAGGTCCCCAGCAGAATTTGATGGCATAGTGGTTCACAGCAGTGCCATCAGATTCCAGTTAGATCTGTCAATTAACAAAGCAATGGGATCTGGGGGTGTATTTAACTTGCAATGGACACCCCCATTCATTATCATATGGCAGTGTGAGATGGGTCTGTTGGGAATGTGATCCATTAAGACAAGTGATTATACACTCATGTGTTTCTTTTAGAGGTGATTTGTTCAAGGCAATCCTTTGAAGACATGACCATTCCAGATTTTTGTGATCACTGATTCCATCTCAGGTGAACCAATTAGCTGCTGTGTGCAGATCCAGCTTATGATGGTAAGAGTGTCAGACAAGACAAACGGTGCAGAGCTTGCAGTATGTATGGATGTATGTAAGGCAATAATTTTTGGCATTATGTATTTAGGGAATATAATGTTTCTAATCTTGCATATATGAAAAGGGTCAATACATTTGTCTTTATCTAGACAGATTCCAAAGCGTTAGAGCAATCTGTCACAGATAATTGTGTTTCATTTTGTGTAAAAGTTGAAACTAATCAAATCTATCTATATACAGGCATAGCCCACTTTAAGTACACAATGGGACCAGGGCATGTATGTAAACTGAAAATGTACTTAAAGTGAAGCAATCCCTTTTTTCTTTTCTCAATGCATGAAAATACACCAGCTCCATTGTAAATTTTGGCCACATTGACATGGCCTTGCTCCCAAACCATGTGGGAGCATGTTAAGGGGATCCAGGACTATGACATGATAGATTACCTAGGCAAGCTGGCCAGCCACAAAATGGATATGTTGCAGTCCTGGGTACCCTCTCGTTGCTCCCTAAGTTTGTTATCCCTGTCACTTATGGTTTGTGAGCAGTGTCATGCCAAGCTGAACAAGCTGTGTCCTTACTCACGAGTGTATATAAAGTGAGTGTACTTAAAGCAGGGTATGCCTATCTATATCTATATAGAAAGTTCAGAGATGTGAACCTGTTCCCTATTATATACACTAATATATGGTATATAACATTCTATATTGTATATAATGAATATATTGTATATAATATATATATATATATATATATATATATATATATATATATATATATATATATATATATACATTGTCTCTAATATATATATTGTCTCTAATATATATATTTTCTATAATATATATTTTGTGTGTGTATATATACATATACATATATACACATATACACATATACACATATATACATATATACATGTGTAGGGAACAGGTTCACATCTAGGAAGTTTCTATAACAGGAAGCTTCTAGATCACATCTAATAGGCAGAAAGTGCATGCGCAGATCAGCAGACCAAAAGTTTATTGCACACCCGCTAGATAAGCGAGCGACCCACCCATCCCCCCAGCCACCATCCCCCATCCCGCACATTCACACCCCCTCCTTACCTTACACACAAATGCCACTATTTCGGCAGTATAGAGCGCAGGAGCCATGATGCACACACTTGCGAGAGGGCCTGGACAATTTCCGGAAACGTGTGCACGCACCAAAAGTTTCGTTTCCGGTTTCAATGTATAATGTATAAATGTGAGAACGCGGGTTTGTATATTAGCGAATTCGCGAACAATAGTCAACATACACAACCATTAAGCATATTTAACTTACAAAAAGAAATACAAATACATACATTTGTGGACACCAGAAAACTTTATTTAGACACATGAAGACATTTGAAAAAAGATTGGAAACATGCTGTTTATTACACAAATACACAGCTCAAACATTTCACATGACATATTTTTGGCACAGTCTCCACAGTATCCCATTGAAGCCACTGATTTGTATTTTTCAAACAAAAACAACCTTTGTACAACATTTAGACCATATACATCGACAAAGAGCCCATAATCAACAGATGCATGTGCAGATTGACAGAACAATACACTATTATGTTAACAGCAATAAATACTTACAGAGAGTCAACACACAACACAGCCAAACCTCACCTCCATAAATAACAAAGGCCCACAAATGTTAACCATAAAGCATGTGACACACAAATATATTGGACCTCTTCGTAGGTCAAATCTTTCCTGATGTCTGAGTGAGCTATATATAATCAAAGCAAACACACACCCAGAATGGTAACGCCCAGTCAAAAAATTAACTGTGTGTGTTTTGGAGCATGCTCAGTTGCCAAAACAAGGGAAATAGAAATGAGGAGGAGGAGAGAGACCTAAACAGCCCAAATCCATGTATGTATGTATGTAGGTGTGTATATATGTGAATTGATAAAATTCTCTCTTCAAGTTTGCTAGTCATTATTTAGAATGTTTAGATACAGGAATACATACATATATATATACAATTACATGAGAGAGCGAGAGAGAGAGAAATATATATTTAGGGAAACAATTGAAACACACCTTTTGGTATTTGGGAAGTGAGATTGTGACGATTGCCCAGATATGTAAGCCAACAATCTGACTCATCACTCATGAACATCCCTAAATTTGGCGTGGCAATTATATCAGGCGTTCTTATGGGCGTTTTTGCTGGCGTTTTCACAGGCGTTTTGACATGCATTTTTTGTGCAGGCATTGTTATATGAAATCACCTAAAAAAGCCCCAAAAACAGACCACAAACACGTACATGTGAACGTAGCCCATTTGGGGGCGTTTGAGGGGGATTTGTACAGCTCAAGGATCAACTCCCAAAACAGGCAAAAAATCCAATCCTATTCAGTTCAATGGCCCCTGTTCCCATGTGAGCATTTTGCCGGCATGAGGAAAACACCCAACGCTCACTGAGAAATAGCACAATGATTAGGGAGTCTGCCTTCCTGCTGTAGGTTTGTAAGTTCGAATCCGGAAGGAGCCCTCTGTATGGGCAACACTTTGATATCTCCAATCCTCCAAATGTTGACATCATTAATTTTGTTCATGTTTGAAAAAGGCATGTGTATCAGCAAACTTTTAATCTAAAGACATGAACAAAATACAAAAGATGCCAGTCAATATGTAGCAATATTGTGAGCTAAAGCTCTATTTGTTTGTTGGGCATACTTTGCTAATTAGCCAAGTATGAGGGATATATATATATATATATATATATATATATATATATATATATATATATATATATATATATATACCTTCAGTTAAATGTGTAGTAAAATGGTAACACTTGGCCATACCCATATGGAAGAAAATGTAGTATTTGCTATATATTTCGAAAAAAATTCTTTTGAAACGCATAAAATATTGTCAAAATTGTGACATTTCCTTGATATGTGTGAAATGCTAATAATCTTTCTTTGAAATATGTTTTCCATCTATTTTTGTTCTATCTGACGACCCGTTCCCCAATGTAATATTTTGTGGGTTTTTTCAGATAATGTGGAGGTTCTATATAAACACTGTAGATTTGACTGTTATGATTTCTGAGTTAGCAGGAAAGGTGTATGGAATGTGATGGTGTTTACTAAGGGATCCCTTGTTGGAAGTGTGCATGTTTTTCCAATTCCGCCGGTTTTTGCCATTTTCTATGGGCGAGACAGCGGATTTCCAAGCGGTATTCAAAAAAAAATTGGCCCAAAATCGCGCTGGCGAAATTTTTTGAGCCTATTTGGCGTTGCGCATGCGCACATTCGCGCGTTCGCAGCTCGGCGCTGGAGGAGCTGTTTAACCTTTCTACACTTTCGCAGATATCTCTCTTTCTAAGTCAGTTTTTGACATTTTTTAAACGCAAGTCATCTCCAAATTGACTTCCACACCTTCCACAGTGATTTGGGATTTTTGGGGGTACAGGGGAAAATTTGGCTAAACTTTAGTCGAGCTTTTAGCTGGCGTGGTTTTAAGTCGCGCTCTGACCATATTGCATCTTAATGAATCTCACACTAGGCGCTATTTTCCGCCCGCCGTTCTTTGAATACCAATTTCAGACTTAAACAATCGCCGGTTCGCAAAATCCCGCCGAAACGCCAATTCGCCGTACTATGAATCAGGCCCTGTGTGTCACTTCTAGGTGTACTAAACTCTCACCTTTATAACGAAGAAAATGCGCCTGTGGTATATTTCCAGGATTTCTGGGATACTGGCTGACACTGCTCTCCTTAAACGATATCCACTTTCAATCCGGGTCTCCAGCGCAGGTTCCAGATAGGTCGGGATCTCCTGGAGTCTTATCCACTAATTACCTTTAGGTCCGTTTTCCTCGCACTATCCTCCCCTTTTGTCTCAGAAAAACAGGGCTATCATGGTTCAGTATTACGTACTTTATTCCCACACATTCAGAGATACACTTACAATTGATTCACTTGAATTCGGCATATACAGAGATACGAACGCTGTGGAGATCGAGTTCCGTCCGATACGTCACTTCCGGGTATATGGCTCCTCCTTGTATACGCCATACGTCATCTGTAGCTCCAGATGATGCTGTGACTGACAGCGAAACGCATCTAGCGATTGGCCGAGCAGATTGCCACGTCACTTCCGGCCGGTGGAGCGCACGCTGCTGGAGCAGCGAACCACCGTGCCGAGTTTTACATGCGTGTGATTACATTATGTTTGTGAGTATACCCCTGTTTACCCTAAATAAACGATTGTTCAAACGATCTTCACCATGATTAGTTCTTTCTTTCATGAGGAAACTCGGGACTAACAACCATTAGCAAGGATCTTACCCGCAGCAACTTACCAGCAGCATCAGAGAATCCATGCACAGAGTGCGATCAGCATTTCATGCCTGCTTAAAGCCACATTGTGGTAAGTAGATAATCATGGGGGGGTAACCCCTCATCAAGCACGGATTAAGCACTGAAGCACTTTTCATCTCTTTGATGGACTTGATTATGGACATTACACATTATTATTTTTGAGTTATGAATTGTTCACCATTTATGATTTTTATGAATTTTTATGAATTTCGAAGACATCATTGTCTCATATATATTTATAAGCGAATTTGCACAGTATATTTTAAGCAGCGCTGCAACCACCAACATACACATTTTAAAAAGAGCACTAGCACTTTTTTCTTGCAGCAAGCAGCTTGCACATGCATAAGCATTATTTATTTAATTTTCATATGCGACTCCACATAAATTTGAGCACTTTATTCACTTTGATTTTTAAACTACCACAAGCGTAGTAGTTTTATAGTCTTACAAACTTTTTCAAGTGTTTTTATGTCATGCAACAATATTGCCTAGTTTGCTGAGTGAAGTCTGGTACACACAGCGCCAAACTCACTGGCCAATTTTTTGAACTGGTGTGCCAATGCTACATATTGAAGTGGGGTGTTATTTAACAGTATAATTTTCTAAGAGTGTATTTTAGTCCTGCAAAAATTTGGCCTCCTGCTTTGTAAACAGTGCTACACACAGTGACAACAGTTACTGGCCAATTATTTGTAGAACTGGTGTAATAAACCTGTGCCCCCCCCCCCTCCCCCTCCAATGCCACATATTGAAGTGGGGTGTTATTTAACAGTATAATTTTCTAAGAGTGTATTTTAGTCCTGCAAAATTTGGCCTCTTGCTGTGTAAACAGTGCTACACACAGTGACAACAGTTACTGGCTAATTATTTGTAGAACTGGTGTAATAAACATGTGCCCCCCCCCCCCCCAATGCCACTTATTGAAGTGGGGTGTTATCTGAGTAAACTTTTTCAAGTGTATTTGTGTCATGCAACAATATTGCCTAGTTTGCTGAGTGAAGTCTGTTACACACAGTGCCTAACTCACTGGCCAATTTTTTGAACTGGTGTGCTACACCAATGCTCCCCCCCCCCCCCCAATGCCACATATTAAAGTGTGGTGTTATCCGAGTAAACTTTTTCAAGTGTATTTGTGTCATGCAACAATATTGCCTAGTTTGCTGAGTGAAGTCTGGTACACACAGCTCCAAACTCACTGGCCAATTTTTTGAACTGGTGTGCCACACCAATGCCACATATTGAAGTGGGGTGTTACTTAACAGTATAATATTCTAAGAGTGTATTTTAGTCCTGCAAAAATGTAGCCTCTTGCTGTGTAAACAGTGCTACACACAGTGACAACAGTTACTGGCCAATTATTTGTAGAACTGGTGTAATAAACCTGTGCCCCCCATGCCACATATTGAAGTGGGGTGTTATCTGAGTAAACCTTTTCAAGTTTATTTGTGTCATGCAACAATATTGCCTAGTTTGCTGAGTGAAGTCTGGTACACACAGCGCCTAACTCACTGGCCAATATTTTGAACTGGTGTGCTACACCAATGCTCCCCCCCAATGCCACATATTGAAGTAGGGTGTTATTTAACAGTATAGTTTTCTAAGAGTGTATTTTAGTCCTGCAAACATTTGGCCTCTTTTGCTGTGTGAACTCTGCTACACACAGTGACAACAGTTACTGGCCAATTATTTGTAGAACTGGCTTACTGACGGACCGGCAGATAGGGAGGAGAGGCAGGCAGAACTTGCACTGCAGAAGAGATAGAAAGCAGACTGCAAATGTATCAGGAGCGAGCCATCAACCATGTACAGTCACATCTGGGGCTCCCAGGACGCCGGTACATGTGTGGGCTTTTATTAATGTGTCCGTTGCTGACACCAGTGTTGCCATCTGCAGCCTTTGCAGTCAACGCATACGTCGCGGTAAGCCCAACACTCACCTAGGGACAACCGCCTTAAGAAGGAACCTGAAATCCCATCACCAAGCCCAGTGGGAGCAAAACTGTCACAACCCACAAAGCCATACTCCATGCTCTCACCGTCCAGCCTCTTCTCCTTCTCCTCCCCCTTCTCCTTCTCCTGTCTCCTCACAGTTGTCCAACACTCCACCTTCTATGATGCCGTCGTCACGTTTTTCTGGAAAAAGGCAGGCTTCTGTGGCTCAAATGTTGAAGCTTAAAAAAAGGTGTCCGACTACATCGGGTTAACGGCCGATGTGGACGCTCTGAGGAGTGATGAACCCCTGGACTACTGGGTGGGCAGGCTTGACCTCTGGCTAGAGCTTGAACAATTTGCAATGGAACTGTTGGCTTGCCCCCTGTCCAGTGTCCTGTCTGAAAGGACGTTCAGCGCAGCAGGGGGGATCGTGACCGATAAGCGCACTCGCCTAGCTCATGACATTGTAGACTAGTACTACCTCACATTTATAAACATGAATGAGGCATGGATCTCTGAGGAATTCAACACATGTGACCAATAGACCAGGTTTCATCGAAATTCCTCATGCCAGGCCACAAATATCCGAAAGACCGCCATCCACCCACAACAATTCCTGGTCCTTGGCTTCGCTAAATACCGCGGCATAAAAGGCATTTCATGTCCATTAAATGGCTAATTTTTGCAGCCTATACAGGCCGACACTTACTGTTCTGTGTACTGTGAATGCCTACTGTACCTCTAGCCATCATATACTACGTTCTTTGCTGTCAGTTCAACCCATGTGAGCTCATTTTTGAGGCCTAAACAGCCTGCCACCTACTTGTGTATACTGTGAACGCCTACTGTACCTCTAGCCATCATATACTACGTTCTTTGCTGCCAGTTCAACCCATGTGAGCTCATTTTTGCAGCCTAAACAGCCCGCCACCAACTTGTGTATACAGTGAACGCCTACTGTACCTCTAGCAATCATATACTACGTTCTTTGCTGTCAGTTCAACCCATGTGAGCTCATTTTTGCGGCCTAAACAGCCCGCCACCAACTTGTGTATACAGTGAACGCCTACTGTACCTCTAGCAATCATATACTACGTTCTTTGCTGTCAGTTCAACCCATGTGAGCTCATTTTTGTGGCCTAAACAGTCCACCACCAACTTGTGTATACTGTGAACGCCTACTGTACCACTAGCCATGATATACTACGTTCTTTGCTGTCAGTTCAATCCATGTGAGCTCATGTTTGCGGCCTAAACAGCCCGCCACCAACTTGTGTATACAGTGAACGCCTACTGTACCACTAGCCATGATATACTACGTTCTTTGCTGTCAGTTCAATCCATGTGAGCTAATTTTTGCAGCCTAAACAGCCCGCCACCTACTTGTGTATACTGTGAACGCCTACTGTACCTCTAGTCATCATATACTACGTTCTTTGCTGCCAGTTCAACCCATGTGAGCTCATTTTTGCGGCCTAAACAGCCCGCCACCAACTTGTGTATACAGTGAACGCCTACTGTACCTCTAGCAATCATATACTACGTTCTTTGCTGTCAGTTCAACCCATGTGAGCTCATTTTTGTGGCCTAAACAGTCCACCACCAACTTGTGTATACTGTGAACGCCTACTGTACCACTAGCCATGATATACTACGTTCTTTGCTGTCAGTTCAACCCATGTGAGCTCATGTTTGCGGCCTAAACAGCCCGCCACCAACTAGTGTATACAGTGAACGCCTACTGTACCACTAGCCATGATATACTACGTTCTTTGCTGTCAGTTCAACCCATGTGAGCTCATTTTTGCGGCCTAAACAGCCCGCCACCTACTTGTGTATACTGTGAACGCCTATTGTACCTCTAGCCATCATATACTACGTTCTTTGCTGCCAGTTCAACCCATGTGACCTCATTTTTGCGGCCTAAACAGCCCGCCACCAACTTGTGTATACAGTGAACGCCTACTGTACCTCTAACAATCATATACTACGTTCTTTGCTGTCAGTTCAACCCATGTGAGCTCATTTTTGTGGCCTAAACAGTCCACCACCAACTTGTGTATACTGTGAACGCCTACTGTACCACTAGCCATGATATACTACGTTCTTTGCTGTCAGTTCAACCCATGTGAGCTCATGTTTGCGGCCTAAACAGCCCGCCACCAACTAGTGTATACAGTGAGCGCCTACTGTACCACTAGCCATGATATACTACGTTCTCTGCTGTCAGTTCAACCCATGTGAGCTAATTTTTGCAGCCTAAACAGCCCGCCACCTACTTGTGTATACAGTGAACGCCTACTGTACCTCTAGCAATCATATACTACGTTCTTTGCTGTCAGTTCAACCCATGTGAGCTCATTTTTGTGGCCTAAACAGTCCACCACCAACTTGTGTATACTGTGAACGCCTACTGTACCACTAGCCATGATATACTACGTTCTTTGCTGTCAGTTCAACCCATGTGAGCTCATGTTTGCGGCCTAAACAGCCCGCCACCAACTAGTGTATACAGTGAACGCCTACTGTACCACTAGCCATGATATACTACGTTCTCTGCTGTCAGTTCAACCCATGTGAGCTAATTTTTGCAGCCTAAACAGCCCGCCACCAACTTGTGTATACAGTGAACGCCTACTGTACCTCTAACAATCATATACTACGTTCTTTGCTGTCAGTTCAAAGCATGTGAGCTAATTTTTGTGGCCTAAACAGTCCACCACCAACTTGTGTATACTGTGAACGCCTACTGTACCACTAGCCATGATATACTACGTTCTTTGCTGTCAGTTCAACCCATGTGAGCTCATGTTTGCGGCCTAAACAGCCCGCCACCAAATAGTGTATACAGTGAACGCCTACTGTACCACTAGCCATGATATACTACGTTCTCTGCTGTCAGTTCAACCCATGTGAGCTAATTTTTGCAGCCTAAACAGCCCACCACCTACTTGTGTATACTGTGAACGCCTACTGTACCTCTAGCCATCATATACTACGTTCTTTGCTGCCAGTTCAACCCATGTGAGCTCATTTTTGCGGCCTAAACAGCCCGCCACCAACTTGTGTATACAGTGAACGCCTACTGTACCTCTAGCAATCATATACTACGTTCTTTGCTGTCAGTTCAACCCATGTGAGCTCATGTTTGCGGCCTAAACAGCCCGCCACCAACTAGTGTATACAGTGAACGCCTACTGTACCACTAGCCATGATATACTACGTTCTCTGCTGTCAGTTCAACCCATGTGAGCTAATTTTTGCAGCCTAAACAGCCCGCCACCTACTTGTGTATACTGTGAATGCCTACTGTACCTCTAGCCATCATATACTACCTTCTTTGCTGCCAGTTCAACCCATGTGAGCTAATTTTTTCGGCCTAAACAGCCCGCTACCAACTTGTGTATACAGTGAACGCCTACTGTACCTCTAGCAATCATATACTACGTTCTTTGTTGTCAGTTCAACCCATGTGAGCTCATTTTTGTGGCCTAAACAGTCCACCACCAACTTGTGTATACTGTGAACGCCTACTGTACCACTAGCCATGATATACTACGTTCTTTGCTGTCAGTTCAACCCATGTGAGCTCATTTTTGCGGCCTAAACAGCCCGCCACCTATTTATGTATACTGTGAACGCCTACTGTATCTCTAGCCATCATATACTACGTTCTTTGCTGCCAGTTCAACCCATGTGAGCTCATTTTTGTGACCTAAACAGCCCGCCACCAACTTGTGTATACTGTGAACGCCTACTGTACCTCTAGCCATCATATACTACCTTCTTTGCTGCCAGTTCAACCCATGTGAGCTCATTTTTGCGGCCTAAACAGCCCGCCACCAACTTGTGTATACTGTGAACGCCTACTGTACTTCTAGCCATGATATACTACGTTCTTTGCTGTCAGTTCAACCCATGTGAGCTCATGTTTGCGGCCTAAACAGCCCGCCACCAACTTGTGTATACAGTGAACGCCTACTGTACCTGTAGCCATCATATACTACGTTCTTTGCTGTCAGTTCAACCCATGTGAGCTCATTTTTGCGGCCAAAACAGCCCGCCACCAACTTGTGTATACTGTGAACGCCTACTGTACCTCTAGCAATCATATACTTCATTCTTTGCTGTCAGTTCAACCCATGTGAGCTAATTTTTGCGGCCTAAACAGCCCGCCACCTACTTGTGTATACTGTAAACGCCTACTGTACCTGTAGCCATCATATACTACGTTCTTTGCTGTCAGTTCAACCCATGTGAGCTCATTTTTGCGGCCAAAACAGCCCGCCACCAACTTGTGTATACACTGAATGCCTACTGTACCTCTAGCAATCATATACTACGTTCTTTGCTGTCAGTTCAACCCATGTGAGCTCATTTTTGCGGCCTAAACAGCCCGCTACCTACTTGTGTATACTGTGAATGCCTACTGTACCTCTAGCAATCATATACTACGTTCTTTGCTGTCAGTTCAACCCATGTGAGCTCATGTTTGCGGCCTAAACAGCCCGCCACCTCTTTGTGTAGACTGTGAACGCCTACTGTACCTCTAGCCATCCTATACTATGTTCTTTGCTGTCAGTTTAAACCATGTGAGCTCATTTTTGCAGCCTAAATAGCCCGCCACCTCTTTGTGTATACTGTGAACGCCTACTGTACCTCTAGCCATCCTATACTATGTTCTTTGCTGTCAGTTCAACCTATGTGAGCTCATGTTTGCGACCTAAACAGCCCGCCACCAACTTGTGTATACAGTGAATGCCTACTGTACCTCTAGCCATCATATACTACGTTCTTTGCTGTCAGTTCAACCCATGTGAGCTCATTTTTGCAGCCTAAACAGCCCGCCACCTCTTTGTGTATACTGTGAATGCCTACTGTACCTCTAGCCATCATTTACTACGTTCTTTGCTGTCAGTTCAAACCATGTGAGCTCATTTTTGCGGCCTAAACAGCCCGCCACCAACTTGTGTATACTGTGAATGCCTACTGTACCTCTAGCCATCATATACTACGTTCTTTGCTGTCAGTTCAACCCATGTGAGCTCATGTTTGCGGCCTAAACAGCCCGCCACCAACTTGTGTATACTGTGAACGCCTACTGTACCTCTAGTCATCATATACTACGTTCTTTGCTGTCAGTTTAAACCATGTGAGCTAATTTTTGGAGCCTATCTGATTATACTTTTACAATTGTATTTGTGTCCTGCAACAATATTGCCTCTTTTGCTGAGTGAAGTCTGATACGCACAGTGCCAAACTCACTGGCCAATTTTTTGAACAACTGGTGTGATAAACCAGTGGCCCCCCAATACCACATATTGAAGTGGGGTGTTATCTGAGTATACTTTCATAAGTGTATTTGTGTCCTGCAACAATATTGCCTCTTTTGCGGAGTGAAGTCTAATACACACAGTGCCAAACTCACTGGCCAATTTTTTTGAACAACTGGTTTGATAAACCAGTGGCCCCCCAATATCACATATTGAAGTGGGTGTTATCTGAGTATACTTTCATAAGTGTATTTGTGTCCTGCAACAATATTGCCTCTTTCGCTGAGTGAAGTCTGATACACACAGTGTCAAACTCACTGGCCAATTTTTTCAACAACTGGTGTGATAAACCAGTGGCCCCCCAATACCACATATTGAAGTGGGGTATTATCTGAGTATACTTTCATAAGTGTATTTGGGTGTGCTCCCTCTGTGTTCCTAGATGTGAGTGCCACATCCCAATATGAGAGGCATATTTGGAGATTCCCCTTGGGGTGGGACTTTTAAGGCCACTCAAAAAATGTGCAATTGAAAAAGTATTAATAATAAGTATATATAAATTTTATTACACAAAAATAGAAAATTGACATACAACAATATGCAATAGAAACTGATAAAATTTGGCAAAACAGGTGTTTATAAAAAGATGTACATAACACTCAACCAACTATTCCGTACAAGATCCGACGTTTCAAGGTAGAAACCTCTTCTTCAGGGATTTTAGTGGAAATAGTTTTTCTGTAAGTATTAGAAAAATATATCATAGCAAACAATTGTCGATGTAATAAAATACATTAGCAGAATATGGATATGAACAAATTTGGAGTGTAAACAAATACTTGATGTAACAAAAACATTGTAAATATATATAAACTTACATGGTTGAAGAACGTATGGACACCACAGTTGTTTTGCCATAGGATAAAAACATGGAATATTAACGACACCCACAGAGACTATCGTCAGCTTTGTCTATAGGGAGAAGGTTTGGTACTTGGTGCAAGCCGAAAAATATCAATAAGCATGCGATAGTGGAAAATGTGCAGACTGGGGGACAGTGTTTCAACTGGAGTCCAATATAGCCCGACCAGAAAGGCGGAGGCCAATGAACAGAATGTTGTGGAGGGTAAGTAAATACATCCAATAAGTAAGGATATCATCAAAGAGAACAGGTTGTTTTGTAGATATAATGTACAGACATTGCAGTGATGTAACAGGACAAAGAATATATATAAGGACCCAAAATAAAATAAATTAAAATGATCCAGAATAAATATGGTCCCAAGCGAATCAAAAAAGTGTCCTACAAGGATTTTTTCTTGAGTAGAGAGGCTATATAAGTATAGAGATGACTTATTTCGAGGAAATGTCCTGGTAAGTGTGCATATATATATATATATGTATGCACATGCACGCCTGGGGCCAAGCATGATCAGCAACTGCTGAAAAAATAGGGGCAATGAGAGGGGTGTTAAAGCCTCTGCTATGCAAATATACATGGGTATATAGTAAATAAAAAATAGAAGTTATACCAGGGGCATGGGCCAAGTGTGCATATATACAAAAAGGTTTTTTGGAGTAAAAAAAAAAAATTCCTTCAAAGTTGACCCCACTAGAGTAGTGAAATACTAACCTTGTGACAGAGAGCCCCACGGCAGCCTTACTCCCAGCAATGGATGTACACAGTACTCCATGTCGGGAGTGGTGCCTAAGTAGGGGTGCTGTCAGGTGAAAGCAATCACATTGATTGCATCTCAGCCTTCTGACAGCTGTGGGCTCCCCGAGCGGCGCTCGCCAGACCCGCCCACAACGCCGCCCCGACGCGCACCGAAAATGCGCCGCCGGAGGGGGTGGAGGCGTGGCCGGCGGGCGTCTCCCACCAGCACGGGATGTGACGCCGCTGTTGCGTGGAGACACATGCAGCGGCGTGTCCCGGAAGTGGGGAAGACATCCGGAGATGTCAGCAGAGAAGGTCCCCACTGCCGGAAATCGCCGGGCCCAAGATAGGGTCCCGGACCCCGTGCTGGGTTGGACCAAAGGCTCCCAGAGTGCACTGATCCGCGCATGCATAAAAAATAGAAAGGAAAAAGGAGAGATCAAATCCGAATACATATATATTGTATAACAAGAGGGAAAAAAATTGGGAAACAATATATAGACGGATTAACCATTTGGGATCAAAAAATTGTTATATTGACAATACCACAAGTCATTTCATTGTTGTGATATTGTATATTATAATAAGATGCCAAAGACACTCGCTTGCAGATGAAGGAATATGTATAAAGGGCAGCTAGTCTAGCAGTCACTGAAAATGTGTGTTGGAATATTCCCAGATAACAAAAAGCATAGTTAACAAAGCTAACACAAAGAAGTTGTGGGTGGTGTCAATTCCATGTTTTTTTACAAATTGGTTCAAAAAGACATTAATTGCTTGGACATCAAAGTCAAGAGGGAGGTGTGTGGATAGTCAGATAGATGTAAGATATATCTAAGTAGCTTACTAAAGATGTCATACTACACATGGAGGCATTGAGAAAAGGAGGGTAAACTCATCTCTCAATGCCTCCAGAGGCAAAGCCCTCCAAAAAAGGCCTGAACGACACCATATCGTTAAGGCCTGGGGGTTCCGTTGCCTTAAGGGAATGGATCCATCTCAGCTCCATTTGAAGGAGGCGCTTATTCCAGTCGCCTCCCCTGGGGCTGGGATGGATCCGATCTAGGGCTAAGAATTTGATTTTAGGAAATCTTCCACCATGTACAATAGACACATGGCGGCCCAGGGGTAAATCGGGATCGCGCTTACGCATACTTCTGATATGCTTGTACATGCGTTTCCAAAGTTCTAACTTGGTCTTGCCAACATAAAAACATTTACATTCGCAGATCAAAAGGTATACGATTCCGATAGTCCTACAATTTACAAAGTGCTTGGCCTTGAACTTTTGACCATTGGGGAGGATAGGGTTCTGTATAGTAAGCATATAGCTGCAATATAAAATGAAGGTGCATGATAGTGACAATCAAATAGGAAGTACTAAAACACACTAGCAGCGCTAAAATTCATAAATGATAAATGAAGTGCAGTCCACTGGGATAATGTCCATATGTTCATATAATCATGCAATGTGCCCAGAAACCGTGAATGGATATAGTGCACTGGACCCTCCACCGCACCAACGTGCTCCCCCTAATGAGAGACACTCACCAGAAATCTGGTCATACAAGGACTTGTAATGCCAGCCTATCTCAGGCTGAGAAAACGATATCCACAGGAATTTCCCAGGACAAACGGCCCTCGATCAGTCTCAATCGAATCAATTCTTGTGGCAGACCCACAGGAGATTCCAATTACATCAGGGGTAGTACATGTGAAAATAATAGCTCACATAGGGCAATATTGCATGACTAAAATCAAACTTTATTACCCACAAAAGGATCCCCAGTAGCTGATGCACTTACAACATGTAAAACAAAGCAAGCTTGTCATATAAAGGATGAGGCATAAACCTGCGTGTAGAGGCCGATCCCCGTAGTGCCAGTTCGCCGCCGGTACCAAGCTGTAGCGAGCCTCGGGTTCAGCATCAGACGCTAGGTCCTACCTCGTGACCGCGTGACCACGCCCTGACGCGTTTCGTTAGCAAGTAACTTCAACTGAGGGCGTCGAACTGGCACTACGGGGATCGGCCTGGCACTACGGGGATGGATCTAGAGAGCTGCTCAATAAATGTATGGAAAGATTAAATCGTAATGAATTGAATTTAAAATTCACAATGCATTCTGATGCCACCAAGATAACCTTTTTGGACGTTGAGGTCTTTTGTGATGGGGATGGTGTTCTCCGCAGTGGGCTTTATCGCAAGCCCACTGCTGGGAACACCATTCTCCACGCCACTAGTTTTCATCCCCAACCTCTCATTCGCTCGATTCCGACGGGCCAGTACCTACGTTTGCGTCGAAACTGTACCAACGTAGACACTTTTAAAACAGCAGCCATTGGCTTGAGGGATAGACTGCTGGCGAGAGGATACTCTCACAAGTTGTTAAAATCTGCATATAAAAAAGCATTATTGAGCGACAGAGACTCACTTCTTGTCCCTAGGATTCGTAAAAATGATAATACCCTGAGAATCATTACGAGTTTTTCTCAACAACATCAGGACTTAAGAAACATCATTGAAAAATATTGGCATATTTTAGCCTTAGACCCAGCTCTAAGCCCACATTTACCTCACAAACCGTCAATCACATATAGACGGGCACCAGCTTTGAAGGACAAACTAGTACGTAGTGAACTGAAAAGTCAGTCCACCTTTGACCCATGCAAGTACAAAGGTACTTTTTCATGTGGTGCATGCCACTATTGCAGCTATATGCTTACTATACAGAACCCTATCCTCCCCAATGGTCAAAAGTTCAAGGCCAAGCACTTTGTAAATTGTAGGACTATCGGAATCGTATACCTTTTGATCTGCGAATGTAAATGTTTTTATGTTGGCAAGACCAAGTTAGAACTTTGGAAACGCATGTACAAGCATATCAGAAGTATGCGTAAGCGCGATCCCGATTTACCCCTGGGCCGCCATGTGTCTATTGTACATGGTGGAAGATTTCCTAAAATCAAATTCTTAGCCCTAGATCGGATCCATCCCAGCCCCAGGGGAGGCGACTGGAATAAGCGCCTCCTTCAAATGGAGCTGAGATGGATCCATTCCCTTAAGGCAACGGAACCCCCAGGCCTTAATGATATGGTGTCGTTCAGGCCTTTTTTGGAGGGCTTTGCCTCTGGAGGCATTGAGAGATGAGTTTACCCTCCTTTTCTCAATGCCTCCATGTGTAGTATGACATCTTTAGTAAGCTACTTAGATATATCTTACATCTATCTGACTATCCACACACCTCCCTCTTGTCCAAGCAATTTGATGTCCAAGCAATTAATGTCTTTTTGAACCAATTTGTTAAAAAAACATGGAATTGACACCACCCACAACTTCTTTGTGTTAGCTTTGTTAACTATATGCTTTTTGTTATCTGGGAAAATTCCAACACACATTTTCAGTGACTGCTAGACTAGCTGCCCTTTATACATATTCCTTCATCTGCAAGCGAGTGTCTTTGGCATCTTATTATAATATACAATATCACAACAATGAAATGACTTGTGGTATTGTCAATATAACAATTTTTTGATCCCAAATGGTTAATCCGTCTATATATTGTTTCCCAATTTTTTTCCCTCTTGTTATACAATATATATGTATTCGGATTTGATCTCTCCTTTTTCCTTTCTATTTTTTATGCATGCGCGGATCAGTGCACTCTGGGAGCCTTTGGTCCAACCCAGCACGGGGTCCGGGACCCTATCTTGGGCCCGGCGATTTCCGGCAGTGGGGACCTTCTCTGCTGACATCTCCGGATGTCTTCCCCACTTCCGGGACACGCCGCTGCATGTGTCTCCACGCAACAGCGGCGTCACATCCCGTGCTGGTGGGAGACGCCCGCCGGCCACGCCTCCACCCCCTCCGGCGACGCATTTTCGGTGCGCGTCGGGGCGGCGTTGTGGGCGGGTCTGGCGAGCGCCGCTCGGGGAGCCCACAGCTGTCAGAAGGCTGAGATGCAATCAATGTGATTGCTTTCACCTGACAGCACCCCTACTTAGGCACCACTCCCGACATGGAGTACTGTGTACATCCATTGCTGGGAGTAAGGCTGCCGTGGGGCTCTCTGTCACAAGGTTAGTATTTCACTACTCTAGTGGGGTCAACTTTGAAGGAATTTTTTTTTTTTTACTCCAAAAAACCTTTTTGTATATATGCACACTTGGCCCATGCCCCTGGTATAACTTCTATTTTTTATTTACTATATACCCATGTATATTTGCATAGCAGAGGCTTTAACACCCCTCTCATTGCCCCTATTTTTTCAGCAGTTGCTGATCATGCTTGGCCCCAGGCGTGCATGTGCATACATATATATATATATATGCACACTTACCAGGACATTTCCTCGAAATAAGTCATCTCTATACTTATATAGCCTCTCTACTCAAGAAAAAATCCTTGTAGGACACTTTTTTGATTCGCTTGGGACCATATTTATTCTGGATCATTTTAATTTATTTTATTTTGGGTCCTTATATATATTCTTTGTCCTGTTACATCACTGCAATGTCTGTACATTATATCTACAAAACAACCTGTTCTCTTTGATGATATCCTTACTTATTGGATGTATTTACTTACCCTCTACAACATTCTGTTCATTGGCCTCCGCCTTTCTGGTCGGGCTATATTGGACTCCAGTTGAAACACTGTCCCCCAGTCTGCACATTTTCCACTATCGCATGCTTATTGATATTTTTCGGCTTGCACCAAGTACCAAACCTTCTCCCTATAGACAAAGCTGACGATAGTCTCTGTGGGTGTCGTTAATATTCCATGTTTTTATCCTATGGCAAAACAACTGTGGTGTCCATACGTTCTTCAACCATGTAAGTTTATATATATTTACAATGTTTTTGTTACATCAAGTATTTGTTTACACTCCAAATTTGTTCATATCCATATTCTGCTAATGTATTTTATTACATCGACAATTGTTTGCTATGATATATTTTTCTAATACTTACAGAAAAACTATTTCCACTAAAATCCCTGAAGAAGAGGTTTCTACCTTGAAACGTCGGATCTTGTACGGAATAGTTGGTTGAGTGTTATGTACATCTTTTTATAAACACCTGTTTTGCCAAATTTTATCAGTTTCTATTGCATATTGTTGTATGTCAATTTTCTATTTTTGTGTAATAAAATTTATATATACTTATTATTAATACTTTTTCAATTGCACATTTTTTGAGTGGCCTTAAAAGTCCCACCCCAAGGGGAATCTTCATAAGTGTATTTGTGTCCTGCAACAATATTGCCTCTTTTGCTGATTGAAGTCTGCACTCCTTTCAGCTTTGCGTTCACAGGCAGATCAGTGGCTGACACCACTGAATTTGTCAGTTGGTAAAGTGGTGTGCGACAATGGTGCCAATCTGCTGAGCGTGCTGAAACAGGGCAAAATAACACACGTGCAATGCATGGCACACGTCCTGAACTTGGTGGTGCAGCGATTCGTTGCCAAATACCCTGGGGTCCAGGACGTCTTGCGGCAGGCCAGGAAAATCTCGGCCCATTTCCGAAGATCTTACACAAACATTGCTCGCCTTGCTGAGATTCAGCGGCGACACAACCTGCCCCTCAGGCATCTTATTTGTGACTGCCCGACGCGATGGAATTCAACGTTGCATATGCTAGATAGGCTGCTCCAGCAGAAACGTGCAGTTAATAACTACCTGTTCGAACTCGGCTGCAGGACAGGTTCTGGGGAGCTTGGGTTTTTTTCACCTTGCCAGTGGCTGCTCATGCGGGACGCATGCAGTCTTCTGCGGCCATTCGATGAGATCACCAAATTGGTCAGTTACGGCCAGGGTGCCATAAGTGACATCATACCTTATGCCTTCTTTCTGGAGCGTGCATTGCGTTGTGTCATTGATCAAGCCGTGGAGGAGCAGGAGCAGGAAGATCAGGAAGTCGCAATGTTAAATGAATTCCCAGGGGGTGCTACTCCATCTGAGACAAATCAACAGCAGGAGTCTGAAGAGGAGTCAGAGGAGGAGGATGGTGCTGGGGGGTAAAGGGAGGAGCAAGAAGAGCATGCTTTAAACCTTTCTGGGATCCCTGGTGTTATCCGTGGATGGGGGGAGGAGAACAAGGATGACATTTTCCTGGATGATGAGCTGGAAGCAGGCCACTATACCACTTCCAGTTTAGTGAAAATGGGGGCCAACATGCTGCAGTGTTTTAAGGGAGACCCCCGTATAAAACGCATAAAGGCCAAGGACCATGTACTGGATGGCAACGTACTTAGACCCCCGGTACAAACACAAAATGCCGGAAATGTTACCACAATCACAGAGGGTGGTCAGAATGCAGCGCTTCCAGGCCTTGCTGCGGGAAATGCTGCATTCTGCTTTTCTGTGTGCTGGCAGAGGAATTTCCAGTCACAGAGAGACAGTTGCGGGTAGCAATCCAACAGCGCCTGCAGGATGAGGGCGGTTGGAAGATGTCTTGGTCACTTCAGATATGAGATCCTTCTTTCAGTCGAACCATCGACAGCTGTACTCCCGATCCAGCATTATTCATGATATTTAAGGATAGTTTACAGACGGGTATGGTGCCAGCTGATTGCAAAAAAGCCAACGTGGTACCAATATTTAAATAGGGCCGAGATATATCCTGGGTAACTATAGGCCGGTCAGCCTAACATCAGTAGTCTTCAAGATTTTGGAGGGGGTTTTAAGGGACCACATACAAGACTTTAGTAATGAAAACGGTATTATTAGTAGTAATTAACATGGATTCATGAAAAATCGTTCTTGCCAAACCAATCTATTAACCTTCTACGATGAAGTGAGCTGCCACCATGATAAAGGTAAGCCTGTGGATGTGGTGTATCTGGACTTTTCAAATGCCTTTGACACCGTTCCCCACAAACGCTTACTGTACAAACTAAGATATGTAGGTTGGACCATAGGGTGAGTACCTGGATAGAGAACTGGCTCCAGGGGAGAGTCCCGAGGGTGGGGATAAATGGGGAGTACTCGAATTGGGAGGGTGTGGAAAGTGGGGTCCCCCAAGGTTCTGTCCTGGGACCAATCCTGTTTAATTTATTCATAAAGGATCTAGAGGAGGGGATATCTAGTACAATCTCAGTATTTGCAGATGATACTAAACTAAGCATGCCAATATCTTCTATGCAGGATGTGGAAACCTTACAAGCGGACCTGAACAAAATAATGGGGTGGGCAACTACATGGCAGATAAGGTTTTATGTTGAAAAATGTAAAATAATGCACTTGGTCGTCAGAAACACGAAAGCAAGCTACTCACTGGGGGGGGAAAAGGACCTGGGGGTATTGGTGGACAACAGGCTTGGCAGTGGCATACAATGCCAAGCCACTGCAAGCAAAACCAACAGAATACTGGCATGTATAAAAAAAGGGGATTCACTCCAGAAATAAAGAGATTATACTCCCACTCTACAAGACTCTGGTCCGGCCACATCTGGAGTATGCTGTCCAGTTCTGGGCACCGGTCCTCAGGAAAGATGTGCTGGAACTGGAGAGAGTCCAGAGAAGGGCAACAAAAATAATTAGGGGAATGGAGGGCATCGGCTATGAGGAAAGACTACAAGCACTGAACTTATTCTCTATGGAGAAGAGACGATTGAGGGGGATATGATATCAATGTATAAATACTGTACTGGCGATTACCGTAGTTAGTAGACACGATAATGTTTGCACAAACCAATCAAAATACGCTTTTGCAAATTTTTGTTTTTCCCAAAAATATGTAGCAGAAAACAAATTGGCCTAAAATGTTAAAAAATTTTATTTTTTAATTTTTTTTCAAAATTTTCGCTCTTTTTTTGTTTATAGCGCAAAAAAAGGACGTAAATTTTGTTTGGGTACAGCGTCGCACAACCACGCAATTGTCCGTTAAATTAACGCAGTGCCAAATCACAAAATAGGGCCTGGTCAGGAAGGGGGTAAAATCTTCCAGGGCTGAAGTGGTTAATCTAGGCAGCGCCACCACTCACTTGCACATCAGGACTTTTACACGTCCTTTTTAATGTATGATTTCTCAGCTCCTCAGGGCAAGTCCCTCCCATTTGCTGACAACACTATAGTTGATTGACGGCTACAGCGCAGTCGGCTAGTTCTGGGAGGCCATCATATAGCGGCCCCCAGTTTGAACACGTGGAAGTGTTCGTGGTGGCTGGATCCGCAGGACCTAGCCCTAGCGCATCACGGATACAGGTAAAGGGCAATGACAGCAGCCCTTTACCACCAATGCAGCACGAGAGGAGAGAGAGACACCGCAGCAACGTGAGCTAACCGGAAATGACACTGGTTTGGTGACAAGTGATCACATTGGCCCCTTACTGTGTGATCACTCCGTCCAATTACATAGTTACATAGTGGGTAAGTAATGGAAAAATAAAGTCCATAAAAGTCCATAAATTGGTAAAATCTCAGTTTTCAGACCGGGCTCCTTATGGATGTATGCTTACCAAAAAAGGTAAATGTAAATGCAGGTTCTATATAGTGAATCTTGTCCCCTTGATGGAAGACCGGAACCAGTAAGCTCGTGGTGATTCAGTGGTCGTTGAATCATAAAATTAAATATAAAAAGCGCAATAGCGTAAAACTCAACATAAATGATTTTAAGTGACTTAAACACCAATGTGATCATTCAATGGTTGGCTCAAAAAATTATGTTGTGTTGATATAACCACCACCAATGTGAATGCTCACAAACCGATAGTTGAAGAAAATAAATTAAAAAAAAGAAAATAATCCCATGCAATAGGACACCTAAAGGTACCCCTTACCAGAGTGAATAAGGGCAATTGCATAAATCAATAAAGAGTGAGTGCTATCCTTCACCAGCTGAAATCGCCTCTTACCATGCGAAGGAAGTAAAAACGCAAAAGTGAATGGGAGTAATCACATAAAACACTCTAGCTTCCGTGCTGAACCTTCACCAGCTGAAATCGCCTCAGGTTTCAAAGGTCCTTTGAAAACGTCATCTGTGGCGAAACGTCGTAAGGACACAGCGTACTGACGTCATCTGACTGCGACAAGGAAGTGCGGACGAGCGGAGTCGTCCGGCCGGCGGCTAACCATCAATGCTCTGTACTTCCTGACATATTGTGAGTGTTATTCGTTTACTTTTAATACATTTTAAAGTGGTTTTACACTATGGAAGCTGTTCTCTTTTTATGGTGGTGAATACCTTGGCTATCTTTTGGAGTCATCCGGGCTATAACTTGCTTCATGTCAAGTGTCTCTATCCATGAAGTCTGATTTATCTACAGGCGTTTTTATTATCTACATGTGGTCAGGGCCGGCCTTAGGTGATCAGGCGCCCTGTGCGAGCTAATCCCGTGGCGCCCCCCCCCCCCCCCCCCTGCAAATTTTCTTGCACCTTTTTTGCACTTTATTTGACTTTTCTTTTTTATGATCACTAATAACTTAGCCCCCCTTACATAAGAGCCCCCCTTACATCAGAGACCCCCCACACAAAGCCCCCCTCACATCAGAGACCCCCCACACAGAGCCCCCCTCACATCAGAGACCCCCAACACAAAGCCCCCCTCACATCAGAGACCCCCACACAGAGCCCCCCTCACATCAGAGACCCCCCACACAGAGCCCCCCTCACATCAGAGACCCCCGACACAAAGCCCCCCTCACATCAGAGACCCCCCACACAAAGCCCCCCTCACATCAGAGACCCCCGACACAAAGCCCCCTTACATCAGACCCCCCCTCCCCACGGAGCCCCCCACATCAGAGAGCCCCCCGCACATCAGAGACCCCTACACAAAGCCCCCCTAACATCAGAGACCCCCTACACACACACACACAAAGCCCCCCTCACATCAGAGACCCCCCCACAAAAAGCCCCCCTTACATCAGACCCCCCCTCCCCACGGAGCCCCCCACATCAGAGAGCCCCCTTTACATCACAGACCCCCCACAAAAAGCCCCCCCCACACAGAGCCCCCCCCCACACATAGCCCCCCACATCAGAGAGCCCCCCCTTACATCACATACCCCCACACATAGCCCCCCTCACACAGAACCCCCACACATAGAGCTCCCCCTTACATCACAGACCCCCCCTTACATTTTTTGAAGGAGAGAGATGTCACTTACTTTACTTTGTCTGCAGCTTTTTTTTTTTCTTTAAACTTCCCGCCCACACATCCCCAGGAGTGTGGGCGGGCGGGAGGAGGAGAAGGGGCGGGGCGAGGAGGAGCTGACGATCTCTCCTCCCTCCCTGCACTGACGCCAGAGGAGAGATCGTCAGCTCCTCCTCGCCCCGCCCCTTCTCCTCCTCCCGCCCGCCCACACTCCCGGGGATGTGTGGGCACTGGGCAGGAAGTCAGCGTGGATTCCGTGGAATGATCGGAGGCTGAGCTGTGTGAGAGATACACAGCTCGCCTCACTGCAACAATAGGTGATCGAGGCACGGCTGCACAGCGGGAGGTAAGCGGCGGCCGCGGCCTGTGTTGACCCTGTCCAGGCCGCAGTCGTCGCTCACCTCCCGCTGTGCAGCCGTGCCTCGATCACCTATTGTTGCAGTGAGGCGAGCTGTGTATCTCTCACACAGCTCAGCCTGATCCTCTGCGAGCTGTGATGGCCGCACGGAGCCCTTGTTGCCCATGGCGCCCTGTGCGGCCGCACAGCTCGCACACCCCAAAGGCCGGCCCTGCATGTGGTAAGAGGCGATTTCTACTGGTGAAGGCTAGCACTGGTTCCTAAGTGATACACGTGATTGTCCTGTTACACTTTGGCTTGTTTATTATTTATGTATGGTAAGAGGCGATTTCAGCTGGTGAAGGATCAGCACGGAAGCTAGAGTGTTTTATGTGATTACTCCCATTCACTTTGGCGTTTTTACTTCCTTCGCATGGTAAGAGGCGATTTCAGCTGGTGAAGGATAGCACTCACTCTTTATTGATTTATGCGATTGCCCTTATTCACTCTGGTAAGGGGTACCTTTAGGTGTCCTATTGCATGGGATTATTTTCTTTTTTTTAATTTATTTTCTTCAACTATCGGTTTGTGAGCATTCACATTGGTGGTGGTTATATCAACACAACATAATTTTTTGAGCCAACCATTGAATGATCACATTGGTGTTTAAGTCACTTAAAATCATTTATGTTGGGTTTTACGCTATTGCGCTTTTTATATTTAATTTTATGATTCAACAACCACTGAATCACCACGAGCTTACTCATTCCGGTCTTCCATCAAGGGGACAAGATTCACTATAGAGAACCTGCATTTACATTTACCTTTTTTGGTAAGCATACATCCATAAGGAGCCCGGTCTGAAAACTGAGATTTTACCAATTTATGGACTTTTATGGACTTTATTTTTCCATTACTCATTCATAGCGCGACTTGATTTAGAACTATTTACTGGGGTGTGGTCACACTTGAAGTTGCAGCTGCATATCTGATCTCCATTAGCGTGGTTATTGTTTCCAATTTTACATAGTGGGTAAGGTTGAATAAAGACATAAGTCCATCCAGTTCAACCTGTGTAGGTGTATGTGTGTCAGTGTTGATGACCATTTCCCATATCCCTGTATGTTGTGTTCTTTAAGATGCACATCCAAGAGTCTCTTAAAAATATCAACACTCCCTGCTGACACCACCAATTGTGGAAGAAAGTTCCACATCCTTATTGGCCTGACAGTGAAAAAACCCCTATGCAGTTTAAGGTTAAACTGCCTCTCCTCCAATCTCATTGTGTGGCCCCGTGTCCTCTTACACTCCCTAAGACTGAATTGTTTCTTTTTTTCTCTGGGATCACCATAGAGGTATCTGTAAATCACTATCAAATCCCCTCTCAAGCGTCTCTTTTCTAGCAAGGGCAAGTTCAGTGCCTGCAGTTGTCCCTCGTAATTGAGGTCTTCCAGTCCCCTTATTAATTTTGTTACCCTTCTCTGGGCAATTAATACAGACCTCAACTTAAGGCTAAATTCTGTGATTGTGTTACTTATATGTTCTGATTAAATGGGTCTCATCTAAAGCAGATCAACAAACACTCACATTCACAGATTGTTTACCAACCTACAACGTTTTAAACAAATACCAATAATAATTTTTTTACTGACTGTGCTGAGAAATTGCACTCTATCAGCAAATTGCCATAACCCAAGAAGTGCATGCCCCAAACCTTACTGTGCATTGGTGCAATTGTTGTGCCATATCCTGAGGAAGAGGTTTTGGAGATCTCTTGCAACCCTCTTGTGTTTTGTCTCTATCCTTTATACCATGCAATATATACCATGGTATAAAGGGGCAGTATACCATGCAAGGGGCATATGATTAACATGTATACTGTACATACATAAGTGGTCCATATAATTAACTTGTTGTTGAGTTATTCACTTTATGGTCATCACAGAGGACATGAGGGCACTCTTTATGTCTGGAGGAAAGGGGATTTATTCTCCAAACTCAGAAAGGCTTCTTCAAAGTAGGAGCTGTGAAAATTTCAAATAGACTCCCTCAGGAGCTGTTTCTGGCCAGCTCAGTAGATTTCTTTTAAAAAGGCCTATGGTTCTTCCCTAAATGTACATACCATTACTGGATACTAACATTATAGTTAAAGTTGATCCAGGGAATATCCAGTTGCCTCTTGGGGATCAGGAAGGATTTTTTTCAATTGGATCATGCTTTGCTTATTTATTTTTTTGCCTTCTTCTGGATCAACTGTGGGTATGGGATTATGTATATACAGTAGGATTGAAAATATTTTTTTTGTTCTGTTTTGTTTTCCCCTTTTTATTGGTTGAACTAGGTGGACTTTGTGTCTCTTTTTAACCAGACTATCCATGTATGAAACTATGCAAATACACAACTAGTCATTTTTGTTTGGTGCTCCACTCTTTCCTCAATTTCTCAAGTGTACAGTCAGATGAAAAATAAAAAAAAATCACATTTAGTTATTTTAATGGAACTTCTTGATTTTTTAACATTTTGTAACAAAAATGTACTTTTTATGGTAATACTTGTTTTTTATTTGGTTGCCCTTAAAATCCCATGAGAGGAAATTTGTATGAATAGTTATACTTCCAAATCTAGGTGACTTTTCTCAGAACATATTCCCAGGAAAACTTAAGTACTTCTTAAATCAAGACATGTAAATAGTTTTTCCAGCAGGTCCAGGGCCAACATAACTATTGCTCTGTTCCAAGGGTGGATTGAGTGTACATTCCTGATCTCTGAGATGTCATTCCACATGTTTGTGTCAATACTGTATTCAAAGAGATATGTAATTTCTTGGATGCAACAAGAAAAAACAAAAACATATATATTAAAATGGTTTAGGGATGTGGCTTGAAGGCTCGAGTGGATGGCAGCTTAGCTCCTCAGCTCTGCAGATAACCCGGACTGAGCGACAAAGTAAGACATTCTAAAGGGGGACTTCTGTCACATCAAGTCCCACAGACATACCAGCGACAGGTGGTGGCATCATGTCTAAGTGGAGGAAGGACAGTAAAGTACCTAAAAAGCTCACATAATTCTTCTCCTCCTCTGCCCCAGGAAACAGCCAAGATCCTCTCACACAGCTCTCCTCTCTTCAGAATCCTCAGCAGCTCTCTGGGACGTCTCTCTCCTCTCCTGCCTGGAACGGGGAGTTATCTCCCCCATACTCTAACACAACATTCAGCCCTGCAAAATGCAGGCTTAGAACCAAAGAGCCAGCACATATGCAGCAGGTCACATATCCCTGCTTGTTCTCCCTCCTCCACAGCATTCCTCAGAGTTAGACTCCTTCCCTGCTACAGAACAATCGTTATGAGAAATCACCATGAAGAACATGCTGCTCTCACTGAGACAGACCCTATACTCTGATTTATCAAGTGCAGTGTCCTCTTTAGCTATTACTGTGCAAAACCAAGGCCAAAAATCACTATTATAGAATCAAAAATGGATGACCTATACTCTGCTAATGATGACTCAGTGGATGGCTTTGCTGATCATGAGGAAGAAATTCAGACGCTCAACCTCAAGCTTGCGGACCTAGAGGATCACCCCAGGCGAAATAATATAACGTTTCACAATATCCCAGAAACTGTTCATACCTGGCTCATTACCTGAAGTCCCTTATGCGTGTGCTAGTACCTGACCTCACTGACCAGGATATGGAAATAGACAGAGCCCACAGGTAATACAAGCCAGCACATTTGCCAGCTTCCACACCTAGGGACGTTTTGGCTAGCATACACTTCTTTACGGTAAAAGATAGGGTCATGTATGCAGCCAAACGCTCAGCAAGACTGCCTGATCCCTTTGCCGCAATCATCCTCTATGCTGACCTATCTAAAACGACCATGGAAAATCGCAGACAACTAGCGACGATAACCAAAGCCCTCCAAAACCATAAAATCCCCTATAAATGGGGTTTCCCGACCAAACATAATTATTCACCAAAAAAACCCCCAAGCAGTGAGAACACTGCCTGCTGGCCTAAAACTCCTATGGAGCTGGCATATCATACAAGAAGAAGTGTCAAACCCAACAGATCTTCCACCTACACATATGGACACTGGAGGGGCCTCCCGGGTACAATGAAGTGACAATATATATACCCTCTTTTGCTCAAATGCATCTAAATGGGCAGAACTCTGCACCTCTATACATTAGTTCCCGCCAACAAAAAGAGAGGTCCCTGATATACCTTATAACCAGTGGACACTCTCTCCCCGTTGTTTGTTTGTAGAAGCTTCTGCACATTGAGCCCTTGTTCCTCTGTTACTTAAGGGCTCGTACTTTTTACATTTTCTATTTTTTTTTTTCTTACCCTCACTCCCCACACCAGCTGACTCTTACCTACTCTATAAGCAAACTGCAGCCTGTTCTCTACTATACCGGACACCAACAACCTCAGTAACAAACCCCCGACCTCTACCTGCTGACTCACTATATCGAGACAATTCTAACAAAATGGCCTTCAAAATAGTCTCTATAAACATGAGGGGCTTAACCCCCCCCCCCCCCCGCAAAAGAGAACCACATTGCTAAAGAAGCTAATATTCAAAAAGCTGACATGCTATTCACACAAGAAACCAACTTTGCAACAGAAAAAACACCCAAGTTTATGATGAAAACCTGACCAACTTTTCCTATCTTCTGGTCCACAGAAGAAAAATGGTATCCTTACAGCAATCCAAAACTCGCTTCACTTCCAACTACATCAATCTATGTTCAACCCCCAGGGTCGCTACTTGATCCTTATATGCAACATAAACAGTACCACTTATACCTTGGTCAACGTATATGGCCCAAACAAACACCAACTAAGATTTTATAGGAAACTTCTCAAATAACTGAACCAAATTCAAAAAGGCAGAATTATCATATGTGGGGACTTCAATATAACTGGTGACCCAACTATGGACACTACCTCAACACCCCAAAATCATCGTACTGCTCTGAACCCCTTTCTCCAAGCAACCAACCTCTTCTACGTTTGGAGATGCCTACATGGAAATGAAAGGAACTATTCCTACTTCTCCTCCTTCCAACTCTCATACATATCGACTTTTTCCTTGTCGATAAAAATATTCTTCAGGATGTAACAGCCTAAACAATTGGATCCATTGCATGGTCAGATCACGCGCTTGTTTCCATAAATATGGGAAACCGAGCATTGAAGGGACCTCGTCTATGGAGACTCGACCCATCATTCATCACGGACCCAGATATAGTCCAAAAATGTACCGCTGAACACTATACTTTTTTTGAAGTGAATGATCAACCAGGCACAGATAGGTTTGTTTTATGGTCTGCTTACAAGGCCTATATGCAAGGAATACTAATCAAACTTAAAAGTATTGCTAGGAGTTGGAGGTCAAGGCAAGTTGAAGAGATCCACTCCCAAATTACCCGATTGGAAAATCAGAACAAAAAATCTCCCTCACTGACACTAGCTAACAATCTTCTTGAATTAAGACATAAACTTCGCTCAAATCTACTTTACTACACCGAAAGCAATCTAAAAATAACAAAAGCTAGGTTTTACATATTAGGAAATAAAGCAGGAGCCCTACTGGCTAGACAAGTTAAAGCTTAACGAGCCAAGAGAAAAATAATATCCCTTTATCATTCTACTACCAAACACTTACTGACCAATCCACAGGACATTGCAGATGCTTTTGGTGACTATTACTCTTCTATATACAACCTAGGTAATGACTCAGCTACTCCACAGCCAACAGACCCACATATCCAAGAGTTCCTTTCCTCAAGCAACCTTCCCTCAATTTCCCCTGCCCAATTAGACACACTCTCGTGAACCTTCAATGAAAACGAAATACTTAAAGTTATACATTTCCTGCCACTCCAGAAATCACCTGGTGAAGATGGCTACACCAACGAATTTTACAAGAAATTTGCCACTCTGGTATCACCCCACCTTATGAATCTCTTCAACTCTGCTGCCACCTCTGGGTCCTTTCCGACTGACATGCTACACTCAATCATCTTCACCATTCCTAAACCTGAGAAAGATCCTACATCCACGACTAACTATAGACCTATACTGTATCACTTAATAACACAGATGTAAAAATCTTTGCAAAAGTTATTGCTTCTAGATTACTGGGATGTCTTCCTTCCTTGATACACCCAGATCAGGTTGGATTCATGCCGGATAGACAGGCCCCAGATGCAACTAAAAGAGTTATCAATCTGATCCACCAAGTTGCCCAGTCACGAGTGCCTTCTCTGCTCCTATCTAGGGATGAGCTTCAAGTTCGAGTTGAAGCGAAGTTCGATTAGAACATCGGTCGTTCGATCATTTGTCGAATGATGAACAAATGTGCATCTTCGCGGGAAATTTTAGATCCCATAATGCACTGCGTGTGCAGCACATTATGTGATTGGTCAAAGCATGCACCCTGACCACTTGCTTTGGCCAATCAAATGATCTCTGCCATGAGTGGACAAAAGGCAGGCTGCCTTTAGCCAATCATGACTCAGGGGCTAAGTACACGCCCCACACTACATAAAGGCTGCTCGCGCAGCAGCGTGCAGTGTGATTGTGGGGGCGAGGAGACATGGAGAGGAATGTGTTTGAGGTAGGGAGAGAATATTTTTTTTGCAGTTTGTCAGACAGTGCAGTGAGACATTCCTAGCAGGGAGGGAGAGAATAGTTTTTTTGCAGTTTGTCAGACAGTGCAGTGAGACATTGATAGCAGTGTAGGGAGAGGAATGTGTTTGAGGCAGGGAGAGAATTGTTTCTATGTAGTTTGTCAGACAGTGCAGTGAGAAATTTGCTAGCAGTGTAGGGAGGGAGAGAGAATTGTGCTTTTTACAAGTTCAGAGATCAGATAGTTAAGTATATTCAGTAGTGCATACCATACATAGATCTCTATATAGGGCTATCTATTACATCATATCAAGTCATTGCATATGTTATCGGTCACTTGCGTATACTGTACTGTACTGTACTGTATATCCATCACATCCCTATCTATATATAGGGCTATCGATTACATCATATCAGGTGATTAAGTACTGTATCGGTACTTGTATACCCAAGCGGGAGATTAGGGAAGTTAACAAGTGGCTGAGGAGCTGGTGTAGTAAGGAGGGTTTCGGGTTCCTGGAGAACTGGGCCGACTTCTCAGTCGGCCACCGTCTCTTTGGTAGGGACAGATTGAACCTAAATGGGGAGGGTGCAACCGTACTGGGTGAGAGGATGGCCAAAAAGTTAGAGGGGCTTTTAAAGAAGGTGATGGGTGAGAGAATACAGATGTAGAATTAGCCAGCCGGGAGCAAGATTCAGAGGGCACAAATGGGGACATTATTAGTAGGGTGTTTAGAGTACCTAAATCCAAGGTAAGTATGGGGAAAAATCCCAAGAGCAGCCTAAAAACAACATCAAACGAGGATATAGTATGCAACCGGTCAAAATTACGAGGTTTGTATACCAATGCCAGAAGCCTGGCCAACAAGATGGGAGAGCTGGAGCTGCTGATGTATGAGCAGGACTTAGATTTTGTGGGGATAACAGAGACTTGGTTCGACAGCTCTCATGATTGGATGGCGACCATTCAGGGGTATTCCCTTTATTGCAGGGATAAAGAAGGTAAAAAAGGGGGAGGGGTATGTCTGTATATTAAGAACAGTGTACAGGTAAATATGAGGGATGATATTAATAATGGAGCTATGGATGAGGCAGAATCCATATGGGTAGAACTTAAAAGGGAAGGCACTATAGGGAAGGTAATATTGGGCGTATGCTATAGGCCCCCCAACCAGAGGGAGGAGGGGGAGGCGGACCTCCTTTTACAGATAGGATTGGCAGCAAGGATGGGAAATAACATTATAATGGGGGACTTTAATTATCCAGATATAGACTGGGCAGAAGGAACCACGCATTCAGCCAAGGCTCGGCAGTTCCTAAATGTTTTGCAGGACAATTTCATGGGTCAGATGGTGAATGCACCGACAAAAAACAATGCGGTACTTGACCTACTGATTACCAACAATACAGACCTGCTCACGGATATAGAAATAAAAACTTAGGCAACTTAGGAAAAAGTGACCATAGGTCAATACGTTTCAGTATTAATTACAGTAATAGGAAACACAAGGGTAATATAAGGACACTAAATTTCAAAAGAGCCAATTTCCCAAAACTGCGCTTTCTGCTAGAAAATATCAAATGGGATAGAACCCTGGGAACAAAGAACACGGAGGAAAAATGGGAGTGCTTCAAGAGCATACTTAACCACTTTACCACTGAGTACTGGAATAGTACTGCGGCAAAGTGGCACGATCCCGTCTGACGACGTAGACCTACGTCGCCAGACTCCTCCCCTGTAGGCGGCGCTCGCACGCCGCCGGAGGCGCGCTCCTGCTGTTTTCATTCACAGCGGGAGTCGGGCCAGGGGAGAAGCAGCGGCGATCGCCGCTGCTCTGCCCCGATCGTCGGGGATCTAGTGTGGAGATCCGCCCGCCTGTGTAAACACAAGCGGGCGGATCTCCTCAGTGACAGGGAGTGACAGATCGGAGTGTTCAGCATAGCTGGACATCCGATCTGTCCCTGTCTCACACAGTCACCCCCCCCCCCACACGTCAGTAAGCACCAGGCATACATTAACCCCTCCCTCTCCAATAAAGTTAACCCCTTCCCTGCCAGTGTCATTTTTACAGTAACAGTGCATATATATAGCACTGATTACTGCAGTAATGTCACTGGTACCCCCAAAAGTGTAAAAAATGTCAGTCAAGGGTCCGATCTGTCCGCCGCAATGTCGCAGTCCCGCAAAAAAATCGCAGATCGCCGCCATTACTCGTTAAAAAAAAAAACACCAAAAATGACATAAATCTTTCCCTTTGTTAGTAAACGCAATAACTTTTGCGCAAACCAATCAAGCGATTTTTTTTACCAAACATGGGTAGCAGAAAACAAATTGGCCAAAAATTTTAAAAAAAATTGGTTTTTACATCTTTTTTGGGGGGAATTTCATATAAAAAAATGTTAAAAATATTGTTATTTTTTCAAAATAAACGCTCTTTTTTTGTTTATAGCGCAAAAAGTAAAAATCGCACAGGTGATCAAATACCACCAAAAGAAAGCTCTGTTTGTGGGAAAAAAAGGACGTCAATTTCGTTTGGGTACAGCGTCGCACGACCGCGCAATTGTCAGTTAAAGTCGCACAGCGCCGAATCGCAAAAAGTGGCCCAGACGTAAGACAGCAAAATGCTCTAGTGGTAAAGTGGTTAACAAAGGGATTGGCCAGTGCATTCCAAAGGGAAATACATTTAAAAGAGCAAAACTAAACCCTGGGTGTCTAAACACCAACATAAAAATGCATATTAATACTAAAGAAAAGGCCTTCAAAAAATACAAGGCTGAGGGATCATTGGCAGCATTCAAGTATTACAAAGAGTGTAATACGAAATGTAAAGACGAAATCAATGTGGCTAAAATAGAACACAAGAGACATATATCGGAAGAGAGTAAAAAGAACCCCAAGAAATTCTTTAAATATATAACCACTTGGCGACCGCCGCAAGTACATATACTGCGGCGGTCAGCCCCTCACAGGCAAAGTGGCGTATGGGTACGTCACTAGCCTGTGAGGCTCTGGGGAGCGAGCGCGCACTGCCGGAGGCACACTCCTGCTCCCGCTCGGTCACGGACCCCCCCGCGCATGTGCCCGGCGGACCCGATGTCGGCCGGGGCACTCGCGATCGTCCGTGACAGCGGGAGAAAGGCAGACGGCTGATGTAAACAACTACTATGTAGGACCGTTGATCACTGTTCTTACACCTCAAGCCACAGCCAATCACAGTAAGAATCACGCCCCTAGGGACACACACCACCCCTCCCTCTCAAATAAAGTTAACCCCTTCACTACCAGTGTCATTTTACAGTAACAGTGCATATGTATAGCACTGATTACTGTAGTAATGTCACTGGTAACCCCAAAAGTTTAAAAAAATGTCAGTCAAGGGTCCAATCTGTCCGCCGCAATGTCGCAATCCCGCAAAAAAATCGCAGATCGCCGCCATTACGCATTAAAAAAACAACAAAAATGACAAAAATATTTTGCACAAACTAATCAAAATACGCTTTTTACGATTTTTTTTACCAAAAATATGTAGCATAAACAAATTGGCCTAAAATGTTAAAAAATTTTGATTTTTACATTTTTTTGGGGGAATTTCATATAAAAAATGTGAAAAATATTGTTATTTTTGCAAAATTGACGCTCTTTTTTTGTTTATAGCGCATGATCAAAAAATCGCACAGGTGATCAAATACCACCAAAAGAAAGTTCTGTTTGTGGGAAAAAAAGGACGTCAAATTCGTTTAGGTACAGCGTCGCACGACCGCGCAATTGTCCGTTAAAGTCACGCAGTGCCGAATCGCAAAATAACCCCTGGTCAGGAAGGGAGTAAAATCTTCCGGGGCTTAAGTAGTTAAACAGTAAGAAAGCGAGGCCAGAACACATTGGCCCCATAAAAGACGACAATGGAAATTTGGCCACAGAGGACAGAGAATAGGCGGAAGTGTTAAATAATTTCTTCTCTTCAGTCTTCACAAAAGAATCGGGGGGCTACACTAACCCAGCTTGTACTGCTAAACTAAATAATACACCTCCGGAAGTACCCCCATGACTAACGGAGGATAGACTTAGAACTAAACTAGAGAAACTTAACATAAATAAATCACCGGGACCGGATGGCTTGCACCCGAGGTTTCTTAAAGAGCTCAGCCAGGTGATTGCCAGACCATTATTCTTGATCTTTAAGGATAGTCTACAGACGGGTATGGTACCAGCTGATTGGAAAAAAGCCAACGTGGTACCAATATTTAAATAAGGGCCGAGATATATCCCAGGTAACTATAGGCCGGTCAGCCTAACATCAGTAGTCTGCAAGATTTTGGAGTGGGTGTCAAGGGACCACATACAAGACTTTAGTAATGAAAACGGTATTATCAGTAGTAATCAACATGGATTCATGAAAAATCGTTCTTGCCAAACCAATCTATTAACCTCCCTGGCGGTATGATTATTTTGGATTTTAGGTGCTGAAAGCGGTACCATTATTTTGCATGTAATTCTTGTGAATGAGCAGCCCAAACCAACTGTATACATTTATAATATATATATATATATATATATATATACGTATATATATATATACGTATATATATATACATATATATATATATATATATATATATATATATAAACCCAAATCCAAAAAAGTTTGAACACTGTACAAATTGTGAGTAAAAAAGGAATGGACTAATTTACAAACCTCCTAAACTTATATTTTATTCACAATATATTTTAGATAACATATCAGATGTTGAAAGTGAGACATTTTGAAATGTCATGCCAAATATTGGCTCATTTTGGATTTCATGAGAGCTACACATTCCCAAAAAGTTGGGACAGGTAGCAATAAGAGGCCGGAAAAGTTAAATGTACATATAAGGAACAGCTAGAGGACCAATTTGCAACTCATTAGGTCAATTGGCAACATGATTAGGTAAAAAAAGAGCCTCTCAGAGTGGCAGTGTCTCTCAGAAGTCAAGATTTGCAGAGGATCACCAATTCCCCCAATGCTGCGCCGAAAAATAGTGGAGCAATATCAGAAAGGAGTTTCTCAGAGTAAAATTTGAAAGAGTTTGGAGTTATCATCATCTACAGTACATAAAATCATCCAAAGATTCAGAGAATCTGGAACAAAATCTATGCGGAAGGGTCAAGGTCGGAAAACCATACTGGATGTCCATGATCTTAGGGCCCTTAGACGGCACTGCATCACATACAGGAATGCTCCTGTAATGGAAATCACAACATGGACTCAGGAATACTTCCAGAAAACATTGTCGGTGAACACAATCCACCGTGCCATTCGCCGTTGCCATCTAAAACTCGATAGGCCAAAAAAGAAGCCAAATCGAAACATGATCCAGAAGCAGAAGCGTTTTCTCTGGGCCAAGGCTCCTTTAAAATGGTCTGTGGCAAAGTGGAAAACTGTTCTGTGGTCAGACGAATCAAAATTTGAAGTTGTCAAGTGGCCTTGTCCCAACTTTTTTGACATGTGTTGATGCCATGAAATTTAAAATCAACTTATTTTTCCCTTAAAATGATACATTTTCTCAGTTTAAACATTTGATATGTCATCTATGTTGTATTCTAAATTAAATATTGAAATTTGAAACTTCCACATCATTGCATTCTGTTTTTATTCACAATTTGTACAGTGTCCCAACTTTTTTGGATTTGGGTTTGTATATATATATACATATAGATATATATACATAAAAAGTACAGTAAAACTGCAGGAAAGGGCACTGGGGGGCAAACTAATGTGATTTTTTATTTTATTTTGAATAGTATCAGTGTGTTTGGTGTGTTTTACTATTTGAATTTGCCGCCGAGTCGACCCCCCTATGAGCGTCACGTCGCAGGAGACGGAAGCCGGGGCACGGAGACGATCGGGAGGAAGAACCGCCGCTAGAAACCGCCGGGACACATCGCTGGATCCCGGTGACAGGGTAAGTAATATATTTCTATTACACATACCGGATATGTAGTATGCGATTCGGAACCAATGGAATTTTTTTTTTTTTTTTAGAAAATAGTGCCGATTCACCTGGCCTTCTTATTCTTATTTTTATTATTGTTATTTTTTTATAAAAAAAAATATTTTTTTTCATTTTTACCAATATCTGGTTGTGTCCCCCTCCCTACCCTTCCTCTCATGTGCCTTACTTAGTTAGCCTGGCTGTTTGTCCCCTCTGCCCAGTCTTGGCAGTGGGAGTAGGCGTGAGCCAGCACAAGCAGGAGGAGTGGTCTGCGGCCGTGGATGACTTCCTTTCCAGCACACCCTTCTCTTGTTGTTTTCTTTTAGTGCCTTTTGGATACCCTTGATCCTGAGGGGGGCAGCAAGACCACTTCTTTGTGTCATAAAACCGCCTAGAAGATTTACCTTCCGGCATACCACTTGAGCGCAGGAGCAAACCCCCACAAGTAATTGTGGGGGTTTGCTATAGGCCACCTAAACAAGGGGAGGAGGTAGAGCTGGAATTTTTAGCACTTTTGGGTAAAGTGGCAAAGCTAGGATCAGTCATCATATTGGGGGACTTCAATTATCCCGACATTGACTGGGGAGAGGGGACTACACACTCACATAAGGGCCGTCAATTCACGGAAACCTTACAGGATAATTACATGTTACAGTTGGTGGATTCCCCTACCAGAGAAAACACAATCCTGGATCTATTGATCACTAATGACCCAGACCTAATCTCGGAGGTAGGAGTCCAGGACAACCTGGGCTCTAGCGATCACAGGATGATCACATTTAGCGTAAATAACAATATAGCAAGGCAAGTGGGGAACATAAGAACCCTTAACTTCAGAAGGGCAAACTTTCCAAAATTGTACTTGTTGATGGAAAGGGTAAACTGGGACCAAACCCTGGGATCACTGACCACAGAGGAAAAAATGGGAATGCTTTAGGAACATATTAAGCAAAGGCATCTTGCAGTGCATTCCTATGGGAAATAAATGTAGAAGGGACAAAGCCAAACCTGGCTGGCTAAACCGGAGCGTTAAAAAACTTATTAGGGGAAAAAAATTGGCCTTCAGGAAATATAAATCAGGGGGCACAGTATTGGCTTTCGACCAATACAAGGAGGCAAATAGGGAGTGTAAACACAAAATCAAGATGGCTAAAATAGACTTTGAGAGACAAATAGCGGAGGATAGCAAAAAAAACCCAAAGAAATTCTTTAAGTATATCAACAGCAAAAAAACTAGGGCAGAGCATATTGCACACAAAATTAACAATGATGGGAGGATGGTTACAGAGGACACTGAAAAAGCAACCGTACTGAATGCTTTTTTCTCATCAGTCTTTACACAGGAATCGGAGGGGTACACTGACCATGACTGTATAGTTAGTAGTAATACACAGGACTTGCCACTATGGCTAACAGAGGGGGAAATCAGGGAAAGGCTGGATAAACTCAACACAAACAAATCACCAGGCCCGGATGGCGTACATCCGAGAGTACTCAAGGAACTCAGTAAGGTTATATCCAGACCACTGTTCCTGATCTTTGCGGACAGTATTAGGACAGGAGATGTACCAGGGGAGTGGAGGAAAGCTAACGTGATTCCGATATTCAAAAAGGGTCAGAGGCATATACCGGGAAACTATAGGCCTGTCAGTCTGACATCAGTAGTATGTAAACTTCTGGAGGGGATGATAAGGGACTATATCGTAGAGTTTGCTAAGAACAACAGCATCATCAGTAGTAACCAGCACGGGTTTACAAATGGGCGTTCTTGTCAAACCAATCTCTTAACATTCTACGAGGAGGTGAGCTGTGAGCTAGATAGGGGCAGACCAGTGGATGTGGTGTACCTAGATTTTGCTAAGGCGTTTGATACAGTTCCCCATAAGCGCTTAATTTATAAAATAAGGTCTGCAGGTATCGACAGCAGGGTTTGCTCTTGGATACGGAACTGGCTAAAAGGGCGTATCCAAAGGGTGGTAATAAACAGCACATACTCAGACTGGTCTGAGGTAGTAAGCGGGGTCCCCCAAGGCTCAGTCCTAGGACCAACCTTGTTCAATTTATTCATAAACAGCATTGAGAACGGGATCAGTAGTTCAATATCAGTTTTTGCAGATGACACAAAATTAGGCAGGACAATAACAGCACAGCATGAAGCAGATATCCTACAGAATGACCTGGACAAAATTACCGAGTGGGCAAAGACATGGCAAATGAGGTTTAACGTGGAGAAATGTAAGGTTTTACACTTGGGGACTAGAAACATAAAAGCACAATACACGTTAGGAGGGGAACCCTTGGGAGAATCAAAAATGGAGAAGGATCTGGGAGTCTTGGTTGATGATAGACTAGGCAACAGCATGCAATGTCAAGCGGCAGCTGCCAAGGCTAGCAGAATATTAGCATGCATAAAGAAAGGGATGTATTCCAGAGATAAAACTATAATCCTTCCACTTTATAAAACTCTGGTCCGACCTCATCTGGAGTATTCGGTCCAGTTCTGGTCACCAGTCCTCAGAAGGGATGTGTTGGAGCTGGAGAGAGTCCAGAGAAGGGCAACTAAACTAATTAGGGGATTGGAGGACCTTGATTATGAGGAGCGTCTGCAATCGCTTGATTTATTCTCCCTGGAGAAGAGACGCCTGAGGGGGGACATGATAGCAATTTTTAAATATCTAAATGGGGATCTAGGCTTAGAAAAAAAGCTGTTCAGTCGAAGGGATTGCATGAGAACTCGGGGGCATACAATGCGATTAGAGGAGAAGCGTTTTAACCTCAGGCAACGTGGGGGGTTCTTTACTGTTAGGGCTACAAGATTGTGGAATTCTCTACCACATGAGATGGTTTCTGCGGGTAGTATGGTGGCTTTCAAAAGACTCTTAGACGTACATCTCAAGGATCAGAACATTCAGGGGTATGCAAGATGATTACAGCCACACATATCTACACAGGTTGAACTGGATGGACTTTTGTCTTTATTCAACCTCACCAACTATGTAACTATGTAACTATGAGATATTGTTGTTTTTTGACAAGGTAAGTAACCCTGCTTACAGGATCCAGCGATGCTTCTGGCAGTACCCCGAGTGTGGCTCCGGGTTACCGCTTTTGGCTCTGAAATTTAACCGCGAGCCATGCTCGGGAATACCGCTAAGAAGGTTAACCTTCTACGATGAAGTGAGCTGCCACTTAGATAAAGGTAAGCCTGTGGATGTGGTGTATCTAGACTTTGCAAATGCCTTTGACACCGTTCCCCACAAACGCTTACTGTACAAACTAAGATACGTAGGTTGGACCATAGGGTGAGTACCTGGATAGAGAACTGGCTCCAGGGGAGAGTCCAGAGGGTGGTGATAAATGGGGAGTACTCGGATTGGGAGGGTGTGGAAAGTGGGGTCCCCCAAGGTTCTGTCCTGGGACCAATCCTGTTTAATTTAATCATGAAGGATCTAGAGTAGGGGATATCTAGTACAATCTCAGTATTTGCAGATGATACTAAACTAAGCATGCCAATATCTTCTATGCAGGATGTGGAAACCTTACAAGCGGACCTGAATAAAATAATGGGGTGGGCAACTACATGGCAGATGAGGTTTATTGTTGAAAAATGTAAAGTAATGCACTTGGGCGTCAGAAACACGAAAGCAAGCTATTCACTGAGGGGGAAACCTCTGGGTAAGTCTAGGATGGAAAAGGACCTGGGGGTACTGGTGGACAACAGGCTTGGCAGTGGCATGCAATGCCAAGCCGCTGCAAGCAAAGCCAACAGAATACTGGCATGTATAAAGAAAAGGGAATTCACTCCAGAAATAAAGAGATTATTCTCTCACTCTACAAGACTCTGTTCCAGCCACATCTGGAGTATGCTGTCCAGTTCTGGGCACCGGTCCTCAGGAAGGATGTGCTGGAACTGGAGAGAGTCCAGAGAAGGGCAACAAAAATAATTAGGGGAATGGAGGGCATCGGCTATGAGGAAAGACTACAAGCACTGAACTTATTCTCTACGGAGAAGAGACGATTGAGGGGGATATGATATCAATGTACAAATACTGTACTGCCGATTACTGTAGTTAGTAGACACGATAATGTTTGCACAAACCAATCAAAATACGCTTATTGCAATTTTTAGTTTTTACCAAAAATATGTAGCAGAAAACAAATTGGACTAAAATGTTAAAAAATTTTGTTTTTTTATTTTTTTTATGGGAATGTCATATAGCAAAATGTGAAAAATATTGTTTTTTTTTCACAAATTTTCGCTCTTTTTTTGTTTATAGCACAAAAAAAGAATGTAAATTTTGTTTGGGTACAGCGTCGCACAACCGCGCAATTGTCCGTTAAATTAACGCAGTGCCAAATCACAAAATAGGGCCTGGTCAGGAAGGGGGTAAAATCCTCCGGGGCTGAAGTGGTTAATCTAGGCAGTGCCACCACTCACTTGCACATCAAGACTTTTACACATCTTTTTAATGTATGCTTTCTCAACTCCTCAGGGCAAGTCCCTCCCATTTGCTGACCACACTATAGCCGATTGATGGCTACAGCGCAGTCGGCTAGTTCTGGGAGGCCATCATATAGCGGCCCCCAGTTTGAATACGTGGAAGTGTTCATGATGGCTGGATCCGCAGGACCTAGCCCTAGCGCATCACGGATACGGGTAAAGGGCAATGACAGCAGCCCTTTACCACCAATGCATCACGAGAAGAGAGAGAGACACCGCAGCAACGTGAGCTAACCGGCAATGACACTAGTTTGCTGACAAGTGATCACATCTGCCCCTTACCGTGTGATCGCTCCGTCCAATTACATAGTTACATAGTGGGTAAGGTTGAATAAAGGCATAAGTCCATCCAGTTCAACCTGTTTAGGTGTATGTGTGTCAATGTTCATGATCATTTCCCATATCCCTGTATGTTGTGTTCTTTAACCACTTGCCGACCGCCGCAAGTACATATACTGCGGCATAAAAAAATAACTGTGGCGCTAAACCCTATAAAAGAGTCCCAAATGAATGAGAAAGCAGTCCATGAAAATATGTCTCCACACTTGAAAAAACAATTCCAGAGTTGAAGAACCACCACCAGAAAGCACTCCAGCACCACCACTCCTTACCAGATGTGGTTGACCCCCATAACCGAGATCAAATGCGCATATACAAAGGATATATAGACAGGAGGCTTCCCACTCAGGTGTCCTGTTGGCAGGCTCAAAGGTGGTGTATAATGTGGGAGAAAAAAAGGAACATCACATAGCGCAGACTGCTTAAATGCACTTTATTCCCACTCTTAACATATGCCACTTACAGAATAAAAGGAAGATATCTCGCATCCATTACATGATATAAGGAATCCTCCCCGATGTTCTTGGGCGTTCTTGGCATTTACCACCCGAAAGATGGCCGCTCTGTCTCCTCCACGCTGTGGCACGTGTCACCGAGAGCGCCACCCGACGCACGTTTCGTTATAAAAAGACGTTGTCAAGGGGTGTGGCCTCGGGGTGTGCTGCTGCCTTTTAAAGCTGCGGAGGAGAGCCAGCCAATCAGAAGTACTCAGTCGCCGGAAGTCGAAGATGCGTTCCACGCTCAGGAACCACCGCACAAACCGGAAGGAAGGGGGGAGAAGGACAATATGAGAAGATACAGAAATGAATCGAAATCGTTCCCTATGTTAATATTATTCTCAATCTACCCCCGCCTCCATAATGCCCTAAACACTAGAGTAACCTAGATTGGGAAAATTATAAAATACTTGGGGATAAATATACCCACCATAGAACATAAGGCCGCGGCCCGGGGGAGACAGCGCCACCTACCGGTGCAATCACCAAGAACATCCAAAGAACTGGGAAGCTACAATAACCAACCATAAACTCATAAATGGGTACATAAACATTAAAATACATAAAAATACAGATACATATAAAACCTGAAATGTATTACAATATTAAAAATTATTTAAAAGCATAAATATCTGCATTAAAAAATGTCACATATTGCACATAAAGATAGGGAAATCCAAACTAGGAATTATTGATGTGGGCATTTAAATCCCATTCAATATTAAGGCCTAAGGGGGTATAAGACTTAAGCCTATAGATCCAGCTAGTTTCAAGCCTTGATACTCCCCTCGTGAAGTTGCTTCCCCTCCAGTGGCCCGAAAACCTATCAATGCCCAAAAATAGGGTTCCACTGGGATCTCTATGATGACATTCATCATAGTGCCTTGAAAGGCTGTGTTTGGGGAAGCCCTTGACTATGTTGGCCACATGCTCCTTGAGCCTTACATGAAGCTCTCGGATAGTGCTGCCAACATAGTCAAGGCCGCATGGACACCTTACCAGGTAAACCACATATCTGGTGGTACAGGATATAAATGGTTTAATGGTGAAATCCTGACCTGTAGTCCCGGATTTAAAAGTGTCCACACGCCTCCTCTTCTCCACATTCAGCTTACAGATAGCACACCTCCTGCACCTATAAAAGCCTCCCACCTGTTGAACAAATGAGACTTTTTTAGGAGGGTCCCTAATATTAGGAGCTATCTGTAGCCTCAAGGGGGGAACACCCCGATAAATCACTTGAGGTTGTGGAGGTAAGAGGGGACCCAACACTGCATCATTTTTCAAAATGTGCCAGTGGCGTCATAAAATATTTTTTACGGAAAAATGTTGGGTCGAATATGAGGAAAAGAAGGCAAAATCAAAAGACTGTTGTGAATCTTTCTTTTTCGGCTGTAGAAGATCCTCCCTGGCCATAGAATTTCAAGCCGACTGACAGAAACGGATTCATAGATACCAGGAGTTGCCATCATAAGGCGTGGTTGGAATCCGTTCCTGTCAGTCAGTTTTTACGTCTGAAGCGAAATTGTTCGCGTAGGGAGGACTTTTTGCAGGAAGCCTCCATCTTGAAAGATAGGTTTTGGGAAAAGGGGTATGATGAATCTCTTTTGAATCAGGCCATGGTCAGGTAATGAGATAAGGATCAGGTAGCGAGATACAGGATCAATAGCGAGATACAGGATCAAGTAGCGAGACTCCGGTCTATCCAGATACTGGGGAAATAGCTGGAGGCTTCGGCAGCGTCAGACAAGGCTGTATAACAAGCGGTTTGCACGAACACCTTGTGAGTGAAAGCCGGCAATTGAAATAGCCGCTCAGAGCGGCGCCTAGTGATGACGTCATGCGGCTTAAAGAGATAGGCAGGTATATACGTTCCACCTAGCTGAAAAGGTGGGACGCAATGTGGAAGAAATGGGCTGGAAGGGTACCGAAGGTACCAGAATCTTACAGTACCCCCCCTTAAGGCAGGCTCCGGAAGGCCTATAGCACTGGTCTCTCCGGGTATTTGGAGTGGAACCTTCGTATAAGCCTGGGAGCGTGAACGTCAGAAGTATCCAACCAGGTGTCGTCTTGGGGTCCATAGTTTTTCCATCTTATGAGATATTGGAGTTTCCCTCTGTGGATACGAGAATCCAAAATCTCCTTAATCTCAAATTCTTCTCCGCCCTCAACTTGTACTGGAGGTGGAGGCGAGATGGTAGGTCTTATTCCTTGGTTGGGAACATGTGGTTTCAGTAGCGACACGTGAAAGATGGGGTGTATTTTAAGATCTGCCGGTAAGGTGAGTTGAACTGCAGCTCTCCCAATGAGCTTCTCAATTGGGAAAGGTCCTAGAAACAAAGGCCCAAGCTTTTTACTGGGGATCTTTAACCTTAAGTTTTTCGTAGATAGCCAAACGAGATCCCCAATAGCATATTGAGGAGAAGGTCTTCTACAGAGGTCGTAGTACCTTTTTTGTTGGCTATGAGCATGTGAGATGGTGATGTTAAGTAAACCCAGAGAGTCTTTTATTTGGGTAAGATAGTCAGAGGCTACTGGGTTACTTGATGGCAGGATGCGTGGTGGAAGAAGTGTGGGATGAAACCCGTAGTTTAGGTAGAATGGACTTTGCTTAGTAGTACTGTGGGTTGCGTTATTGTAAGCAAATTCTGCCAGAGGGAGGAGGTCCACCCAATCATCCTGTAGGTATGAGGTGTAGCAAAGCAAATATTGTTCAATGCACTGGTTGACTCTTTCAGTTTGTCCATTGGTCTGAGGGTGGTAGGGAGAAGTAAGTTTTCGCTCAATTCGTAGCATATGACATAGAGCTTGCCAAAACTTGGAGATGAACTGTGAACCTCGGTCAGATAAAAGAGTCTTTGGAATTCCATGTAGCTTGAACACATGTTTCACTAGTAATTCCGCTGTTTCCTTAGATGAAGGTAGTCTGCGAATAGAAATGAAATGTGCCATCTTTGTCAGATGGTCCACTGACACTAGAATGGTAGTAAATCCTTTGGAAGGTGGTAATTCTACTATAAAGTCTAAGGACACAACTTCCCATGGAACTTTGGGTATTGGTACAAGAAATGGGCAATTTGGGACTTTATATGAGAACTGGCGAGCACTGCACAGTGTCTCCATCCCTTGTCGCTGGCCTTGCAGCTTCCGCATGCATTTGCAAATATGTGTTAACTAAACTCCTGCTTTTAACTTATTTGTTAGACAGGTTTATTTTGGTTTGTTAGCAGACTGGTGGGTAAGTATTTCAAACTAGGGATCGGCTGTTTTTCACACACCCTCATTTATCCCATCTTGTTTTTCAATTGACAGGGATGGAGACACTGTGCAGTGCTCGCCAGTTCTCATATAAAGTCCCAAATTGCCCATTTCTTGTATCTTGCTAGGGATGGAGACGCTTGCTTTACAGGCGGGTGTCTCACTCAAAGTCCCCATTTGCCTATGGCATCTTTACTAAAGGGATGGGGGTGTGTGTCTCCCAGCTGATCACATTTAGTTTGCACCCCATGGCTTTTTTGTGCAGCCATGCGTTTTTCGTTGCCAGTCGTGGATTGGAGCAGGTGGGGGAGGATTGGGCGTTCTCCAATCCCATCTGTTTCCAATCCACCTATTGGCAAGCATGTACTTCCTTTTGTGAAGACACTTATACACTCAGGTTGAGCAGTGTTATTTAGTGTTAGGTTCTGCAAGAACGCAGGATGCCTTGTCGCTGGCCTTGCAGCTTCCGCATGCATTTGCAAATATGTGTTAACTAAACTCCTGCTTTTAACTTATTTGTTAGACAGGTTTATTTTGATTTGTTAGCAGACTGGTGGGTAAGTATTTCAAACTAGGGATCGGCTGTTTTTCACACACCCTCATTTATCCCATCTTGTTTTTCAATTGACAGGGATGGAGACACTGTGCAGTGCTCGCCAGTTCTCATATAAAGTCCCAAATTGCCCATTTCTTGTATCTTGCTAGGGATGGAGACGCTTGCTTTACAGGCGGGTGTCTCACTCAAAGTCCCCATTTGCCTATGGCATCTTTACTAAAGGGATGGGGGTGTGTGTCTCCCAGCTGATCACATTTAGTTTGCACCCCATGGCTTTTTTGTGCAGCCATGCGTTTTTCGTTGCCAGTCGTGGATTGGAGCAGGTGGGGGGGGATTGGGCGTTCTCCAATCCCATCTGTTTCCAATCCACCTATTGGCAAGCATGTACTTCCTTTTGTGAAGACACTTATACATTCAGGTTGAGCAGTGTTATTTAGTGTTAGGTTCTGCAAGAACGCAGGATGCCTTGTCGCTGGCCTTGCAGCTTCCGCATGCATTTGCAAATATGTGTTAACTAAACTCCTGCTTTTAACTTATTTGTTAGACAGGTTCATTTTGGTTTGTTAGCAGACTGGTGGGTAAGTATTTCAAACTAGGGATCGGCTGTTTTTCACACACCCTCATTTATCCCATCTTGTTTTTCAATTGACAGGGATGGAGACACTGTGCAGTGCTTGCCAGTTCTCATATAAAGTCCCAAATTGCCCATTTCTTGCATCTTGCTAGGGATGGAGACGCTTTCTTTACAGGCGGGTGTCTCACTCAAAGTCCCCATTTGCCTATGGCATCTTTACTAAAGGGATGGGGGTGTGTGTCTCCCAGCTGATCACATTTAGTTTGCACCCCATGGCTTTTTTGTGCAGCCATGCATTTTTCGTTGCCAGTCGTGTATTGGAGCAGGTGGGGGAGGATTGGGCGTTCTCCAATCCCATCTGTTTCCAATCCACCTATTGGCAAGCATGTACTTCCTTTTGTGAAGACACTTATACACTCAGGTTGAGCAGTGTTATTTAGTGTTAGGTTCTGCAAGAACGCAGGATGCCTTGTCGCTGGCCTTGCAGCTTCCGCATGCATTTGCAAATATGTGTTAACTAAACTCCTGCTTTTAACTTATTTGTTAGACAGGTTTATTTTGGTTTGTTAGCAGACTGGTGGGTAAGTATTTCAAACTAGGGATCGGCTGTTTTTCACACACCCTCATTTATCCCATCTTGTTTTTCAATTGACAGGGATGGAGACACTGTGCAGTGCTCGCCAGTTCTCATATAAAGTCCCAAATTTCCCATTTCTTGTATCTTGCTAGGGATGGAGACGCTTTCTTTACAGGCGGGTGTCTCACTCAAAGTCCCCATTTGCCTATGGCATCTTTACTAAAGGGATGGGGGTGTGTGTCTCCCAGCTGATCACATTTAGTTTGCACCCCATGGCTTTTTTGTGCAGCCATGCGTTTTTCGTTGCCAGTCGTGGATTGGAGCAGGTGGGGGAGGATTGGGCGTTCTCCAATCCCATCTGTTTCCAATCCACCTATTGGCAAGCATGTACTTCCTTTTGTGAAGACACTTATACACTCAGGTTGAGCAATGTTATTTAGTGTTAGGTTCTGCAAGAATGCAGGATGCCTTGTCGCTGGCCTTGCAGCTTCCGCATGCATTTGCAAATATGTGTTAACTAAACTCCTGCTTTTAACTTATTTGTTAGACAGGTTTATTTTGGTTTGTTAGCAGACTGGTGGGTAAGTATTTCAAACTAGGGATCGGCTGTTTTTCACACACCCTCATTTATCCCATCTTGTTTTTCAATTGACAGGGATGGAGACACTGTGCAGTGCTCGCCAGTTCTCATATAAAGTCCCAAATTGCCCATTTCTTGTATCTTGCTAGGGATGGAGACGCTTGCTTTACAGGCGGGCGTCTCACTCAAAGTCCCCATTTGCCTATGGCATCTTTACTAAAGGGATGGGGGTGTGTGTCTCCCAACTGATCACATTTAGTTTGCACCCCATGGCTTTTTTGTGCAGCCATGCGTTTTTCGTTGCCAGTCGTGGATTGGAGCAGGTGGGGAAGGATTGGGCGTTCTCCAATCCCATCTGTTTCCAATCCACCTATTGGCAAGCATGTACTTCCTTTTGTGAAGACACTTATACACTCAGGTTGAGCAGTGTTATTAAAGGCCCGTACACACGTACCGATCGTCGTCATACAAACGTCGGCGGACGAAAGATCTGCCGATTGTATGCGTGTTAGTATGGTGCCTCCGACAGCTGTCTGCGCACAATCCGCGGACAAAAGTCTTTCTTGCAAACATGAAAATTTTTGTCTGCGGACACCAGAACGGACGATTGTTCGCCTGTCAGTACAGAATTCGTCCGACACACAGCTACAAATCCCAACACGCATGATCAAACCAAATGAGTTCCCGGAAGAATTTTCTCTAGTAAACTCAACATTTTATTCAGAAAGAACTTTCGGCTCGCAGCAGTCCAAGAAATAGGTGAAATGCGGAGCACATGCTCATCTTGATAAATGTGAGAAGAAGGAAGATGCTGCTCATAATGCCATACTTTTCTAATAAAAAGGCATGTGTTCTGTTATGATGAAGATAATGTTTGTCTATTCTATCTGTTCTATCAAATTTTAGAATTAAATAATTTGAACTCTTCACCATTATTATTTTGTAAACAGCAAAGATCTAACTATTGATATGACCCTTTATTCTTGTATGAATTAATGTCTAAAACATATTTTTCAGGTTATGCACAATATTAAACATGTTAACAAATTCAGATAGGCCATTTTTTATTTTCATTTTCTTTATTTTTTGTATCTCAGCAAAAAAAAACAAAGAAAACATTAATACTTTCCGTATAACTAAACATAAAAAAGGTCCATTTGGACAAAATTAAACTAGAAACTGGCAAACAGGGGTAAAATAAATAATAGGGGGTTACAAAAATGAAAGTTGCTGGTAACTGAAATCAGGTTGCCATGAGGGCAGGTTTGGATCCTGCTGGCCATATTGCCACTGGCCATGTGGCATTTGGCGAGGTGGTGGGTGTTGTGGAGGTGGAGGTGGAGGTGGAGGGCACGGGTGCTCCTGGCATGCATGGCTGTGCTCAGTAAGTATGCCGTTTTCTGCGTTTTGCAGCACATCGAGGATAATTTTTCTGGCATACTGACACTGCCTGAGGTCCACCTTATCCAAAATTTTGGCCGTCATGTTGCCGAAGGACTCATTGGCCTCCGGTTTCCGACGTAGGGCTATGGTGGCCTCCTGTATGAATTCGTCTGTGATATCATCCACGTGCTTCCTCTTTTGCCTCCGTTTGGCAGGAGGAGGTGGTGGTGGAAATAGTTCCACAGGCTCCTCAGGCTCCGCAGGCTCCCCAGGCTCCTGGCTGCAACCTGGCTCCTCCTCAGTGACACTTCCCTGTTGATGAAATGAACAATTGATTAGAATGTTATAGTGTATATAAAAAGTCATGTTTGTTATATTATTGTGAACAAATAGCAGACTTTACATACAGTGGCGTATCTAGGGTCTCCAGTGCCCTTGTTGAGGAGCTGTATTTGGCAACAACCCCCCCCCCCCCAAGATCAATGTAAAACTGTAACCCACCCCCCAAAAAAAAAAATTAAAGGGCATTAAAAGTTTCTAATTTGCCCCTTGTTTGCCCAGTGTAGAGCTCTCTAGTGGGCAATCATTGTCTCAGGTGTGAAAAAGAAAGAGAGGGTTGAGAGCTAGAGAGAGGGAGAGAAAGAGGGGGTGTGAGAGAGAGAGGAGGGGGGTTGCAGAGAGAGAGAGAGGGGCCTGAACTTGCAGAGGGCTTGATGTAGGGCATTGAGGGTGAAGCAGTGCAGGGAAACAGGAATAAGGAAGCCACCTGCCTTGCTGACCCAGAGTGAGAGACCAGAGACATGGAAGCAAGGATGGATGGATCATTTGCAGGAGCTGTTAGTTTTGTATTAAAAAAGGTTGAGCCAGAGGAATGCTGAGGCTACAGCAGTGTTTGTTAGGACCAGAGGTGTGCTGGGGATGCAGCAGTGTTTGTAAGACCGGAGGTGTGCTGGGGATGCAGTGAGAGGCAGTCTCAGTCTCCTGGTCTTTTGGCTCAGCTGCTCTCAATGTTTTACACCTGCATGAAGCAGCTCTCAATGTTTTACACCTGCATGAATCCGCCTGCAAACTGGGGGTTCTGGGGTGTGCAGGCTGAGTGGATTGTTAAAATAAACACTAAAACAATGCCAATGTTTTTGTGACCCACCTCCCTTGGCCTGCGCCCCTGACGGTTGCCTGTCATGCCAACCCCTTGCTATGCCCGTTTACATAAAGGGTCAATTATGGTTTAGCTTATAATTTTGTTACATGATTAAATTTTAGCAGACAATATATTGTGAAATGCCATACCTGAGTAAAACTCTCCTCCAGGAAATCCTCATCCTGGCTTGGATCTACAGACACTGAGCCCTCTGCCGAAGTCGAAGGCAGCGTAGAAATTGATGGCCTGGATTCCAAGGTGTCTGCCAGGAATCGCAGGTTATCATAGTACCACAGCCGTGGTACATGTACATTCCGTGCACCTGCTCCAGACTGGGTGGACTCTTCTATTTTTTTTACCTCCCGCCTGTAGGCAGTGCGAATGCTGTTTATTTTTTTGCGTATATAATTAAAATTTGCCCCAGGACAGACAGGCTTGTAGAAGGCCACCAAATGTTCCATGGCCTGTTTTTTTAGTTTCTTATTTTTATATTCTGCCGACTTCACTTGCCACAAACACGGCAGTTGCCTGTACTCATCAATGAAACCTATTAGAAAGTTGTGGCTGGTGTAATTGTCCACCATATTGCAGGACAGTATATGCCTGCAAGACACAACACAACACAAAACATATTAAAATAGCATGTATTTTGGCACATAATAAAGATATTCCTAATAAAAGCTGTATAGGGCCCAAAACACACACTTTCTATTAAAAGAGTCGTACCTTTGTTTGTGGGGAAAAGTCGTGATTCGCCGCTCGATCGTGCTCCAACCCTCAATATGTCCGCTAGCGAATCGTCGGCCGAACGATCTTGCGTCCTTTAAATACAGCGCAGGCGTCAACTCCTCCTCCAGTGGCGGGCTTGTGCAGGGGTGTGTACGTGCCGAAGATCAGGCCTACATGCGACACTCACACCTGAAGCAGAGGAACAATCGTTTTTTAATTACGAACCATGTCTCAACAATCTGGGAGCTCAATTAGTGTGGGCCAAAGTGATTGGGCCACCAGAAAATCAAGGGCTACACCCATGACAAAGGCAGAAATGGTGGAGATGGTCTCCATTTTACAAAAAATGGACTATGATGGCAAGTTGGCAAATTACGATCGGCCCAATGCCAGGAAAGATGGCATCATGGATAAGGTGGTGTCCTGTTTGGTAAAAAAATTCGGTGTGGAGCGATCGAAAGATCAGATTCGTAAACGGTGATCTGACCTGAAACACCGTGAGCAGGATCAGCTTTCCCAAATCCATCGGATTTTGAAAAAAAGTAAGTTTTATTTATTTAATTTTTTTTTAATCATGCAATATGTTTTTTATAATTTGGTGTATGTTGTATTAACATGTCTAGATTATAATGTCTATGTAAAAAGTTAGATTACTCATTTTAGTTGTCATGTCGTGATTAGATCGATCTATTGTTGATGTTTTAGTATATGACATTAAAAGTCAGGAAGCCATAGTTAAAAATATATGTATTGTGTTGCAACGAACGTTCTTTCCTGCACGAATCTTCTCAGCAAACATTCCTATTAATCACAGATTATTATTCAAACCTTTAAATAGGAGAAAAACGTAAACTCTGTGCCAAACAATGGGAAAGGAGGAGGAGAAGTTTGGCAGCTCCATCGGCAGTTGTGGAAGAAGAGGAGGACATGGGCCCAGATGGTGGCACAGATTCGACTAAAGGTAATTGGTTCCTATGCACTGTCAAACATTAATGTACCATATTTTTCGTAGATAACCATGTACATGTCTTCATATTTGTTACTGAAAGAGCTATCAAACAGGGCACCATGTCCTAACAAATGTACCTCTTGTGACTTTTATGATATGGCCAATGTTTTGTATTATGTAGATGAAGACATTATGCCTGAGGTTATTCTGGTGGAGCCAACAAGTGACCAGACACCAGAACAACAAGAAGGTTGGTAGTCACAGATTTTTGTGTAGTGGGATCATAGAAATATGTGTATTTGCAATGATTGTTTAACCTTATATTCTTGTATTCCCTTACAAATTTACATTGCAGATGTTGCATCATGCCAGGATGTGGCATCCCCAGCCAGCTCAGAACCCAGATCTCCTGGCAACTTGCCAAGCAGCGTGGAAGCCACTTCCCAAAATCTTGAGGATCCCGGACCAAGTGTCCAAGAGCCAATTGTGTGCCCACGTAGGTTTTTTCAGAATGATTTTTATCAGTGTTATTTTTAGCCTCCAATTTACAAGACTAGTTCCCTATGGGAGCCTCTTTATTTGAATGGAAGTCGCACCGTAAGTCGGATCAGGATGCTCTGACTTGCGGGGCCACTTGCGTTGTGAAGATTTTTGAGGGGGAACTACACCAAAAAATTGAAGAACCCACCGTGGGTGTCCCCCCCAAGTTCACAACCCGGCCTTTTGTGTGTGGTATTGAGTTTGAGGGTATGCCCACAACAAAAAAACAGCGTGGGTTACCCCCAAAACCCCTACCAGACCCTTATACAAGCATGCAGCTTGTCAGGCCAGGAAAGAGAACGAGCAAGCGGAACAAACACCCCCTGGACCACAGCAGGACACATGCCCTCAACATGGGGGGGTTTTGTTGCTTTGGGCCAGGGGGCCTCTGCACCGCACACCCAAAAGCACCTTACTCCCATGTAGAGGAGGACAAGAGCCTCATCCCCACAACCCTGTCTGGTGGTTTTGGGGGGTCATGCGGCCAGGGGGTTCCTAGGACTTTGGAAGCAACCTTCAACAAAGGGTGGCCCCCAGATCCCGGACACCAATCACTGTGTGAATGGGTATGGGGTACATAGTACCCCTACACATTAACCACATAAATGGAAGTGTATGTGAATAACGACAGGAGACGTTTATGAAATGTTCTTAAATATCTTCATCCGGTCTTCTCCACTCTGCTCTTTGGATCTTCTCCTCTCCACTCTTCTGCTGTCCAATCTTCTGCTCTTATGTTGTCTGCTCTTTTGCCCTAGGCTCTTCTTCTTCCTCCTGTCCTCCTCCAATGCTGTTGCCGTGCATTTTGGCCGTCTCTGTTCTCTGTAGCTTAATATATATACATAGAAACATAGAAACATAGAAACATAGAATGTGTCGGCAGATAAGAACCATTTGGCCCATCTAGTCTGCCCAATATATCTGAATCCTATGAATAGTCCCTGGCCCTATCTTGTATGAAGGATAGCCTTATGCCTATCCCATGCATGCTTAAACTCCTTCACTGTATTTGCAGCTACCACTTCTGCAGGAAGGTTATTCCATGCATCCACTACTCTCTCAGTAAAGTAATACTTCCTCATATTACTTTTAAACCTTTGCCCCTCTAATTTAAAACTGTGTCCTCTTGTGGTAGTTTTTCTTCTTTTAAATATGCTCGCTTCCTTTACCGAGTTGATTCCCTTTATGTATTTAAATGTTTCTATCATATCCCCTCTGTCTCTTCTTTCTTCCAAGCTATACATGTTAAGGTCCTTTATCCTTTCCTGGTAAGTTTTTTCCTGCAATCCATGTACTAGTTTAGTAGCTCTTCTTTGAACTCTCTCTAGAGTATCTATATCCTTCTGGAGATATGGCCTCCAGTACTGCGCACAATACTCCAAGTGAGGTCTCACCAGTGTTCTGTACAGCGGCATAAGCACTTCTCTCTTTCTACTGCTTATACCTCTCCCTATACATCCAAGCATTCTGCTGGCATTTCGTGCTGCTCTATTACATTGTCTTCCCACCTTTAAGTCTTCTGAAATAATTACTCCTAAATCCCTTTCCTCAGATACTGAGGTCAGGACTGTGTCAAATATTCTATATTCTGCCCTTGGGTTTTTACGCCCCAGGTGCATTATCTTGCACTTATCCACATTAAATTTCAGTTGCCAGAGTTCTGACCATTCTTCTAGTTTTCCTAAATCCTTTTCCATTTGGCGTTTCCCTCCAGGAACATCAACCCTGTTACATATCTTTGTGTCATCAGCAAAAAGACAAACCTTACCATCGAGGCCTTTTGCAATATCACTTATGAAGATATTAAACAAAATTGGTCCCAGTACAGATCCCTGAGGTACCCCACTGGTAACATGACCTTGTTCTGAATGTTCTCCATTGACTACAACCCTCTGTTGTCTGTCACTCAGCCACTGCCTAATCCACTCAACAATATGGGAGTCCATGCTCAATGACTGCAGTTTATTGATAAGTCTTCTATGTGGGACAGTGTCAAAAGCCTTACTAAAATCTAGATATGCAATGTCTACTGCACCTCCACCGTCTATTATTTTAGTCACCCAGTCAAAAAAATCTATAAGATTTGTTTGACATGATCTCCCTGAAGTAAACCCATGTTGTTTTTCATCTTGCAATCCATGGGATTTAAGATGTTCCACAATCCTATCCTTTAATAGGGTTTCCATTAATTTGCCTACTATTGATGTCAGACTCACTGGTCTATAGTTGCTCGATTCCTCCCTACTACCTTTCTTGTGAATGGGCACGACATTTGCCAATTTCCAGTCTTCCGGGACGACTCCTGTTACTAATGATTGGTTAAATAGATCTGTTAATGGTTTTGCCAGCTCACCACTAAGCTCTTTTAATAATCTTGGGTGTATCCCATCAGGACCCTGTGACTTATTTGTCTTCACTTTAGACAGCAATCTTAGAATGTCTTCCTCTGTAAAGACACATGCATCAAATGATTCATTAGTCATCCTTTCAAGTGGAGGTCCTTCTCCTTCTTTTTCTTCTGTAAAAACTGAACAGAAGTATTCATTAAGGCAGTCAGCTAGCCCTTTATTTTCTTCTACATACCTTCCGTCCTTTGTTTTTAATTTAGTTATTCCTTGTTTTAATTTCCTTTTTTCATTTATATATCTGAAGAATGTCTTATCCCCCTTTTTCATAGACTGAGCTAGTTTTTCTTCTGCTTGCGCTTTAGAAGTTCTTATAACTTGCTTGGCCTCTTTCTGCCTAATCTTGTAGATTTCCTTATCTTCATTGCTCTGGGTTTTTTTATAATTAAAAAATGCTAGCTTTTTATTTTTAATGATTTGGGCCACTTCTGCTGAGTACCACAGTGGTCTCTTCCTTTTTTTGCTTTTACTGACAAGTCTAATGCAATTTTCTGTTGCCTTCAATAATGCACCTTTTAAGTAGTCCCATTTCTCCTGGACTCCATGTAATCCGTTCCAGTCTGATAAGGACTCATTTATGACTAATTTCATTTTTGAAAAGTCTGTTTTTCTAAAATCTAAAACTTTTGTTTTTGTGTGGTGTGACTCTTTCACAGTTCTTATATTAAACCACACTGACTGGTGATCACTAGATCCCAAGGTTTCGCCTACAATGACATCATATACCGAATCCCCATTTGTGAATACCAGATCCAAAATGGCCTCCCTCCGGGTTGGCTCCTCAACCACTTGTTGCAGAGACAACCCCAGTAGGGAATTTAGAATATCTGTACTCCTGGTAGAACTTGCTATTTTGGTTTTCCAGTTTATATCTGGAAGATTGAAATCTCCCATAATGATAACTTCTCCTTTCATTGTCATTTTAGCTATTTCTTCAACTAGTAGATCATCTAGTTCTTTAACTTGACCAGGTGGCCTATATATCACACCTACACGAGTTACTGCATGATTAGCAAACTGCAACGTAACCCAAACTGACTCTATGTTGGCCTCACCAACTTGTATTAGGTTAGATTTAATGCTATCTTTCACATACAGGGCCACTCCTCCTCCTTTCTTGCCTACTCTGTCTCTTCTGTATAAAGAGTACCCTGGTATGGTTATGTCCCAGTCATTTCTTTCATTAAACCATGTCTCCGTAACAGCCACTAAATCTACATTCTCAGATTCCATTATTGACCCAAGTTCATTGATTTTTTTACCTAAACTGCGAGCATTTGTAGACAGGACTCTGAGCTTATCATTTCTTACGACCATGCCCTCACAATGACGTCATCATGCGTTCACACCCCTAATGAATATATAGTAAGCTCAGGAGACCGGCAGAATCATCAGCAACAGGATCAGAGGAGGACAGGAGGAAGAAGAAGAGCCTAGGGCAAAAGAGCATAAGAACAGGGTAGGTATTAACTCGAGAGTAATTAAAAATAACCTGGACACCAAATGTTTCTCTATTATGACCTCATGTAGGTGATTCACATTGACTCAGTTGTATATTTTTTTACAGATCATGATTTACCTACTTGCACTTTAGCAAAATTAACACGTGAGGCACTCCAATGTTGCTCAGACCTCGAGCAAATCAAGGAAACAGCAACGGCATTGCAATCAAAAATGCGAGATTTTGTCGACATGATTGCCAAATTTTAAAAAGTTTTAAAGACATTTTTTATGTTTTTATTGGTTCCTTTTCTTACAAAAGTTTTGTAATATTTTATGATATCTTGATGGCACTCAGTTGTTAAGAGTGTACCCACGTTTGGGAAAAAAACTTGAAAACACCCTAACCCTAACCCTAACCCTAACCCTAGCCCTGTGAATGTTTTGAAAAAAAAATTTTGTACATTCAACAATGTGTGTTCCATTCTTTATTTGACTTTCGTTGGGGGGTCGAGATCTAAAGCTGTGTAAAGAAGCATTACATGTATGATGGCTGTCCTATTCCCACATTTACATGTTAATGAAAGCATTTTGGACACTGCCATATGCGAGTTGCTGGAGGTGTCAATGAAATGTTAAAGATCCCAACCGTTTATACGCATATCACAGTGCGATCTGACATTTCATACAGGATTGGATCATACAAGTGTGAACGACTGTGCAATCCTATCCTGATGCAGCTGAATAAATGCATCATGTGCGACTTTTGTGCGAGTGTAGTGCGAATTGAGACATACACTTTGTATGGCTACATTCACACTGAACACGCACACAAGTCGCACATGACCCTTTATTTCTGATGTATCAGGATTGGATGGCACAGTTCTTCAGACTTGTGTAATACAATCCTGTGGAAAAAGTAAGTGGTGGGTCACCCTTATGCGATGCAGGAAGGATGCAAAGTCGCAGACTTCCCACATTGCATAAGTGTGACTCAACACTCAAGGTACTAGCAGTCCTAGGATTCAATATGGCATTGATATTGGCAGTGTAGGGAGATCAGTGTAATCTATAGTGTATTGCTTGTTCGTTGCTCTAGTTCACTTTCCATTACTTATATATATAACACTTTGAGATGAACAATGATCAAGTTTCACATAACACTGACATATCCTAACATTGGTGGGCAGTGAGAAGGATGTCATAAATGAACACAACATAACAGGTGTAGGTACGTTGTTAATACCCTAATGTATTATATTAAATATATACTATGGGCAACTTCTGGACAAGAACCACCAATGTAAGGTGACATTAGATGAACCATGGGTGTGACCTAGTTCTCAATGTGACAGGGTTTGTGTAAATTTTGTGGGGTGCAGAAGGCCCTTGTATTTACACCACTGGCTCAAAAATAACACATGGCCATCATCACTTTGGATCAGCTGGTGAGAGACTACAGTAAAGAAACACACTGATGAATGTATTAACCCTTCCAAAGTCACACATATATAACACATGATTAACCCAAATAATTGTGTTTGGCATATGTGCCCAAATGATTAGAATCCACAATACTGAATCATTGCAATTTTTTTTAATGTGTTGAAAAATAATATATCTCTGACATTTATCTTGTGTGTCCAATCTTTAACAAGATTAATGGGTGTGTGACAGTGATTGCTGCCAGGACACAGCTCCTCTCCCCACGAAATAGTCCAGATATACCTGGCGGATCTGACGGGCCCTGTGTGATGCCAATGCTGACCGTCCAACTTCCATTGACGTCATGGACTCCACTTGGTTAGAAGGTTGGGCCTCTCCACTTGTACCTGGCATAGCAGGGTCAGTATCCAGTTGCTGCAATACATAATTTTGTGCATTCCTGCGTAGGAAGTTGTGCAAAATGCAGCAACACAAGACCACATTATCCACTTTGTACAGTGCCAGGTTTATGGACGTCAGGAATATCCGGAACCGGTTGGCCATTATCCCGAAGGCATTCTCCACAACTCTGCGAGCTCTGGACAACCGGTAGTTGTAAATCCTTTGGTCTGGGGTGAGGTTCCTCTGAGGGTAGGGCTTCATGAGATGCTCCCCAAGCGCAAAAGCCTCATCTGCGATAAACACAAAGCTCATACCCTCAACAGTTTGCTCCCTGGATGGCAGGTTCAGAGTGCCGTTCTTTAGACGACGAGCGAACTCCGTCTGATCAATAACTCCCCCATCCGAATTGCGGCCATTTTTGCCAATATCCAAAAAAATAAACTCATAGTTTGCATTAACTATGGCTAGCATGACTATACTAAAAAAACCTTTATAATTATAAAAAAATGTGCCGGAATTCGGAGGGGGGACAATGCGGACGTGCTTCCCATCAATAGCACCCCCACAATTGGGAAAATTCCACTTCTCCAGAAATTGATCAGAAATCTCCAGCCATTGCTCTGCGTTTGAAGGAAACTGTGGGGAAAAAAAAAAAAAAAAAAAAAATTAGTGCTTGAGCACATCACATTATTAATTACACACACAGTTGTCTGTTAAATGCTTATGCAACTTGCTAAAAAAATAAACAACAGGAAGGCAAAGGTTTGGATATGGGGATGTAACATCTACATACATTTATTTTCAACCTCCTATTGTTCTTATATTGTAAAGGGCCATACACACTAGAAGATTCTCTGAAGACTTTTTCGTGCAGATTTACCTTTTATATGTAGTGCAAGGGCCTACCAGATTGCATAGGATTTGAAAGTGTTTGTTGGACCTCATATTATTTGGTTTTGGTAAATCGGAAGGATAAATTGTTCTGACAATCTTCTAGTGTGTATGGCCCATTATACTCACCAGCTAGAGCTGAGATTTACAAACTACGGCCCTCCAGCTGTTGCAAAACTACACATCCCATGAGGCCTTGTAATTCTCTGACATTCACAGACATGACTAGGCATGATGGAAATTGAAGTTCGTGAACAACTGGAGGGCCATAGTTTGAAGACCTCTGAACTTGAGCTTTGGTATATGCTGACTTTGAGATTTAGCATGTGGGTGGGGGATGGGTAAGTAAAACTGGGCATTTATACATCAATAAGGGCTTGTGGTCAGTGAAGGTTTTAACATCATTACATAAACATACAGAATCATAGGTGGGAATGGATGGACTGATGTATTTTAGATAAATCATTAACTAGGTACTAAAACATTGGCCAAGGAATAATTGTTTGAGGGAAAGCAATAAAATTTGAAAAATTCGACATACTGTTAACAGGCAATGCGTTTAGGGACACATAGGAGAGAATGGTGAGGTGGTTAGTGGGTAATTTTACAAATGGTTAAAGATAATCTACATCTTTACTACTATGTGCATGCGGACAGAGGGTAGTTTACAAATAATGGCCTGTGTCAATTGCTGTACATCCAAAAACATCATAATTCGGGTGAAACTAGTAATACATGTAATGTAATGTAAAAAATCAAACATACCTTGATATAGTCCTTCTGCAAGACCTTGATGATGGCAGAGCAGGTCTCAGGGATGATGACTCCAAGTGCTTGGGGGGAGATGCCTGTGGTGAACTTCAGATCCTGCAGGCTTCTCCCTGTTGCAAGATATCTCAAAGTTGCAATAAGCCTTTGCTCAGGAGTAATTGCAACCCGCATACAAGTATCCTGCTTCAGAATATAGGGGGACACCAGGGCAAGAAGACGGTAAAAGATGGGATCCGTCATCCTCAAATAATTCCTGAAGTCATCAGGATTATTTTCCTGGAGCTCCCTCAGCAAGGACATATGAGAAAATTGATCACGGTTAAGCAACCAATTTTTCGTCCAGGAGGTCCGCTTCTTCTTCCTATTGCTCGTACGTCGTCTCAGAGCCAAAACTCCAACACTAACGACAGCAACGGACGAATTCACGGTCGCCATAATAAATTCTCGAACGATGTTTCGGAAAATAGCGAAATGTCGTCAACCAAACAAATGCTACCGAAATCAGCGCGAGATGCCCAGAAGGGTCACGGCCAAACACTCACTTCCTCTTTTGTAGCGGCGAACGTGCGTGGAACGTAGTGACGTCATTTTCTGTCGGAAGACAAATGTCCTGGGAAAGTTTTGAGCACTTTTCAACAGACAAACAACAAACACACCAGCCGCGAACATTTGTAGGACGTTCTGTCGGCCGACGATCGGTACGTGTGTACGGGGCTTAAGTGTTAGGTTCTGCAAGAACGCAGGATGCCTTGTCGCTGGCCTTGCAGCTTCCGCATGCATTTGCAAATATGTGTTAACTAAACTCCTGCTTTTAACTTATTTGTTAGACAGGTTTATTTTGGTTTGTTAGCAGACTGGTGGGTAAGTATTTCAAACTAGGGATCGGCTGTTTTTCACACACCCTCATTTATCCCATCTTGTTTTTCAATTGACAGGGATGGAGACACTGTGCAGTGCTCGCCAGTTCTCATATAAAGTCCCAAATTGCCCATTTCTTGTATCTTGCTAGGGATGGAGACGCTTGCTTTACAGGCGGGTGTCTCACTCAAAGTCCCCATTTGCCTATGGCATCTTTACTAAAGGGATGGGGGTGTGTGTCTCCCAGCTGATCACATTTAGTTTGCACCCCATGGCTTTTTTGTGCAGCCATGCGTTTTTCGTTGCCAGTCGTGGATTGGAGCAGGTGGGGGAGGATTGGGCGTTCTCCAATCCCATCTGTTTCCAATCCACCTATTGGCAAGCATGTACTTCCTTTTGTGAAGACACTTATACACTCAGGTTGAGCAGTGTTATTTAGTGTTAGGTTCTGCAAGAACGCAGGATGCCTTGTCGCTGGCCTTGCAGCTTCCGCATGCATTTGCAAATATGTGTTAACTAAACTCCTGCTTTTAACTTATTTGTTAGACAGGTTTATTTTGGTTTGTTAGCAGACTGGTGGGTAAGTATTTCAAACTAGGGATCGGCTGTTTTTCACACACCCTCATTTATCCCATCTTGTTTTTCAATTGACAGGGATGGAGACACTGTGCAGTGCTCACCAGTTCTCATATAAAGTCCCAAATTGCCCATTTCTTGTATCTTGCTAGGGATGGAGACGCTTGCTTTACAGGCGGGTGTCTCACTCAAAGTCCCCATTTGCCTATGGCATCTTTACTAAAGGGATGGGGGTGTGTGTCTCCCAGCTGATCACATTTAGTTTGCACCCCATGGCTTTTTTGTGCAGCCATGCGTTTTTCGTTGCCAGTCGTGGATTGGAGCAGGTGGGGGAGGATTGGGCGTTCTCCAATCCCATCTGTTTCCAATCCACCTATTGGCAAGCATGTACTTCCTTTTGTGAAGACACTTATACACTCAGGTTGAGCAGTGTTATTTAGTGTTAGGTTCTGCAAGAACGCAGGATGCCTTGTCGCTGGCCTTGCAGCTTCCGCATGCATTTGCAAATATGTGTTAACTAAACTCCTGCTTTTAACATATTTGTTAGACAGGTTTATTTTGGTTTGTTAGCAGACTGGTGGGTAAGTATTTCAAACTAGGGATCGGCTGTTTTTCACACACCCTCATTTATCCCATCTTGTTTTTCAATTGACAGGGATGGAGACACTGTGCAGTGCTCGCCAGTTCTCATATAAAGTCCCAAATTGCCCATTTCTTGTATCTTGCTAGGGATGGAGACGCTTGCTTTACAGGCGGGTGTCTCACTCAAAGTCCCCATTTGCCTATGGCATCTTTACTAAAGGGATGGGGGTGTGTGTCTCCCAGCTGATCACATTTAGTTTGCACCCCATGGCTTTTTTGTGCAGCCATGCGTTTTTCGTTGCCAGTCGTGGATTGGAGCAGGTGGGGGAGGATTGGGCGTTCTCCAATCCCATCTGTTTCCAATCCACCTATTGGCAAGCATGTACTTCCTTTTGTGAAGACACTTATACACTCAGGTTGAGCAGTGTTATTTAGTGTTAGGTTCTGCAAGAACGCAGGATGCCTTGTCGCTGGCCTTGCATCTTCCGCATGCATTTGCAAATATGTGTTAACTAAACTCCTGCTTTTAACTTATTTGTTAGACAGGTTTATTTTGGTTTGTTAGCAGACTGGTGGGTAAGTATTTCAAACTAGGGATCGGCTGTTTTTCACACACCCTCATTTATCCCATCTTGTTTTTCTTTGGGTATTGGTAGACTGCAAAGTAGACCAGATGGTTTTGTAGTGTCAATTTTGGACCTTGCACAGATGTCACATGAGGAAACAAATTTTTGTACAGACGTCTTCATATCAGGCCACCAAAATTGCCTGGTGAGCAAATTGAATGTCTTAGTCATACCCATATGTCCTGCCATAGGTACGTCATGTGATAATTCCAAGATCTTGGTACGCATACCAGGAGGTATGTAGAGTTTGTCGTTAAAGTAGAGGAAGCCTTCTGCATCAGCACTTAGTTGTGGTGGTGGTGAATCCAGTCCTATACTGTGCAGAATCTCTTCCTTCAAGGAACGAACAACACCAATAATACGGTCATGGGGTATTATAGGGAGTGAAGGGATTTCGGCGCAGTTATCTTCGGTTAGCCGTGATAGCGCATCCGCTTTTTTGTTTTTGTCTGCAGGCGTGTAGGTCACTAGGAAGTTGAATCTTAGGAAGAATAATGACCAACGTACCTGCCGGTGGGAAAGAGTCTTGTTGGTCTGAAGGTATTGGAGATTCTTATGATCTGTATATATGAGTATTGGCAATCGAGTACCTTCAAGTAAATGTCGCCAATTTTCTAGTGCCAGTTTTATGGCAAGCAACTCTTTTTCACCCACTGGGTAATTCACCTCTGGGCTACTTAGTGATTTAGAGAAAAAAGCAACTGGGTGGAGTGGTGAAGTATTCGTTGGTCGTTGGGAAAGAACTGCTCCTACAGCCATATTTGACGCATCTACCTCCAGGATGTATTGGAGGGATGGGTCTGGATGGCGTAGTATGGGAGCAGAAGTGAAGCTTGATTTTAACAAGCGGAAAGCTTTATTTGCTTCTTCAGACCATTTGAATGGTTTCTTTACACTTGTAAGTTGTGTGAGCGGTCTCACAATAGAAGAGAAGTTCTTGATGAACTTCCTATAGAAGTTTGAAAATCCAAGGAATCGTTGTAATGCCTTACGAGTTGTTGGTACAGGCCAATCCAGTATACACGATATCTTGCTCATATCCATCTTGATACCGTTCTTAGATATGATGTATCCTAGGAATAGTACTTCTTCCTTATGAAATAGGCATTTTTTCAATTTTACGTATAAATTGTGTGCGAGTAATCTGGATAGCACAAGTCTTACATGTCTTACATGTTCGGACAAGGACTGAGAATAAATGAGTATATCATCCAGATATACCACAACACAAACATCAAGTAAGTCTCTGAAGATGTCATTTATGAATCGCTGAAATGCTGCGGGAGCATTACACAACCCAAAAGGCATCACTAGATATTCGAATAATCCGTATCTGGTTCTGAATGCCGTCTTCCACTCATCCCCATTACGGATTCGGATGAGGTTGTATGCCCCTTTTAGGTCCAATTTTGAAAAGTAGGTAGCTCCGCGCACTTGTTCAATGAGTTCGGGAATGAGAGGTAAAGGATAGCGATCCTTTATCGTAATGGTATTTAATTGCCTATAGTCAATAATAGGCCTGAGACTTAAATCCTTATTGCGGACAAAGAAAAGTCCTGCAGCTGTGGAAGAAGTAGAGGGTCTAATAAACCCTGTCGCTAATTTCTCATCTAAGTATTCCTTAAGATGAGAAAGTTCATCCTGAGATAGAGGATAAACATGTCTGATAGGTAGTTTACTGTTAGGGAGTAGATCGATACAACAATCATAGTCCCTATGGGGAGGCAATACTTGAGCATTTTTCTCAAGGAAGACTTCAGACAAGTCCTGATAGCATGGTGGTGGTGTGAATTCATCCGACACCATGGACAGAATTTTTTTATAAGATTGGAGGTTACACGTGGTCTCGCAATAGTGAGAGGGGAAAGTTAGGGTCCGTGTTTTCCAATCAATGTTTGGTTGATGTATATGCAACCAGGGAAGCCCAAAAATAATGGGAAAATGTGGTGAAGGTAATACATCAAAAGTGGTGGTCTCAGCATGAGACTCGTTGGCAGTAGCAAGGAGTGCTTGTGTCTGATTGGTAATTGGACCAGAAGATAACGGAATACCGTTAATAAAACTAACAGAGACAGGTTTAGATTTTGAAATAATAGGTATTTTATTTAAAGCAACAAAACTAGTGTCAATGTAGTTCCCACAAGATCCTGTGTCGATCATAGCCTTGGTGGTGATCCTATTGTGGTCCCACTGTAAGGTCAAATGAATAAAAAGATAGGGATTAGAAAAAGAAGTCGTTAATCCCCCCAGCAAGACATGTGAACACTCACCCTCTTTTTTGCGGACAAGGGGACAGACGCTTATCAAATGATCCGGGGAGGCGCAGTACATGCAGAGATTTTCAGATCTTCTCCTGGCTCGTTCAGTAGACGATAATGGTGGGCGTATGGTTCCTACCTCCATAGGAGTAGGGTCAACGGGCGAAACCCGAGAAGGATTGGATAATGGTACTCCCATTTTCTCAGCCTTTCTTTCTCGCAGTCGCCTGTCAATATTGATGCTGAGTTGTATTAAGGCATCCAAAGTGCCAGGAAAATCCGCTTGGGCGAGCTCGTCTTTAACGGCTTCTGATAACCCGAGTCTGAACTGGGTTCGCAAAGATGCATCATTCCACCCTGAATCAAGGGTCCATCTTTTGAACTCTGCTACGAAGTCTTCAACAGGTCTCCTTCCTTGTTTTAAAGCCCTCAATTGGCTGTCAGCAGTACTCTGCCTATTTGGGTCTTCATATAAGCTAGCGAGTTCTGCTAAGAATAAAGGATAGGAGTTAAGAAGAGGGTCATTTTTCTCAAAGAGAGAGTCTGCCCAAGCCCGTGGATCACCCGACAAATATGAGATAGTGGTGCAGACTTTAATTTGGTCTGTAGTGTAAGTACGAGGTTTTAAATTAAAAAGCAATTGACATGCGTTTTTAAATTCACTAAATTTTTTCCGATCACCTGTAAACACTAGAGGAGGGTTTATTTTGGGCTCACGAGGTTGAGCAGCAGTGAGCTGTGAAACACGGGCTATCTGCTGTCTCAAAGTCTGATTTTCATTTTTCACTTCGGCAAGGGAAAGGTTTAATGCATCTACCTTTTGTGTTAGTTGTATCACATGAGTGGCTAATTCTGCTGAATCCATTTTTTTTTCTGGTTCGTGCAATCTGTAACGCTCCGGCGTTTGTTTAGTGAACTGGATTTGCAGCTGCAGAATTTCCACTCAGTAGTCGTGTAGAGATGTGTTGAATCACCATATCCAACTCTCCAGACTCATCATTGTGGCCCAGCCTGCCTCAGCATGCAAATATACAGACACTCAGATAAGATGTTCCTGGAGTGATAGGTTGTATACGATAGTATAGAGGTGATGTGCTGAAAGGACAGGCGTGAGTAGTGATAGCAATGATAGGCACTCAATAGTAATGTTCAGGAGTGTTAGCAGATGGTGATAGATAGTATGCAGATAGGTTAGCAATCATGTACAAATAACAGGTGGTAGGGGACAGCAGATGAAGTGTACAGGAATTGCTAACTCAGTGCAAGGATATAGATGGTAGTAGACTCAAGAGCTAGCAATCTATGTAACAGTGCAAATGATAGAAATAGTAATGCATAGATAGCAACAGTGTTTAGTATGCAAGAGTAGATAGTGTAAGTTGATAGGAAGGAATCCCCTGTGGGGTACTTATCACTAGTTGGTTTAGAGAGATGAGGGGTCCGGTAATGAGATAAGGATCAGGTAGCGAGATACAGGATCAGTAGCGAGATACAGGATCAAGTAGCGAGACTCCGGTCTATCCAGATACTGGGGAAATAGCTGGAGGCTTCGGCAGCATCAGACAAGGCTGTATAACAAGCGGTTTGCACGAACACCTTGTGAGTGAAAGCCGGCGATTGAAATAGCCGCTCAGAGCGGCGCCTAGTGATGACGTCATGCGGCTTAAAGAGATAGGCAGGTATATGCATTCCACCTAGCTGAAAAGTTGGGATGCAATGCGGAAGAAATGGGCCGGAAGGGTACCGAAGGTACCAGAATCTTACAACTGGGCGCAAATTTTGCGCCCATGGCCACCCCTCTTTTCTGCAAATAGTAGGTATCATTGAACCAAAAATAGTTTCGAGACATTGCATAGTCCAGAAGGGAGATGACAAAATCCCTCTGGAAACTCAAAAAATTCTCAAGCCTCAAATAATGCGACACTGCCTCTCTACCATGTTGGTGCGATATTATGGTATACAGTGATGCAACGTCTGCTGTAACCAATGTATAGCTCTCCTGCCAGGTGATGTTACTGAGCTCGTTAATCACCTGCATAGAATCTCGTAAATATGAGGGCATTTTTACCACTACAGGCTGCAAGAAATGATCAATATATTTGCCCACCCGGGAGGTAACGGAATCTATACCGCTAACTATAGGTCTCCCGGGTGGGCAAATCGGATCTTTATGTATTTTGGGCAAAAAATACATGACAGGTACCCTTGGGGCGGAAGGCACCAAAAAGGCCTTTTCCTTCTTGGTGAGGAGTTTTCTGTCAAAACCTCCCTTCACCAAAGTAATCAACTCCTTTTTATACCTAAGTGTGGGATCACCCCTCAAAGGCAAATATGTCTCCCTATCCGATAGCAGTCTGAGCATTTCTGCGTCATAGGCGGCGGCGTCCATAATGACGATTCCGCCGCCCTTGTCCGCAGGCCTCACAACGATGTCCTTCCGCTCCTTAAGTGACCTCAGACCTCTATTAAAGGCGGAATCCATCCCACATTTATTCAACTGGAGCTGATCGATATCTTTAGCGACCAGATCTCTAAAAACGGCCACAGCAGGTGCCACTGGGCCGGGGGCATTGAATGTTGAGGCATTAGAAAAATTGGTGCTTTTAAAACCCATGTTATACTCAGACTTATATTTCGTAGGGTTAGTAGTGAAGTAACTCTTGATATTGATCTTTCTCACATATTTTTGGAGGTCAATAAATGTACCAAATTTATCCAACTGTTTTGGGGGTGCATATTTCAAACTCCTGTTGAGAACGCACTTCTCATCGTTGGAAATTGGGGCAGAACTAAGATTAGAGACCTCCATCCTTTAAAGACGCCTCCTTTTTCTGGCAGAGTCTCCTCCAGTGGCGGCTGGTGCTCAAAATTTTTGGGGGGGCGCAAAAACAAAAATGTAATAGGTATTGCTTCGCGGCAAAAAACGAGGTAAAAAAATTGCATGACTTTGAGGTCATGGTACAGGCATGGCACATGTGATGGTATAGGCATGGCACAGATGGTACAGCCATGGCACAGGTGATGGAACAGGTGGTAGAATAGGCATGGCACAGGTGATGGTATAGGCATGGCACAGGTGATGGTATAGGCATGGCACAGGTGATGGTATAGGCATGGCGCAGGTGATGGAATAGGCATTGCACAGGTGATGGTACAGGCATGGCACAGGTGATGGAATAGGCATGGCACAGATGGTATAGGCATGGCACAGGTGATGGAATAGGCATGGCACAGATGGTACAGGCATGGCACAGGTGATGGTACAGGCATGGCACAGGTGATGAAATAGGCATTGCACAGGTGATGGTACAGGCATTGCACAGGTGATGGTACAGGCATGGCACAGGTGATGGAATAGGCATGGCACAGATGGTATAGGCATGGCACAGGTGATGGAATAGGCATGGCACAGATGGTACAGGCATGGCACAGGTGATGGTACAGGCATGGCACAGGTGATGGTACAGGCAGGGCACAGATGGTACAGGCATGGCACAGGTGATGGAATAGGCATGGCACAGATGGTATAGGCATGGCACAGGTGATGGAATAGGCATGGCACAGATGGTACAGGCATGGCACAGGTGGTGGAATAGGCATGGCACAGATGGTACAGGCATGGCGCAGGTGGTGGAATAGGCATGGCACAGGCATGGCGCAGGTGGTGGAATAGGCATGGCACAGATGGTATAGGCATGGCACAGGTGATGGAATAGGCATGGCACAGATGGTACAGGCATGGCACAGGTGGTGGAATAGGCATGGCACAGATGGTACAGGCATGGCGCAGGTGATGGAATAGGCATGGAACAGATGGTACAGGCATGGCACAGGTGATGGAATAGGCATGGCACAGGTGATGGTAAGGTCATGGCACAGGTGGTGGAATAGGCATGGCACAGATGGTACAGGCATGGCGCAGGTGATGGAATAGGCATGGAACAGATGGTACAGGCATGGCACAGGTGATGGAATAGGCATGGCACAGGTGATGGTAAGGTCATGGCACAGGTGGTGGAATTGGCATGGCACAGATGGTACAGGCATGGCGCAGGTGATGGAATAGGCATGGCACAGGTGATGGAATAGGCATGGCACAGGTGATGGTAAGGTCATGGCACAGGTGGTGGAATAGGCATGGCACAGGTGATGGAATAGGCATGGCACATGTGATGGTAAGGTCATGGCACAGGTGGTGGAATAGGCATGGCACAGATGGTACAGGCATGGCGCAGGTGATGGAATAGGCATGGCACAGGTGATGGTAAGGTCATGGCACAGGTGGTGGAATAGGCATGGCGCAGGTGGTGGAATAGGCATGGCACAGATGGTACAGGCATGGCACAGGTGATGGTAAGGTCATGGCACAGGTGGTGGAATAGGCATGGCACAGATGGTACAGGCATGGGGCAGGTGATGGAATAGGCATGGCACAGGTGATGGTAAGGCCATGGCACAGGTGGTGGAATAGGCATGGCGCAGGTGGTGGAATAGGCATGGCACAGATGGTACAGGCATGGCACAGGTGATGGTAAGGTCATGGCACAGGTGGTGGAATAGGCATGGCACAGATGGTACAGGCATGGCGCAGGTGGTGGAATAGGCATGGCACAGGTGATGGAATAGGCATGGCACAGATGGTACAGGCATGGCGCAGGTGGTGGAATAGGCATGGCACAGGTGATGGAATAGGCATGGCACAGATGGTACAGGCATGGCGCAGGTGGTGGAATAGGCATGGCACAGGCATGGCGCAGGTGGTGGAATAGGCATGGCACAGATGGTACAGGCATGGCACAGGTGGTGGAATAGGCATGCCGCAGATGGTACAGGCATGGCGCAGGCGATGGAATAGGCATGGCACAGATGTTACAGGCATGGCACAGGTGATGGAATAGGCATGGCACAGGTGATGGTAAGGTCATGGCACAGGTGGTGGAATAGGCATGGCACAGATGGTACAGGCATGGCGCAGGTGATTGAATAGGCATGGCACAGGTGATGGAATAGGCATGGCACAGGTGATGGAATAGGCATGCCGCAGATGGTACAGGCATGGCGCAGGTGATGGAATAGGCATGGCACAGATGGTACAGGCATGGCACAGGTGATGGTAAGGTCATGGCACAGGTGATGGTAAGGTCATGGCACAGGTGGTGGAATAGGCATGGCACAGATGGTACAGGCATGGCGCAGGTGGTGGAATAGGCATGGCACAGGCATGGCACAGGTGATGTAATAGGCATGGCACAGATGGTACAGGCATGGCGCAGGTGGTGGAATAGGCATGGCACAGGCATGGCGCAGGTGGTGGAATAGGCATGGCACAGATGGTACAGGCATGGCACAGGTGGTGGAATAGGCATGGCACAGGCTTGGCACAGGTGATGGAATAGGCATGGCACAGATGGTACAGGCATGGCGCAGGTGGTGGAATAGGCATGGCACAGGCATGGCGCAGGTGGTGGAATAGGCATGGCACAGATGGTACAGGCATGGCACAGGTGGTGGAATAGGCATGGCGCAGATGGTACAGGCATGGCGCAGGTGATGGAATAGGCATGGCACAGATGGTACAGGCATGGCACAGGTGATGGAATAGGCATGGCACAGGTGATGGTAAGGTCATGGCACAGGTGGTGGAATAGGCATGGCACAGGCATGGCGCAGGTGGTGGAATAGGCATGGCACAGGCATGGCGCTGGTGGTGGAATGGGCATGGCACAGGCATGGCGCAGGTGGTGGAATAGGCATGGCACAGATGGTACAGGCATGGCACAGGTGGTGGAATAGGCATGGCACAGATGGTACAGGCATGGCACAGGTGATGGTAAGGTCATGGCACAGGTGATGGTAAGGTCATGGCACAGGTGGTGGTAAGGTCATGGCACAGGTGGTGGAATAGGCATGGCACAGATGGTACAGGCATGGCGCAGGTGGTGGAATAGGCATGGCACAGGCATGGCGCAGGTGGTGGAATAGGCATGGCACAGGCATGGCGCAGGTGGTGGAATAGGCATGGCACAGGCATGGCGCAGGTGGTGGAATAGGCATGGCACAGATGGTACAGGCATGGCACAGGTGATGGTAAGGTCATGGCACAGGTGATGGTAAGGTTATGGCACAGGTGGTGGAATAGGCATGGCACAGATGGTACAGGCATGGCGCAGGTGGTGGAATAGGCATGGCACAGGCATGGCGCAGGTGGTGGAATAGGCATGGCACAGATGGTACAGGCATGGCACAGGTGGTGGAATAGGCATGGCACAGATGGTACAGGCATGGCACAGGTGATGGTAAGGTCATGGCACAGGTGGTGGTAAGGTCATGGCACAGGTGGTGGAATAGGCATGGCACAGATGGCACAGGCATGGCGCAGGTGGTGGAATAGGCATGGCACAGGCATGGCGCAGGTGGTGGAATAGGCATGGCACAGGCATGGCGCAGGTGGTGGAATAGGCATGGCACAGGCATGGCGCAGGTGGTGGAATAGGCATGGCACAGGCATGGCGCAGGTGGTGGAATAGGCACTTACCTGGCGACGGCTCGGCTCCCGGCGGCGGCTTCTCCCCTCCTCGCGACTCTGATGTCCGTCCTCTTCTGCTCGGCTCCTGGCGGCGGCTTCTCCCCTCCTCGCGACTCCTCTTCTTCGCGGGCTGCGGCGGGAAAGTGACCGGGCGGTGACGGTGAGTGACTGATGCACGCACCGGCACCGCCCCCAACGAGGTCACCATGGATGTCCTGAATCATGATTGGTCCAGGCTGGAGTCTGGACCAATCATGATCCAAGACATCACAAAAGGGGGTGGTGTAGCGCATTTTTCTGCGCTACAGTTACACCCCAGAAGGCCGCCAATTGGCGCCTCTGCTGGTGGAAAACCCCACCCCCCATCGGCACCAATGCGGCGGACGCCGAAAGAGGGGTGGTGGAGCGCAGAGCTCTGCGCTACAGTTACGCCCCAGAAGGCCGTCTATCGGCGCCTCTGCGGGTGGAAAACCCCACCCCCATAGGCACCAATGAGACGGGCGCCCCTTGTGGGCCAAAATTTTTATTTTTTTTTAAATCTTTTTTTTTTTCTTTTTCTTTTTTTGGGGGGGGGGGGCGGCGCCCCTGCGCCCCCTATGGGCCGGCCGCCACTGGTCTCCTCCCCCCTCTTGTCCCCCTTTTTTTAAGTTTTTTCGCCTTTTTTTTTGGGAGTGACCCCAGGAAAAAAACGTTGGTTAGGGGTGTCATAAGGTACATTTTGGTATTGACTTTCCCTACCTCCGGAATATTGATCATGCTGCTGTGAGTATTCTACACCTGAGTTACCTGGCCAACCACCCTGTCGGTTTGGGGGTCCCCCCCTCCCTGCGGGTGGGTGGTCATATAACGCTCAGGCTCCCTGATCTCATTGGTCAAGGGAGCGAACCTATAAGTTACAGGCACGTTCCCTCCTGAATGTTGTGGGTAAGAGGAGCGACCCCTACCTCTACCCCTACCTCTCCCTCTGCCTCTCCCTCTGCCCTGATGGCTCCATTGGGACGGCTGGGGAAGGGGAGAAAAGGGACGATCCATCTCCACCCCTAAAGGGCAACCAGCAGTGGAATTAGGAACAGATGACACCTCCATTTCATTATCTAATTCGTTAGCGGGCACCAAAGCCATTTTAACAGATTGCCATTTAAAAAATTTTTGGGAGTTATAATCCCCCAGATCTCTGGCAAACTTTTTACGCTTTTTCACCCTTTGTTCAGCATCCTCCTTCTCTAAATGCTTTTTAAGTGCTTCAGACTTAGTTTTATATTCCTCCTTGCTTTTAAAAGAAGTGAGTTTCTCTTTAATTATATTAATGTCCTCATCTAGTTTGAGCATTTTAAGTCTTTTCTTAGAGAGCATAAAATTAAGAAGACTCAATCCTGCCTTATTAAAGAACAGGGACCACTCACTCAAATCCGTCACACCGCTTTGGGGGAAAACCTCCCATCTGAGACTCCTGAGCACCATGCCATCTGCAATGTATTTCTCAAAGAAGGCTACATCCCACCTGGCATGGAGCTCGGCCGTCATCAGATTTTTCAACCTTAGGAACAATCCCCCCAGATCGTCCGAGGTTGCATCCACAGTGGAGAAAATTCCTTCTGTGTCAATGGTATGTGATGTACGGAATTCAAATATATCCATTTATATTTAAAAAAAGTCTAATCCTAAAGCAGCAGCACCCTTAAAATTCTAAATAGACATAAAAACACAGTATTGCTGCGCTAAAGAAAACATATAAAAATATTATAAGAATAGCAAAAATTACTTGCCAAAAAACGTGAGGATAAAGCAGCCACACTAATCTGGAATATGGCAGATTAAAATACACAATAAAACAATAACTGTGGCGCTAAACGCTATAAAAGAGTCCCAAATGAATGAGAAAGCAGTCCATGAAAATATGTCTCCACACTTGAAAAAACAATTCCAGAGTTGAAGAACCACCACCAGAAAGCACTCCAGCACCACCACTTCTTACCAGATGTGGTTGACCCCCATAACAGAGATCAAATGCGCATATACAAAGGGTATATAGACAGGAGGCTTCCCACTCAGGTGTCCAGTAAGGATGATCGAACGGTTCGGATCGACCATCGGTTCGACCCGAACATTGGATGTTCGATATTCGGCCGAATACCGAACTTTTTGCGGTAAAAGTTCGGTATTCGGCCACCAGAACCGCCCAAAATGCACTGGGACAGGAAGTGGGCTTTAAAAGCCCATGATTGGCCCAGAAACGTCTGCAAAAGCCAATGAGGGGGCAGGAGTCTCCTAGGAACGTGATTGGAGTGACTACGGGGACCAGAGGCCAATCAGGAGTGAATACGCCCCACACTATATAAGATGGCCCCGCCTAACCCCTAGCACAGTGATCCAGATCCTGTTGAAGAGAGTTGAAGCAGTTCTCTGACTCCTGCTTTGCTACACTACATTTCCTACATATCGAGTGGTTCTAAAGCTCCATATAGCAGAATTGTATTTAGCTTACAGCCAGTGTAGTTAGATACAGCGATTGTGCTGGTTCTTAGAGTTACAAAAAAAAAAAAAACTTAAGGGACAGTGTCAGTCTTCTGCTGTATGGAGCTTTCTATTTAGTGGAAAGGGATATCTAGTGTAGTTAGGGAACTTTGTACTACATTAGTTATATTTAATAATTGAGTTTCTGTAGGGAAAGTGTGAGGGCTCTGTTTAGTGAGCATGTTGCACAGTGCTGCTGTATCACAGCAGGTATACGTGCTTGCTAGGCAGCAAAATACAGTGACAACTTAACGACCTGTTGTTCAAAGCGTTAGGTGCACTGTACAAAAGCCTTTGCAACTGTGCGTGACACGCATCTGCTGTGCTGTATCCAGCGACAACTGTGGGTCGCATAGCAGTGTGCGTTTTTCACCGCACACAGTTGCCAACGCATCAGTGACAACCTAACGCGTGTTGTTCAAAGCGTTAGGTCCACTGTGCAAAAGCCTTTGCAACTGTGCGTGACACGCATCTGCTGTGCTGTATCCAGCGACAACTGTGGGTCGCATAGCAGTGTGCGTTTTTCACCGCACACAGTTGCCAATGCATCAGTGACAACTTAACACCTGTTGTTCAAAGCGTTAGGTCCACTGTGCAAAAGGCTTTGCTACTGTGCGTGACACGCATCTGCTCTGCTGTATCCAGCGACAACTGTGGGTCACATAGCAGTGTGCGTTTTTCACCGCACACAGTTGCCAACGCATCAGTGACAACCTAACGCCTGTTGTTCAAAGCGTTCGGTCCACTGTGCAAAAGCCTTTGCAACTGTGCGCGACACGCATCTGCTGTGCTGTATCCAGCGACAACTGTGGGTCGCATAGCAGTGTGCGTTTTTCACCGCACACAGTTGCCAACGCATCAGGGACAAATATGCCTGGTAGACCAAGAAAAGGCATACGTTTCCCTGCTGTGGAAAGGGGCACAGCTTCTAGGGTGTCTAGAGGCAGGGGTGGAGGTGGTGGTCAGTCCTCAGCCAGGCCACCATTTGGATTGTTCTCCGGCAGTGGCCAAGCTATACGTCCACAGTATGTACAGGAGGTGGTGGACTATATGACCAAACCCTCATCATCGGCATCATCTGCAACTACAGTGACCCAGGCAGAGAAAAGTGGTCAGTCTTCTGCAGTTGTCAGAACAAATACAGATGAGTCCATGTCCACCTCACGTCCTCCCTTAGACCCAACTTCAGACATGACAGAGGAGTCAGCTGAGCTGTTTGACCACAGTGTCGGCCATCTACTCCAGCCTGATGCTCAGTCCTTTATGGAGTCTGATGTTGGGTCTGAGTTTGAGGAGGAGGCAGAGCAAACAAGAGGGGAGAGCAGACGGCCCGCTCCATCTAAGGCCGCACCTGTTGTCTCCCGGGCCAGGCCTGATGCTCAGTCTTTGATGGAGTCAGATGTTGGGTCTGAGGTTGAGGAGGAGGCAGAGCAAGCAAGAGGGGAGAGCAGACGGCCCGCTCCATCTAAGGCCGCACCTGTTGTCTCCCAGGCCAGGCCTGACGATCAGTCTTTGATGGAGTCAGATGTTGGGTCTGAGGTTGAGGAGGAGGCAGAGCAAACAAGAGGGGAGAGCAGACGGCCCGCTCCATCTAAGGCCGCACCTGTTGTCTCCCAGGCCAGGCCTGATGCTCAGTCTTTGATGGAGTCAGATGTTGGGTCTGAGGTTGAGGAGGAGGCAGAGCAAGCAAGAGGGGAGAGCAGACGGCCCGCTCCATCTAAGGCCGCACCTGTTGTCTCCCGGGCCACTATACACACCTCATCTTGCTGGGACTTTTTTGAGACATCCCATGCAGACAAAACAGTTGCGATCTGCAAGATTTGTAAGAAGGGTATAAAACGTGGCAGAAATGTCAACCACCTGGGTACAAGCTGCCTAAACAGGCATTTGACAACCCACCACTCGGCCCGTTGGCAGGAGCATTTAAAGAACCCACAAAAGGGCCAAAGATCGGTCAGTCGGCCTCCTAGTCCTCCTCGCGCTCCTCCTCATGCTCCACCTGCTCCACCTGCACATCAGTCTGTTCCTGGCCCTGCTATAGTCACTCGTCACCTGTTGGCAGCCTCCACTGACAGGGATGATGATATAGCAGGCAATGTCGCATCTACCTCCAGCACACCACCAGCTGTAACATCTAGACGCCAAATTTCGATTCCACACATGCTGGAACGAAAAAAAATGTATACTCCCCGCCACCCACATGCCCAGCGTCTAAACAGTAGTTTGGCTAAACTACTGGCTCTGCAACTATTACCATTTAATCTGGTAGAGTCTGCTCCCTTCCGTGACTCCGCAAAATGTGCAGTTCCACAGTGGCAGGTGCCAAGTCGGCATTACTTTGCCCGTAAGGCCCTGCCATCCCTATACCAACATGTGGAAGGCAACGTAGTGTCGTCCCTGGCCATGTCAGTCAGCCGTAAGATACACTTGACGGCTGACACTTGGTCAAGCAAACATGGGCAGGGACGGTACATTTCTGTCACTGCTCACTGGGTGACACTGCTTGCCAGCGGAAGGGATTGTAGCCAGGGCTCGGTGCTGCAGCCAGTGTTGCCCCCACGTCTGCAAACAGCTGGTGGTGTCACTAATCCGGGTAGATCGATCACTTCTACCCCCTCCTGCTCCTCCTCCTCTACCTCCTCCATGCCCTCCTCTGCAGAATGGTCCTTTGAATATGATGAGGTACCACGTAAACGTTCAAAGGGCTATTCTATGTCTCAGGCCAAAAGGTGTCACGCAGTGCTGCAGCTTGTGTGTCTAGGGGACAGGCAGCACACTGCCCCTCAGATTCTTGGGGCTCTGCAGGCACAGGCCCAGAGGTGGTTGACAACACGCCAGCTGCAGCCAGGGATGGTGGTTACTGATAATGGGTCAAACCTCCTGGCCGCCCTTCGTCAGGGAAAGTTAACCCATGTGCCATGCCTGGCACATGTCCTGAATCTGGTACAGCGGTTTTTGAACTCGTATCCGGGAATGCAGGATGTGCTAAGGATGGCAAGAAGGGTGTGCAGTCACTTCAGGCGGTCGTACAGTGCCACTGCACGTTTGGCCGAAGTGCAGCGCGAGTTTCACCTGCCGGTACACCGCCTCATCTGTGACATGCCCACCCACTGGAACTCCACCTTGGCTATGCTGCAGCGCCTGTACACGCAGCAGAGGGCCCTCAATGAATACCTATGCGAGTACGGCACCAGCACTGGCTCTGCACCCTGGGCTTCTTTTCACCACGGCAGTGGCTTTTGATTAAGGATGCATGCGCTGTCCTCTCGCCATTTGAGGAGGCCACAAGGATGGTCAGCCGGGACAGCGCATGCATCAGTGACACCCTACCGGTACTGTTTTTGTTGGAGCACACTCTGCGTGGCATTATGGACAGGGCACTGGAGGCAGAGCAGCAGGAGGAAGAGGAGGACTTCTTGCCTCTCAAGGCCCCCTTTATCCTGAGAATCCTGACCCCATTATGCCTAGCTCCCAGAGGCCCGAGCAGGATCCAGGGGTGGAAGAGGAGGAGGAGGACGATTCTGCGGGAACTTTTGCAGGGTTTGAGGAGGAGGAGGAGGAAGACATGCGGCAATCTGCAAGGCCTAGTTTGACTCCCTCGGGACACTTTGGAGTAGTGCGTGGCTGGGAGGAGGAGGAGCCCGTTCAAGATAATGTCGTTTTGAGTGACCCCGAGGAGTCAGCTTCTCAGGCCTTCGCTAATTTGCGACGCATGGGAAACATCATGCTTCAGAGCCTGCGAAAGGACCCCAGAATTAAGGCCATTAAAGAGACTAACCACTATTGGTTGGCCACCCTACTTGACCCCCGGTACAAGTCTAAAGTCTCGGAGCTTTTCCCATCCACCCAGAGAGTCCACAGGATCAAATCCCTTGAGGACAGTCTCAAGAGGATTCTGGTGAACACGTTCCCCGACTCCCGTAGGGTGCAGGGGAGGGGACAACCTACCATGGATTCTACTGGTGGTCACGAGAGGAGCGTTGGAGAAGGCGTGCGGTTGACGGATGCCTTTCGGTCTTTTTTTAGTCCTCACCGCCCAGGCCTCTCAGCTGCCACATTGCATCGACAGCGTCTGCATCACATGGTGGACGATTACGTGAGGGCACAAAGTGACACAGAGGGCTTTTCATGTGACGATGCCGATCCACTGGCATACTGGGTCTTAAGATTAGACGACTGGCCAGAACTGGCCTGGTATGCCATGGAGTTGTTGGCCTGCCCTGCTTCCAGTGTCCTATCGGAACGGGCATTCAGCGCAGCAGGAGGATTTGTCACAGACCATCGAACGAGACTCTCCACCGACTCAGTCGACCGTTTGACATTCATTAAAATGAATCAGTCGTGGATATCAAGCTTTGGTGCACCTGATGCAGACCTTGTAGGCTAGGCTATCGTTGTGATGTGGCAGCTGAGCCTGAGTTTAAGCCTGGACCATGGTGCCACCCTCAAACCCTCCTCTCATTCTCTTTACGTTCACAGAACCTCATTTTGGTTATAACAAAAACTACCATGTTTGCGCACCTGTTCCACAGGTGCACACCTTTACAATTTTTGGGCCTCCTTCAACACCAGCTCTTTGGGGTTAAGGTGGGGAGGCTATGCTAAAACAAAAACTACCATGTGTGCGCACCTGTTCCACAGGTGCACACCTTTACAATTTTTGGGCCTCCTTCAACACCAGCTCTTTGGGGTTAAGGTGGGGAGGCTATGCTAAAACTAAAACTACCATGTGTGCGCACCTGTTCCACAGGTGCACACCTTTACAATTTTTGGGCCTCCTTCAACACCAGCTCTTTGGGGTTAAGGTGGGGAGGCTATGATAAAACAAAAACTACCATGTGTGCGCACCTGTTCCACAGGTGCACACCTTTACAATTTTTGGGCCTCCTTCAACACCAGCTCTTTGGGGTTAAGGTGGGGAGGCTATGCTAAACAAAAACTACCATGTTTGCGAACCTGTTCCACAGGTGCACACCTTTACAATTTTTGGGCCTCCTTCAACACCAGCTCTTTGGGGTTAAGGTGGGGAGGCTATGCTAAACAAAAACTACCATGTTTGCGAACCTGTTCCACAGGTGCACACCTTTACAATTTTTGGGCCTCCTTCAACACCAGCTATTTGGGGTTAAGGTGGGGAGGCTATGCTAAACAAAAACTACCATGTTTGCGAACCTGATCCACAGGTGCACACCTTTACAATTTTTGGGCCTCCTTCAAAGCCAGCTCTTTGGGGTTATGGTGGGGAGGCTCCGCCAACACCAAAACTACCATGTTTGCGCACCTGTTCCACATGTGCACACCTTCATAATTTTTACGCCTTCTTCAACACCAGCTCTTTGGGCTTACAGTGGTATGGCTCCGCCAACACCCAAACAACAATTTTTGCGCACCTGTCACACAGATGCATATCATTGCAATTTTTTTCCTTACAAAGGCAATTATTGCCTTCATTACCAGCACTTTCATAGGGATATGGTGTCAAGGCATCGTCGGCACCACCAAAGGCCCAATTTTTAAGCATCCTTTACTTCTATTCAAAGTCAAGAGACAACAGTATTCATCCAAAACATCTCTAATCTTGTTCACTCTGCACTACATTGTGGCCCCTACCCCTAACCCTAACCCTCAATGTATCCGTGCATATATGTCTGTTTCTTGTGAGAAGTTAAAGTGCACCAAACACCATTTTACATGAAATAAAGTGCAACTACATACATCTTTGGACTTCTTGAAAACATTTGGTAATAATAGCCCCATTGTGGAAATACACCCGTTAATTATATGCACATTTAAAGAGACAGCACCTTTTTCAAAAAAAAAACTCTAATCTTGTTCCCAGTGCACTGCATTATGTCCCCATCATATACATTGGTTGTGCCGTTGATTAGGAGCAAAAGAAAGGTGCGGTTAAGCAAAAAAGTCATTTTTGAAGGTTTGGTATGCTATAATTCTGGTTCTGGACATGCTACAGAGCTGAAACTTCACAGGTACACCTTTTAGACCCCCCAGGCACTAAATCCAAAGAAATCTCTTCTTTTTTTTTTTTTTTTTTAATTTTTTCAATAATTGGCTCTCTATCAAAAACGACAATTTTTAAGAACTTTTTTTTGTGTGATTAATAGTCCCTGGGGCATGACCCAGAACCCTAGGCACTTTTTAGGGGCATTTATTGGGTTTTAGGGCTTCAAAATGGGGTTTTTTGATTCCAGAAGTTCGGGTCCCATTGATTTCAATGGGGTTCTGGAATCCGAACCGAACTTTCCTGAAATTCGGGTGTTCTGGTCGAACCGAACTTTTCAAATGTTCGATCATCCTTAGTGTCCAGTTGGCAGGCGGTGGTAAACGCCAAGAACGCCCAAGAACATCGGGGAGGATTCCTTATATCATGTAATGGATGCAAAATATCTTCCTTTTATTCTGTAAGTGGCATATGTTAAGAGTGGGAATAAAGTGCATTTAAGCAGTCTGCGCTATGTGATGTTCCTTTTTTTCTCCCACATTATACACCACCTTTGAGCCTGCCAACTGGACACCTGAGTGGGAAGCCTCCTGTCTATATACCCTTTGTATATGCGCATTTGATCTCTGTTATGGGGGTCAATCACATCTGGTAAAGAGTGGTGGTGCTGGAGTGCTTTCTGGTGGTGGTTCTTCAACTCTTGAATTGTTTTTTCAAGTGTGGAGACATATTTTCATGGACTGCTTTCTCATTCATTTGGGACTCTTTTATAGGGTTTAGCGCCACAGTTATTGTTTTATTGTGTATTTTAATCTGCCATATTCCAGATTAGTGTGGCTGCTTTATCCTCACGTTTTTTGGCAAGTCATTTTTGCTATCTTATAATATTTTTATATGTTTTCTTTAGCGCAGCAATACTGTGTTTTTATTTTTTTTACATATACTGCGGCGGTCAGCCCCGGCCAGGCAAAGTGACGTATCGGTTCGTCACTAGCCATCGTCGCTCTGGCACGCGCGCGCGCGGTCCCGCCGATGGCTTGATTGGGTTCAGAACCGATCAGTTATCAGGTCCAGGCCAATCATTTTTGGCCTGGACATGTAGATAGGTCCTGCCCAATCAGAATCCATGCTGAGCCTGTGAAATGTAAACACAGGCTCAGAAAAGATGTGCCCTCCTCTCCCATGATCCTTTTTGGATCCAGCGTGAGAGGAGAGCACATCTAACTGTAAGTACTGCACCAAGCACACACTTTTATACTTAGATAGGCACATTTAACCCCCGATCGCCCCCCCCCCAGTTAACCCCTACACCCCCTGTCACAACACACACTGTATACAGCATATGGCATTTTCCTATATACCTGTATAAGTGTGATTTGTGACCAGGTGTAGCACTTGCGACCCCCCCTTTTTCAGTTAATATACCCGCCACCCCCTCAATAAAGATTTAACCCCCTGATCCCCCCTGATCACCCCCAGTTAACCCCTTCCCCCCTGTCACATTGAACACTAATACCAACGTAATATACTGTTTTTCTGTATTTTGTATTAGTGCAATTGTGACCTGACTTGACAAGTTAGTTTATGTCCCAAAGGAGGTTTAGGGTCCCTGCCACCCCCCCAATAAAGATTTAACCCCCTGATCCCCCCCTGATCACCCCTACACCCCCTGTCACAACACACACTGTATACAGTATATAGCATTTTCCTATATACCCGTATAAGTGTGATTTGTGACCAGGTGTAGCGCTTGTGGCCCTCCCTTTTTCACTTAAAATACCCGCTGCCATCCCCCCAATAAAGATTTAACCCCCTGACCCCCCCCTGATCACCCCCCAGTTAACCCCTTCCCCCCTGTCACATTGCACCCTAATACAAACGTAATATAGTGTTTTTACTGTATTTTGTATTAGTGTGATTGTGACTTGAGGTTGCGCTAGCGAGTTAGTTTATATCCCAAAGGAGGTTTAGGGTCCCCGCCACCCCCCCCCCATAAAGATTTAACCCCCTGATCCCCCCTGATCACCCCCAGTTAACCCCTTCCGTGCCCTGTCACAGTGTCACTTTTATAGTGTACAGTTTTTTTTCTGATCACTATTATTAGTGACACAAGTGACATTAGCTAGTGTTCGTGTCAGTCTATAAAAGCGCAGATCCCCGGCGCATAGTTAGAAATAACCCCTTGATTACCACACACACACACACACACACACGCACATACGCTTCCATTACTAGTATAGTGTTTGAACAGATCAATATCTGATCTGATCAGAACTATACTAGTGCCCCCATAGTTTAGGGTTCCCAAAACGCTGTGTTTGCACGATCAGCACAGATTCATGCCAGCACCTGCGTTCAACCCTTTCACCCAGGCAAGTGTAGTGACTTTTTACTTCCACTATAAATATCTGTGTCTCCTGGAAATGGGAGGATTAATCCCTGTATTTTTAGTATAATTGGTGCCCCGTTTTTATTCCTTATTAGATGGTGGTCAGCTACTGGCTATTCCTCATTTTGTTTTAAGGAGCATTTACATGTTTGTGAACATATACTTCCCTGCTTTGACTGTGGTCTTTTAAGGTGCAAGTGAATAGGGTCACATTTTGGTGATCTGCATTTGAGGTATTTCAACTATCTTTTTTGATTTGTCATAAACAGTCTTCTTCTTTTTCTTTTGCTTTTATTTCTCTCAACTTGATGACTCTCTAACATCCTCTATCCAGTTTTTTTCCTGCTAGACATGATTTCTCAATTATATGATAGCAATAAAGATAATGCAACTTATTCTTTGATATTCTGTGATATGTATTGTATATGTTTATTCTTCATGCATTTATGTATTATAACAGTAGTGTACTGTTTGTGTTGTTCACTAGTTATCTGACTTATCAAAATTGACACGTGGATCCTGAGGAAGCCCTCTATTGGGCGAAATGCATTGATCCATATGCATCAGTCTACACATTGTCTTCACAGAATGGTCATAAATACATGTTTGATGCATCTAATGTGTTTTGATGATATACATGCTTTTAACGGCTTTTGTATTAATAAAACTCATGATGTTGTTAGAATAAAGGGTATTTATGTAGTATTCTGTTTTTGGCACTTAAAAATCTCTCTTCTACCTGGGGAGACGTGGACTTCTCTACCAATGCATCAATTTATATGGGGATGGTGGCAGGCATTTTGATGACAGAGTCCCCCCCCAGCCCCCCACCTAATTACTCAAAAGTACAATTTCAGTCTTTGCAGATAACACCAGGCTATGTAGGATGTCTCCAACTTACAAGCTGGCCCGCAATGCACTGTTTCATTGGGCAACTAGGTGGCAAATGAGGTTTAATGTTGATAAATGTAAAGGAATGCACTTGGGGGATAAGAATATGCATGCATCATACATACTAGGGGGAGTACAACTGGGTGAATCAATGGTGGAGAAGGATCTGGGGGTTTTGGTAGATAATATGCTTTATAACAGCATGCAATTCCAAGCTGCAGTTTGCAAAGTGAGCAAAGTCCTTTCTTATATATATATATATTTTTTTTTTATTGGTTGAGCCAGATGGACTTGTGTCTTTTTTCAACCTGACTAACTATGTATTAATAGTGGTATGGACTCCAGATAGAAAGATATCATTTTACCCCTGTTCAAATCATTAGTAGGGCCTCTCCAGGAATTCGCAGTTCAGTTTTGGGCACCAATTCTCAAAAAGGATATCGAGGAACTGGAGAAAGTGCAGAGAAGGGCAACCAAACTGATAAAGGCATAGAGGAGCTCAGCTTTGAGAAAAGATTAGAGGAACTGAATGTATTCTCTCTTGAGAAAAGGAGATTAAGGTGGATATGATCAACATGTATAAGTGCATAAAGGGTCCATATAGTGAACTTGGTGTTATTCATTTTAAGGTCATCACAGAGGACAAAGGGGCACTCTACACCTAGAGGAAAAGACATTTTATCTCCAAATGCGGAAGGGTTTTTTCACAGTAAGAGCTGTGAAAATATGGAATAGACTCCCTCAAGAGCTGGTTCTGGCCAGCTCAGTATAATGCTTTAAAAAAGCCTTGGATTATTTCCTAAATCTATATAACATAACTGAGTACTAACATTTATAGGTAAATTTGATCCAGGGAATATACGATTGCCTCTAGGGGATCAGGAAGGATTTTTTTCCCCTGCTGTAGCAAATTGGATCATGCTTTTCTGGGGGTTTTTGACTTCCTCTGGATCAACTGTTGTTGTGTATATGGAATTGCATGATTTTTTTTTTATATTGATTGAACTAGATGGGCTTGTGTCTTTTTTTTTTGCAGCCTGACTAACTGACTGACTAACTATGTATCATCAACTTGTAATTTTGTTTCATTTTTGTATATGTGTCATTTTGTTTTATAGGGCACAGGGGGCACTGTGGGGCTCAAGATGTGTGAATGCATGGGGGCTCTATTGGGCTATTCCTGTATCCTATTTGTGCTAATCCCCTGGGCAGGTGTGCAGATCTCTGGCAGAAGCGATGGGGCAGATTGGTCTCCTCCTCACCCCAACCCATCTGCTGTCAGTCAGTCTACATGATGAGGACTTCTGCCTCTCTTGTTAGTGGCCTCTAGTTATGTCACTGTGCATGGCAGCTTTCCCGAACATGCGCAGTTGGTGAACCGGACCCAGTAATGTTACCCACCTGCTCGTCCCGAAGGGTTAGATATGCAAGAGGTCCTCCCCTGGGGCAGGGACTCCAGTATTACCTGGCAGACGTTTTGAAATACACACTATTAATATAAGTATGCAAAAAAAACAAGGAGAAAACAAGGAAATAATTGGGACTTTGAGTGAGGACAACTGGACGGTGTAATAGATAAATAATTAATTTAATTTGTTAAAAAGAGTCACATATACAACCGATGAGGACACATACAGAGAAATGGCATACAGAGGATTATAAAATTCATATTAAATAAGAATAAATACAATTTCACATGGATCAAACTGGGATCTCTAAAAGGTATAGCAGATTTAATATGACATCATGCTCCCTGTAGGCTCACAGTCTCTACTTGTATCAGACTTAAAATTACATATGAATGATTGTAGGCTCGACGCGTTTCTGGGACCTCCGTCCATTCATCAGGAGCTTAGATACATGTTGTATATCTGAAACTGGTAATCTAAATTATGACAAAATGTATATAAAAATGGTGTAATTATAATATGTTGAAAAAAGAGAATAAAGAAAAAATTGGTAGAAAAAACACTACCTTGAGTAGTATGATATGTTTGAAAAAACACTATCCAATCCCGGAGAGGGAGGGCGGGGCTGACTCGGAGAACGCCTGGCCTGGGGCTGAGGCATAAACAACAACCAGCATGGGGGGCAGCCGGAAATGAAGAGAACCATATGTGTAGTGAGAACCAGAATTGCAAAAAACTGCACTCCAAGAATTGGCAGCACTCCGAGAGATGGTAGAAGAGGCACGCTGGGACCAAAAAGATAAAAAAATATATATGTGTGTAGGTATATCAATATATTGGGTAATTAAAAAGGAAAGTTAATTTCAAAAATTCTCATTTGAGGGGATAAATAAGATAGACCAATTAGCCCAGGAAAAAGTGCCAGGAAATGCAGCCAAGGAAATGCCATCCTAATATAAAGTACCAATAGAGTGAGTAAACCAGTGCAAATAATATGAAAATGAGATAGGCCCAGATAAACACTGGGTATCAGGTGATTGTGGGGAAAGAAGGAAGGTAAAGAGATTGTGGTGAGAGTAATACAAAAGTGCCCCCCAAGAAACATCACATGCTTATAACAACCAAAGGTGTAATGCTCATAGCCGTGCATGCAAGACTGAAAGTAAAGACTGGGTGGAAAAAATATATATATGTTACCAGAGTTGCAGAGCGATAAAGTGTGGATCAAGATAGAACAATTCCAAGGCTGTCTGCCCCCGATATATTAATATAAGTAAGGACTGCTTTTTCCCATTTATACTCAGTTTATGTATGTTCGAAATTCTGCATATAGCCCTACAGAACATTTAGACACACAGTCCACATGGGCTTTGCTGCTTGACTGCAAACAGGAAAAGGAACTTTATTCAGGGAAAAGACGCACACACACACCATAGATGGATATCTCCACTAAATACTGATGTACAATAGTTGTTGCACAAAATACAATTCTGTATTACAACATCTCCACTTAACAACTACTCTTTTTATGTTAGTTGCATTTTGAATCTTAGTTCTATAAATCTGCTACTTGTAAGTGGATTTGTCAAAGCATCTGCAATTTTCATCAGCAGCTCTAATCCACTTTGTTTCTGATGGGTTGGAAGTCTTTTGCATCTCATCCCATGAATCTGGATCTGATTTTAATGCTACGCGAGCAACATAGGATAGACGTTTGGCTGGGATGCCTTTATTGCTTTTGGTGTATTTCCTGATTGAAGACTCTTGTGGCCAGGTTTTTTCTTTCACAGCATGTGGATTGTTTGCATTAACCACTTGCCGACCACACTAAAGCTGAATGACAACTACAGCACATCATATGAGGGCCACCTGTGATCGTACCTGCTGCTGGGCGCCGTCAGCATGTTCTGTGATCACAGTAACTGGAGGACAGATCGAGGTAAAGAGCCAATTAGCGACTCTTTTCCACATAATCAGCTGTGTCCAATTACAGCTGATCACAGATATAAATAGAAGCACTATTTTCCCCATGCTGACATGCATGAGGGGAATAGAGTCAATAACCTGCTTCTCTAAAAGGGCATGTACACTGATAATCAGGGCACTGGTTATCAGTGTCCTGGATATCTGTGCAGTCCTAACAGTGCGCACTAGTGTTGCCAATGTGTGCCCACCAGTGCTGCTAATCATAGTGCCCATTAGTGCTGCCAATAAGTGCCCATCAGTGCTGCCAATCAGTGCCTATCAGTGCCACCGATCAGTGCAGCCCATCAGTGTCTCCTATCAGTGCTGTCCATCAGTGCTGCCCTGCCTATCAGTACATCCTTATCTGTTCCCACCAGTGCCTCCTCATCAGTGCCCCCTCACCAGTGCCCATCAGTGCAGCATATTATTGCCCATCAGTGCCACCTCATCAATGCCCATCAGTACAGCCTATCAGTGCCCATCATTGCATCCTCATCAGCACACATAAAAGAAGGGGACAAATTACCTGTTGCCAAAATTTTATAACAAACTATGAAAAAGTTGTTTGGTTGTTTTTTTTGTTTTGTTTTTTATTTTACGTCTTTTTTTTGTTTATTTTGCAAAAAAAAAAAAAAACCCAGTGGTGATTAAGTACCACAAAAAGAAAGCTCTATTTATGTGAAAAAAATTATAAAAATGTTGTTTGGGTACAGTGCTGCATGACCGCATAATTGTCAATCAAAGTGCGACAGCGTTAGAGGCTGAAAATTGGCCTTGTCAGGAAGGGGGTAAAACTGCTCAGTAGGCCAGTGGTTACCGTATTTATCGGCGTATAACACGCACTTTTTCCGATATAAAAAAAAAATGTCAAGAAAGCAGCACCAAGAGGTAGAAGGGGGCGGGCGGCGCCAAGAGTTAGAAGGAGAAGGAAGTCCGCGCTGTCATTGGAAGTCCGCGCTGTCATCGGAAGTCCCGCCTCCTATGCCGACGTCAATCATAGGCGCTGGGACTTCCGATGAGAGCGCATCCTTCCTTCTCCTCGGCGCTGCCCGCCTCCTTCTACCTCTCGGCGCTGCCCGCCCCCTTCTACCTCTCGGCACTGCTTTCTGGAGATCTTTAGTGATGTGTATAGTGGCGCTGGCGAGGCTGCAATTATGGGCGCTGGCGAGGCTACATGTATGGGCACTGGCAAAGGCTGCATGTATGGGCACTGGCAAAGGCTACATGTATGGGCACTGGCAAAGGCTGCATTAATGGGCACTGGCAAAGGCTGCATGTATGGGCACTGGCGAAGGCTGCATGTATGGGAACTGGCGATGGCGAGGCTGCAATTATGGGCGCTGGTGAGGCTGCATGTATGGGCACTGGCGCTGGCGAGGCTGCATGTATGGGCACTGGCAAGGCTGCATGTATGGGTACTGCAGTGACAAGGCTGCATGTATGGGTACTGCAGTGACGAGGCTGCATGTATGGGCACTGCACTGGCAAGGCTGCATTTAAGGACACTGCGCTGATGAGGCTGCATTTGTGGGCACTGGTAAGACTACATTTAATTTAACCACTTGCCTTCTGTGCACTTAAACCCCCTTTCCATCCAGGCCAATTTTCAGCTTTCAGCGCTGTCACACTTTGAATGACAATTGCGCGGTCATGCTACACTGTACCCATATGAAATTTTTATCATTTTTTTTACACAAATAGAGCTTTCTTTTGGTGGTATGTAATCACCTCTGGGTTTTTTATTTTTTACAAAAAAAAAGAATAAAGACAGAAAATTTTGAAAAAAAAAAGTTTTTCTTATTTTCTGCGAGTAAATTTTGAAAATAAATTTTTCTCCTTCACTGATGTGCGCTGATGAGGCGGCCCTGATGGGCACTGATAGGCTGCACTGATGGGCACTGATGAGGTGGCACTTATGGGCACTGATGAGGAGGTACTAATATGCCGCACTGATGAGCACTGATAGGCGGCATTGATAGGCGGCACTGATAGGTGGCACTGATGAGCACTGATAGGCGGCACTGATGAGCACTGATAGGCGGCACTGCTGGGCACTGAGAGGTGGCACTGCTGGGCACTGAGAGGTGGCACTGAGAGGTGGCACTGCTGGGGTCTGAGAGGCGGCACTGATGGGCGGCACTGATGGGCACTGATAGGCGGCACTGATGGGCACTGGAGGATGGCACTGATGGACACTGACGGGTGGCACTGATGGGCAGCACCATCAGTGCCCACACTCAGTGCCCATAGTGCTGCCAGTCAGTGCTCATCAGTGCCTAGATGAGCAGGCACTGATGGGCACTGACTGGCAGCACTATGGGCACGGATTGTGGGCATTGATGGGGGCACTGATGGCGGGCACTGTGGGCACTGATGGGGGGGCAATTTGTGTATGTTTTTACCTTTTAGTAATCAGGGCACTGGTTATCAGTGCCCTGATTACATTCCTGTGTGTCTCCGGCGCTGTGAGGCTCGCCCTCCTTCCTCACACTGCAGGCATGTGAGGAAGGAGCGCCGGCGATGAGAGATGATCTCATATGTTTACATATGAGATCATCTCTCATTGGACGGCCCGATCACGTGGTGAATGGCCGCTGTGATTGGCCATTCACCACGATCTGTGTTCGGCCGTGTCCAAGGGACACGGCCGACACAGATTTTCCCCGCTGCGCGCTCGCGGGAGCGCACGGGGAGCGGGTTACTGGGAGGCCGTATAAAGACGGCCTCCCGAAAATGTGAGTCCGCGCTGCAGCCGTATATAGGCTGTAGCGCGGATGGGGGGAGGTTAAAAAAAAATGTTCTGAGTTTAAAGCTGTTTATTTTAAATTTCAGCTTTTTTCCTGAAATTTCTGCCCTAAAATTCAGGTGCGCGTTATACGCTGGTGCGTGTTATACGCCGATAAATACAGTAATTTCTATTTCTGTGTCACTTGCTTATCCTCTTGTGACACTGATGTGGAATTTCCCTCAGTTTTAAGTGCTTATGTTAGTTCAAGAAATGTTAAACATACTGAAGCTTCATCAACATTTACACGTCTACTGATGGTCACTAGGGATGATCAAACTTTGCAAAAGTTCGGTTTGACTAGAACACCCGAACTTCCCGAAAGTTCGGTCCTGATTTCAGAACCCCATTGAAATCAATGGGACCCGAACTTCGGTAATCAAAAAACACCATTTTGAAGCCCTAAAACCCAATAAATGCCCCTAAAAAGTGCCTAGGGTTCTGGGTCATGCCCCAGGGACTATTGATCACACAAAAAAAGTTCTTAAAAATTGTCATTTTTTGATAGAGAGCCAATTATTGAAAAAAATTATTGAAAAAAAAAAAAGAGATTTCTTTGGATTTAGTGTCTGGGGGGTCTAAAAAGTGTACCTGTGAAGTTTCAGCTCTGTAGCATGTCCAGAACCAGAAAAAAAAGTTAGTTTGTATTAGAATTGCAATAGAACAGGATAGTGGCTCCGCTATTTTCACACCTTGCCAGTTTAGTAGCAGGCATTTTTTTGTGCATTTTTTGGGGGTCTTTGGAGGCAGGCATAACATCAGAACTTCTGTGTAGGGGTATATACACACACACATGTATATATATATACACATACACATACACATATATAGGTGTGAAAGTAGCAGAACACTATGCTTGCGCTAATGAAATAATTAACACCCATATGGCTTCTCTCCTTTCACACCTATATGTGTGTATGTGTATAAATACATATAAGTGTGTGTGTATATATACCCCTATACAGAATTTCAGATGTTTTGCCTGCCTCCAAAGACCCCCAAAAAATGCCCAAAAAAAACGCCTGCTGCAAAAACACACCTGGGCGTTTTTGTAGCTGGCGGTTTTTTGGGCGTCTTTGGAGGCAGGCATAACATCTGTACTTCTGTGTAGGGGTATATATACACACACACATGTATGTATATATACACATACACATATATAGGTGTGAAAGTAGCAGAAACCTATGCTTGTGCTAATGAAATAATTAACACCCATATGGCTTCTCTGCTATAACACCTATATATGTGTATGTGTATAAATACATATAAGTGTGTGTGTATATATACCCCTATACAGAATTTCAGATGTTTTGCCTGCCTCCAAAGACCCCCAAAAAATGCCCAAAAAAACGCCTGCACCAAAAAAAAAAAATGCCCAGGTGTGTTGTTGCAGGCGTTTTTTTGGGGCATTTTTTGGGGGTCTTTACTCACACTTTCCTCACACTAATAATTGCTAAATGACACTTTGAAGCAGAAGTAACAGAACTGCTTCCACTCTCTTCCAAAGCCCTGTATTAAAATGGTAGAGATTTGGCGGGGCTATCTTATATACTGGGGGGCGTATTCACTAATGATTGGCCTCTGGACCCCCTAGTCACTCCAATCACATTCCTAGCATTCTCCTGCCCCCTGAATTGGCTTTTACTGATGGTTCTGGTCCAATCAGGGGCTTTTAAAGCCCAGTTCCTGTCCCATTTCATTTTGGTCGTTTCTGGTTGCCGAATTCCGAACTTTTTTAGCAAAAAGTTCGGAATTCGGCCGAACCTCGAACAGTCAATGTTCGGGTCGAACCAATGGTCGACCAGAACCGTTCGATCATCCCTAATGGTCACCTTGTTTTTGTCTTTTTGAGATTCTCTGTACCCCACAAGTACACCTTGCTTTGCTCAAGCATTCCATTTTGTAAATTTTGCACATAGGCTTTGCTTCCAAATTTTTTTAGATGGTTCAGATTTGGGTCCTTTCCATTCCACAGTTCATATGGAATTTTCTCAGTTGATTTTCCTGGTAGTCAACTTGGAGACGGCATGGACTTATATGCCTCCCCCCAGTATGTTGTTGGCATAGCTGCATCAAACAGCATGGCTCTTCCACTCTCACATACAGTAGAGTACAGTTCATTCTTTCTGCAACCCCATTTTGTTCTGGGTTATATGGTACAGTAGTTTGAAATAATATGTCATGCTTTCTGAAAAATTGCCTCTGTGTCACCTGTATATTCAGTTTCATTGTCTGTGTGCAATATACTTACAATTTTGGCAAATTTGTTGTTTACTTGATGAGCCAAACGTGAGCCAAATACTGTTCAAGTTTCTCTGGTACTTCACTTTTGTTGTGTAACAGATATAGTGTAGTATACTTTGAGTAATCATCTATAAAAGTGACAAAATGCCTCTTCTTTTCCTGGAGTAAATGTTTCCCACTGGCTAGCAAAGATCTGAATTAATTAAGTCCAGAGGTTTTTTAGCTCTGCTGTTACTCTGCTTTGGAAAGGCTTTTCTTTACATTTTTCCTTTTATACAGCTGGTGCATTTCATTGTTTGATCACATGGACATATTTTTATTCAACTTGCATAGTCATTCTCAGTTTCTCTATTATGTCAGGACTTCCGTGCCCAAGGCATCTGTGACATATGTGAATGAGTTTGAATGTTTTTCCTCCTTGGCAGTATTAACCACCTAATTGCAGTTCAGCTGACATAGTTCATCTGTAATGTTAGCCATTGCAAATATAATATCCCCTTTTGTGATGGTACAACTGTCATCTTGGAAAGTCACTACATTGCCCTGTTTTGTGAGATTCTTCACTGACAAATGAATAGTTTCAAGAGCAGAGACATAGAGGACATTTTTTTACAGGTATCTTTCTTGTGACACCCTAGGGAATAGGACAATAAAGAAAAACATCTCCTATTATTATCATCTCCTGATTCCAATTATTTGCCTATAAGCTGTGGAGATTTTTCTTTTACTTTGGTCAAGGTGAATAAAGAAATTTCTATCATTTGTCATGTGACTTGTAGTACCTGAGTCAACATACAACATACCCTGCCTGCAAAGATGACGTGCAACTTTTGGATTGAAAAACATATTCATTATCTGAAGTAAAATCAGTTTCTTCCTTCACATTTTTTGGCCACAAAAGTTTGTTTTTGCATTCTAGCTTTCCAGATTCTGCAATCTGCTTTTAAATTACCTTGTTTTGCTTGCAAAACATTCAAGTGTTTCTTGTTGCATGTTACTGTTCTTCTAATTTTTCACCTTTAACCACTTTAATACAGGGAACTTTTACCCCTATCCTACCCAGGTCAATTTTTTAGGTTTCAGCTCTGTCACACTTTGAATGACAACCTGTGTGGTGATGCAACACTGTACCCATATGCAATTTCTATCATTTTGTTCACACAAATGGAGCTTTCTTTTGGTGGTAATAAAACCACTGGGTTTTTTATTTTTTGCTAAATAAGCAAAAAAATTGTAAAAAATGTTGAAAAAAAACAACTTGTTTTTCTTTGTTTCTGCAATGCAATTTTGTAAATAAGTAATCTTTCTTCATAAATTTAGGCCAAATGGTATTCTGCTACATTTCTTTGGTGAAAATAATCCAAATCAGTGTATTTTATTTAGTTTGTAGGAAAGTTATAGCGTCTTCAAAACTATGGTATACAGTATATACTGTATATGAATATTGATCAATCCTGATGTACTGACGGACTTTCTATTTTTTGAGGTCTAAATACTGTCACCAGTGCTGTAAAATGTCATCATTTAACAGGTGTGGCGGTGACTAGGAAAACTGACTGGTGACAGTATGTTAAAAAAAAAGTAAATTTCACTTCTATAAGCAAATATTTTTACTGAGTGACAGTGGAAGTCATATGATGTCCTCCCAGAACAATAGGGTTCCCGCTCATCTGTTGTTTTACAATGATGCAGGCGGGAAGCAGTTAACCCTTTCCATACTGGGCCAATTCTGGCATTCCTCTAGAAAATTACACAGAGCCCCCAAATATTATATACAGTATCTCACAAAAGTTAGAACACCCCTCACATTTTGTAAATATTTTATTATATCTTTTCATGGGACAACACTGAAGAAATGACATTTTGCTACAATGTAAAATAGTGAGTGTACAGCTTGTATAACAGTGTAAATTTACTGTCCCCTCAAAATAACTCAACACACAGCCAATAATGTCTAAACCCCTGGCAACAAAAGTGAGTACACCCCTAAGTGACAATGTCCAAATTTGGCCCAAAGTGTCAATATTTTGTGTGGCCACCATTATTTTCCAGCACTGCCTTAACCCGCTTGGGCATGGAGTTCACCAGAACTTCACAGGTTGCCACTGGAGTCCTCTTCCACTCCTCCATGATGACATCACGGAGCTGGTGGATGTTAGAGACATTGCGCTCCTCCACCTTCCGTTTGAGGATGCCCCACAGATGCTCAATAGGGTTTAGGTCTGGAGACATGCTAGGCCAGTCCATCACCTTTACCCTCAGTTTCTTTAGCAAGGCAGTGGTCATCTTGGAGGTGTGTTTTGAGTCGTTATCAGGTTGGAATCCTGCCCTGCGGCCCAGTCTCTGAAGGGAGGGATCATTCTCTGCTTCAGTATGTCACAGTACATGTTGGCATTCATAGTTCCCTCAATGAACTGTAGCTCCCCAGTGGTGGTATCCCTTATGCAGCCCCAGACCATGACACTCCCACCACCATGCTTGACTATAAGCAAGACACACTTGTCTTTGTACTTCTCACCTGGTTGCCGCCACACACGCTTGACACCATCTGAACCAAATAAGTTTGTCTTGGTCTCATTAGACCACAGGACATGGTTCCAGTAATCCATGTCCTTAGTCTGCTTGTTTTCAGCAAAATATTTGCGTGCTTTCTTGTGCATCATCTTTGGAAGAGGCTTCCTTCTGGGACGACAGCCATGCAGACCAGTTTGATGCAGTGTGGGACGTATGGTCTGAGCACTGAGAGGCTGACCCCCCACCCCTTTAACCTCTGCAGCAATGCTGGCAGCACTCATACCTCTATTCCCCAAAGACAACCTCTGGATAAGCATGTGCACTCATCTTCTTTGGTCAACCATGGCAAGGCCTGTTCTGAGTGGAACCTGTCCTGTTAAACCACTATATGGTCTTGGCCACCATGCTGCAGCTCAGTTTCAGGGTCTCTTGTCAATCTTCTTATAGCCTAGGCCATTCTTTTTTCAGATCCTCAGAGAGTGCTTTGCCATGAGATGCCATGTTGAACTTCCAGTGACCAGTATGAGAGAGTGAGAGTGATAACACCGAATTTAACACACCTGCTCCCCATTTACACCTGAGACCAGAGGCGGCCCTCTAATTAGGCAATTTAGGCAGTCGCCTAAGGCCTCGCTCTGAGAGGGGCCTCGCGGCCGCCTAAGCCATATAGTCATCCCACCCCCCTATCACCACTGCTGCCACTCATCCCACCCCCATCACTCCCACTGCCACTCATCCCACCCCCGCATCACCACCGCTGCCACTCATCCCACCCCTGAATCCCCACCGCTGCCACTCATCCCACCCCCACATCACCACCGCTGCCACTCATCCCACCCCCATCACCACCGCTGCCACTCATCCCACCCCCGCATCCCCACCGCTGCCACTCATCCCACCCCCCATCACCACCGCTGCCACACATCCCACCCCCCATCACCACCACTGCCATTCATACCACCCCCCATCACCATGTCTGCCACTAATCTCACCCCCCATCCCCACAGCTGCCACTCATCCCACCCCCCATCACCACTGCTGCCACTCATCCCACTCCTCCATCACCACCGCTGCCACAATATGCAGTTCATTTTAATATTGCTTGCTTATTTACTTCTTTTATCGCGCGTGGGGGCCTCCTATTTGATTTGAGGCCTCAAAGAGTCTAGAGCCCCCTCTGCCTGAGACCTTGTAACACGAACAAGTCACATGACACGGGGAGGGAAAATGTCTAATTGAGCCCAATTTGGACATTTTCGCTTATGGGTGTACTCACTTTTGTTGCAAGTGGTTTAGACATTAATGGGTGTGAGTTGAGATATGTTGAGGAGTTGAGATATGTCGAGGGACAGTGTAAACACTGTTATACAAGCTGTACACTCACTACTTTACCAAAGTGTAATTTCTTCAGTGTTGTCACATAAAAAGGTATAATAAAATATTTACAAAAATGTGTGGGGTGTACTCATTTTTGTGAAATACTGTATATATATATTTTTAGAAGAGACCCTATAAAAATGGTGATCGTTGTAATGTGTTATGTCACACGGTATTTGTGCAGCAATTTGTCAAATGCAATTCATTTGGAAAAAAAACAAAAAACGATTTCATGTATTAAAAAAACAATACACAAAATTTCCCAATTTATATATAACGGAAAATTCCTATCATACTTACTGTAATTTTCCTTTCCTGATAGTCTCCATGGCAGCCTACGTGTGGGTTAACCCCGCCTCCACTCCAAGGGTATAGGACCCCCCTCCCATAAATTTCAGCTCTCAGGTACAGCAGGTGTTCCATATCTTAGCCGAATCCAAGACGAGAGGGTGGGTACTCCGGCTGCCATGGAGACTATCAGGAAAGGAAAATTACGGTAAGTATGATAGGAATTTTCCGTTTTCCTGTCTGTCTCCATGGCAGCCTACGTGTGGGAAATAACTAGCTCACTCCACACGGGTGGGAATGCTTTAGCAAAGAAAATTTTAATTCATGCTATTTGCAGACAAAACAGTCAAACCAAAATTAACTGAGGACAGAGAAGCAGGCTCTACACAATAGTGGGTCATAAAAGTATTGACTGATGACCACGAAGCCGCTCTGCAAATCACATCTGGAGCCACGTGCCGCGAAGCCGCCCAGGAAGTAGAGATACTCCTTGTAGAGTGCGCCGTCACCGCCTCCGGAGGAGCCAGCCCCTCAGCTCTATAGGCCTGTTGGATAGCTGCCACTATCCATGAAGCGATAGTCCTAGATGAAGCAGGTTTACCTCTGTTCTTTCCCCAGAACAGGACAAAGAGGTTGTCAGACTGCCTGAATGGTGCAGTTGCTTGAAGATAGGCTTTTAAGGATTCTCCTACATCCAACGGATGAAGATTGGACTCATTAGATGAACGGAAAGTAGGCAGGACAATCTCCTGATTCTGGTGAAACACTGAGGTGACTTTCGGATTTGAATTCAGCCTGGGTATCAGTACTACCCGATCCGGAAAAAAAGTCAAGAATGGTTCTTTACATCCGAGAGAACTTAATTCAGAGACCCTTTTAGCCGAAGTAATGGCTACCAGGAAGACAGTTCGGATGGTCAGGTCCTTGATAGAAGAAGAGGAATCTATGCCCGATTTGGAGAGGGCATTTAGGACAAGAGGTAGATCCCATTTCGGGAACCTAGGTCTTCTCTGAGGATTGAGCCTGATTGCTCCTTTGAAAAATTGTTGAATTAGTGGGTGTTGGGCCCACATGACCCCGGAGAAGGCCGATAAGGCCGAAACTTGAACTCTAAGAGTTGCCACTGAAAGGGGCATATCCAGACCAGCCTGAAGAAAACTTAGTATTTCTTGAATCCCAGGGACTGAGGAAGACATACCTTCAGGATATGCAGACTCCATGAATCTTGCCCAGATTCTACAGTATACTTTATTAGTACTTGGTCGTCTAGCATTCATCAAGGTGGAAATGGCTGTAGATGGGCAGCCGAGCGATTCCAACCTTTCCCTCTCAAGAACCAGACCGTCAACCGGAGAATTGCAGGACAGGGGTGCACTGATGTTCCCTGAAGAAGCAAGTCTGGTCTGAGGGGAAGAGGGACCGGGTCCCGGTAACTCAGTTGTAGGAGTAGCGGAAACCATGGCCTGTTCGGCCAGAAAGGCGCCACCATCACTATCTCCACATCTTCCGCTTGAAGTCTTTGCAGGAATTTGAGAATGATGGGTACTGGAGGAAAGGCGTAAGCCCTGCTGAACTCCCACCTGTCGGTTAGTGCATCTGTCCCGTAAGCTTGAGGACACTTGCCTCTCGTAACATACTTCTCCAACTTGTGGTTGCAAGGGGAGGCGAACAGATCGACTTCGGGAGATACTCCCAACGACAGAATCCATTTGAACGACTCCACATGGAGCGACCATTCGTTGTGGTTCAACTGGACCCTGGACAGAAAATCCGCTTGAACATTCTGTGAACCTGGGATGTAAACTGCCGAGATGTTTACTAGGTGAGTCTGGGCCCAGGACATGATCGGGTCTAATTCTCGTAGCAGAGAGAGACTCCGTGTCCCACCTTGTCTCTTCACATAAGACACTGCCGTGGTGTTGTCCATCCGAATCATTACAGATTTCCCCTCTAGCAGGTGTTGGAAAGATCGAAGACCCTGGTAGGCTGCTCGGAGTTCCAGTATATTGGAGACTGGAGTGTGTCTCTGAAAAGACCATCTCCCCTGTGTCATCTCTGTCAGACAATGAGCCCCCCAACCTGAGTTGCTGGCGTCTGTTGTGATTATAGTCCATGAGACTGGAACCAGAGAATGACAGTTGAGCAGATTCCTGCGTTGCAGCCACCAAAGAAGACTGTATCTCATGCTGGAGGAGATATGAATGTGCTGATCTTTCTCTTCTGTGTTCCATTGTTGTAGGAACCCTTTTTGGAAGGGCCTCATATGCCAGAGAGCCCATTTGACCATTGGAGCCGTGGACACCATGGTGCCAATGATTTTGAGGCACTGAGAGGCTTTCAGCCGAGGAGAGGAAAGAGCCGGAAGGATTCTCTCCCTCACTACCGGTATCTTCTCTAATGGGAGAGAGATTGAATTCTCGACGGTGTCGAATTGCGCCCCAAGATAGACTAGGCGCTGAGTGGGCTCCAGCTGACTCTTTTGTAGGTTTAGCAGCCAGCCAAACTCTTTGAGGGTCGATATGACCTGATCTCTGTGTGCCAATAACTGATCCTTTTCTTGGGACAGAAGCAGAAGATCGTCTAAGTAATGATGTAGACGTATACCTTTCAATCTTATGAAGGCTACCACTGCTAGAAGAACTTTGGTGAATACTCTGGGTGAGGTAGACAGGCCGAAGGGTAGGCAAATGAATTGCAGATGCTGATTCCGAACACAGAAGCGAAGATATTTGTGGAAGTCGGTTGCCACAGGTACATGAAAATACGCATCCTTTAAATCTATTGAGGCGAGCCAATCTCCCGGCAGTACTGCCCTTTGAATAGTTGAGAGTGTTTCCATCTTGAATTTTTCGTTCTTTATGAACTTGTTCAGGTATGTGAGATTTATAACAGGTCTCCAGGCCCCGTTCTTCTTCTGGACTAAGAAGAGGGGTGAGTAAACCCCTTGAAATTTTTCTTGTTCCGGAACCGGAGCTACCGCTCCTTGAGCCACCAAAGCGTCTACATAGGCGAGCAAGACTTCTCTTCTCTCTTCTAGACAGGGTAAATGAGTTGAGATGAATCTTGGAACTGGATCTGCCAGAAATGACCATCTGTGGCCTGTAGAGACCGTCCTGACGGTCCAAAAGTCCGTGATTGAGGCCGCCCAGACATGCTGAAAATGGAGAAGACGTGCCCCCACCTGACATGCCTGGACGGGCCCAATCTCAAAAAGATTTAGTGGAATCTTGTCCAGCAGGCGCTGGATTTTTTGATGACCTCCGAGTAGAGGATTGACCACCTCTCCAGTTTCTTCGGAAATCTCTATTAGGCTTGTAAGAGCGTGCATCTCTTGATCTCTCCGTGTATTGCCTCCTAGGTTGAGGCTTCTTCTGACCAAATAGTCGTCTGTCTTGCGGGAGGAAACCTGACTTTCCACCAGTAGCCTTGGCAATGGCGCTGTCTAGTTTGTTTCCAAAAAGGGAAGTACCCTCAAAAGGGATCTTACACCATGCCTGTTTAGAAGCTGGATCTGCAATCCACGGGCGAAGCCACAAGGCCCTCTTTGCTGTTACTGAGGATAGCATCGATCTGGACAGAAGACGCAGAACATCAATAGATGCTTCTCCTAAAAACACTGAAGCCAGCTTGAGTTCGTGAATAGGGGAACTTTCTACGGCTTCTTCCGAGAGACTTCCAAGTTTGGATTCTATATCGGAAACCCAGACTTCCATGGCTTTAGACATTGTTGCTAATGCCATCACAGGTTTGCAGGCCGCGCCGGCCGTCACAAAGATCCTCTTTAGGTCCAGATCTATCTTCCTATCCAAAGGGTCTTTGAAAGAGACCGCGTCATCTAGTGGCAAAGTGACATGCTTTGCTAATCTTGTAACTGCCGCATCCACAAGAGGAGCAGATTCCAGACGGGCGACATCTTCAGGTTTAAAGGGATATAATTTCCCAAGTTTGGAGGATAAGGAAGACTTACTATCCCCTTTACTCCATTCTTCAGTAATCACCTCTTGTAATTCAGAGAGGGAAGGGAAGTTGATACGCTCCTTACCAAGGTGCTTGAAGAACTTCCGCTGCTTTTTCTGAGGAGACACAGGATCCTCCCATCTGAGAGCTTCTTTAATGGCTCTGATCAGGGGTGAAACTAGGGCGAACTCAAAGCCGCCTACAGCCCCTTCTTCTTCCGAATCACTGTCAGATGACTTTGCAGAAGTAATACTCGGTTGAGAGGGGCCTTGATCTTCCTGCACTTCCCCTGGAGAACTGGATGTGGTGGGACCAAGTGGTGGGACTGTACCCCATTCTTTCAAGGACTGTTGTACTATTCTCTTCACTAGAGATTCCAATCCTCGATCCTTTTGCCCCCTCTCACCGGCTGCATGAGCAAAACATGGCTCACATAGGGACTTGTCCTCCGGGACATGCGCCCCACAACCCCAACAGGCTCTCTGGTGTGTGCGGTGACTCTGGTATCGTGTATGGTGTCTGAGGGAGGAATTAGAGCGTCTCCCTTGCTGCCTACTCCCTGATGGAGATTCACGGCATTTAGATCTGGAGGATGAACTCCCACGAGGTCTGACAGGGTCTCTTTCTTGTGGTAAATCAGGCCTGGGAGAGCTGATGGAAAAAAGAGAAAATCGGGGAGACACTGGATTTAGCCATGACCTAGGGACCAGCAAGCCCTCCCCGCCCCCCCCCTCTGAAAAATGCCAGCACCCACCTGTTGTGAGAGGGCTGGCCACAGGAGGGCGGTGACGCAGGATCCATACTTCAGGCCAAACAACCAGACTGATAAAGAAAGGTAATACATATCAGACACCATGTCAGTGATACATTGTGAGGTGACAACCCTCCGCCCCCCCCCCTCTGCAGTCAAGTCTCCATTGCACATACCTGTAGCAAGGAATCCAGAGACACTGGGAAGCTGCCGCAACGCCCACAGTACATTCCCAAAGTACAGGGGAATCGTCAGCTGTTTAAATCTCCCGCCGGAATGACGTCAGCGGTGATGCGGCCGCGATCGCTAATGCGCATGTGCGAACCAAGCCTCGACTTCGCTCGCGGCGCACTGCGCATGCGTGGGACCACGAAGCGTCTACCGATTGGACGCTAGAAGCAGAGGAGGAAGAGGAAGGGTTTGTTGGAACGCAGGAAGGGTTTGCTGGAACGCAGGAAGCGTTCCAGCGCCATTGGGCCAAACAAACAAATTGTACAGTGATAGGAAAAGAGACAAACAAAGTGTACATAAATAACAAATACCGCTGCCATGAAGGGAAGCAATGCGAATCTTCAGACCCATGTCAGAGAATGCCAATCAAGCTTCAGTCAACCGCAGAGAGCAGGGGATTTTAAATGTCACTCACCCGCCCGTGGCTGGGCTCTGGACATGCAGACACCATCCAAAGTATCCTAAGGTAAGCTGGACGTAGTAAGACATCAGAAGTGTAGGTCCTTGGAGGAGGACAAAAAATGAACACCTGCTGTACCTGAGAGCTGAAATTTATGGGAGGGGGGTCCTATACCCTTGGAGTGGAGGCGGGGTTAACCCACACGTAGGCTGCCATGGAGACAGACAGGAAATATATATATATATATATATATATATATATATATATATATATATATATATATATTTATATATATATATTTTGTATAATGTGAAAGATGATGATACCTAACATGTTACGCTTTAACCACTTCAGCCCCGGAGGATTTGGCTGCTCAAAGACCAGGCCCTATTTTGCGATTCGGCACTGCGTGACTTTAATGGACAATTGCGCGCTTGTGCGATGCTGTATCCAAATGAAATTGACGTCCTTTTTTTCCCACAAACAGAGCTTTCTTTCGGTGGTATTTGATCACCTGTGCACTTTTTATTTTTGCGCTATAAACAAAAAAAAAGCGACAATTTTGAAATAATAACAATATTTTCCACATTTTTTATATGAAATTCTCAAAACATAATTTAAAAATCAAAATTTTTTAACATTTTAGGCCAATTTGTTTTCTGCTACAAATTTTTGGTATAAAAAAAATTGATTGGTTTGCGCAAAGGTTTTTGCGTTTACTAACTACGGGAAAGATTTATGTCATTTTTATTGTAATGACGGCGATCTGCGACTTTTTTTGCTGGACTGCGACATTGCGGCGGACAGATCAGACCCCTGACTGACATTTTTGACACTTTTGAGGGTACCAGTGACATTACTACAGTAATCAGTGCTATAAATATGCACTGTTACTGTAAAAATGACAGTGGCAGGGAAGGGGTTAACTTTATTGGTGATCAAGGGGTTAAGTGTGTCCCTAGAGGCGTGATTCTAACTGTTAGGGGGCGTGGCTAGTGAAGTAACCACAGAAACATGCGATCCTATATAGCAGGATCACATAGCCTCTGTAATACAAAAAGATGTCAGCGCTGCTATATATACATATGATAAAAATAATAAGATAAAGTGCTAACTGTGCCTTATCTGTGTAATGCAGTAATCAATTCAATCCAGTATATAAATAAAAATATATATATACCAATGATAATATATCCGTAAGTGCATATAAAGATGCTATGCAAAAATATTAGAGTCCATATAAATCATACATAATATACAAAAAATATATATATATAAAGTGCTCTCAGTGCTCAAAGTGCTTAGTAAATGCTTCTTCAGGTGCTGCAAACGTGCTTCAATAGAGCTCCCCTGTGGTGACCCTACTCACCAAAAAGGTAATGGTCATAAGCCTGGGATTTAAATGTTGGTCCTAGTCCCGTCTGTGTGGATGATGGTGAGGGGTACAGTGTCCCAATATAAGGTGCTTGGGCTGTTAGATGGCTCAGTGACTCAAATAAAAAGAAGGAATTTCAGAGAGAACCCAACGGTAAATTCTAGAACCAGCCTGAGTTGTGGATTGGGATCAGTAATGGGTCACCCCTCCTCCACTCTTACCGTTGGCTACAAGCAGTCAGCCTCTTGTTAACATTCACAGCAATCAAAAGGCAGAAAACTGTTTCCAGAGACCACCAACAAAAGAATGGAAACTTTTTAGTAACAGTTTTGTAAAGAAAGTTTGGAATGTAAAATGTAGCACCTCCTGGTGGTCCGGATTATAGACTCAAGCCATAGTGGGAGATCGCGAGTGGCTGGCGGCCATCAGCGGCCAGTGAATGGCCAAAATGCACTTCTACTATCTTAGTCTCTACAGGATATAATAGACAAAGAGACTGATATTCCTGTCAAAATAGAATCTATTTGTGTTGTGTACATGGAAGTGCTTTCTCCCTCTTATAAACAGGATGGCACAAAAGAGCTTTAATTTTACGCATGCGCAAACGTTGAAATGATATGGCGTATAAGGGAGCCTTTGTTTTCACGTATGCATGAATGCAATGATGTTATGGCTAGGGATGATCGAACTTTTGAAAAGTTCGGTTCTACCAGAACACCTGAATATCCCGAAAGTTTGGTTTGGATTCCAGAACCCCATTGAAATCAATGGGACCCGAACTTCAGGTATCAAAAAAACCCATTTTGAAGCCCTAAAACCTAATAAATGTCCCTAAAAGTGCCTAGGGTTCTGGGTCATGCCCCAGGGACTATGAATCAGGCAAAAAAAAGTTCTTAAAAATTGTCGTTTTTGATAGAGAGCCAATTATTGAAAAAAATATTGGAAAAAAAATTAGATTTCTTTGGATTTAGTGTCTGGGGAGTCTAAAAAGTGCACCTGTGAAGTTTCAGCTCTGGAGCATGTCCAGAACCAGAAAAAAAACCTGATTATTTTTCTTAGAATTTCAGTAGCGCAGGGATGGTGTTACCCTCCTTTCACAAAGTGCAAATAAATGCACTACATAAACAAAGACTTTTGAAGGACTCTGTTCTTGCTTAGTGGGATGTTTTGGATTATTTATGCAATTTATGCACTTTATTTATTTGCACTTTATGAAAGGAGGGTAACACCATCCCTGCACTACTGAAATTCTAAGAAAGATAATCTGTTTTTTTTAGATGAATTTTAATTTATGTATAGTTGTCACTGAGGCTTTATCAGAGTCAGGTCACCCTAAACTACGGTCACCATAACATGGCAGAGTGGGGTCACCCTGGCATGGCAGAGTGGGGTCACCCTGGCATGACAGAGTCAGGTCACCCTAAACTCCGGTCACCCTGACATGACAGAGTGGTGTCACACTGGCATGGCAGAGCCAGGTCACCCTGAACTATTTTGCACAATAGCTAACTAGCAAGCACGTATACCTGCTGTAGATATATCAGCAGTGCAACGTGCTCACTAGACGGAACACGGACACTTAAAAGTATCCATACAAAAACTAGATTATTGAATCTAAGTATAGTGGTATATAGTACCCTAACTACACTGCATATCTCTTTCCTCACACTAAAAGAACAGCTCTATACAGCAGAAGATAATTGCAAAATGACACTGGAGCTTTACAAGCAGCAGGAGAAAAACAAATGCTTCCACTCTCTTCAAAAGCCTCTGTATTACAGTGCTAGAGGTTAGGCGGGGCTATGTTATATACCGGGGGGCGTATTCACTCCTGATTGTTCTCTGGACCCCGTAGTCACTCAAATCTCGTTCCTAGCAGACTCCTGCCCCCTCATTGGCTTTTACTGACGTTTCTGGGCCAATCACGGGCTTTTAAAGCCCAGTTCCTGTCCCATTGCATTTTGGGCGGTTCTGGTAACCGAATTCTGAACTTTTACCGCAAAAAGTTCGTAATTCGGCCGAATTTCGAACACCCAATGTTCAGGTCGAACCGATGGTTGACCTGAACCATTCGATCATCCCTAGTTATGGCCTTGCGTGATGCAAGCACGATGACGCAATGACGCAAATGCATCGCACGCACCATGATGCAGCGGCCATCTTTGGAAATTGTCTATAAATAAGGAAGAAAAACAAGCAAATGGCCATTTTAGTTTTCGCCATGTGGAGTTAGCTTTTTTCAACCCCCACATTATTTTCTTTATGCACTCATTTTTTAGTTACTTTGAGCATTATAACCCTGACAAAGTCTATTTTTAGATGAAACGTTTAGGTTTTTACTTTTCTGAGACCAAATTTTGGGGAGCACTTGGGGAGAATTTCCTTTCTGGTTGTGGGTTTTTACATGGCTTTTGTGGGGATTAACACCTGGAATTATTGAGGGACAATAGGTGGTTAGTCTAGTCTATCAGACATCAGGAGACTTTGTCAGTTTTAAGATTAGGTTATAGTTCCATCAAGACAGAAGTTGAAATCACCAGTATAGGCAGTAATACTAGAAGAGCTGCAGAAAATATTTCTAGAGACAGTTTTCCTTGAGGGACAGTTTTAGTACCCGATACTGGCAGTCAGTATAGCTTTTTCAAAATAAATAGCTAATTTGTGTTTGAGGGCCCGTTGTAGAAATTACAGAAAGGTCCAAGATTTATAGATACATACAGCAAAAATGTGAAGCTTTACTTGGCAGTATTGAGATTAACTGATTAGCTCAGATATCGGGAGCAGACAGTAACTAAATATAGTAGACGAATGGCCACCGTGGTAATCTCTCATTTCTCCCTTGTTAGGGGTCCCCTTTGAGTAAATATACATATATTTTCACATTTTCATTTATTATTTTTTTTATATATTGGTTAATAAAAAACAGAAGCTTAGGGGACCCTGACAGAGAAAGGAAGAGGAGTGGAGGAAGTAGAATTGCAAGTGACACTACTGAAGGTGCATTGGGATATGTAGGCTGAGAGCCAGCGAAGAGCACAGTCACAGAGACCAAAGGAGTAAAGTTTTTTGAGGAGGAGGGGTGGTCAACAGTATCAAAGGCAGCCAAAAGGTCCAGAAGTAGGAGTACAGAATAGTGTCCATTGCTTTTTGATGTTAGTAAGTCGTTTTTGAGTTTCAAAAAAGCAGTTTCAGTGAAGTGTTGTGGGCGAAATTCAGACTGAAGGGGATCAAGAAGGTTAATTCATGCACATTTTGTAATCCTTCCAACATTTTTTTGGCAATTGGCAATTTCACACTTTCATATGTGTATGATTTGATCACCCCCTATGCTAAGAGAGATTGTGCTTTTAGCTTTTTGGTCTTTCTCCAGTGGCGGGCGGACGCTGATCTCTGCATTGGGGGCATGTACGCTGGTCACTACATTGGGGGCACGCACGCTGATCTCTGCATTGGTGGCATGTATGCTGGTCACTGCATTGGGGGCACGCACGCTGATCTCTGCATTGGGGGCATGTATGCTGGTCACTACATTGGGGCATGCATGATGATCTCTGCATTGGGGCATGTACGCTGGTCACTACATTGGGGGCACGCACGCTGATCTCTGCATTGGGGGCATGTATACTGGTCACTACATTGGGGGCACGCACGCTGATCTCTGCATTGGGGCATGTACGCTGGTCACTACATTGGGGGCACGCATGCTGATCTCTGCATTGGGGGCATGTATGCTGGTCACTGCATTGGGGGCATGTATGCTGGTCACTGCATTGGGGGCACGCACGCTGATCTCTGCATTGGGGGCATGTATGCTGGTCATTGCATTGGGGGCACACACGCTGATCTCTGCATTGGGGGCATGTATGCTGGTAACTGCATTGGGGGCATGTATGCTGGTCACTACATTGGGGGCATGTATGCTGGTCACTACATTGGGGGCACGCATGCTGATCTCTGCATTGGGGGCATATATGCTGGTCACTACATTGGGGGCATGTATGCTGGTCACTGCATTGGGGGCATGTATGCTGGTCACTACATTGGGGGCATGTATGCTGGTCACTACATTGGGTGCACGGACGCTGATCTCTGCATTGGGGGCATGTACTCTGCATTGGGGGCATGTACTCTGCATTGGGGGCATGTATGCTGGTGACTACATTGGGGGCATGTATGCTGGTCACTGCAATATGGGGCACGCATGCTGATCTCTGCATTGGCGGCATGTATGCTGGTCACTACATTGGGGGCACGCACGCTGATCTCTGCATTGGGGGCATGTATGCTGGTCACTACATTGGGGGCATGTATGCTGGTCACTGCATTGGGGGCACGCACGCTGATCTCTGCATTGGGGGCATGTACGCTGGTCACTACATTGGGGGCACGCACGCTGATCTCTGCATTGGGGGCATGTATGCTGGTCACTGCATTGGGAGCATGTACGCTGGTCACTGCATTGGGGGCATGTACGCTGGTCACTACATTGGGGGCATGCACGCTGATCTCTGCATTGTGGGCATGTATGCTGGTCACTGCATTGGGGGCACGCACGCTGATCTCTGCATTGGGGGCACGAACGCTGGTCACTGCATTGGGGGCACGAACGCTGGTCACTGCATTGGGGGCACGTACGCTGGTCACTGCATTGGGGGCTCGTACGCTGGTCACTGCATTGGGGGCATGTATGTTGGTCACTGCATTGGGGGCATGTACGCTGGTCACTGCATTGGGGGCATGTATGCTGGTCACTGCATGGAAGGGGGCATGTACGCTGGTCATTGCATTGAAGGGGGCATGTACACTGGTCACTGCATTGAAAGGGGGCACGCTGGTCACTGTGCATTGAAAGGGGGCACGCTGGTCACTGTGCATTGAAAGGGGGCACGCTGGTCACTGTGCATTAATAGGGGGCACGCTGGTCACTGTGCATTGAAAGGGGGCACGCTGGTCACTCTGCATTGAAAGGGGGCACGCTGGTCTCTCTGCATTGAAAGGGGGCACACTATACCTTAATTACTGAAGGCCCCTTTCACACTTTTGCGACCTCAAAGTCACGCAATTTTTTACAGCGTTTTTTGCCGCAAAGCAATTCCTATTACATTTTTCTATTTGCGCCCACCCCCCCCAAAAATTTTGAGCACCAGCCGCCACTGTCTTTCTCTATTTACTCATCTGAAGGGTGTCCTGGCCTGACTTCATTTCCACGTACCTTCTCTTATTAGCAGCATTTTCATCTTGAATTTCCAAGACTGGTAGTTGTGATTTGTCAGATTTGCAAATAAAGGTTTTGTTGCAGCTGTGTTGCTGGCCATTTTCTTTTATTCTTTTGCAGTCTTCTTTCTGTTGCTGTATCTTGCACTTATCTGCTGTAGCTAGCTATGACTGGGTTTTTAGCTTTTCTCTGGGTGTCTGGGCCCATAACCTGTTAAAAGTTCTGTATATAGCCCTATATACAGAATTTCTAACAGACAGATAGTGGACAGTCCACATGGACTTTGATGCTTGAAGGAGAAGTACAGCTAAAGCACATTTGGCTGTACTTTTCCTGTGGTCACAGGAGTGCAGTTCATTCTGCACACCTGTGATCAGTTTGCAGCAGACAGCGGACTGAACCCCACTGTCAGATGACATCACAGTACAGGTCAAGGCTTGGGCAAGATAGAAACAATGAAGTCGGGACCTGCTCACATGCCTGGTATGGCATCTTCTCAGCCTCTTAGTGAGCTGCTGAGTCGGCCGCTCCTGCCCCCTTCATAGCACAAGGCTCCAGTGAGCAGGGTGGGGGGGCAGAGCAGCTCTCTGCTCAGGGGCTGGTGATAGGGAGATGGGTTCAGGGAGGTAGGTTCCCAGTCCTAAAGCCAGCGGACTGATGCTGCATTCACATAGGTAAGTATGTATCTTAAAAAAAAAACTGAAAACAGGAAAATAAATGTTATTCAAGGAAAAGACATATAGACATACAGATGCAGCTACAAACCTATAAACACTGCCATCTACTAAATACTGATGCACAGTAGTTGTTGCACAAAATACAATTTTGTATTCTAGCAATATATTTGCATCAACTTGAGTTCATAGCAGTGCTTTGCTTTCTTTAGGATTTCTATTACTCTGGGTCATGGCAGGCGATCCTTTTGTCCAGTTTTAATCTTGCTGTTTTGAACCTCAAGGGATGGGAGTATCGGCCGTGTTTTCTCTGATACCGATGTGCTACTAGGGCAAATTTATGAATCTATCAGCTTCACCTTAAGCATACATTTTGTACATCTAAAATGAAGGCAGAGGTTGGTACTGTTCTATACACATTGTTGACATTACCATTATTCTGTCCCTCTCGATTGTACACATACATCTCGTATATTTATACAGCCTGGGTCATTATTGCGGTTCCTCTCCTGGTGTATATCTGCTCCCAAGCTGCCCCGGGTGTGGTTTATTTGCGTTCTGGTACTACAAACAAATTATTCAGGAGCTATATAATGGACCATAGAAAACAAGTAATAAATGAAAGTAAAAATAAGCTGATATGTGATAATCCAGTAATAGATAAATGAGCAAACAAGATATCCACCCACAGCTAAGAGGAACATATATCGCACCAAGGATGGTGTAATACACAAGAGAACAACATAGAAGACCTCAAAATGTAGTGCTGGTGGATGTGGGTCTATTCAGCCAAAAAAAAATATTTTGCTGGCTGTTACTTGTAGTCCCACAACGTTGGATAAATCCACAAATAGATGATAAAAATATACAAAGTTTATTAAATGAATAATCCTAAAATAAAGACAATAAAAACAGACTGATGATGGTATTTATAAATATTGAGAGCCATTATATCAGTAAAACAGCACAGGAAGCTGCACAAAGGCTTCACATACCATTCAGGAACCAGTACTGAAAAGGAGACGGGAAATGGTCTGTCCAGGTAAGAACACCCCCATCTCCAAGATGGTAAATCAGGCAATTCACAGAGATATGCAGCTGTGTGTAGCACCTCTGTAAGGTCTCCATGAGTGGTGGAATGCCAAGGTGAGGATGGCCACAGGACACTGACTGCTCACCAAAACAAAACTATCCATTGCCATGTGGCGGCGGACCCGCTGTGTCCTTAGCAGAGGTGGGGGACTTGAGTCACATGACTTGACTTAAGTCACTAGTTTGAGGACTTGAGACTGGCTTGACTAAAATTAATAAAAGTCTCGACTTGACTTTGACTTGGTATTCATGACTTTAGACTTGACTTTGACTTGAGACATATGACTCGAAATAAATTTAAATATTTGCATTTTCTCAAGATGTGTTAAAGCAAAATGAATGTGCCTATTATGTTTCTGACACCACAGTCACTTAAAACACCTCAGTGTGTTCTGATTTTTAGGACATTGGCTGTTTAACAATGGAAATACTTAACATGTTTTTAGTGACTGTGGTGTGGAAACATGACCGGACAAAGGATTTTGAGCTGTTTAGGCATTCAAAGTGTTTCTTTAATATGCCAAGAAAAAAGCACTAAGCAGTTTTGTTAATGTTGAAAATAAAACAAAACCTTTCCTGACCACTGACTTTTAACTGATTTAAAGGTGAAAATTGGGGTAGATCAGTATTTTGATTTGTGACTTGACCAAAACAAAGGACTTGACTTGACTTGCTTGACTTCTAGCAGGGACTCAACTTGACTTGCTTGCTTTTTGCCTCAGTAACTTGGGACTTGCTTGAGACTTGAAGGTTAAGACTTGAGACTTGCTTGTGACTTACTCCCATGTCTGGTCCTTAGAACTTGAAGCGAGTACGTTGGCTGGATGTGGGCGGCCAGGGCGGCCGAGAGGCACAGGGAGATAATTCCTATGTAAACCTCTATTGGCTGTTCATGTCACATGACCAGAAGAAGGGCCATGCCCAAAACGTTTCTTCATGATGACAGCCCCATGACAGTCTGCTGGATATTGGATCCATCATCCATTTGTGTACACGCCATCACTACTGGTTTCTGTGGTAGCCACTGACATAATTTCCCTGCGCCTCTCAGGCCGGCCTGGCCGCTCTCATCCAGCCGAAGTACTCACTTCCAGTCTGAAAGGACACAGTGGGTCTGCTGCCACACTGCAACGGATACATTTGTTTTGGGGAGCAGTCAGTGTTCTGTGGCCTGTCCTCACCTCGGCATTCCGCCACTCATGGAGACTTTACAGAGGTGCTACAAACAGAATCATATCCCTGGGAATCGGCTGATTTACCATCTTGGAGATAGGGTGCTCTTACTCGGGCAGACCATTTCCCGTCTCCTTCTCCGTACTGGTTCCTGAATGGTATGTGAAGCCTTTGTGCAGCTTCCTGTGTTGTTTTACTGATATGATGTATCTCAGTGTTTATGTATACCATCAAACATATAGAGGACTAAATTCTCTGGGAAATGGCATTTCCCTTTACACCTCAAAAATGAAACCCGTGATCTGGGAATGTGTTAGTGTATCTGAAATATTTTTGTGAAACTACCCCTTGTTTTACATTGACACACCAAGGATTCCTCAAAAGGGTCCAAAGCTTTTTTCATGGTCACCTGGTAAACATACAACAAAGTTTCGGAGCCACACAGGGTCCCTTCATCAGGCAAGTGACAAAAGCTTTGCACCCTTTTGAGGAATCCTTGGTATGGTAATGATATTTCTTCTCTTTGATCATCCACAGGTTCCAGCCTATGGTCATTACAGCACTCAGCATTTCTGAACAGCCATTTTCTTGAACGTGTGCATAGGGAATATTGCGTTTGGACTTGTGTTACATTTGGGTGCACCATTTACATTTGTTTTTAATTTTGATGTTTTGTTGTACTTGTTTTCTTAAAAACAAAAAAGTTTTTAATAAAATTGATGGAATTTTTTCTCTTGTATCGTGTCCAAAAACTTTCTTTGTGTCTGAAATTTGTGTAGATAGGATGTGGTTCCCCTCTGTTTTTGTTTGTCATTTTGACAAGGAACCCACTGCTTTTTTTTGTACATAAAAAATGCGTTGGGGCTTTAATGTGTGTTACTAATCAATGTAAGAGTAAACTATAGTTCATTTACAACAGCTCTCCTCAACAGCTGCAAGTGTGCTTATGGAGCGCTATCATAGCCCTTTTTTAATCTCGTTATTGAGGGGCATAAATGGTAAAGAGGAAGCGCCAGCCAAGCAATCGGCAAACAGCACTTAGTATCGGTATGGCACTGTGATATGACAAACAAAAAATGCTCTTTCAGATTCTCTCATAAAATTATGCAAACATAATAAACAGTGCAATATAATACTGTAATAAATTACCCTAAAAGTAGTCCACAGACTATAAAGTGCAGAAAAGTGAACCACAATGGGTGCTATAAATAAATAAAAAAGTCTTTGGTAAGGAGTGACAATAAAAATTATTAATGTGATCCAATTAATGATTACTTATTGTGAGGGGACTTCACACAGCTTGTATTCCCAAGTGTCGCATGCAGACCCACTGTGATTACACTATGGAATAAATGGCTGCTTACCAGAAAGAAATAGACAAAAAGCTGTAGCTATCATAAGCTTTAGACAGACGCTGGTCCCAGCAAATAATAGGATCTCTTTAGGTAACAGCACTCCGTGAATCAATATTCTTCGTGCATGTTCAAACGTTCCAGAACTCGTATGCAAGTGAATAAGAGACTGATGCATTACCTTAAAACCTTCTTTAATATGTTAAAAAATAGTTGCACTAACATTTGGATGAATGGATAACAGCATAAAACAAATGTGCACGGCCACCTGCAGTGCGGACCATGCGTGGTGATGACATGGCTGTTCCACCCTTTTCCCCTCAGAAGGCATCAACTGGGATTGGAGTTGCATTTTTACTGCCCCTTAACTGGTCCCCCTTATGCTGAGGCAGTGGCTGTACACATGCCAAGGCCACAATTCTATACTTTTCAGCTGTGGCAGGAATTATATCTCCTCTTGAGCATTCAAGTTGATGCAACCACCATTGTGCGTGATTGCAGTGTGGTTGTCTGGGATTTGTGGGTTAAACCAGACAGTGAGCAGGCAATACAACGCCTCCTTAATGCCTGTTAATTGCAGTCTGAAAAGTAATCCAAATATAGTTCATGCTTCAGACAGCAAAGCAGATTTGAAGGAGGCCATAGACTTCTATAGGGGCTTTGAAATGTGGCAAAGCACAATGAAAGAAACATGGGGTAAAAGTTTATAAAGCACAGCCTAGAAAAGTAGCACAAACTCACCGGTGTGAACAGAATTGTAAACCAACCATTATTTAGTGGTAGCTGCTTTGATTGGCATTCAGGGTGCTTTAAAAACACAGGCCGAATGCCACATTTTGTAACAAGTGTAAACGAGGCCTAATGCCTCGTACACACGCAACGATTATCGGCCGACCGATCGTCCGTCTTTTGTCCTGAGTTGTATTTTGTTGGTTGGAATGTGCCTAGACTGCACACGATTTTTCTCGGCCAACAAAAACCTACTTCAGAAGTGATGTCATGTGCTGGTTTACTTTCCGTGTGTTTTTTCTTCTCTGAGCATACCCTGTCTTGCTCATCAGATTTTTGTCTGCCGAAATCTGTACTGACTGACGGAAAATCGGCTGTTGTGTTGACGGCCAACAAAAATTTTATAGCCTGCACACCAGATTTTATTCGGCCGAAAAGTCGGAGCCGGTTGTCGAAAGCATCATACTAACAAGCCGGACGTTGGCTGAAAATTCCCGGCCAATAATCGATGCGTGTGTACGAGGCATTAGGCTCCATCATCACTAGTGTTTTTCATAAGCTCAAAAAAAGCTAGGCTGGATGAAAAACACTGATAATAGCATTTTTGTGCCAGCTTCTAGTAGCTTTTAGAAGCATTTAGCAATTTATTAGTGTTTTTTCAGTACATAAAGATAAAAAAAAAGATCAATAAAAGCTGTTAGTAGCATTATGAGCAGTTAGGAGCATTCAGCGTTTGTTTGTTTTTTTCTGATGGAAAAACGCTCCAAATAATTCTACAAAAAATGCTAATAGCCTAAAGTAGCATGCATGGACACATAGAATAACCTTATTTAGCCTCTAGGAGCAGAAAAAAATGCTGCTATCAGCTTCTAGCAGCTTAACCGCTTGCCAACCGCCGCAAGTAGATATACTGCGGCGGTCAGCCCCGGCCAGACAAAGTGACGTATATATATATATATATATATATATATATATATATATGTGTCTAGCCTGTGACCGGTTTGTGAGCCAATAGCGGGCGCGCGCCCGCCCCGGCTCGTTCACTGAGGAGTCCGCGCGTGTGACCGGCGGACCCGATGTCCGCCGGTCACACTACGATCGTCGATAGAGAGGGAGAAAGGCAGGCGGCTAATGTAAACAAGCTGCCTGTCATTCTCCTCTGTGTAAAAATGGAGATCAGACGGTTCTACTATGTAGAACTGTTGATCTCTGTTTTTACAATAGTAGACATGTCCCTAGGACACATTTAACCCCTCCCTCTCCAATACAGTCAACCCCTTCCCTGCCAGTGTCATTTTTACAGTAACAGTGCATATGTATAGCACTGATTACTGCAGTAATGTCACTGGTAACCCCAAAAGTGTCAAAAATGTCAGTCAAGGGTCCCATCTGTCCGCCGCAATGTCGCAGTCCCGCAAAAAAAATCGCAGATCGCCATTACTCGTTAAAAAAAAACCACCAAAAATGACAAAAATCTTTCCCTTTGTTAGTAAACGTGATAACTTTTGCGCAAACCAATCAAAATACGCTTTTTGCGATTTTTTTTACCAAACATATGTAGCATAAAACAAATTGGCCAAAAATGTTAAAAAATTTTGATTTTTACATTTTTTTGGGGGGGAATTTCATATAAAAAAATGTGAAAAATATTGTTATTTTTGCAAAATTTACGCTCTTTTTTTGTTTATAGCGCATGATCAAAAAATTGCACAGGTGATCAAATACCACCAAAAAAAAAGCTCTGTTTGTGGGAAAAAAAGGACGTGAAATTCGTTTAGGTACAGCGTCGCATGACCGCGCAATTGTCCGTTAAAGTCACGCAGTAAAAAATCGCAAAAAAAACCCTGGTCAGGAAGGGGGTAAAATCTTCCAGGGCTTAAGTGGTTAAAAAAAACACTAGTGTGCATGGAGCCTGTGTGTTAAAGAACAGGTTAAGGCCACTTTCACACTTGTCGCTCCGTCTGCAGACTCCGTTTTTCTCAGCAGGGGATCAATCCACCGATCCCCCACTGAGCAGGTGGATGGCAGCTCTGTCTCCGCGCTGTGTGAGGACACAGAGCTGTCAAGTCTCCACTGTTCTCTATGGGGGGATCGGATGAGAACAGACTGTCTGTTATCAGCTGCATAAGGGGTTGGAGAAGTGGGGGTGGAGACTGTGGAGGATGGGGTGTCATCAGAAGGCACATACAATGATCTTCCCAATGAAGATCAGTGTAGGGCAAAATTCTGACCATTGGAGGATGGGCAGGCTATTCCCCCCCAGCACAGCCAGCAAACTGACCACACTGGGAAGGATGTGCTTATAATAGCATAGTCAGTTTAAATTAGAAAAGCAGGCGGACTGGCTGGATTACCAGGTATTTCACACAACGAAAGAAATATAAAGAGGATGGTTCATGGTACAGCATACACATATAAGGAATATGGAATGTTGGGGTAACATATACTCTAAGGCTGGCTATACATGGTTTGAATCTTGGCCAGTTCAGCTGGTCATTTAACTTGGGTACAACCAGCTGGCCAGATTTACTATTACTTCTATAGCTGCTAGCGATAATTACTCTGGAGAAGACGATGGCCCGGCAGGAGGGATTCCCGCATCAGCATTCAGCAACTGTCTGTGTTGATGGGGGAATCCAGCAAATTTATTTTCTGCAACCCGTAACAAGTTATCATGTAGAAGAGATGTACAAAGAAATAATACATATTTTGCATTGTTATAAATAACATGTTTGGTACTAAGAATGACAAATCTGAATGTGTGGCAAAACAGACTCTATCCATCAAGCTCATTAGTCCCCATTCACACTAGCGCGACTTGTCAGGTAGGTACAATGCCCGGCGGGTGTGGAGATGCGATTCGGTGTACATCTTGTAATATGTATGCGTTCCTCAGACATGTGATCGAGGGCGAATACAAATGCGCAAAATGTAAGCACGTTGCTTCCCTGGAAGCTCAGGTCCTGAATCTAGGGAAGCAGCTGGCAACACTGAGACGAATGTCCATACCAGAGGAGAGCCAGGATCGTACCAGTCAGGTGCAGACAAGGGCCTGCACAGAGGTGGGCGGAGTATTGGAGGTGCAGGCATCAGAGCAGAGTAGAGGGGTGACAGTTAGGAGGGGTAGAAGGGGACAAGACAAGGAGGCTGATCCTGGGCTGGAACACCCCAATAGATACGCCCCGTTGTGTGATGTTGGGGAAACCAGTCAGGGACCAGCATTGCTGGAGCAGAGCGACGCCCCTAGCTGCCAGGGGAAGAACTCCTCCAGTGAGGCCGGGAGAAAGGGAAAGGAAAGACAGGTGCTGGTGGTAGGGGACTCAATTATTAGAAGGACAGATAGTGTAATCTGTGACAAAGACCGTGTGCGCCGAACAGTCTGTTGTTTGCCGGGCGCTCGGGTTCGGCACATCGCGGATCGGGTGAACAGATTATTGGGTGGGGCTGGGGAAGACCCAGCTGTCATGGTACACGTGGGTACCAATGACATAGGCAGAGGAAGACGGAGAGTCGTAAACAATTTCAGGGACTTAGGCGCTAAGTTGAGGACTAGGACCTCCAAGGTAGTATTTTCCGAAATACTACCTGTACCTCGAGCCACACCAGAGAGGCAGCGGGAGATTAGGTAAGTTAACGAGTGGCTGAGGAGCTGGTGTAGTAAGGAGGGTTTCGGGTTCCTGGAGAACTGGGCCGAATTCTCAGTCGGTCACCGGCTCTTTGGTAGGGACGGATTGCACCTAAATGGGGTGGGTGCAGCCGTACTGGGTGAGAGGATGGCCAAAAAGTTAGAGGGGCTTTTAAACTAGGGAATGGGGGGGAGGGTACAGATGCAGAATTAGCCAGTGGAAAGCAAGTTTCAGAGGGCAGAAATGGGGGCATTAGCGGTAGGGTGTTCGGAGCTCCTATACCCAGGGTGGGTACGGGGAAAAATCAAGAGAGCAGCCTAAAAACATCAAATGAGGATAAATGTAACCGATCAAAATTACGAGGCTTGTATACCAATGCCAGAAGCCTGGCCAACAAGATGGGAGAGCTGGAGCTGCTGATGTTTGAGGAGGACTTAGATTTTGTGGGGATAACTAAGACTTGGTTTGACAGCTCTCATGACTGGATGGCGACCATTCAGGGGTATTCCCTTTATCGCAGAGATAGAGAGGGTAAAAAAGGGGGAGGGGTATGTTTGTATATTAAGAACAGTATACAGGTAAATATGAGGGATGATATTAATAATGAAGCTATGGACGAGGCAGAATCCCTATGGGTAGAGCTTCAAAGGAAAGGCACGGTGGGGAAGGTAATATTGGGCGTATGCTATAGGCCCCCCAACCAGAGGGAGGAGGGTGAGGCGGACCTCATGTTACAGATAGGATTGGCAGCAAGGATGGGAAATGTCATTATAATGGGGGACTTTAATTATCCTGATATAGACTGGGCAGAAGGAACCGCGCATTCAGCCAAGGCTCGGCAGTTCCTAAATGTTTTGCAGGACAATTTCATGGGTCAGATGGTGAATGCACCAAGAAACAATGCGGTACTTGACCTACTGATTACCAACAATACAGACCTGCTCACGGATATAGAAATACGGGACAACTTAGGGAACAGTGACCATAGGTCAATTGGTTTCAGTATTAATTACAGTAATAGGAAACACAAGGGTAATATAAGGACACTGAATTTCAAAAGAGCCAATTTCCCTAAACTGCGCTCGCTGCTAGAAAATATCAAATGGGATAGAACCCTGGGAACAAAGAACACGGAGGAAAAATGGGAGTGCTTCAAGAGCATACTTAACAAGGGGGTGGGCCAGTGCATTCCACAGGGAAATAAATTTAAAAGAGCAAAACTAAACCCTGGGTGGCTAAACTCCAACATAAAAATGTATATTAGAGCTAAAGAAAAGGCCTTCAAAAAATACAAGACTGAGGGGTCATTGGCAGCATTTAAGCACTACAAAGAGTGTAATAAGAAATGTAAAGACGAAATCAGGGCGGCTAAAATAGAACACGAGAGACATATAGCGGAGGAGAGTAAAAAGAACCCCAAGAAGTTCTTTAAGTATATAAACAGTAGGAAAGCGAGGCCAGAGCACATTGGCCCCATAAAAGATGATAAAGGAAAAATGGCCACAGAGGACAGAGAAAAGGCGGAAGTGTTAAATAATTTCTTTTCTTCAGTCTTCACAAAGGAATCGGGGGGCTACACGAACCCCGCTTGTAAGGCCGAACTAAATAATACACCTCAGGAAGTGCCGCCATGGCTAACAGAGGATAGACTTAGAGCTAAACTAGAGAAACTTAACATAAATAAATCCCCGGGACCGGATGGCTTGCACCCAAGGGTTCTTAATGAGCTCAGCCAGGTGATTGCCAGACCATTATTCTTGATCTTTAAGGATAGTTTACAGACGGGTATGGTGCCAGCTGATTGGAAAAAAGCCAATGTGGTACCAATATTTAAAAAGGGGCCGAGATATATCCTGGGTAACTATAGGCCGGTCAGCCTAACATCAGTAGTCTGCAAAATTTTGGAGGGGATGATAAGGGACCACATACAAGACTTTAGTAATGAAAACGGTATTATAAGTAGTAATCAGCATGGATTCATGAAAAATCGTTCGTGCCAAACCAATGTATTAACCTTCTACGATGAAGTGAGCTGCCACTTAGATAAAGGTAAGCATGTGGATGTGGTGTATCTGGACTTTGCAAAGGCCTTTGACACCGTTCCCCACAAACGCTTACTGTACAAACTAAGGAAGGTAGGTATGGACCATAAGGTGAGTAACTGGATAGAGAACTGGCTCCAGGGGAGAGTACAGAGGGTGGTGATTAATGGGGAGTACTAGGATTGGGTGGGTGTGGAAAGTGGGGTCCCCCAGGGTTCTGTCCTGGGACCAATCCTGTTTAATTTATTCATAAATGATCTAGAGGAGGGGATATCTAGTACAATCTCAGTATTTGCAGATGAAACTAAATTTGGCATGCCAATATCTTCTATGCAGGATGTGGAAATCTTGCAAGCAGACCTGAACAAAATAACGGGGTGGGCAACTACATGGCAGATGAGATTTAATGTAGAAAAATGTAAAGTAATGCACTTGGGGGCCAGAAACCAGAAAGCAAGCTACTCACTAGGGGGGGAACCTCTGAGTGAGTCTAGGATGGAAAGGGACCTGGGGGTACTGGTAGACAACAGGCTTGGCAGTGGCATGCAATGCCAAGCCGCCGCAAGCAAAGCCAACAGAATACTGGGTTGTATAAAAAAGGGGATTCACTCCAGAAATAAAGAGATTATTCTTCCACTCTACAAGACTCTGGTCCGGCCACATCTGGAGTATGCTGTCCAGTTCTGGGCACCGGTCCTCAGGAAGGATGTGCTGGAACTGGAGAAAGTCCAGAGAAGGGCAACAAAAATATTTAGGGGAATGGAGGACATCAGCTATGAGGAAAGACTACAAGCATTGAACCTATTCTCTCTGGAGAAGAGACGATTGAGGGGGGATATGATATCAATGTACAAATACTGTACTGGCGACCCTAGCATAAGGAACAAACTATTCAGAGAAAGGAGATACAATAAGACACGTGGCCACTCACTAAAACTTGAGGAAAGGCGGTTTAACCTTAAAGTGCGTAAGGGGTTCTTCACTGTAAGAGCGGTAAGGATGTGGAATTCTCTTCCACAAGCAGTCGTATCAGCGGGGAGCATTGATAGTTTCAAAAAACTATTGGATGGACACCTTAAAGACCACAACATACAGGGGTATACAATGTACGGTTAAAAGCAAACACACACACACATCATAGGTTGAACTGGATGGACTTATGTCTTTTTTCAACCTCACTAACTATGTAACTATGTAACTATGTCAGGCGACTTGGTCGCCTGACAAGTCGCAGTGGGTCGCCTGCCATTGATTAGCACAGGACCCATTCTAATAGGAGCGACACAAGTCGCTCCGACTTAGAAAAAGGGTCCTGTATTACTTTGGGGCGACCTGGAGGCGACCTGCATTGACTTCAATGATATGAAGACCATGCATGTCGCGCCGAGGACTTCACAGGTCGCCCCAGCAAGTAGCGTCGCCCCTGTCTGAACGGGCTCTGGGATGTTACAAATCAAACGGTGCGGTGAAATATTATTGTAAACATATCATTTCCCACTTTGTAAATATACTTTTTTTTTTTTTAAGTACATTTTATTAGCATCACACGAAACTGAACAAAATTCTACCTAAAATGTAAATGTAAATTAAATTTGATTTGGATTATGTTACAATGCTTTTGTGTATATATGCTGCCTATTTACTTTTAGGATAATCACTATTTTTTTTTTTCATAAACTGAAAATAAACATTAAATAAAAAAGATTTTCCATTGCAAATAAAGCAGTTTTACCAAATACACATATTTTTAAACTGTTGCAAAAATGATAAATTCATTTAAAGTTTCTATTGGATATAAGCAGTCGAATTAATATAAATCATTTAAATGTTAAAAATGACAACATCTGAGCACCCCCTCCCCCATGTAGCTGCATACAGAAGACTCTTAGCACCGTGTTGTAAATGTTTGTGTGACAGAACTGAGGGGTGGTCTGCCCACAATGCCTTCTTTTGGAAGTTGTAGAGCGAAGAAGATGAATTTCAAGTGTATTCACAGCCAGGTTAGGGTGGGGGCTCAATGATAGCACCCCCTCGGAGACTTTCACCTTACCTCTCTATTCCTTTACCTAGAGTTCAATTCTTGGGAAACCTTTGGAGTTCTCAATGTGGTCTATTGTCCAAGAGCGTATTTAGGAAATTTCAGAATCAGATCAAGGTAGGAAAGGAACCAAAGGGCTGGGGAAGGTTAAGATAGAAACAAAAAAAGGGCTGTTCTGTTCTCCCCCACTGCCCCCTCCATACACTATTCCACCCCCCCCCACCCCCTCCTCTTCTTATCAGTTTTTCCTATCTCCTGGCTTAAGCCTTGTTGTACCATTCATAATCACTTTTCATGTCTAACCAATCCACAGCCTCTCACTGCCTTCCCCCTCCCCATTTGCCACTGTTTATAAATGAGTCAGATGAGATCAGAGAGCAAAGCGTCTGCATCTACTTTCTCACTCTAATTCAAGTAGTTCCACTTCAATAACCTCTAGCACACCTTCCTAGATATTGCTGAGATCACACTTTGGATACCTGGCTGCCAGGTAAGAAATGGCTGGTGCCCTTATTGCTTTATGGTACATCTTCTACCAACAAAATGTAAGATATATATGTATATATATATATATATATATATATATATATATATACATATATATATTTATCACACATGCTGAAAGAGAGCACTTCAAATTACATAGGCAAAACACAGTTAAGACACGATTGGATTACTTTCTCTCTGACATTACAGCAGAGACACTTTGGCACACGCTTCTTTGTATACAGACTTTGATATACATTTATTTTAACAGCCTTTGACGTTCCCTCAAATGCATGACATTTCTATTTTTTCAGATCCGCAAACAGTTTGCCACAAAGTATCTTATCTTTTTAATTTCCAGTGTTTTTTATTAAGGTTTTACGAAAAGGTAAACAAAATTTACAACAGTGCAAAGTGTGCCGTATCTTATCTTTTTATACATTGTATTCTCATATTGCAATTCAACCCAATATTTAGATATTCTGTGTGCTCATCTTTTGCATTCATCTAATACAAATATGCTAGGTCGCAAGCACATTCATACAATTTAACCTTAATTAATGAATGGTTCTTTGGAATTGTATTTCTGTTAAAAAAAGTAACAAGAACATGATTGTTAAAATGAATTGTTTAGGCAGAAAGACGCAGCATATATTATGTTTTTACTACTGGTATTTGTATGTTATTACAGACCACCCTGTGGCCCTTGAAAAATCCCAATCCATACAGTTGGAATAGTTTGTTAGCCTCATATGTCCATATGGATTGGAGGACTTCCAAACTACCCCTGCCTGCTTTTGTTTTGCAGCATATATTATGGTCTCTCATGCTTTTTTTCCCTAATGCACAAACATCAAGGTACACACATAACCCTTAAGACCCCGTTCAGACTGCGGCGACACGACTTGGTGGGGCGACCTGTGAAGTCGCGGTGCACAGCGTGCACCGCGACCTCTGCGCGACTTGCACAGACTTCATATCATTGAAGTCAATGCAAATCACCTCCAGGTCGCCCCAAAGTAGTACAGGACCCTTTTTCTAAGTCGGAGCGACTTGTGTCGCTCCTATTAGAACGGGTCCTGTACTATTCAATGGCAAGCGACCCACCGCGACTTGTCAGGCGACCAAGTCCCCTGACAAGTCGCGCTAGTGTGAATGGACCCTCAAACTCACAAGCAAAATTTCATGAAATAGCAGCTTACCAAACATTAGATGTGTTGGCGGCATTCGTTTTGTTTTTAGGCTTTCTTTCCTTTATTTTTAACTGGTGATCCTGCCAGTAAGTCTGTTGTTTTTCAACAGAACAAGCTATCCTGCAGCTGTAGCAGTTAAAGGGTTGAGATAAACCATTTAACACTAACAGGGGTGCTTACAAAGATCAGCTTTTATTTAATTATGTAAAACCTTTTTCCCAAAAGGAACAACACTGGGGCTGCAACTGTTTAAAAAGTGTTAAGCCTCGTACACACGCACTGTTTGTTGGCCGACCGATCGGCCGTCTTTTGTCCAGTGTTGTTGTGTTGGTTGAAATGTGCTCTAGACTGCACACGAATTTTGTCGGCCAACAACAACCAACTGCAGAAGTGATGTCATGTTCTGGTTTACTTTCCGTGTGTTTTTTCTTCTCTGAGCATGCCCAGTCTTGCTCATCTGGCTTTTGTCGGCCGAAATCTGTAATGACTGACGAACAATTGGCCGTTCTGGTGACGGCCAACAAAAATTTTATAGCCTGTACACCAGATTTTGTTCAGCCGAAAAGTCGCAGTCGGTTGTCGGAAGCATCATACTAACAAGCCGACAATCGGCCGATCGGACGTTGGCCGAAAATTTACGGCCAACAATCGGTGCGTGTGTACGAGGCTTTAGCTGGAGTTTGGCTTGTACTTAAATCTGCTAGTACATCTAACTCCCCCCCAGACTGACAATACTGCTGTACTGCTGTCAAAAGGTGTCTCTGTTGCTGCTTTATCCAAAGTGTAGAAATCCTAAGACATTAATAATATATATAAAATAATAAAAAATGAATGCAGCCACCACATATATTCCATTTCTAGCATTGGGTTTAATACTCAGGTGTCAGGATATATACCCCACCCGTTATTTTCACATACAGACATCAATCAAATATCTAAATCATTCCCTCACACAAATAATTCCCATGTATGTAACGATTACATGCTGTGACTCCTTATGCAAACCAAGTTTTACACAAGTCAGGTTGTGTATTGTAGCATAAGCTGCCAGCTGCATATACAGAGAATACTGCCCTTTGCTAGTGATCAAATTGAAATGTTCCACATTGGCAAAGCTATGCAATAAAGTTTGATCTAAACAGAAACACATTGGATGGTGGAAGTCCTGTGAAAATAGTTTATCTCAATTTTGCCCCAGTATTGGATGCTGTACAGTACCCCATACATGTTTAATCTATACAATAAGGTCTTTTGGAGTTGATGAAATGATATGTACATGCATGGATATGAAATTAGATGCATAAACAGATCCAGAAAGTAGAAATTATTCATTTTCTGAATGGTCTAAAAATGTAAGTAAGTAGTGAGCCCTAAAATTTTGCCCTGAGGCCAATGTGTTTATTCTTAGTATAGAGGTTGGAATTAAGAGCTCAATTTTAAGGGTTGCTGATAATGCAATATTATGCAGGGAAATACATTTGGGGATCTGGCTTCTTTACCAAAAAAATATAAAATAGCGGGCTGAGCAGCTACATGGTCGATGAGGTTCAATATTGAGAGATATGGAGAATCAGTAATGGAAAAGGATTTGGGGGTGTTTGTAGATCAGAGACTTAGCAATAGTATTCAATGCCAAAGTCAAAGCTATTAAAGCTAGCAAAATAATGTTATGCATTAAAAATTGCATACATTCCAGAGATACATCAATACTTCTATTACTTTACAAAACACTGCTTTGGCCTCATCCTGAATCTGCAGTTCAGTTTTAATCACCAATCCTGGGAAATCAATTTAGAAAGAGTTCAATGAATGGTAAAAAAAATAATAAGGTGGATGGAGGCCCTCAGCTATGAGGATCAATTATATAGATTACAGTTATTCACTAAGGGGAAGAGGAGATTTAATTACAGTGTATAAATATATCAAATATTATTTCAGTAATTGTAATAAAATGGTTATTCTAAGGTCCCCAAACTAGGTCATTTGCCACAATGTGAGGTTAGAAGAAGGTTTGACCTTAGACTGTGGAAAGGCATCTTTACTGTGAGATGAGAACTAGAGAAGTAAAGAGGTGGAACTCCCTGGAACCCCCCCCCCCCCCAGGTAGTGGAACTAGCCAAGAGTGTTGACAACTTCAAAAAACTTTTAAATATCTTCCATAGGAAGCAGAATATTTAGAGCCATGGGAAATACATGGTTACATAGTTAGTCAGATTGAAAAAAGTCACAAGTCCATCTGGCTCAACCAATAAAAAAACAAAAAACATTAAAGAAAACTCAACCATACAATCCCATATACACGATCCTATACCCGCAGTTGATCCAGAGGAAGGCGAAGAACCCCAGCAAAGCAGGATCCAATTTGCAACAACAGGGGAAAAAAATGCTTCCTGATCCCCCGAGAGGCAATCAGATATTTCCTGGATCAACTTGATCTATAAATATTAGTACCCAGTTATATTATGTACACCTAGGAAAGAATCCAGGCCTTTTTTAAAGCAATCTACTGAGCTGGCCAGAACCACCTCTGGAGGGAGTCAATTCCCCATTTTCAAAGCTCTTACTGTAAAGAAACCTTTCCGTATTTGGAGACGCAACCTCTTTTTGTCTAGACGTAAAGAGTGCCCCCTTGTCCTCTGTCTTGACCTTAAAGTGAACAACTCAACACCAAGTTCACTATATGGACCCCTTATGTATTTATACATGTTGATCATATCCCCCCTTAATCTCCGCTTCTCAAAAGAGAATAAATTCAGTTCCTCTAATCTTTTCTCATAGCTCAGCTCCTCCATGCCTCCTATCAGTTTGGTTGCCCTTCTCTGAACTTTCTCCAGTTCCCCGATATCCTTTTTAAGAACTGGTGCCCAAAACTGAACTGCATATTCCAGATGAGGTCTTACTAAAGATTTGTACAGGGGCAAATGATATTAGTGATGTCGCGAACATAAAATTCGCTGTTCGCGAACGGCGAACGCGAACATCGGCGAATGTTCGCAAACCGGCGAACATTGCGAACCGCCATAGACTTTAATAGGCAGGCGAATTTTAAAACCCACAGGGACTCTTTCTGGCCACAATAGTAATGGAAAAGTTGTTTCAAGGGGACAAACACCTGGACTGTGGCATGCCGGAGAGGGATCACACAAAAAAAAGTTCTTAAAAATTGTAATTTTTTGATAGAGAGCCAATTATTGGAAAAATTAAAAAAAAAAATAAAAATAAAAAATTTCTTTGGATTTAGCATCTGGGGGGTCTAAAAGGTGTACCTGTGAAGTTTCAGCTCTGTAGCATGTCCGGAACCAGAAAAAAATACGAATTAGGGTTAGGGTTAGGGCTAGGGTTAGGGCTAGGGTTAGGGTTAGGGTTAGGTTTAGGGTTAGGGTTATTTTTATGGCTAGGCTTAGAGGGTTAGGGTTAAGGTTAGAGGGTTAGGGTTATGGTTAGAGGGTTAGGGTTAGGTTTAGTGTTAGGGGCTAGGGTTAGGGTTACGGTGAGATACTTAGGGTTAGAGTTAGTAGCCCTACCCCTACCCCTCTAACTCTAACCCTAAGCACTAAAAATAACCCTAACCTTAGCCCTGACCCTAACCCTAGCCCTAACCCTAACCCTAGCCCTAGCCCTAACCCTGATTCTATTTTTTTTCTGGTTCTGGACATGCTACAGAGCTGAAACTTCACAGGTACACTTTTTAGACCCCCCAGACAATAAATCCAAAGAAATTTTTTTTTTGTTAAGTTTTTTTTTTTTTTTCCAATAATTGGCTCTCTATCAAAAATGACAATTTTTAAGAACTTTTTTTGTGTGATTTAGTGTCTAGGGGGTCTAAAAAGTGTACCTGTGAAGTTTCAGCTCTGTAGCATGTCCAGAACCAGAAAAAAAAGATAATTTTTCAGTAGAGCAGGGATGGTGGGAACCCCTTTTACACCTATATGATCTTTTTTTTCTGGTTCTGGACATGCTACATATATATATATATTAAAAAAATACTCAAATACCAGCCCTCAAAGGGGCTTTTGGGGACAATATATATATATATATATATATATATATATATATATATATATATCACAGAACAAAAAAAATTACACAAATACCAGCCCTCAAAAGGGCTTTTGGGGACAATAGATATATATATATATATATATATATATATATCTATCACAGAACAAAAAAAATTACACAAATATCAGCCCTCAAAAGGGCTTTTGGGGACAATAGATATATATATATGCCCTAGGAAGGGCTTTTTGGGGTGCTGTCCTTACAGCAGGAGTGTACCAAGAACACTGGCTAACAAGACCGGGAACTGTCCCTAGCTATAACAGCAGCAGCAGCTCCAGCACTTTCCCTGCTCTCAGTAACACAGAAATGATCTAAGATGGATGCTGCCCTTGCTTATTTATAGGAGGTAGGAGGGTGTGGGAGGGAGGTATGCTGATTGGCCTGGAATGTGTCTGCTGACTGTGATGTTCAGGGTCAAAGTTTGCCTCAATGATGATGTATAGGAGGCGGACCGAACATCGCATATGTTCGCCCACGGAGGCGAACGCGAACATGCGAAGTTCGCCGGGAACTGTTCGCCGGCGAACAGTTCGGGACATCTCTAAATGATATCACCCTCTCTGGAGTCCATGCCTCTGTTAATACAAGAAAGGACTTTGCTTGCTTTGGAAACAGCAGCTTGGCATTGCATGCTATTATTAAGCTTATGATCTACCAGAACACCCAGACCCTTCTCCGCTATGAATTCCCCCAGTTCTACTCCACCTAGTATGTATGATGCATGCATATTCTTCATAACTGTACATTTATCAACATTAAACCTCATTTGCTGCATAGTTGCCCAATGAGGTCAGCTTGTAAGATGAAGACATCCTATAAGGATGTTATTCCACTGCATAGTTTGGTGTCATCTGCAAAGACTGAAATGCTACTTTTAATCCCAGACCCAATATCATTTATAAAGATATGAAAAAATGAAAGGGTCCCAACAATGAACCTTGGGGTACCCCACTGATAACCTTAGACCATTCAGAGTAAGAATCATTAACCACTACTCTCTGAATTCTATCTTTTAGCCAATTCTCTATCCAATTACAAACCGATCTTTCCAAGCCAGTAGACTTTACCTTACCCATTAGCCGTGTGTAGGGAACTGTGTCAAACGCTTTTGCAAAATCCAAGTATACTACATTCACAGCCATCCCTCTGTCCAAGGTTTTACTTACCTCCTTATAAAAAGAAATCAGGTTTGTTTGACAAATCTGTCTTTCATGAATCCATGCTGTCTGTTGCTTAAAATATTTTTTTCCAGCAAGAACCCATCTATGTGGTCTTTTATTAACCACTTGCCTACTGGGCACTTATACCCCCTTCCTGCCCAGGCCAATTTTCAGCTTTCAGCGCTGTCACGCTTTGAATGACAATTGCGCGGTCATGCTACACTGTACCCATATGAATTTTTTATCATTTTTTTCACACAAATAGAGCTTTCTTTTGGTGGTATTTAATCACCTCTGGCTTTTTTATTTCTTACAATAAAAAAAAAAAGACAGAAAATTTTGAAAACATTTTTTTTTCTTATTTTCTGTGAGTAAATTTTGAAAATAAATAAATTTTTCTCCTTCACTGATGTGCGCTGATGAGGCGGCACTGATGGGCACTGATAGGCTGCACTGATAGGCACTGATGAGGTGGCACTTATGGGCACTGATGAGGTGGCACTTATGGGCACTGATGAGGTGGCACTGATGAGGAGGTACTAATATGCCGCACTGATGAGCACTGATAGGCGGCACTGATGAGCACTGAGAGGTGGCACTGCTGGGCACTGAGAGGTGGCACTGCTGGGAACTGAGAGATGGCACTAATGGGCACCGAGAGGCGACACTGATGGGCACTGATGGGTGACACTGATGGGTGGCACTGATGGATACTGATGGGTGGCACTGATCAGCACTGATGGGCAGCACCATCAGTGCCCACACTCAGTGCCCATAGTGCTGCTAGCCAGTGCCCATCAGTGCCTAGATGAGCAGGCACTCATGGGCACTGACTGGCAGCCCTATGGGCACTTACTGTGGGCACTGATGGCGGGCACTGTGGGCAGTTGTGGCATTTTATTTCCCTCTTCTGTAATCTGGGCACTGGTGATCAGTGCCCTGATTACATTCCTGTGTGTTCCCTTACCGGTGTTCGAGCTCTCCTCTTCCTCACACTGCAGTCTCCGTGTGAGGAAGAGAGCTGGCGATGAGAGATGATCTCATATGTTTACATATGAGATCATCTCTCATTGCACGGTCCGATCACGTGGTAAATGGCAGCTGTGATTGGCCATTTACCACGATCTGTGATTGGCTGTGTCCAAGGGACACGGCCAACACAGATTTTCCCTGATGCGTGCTCGCGGGAGCGCGCGGGGAGCCTGTTACTGGGAGGCCGTTTAAAGATGGCCTCCCGGAAATTCGAGTCCGCGCTGTAGCCGTACTTCGGCTATAGCGCGCACCGGAAGTGGTATCTTCCCGACTATAGAAATGAAACTAACAGTTCTAAAGTTACTTGGCAAAGACTTTGATCCCTTTTTAAATATAGGTGGCACATATGCCCTACGCCAATCCAGTGGTACTATTCCAGTTCTTAACAAGTCCCTAAAAATTAGAAACAAAGGCTTTGAAATGACAGAGCTCAATTCTTTTAGGATGCATGGGTGAATGCCATCTGGTCCAGGTGCTTTGTTAGAGAATAAAAATTGCACACACATACAAACATATAGGTTGAACTGGATGGACCTGTTTAATTTTTCTACCTTATTAACTTTATAACATGCATTGTGCAGACTGTGTCTTATACAACATGTAGAGAATCTGTGCAGTGGCATTGAGACATGTTTTTCATTCCTGGACACAGCTGGGATCTGTCACTGACTAGAGGGAGCATTGCAACCCTAACTAACAGATGGGCACCCCTTACTTTGGAAGAAATAAAGAAGTGCTATAGATAGGAGGGAGAAACCCCTATTTCCTCTTAGGGAGTTGTTGCTTTTAATACTTCCCCAGAATGATAGCTCTGCCCCTGTTCCTTAACAGTTTTAAAGATACACTTTTCATGCATCTAGATGAACACCTGATATACAGACATCAAGATGCACACCTTGCTCCGCCTTATGATTAAAGTCAGATTTGGGGACAAGTTAGGATAGAGCAAACTTGCCCAGGTTAGGCTAGGATAGATCGAACCTGAACTTAGTGGTCCTATTAAAGTCTATAGGGAAGATTGAATCCTATTAGAAAATTCCTGCAATTACTCAGTGGTTAATCCCAATGAAGTCTATGTGGTGGTGGTGGTGGGGAGGAGGAACAAAACCCGTTTGAAAATTCTAGCCTTCATGCCATAGGGCTATAACAGGCAAGTATTATAGTGGAGGGAGGGCCTTTTTCATGTGGCTTAAAGGGTGACATTGAAAATACACAAATCTTTCCGATAACATCCTTGTGCCCTATTGCTATACATTAAAGTTATAAAACAGTGAATATTGTACGGGTTCAGCTCAACTGTAAAAACACAGGTGGGCAAGTGTGTTTTAATGGACTTCAGTCCAGCCAGTGAAGTACCTTTCAAGGCTTTCATTGTCCACTTTTAATTTAAAGTAATGTTTCCTTACATTAGGATTCACACACAGGGATTTCAACTTCATGCAGCATTGAAAGCAAAAATAGACTCCTGGCTTTAATGCAGCTTACCTTGGACCCTTAATGGTTGTTCCTTGTCTCCTCCTTAATATTGTTACAAGGTACTTTACCAGAGAGGCCCCCCTGGCAGGGCACACCCCCATGTTGAGGGCATGTGGCCTGGTATGGTTTGGGGGGGGGGTGCATGCTCCCCCATTGCTCCCCCCACAGGCTGCATGTTCAGATAGGGGGCTGGTATTGACTTTCAGGAGAGATCTCATGATTTTTTTTTTTTTTGCATGTGGTCCCCCCTTAAGATCTAAACCAGACCTGAGGAGAGTTCCTGATGATGCATTATTGATGCAAAACATGTTATTAGATACCAGCACATCATTTACTCTCCCTGGTTAATGTAGCATTCACTGTTTGGAATGCATGCCGGCTTGAATACACAGAGTGGCATGATAAATACTTGACACAGATTGCTGCAAAGACTGAGTGCCAGTCAAAGGGCACCTATAAATGTGAGTTAGCATTTTCTGCATGGATGTACAGTTTTAAATTTAATAAATATGTTGCACAATGATGGCCTTTTCTGATTGGATGATTGTATGAGAGGGGTGGATTACTCCATTGGCTGCAGGACCCCTGGAGGAGTGGAGAGTGCGGAAGAAATCCTTAACAATAACGCTGTAAACTTGTTGGTATGTGGTGAGTGAGCATTTTGGATGGTGGAGGATAATGCACTTTACTCGTGGTGATTAAGCATGCGGAATTGAAGAACAAAGTTAAGTGGTGTATGGACATACATAGGGAATCACGATTTTGGATTGATGGACATTTTCTTAATATTTTTCAAAATATATTTCTTTGGCTGTATGGTACAGTGAATATTGTTGTGAACTCAGTATTTGGTTGGTTAGATTGGGTCTTTTAGATTAGGTTAGTGTGGCTTTTCTCATTTATAAACATATGTAAGGAAATGGGTTGGTGATGTAACTGGTTGTTCTGGACTCAGCTGTGCATGCACTCACTAGCATCCTTAGCAACCATTGACAGTGGGAAGCTGATATATATGAAACCGGAAGTAATACTACTGTTACATATGACATTGGTCTACCGATGTTGGAGTGTTCATCTGAGCACCTGAACAACCAAGCTGTCAGCACTTGCTGGGCTCATTGAGCCTTTTGAGCTCATTTCCTATTTACTAATCCTAGAGAAAATGCAAAGACAAGTTTCTCTTCTCAAAAAAAAACATTGTGGAGCCCCTCAACCCTTCTGGCACGATGACATGGCTCTATCGGTTACACTGTATTTGATTTTTTTTCTTTTACCATTAGCTTAGCCTACATACAGCACCCCAATTTGATTAATTACATGAAATTTTAGCAGAGATACAAGCTTTTCCACCAAGAAGTACTAGGTGTGCTTTTACTGGCATATAAAAATTGGCCAGCAGTTCACCAATGCTGTCCATGTTTTCAATGATTTTACTGAGACTTCAGATGATTGAATTGGCCAGCATTAGTAACACTTTTTTAATGAGCAAGATTTGGCTGCCATGTAATAAAAACACAGAAGACAGGTAGGTCTTTGATTACAAAACTTGAGACTAGGGATGGGTGAACAGTTCGGCCCGAGCATGAGTTTGGCCTGACCTTTTGGGTCTGGTATGCACTTGGAGGGGAACCTCCCTCCTGAACCATACCAGGACACATGCCCTCAACATGGAGGGGTGGGTGATTGGGAGCAGGGGGCTCTGCCCTCCCACACCAAAGCTCCTTCTCCCCATGTTGATGGGTACAAGGGCCTCTTCCCGAAAACCCTGGGCTGTAGTTGTCGGGGTCTGCAGGGGGGGGGCTTATCGGAATCTGGAAGGCCCCTTTAACAGATCACATCCTCCACCCCCATGTGAATGGGCATCGGGTACACAAAAAAGTGTCAAAAAGTAATAAACACAAGAGACAGTTTTTCACAGATGTTTTTTTTTTTAAATAAAAAAATAATGTCCCTCAATGTAAATCCATTGTCAATCACGCCGCCTATCGGACCAGAAAAATATAAAAAATGAAAAACTCTCTCACCTTCTGGGAGGCCTCTAACCATATGCTCGCTCTGCACTTTGACATTTCGGAGTGGGGCCATCTGGCTACGTCACCTGGTAGGACCACCCCCTTCTGACGTCACGGACTGGTTCATGCTGGACATGCGATGTCAGAAGGGGCGGTTGGCCTGTGGCATGATTGATGATGGATTTACATGATTTATTTTTTAATAAAGGATTTGTTAAAAACTCTCTTGTTTTAATTACTTTGCCACTTTTCTGGTAAATGGGTAAGGGTACCATGTACCCGATACCCATTCACATAGGGGGGCAGGATCTGGGCCCCCCTTGTTAAAAGGGGCTTTCAGATTCATATAAGCCCCCCGCCGCAAGAAGGATTCCCCTATATACATTGTCTTTTTTTTCCGTTCAACCCGCTGGTTGAATGAAAAAAATGACGACTCTATGGCCTGCCTAAAGTGGTTGTTAGCCTCTGGCATTAAATATGAATAAAGCACATCATTCTATAGTGTCTATTTGTCTCAGTAAAGAGCACTAAGTATAATGTCTATCTGCTGCCTTGCAGAGTTGCCAACCGCCAGTAAAGTTACTAACAGTTTGTAAAAATCTGTGACTTTTTACAACTGTCTGTAAATATCAGGGGTGGATAATTTGTCATGCTGTGTTGACTTTTGTAAGTGTAAACCAAGCAAATGACTTGCTATGTGTATTCTTGCTATTTCCATATTGTGTTTATACTGTTTAGATATCTATTGTCTTAGTTTTTAATAGGAGTTGTGTCATTTATCAGGTTGTTAGTAAAAAAGGTGCACCGTCAGTAAATTTCCCATGTTTTGTCTGTAACAAATGCCGCCTGAGGTTGGCAACCCTGCTGCCTTCTTCCTCTGCTATCTGCATGAGTCACCACTGACAAATTTTCCTAACTCCAAGATGTAAAAAGGTTATGAGGACGGTGCTCCAGCACACAGCCTGTGATTGAAAGCTTCCTGTGTGATGAGTGGAGGAGGGGGTGTCCCTTCCCTCCAATCAGCTCTGCGTTACGTATTTTCAACTCCCTGCCCCCTGCTGTCTGAAAGATAAAACAAGCTGTATAAATTTTGCGCTTTGAATGGATGAAGAGGAGAGAAGAATACAGATAAAAAAGGTACAACCAATGTTTGGAGAATTTTTTAAATATACCAATCAAATTCTCTGCAACCAGCCTGTCTGATTTTGTTCTGGCAGTGAGGATTCCCGTATCCACATTGAGTGTGTGGATGGGGGAATCAAGTCAAATTTTTTTCGTTCAACTGGCTGAATAAAAAAATTATCTTATCTATGGCTTGCTTAACCACTTAAGCCCCGGGAGATTTTACCCCCTTCCTGACCAGGGCCTATTTTGCGATTCGGCACTGCGTGAATTTAACAGACAATTGCGCGGTCATGAGACGCTGTACCCAAATGAAATTGACGTCCTTTTTTTCCCACAAACAGAGCTTTCTTTTGGTGGTATTTGATCACCTTTGCGAATTTTACTTTTTGCGCTATAAACAAAAAAAGAGCGTAAATTTTGAAAAAATAACAATATTTTTGAAATTCTCCCCCAAAAAAATTTAAAAAATCTAAATTTAATCATTTTTGGCCAATTTGTTTTCTGCTACATATGCTTGGTAAAAAAAAAAAAAAAAAAATCGCAATAAGCGTATTTTGATTGGTTTGCGCAAAAGTTTTTGCATTAACTAACTAAGGGAAAGATTTGTCATTTTTGGAGTTTTTTTTAACGAGTAATGGCGGCGATATGCGTTTTTTTTGCGGGACTGCGACATTGCGGTGGACAGATCGGACCCTTGACTGACATTTTTGACACTTTTTGGGGTACCAGTGACATTACTACAGTAATCAGTGCTATACATATGCACTATTACTGTAAAAAAGACACTAGCAGGGAAGGTTTTAACTTTATTGGTGATGCAGGGGTTAAGTGTCCCTAGGGGCATGCTTCTAACTGTAAAGGGGTGTGGCTAGTGATGTAACCACAGAGACATACGATCCTACATAGCAGGAACGAATGATCTCTGCAGTTAGATCAGGGTGAATGACAGGCGGCTTTGTTTAGCTGCCTGCCTTTCTCCCTCTCCACAGGGAGATCGCAAGTGACCGGCGGACATCGGGTCCGCCGGTCACACGCGCGGACTTGTTAGGGAACGAGCGGGAGCGCGCGTCCAGCAGCGTGCGCTCGCCCCCTAGAGGCTCACAGGCTAGCGACGAAGTCCTACGTCACTTTGCCTGTACGGGGCTGACTGCCGCAGTAAATAGTCGTGCGGCGGTCGACAAGCCGGTCGGCAATCGGTTAAAGTGGTTGTAAAACTCTGGCATTAAATATGAAGAAAGCATATCTTTCTATAGTGTGTATTTGTCTCAATCCAGAGCACTAAATGCAATGTCTGTCTGCTGTTTTGTTACTCTGCTATCTGCATGAGTCACTTCTGACATGTTTTCCTGACACCAAGAGGTAAAAAGGTTACGAGGCGGGAGCTTCAGAACACAGCCTGTGAAGAGGGGTGTCCCTTCCATCCCATCAGCACTCAACGAGCTCTGCATTGTATATCTTCAGCTCCCTGCCCCCTGCTGTCAGAAAGATCAGACAAGCTGTATACATTATGCACTTTGAATGGATGCAGAGAAGACTTCAGATAAACAGGTACAACTTATGTAGGAGGATTTGTTTCATCTCTGTGTATCACCTGAGGCTAGTCACTTAACTGGGTATATGGTTTTACAGCCACTTTAATGACAGGAACTCAGTTATCTGGACCTCCCATATGCCTTCCCCTTTTAGCCCTATCTGCCACGGCTAAAAGGGCTTCTCTATCTTTGCAGGCTTTAACAGAAATTACAAAGGTAGGTCTACTCCTTCTTGGTCGGGTACGCCTTGTAATTTATCTCCTCTACCTGTTTCAGTGGTTTTTCGGGATCTTGCCATTTAGCTAGAAACTTTCCACCATGGGTATCAAACTGAGTATTCAATTCCATGGGTGAAAAGGTCCCAGTTGGAGTCTTCACAAACCTTTTGTATACTCAACTCTGGACTTCCTGCAAGTGTTCTCTGAGTCAAAACTGTGACAAATCTGTCTTGCATGGCAAATATATGCTCAACCTCACTGTTGTACGGAGGTAGGCTCACTCTCCAGGTTTTGAAATATCTAGCAACCAGGGTTGATGCCCTTACAACAGTTCAAACCCTTCCAGACTTCTCTAATCACAAACCACGGATTAGGCAACAGACAGTCCCATTCTCTTTTGTACTTGTCCACCACCTTCTTCAACATACTTCTAAGAGTTTTATTAAAGAGAAGTAAGGGCAAAGCTTTATTTGATAGATTGTAAAATGCAAATTGCAGCAAAATCGTGGTTAGATTGTAAAATGCAAATTGCAGCAAAATCGTGGTTAAAAAAAAAAAAAAGGTAAAAAATGTGCACTACGTGCTTTTATGCAGCTTCTCTATTCACGTTTATTGAACCAAAAAAACAAAAAACAAACAAAAAAAAAAAAAGGAGCATTTTGCATTTAAAAAGTCCCTGACCCTTTCCAAAAACGCAGAGGCACAAAAATGCATTGATGTGAACATGTTCCATAGGGAACCCATGGTATAATGTCCTGTGTATCTGCAAAAGCATGAAAAAATGTATGTATGCATAGGACACACTCCCTGCCACTCCCACTCACAAGAGATGTAAAAAAAAAAAAAGATTACTTAAACCGACAAGTGCTTTTTTTACCACTACTATTCCATTATACTGGCATTTGAAACTTACAAATGCAGCAATTTAGAAAATGCATGAAAGGTTTAGCACTGTGAAACGCTTTTTGAAAGATAAATAGTGCATTTTATATACTACTATATAGATCAGACCAAAATGAGGAGGAAAAGGGAACAGAGGGACATTGTTCCAAACAGGGCCGGCGCTACCAGTAAGGCGACTAAGGCAGCTGCCTAGGGCGCAGCTTAACAGGGGGCGCCGCCATTCTGCACCCCGAATCAGTAGTGGACCGGCCGGTGTGGCACTCCTCATGCTGTGCCGCCTGAGCGCTACAGCAAGCGAGCCCCAGGCAGCACACACCACTTGTCTAGAGCGCACATTAGAATAGTCGGGGCGCCAGAAGTGCCCTCCATAGAATCCTGGGGATCCAGCTCGGCGCTCACTGCCCTCCGGTCTCCGCCCCTCCAGCTGATTTCTGCTTGAAGAAGATCAGGAGCCGATCTCCAATCACACTCAGGGAGCTGGGCTTGTGCCTCTCCAGACGCCCCCCCCCCTCTGCTCCGTGTTCAACTTCTGGCAGAAGCAGATTGCTGGACACCGGACAGTCTCCCATCCCCCATCACATGCCGAGGACAGCATGCAAGGTGAGATGATGTGTGTCCCGTCCTCTCCCACCCCTCACACAGACAACACAGTACACTCCCCCACCCGGACACTGGCCTCACTCTTCATACATGGGGGGCTGCATTGTATGATATTGGGGGGGGGGGCTGTATTGTATGATATGGAGGGGGCTGCCTGCATTGTATCATGGGGGGGGGGGCTGTATTGTATGATATAGAGGGGGCTGCCTGCATTGTATCATGGAGGGGGGGGGCTGTATTGTATGATATGGAGGGGGCTGCCTGCATTGTATCATGGGGGGGGCTGTATTGTATGATATGGAGGGGGCTGCCTGCATTGTATCATGGAGGGGGGGGGGCTGTATTGTATGATATGGAGGGGGCTGCCTGCATTGTATCATGGGGGGGGGCTGTATTGTATGATATAGAGGGGGCTGCCTGCATTGTATCATGGAGGGGGGGGGCTGTATTGTATGATATGGAGGGGGCTGCCTGCATTGTATCATGGGGGGGGGCTGTATTGTATGATATAGAGGGGGCTGCCTGCATTGTATCATGGAGGGGGGGGGCTGTATTGTATGATATGGAGGGGGCTGCCTGCATTGTATCATGGGGGGGGGGGCTGTATTGTATGATATAGAGGGGGCTGCCTGCATTGTATCATGGAGGGGGGGGCTGTATTGTATGATATGGAGGGGGCTGCCTGCATTGTATCATGGGGGGGGGGGGCTGTATTGTATGATATGGAGGGGGCTGCCTGCATTGTATCATGGGGGGGGGCTGTATTGTATGATATAAAGGGGGCTGCCTGCATTGTATCATGGAGGGGGGGGGCTGTATTGTATGATATGGAGGGGGCTGCCTGCATTGTATCATGGGGGGGGGGGCTGTATTGTATGATATAGAGGGGGCTGCCTGCATTGTATCATGGGGGGGCTGTATTGTATGATATGGAGGGGCTGCCTGCATTGTATCATGGGGGGGGGGGCTGTATTGTATGATATAGAGGGGGCTGCCTGCATTGTATCATGGGGGGGCTGTATTGTATGATATGGAGGGGGCTGCCTGCATTGTATCATGGGGGGGGGGCTGTATTGTATGATATAGAGGGGGCTGCCTGCATTGTATCATGGGGGGGGGGCTGTATTGTATGATATGGAGGGGGCTGCCTGCATTGTATCATGGGGGGGGGGCTGTATTGTATGATATGGAGGGGGCTGCCTGCATTGTATCATGGGGGGGGGGGCTGTATTGTATGATATGGAGGGGGCTGCCTGCATTGTGTCATGGGGGGGGGCTGTATTGTATGATATGGAGGGGGCTGCCTGCATTGTATCATGGGGGGGGCTGTATTGTATGATATGGAGGGGGCTGCCTGCATTGTATCATGGGGGGGCTGCATTGTATCATATGGAGGGGGCTGCATTGTATCATATGGAGGGGGCTGCATTGTATCATATGGAGGGGGCTGCATTGTATCATATGGAGGGGGCTGCATTGTATCATAGCAGCCCCCTCTATATCATACAATACAGCCCCCCCCCATGATACAATGCAGCCCCCTCCATATGATACAATGCAGCCCCTTCCATATCATACAATACAGCCCCCTCCATATGATACAATGCAGCCCCTTCCATATCATACAATGCAGCCCCCTCCATATCATACAATGCAGCCCCCTCCATATCATACAATGCAGCCCCTTCCATATATCATATGGAGGGGGCTGCATTGTATCATATTGAAGGGGCTGCATTGTATCATGGGGGGGCTGTATTGTATGATATGGAGGGGCTGTATTGTATGATATGGGGAGGTTGTTTTGTGTAGGCTGTATTGTGTGATATGGGAGGTGTGCTGTATTATATGGGGGGGGGGGCTGTATTGTGTGATATGGGGGGGCTGTGTATAATGGACAGTGTCCCCGTCTACCCAAATGCTGACCTCGTCTGACTGATGGTGATCTGTGATTGGCTGTCTCCATGACCTTATTCACATGGATGGCGGTGAAGCTGCATTATTACCAACCACCAACCGGGAGGAGAAGCTGAGGTTGGTGGGGACTGTACACAGGTCACAGCAGAAATTACCCCCCATCAGTGTTCCTTTAAACTGCTTCCCACCTCACTACATCAACCACTGCGCTCACACTTGCGTAATGCAGAGATCTTCTGGCTCTTGGCTGATGTAGTGAAGGTAGGTCATATGGGGGGGGGGGGGGGGCGGCAATTTTTATTTTGCCTAGGGCGGCAAAAATCCTTGCACCGGCCCTGGTTCCAAATCAGGAACAGTCCCTCGAAATCAGAGACAGTTGGGAGCTATGCATTCATAGAAATACACAAGCCCATGGCCTAGGATGGCAAGGCATTCCTCTGCTCCTCTATACTTCTTCATTTTTGTCTGTGAAGACTGAAAGCTCAGGGAAGCAGCACTGACAGAGCTGGAGCCAGCAGCACTCATAGTTGTAAAATGCAAGTGCTGGGGTGAGAATTTTAGTAAATAGCTTACTATGGAATAATTATTTTATTGTGCCTAATGTGTTAAAGTAGCACTTAAAGCAACATTTTTTTTAATTTTGGATAGAGTTAAGGGAGGGTTTTAACCTCTGTAAAATAATTCATTATTTGTTTTGCTATCTGTGTTCCATTGTGGAGATTTCCCTCGACTTCTTGTCCCATAGCCAAACAGAAAGTGAGAGGCAATCCCTCAAAAATAAGGGAATTTCTGGTTGCCACCAGGGTAACCAGAACTAGAGTTTCCATTGGAAGGTTTCTCCTGTATAACTCTTAGGCTCGGTTCACACTGGGGCGGCACGACTCCTTACTACTTCGGGGGCGACTTGTGCATTCCCATGCACCACGACTTCGGAGCGACTTGCATGGACTTCACATAATGGAAGTCTATGCAAGTCGCTCCGAGGTCGCCCCGAAGTAGTACAGGACCCTTTTTCTAAGTCGGAGTGACTTGTGTCGCTCCTATTAGAACGGGTCCTGTAGCGGTCAATGGACCGCGAGGGACCGCGACTTGTCAGGCTGACAAGTCACGCTAGTGTGAATCGAGTCTTATGGAGACAACATAAATTTGCGATTTTCTTTTACTTTCGATAAGCATGACAAATAGAGAGGGACACAGACAGCAATAAAACCTGACAGGTATTCTAATTCAGCTCCACTCTTTCTACAACCAAAAAAAGTAATGCTTTTAGTCATATTTTAAAGTGAATCTAAAGTCTTGTTTTTTTTTCTAAAACAAATAACATATCAATACTTACCTCCTCTGCGCAGTGGTTTTGCACAGAGCAGCTCGAATCCTCCTCTTCTGGGGTCCTTGCCAGGAGCTCCTTGCCCTTCCCTCCTGTTGAGTGCCTCCATAGCAAACAGCTTGCTATGGGTAGGGATGATCGAACTTTTGAAAAGTTCGGTTCGGCCAGAACATCCGAACTTCCCGAAAGTTCGGCCCGGATTTCAGAACCCCATTGAAATCAATGGGACCCGAACTTCGGTAATCAAAAAACACGATTTTTAAGCCCTAAAACCCAATAAATGCCGCTAAAAGGTCCCTAGGGTTCTGGGTCATGCCCCATTAACTATTAATCACACAAAAAAAGTTCTTAAAAATTGTCATTTTTGATAAAAAAGCCAATTATTGAAAAAAAAAAAGAGAGATTTTTTTATTTTGACTTTGGATTTAGTATCTGGGGTGTCTAAAAAGTGTACATGTGAAGTTTCAGCTCTGTAGCATGTCCAGAACCATGAAAAAAAAAAAGATAATTTTTCAGTAGAACAGGGATGTGGGACCCTCCTTTTACACCTATATGATCTTTTTTTTCTGGTTCTGGACATGCTACAGAGCTGAAACTTCACAGGTACACCTTTTAGACCCCCCAGACACAAAATCACACAAAAAAAAGTTCTTAAAAATTGTAATTTTTGATAAAAAAAGGCAATTATTGAAAAATTAAAAAAAAAAAAGAGATTTTTTGATTTTTACTTTGGATTTTGTATCTGGGGGGTCTAAAAGGTGTACATGTGAAGTTTCAGCTCTGTAGCATGTCCAGAACCATAAAAAAAAGATTGTTTGTATTAGAACACTATATACACACCTAGACATATATAGGTGTGATAGTAGCAGAAATATATGCTTGCGCTAATGAAATCATTTACAGTAATATATTTCTGCTACTATCACACCTATATATGGCTAGGTGTCTATATACATATAATTATGTGTGTATATATATACCACTATACACAAGTTCAGATGTTTTGCCTGCCTCAAAAGAACCCCAAAAAATGCCAAAAAAACGCTAGCGTCAAAAAAAAAAAATGCCCAGGTGTGCTTTTGCTGGCATTTTTTTGGGAGTTTTTGGAGGCAGGCAAAACATCAGAACTTGTGCACAGTACCACTATACACAAGTTCAGATGTTTTTCCTGACTGCAAAGAACCCAAAAAAATGCCTGCTATTAAACCAGCAAGGTGTGAAAACCGAGAAGAGAAGCCAACCCCCTGAGCTGAAAGTGTTCTAATACAAACAATCTTTTTTTTTATGGTTCTGGACATGCTACAGAGCTGAAACTTCACATGTACACTTTTTAGACCCCCCAGATCTGAAATCCAAAATCTCTTTTTTTTTTTTTTTTTTTTTTTCAATAATTGGCTTTTTTATCAAAAATGACAATTTTTAAGAACTTTTTTTGTGTGATTTCGTATCTGGGGGGTCTAAAAGGTGTACCTGTGAAGTTTCAGCTCTGTAGCATGTCCAGAACCATAAAAAAAAGGATTGTTTGTATTAGAACACTTTCAGCTCAGGGGGTTGGCTTCTCTTCTCGGTTTTCACACCTTACCGGTTTAATAACAGGCATTTTTTTGGGTTCTTTGCAGTCAGGAAAAACATCTGAACTTGTGTATAGTGGTACTGTGCACAAGTTCAGATGTTTTGCCTGCCTCCAAAAACCCCCAAAAAATGCCAGCAAAAACACACCTGGGCATTTTTTTTATTTTGACGCTAGCGTTTTTTTTGGCATTTTTTTGGGTTCTTTTGAGGCAGGCAAAACATCTGAACTTGTGTATAGTGGCATATATACACACATAATTATATGTATATAGACACCTAGCCATATATAGGTGTGATAGTAGCAGAAATATATTACTGTAAATGATTTCATTAGCGCAAGCATATATTTCTGCTACTATCACACCTACTGTATATATGTCTAGGTGTGTATATAAATATATGTATGTGTGTATATACACCACTATACACAAGTTCAGATGTTTTGCCTGCCTCCAAAACCCCCCAAAAAATGCCAGCAAAAACACACCTGGGCATTTTTTTTTTTTTACGCTAGCGTTTTTTTGGCATTTTTTTGGGTTCTTTTGAGGCAGGCAAAACATCTGAACTTGTGTATAGTGGTATATATACACACATAATTATATGTATATAGACACCTAGCTATATATAGGTGTGATAGTAGCAGAAATATATTACTGTAAATGATTTCATTAGCGCAAGCATATATTTCTGCTACTATCACACCTATATATGTCTAGGGGTATATATACAGACATATATGTGTATATATACCCCCTATACACATGTTCAGATGTCATGTCTGACATCAAACATGTCCTCAAAAAATCACTGGCAATGGCAACCACTGCAGCATGAAAAATGCTTGCTGGTGAGAAGCCATATTCCTGTCCCGAAGCAACTTAGAGAAATGATCATTTCTCTATAGCGGTCACCCTGCTATGGAAGGGTTTTGTCACCCTTCCATAGCAGTCACTGTCAGTTAACCCTACACTACACTACGGTCCCCTTACACTTAACACTTTCCCTACAGAAACTAAATTTTTGAAGCTAACTTAAGTGTAAAGGAGCACTCTAACTACACTAGATATCCCTTTCCTCACACTAATAAATGCTAAATGACACTTTTAAAGTAAAATTAACAGAACTGCTTCCACTCTCTTCCATGTCCAGTATAACAATGCTAGGAATATGGCGGGGGCTATCTTATATACTGGGGGGCGTATTCACTAATGATTGGTCTAGGGACCCCCTAGTCATTCCAATCACATTCCTAGCATTCTCCTGCCCCCTCAATTGGCTTTTGCTAATGGTTCTGGTCCAATCACAGGCTTTTAAAGCCCATTTCCTGAAGCATTGCATTTTGGTCGGTTCTGGTTGCCGAATTCCGAACTTTTTGGGCAAAAAGTTCTAAATTCGGCAAAACCTCGAACACCCAATGTTCGGGCCGAACCGATGGTGGACCCGAACCGTTCGATCATCCCTAGCTATGGGGGCACCTGAGCCGATCTGCAGCTCTGTGTATCCATTCAGCCAATCAGGTGAGAGAGTCCCGGGCAGCTGGAGTACTTGTGAACATCGCTAGATAAAGATGGGGCTCAGGTAAGTATTAGGAGGGCTTAGGGGGCTGCTGCACACAGAAGGCTCTTTATCTTAATGCATAGAATGCATTAAAGAGTAACTACAGCCTGCTCACTTATTTTGACATTCTGAAGCTTCCCTCCAAGCACTTTGCATAATATTTTATATATGCTGCGATTCTGTACTTGCCAAATATGCTGCAGAAATCTCCCTCCACTAAGTTTGGCTGCAGCCACTTTAACTGTGGGCAGCTGAAGCTGCTGCCTGTTCCCTTTCTGGATTTACACAGACACACACACACATATACACACATATATATATATACACAGTAATATAGACACACACATATAAATACAGACACACACAAACATATATACAGGCACAAACACTCACACCACTGCTTGCCTGCACATTTCTCCGCTCTTGAATACTCATGGATCCTCTGAAGTCTCCGGTTATCTCCAACCTCATCCAGCCCCCCTTCAGCTCTGCAGTTCTCATTGGCTATTCTATGATTTATCCCTCCTCCCTTTCTAGCAAACTCTCAGGAGAGTGAGAGAGAGAGAGAGAGCTGTGCATGATGTAATTAGCCTAGGCTAATTACCAGACAAGAAAGAGGAAGTGGGCTGTATAAGGTATTTATTCGCGGAGAAAAAAAATGTTTTACTATCCAAAGTTAAAACAAGGGCAGAGGATTTAATAGATGGAAAGATGAAAAAATTACTGAAGAGCCTCTTTAGGATAAAAAGCCTTCTAACTTTACAACACCTTTAAGTTCAAAAATACTAAGAGTTTAATACTATTTTACCTAATAAGAAAGTAATTCAAATAAAACTTTTATGTGTAGGGCAGGTTCCCAGTGTCGTCATCACAAAGTTTAAGGCTCCGTTCACATGTAGGCGTTTTGGGGCGTTTTTGGGGAGTTTTTCTGCTCTAGGATCAGCTCTCAAAACCCCCAACAAGACAAATTCTATTAATTTCAATGGCCCCTGTTCACATATGAGCGTTTTGACGCTGTGAGCAAAACGCCCAACTTTAAAAAGTACATGAGCTTCTTTTTAGGCAGATTACAAGCGTTTTCCATTGGTCTCTATTCAATCTAAAAACGCCTGGCCAAAAAACACCTGTAAAAACGCCTGTAAATCGCTGTAAAAATCGCAGTAAAATCGCTGTAAAAAATGCGCTCAGGTGTGAATGTAGCCTTATAATCTATGGCAATGCCTTGTTTGTGGTGCAGAAGTATGAGTTGGCAGTGTTTTGTGGAATTTTTGACATGATGACACTATTTGCGTATGTGAGTGTAACATTTAATCATGGACTTGTAGATGTTTTATGGACTATACTTTATTTATCATTAATGTTTTTTTTATTTTTATTTTTTGTGATATTCCCATGTGTATATTTGCATGGGTTTTAATAGGTGCTTTTTTGCTAGTGACGTGATATTGCATGTTTATTATTTTTGAGGTAGCTGACGATTTATCTTTGAATTTTAGTTCTTATATGCTTATTATTTGGGTGCAGCACATTCATTTTGGGTTCAAGTGGCCTCCTTAGGTCAATTGCTATTCACCAAAAAGTACCTCAATCACAGGAAATTGAACCAGTGGACTGCGGTAATGGGGCATAAGATCTGACCTTTAATATTCTTGACAAGACTCACAATAGTCCTGCACATCGGCGTGCATGCAAGTCCTTAAGTTGATATACAGCTACTTCATGGCACACAGTTCAGCAACTGGTTTTGAAGGTTATCAATGCTGAAGGATACTTTTTACAGTCACAATGTTTCCACTTCTCCTAACTGATGCTGGGTCAGCTGTTTAGGGTTAATGAGCTGGGTATGGATGAGAGTAATCTGACTTCTGAACTCTAGTCATTTTGAGGAGAATTACTGGAAAAGGCAACAGTCAATAGGCTCTTGGGAAAGAGGGCACTTGGTGGCAATGTGATCCCACTCACTACATCAACGAAATTGGGGATGCACGTGAGTGCCGCTCAGAGTTCTGAAGTGGGGCTTCCCAACAGGAGGCAGCCCTCTGACAATTCTTGACAGCCTCTCAGTGCCTCCCCTTTGAGGCTTGGCAGGATGTAAAACCTCCTGTTGCTACAGGAGATGGCCTCTTGTTTGTTAGAGGTCTCAAAGCTTTAGACTCAGCCAACAAATCCTTAGCAGCAGAACAAAGTTAATCTCTAGATTTTGACCCTGTAAGAATTGTAAGAACCTTACATTCATTGTAAAACCTTTGTTTTTTTTTGTTTTTTTCTTTATCTCAAAATAACAAACATGTTATATTTACCTGCCGTGTGCATTGGTTTTGCATAGAGCAGACAATCCTCCTCTTTTGGGGTCCCCCTGGATTTTGGTGGAGGCTGTTGGGGAAGCTACATGCAGAAGTTTTTTTTAACTTACTGCATAGAATGCTCTAAGCTTTAGGCCCTATTTAACCACTTAAGCCCCGGAAGATTTTACCCCCTTCCTGACCAGGGGGTATTTTGCGATTCGGCACTGCGTGATTTTAACGGACAATTGCGCGGTCGTGCGACGCTGTACCTAAACGAATTTCACGTCCTTTTTTTCCCACAAACAGAGATTTCTTTTGGTGGTATTTGATCACCTGTGCGATTTTTTGATCATGCGCTATAAACAAAAAAAGAGCGTAAATTTTGCAAAAATAACAATATTTTTCACTTTTTTTTTTTTATGAAATTCCCCCCCAAAAAAATGTAAAAAATCAAAATTTTTTAACATTTTCAGCCAATTTGTTTTATGCTACATATGTTTGGTAAAAAAAATCGCAAAAAGCGTATTTTGATTGGTTTGCGCAAAAGTTATCGCGTTTACTAACAAAGGGAAAGATTTTTGTCAATTTTTGGTGTTTTTTTTAACGAGTAATGGCGGCGATCTGCGATTTTTTTTTGCGGTACTGCGACATTGCGGCGGACAGATCGGACCCTTGACTGACATTTTTGACACTTTTGGGGGTACCAGTGACATTACTGCAGTAATCAGTGCTATACATATGCACTGTTACTGTAAAAATGACACTGGCAGGGAAGGTTTTAACTTGGTGATGCAGGGGTTAAGTGTCCCTAGGGGCATGCTTCTAACTGTAAAGGGGTGTGACTGGCAGGGAAGGGGTTAACTGTATTGGAGAGGGAGGGGTTAAGTGTGTCCTAGGGCCGTGTTTCTAACTGTTTCACACGCCCGGACTCCTCTATGAATGAGCCGAGGCGGGCGGGCGCGCGCCTCAGCGGGCGCGCGCTCGCCCGCTATTGGCTCAAAACCCGGTGACAGGCTAGCGACGTAGACCTACGTCACTCTGCTTGGCCGGGGCTGACTGCCGCAGTAAATATACTGTGCGCAGTCGGCAAGCGGTTAACCAGGTTGATGAGGTCATACATTTTGCGAGTGGGTAGTTCCAGCTGTGTATACTCAGAGCCCTCACAAAAGTTATCACAATCAGCTGTCATGTGATCTCCTGCTTTTAACTTGTCATAATCCAGGGCATTTTCTGTAGTCATCGAAGTACGTCCTTTGGGAATCTTCTGACAACAATTGTGTGACAAGCGCTGTCCACTGTTGAATTTTCTAATTTGCAGAGTGCAGGGGTTAGTAATGGTTACTGTACAGAATGCTGGAGTCAGGGGTGTTTAATGCAGAGATCACAGGGTTCAAGAGTGGTTATCATAATGAAGTCCAGTGTACAGAATACAACTAAAAATGACCCTCGCCTCCCAGTACAAATCAACTCTTCCAAAGCCGCCTGTCTCTACTCAGTACAGATTTCCCCCAAAGCACTAAATTCCACCCCCTCCCCCCAGCACAGACCCCCTCCTCTCAGCCCCTTCTCTGTACAGACTTACCAGTTCAGCTCCCTTTCCGTGCACAGATCTCCCTCCACAGTACAGATCCCACCCTCCCCAGCAGTAAAGACCCCCTCCCTCTTCACTAGTACAGACCCCCCTCCAGTACATACCCTACCCTTCCCTACTAGTCTGTACTGTTGGGGAGGGAGGGCATTTTTACAGGAGGGGGTTTGTATTGGTGTGAATAGAGGGGGTCTGTGCTGCTGGGGTAGCTAGGGTGTGTACTGTTGGGATCTGCAGTGAGAAGGCATGTGTACTTAGAGGAGGTCTATACTTTGTACTGGACCAACCTGTCCTGTACAGACCCCCTCCTTCTCCATCAGTACAGACCACCCTTCAGTACAGATCCCCTCCTTTCTTACCAAAGTTTACTCCTTTCTTGTACAGACCTCCCCCCTCCACTTCAGTACAGATCCCATCCCTCTATACAAGCACAGATCCCTTCCCCCAATTAAACATATTTACCAGAGGCAATGGAGAGATGCAGAGGCAGCAGAAAGTCTTCCCTTCAGTTGTTTAATGTGAATGGAGCCAAGGAGGAGCTTCCCTCTACTTTGCATATGAATGAGCCACCAGCAGAATTTTCAAATAAATGTGTCGGTGAAGCACGCTCATATACAGATCCAGCTGTCAGCTCATTCATTGAAAATCAAAGCTGGTTCATTCATGTCACGTGCAAATAATTCAGTGATTTGCATTTTAATGAGCTGTGGGCACAGTGTATAAGAGCAGGACTTTTGTGGTCCCTTTTACATAGAACAGCAGGATTAGGTTGAAAATGCGGGATGGTCCCACATAATCTGGGACTGTTGGGAGGAATGCTACTATTGAGATTTGAAGCCAAGTGCTGAAATGTGTGAACCACCACAGGGCAAGACCCCGATCTGCGAGATTCAGGGATTATATTTAAACCCTGGATGGTTGTCAGGTATGCCAAGTCCTCTGCACTACAGATTCAGCAAAATGGTACACTATCCCTTTAAATGCTGCTGACACACACTTCACAGTGCTTAATCGAAGGCTGCATCTTAGGTGTACCCATGGGTTTTATGTGGTTAATCTGCAGTTTTCCATGCACTGTCACACTTTAAATGACAATTACTCAACTATGTAACACTGTACGCAAATTAATTGTAATTTGTTTTTTTTTTTTTTTTTTTTAGACAGAGCTTTCTTTTGGTTGTATTTAATCACCACTAGGTGTTATTTTTTTTTTTTTGCTATAGAAACAAAATATTACAAGCCTAGCCACAGAGGGGCCCAAAATAAAAAAAGCACCTTCAGACATTTTAGGGGCATAAATTACTGATCACCGCCATAGCAACATGCCGATCACCACCATACCAGTGTCCTGATCACTGTGTGTGAACTTACATAGTTACATAGTAGGTGAGGTTGAATAAAGACAATAGTCCATCCAGTTCAACCTGTGTAGGTGTGTGTGGCTGTAATCATCTCACATACCCCTGAATGTTCTGATCCTTGAGATGTAAGTCTAAGAGTCTTTTGAAAGCCACCATACTACCCGCAGAAACCACCTCTTGTGGTAGAGAATTCCACAATCTTGTAGCCCTAACAGTAAAGAACCCCCCACGTTGCCTGAGGTTAAAACGCTTCTCCTCTAATCGCATTGTATGCCCTCGAGTCCTCATGCAATCCCTTCGAATGAACAGCTTTTTTTCTAAGCTGGGATCCCCATTAAGATATTTATAAACTGTGTGACAGGCTGTGGGTACTCACTCTACCACTATAACTGCTCTCACATATGATCTCTGTGTGAGGATAAATAGCAGGTCATTACCAATTATCCCCATAGAGTAGAGGGTAATAATGTCCGACAGGATTGGGGATGCCACTCAGTGCACTTCTTTCTGCATGTATGCATTCCTTGATGAACCAATCAAGGGCGAATACTGCTGTGCAAGATGTGAGCGACTTGTTTCTCTGGAAGCCCAGATCCTGGATCTAGAAAACAAGGTTGCAATACTGCGTAGCATCAACAACCTGGAAAGGAGCTTAGACATTATCCAGCAGGTGCTGGCTGGGGCCAGCATAGAGGAGGGTGGAGTGGTGGAAACGCAGGCACCAGAGGTAGGCAGTTGGTGACCATTAGGAGGGGTAGAGGGAAGAGCACCAGGAAGGCCAGTCCTGAGTTGGTGCACCCCAGCAAATATGCCAAGTTGCATGATGATGGGGATATCAGCTTAGGGGTGGCAGTGCTGGAGCAGGCGCCCTCCCCCAGCTGCCAGGGGAGTGGCGGCTCCAGGAAGGAGGGGGCAGAGACTCAGGAAAGGTTAGACAGGTTGTGGTAGTGCAGGACTCAATTATCAAGAGGACAGAGAGGGCAATCTGTCAAAACGATTGGGATAGCCGAACAGTATGTTGTTTACTGGGCGCTCGTGTTCGGCACATCGCGGATCGGGTGGACAGATTATTGGGCGGGGCTGGGGAGGAACCAGCGGTCATGGTTCATGTAGGCACCAATGACCAAGTAAGAGGTAGGTGGAGGATCCTAAAGAAAGATTTCAGGGACTTAGGGAATAGATTGAGGAATAGGACCTCCAAGGTGGTTTTCTCTGAAATACTGCCTGTACCTCGAGCCACACCAGAGAGGCAGAAGGAGATTAGGGAACTGAACAAGTGGCTGAGGAACTGGTGTAGGAAGGAGGGGTTCAGGTTCCTGGAGAACTGGGCTGACTTCTCAGTCGGCTATCGGCTCTTTAGTAAGGACGGGCTGCACCTTAATGGGGACGGTACAGCTCTACTGGGGAGAAAGATGGCCACAAAGTTTGAGGGGCTTTTAAACTAGGAGATGGGGGGGCTCAGAAGTAGAGTCAGGAGGGAGGAAGCAAAGGACAGAAGGTATTATTGGGGTCAGCAGCGACAGTAGAGCCGTAATGTCAACCATTGGGGGTCTGTGCAGTCAAACCTCAGACCAAACAGGAATAAAAGTAAGCACTATTCACTGTCAACTTCCACAAAACGAAGAGGGGTATATGCAAATGCCAGGAGCCTAGCTAATAAAATGGATGAGCTGGAACTGTTAGTACATGAGGAGGACATAGACCTTGTGGGAATAACAGAAACGTGGTTCGACCCCTCATACAACTGGCTGGCAAATATCGAAGGTTATACTGTGTACCGGATGGACAGGGTAGGAAAAAGAGGGGGAGGGGTATGTCTCTGTGTCAAGAATAATGTAAGGGTGATAGAGAGGTGTGATATTATGGAAGGGATGAGTATGGAGTTAGAAACCGTGTGGGTAGAACTCCATAGGGAAAAAGTAAAGGGGAAAGTAATTTTGGGGGTTTGTTATAGGCCACCCAACCAAAGGGAAGAGGTAGAGCTGGAATTTTTAGCACTGTTGGGTAATGCGGCAAAGCTGGGATCAGTCATCATATTAGGGGACTTCAACTATCCCGACATTGACTGGGAAGAGGGGACTGCACACTCACTAAAGGCTCGTCTCTTCAGGAAAACCTTACAGGACAACTACATGTCTCAGTTGGTGGATTCTCCTACTAGAATGAATGCAGTCCTTGATCTATTAATTACTAATGACCCAGATGTAATCTCAGATGTAGGAGTCCGGGACAACTTGTGTTCTAGTGTTCACAGGATGATCACATTTAGGGTAAAAAACAATATAGCAAGGCAAGAGGGGAACATAAGAACCCTAAACTTCAGAAGGGCAAACTTCCCCAAACTGTGCTCAATGATAGAGAAAATAAACTGGGACCAAACTATAGGAAGACTGACCACAGAGGAAAAATGGGAATGCTTTAGGAACATATTAAACAATAGCATCGCACAGTGCATTCTGATGGGAAATAAATTTAGAAGAGCCGAAGCCAAACCTGGCTGGCTTAACTGTAAAGTAAAAAAACGTATTAGTCAAAAAAAAAAAAAGGCCTTCAAGAAATATAAATCGGAGGGCACATTATTGGCTTTCCAGCAATACAAGGAATCAAATAAGAAATGTAAATACAAAATCAAAATGGCTAAAAACAACTTAGAGAGACAAATAGCAGAGGAAAGTAAAAATAACCCAAACAAATTCTTTAAATATATCAATAAAAAAAAAACGAGGTTAGAGCATGTTGCACACATAATTAACGATGAGAGGAGGATGGTTACAGAGGATACTGAAAAGGCAACAGTGCTTAATGCTTTATTCTCCTCAGTCTTTACACAGGAAAAGGAGGGGTACACTGACCATGACTGTATGGTTAGCAGTACTTCACAGGACAAGCCACTATGGCTAACATAGAGTGAAATCAGGGAAATTAACACAAGTAAATCACCAGGCCCGGATGGCGTACATCCGAGAGTACTCAAAGAACTTAGTAAGGTTATATCTAGACCACTGTTCCTAATCTTTGCAGATAATATTTTGACAGGAAATGTACCAGGAGATTGGAGGAAAGCCAGGAAAGCCAACGTGATACCAATATTCAAAAAATGGCAGAGGCATATCCCGGGAAATTATAGGCCGGACAGCCTGACGTCAATAGTATGTAAACATTTGGAAGGGATGATAAGGGACTATATCCAAGAGTTTGCTTAAGAGAACAACATCATCATCAGTAGTAATCAGCACGGATTTACAAAAGGGAGTTCTTGTCAAACCAATCTGTTAACATTCTACGAGGAGGTGAGCTGTGAGCTAGATAGGGTGAGACCAGTGGATGTCGTGTACCTGGATTTTGTTAAGGCGTTCGATACAGTTCACCACAAACGTTGAATTTATACTGTAAAATAAGGTCTGCAGGCTTTGACCACAAGGTTTGCTCTTGGATACAAAATTGGTTAAATGGGCGTATCCAAAGGGTGGAAATAAATAACACGTACTCAGACTGGTCAGGGGTGTTAAATGGGGTCCCCCAAGGCTCATTCCTGGGACCAATTTTGTTCAATTTATTTATAAATAGCATTGAGGATGGGATCAGTAGCTCGATATCAGTTTTTGCAGATGACACAAAATTAAGTAGGGCAATAACTCACATAGTGAGGCAGAAGTCTTACAGAATGACCTGAACAAAATAACAGAGTGGGCAACTACATGGCAAATGAGGTTTCATGTGGTATTGCACTTGGGGACTAAGAACATAAACGCCCAATACGCTTTGGGGGGGAACCCCTGCGGGAATCAAAAGTGGAGAAAGATCTGGGAATCTTAGTGGAAGATAGGCTTAGTAATAGCATGCAATGTCAAGATGCCAAAGCTGGCAGAATATTAGCTTGCATAAGAAAGGGGATGTATTCCAGAGATAAATCTATAATCCTACCACTTTATAAATCATTGGTCCGACCGCATCTGGAGTATTCTGTCCAGTTCTGGTCGCCAGTCCTCAGAAGGGATGTGTTGGAGCTGGAGAGAGTCCAGAGGAGAGCAACTAAACTGATTAGGGGATTGGAGGACCTTAATTAGGAAAAGCACTTACAAGCGATTGATTTATTCTCCCTGGAAAGGAAACGCCTGAGAGGGGACATGATAGCGATATACAAGTACCTCAACGGTGATCTCAGCATAGAAAAAAAACTGTTCAGTCGGAACGAATGCATGAGGACATGTGGCCATACAAGGCCATACAATACAATTAGAAGAGAAGAAATTTAACCTTAGGCTGCATAGGAGGTTCTTTACTGTTAGGGCTACAAGATTATGGAATTCTCTACCACAAGTGGTAGTAACTGCAGGGAGTATGGCTATTTTTAAAAGACTCCTGGACGTACATCTTAAGGATCATAACATTCAGGGGTATGTGAGATGATTACGTCCACACACACACCTACACAGGTTGAACTGGATGGACTAATGTCTTTATTCAGCCTCAACTACCATGTAACTATGTGACTATGTGGGTGGACTTATTGGTACATTTACTCACATCCAGTGGCGGCCGGTTTATAGGGGGTGGTCTATGGGGGGTGGGGTTTTGCACCCCACGTGCGTCACGCAGAGGCACCGATTGGCGGCCTTCTGGGTGTCATCGGGGCACAGAGCAATGCACCCGACACTCCCCACTGTGGCACTGTTCTGGCTGTGATTGATCCAGACTCCAGCCTGGACCAATCATAGAGGACATCCCGGGTGACGTCGCGTGGGGGGCGATGCGTGCGTTAGTCATGCACCGCCCCGACGTCACCTTCCCACCCGCCACCAGACTGAGGAGGGCAGCGGCGCACATGCAGCAGGTCGAAAAGGGGGAAGAAGAAAAGACATCCAGACGAGAGACCAGCAGTCACCAGAGCAGAGTGCCAGAGTCCGACCGAGTCTCCCGACTCCGAGTCCCAGGCCGTCAGCAGGAGCAGAGAAAGCAGACCAGCCAGCAGCACGCCAGCCTCCAGGCAGTGACAGAGTCGGTCGTCCGGTCGTCGTGACTCGCGAGAGAGAGAGGGCCAGGCCAGCCCAAGAGCAGGACAGGAGGTAAGTGATTCTGCGGAGCAGCTGCTGCCTCAGACTCAGACAGTGCCTCCCTCCTCCTGTGTGCGGGACTGCGGCCAGGCCAGCAGCCTGCTTAGCAGTGTACACAATATAAGACAGTGCAGGCCAGGCCAATTACATTGTACATCAGGTAAAGTGCTATGCTAACTTAGCATAGCACTTTACCTGTGTACAATGTAATTGGTCTGGTCTGCACTGTCTTATATTGTGTACACTCACTGCTAAGCAGGCTGCTGGCCTGGCACTATATATTTATTAATATTAAATAGTAAATGGCTGCCATTTACTATTAATAATAATAATAAATATATAGTGCCAGGCCAGCAGCCTGCTTAGCAGTGTACACAATATAAGACAGTGCAGGCCAGGCCAATTACATTGTACATCAGGTGAAGTGCTATGCTAACTTAGCATAGCACTTTACCTGTGTACAATGTAATTGGCCTGGTCTGCACTGTCTTATATTGTGTACACTGCTAAGCAGGCTGCTGGCCTGGCACTATATATTTATTAATATAAAATAGTAAATGGCTGCCATTTACTATTAATAATAATAAATATATAGTGCCAGGCCAGCAGCCTGCTTAGCAGTGTACACAATATAAGACAGTGCAGGCCAGGCCAATTACATTGTACATCAGGTAAAGTGCTATGAGAGAAAATAGTGAATCGGCGCTAGTGGGAAACATCTTCTAAAGTGCACTGCTCACAGTGCATTGCAACCTAAAATGCTGGCTAAAAACGCATGAATAAATACAAAACTATGAAAGGGTCTAGTTAGTATGATATCTCGGTGATCGGGGAGTTTTTTAACCCAATATGCAAAAAAGTTTAAGCTGGAGTCTTCCTAGAAAATAACCAACCAAATAATCACATCATGAGATCACATTTGCGAAAATCGCAGAACATTGTATGTTAATCACCAATCCGGGAAACTTATGTACATACAATGTTCTGCAATTTTCGCAAATGTGTTGGGTGGGTATGTCTGGTGAGTGTGCTACTTACTAGAGGGGTCACCGACCACCTCACTGCCCACCACGGGGTCACTTATTGTGTAATTATTACACAAAGATTGCCACCTGCCACTAATTTATGGACTTTTTTAGTCACCTTTTCACCATTTTCACCATTTAAATTCATCACTTGTCTCTTCACTATATATATATATATATATATATACTTACTTTTTTGGCAACCTAGTCATTTTTTGTATTCATTTATATTATTTATATGCCACCAGTTCATATATGTGCACACGTCACCTTTGATATCTATGCATATGTCACTTTGATTTATTGATACTTTATTTATACTGTACCATTTATTTTTTGGATTTCATACCACTTGTGGTCACCTTTGCACTGGTCACTTTTATTTATTGGTATTTATTTACATATATAGTTGTGTATATATATATACATTGTATTTATTTATATTTATGTTCCGTTCACATGTAGGCGTTGGCGTTTTTCAGGCGTTTGTTTATCGTTTTTCAGGCGTTTTACAGGCATTTTTATAGGCGTTTTTGCAAGCGTTTGCAAGCGTTTTACAGGCGTTTTTTTGGGCATTTTTAACAGGTGTTTTTGGTGACCAATGGAAAAGCAGAGTGTTTTTTTTACAACATTTGCAAAGGAACCTCCCAGGGACCTCCTCCTCTGCATTGGACCTCCCAGGGACCTCCTCTTCTGCATGATCTTTTTTTTTATGGTTCTGGACATGCTACAGAGCTGAAACTTCACAGGTACACTTTTTAGACCCCCCAGACACTAAAATTAAAACTAAATCCAAAGAAATCTTTTTTTTTTTTTTTTTATTTATTTTTTTTTTTTCAATAATTGGCTCTCTATCAAAAACGACAATTTTTAAGAACTTTTTTTTGCCTGATCCATAGTCCCTGGGGTATGATCCAGAACCCTAGGCACTTTTTAGGGGCATTTATTGGGTTTTAGGGCTTCAAAATGGTGTTTTTCGATTCCATATATATATATCTACATTACGGTCACCTTGGCATAGCAGAGTCAATTTACCCTAAACTACATTACGGTCACCTTGGCATGGAAGAGTTTGGTCACCCTGGCATAGTAGAGTCAGTTCACCTAAACTTCGTTACGGTCACCTTGGCATGGAAGAGTTTGGTCACCCTGGCATAGCAGAGTCAGTTCACCTAAACTTCGTTACGGTCACCTTGGCATGGAAGAGTTTGGTCAGCCTGGCATAGCAGAGTCAGTTCACCTAAACTTCGTTACGGTCACCTTGGCATGGAAGAGTTTGGTCACCCTGGCATAGCAGAGTCAGTTCACCTAAACTTCGTTACGGCCACCTTGGCATGGAAGAGTTTGGTCAGCCTGGCATAGCAGAGTCAGTTCACCTAAACTTCGTTACGGTCACCTTGGCATGGAAGAGTTTGGTCAGCCTGGCATAGCAGAGTCAGTTCACCTAAACTTCGTTACGGTCACCTTGGCATGGAAGAGTTTGGTCAGCCTGGCATAGCAGAGTCAGTTCACCTAAACTTCGTTACGGTCACCTTGGCATGGAAGAGTTTGGTCACCCTGGCATAGTAGAGTCAGTTCACAGTCACCTTGAGTTCGGTCACCCTGGCATGGCAGAGTCAGTTCACCTAAACTACATTAAGGTCACCTTGGCATGGAAGAGTTTGGTCACCCTGGCATAGTAGAGTCAGTTCACAGTCACCTTGAGTTCGGTCACCCTGGCATAGCAGAGTCAGTTCACCTAAACTACATTATGGTCACCCTGGTATGGCAGCAGGCTACGGTCACCTTGGTATGGCAGGGTCTGGTCACCTAAACTGCCTAACTGCTGTTCTCCATGTTTCAGGAAAATGTGCTCACAGCAGAGGCATGCCAAGGGGGTGGAGACCTGGGTGGAGAGCTGGGTGGAGAGCTGGGTGGAGAGTTATGCTGTTTGAGCTGATCAGGAGCAACTAAACGCTTGTAAAACGCCTGTGAAACGCCAAATATCACTTTACATTGAGGTCTATGGGACAAAACGCCTGTGATCTGCCCAAAAAGAAGCTCAAGTACTTTTTTGAGCGTTGGGCGTTTTCCTTAGGGCGTCAAAACGCTCAGATGTGAACAGGGGTCATTGCAATGAATGGGATTTGTCTTGTTGGGCGTTTTGAGAGCTGATCAGTGAGCAGAAAAACGCTCCAAAAACGCCCAAAAACGCCTACATGTGAACGGAGCCTAAAGCATTCAAGGACTAATCCACAAATGACCTGTTGAGTGATAGGTTTCCTTTTTTATGTTTTTTATTGAGTTTTTGTAAGAAAAGAATTTAACAGCGCACAAGGAGCCAACATGGCTCAACCATATTCTTTGAAGGCAGTAAATTTCACAGAATACTTGAAATACAATGATGCCTAAACAGAGAAGCACAATAGCAAAAATTAGAAACCAGTAAATCAGAAAAAGGAACAGTAAACGTTGGTTGGGCATCCATCAGATAAAGTGAAAACATAGAGACACCGCCCCCGCTTTATCACACCAAAGGTCAGATGGTCCGGGCCCGACCCCCCCCCCGGCGCCCCTACGGGAACACACTGCGCCCTTGGGAGAGGACGGCCCCCAACCCCTGACTCCAATACCAAGCCCTCTACCAGAGGGGGCTGTAGCCTGTCATCCGTGCACTGTCAGAGAGTAACAACAAAAAAAAAGAAAGAAAAGAAGAAATGGAGGGGAAAGGACAAGACTGGGGTAAAGGAGGAAACAGCAGAGGAGGGTAGCAGGAATGGGAAGGTGGGGAGAAGGAAAGAAACATCAGCGGCTGGTGAGAAAAGAGAGGGTCGACACCCAGGTCCCACCCGCCCCTAAGGGGGAAATTTCCCCAACAGCTTGTCCAAAGCGACCAAGGTGCCCAACCGCCCCTATGGGGGGCCCGCCAGGTACCTTATCCAGGGGTCCCACGTTTTGTCAAACATACGCATCTTGTCATTCAATAGCGCCACCATCCATTCGTTTATCATGATCCAGGTCAGTTTGGCTTTTAAAAGCTCGAACGGCACCACTGGGGTTCGCCACGAGCGGGCTATAGCTATTTTGGCGGCCGTGAACACAAAGGCGATAAGGCGCTTGGCGGGTTTAGTTGCCCCCTCCACTGGTTTACCCAAAAGGGCATTTCGGGGATCCATTATCAAGTTAACTTGGGTCAAGGAGTAAACAAAATTGTAGACTCGGATCCAAAAGCGTCGGACTTTCGAACAAGTCCACCACGTGTGTAGCACTGTGCCCGCCTGGCCACATCCCCGGAAACAGTTGGGGGATGCGGTGTTCACCGCCGCCGCCAGCCTGACCGGAACCATGTACCAACGCAAAAACACCTTAAAGTTTGCTTCTATCAAGGAAGTATTAAGTATGGATCTAGAGTTAAACTGTGCTAAAGTGTTCCATTCCGCCCGGTCCAGAGACTCTCCCAGATCCTCCTCCCAGCGTAGCTTATATGGCAATTTAGTATCGTCTCCATGGAGTATATTATAAATCGTTGATATATAGCTTTTTTGTTTATCTATTGTGCGGCAAAGGTACTCCATTGGTGTGGAGGTAGTGATGTCGCTCTTACGCTTGAGGGAGGCTGCGAAATGGGAGATCTGGGTGTAGCGAAAGTACTCCCCCTCAGGGAGGGAATACTTCTCCTGAAGTTGGGACCTGGTGAGCAGGCCACGGTGGTCGCATAAATCTGCCAACCTGAGAAGCCCCTTGTTCGTCCACCAATCAAATGCGACAGGGGTTAGACCCGGCGGGAACAAGGGGTTGCCCAGCAGGGGTGCCAGCGGAGCATGGAGGGACTTAAAGGAGTGCCTGCCCTACAGCCTATCCCAAATCCCCAGGGAGAGGGATAGGGCAGGACAGAGCACTCCCGGCCTGTCCCCGGCCCTTAACCACAACGCGTGGTGGACCGGAACCCCCAAGTGGGCTGCCTCCATGTGCATCCAGATTGGGAGAGGGTTCCGGGAGTTTAAGCGTACCAAATGGGCCAATTGGGCTGCGTAGTAATATTTGCCCAGTTCCGGGACCCCCAGTCCCCCTCTAAGTTTAGGGGTAAAAAGAGTCCGCCTGTTAACCCTGGGCCTCTTGTCTCCCCAAATAAATCGGATAACCGACCCCTGAAAATCTTTAAGATCAGACATATTAAGCATTATGGGTAATGTGTGAAACAGGTACAATAATCTAGGCAATGTGTTCATTTTTACCGAATTCAACCTACCGAACCATGACGGGGGACTGGCAGACCAAGTAGCAAGATCTTCCCGTAATTTTTTGTATAAAGGTGGGTAATTACATGTATAAAGGGTAGTTATAGAAGCCGTGAGATGGATCCCAAGGTATGGCAGTGACCTCTCTAGCCAAGCGAACGGAAAGTTGTCTCTGAGGGCAGATAGGGTAGTGTCCAATGTTAGGTTCAGAGCCCGAGACTTAGAGGGGTTAATTTGAAGACCAGAGATGGACGCAAACTCTTTCATATCCTTAAGCAAATTGGGAATAGAAATCAGTGGGGCCGAGATGTACATCAGGATGTCGTCCGCAAACAGGGCGCACTTATGCTCCACCCCCCCACATTGTATGCCCTTAATGTTCAGGTTAGAACGCAATTTAATGGCTAATGGTTCCAGGGCTAAAATAAATAAGAGCGGGGATAAGGGACACCCCTGTCTAATACCCCTCCTAATGCTCAGGAAAGGGGATCCATAGCCTTTGATAGACAGTTTCGCAACTGGGTCACTGTATAACGTACGGATGAGGGAAAGAAAATTTTGACCAAAGCCGAAACGCTCCAATGTCTGCAGAAGATATTCCCAGGAAAGGGAATCGAAGGCCTTATGTAGATCAAGAGATAACAGCATACCCTTCCTGGGACCCATGCTGTCCCAGTTGGATTGGAGGGCTGAGATCACGTCTATTGCACGTCGGGTCTGGTCGGGTGCCTGCCGGCCCTGCACAAAGCCGGCCTGGTCCGGATGTATGTAATCCGCTAAGAAAGTGTTGAGCCTAGTTGCCAGCACCTTCGCCATGATTTTAAGATCGACATTGATGAGCGATATTGGCCTGTAATTAAGACAGTCCCCATGATCCTTGCCCGGTTTCGGCAGCACATGGATATACGCATTGTTTTCATATGTTGGGATAGGGGTCCCTGTTCTAATGGAATTAAAGTAGGAGCAGAGATGAGGGGTCAGAATCTCGTGGAATTTTTTATAGTAATGGCCAGAGAAACCGTCCGGACCCGGCGCTTTATTGGGGTTGATGGATTTGATTGCTGCCAATATTTCGGTGGCAGAGAACTCTCTGTCCATGATCTCCGTGTGGGGGGAGGAAAGTCTAGGGAGAGCGATGTCCTGAAAAAAGGCTGTTACTGCGGACTGTCTGAGCGGTTGCGGTTGGGAATAGAGCTTAGTATAAAAATGATAGAATTCGTTAACTACCAGTTGGGGGTCCTGTGATCGGAGACCAGACCGGAGCCTCGATTTTGGGAGTGCCGGGGAGTAGAGTCTCGGGGCTAGCTTGTGAGCCAAAAGAGTGTGCGGTTTGTCACCTAGTGTATAATAGCGATTTCTTGACCAGCAAATGGACTTTTCCGCTCTAGTGGTCAAGCTAAAATTAAGGGCCACCCGTGCTGCATCAATTTTGTGCCTGATATCCACCCCCGGATTCCTTTTTTGTTCCCTTAGGAGGTCCCTCATCTCTGTGTCCTGGCGCATTATCTCCCCATCTCGTTCCCTCTTTTTTCGGGAGGCGATCTGGATAAGCTTACCTCTGATCGTCGCTTTATGCGCCGCCCATACTACGGCTGGGGAAGTGTCGGCTGTAGGGTTGTCAAGAAAATATTGATGCAAGCAATCGGTTACTTCCTTAAGGATGAGGGGGTCATTCAGTAGGGAAGCATTGAGCCTCCAAGAGGAAAATTTAGGTTTAGTCCACAAGTCAGAGACGGTCATCACTACTGGGGAGTGGTCAGACCATGGGGTGGGAATGATTTGTGTCTTCAGTACGAACGGAAGGAGAGCCGACAATGCAAAGAGGTGGTCTATGCGGGCATAGGTCTTATGTGCATGGGAGTAGTGGGTGAAGTCGCGCGTCGTGGGGTGGTCATTTCTCCACACATCCACCAAGCCTGTGGAGTGCAGTAAACAAGCCAATTTGACTCCCAGACGCGGGGCATGTTTCAAAGAGGTACGTAAGGCATCCGACCTATCCATGACCTGGTCCAAGGGGACATTACTGTCACCCCCAAACACCACATGGCCCGTCGCACGCGGCATCACCACGCGTAGCATGTCCTGAAAAAATTGTATTTGCCCCACATTCGGAGCATAGTATGAGACAAAGGTTACGTCGTGCTCGTTTATTTTGCCCTGGACCATCAGATATCTTCCTTCCCTATCCCTGATCACTTCTTTGGGCGTGAACGGGACCCTCTTGGCTATACAAACTGCCACCCCCCGTTTCTTATCTTCGCTATTGGACATATAACAGGTGGGAAATTTAGCCCTAAGCCTTTTGGGTGCAGAAGAGGTTTCCTTTTTTAATTAAAAATTATATAAAGTCCAGGCACGTTCAACCCAAATACCTCCTATGGGAAGTGTACCTGGTGGTCACTTTAAATTACAAAAACCATTCACAGTGCTGCCAGTCCCCAGCATGGGATGTGGATGCAGAAAGTTTTAAACTATGGACAGCGCACAGTGATGGTGTATATGGAGGATAACCCATAGGCTGCAGGCAAAAGATGAAAGGAAACAAGTTTATTGACAGTTAAAAGTTAAAATTGCAAAGTGCAAGTGATTACCACACGGTCCTGGATGGCAGTGAGGATGTTTAGAAAGGTCCATGATGACACTCACATCGGTCCAGATGCCACTCTCTCTGTATAGGTGTTGGGACCCTTAGATGGATTGGAGACCCTCTATGGAGCAAGGAATGGATCCAGGCAGAACCACGTAGGTAACCAAGCCCAGTGCAGAGACCAGCGTGGAACGCAAACTTGCCCTGTTGCCGTGACTACATGTTTCGTGCGCATTCGCTTTATCAAGTCACGGGAGTAGCAGCAACAAGGTAAATATAAGCCCAAATAAGGGGTGGGGAGTGGGCAGAGCTGGAAAAGGGACTTGAAAGTACTAATTATTAACTCTTCAGCATCCTCACTCCTACCCATTGAATGAATATATACCAAAGACACAGTATGAACGAATCTACCAAAATACATTCACAAAACAGGAATGAATAAATATCAACTGAAATAAATAAAACAAATATTATAAAAAATATTATAAAAAATCAGAAATATAAAAAACAAACAAAAAAAAAAACACAACCTTGGGAACAATAATTGCCCTAAACTATGTTATGTATTTTGAGGTCTTCATTTAGGCCATTGGACGGCAGAGATCCAAACTTGTAAATCCAAAAGACTTCAAAAGAAGGGAAAAACGCTCATTGTCAGTGAGCGTACCTTTAGGAATCATTTTTATTGCCATCACCTCTAGACATCCAGCATTTTTGTTGTGTGTTCGAAGAAAGTGGTGAGGGACACTGTTTATCACAGCCTTTCTTTATACATCTGCGGTGCTCCCCTACGCGCCTGCGCAATGTGCATGGTGCGTCCAACATAAAGCAGGCCATAAGGGCACCGCAAGACATAAATGACAAACTCCGTAGAGCATGTGATAAACTGTCTGATTTTAAATGTATTGCCATTATTGTCACTAATGGCAGTCTGTCCATGTGAAATAGATTGACACATCAGACATTCCCTTTTCCTACATTGGAAAATACCGGTCCTATTGTCAAAATAGGACCTAATGTTGATTGGGGGCCTTCTATTCTGGGGCTGTAATTTACTAGGGACCAAAATATTTTTAATCGTGCGTGCCCTTTTAATCGTCCCCTGGAGGACAGGAAGCAAAATAGGGGCCAACCTTTGATCCAACTGAAGAAGTTTGACATTTTTTTTATTATATGGGATATGGCTCTATGTTGGTCATTGAAAACCGTAGTAAATCTTATGGTGTTTGTATTGTCAATAACCTTTGTATGTCCATTAACCGCTGAAAATAGATCTATGTGTATATAGAAGGCATCTTTTATTAGTGATGAGGGGTAACCCTTATCTTCAAATCTCTTAACTCTTAATCAGCAAGGATCCCTGTATCATATAATCTTCATTAGCCATTAACTATTTCTCCGTAGTCTGTGAAATTGTCCACTGGAGATGTTGCGCATTCAAGCCGTATGATGGCAGCTTGAGAAATGAAGATAGGAGTTCCTACTGCTGGGTTTAATGTGATTCCTGCTGGTGATCACACCCCTATAATGGGACAAATCTAAATCAAAGAACACTATCTCACTGGGGTCCAACACGTGAGTGAAGGAAAGACCCAGCGAGTTGGCATTGCAATGGGCCACAAAGGCAGAGAAGGCATCCGGGCCCCCGCTCAAAAGGAGAAGGAAGTCATCAATATAAAGTATTGTGTGCCCAGACATATCTCTCTTTCCAATACCCTATTGTAAGATTGGCGTATACCGGGGCGAAATTGGTGCCCATGGCGGAGCCCTTATTTATTCCTGTTTTTTGTGAATGTTCTTTGGTAGATTAGTTCATACTGTATCTTTGGTATACAGTATATTCATTCAATGGGTAGGAGTGAGGACACTGAAGGGTTAATAATTAGTAGTTTCATGTCCCTCAGCCAGCTCTGCCCACTTCCCGCCCCTTATTTGGGCTTATATTCACCTTGTCGCTGCTACTCCCGTGACTTGATAAAGCGCATGCGCGCAAAACATGTAGTCATGGCAACAAGGCGAGTTTGCGTTCCACGCTGGTTCCTGCACTGGGCTTGGTTACCTAATTATTGATTGACGTCATTCCCGAAAGTTGTGCTGCTCGTGGCGCTTGCGTATAACGACCGGTACATTCGCCGGCGGTGTTCTGCCTGTATACATTCCTTGCTCCATAGAGGGTCTCCAATCCATCTAAGGGTCCCAACACCTATACAGAGAGAGCGGCATCTGGACCGGTTTGAGTGTCATCATGGGACCTTTCTCAACATCCTCACTGGCAACCACTACTTCGCAAATTTAACTTTTAACTGTCAATAAATTAGTATCCTTTTGTAACGACACCCCGGGTATGAAAGGGGTTACAGTCATTTAGGACAATCCATTCCCGAACACAAAGGCAGCTACCGGACACTCCACTCCGCCGAACAAGAAACCCATACGAATAATCCCCCCCAAATATGAGACAAGGCTCTGTATTGCGGGTCAAGCAGGAATCAGACTCTTTATTGAAAAGCATACAGGCTCTTTATATACACTTGAGAGTACTACAAGTCATCACACAATGGTTACATAAGGAGCCCCCAATACACATTACTCTGAGCGTCAATACATCCCTTAGCAGACAACAGGTGAGTTCATTAGCACACTTAACAATAGGTGAATGGAAAGCCACCTCAGACAAGATAATCACAATTTACTTATCCAGACAAAAGCAACATTGTTAAGCAATAGACAGTCGGTCTCTTACATTAAACTTCCTGGCATGCACATATTAGGAGTTGTACTTCCTGGTCATGGACCTCATAGTGTACAAGGAATAAAATCTTCAAATTTCAAGAGAGACATCATTCCTGAATATCACTCTGCATTTAGAGTAATCCAAACCATATTCTCAGCGCCCACCAGTTTCTTGGTCACCCTGCACCTAAAGTGACTCCCGTCACACCTTTCATCTTTTGCGTGCTGCCTATGGGTTATCCTCCATATACACCATCACTGTGCGCTGTCCATATATTCTTTTTTTAATTGGTAACTCTTCCCAAGGTTACATTTCTGTTGAAAAATGTTGAAACATATAGAGACCGATCCCTCTTCTCCATTTGCAAATAGTCTGGTTAATTATTTCACTGATTCATCGCATAAAAACTGCAATTCGCCTTGCTAACCTGCAAGCTATACATGATATAAAACTTTGTTCCCATCAATAAGCATTTTAAACGAGCAACAATCGGCATGTTTACAGGAACCTTTTATTATATTTACAATATGTTGTTTAACTGCAAGCCAATTGCTTTATTTAGAATAGTAGTCAAGAAACTAGTGTATTTAAAATGGTTTACATGCATTTGATCCTCTTACATCACTTCTGAATTCCTGCACACCTCTCATGAAACGTGGAAGAGCCAAGAGCACATCGACACCGGTCTGGCCTTTGTTGAATTAAACAAATGTAGACTGCTTCCATTATCCAATTTCAAATGGTCTGTGCTCTGCTCCAGATGAGTACTTAGACCAGCAGCTAATGGGTTAGCAGAGTAAACACTAGTATTTTCTAGGAAGGACTCTCTCAAAGTGACCTCTAAGCATGACCTATTGCTATCAAGAAGCAAAGCACATTACTGTGGAAAAACTGATATGAAATGAAAAGAAAGACTTAACACTTTACACACTTGATATTGACTGACAGCTTGCGTAACTGGTGCGTAACTTGTGGTAGAATGAAAGATCACTAGTTTATTGTTAAATAAACCTGCTAGTAAATAAATCTACCTACATCAGCAGCATAAATGTAATGCAGATACGAGTAACTACATGTAACCTTATAATGTCTATTGGGAGCCTCAAAACGCAAGGTCTTCTAATATACCAATCTCAACTGTCTCAAGAAAAGTCAAGCACAGCCCTGCCCTCATGTCACCTTCAGAAAATTCCTACTTGTTCTGGGATAGAGTAGGAGGCAGGAGAATTTTCTCTGTAAAATTCATGATTGAAGAATAGAGGGTCAAAGCCTGCATTAGAAATGCATAAAGTTATGTGCAAGCACCTGAGGATGCCTGCATTGATTAATGCTGCCATTTTAGGTGTTATACTGTAGATACCAACCTGTTTAACTTTTTCTCTTAAAGATATGAACACCTCAATATTTTTCATAATTTTTGTTCATAGTTTACAGAGTCCTCAACCTTTGCCACATAGGTATTTTATGATAAGAGGCAGAGAACCACAATTAGTATGAAATCAAAGCACTTAGAAATACTATAATTGATTATTATAAGTTATAACCAGCTAATAGTGAGATGCCTCCTATTTAGGAACACATATGTAAATAGTGACTGTGTGCAAAATAAATTCAACAAAACATTGGGGTGATGGCCTAAAATATAACTTACAATTCAAATCTTTTCATTAATTTTTTAATTTAAACTTGTTTTTATATTTTGAGAAGACAACATGGCTTCATACTCATAGGGGTAAAGGTGGGGTGCAGCGTAGAGCAGAGACAATAATTCACAAAGGCAGGTGCAATTCTGTAGAATTTGTATTGAATGGATGTAGCAACAGTCCACAACAAGCCCAGTGGGATAGCCACCCAGCCAGGCACACTCACAGTTCAGTAGCGTGGCAGACTCGATTTCAGCCAGAATGACAGCCTCTGTTGAGAGGGGACTGGTCCTAATTGGGAGTCAGTCAGAAGAGATGAGGCCCAAGCTTGCCCTCATCAGAAACCTCTCTCTAGCACTGTTACTGTTACCCTGTCCACTTGCCAAAGCAGGCCAAAACCCAGGAATTCAGGGTTTAAAATAGGCTCCGCCTGATCAAATATGACTGTTTGGGTCAAATTGGGTGGCAGCATCCAATAGGATAGCTTCCCCAGTGACCCAGGAAGCCATAAAAGAACCTCGTTCCTCCTGACTTCCTCTCCAGCAACAATGCCACTACAGCCAAGCGCCACCTGCTGTGGAGAAAACCGACTGCATCTGCCTACAGGGGGAGCGTAGAGACCTCTAAAAAAAATCTGTGTTAAATAAAATCTGTGTTATCAATAAAATTTTCTCTCCTGAAGTAGTTTCCCCACAGGCGAATTTACTAGTGGGCTATACCCCAGGGGCTAAAAGATATCACAGAAGGTCTAGTAGTATAAATTTCTCACAATAGCGCTTCATTCTACTATCTAGGTGGAATATCACTGCTCTGGCCCAATACTGAATGGACTGAGTTTACTGCACCATTATAACGTGCTCTCCATCTGTGCTCTACCTGAGATACACAAAGGTGCCCCATCAAACAAGTCCACCAATAGATTGTGGTTCCAAATTCCTTTAACAGAAAATATGGTGGTTTGGAACATCATTCTGACTCTCTAGATGGGATGCTCTGCCTTCATACTGTATTAAGGGCTAGCCATGAGCTAGGTCTACTGTAAATAACTGTTCCACTAGCATAGATGTTCTATATCTTCCACATACAGCCCTCTGCCTCAGGTCCACCCACTTTTTCAAGAGTGAACTCAGATTGGTCTCATCACTCCCCCCAATAAAAATAAAACACACAAGTTCTCAAATTGTTCCCAAACAAGCAACTCAATGTGTTTTGCCCTAAAGTCAAGGGCTTTATCGGAGGTGAATATATGGAGATATAATAAAATAAATAATATGAAATTTGCCACATTGCTAATGGCGGTTGCCTCTTTACTGCCTTTTATTTATAATGAAACGGCAGATGCGTAATTACATCATACCCACTACGCACATGCACTGTCATGCATTGCATCATTACATCACATGCACGATGGTTTCATCATGCCGCTACGCGATTACGTCAACACCCATTTCTGCAGTGAAACCTCACCTAAATTATATCCGTTTTTAAGTGTAATCCTGGATCCTGAACTATCCTTTCGCCCCATGTCCAATCGTTGTCCAAATGTTCCCACCTCAACATCTCCAAAATACACAGCTTCATAATCAATGATACCACAAAGCTACTAGTTCATTACCTGGTCATCTCTCGTCTCGACTACTGCACCTCCCTCCTCAGTGGACTATCTATACATAAGCTTACCAACTGTTCAGTGTTTGCTACTCCTCTCTGTCAATCCCTCCCACTGGCTTCTGCTCACTTAACACATTAAATTCAAAATACTAACAACAACTTACAAAGTCATCCACAACTCGGCCCCTCAGCTACATCACCAACCTAGACTAAAAAAACCAACCTACTCTTTCACCTCGTTCCTCCCAAGACCTCCTGCACTTTAGCTCACTCGTCACTTTCTCCTATGCTTGCCTCCAGGACTTTTTCCGAGTCTCTCCTATTCTATGGAACTACCTACCCCAATTAGTCCAACTATCTCCTACTGTTTGCTTTCAGACGGTCCTTGAAAGCCCTTCTCTTCAGAGAAACCTATTCTGCCCCTACCTAAAGACTGTACTTTTATTTATTTTTTTTGCAAATATACATTTATTAAAGGTTCGGGAAGGGTACAACAAACCAAAACACAGGTTACATGTGAAGCAAACCACAGAAGGAACGAGATAGTGAACGGTAAATAAAAGGAATATACAATACATGTAATAGTGGGAAGAATTAGTGAAGGATCTTGAATGAAGAAAAGTCCCCATGTGGGAAATAGTCCACAGTATAATTCCTGTACAAGCTCTATAATCCATGCCAGACTACTCTCCAGTACTTTTATTTTTTCCATCAGATCATCCCCCACAGTTATTACCTTTTGTATCACTTGACCCTCCCTCCAAGATTGTAAGGTCTAATGAGCAGGGCCCTCTGATTCCTCCTTTATTGAATTGCATTATAACTGTACTGTCTGCAATCATGTTGTAAAGCACTGTGCAAACTGTTGGCGCTATATAAATCTTGTATAATAATAATATGCTATAAGCTAATAGATAAATAAGTAAAATTAGAGATTCATTGTTACATTATTCCTTCATTATTTAACATTATTATTGAGGCATTATGCTACTAGAAACATCTCCATTGTTATTACCTTTCTATTATTCACCTAGGTGGATACACTTTTCTAAAAAAGCCTTTTATTTCTATTTATACAGATGACTTTTACATGACACAAAGTGAAAAAATGTATGTCGCTTGGGGAATGTCGATGATTGGGTTAAGAAATAATCATAATTCTAGTTATGTACAAAAGTCAGATAAGTAAAGGGTAAAGCCCTCATTTAGGCCATCACATGCTCTTGATCCCAATCCAAAGATCCATTTTACTTTTGCTTTCAATAGCTGTGTTTCCAGATCTTCTTTCCTTGGACCAAGTTTATTTTCTTACACCACCAATAATTTTATACAAATTGAACTGCTCCCATGCTTTGCCCAAACATGCCTGGTCACTGGTCTCTCCTTTTTTCAAGCCACGCCATTCACATGATCTAAAACCCGCCTTCTAAACTGGTAAATGGTTTAACCAACATATAATAGGGTACACAAACAGCTGGCCACATAAATGACTCCACTTGAGCTGCAATTGTAAAATGGTTTAGTAGTCAAATTCTCTCCTGGTTTCGGAAAAGGTTTTGTTTCTTGGTACAACAGGGTTTACAGTGGCCACACCGATAAGAACCCTTTGGTTTCTCTGGTAGCCATTAGTGATGTATTAGTTCTCGCCTGAGTCCAACTATGCATAGACCTTCATGGCTACTAGCGATGGGCTCGGGCATGTTCCTATCGCACTCGCCAGGAAGCCCTCATTGCACACCGCCAATCATAAGCAGTGAGGCATTTCCCAATATGTATAGTTGTATTAGTTCAGCCCAGATGACTATAAACTAAGATGTTTCTTAGATTTGTCTCCCTATTGGTATGTTATTGATGGAAATTCATTCAGCTATTTGTTATCCAACAGTGCTGGCCAGTATTTTCTTTCTGACACTAGGCAGAAAAAACAACTTGGCTACCCCTATGGGACGTCCTAGCTGATATACATCCCCTCTCTGCTATAGGCCTTCAGTTTAAAAACAAGCAGTATCAGAAGTATCAAAACTCCATGGGGGGGGGGGGGGCTGCTGTGTCCGTCAATGAACTTAGAGAAATGGATTTTGCGTTAAGTAACAAAAATCGTTTATTCTCTTTCGATCAGTGATGGACCTAGCGCTCCATATTTAGAACCAAGCAGTCCTCAAGCAGTGCCAAAAACATGAGGGGTGGGACAAAAGACCCCAGGCTAAACAAGGAAGCCAACCAGGTAACATGAGCTCAACAAAAAAGAGGAGCCCAACCTGAACAATACACCCCCAAACAGGCCCTCTAAATAGCAGCCTGCAAAAACTTGCGGCAAAAAGCAGCATCTGCAGAGGCCAAAACATCCACTTGTAGAATTTTCTCAAAGTGTGCACCGACGACCAGGTGGCCACCCTGCAAACCTGCGACACTGACGCTTGATGACAGAAGGCCCAAGAAGCACTAAGCGCCTAAGTAGAGTGCATTGTCACAGGGAAGGGAGGAACTTGTCCCTTGATAGAATAGGCCTGAATCACCGTCTGTCTGATCTACCTAGAAATGGTAGCAGAAGAAGTGGACAGGCCTTTTCTTGGCCCATTCGTGATCACAAAAATAGAGTCTGACCTCTGAAAGGACTCCGTGGCTGCCATATACACCTGAACCGCCCTAACCACATCCAGGGCATGCAACGCAAATTCCTTGGGATGAGCGGCCCCGGGACACAAGGAAGGCAACGCAATATCTTTATTCAAATGGAAGTCAGAGACAACCTTAGGTAGGAACGATGGACGTGGACGAAGAACCACCTTATCTTTATAGACTACTAAGTAGGGTGTATGACAAGATAACACCGCCGTTCCGACACCCTGCGAGCAGAATTGATAGCCACCAAGAAAGCCACTTTCTTTGACAGTGTTAGCAGGGGAATCTCCTGAATATTCTCAAAAGGAGGTTTCTGGAAAATGGAAAGCACAAACTTCAAATCCCATGGCAATATAAGGGAAAACGCATTGGCAGAGTCAGGTGTTGAACCCCTTGAATGAAAGTACGTACCAAGGAATGCGTGGTCAAGGGTCGCTGAAAGAAGACCTCTAAGGCAGAAACCTGGTCCTTGATGGTACTCAAGGCCAACTTGTGCTCAACACCTCATTTGAAGGAAGGCCAAAATCTGAACCCCAAGGATGGATAATGATCGACTCACAATGGAGATGGACTTCCTCGCCTTTAGCATAGTCACAATTACCGACCCATACCGACCCAGGCAAACCTCTATCCTTTAGCACCTGGCTTTCAATAGCCAGGCCATAAAAGCCAGTGAATGTAAAGCAGGATAGAGGATTGTCCCTTGGGATAGCAGTTCCTCCCTGAGAGACAGCCTCCAAAGGACATCAGCGAGCAATCGCATTAGATCAGCATACCAAGACCGGCAATCCAGGGTCACCAGAATGACCGAAATTTCTTTGGCTCCGATCCTACAGCCGCGGAAAAAGCTTAAACGAGGAAAAGCATAAAATCAGTTGATACTGGCCCCACGGGGCCACCAGAGCATCTGTGGTGTTCGCCAGAGGATCTTGTGACCTTGCCACAAACCTTGGTACTTTTCCGTTGTGCTGAGATGCCAACAGGTCCAGTTCGGGGTTGCCCCACTGTAGGCATATCAGATGAAACATGTCCGGATGAAGGGACCACTCCCCTTGGTCCAATGCCTGCCGACTGATCTAGTCCGCCTGCCAATTTTCCACACCTGGAATTTTCACGGTGGAGAGGGCCCGGATGAAGTCTTCTGCCAATCAGAGAATGTCGGAGGCCTACAGAGCCGCTAACATACTTTTTGTTCTGCCCTGTTGATTGACATAAGCCACCGCTGTGACATTGTCCAACAGGATCCCCACCGGGAGCCCCCAGAGCCGAGTCATCCAGGCAAAGTCTGATCGACTGAAGTTTCAAGACATTGATCGATAGCCTGGATTCCTCCAGTGTCCAACAACCCTGAGCTGAGCTCAGCCCCAGGACACCTCCCCACCCGGACAGGCTGGCATCTGTTGTGACCATTGTCCAATACATGGGGAGAAAAAACTTGCCCCACCGAAGGGACAGGGAATGAAGCCACCAGACCAGGGAACCCCTGGTTTCCTGGCTCAGATTAATCTGATTGTCCCGAGACTTTGGACACCTGTCCCATTTTACCAGGTTCTCCATCTGAAGGAACTTCATATGGAACTGTGCAAACGGGACCGCCTCGAAGATAGACACCATCAGGCCCAGCACTCGCATGCAAGTCAAGAGGGAGGACCACCTGTGGAACAGCAATAGATGAATCGCAGAATGCAACTTCTGGAGTTTGTCCAGAGGAAGAAACACTCTGGCCAGAGCTGAATCCAGAGTCAGACCAAGGTAATCCTATTTCCTGGATGGAATCAGGGCAGACTTCTGGTAGTTCAGAAGCCAACCAAACATTCAAGGTCTGTATAGTGATCTCCATGTCATCTGTCAATGCAGACAAAGGACTCCAGTCCCAAGAGGAGGTCATCCAAGTAGCCCAGCACAGCAATCCCCTGCTGATGTTGCAACGCCAAGACCAGGTTTAACACCATCGTGAAGACCCAAGGAGTGGAGGTGAGACCAAAGGAAAACGCCAAGAACTGATAGGGCTCCTCTCCCACAGCAAAGCAGAGGAAATGCTGGTGTCAAGCACATATTGGAATGTAAAAACAATCAAAATATTGTGCTGGATGGTAATGTGCAAAATTATCTTTTTTCAGATTATGGCTTCTCTGAAAAGGAATATAAACATGATGTAATAAGCCGTATGTGTCATGGACATGCAATAGTGTCCGGCAGCTTACCTTCTCCTCCATGTCTCTATTAGAGTCCTGACTCTTTCTGGCTGCCTTTTATCGTCTCTCCTCCCTGTATGGCTCCACCCCAGGCCATTCCAGGAAGTCTATATTAACTAGTGCACAGCAGGTCTGCTTTGCTGTTCAACTTTGTTTGTTAGCTTGTGTTCCTGTCTGCCGTGTGCTACGTCTACCTTGCTGTGTACCGATTTTTGGCTTGTCTTTGACTACTCCTGTTTGCCTGTGACCCTGACCTTTGGCCTGTCTCTTGGTTACCCTTGTCTGCCTGTTTGCCCCGACCTCGGCTGACCCATCACTATCCCTTGTGTCCTGAGTGGCTGCTTCCCCTCTCTTCCTATGGAGCGTGACCTGGGGGACTCCAGGGGCCGCGTCCTGGGTTCAGCTTCAGCGAAGGTCATCCTTAGCATTAGAGGCTCTGGTGAACACCTGCTGGGCCTTAGACTCTGCGCCCTAGGGAATCTTGGGCTCACGTTTCCTGTCCATCCACAGCAGTCAGCTATTGGGTTCACTACCTTGTGGTGCACCCTTGTCCCCAACAGGGTGCAGTTGTCACCTGGCCACAGGTGACCTGATAGTATGAATTAACAGTCCCGAGCAGCTAGCAATAAATACTATTGGTAACAGATGGTGAGCAAATCAATTAAACAAACAGCAATTCTCAGATAACAATCCGAAGTCCTCCAGTGAAGTAGGACATGTATATGTGAAAAAGAGGGATGGATCCACCCCCAAGAGGGAGATACACACTGACTCTTACCAGATCCAGGTGACTGATGGGGTTGGCAGCAGTCTATCACGCTTGTGTGATCTAAATGATCACTAAGTCCAGATTCCTTGGATTCATGGGAAGAAACTCCAACAGTATATATGTACAAAAGAGAAAAAAAAACAATCATTGCGCAAGCATCACTAAGACCAATTTATTGAAATCACAAAGATGAGGTTCTCCCAATTATTCTAAAACAACAGGCAGAGTCTCATGGAAATTGTAGCTAGCCATGAAGTCCAAGAAATTGTCTGCGGACCTCCGAGACAGGATTGTATCAAAGCACAGATCTGGGAAAGGGTACAGAAAAATTTGAGCACAGTGGCCTCAATCATTCCTAAATGGAAGAAGTCCACCAGGACTCTTGCTAGAGTGAGCTGCCCGGACAAAGTGAGCGATCGGGGGAGAAGGGCCTTAGTCAGGGAGGTGACCAAGAACCTGATGGTCACTCTGAAAGAGATCCAGCATTTCTCTGTGGCGCAAGGATAACCTTCCAGAAGAACAATCTCTGCAGCCCTGCACCAATCAGGCCTGTATGGTAGAGTGGCAGACAGAAGCCACTCCTCAGTAAAAAGGCACATGACAGCCTGTCTGGATTTTGCCAAAAAGGTACCTGAAGGAATCAGACCATGAGAAACAAAATGCTCTGGTCTGATAAAACAAAGATTGAACTCTTTGGCCTGAATAGCAAGCGTCATGGGACCAGGCACCATTCATCATCTGGCCAATACCATCCCTACAGTGAACCATGGTGGTGGCAGAATCATGCTGTGGGGATGTTTTTCAGCGGCAGGAACTGGGAGACTAGTCAGGATTGACAGAAAGATGAATGCAGCAATGACCAGAGGCATCCTTGATGAAAACCTGCTCCAGAGCGCTCTGGACCTCAACTGGGGCGAAGGCTCATCTTCCAACTGGACAACGACCCTAAGCACACAGCCAAGATAACAAAGGAGTGGCTATGGGACAACTCCTTGAGTGGCCCAGCCAAAGCCCAGACTTGAACCCGATTTGAACAATTATTGAGAGATCTGAAAATGGCTGTGCACGGACGCTCCCCATCCAACCTGATGAAGCTTTAGAGGTCCTAAATATAAGAATGGGAGAAACTGCCCAAAAATAGGTGTGCCAAGCTTGTAGCATCATTTAAAGACTTGAGGCTGTAATTGGTGCCAAAGGTGCTTCAAAAAAGTATTGAGCAAAGGCTTTGAATACTTATGTACATGGGATTTTTTTTTTTTTTTTTTTGTTTGAAATATTTGCAAATGTATTAAAAAAAAAAAAAACTTCTTTCATGTTGTCATTATGGGGTATTGTTTGTAGAATTCTGAAGAAAATAATGAATTTATTCAATTTTTGGAATAAGGCTGTAACATTATAAAAAGGGGAAAAAGTGAAGCGCTGTGAATACTTTCTCAGATTGCTGGGCTTCGTAGTCCTTCTGCGTGGGTCTTTGGTTTTGGGCAATGGTATGCTCATATATGGTAATAAATGACAGAAAACAGAATATATAATTCTGTTTATTATAAAATCAGAAGTATAAAATGTATAGATCTGCTCACATTGTATAAACATTTGCAAGCATAAAACCGGAACCAGAAGTAAACCATGATATGCATCTTACCGGCCGGAAATTACGTCACCACCCGCAGTCAATGGCGCGCTTCGTCTCCCCCACAGGGTGTTATCAAAGGTTATCCCCGGGCAGTGTATTGTATAGACCTGTTCTCGTCCTTCCTGAGTGTACCATCTTAGTACACCCAAGACACGTTATAATGTTTATAATTGCACTGTATTAAATCTGACTAAAGTTTACATATATCTCTAGGTCAAATGGATACTGAACTTTCTATCAAGGATCACTATCCAAACGTGTATAAATTCTATATTTAAACACTCCTAGTATCTGCTCGTTTGTTTTCTATCGCCATCTAGTGACTAACTAAGGTTTTTCACTACCTATAGTTTTCCCAACTATATTCAGATCTACCTTGATAAACCTATTTGTTTTCCCCCTGATCTGGTATTTTTATAGGGCTATATTTTGGGTACTACATGGCAAATTAAATGTATAAACCTTTTTTCATTAAAAATACTTTTCTAAACACATCAAACATTTTTAAATCCATCAAACTTATTTTTAAATATTACTAAATAACAGTATTATTTCATAGGTACATACACCCACCTTACATCAAGTGCTAGAAATAAAACAATTAACATCCATCTCAACATTTAACTCTCTGGGCACCAATGTGCCCAGCTGGTATATCCACTTTGATTCATTTTGAGGAATGGCTCTTGTCATGTGTGACCCCCCCCCCCCCTCCAATGTTTGCATATTTTATCTATCCCACAGAACTTAAGTTGCTTAGGATCCCTATTGTGATGGAATCTAAAATGATTGGATAGACTGATGTCGAAACACTTTTTGTTATTGACATGTTCTCTTAATCTGGTTTTTAATTGCCTCGTTGCTTTTCCATTGCAGGCCACAACTGCATTCTAAAAGATAAGTGACATGTGTAATATTACAGGAGATACATTTATTTATATCATATGTTTTCTGTGTGCTGTTAGACTGGAACTGTGTTGTGTTTTTTTTTTTTTCTATCTATGTAGCATGTCTTGCACGTAAGTCATCTGGCACAGCTAAGTAAACCTTTTATATCCAAAAAGGTGGCTACTTTTTTGGAGGGTCGGGTACATTTTGTACTAGTTTGTTTCTGAAGATAAGTGGTCCCCTGTAGATGAAGTGAGGCCTTTCAGGTAGTATTTTTGACAGTATCGGATCCTTTTTGAGTATGGGCCTCTTTATTGCTTTTTCTACCTGCCTGTATTGTTTATTAAACTCTGTACTACGTTTTTTTTTTTTTTTTTGTCTGTAATGATTCTTCCCTTCACATTTTTAAGTGTTCTTGCATGGCAAGACCATTTACTGTTATCTCACATATACATTCTTATTATAGCCAAATTTACCACCCTAACTCCGCCCACAGTTTTTACACTACATAGATAAGTAATATACCAAAACGAGTGGATTGTTCCCAATTGGTGTGCTATTACTTTGTGGAACGTTTCGCTGAATGGTTCACAAAATATCAGTGTTTTTGTGGTGAAATTGGTCCCAAAGGAATGAATGGCGGCATGTTCAAAACTAGAGTGGGAGCTGACAAAAACTAGAGTGTGAGCTGAAAAATCAGGACATGATGATTTCTAAACTGCCACCACTCCCTCATTTTCATCCCACCTACACAAATCCTATATCAAAATGTTCAGCTACCCCTGCTGCCACTAAGAATGTCCATGGCTAAGCCATAGTCCTGACCGTTTTCACAATATGACCATTTGTTTGCAACTCGCGCCACCCATTGACATTCATCGTAATTAGATTGGTTTGCACACAAAAGTTATCCTGTCTACTAACTACGGGAAAGATTTGTCATTTTTATTGTTTTTTTTTACTAGTAATGGCGGCGCTCTGAGATTTTTTGCGGGACTGTGACATTAGAGCGGACAGATCAGACCCCTAACTGACATTTTTGACAATTTTGGGGGGACCAGTGACATTACTACAGTAATCAGTGCTAAAAATATGCACTGTTGCTGTAATAATGACACTGGCAGGGAAGGGGTTAATACTGTGGGTGATCAAGGAGTTAAATGTGAGCCTAGGGGAGTGATTCCATCTGTGGGGGGGGGGGGGCGGGGGCTTGTGAAATGATCACAGAGACCTGTGTTCCTACATAGAAGGATCACAGGCACTCTGTGATCATTCCAGAGAGAAGAACGGTCAGCTGTGTTTACAACAGCTGACTGGTCTTCTCTCTCAGCGGGGAGCGACCGCGGGTGTCAGGCGGCAATTGGAGTTTCCTGCTTCTTGCATCGGAGTCCCCACTGCCGACGGCAGCGTGCACTCCCCCCCTAGCTGCAGGCACGCGACTGATGTATACCTATTTCGGTTTGCGCAGGAGGGGCTGCCTGCCGCAGTACTGCGGCGGGTGGTCCTTAAGTGGTTAACTAGTGCTTCTCTTCTGTAACCTTTTTCTCTAATATTTCCAATAATATTTCTGTTTGTTTTTCATAGTCCTGCTCGGAGTCATGGCTCCTTTTAATCTGCATCATCTGTCCCTTGGGGATACCATTCAGCCATTTGGGATGATGTCCACTTTAGACCGGGATGTACCAATTCCGGTCGGTATCTCTTGTGAAGGGGAGATTAATCCCCTTCACAAAACTCTCTAGATCTAAGAAGTTTACTAGTTCTTTACTGTAGGTGCCTGAGAAAGTGATTTCGTACTTAACATTAAGTGTCGGTTCACACTGATCCGACACGACTTCGGGCGACTAATGCCGTCGCCCGTGCACCGCGACTTCGGCGCGGCTTGCAACGACTTCACATAATGGAAGTCAGAGTGACTTGAGTTGCTCCTATTATAACGGGAACCATTGCACAGCATGGACCGCTACTTGTCAGGCGACTGGTCGCCTGACAAGTCTGAACAGTGTGAGCCGGCAGTAATACTGTTTAGAAACTGTTTCAACGTTTCCTCTGTGCCTTCCCACAATAGAAGTACATTGTCTATGTACCTCTTGAACATTTTTTAACTCTTTCCTGGGATTCCTAAATAGGTCTTCTTCCTCCCACTTGCTCAAAAATATTCGCAACTGTGGGAGCATATTTTTCTGTGCATAGAATTTATTGTCATGCCAGAAAACATTGCTTTTCATGGCTAGTTCAAGAGTTTCCAAAATTAACTCCATCTGCTTACTTTCTAGCTTATAACACCTCTTTTTGCTTGATTTTGGTGTAAAGAGGATTTACGTCAACGCTAGCTAGTATACATTTGTCGTTGACTTTTTTTTTTTGTTTTTTTTTTATTAAATGAATGAGTTTCTTACTGTCCTTAATGTAAGATGGAAAGTTTACAGCAATAGGCTGTATGAAATCATTCAAATCTCCTATCCTGGAGAATATTGAATCTATCCCATTGATGATGGGTCTGCCCGGGGATTGGGTTTATCTTTATGTATTTTTGGGATCTGGTATATAACTGGTATCTTAGGGGCTTCAGGAATGAGGTACTTTGTTTCCCTCCTATCCAAAATGCCCTCTTTTGTACTTTCTTCACTATTTTAGTTAACTGTGCTTTTAATTTATTGGTGGGATCCTTTTTAACTTCTCATAAAGGTTTCATCCGATAATCTGTCACGGTCTAGCCTGCAGATTTCTGTCTGTGAAATTATTACCTCCTTTCTGCAGTGTTCTGCGAGGTCTGTGACTCCATTTGACATGTGGTGTTTTGGCTTCTCTGTTCACCTATGGGCATTGCCTGCTCCACTGTGGGTTTATATCCTTTTCTTTTCTGTTTCTTCCTGGGTCCGCTCCCTGTTTGGTTCCCTACATATACACATGCTCAGTGCAGCGCTCCTTGCCTGAGCAACTTCACAGTTCTCTTAGTTCTTGGTTGGTACTACCTATATACCCTGTGTCTGACTACCCGTGCTGCCCGCCCTAACCTCAGCTTGTTTCCTGGTTTTTCCTTCAGTCTCCTGTTGTACTCTGCACTTGCTAAGTCGTGTCCACATTCTCAGCTGGGCGTACCTGGGGGCAGTGACCTGGTTCCAGCTTGCTGCAAGGCCTTCCTTACCATCAGGGGCCCTGGTGAAGAAGCAGACTGGGACTTAGACTCTGCACCCTGGAGAACCCAAAGTTGGTGAACTACAAGGGCTCACTATCACAGACTCCTAACAGTTTGCTCAGGTCTTAAGATCTTTAGAGACACCACAGCCTCTTCTGGAACAACTTCAATGTTTGCTGAAGAGAACTGATTTTCAGCTGGCCTATCAAGAGCAGATCATGCAGGGTCTACAAGAACTTTCCTCCCGTTTTGATCAGTTGCAGGATGTCTTCACTTCCTCACCCTCCGATCTGGTTCCTTCATCGGTTCCTGCTGCTCTGGCTTCTGTGGCTCCTTCTGTATCACACAATTCTTCGTAACTCCAGCTGCCTCCACCGCCTTTCTTTTCTGGTGATCCAAAAGCTTGTGGAGGCTTCATCAACCAGTGTTCAATTCATTTCGAGCTAGCAGCCCACCATTTCTCTACTGACCGTTCCAAGGTGGCATACATGATATCACTACTTTTCAGTTGAGGCTCTGGCTTGGGCCTCACCCCTGTGGGAGCATTAAGATCCTATGATTTCCTGCCTTTCAGTAAGCTTTCCATGAGACCTTTTATGGGCCTGGCAGGGCCTTGTCCGCTGCTGGAGCACTTCTTTGGTTTAGTCAAGAATGCATGACTGTTGGTCAGTACGCAGTTCAGTTTCGCACCTTGGCCCTTGGAACTAGCATGGCATAATGAGGCCCTTACTACAACCTTTTGGCATGGTTTAACAGATCATAATTAGGACGCACTAGCTGGCAGAACCCTATCCTTCATCTTGGATGACTTGATAGCCCTTAGCATCCAAATGAATGTCCGCTTCTAGAAGTGAGGTCTGGAAAGGGCATGTCCACATCACCCCCTGGTGGATCGTCTAGCACCTGTTTTCCAGGAAGCTCCTGAACAACACACCTTTACGACAATGCCGGCATCTGAAGAACCCATGCAATTAGGTCAGACATGCCTTACGCCACAAGAGAGATTGCGTCACCTCAAACTCCGCCTATGCCTTTTCTGCAGAGCTGACAATCACATATTAAGGTCTTGTCCTGTTCCCTCAGGAAAACTCTCAGGTCTAGGTCCCTCTGAGGGAGGTTATCTAGACCAGAATCTGAATTCTGTCCCTTTCCATCAATTTGTCTTACCCGTCTCCATTCATTGGGCCCTGAACTCATTTCAAGTAGCTGCATTTGTGGACTCGGGAACTTCATAGAGCAGTCCATGGCGGCTGAATTATGCATTCCTCTTGTTCCCTTGACAAAGCCTCTCTCGGTATCTGCAGTCGATGGTTCTACCTTGGCCTTATAGTTCCAAACTACCCCAAAACTGTGCATGTTGGTGTTCTTCATCGTGAGAATCTCTTTTCTGATCCTTCCTAAGTATTCTAGTCCCATCATTCTTGGACTGCCGTGGTTGCAGAAACATTCGCCCTATTTAGATTGCAACTCTGGTCAGGTGTTGTCATGGGGCACCCAAAGCCATCAGACTTGTCTCTCCAAGGTGCTCCCACCTCTCTCTGTTCCAGTGGCTAAGGTCACCACCTCTCCGATGCTCCCTCAACATGGTCAGACCTTCCCAGATGTCTTTTGTAAAAAGGCTGCACCCCTGCCTACTCCTACGGCAGGCCCCCTTCCGGTGCTGTCCACCTCTAGTTCCTTTCCCCCTTTGATGCCTAAACCACCAGTCCTTTTATTTACTGTACAGCTCCAACTCTGCTACCATCTGGATGGGTGGAGGCCCCAACATCTACGACCACTGTACTGCCTGAGGTCCATGCTTCGTGTACCTTGTCTGCTGGGACCCCAGCGCCCTCATTGCCTTCAGCTGCTTTCGACCCTGCCATGGTTCCCACATTAGTAACTTCAGTGCCTATTCCAGGTTCCTGTTCAGCACAGCCTATCATGCCTACTGTACAAACTAAAGCCTCAAATTCTACTGCCTTACCTTTGCTAACAACCCCCACTCCCACTCCTGTGTCCTCTCTGCCAGCCTCCTCACCAGACCCTTCATCTTGGTTACCAGTATCTGCTCCAGCAAAAGCACCTGACCTATCTTTTTCCATTCTTGCTCCTTCGGTGGTAGAGGTTTCCAAGTACAAAGCAGCTACAGATCGTCTGCACCGTGTGAGTCACGAATTTCTACCTGGTGACGACGTCTGGCTCTCTGTTAAGAATATCCGCCTGCAAGTACCCTCTGCGAAATTCATTCCTCATGTCACTGCTCCTGAGGGAAGATGTTGGACTCCGCCTACAGCTGTTTCTGCCCCCTATTTGGTGAAACTCTTTCATCTGGAGTTCCCTCTCAAACCTGGCCCTAAACGGAGGGGGGGTTATTGTCACGGTCTAGTCTGCAGATTTCGGTTTGTGAAATTCTTACCTCCTTTTTGCAGTGTTCTGCCAGATCTGTGACTCCATTTCACATGTGGTGTTTGGCTTCTCTGTTCACCTATGGGTGTCAACCTGCTCTACTGTGGGTTTATATCCTTTTCCCCTTCTATTACTTCCTGGGTCACTTCCTTACATATACACATGCTCAGTGCAGCGCTCCTTGCCTGAGCAGCTTCAGTTCTCTGAGCTCCTGGTTGTTACTACCGCTATACCCTGTGTCTGACTATCCGTGTACTGATCCCTGCTTTGTCTACTGTTGTGCTTGTCTGCTGCCCACCTTAACCTTGGCTTGTTTACAGGTTTTCCCTTCAGTCTCCTGTTGTACTCTGCACTTGATAAGTGGTGTCCGCATTCCTAGCTGGGCGTACCTGGGGTCTGCAACATGGTTCCAGCTTGCTGCAAGGCCTACGATTAGGGGCCCTGGTGAACAAGCAGGCTGGGACTAGACTTCACACCCTGGGGAACCCCGAGTTGGTGAACTACAAGGGCTCACTTTCACAGACTCCTGACAATTGAATTCTTTGTGGTTTTCATCCATATCAAGAATTACTATCGGGGCAGCTTGACAGACTCTGAAACAGGTCAGTAGTCTTTCTCTCTACTGTAAACAGGCAAAGCAGCATTAACTACTCTACCCTGACAGTAGATCTGTATTAACTGTATCTGCTCTCCCCTCTTCTGAGAACAGGGAATTCTCCTGTAGTTCTGCAGCCATTCAATTATATTAAACAATGCCACTTTAAGACCACATTTCCCAGCATCTCCTGGTGTCTGCAAGTCCTCATTCTGGCTCTGATTGGCTCAAATCCATTCCAGGAAGAAAGGGAGGGGGGAGCAGGAGCAGGGGATTTCACACAGATTATCCCTGTCAGCTGCAGTGAGAGAGGAGAGAGAAGCCAGCTTCAGCACTAGCTACACCTCTTTGAATTAATCTCTCAAACTTCTCCTGGTTCTCCTTCATTGGTTGGTACAGCTACAGGGTTTCCCTGGAAGGAATCAGTCAGACATCAAAGCTGTGGCATATAGAAATCATCAAGGAGGCACCAGAGGTCGAGTTTCCCAAGAGGAAGAGGATCTCATCCTGTTTTTGTCAGAGCTTCATGTTCCCGCTCCATTGACAGTTCACATTGCAGTGAAAATTTGCAGGCAGACTTCTTCAGCTTCCTGCAGTAGTTACAGGTGCAGTTGGTCCCCCCCCCCCCCAAAAATGCAGTGGGTTCTCCCCCCCAAAGTGTTCGGGGAACTCTGTCAGCAATGAAGATCTTCAGGCATCCGGGTTCAAAGCAACATTGAACAAGTTCGTCTCCAGAACCAGGATTCCTCAGGCATTTGTGGTGGATGGTAACTTCATTGGACCAGTTCCCTCTGTTACAGATCCTTCCATGTCTGGACTTCCATTCATCTTTACAGTCACTGGCTTCAACAGCATAGTTATGTAGCCTGGTGCAAGGCTAGAAAATGTAATCCTTGCAAGTGTGTTGTAGGACATATGGTATCTTGGCTTTTCTCCAAACATGGGTGGATATGCCTCTGGCTTGAAGTACAATTAAAGGGTTCAGACTTTGGCCTTGGCAGTCCTCTTTCAGAAGCCAATTGCTTCTCATACCTTGATGCTAGCCTTTGCACAAGGTTTTTAAGCATATTGTTCCTCATGAACAGATTGCCTTTAACCCTGTGGGATTTCACTTTGGCTTTTCTGTTATACCTGTTATGTGCCTATTCAAGACCTTCCACTGGTTCTTTTGATACAGAATGCTGCGTTTCTGGTTGGCATTACTTCGGTGAGGAGGGTATTGGAACTGGCAAATTTCTTCTAAGGAGCCTGGTATTTCACCATGACAAGGTAGTTCTTTACCAAAAAAATAAGTTGTGCAAAAAGTGTCACCAAATAATAAAAAAATAATAATTTCAAAGGCACAGCTGCACTCACATGTCCACATAAAACATTATTATATTAATAAACATTATTATAATAATAAGTGTTGTGCTATCAATATAAAGTGCATAAATTCAATCAAGTAAGAAATGTACATGTATAAAAAACGTATTGAGAATGTATTAAGAAACATTCGTAAATAATCCAGTAAAGTCCACCAGAAAAAAAAAGAGAAGCTCTCTTGTGCTAAGTTCATTTATGCTTATTTAGAGATGGCCTTGCCGTTTGCCCGGCGGTCGGTTCGCGGCAAATTTTGCTTGTTCGCTACCCGCCAAATTTTCGGACACATGGCGTCATTCGCGTCGGCCATATTTGTTTACATTGGGGAGAACACAGCCGTCAGGTGGAACGGGACAGCCAATTGAAAGATTCCAGCACATGGACAGTCCCCCTACCCTATAAATAGACCCGATCTGGCGGCCATTTCACATTCCGCTTTCTGCCAGTGTAGGGAGAGGTCTGCTGTGCTCATTAGGGAGAGTTTGCTAGACACATAGTGCTGTGAAGATCCACAAAAGTCCTTTTCAGGGCTGGTATTTCGGTATAGGCCTTCTACAGTCTCTTTTGAGGTTAGGGACAGGTATCCAGTGGTTGCTTTAGGGGCAGTTAGAGATCGGCTGCAGTCACAAATCGCTCTGTCAATGTCCACAAAAGTCCTTTCCAGGGCTGGTATTTCGGTATAGGTCTAGTATCTTTTGAGCTTAGGGAGAGGTATCCTGTGGTTGCTGTAGGGGCAGTTAGAGATTGGCTGCAGTCACACACAAATTGCTTTGTCAATTTCCACCAAAGTCATTTAAAATGCTCCAATGTCATTTTAGGGTCTATTACAGTCTCTTTACTATAGGGAGAGGTATCCTGTGGTTGCTGTAGGGGCAGTTATAGATCGGCTGCAGTCACACAGAAATTGCTTTGTCAATGTCCACGAAAGTCATTTAAAATGCTCCAATGTCATTTTAGGGTCTATTACAGTCTCTTTACTATAGGGCAGGTATCCTGTGGTTGCTGTAGGGGCAGTTAGAGATCGGCTGCAGTCACCCATAAATTGCTCTGTTAATGTCCACAAAAGTCATGTAAAGAGCTGCAAATTATTTGGTATTGCTGTGCAGCGCACTAAAAAGGGGGGGGGGTGGGTGTGGGAGGGGGCTAAATCACAGTATAATATACTTTGTAGAAAGCATATTATAGTGGATTAGTACTATTATTGTGCACTGTGCAGCATTGGTGAGACTGAGCGTTTCTGCAGCAACACTACACACAGTGACAAAAGCACTTATAATGTATTACAGTATAACTGGTGTGATAGACCAATTGACCCCCCCAATGCCACATATTGAAGTGGGGTGTTATCTAAGTAAACTTCTTCAAGTGTATTTGTGTCATGCAACAATATTGCCTAGTTTGCTGAGTGAAGTTTGGTAAACACAGCGCCAAACTCACTGGCCAATTTTTTGAACTGGTGTGCTACACCAATGCCACATATCGAAGTGGGGTGTTATCTGAGTAAACTTTTTCAAGTGTATTTGTGTCATGCAACAATATTGCCTAGTTTGCTGAGTGAAGTCTGGTACACAGCGCCAAACTCACTGGCCAATTTTTTGAACTGGTGTGCTACACCAATGCCACATATTGAAGTGGAGTGTTATTTAGCAGTATAATTTTCTAAGAGTGTATTTTAGTCCTGCAAAAATGTGGCCTCCTGCAAAAAATGTGTGTAAACAGTGCTACACACAGTGACAACAGTTACTGGCCAATCGTTTGTAGAACTGGTGTAATAAACCTGTGCCCCCCCCCCCCCCCAATGCCACATATTAAATTGAGGTGTTATTTAACAGTATACTTTTCTAAGATTGTATTTTAGTCCTGCAAACATTTGGCCTCTTTTGCTGTGTTAACAGTTACTGGCCAATTATTTGTAGAACTGGCGGACTGACGGACCGGCAGATAGGGAGGAGAGGCAGGCAGAACTTGCATTGCAGAAGAGGTAGAAAGAAGACTGCAAATGTATCAGGAGCGAGCCATCAACCATGTACAGTCACATCTGGCGCTCCCAGGACGCCGACACATGGCTCCGCAGTGTGGGCTTTTATTAATGTGTCCGTTGCTGACACCAGTGTTGCCATCTGTAGCCTTTGCAGTCAACGCGTAAGTCGCGGTAAGCCCAACACTCACCTAGGGACAACCGCCTTAAGAAGGCACCTGAAATCCCATCACCAAGCCCAGTGGGAGCAAAACTGTCAGAACCCACAAAGCCACACTCCATGCTCTCACGTCCAGCCTCTTCTCCTTCTCCTTCTCCTCCCCCTTCTCCTTCTCCTGTCTGCTCACAGTTGTCCAACACTCCACCTTCCATGATGCCGTCGTCACGTTTTTCTGGAAAAAGGCAGGCTTCTGTGGCTTAAATGTTGGAGCGTAAAAAAAGGTGTCCGACTACATCGGGTTAAGGGCCGATGTGGACGCTCTCAGGAGTGATGAACCCATGGACTACTGGGTGGGCAGGCTTGACCTCTGGCCAGAGCTTGAACAATTTGCAATGGAACTGTTGGCTTGCCCCACGTCCAGTGTCCTGTCCGAAAGGACGTTCAGCGCAGCAGGGGGGGATCGTGACCGATAAGCGCACTCGCCTAGCTAATGACAGTGTAGACTAGTACTACCTCACATTTATAAAAATGAATGAGGCATGGATCTCTGAGGAATTCAACACATGTGACCAGTAAACCAGGTTTCATCGAAATTCCTCATGCCAGGCCACAACAGTTCATGGTCCTTGGCTTCGCTAAATACAGCGGCATAAAAGGCATTTCATGTCCATTGAGTGGCTAATTTTTGCAGCCTATACAGGCCGACACTTACTGTTCTGTGTACTGTGAACGCCTCTAGCCATCATATACTACGTTCTTTGCTGTCAGTTCAACCCATGTGAGCTCATTTTTGCAGCCTATACATCCCGCCACCAACTTGTGTATACTGTGAATGCCTACTGTACCTCTAGCCATCATATACTACATTATTTGCTGTCAGTTCAACCCATGTGAGCTCATTTTTGCGGCCTACACAGCCCGCCACCAACTTGTGTATACTGTGAACGCCTACTGTACCTCTAGCCATCATATACTACATTTGCTGTCAGTTCAACCCATGTGAGCTCATTTTTGCAGCCTATACAGCCCGCCACCAACTTGTGTATACTGTGAACGCCTACTGTACCTCCAGCAATCATATACTACGTTCTTTGCTGTCAGTTCAACCCATGTGAGCTCATTTTTGCGGCCTATAGAGGCCACCACCTACTTCTGTATACTGTGAACGCCTACTGTACTTCTAGCAATTATATACTACGTTTTTTGCTGTCAGTTCAACCCATGTGAGCTAATTTTTGCGGCCTATAGAGGCCGCCACCTACTGGTGTATACTGTGAGCGCCTACTGTACCACTAGCAATCATATACTACCTTCTTTGCTGTCAGTTCAACCCATGTGAGCTAATTTTTGCGGCCTAAACAGCCTGCCACCAACTTGTGTATACTGTGAACGCCTACTGTACCTCTAGCAATCATATACTACGTTCTTTGCTGTCAGTTCAACCCATGTGAGCTCATTTTTGCGGCCTAAACAGCCCGCCACCAACTTGTGTATACTGTGAACGCCTACTGTACCTCCAGCAATCATATACTACGTTCTTTGCTGTCAGTTCAACCCATGTGAGCTCATTTTTGCGGCCTATAGAGGCCGCCACCTACTTCTGTATACTGTGAACGCCTACTGTACTTCTAGCAATCATATACTACGTTCTTTGCTGTCAGTTCAACCCATGTGAGCTCATTTTTTGCGGCCTATAGAGGCCGCCACCTACTTGTGTATACTGTGAACGCCTACTGTACCTCCAGCAATCATATACTACGTTCTTTGCTGTCAGTTCAACCCATGTGAGCTCATTTTTGCGGTCTATAGAGGCTGCCACCTACTTCTGTATACTTTGAATGCCTACTGTACTTCTAGCAATCATATACTACGTTCTTTGCTGTCAGTTCAACCCATGTGAGCTCATTTTTTGCGGCCCATAGAGGCCGCCACCTACTTGTGTATACTGTGAACGCCTACTGTACCTCTAGCCATCATATACTACGTTCTTTGCTGTCAGTTCAACCCATGTGAGCTCATGTTTGCAGCCTAAACAGCCCGCCACCAACTTGTGTATACTGTGAACGCCTTAGTGTACCACTAGCAATCATATACTACGTTCTTTGCTGTCAGTTCAAACCATGTGAGCCAATTTTTGCAGCCTATACAGGCCGACACTTACAGTTCTGTGTATTGTGAACACCTACCATACCTCTAGCCATCAAAAACTAAGTTTTTTGCTGTCAGTTGAAACCATGTGAGCTAATTTTTGCAGCCTATACAGGCCGACACCTACTTCTGTATACTGTGTGAATGCCTAATGTAGCTTCAGCCACAGAATACTACGTACTTAGGTGTCAGGTAAACCCATGTGGGCTAATGTCTGGGGCCTTTTATGGCCGACACTTACTTCTTTATCCTGTGAATGCCTAATTTGTCAGACTGGAAATGAAAAACAATGGGTCTGTAAAGGTTCCGCCAAATTGTGGAATGGATGCAGACCCATTTTACAGATGTGTGAATGGACCCTATATGTATTAGACAATGTATTTCCCGGCTGCTGTCAGTTCTGGCTGATTTATGAAAAAAATATATATATATTTTTTGCTGTAAAAAAAAAAGAAAAACATTTAGGGCAACTTTTTCAATTGCAATACTTCTGTTATGACATTGTCCATGTGCTGGGACTATTTGTGCACAACTAGTACGTCTTTTGTGGCTGCAAATATGACCTAAAGGTTTTTAAAGTTCGCCTCCCATTAAAGTCAATGGGGCCCGCCGCGAACTCGCGGTCTTTTGAGAAAATTTGCGGCTGGCGTTCGCGAACCGCCCCGGCGGATGTTCGTCCATCACTACTTGTGTATCAACAAAAATTCATATCTTGCAAGTAGTTTTATCCTTCATTAAAAAGCCTGGATTTTTAATTACTACAATATGAGTTCCTTCTTTGGTCTCTCCCTTTTTGCTGAGCCACTGTTGAACATCCTGGTTGCATGGTAACCCATCCTGGAATCTTGGCTCCTGATATCCATCCATCTCATGGGGGATGCTGGGATAAAGTGCAGCCAGACCCCCATCTTGAGGTCAAAGTAGCTGGTAAGCAGCTTGAGAGTTGGGTGTGCACTTTTGGGTGTGTTACTTCCCACACTGAAATGTGGATTTTTGTTGTTACACAAGTATAAATGAACTTTGCACAAGAGCACTTAATTTCTTCTTTTTTTTTTCTGATTAATTTTAGTGGATTATTTATGATTTTTTGTTTTAACACATTCCTATTTACAGTTTTTGATGCATATGAATTTCTTACTTGATTGAATTTATGCACTTTATATTGATAGCGCAACACGTTCTTCATTATTAAGGTGATTCTTTATCCTGAACCATCTTTTTGCCTAAGGTGGTTCTGGCCCTCAATCTCAACCAGGACATTGTTTTACCTTCTTTTTGGCTTAGGCCTCAGTCTCAGGACAAGGCTTTCCACACTTTAGATGCAGTTTGGAACATCACGATTTATCTGAAATTAATGTCTGTAGTCAGGCAATCCCTCTCTATTTGTCCTTTCCAAAGGGCTAAAAAGGGTCAATAATAAAGCTGCTCTGTGTCCCGTGATTTACACAAATTCATACAATTGTTGCAGCCAATTTGGGATAACACCTACTTTAAATGTGTTACATGTCCCATAGTAATATTTCAAAATTACAGCTTACCTTTTTAAAATACTTTATTTGGACCTTACAGCAAGGAAAAAATCCTAGATGGCCCTTTTTGTTCAAAAGGGTACTGGGCAGCTGTTTGTCATAATTAACTCTGTCTGTTCTGTGCAGGTAGATCTTCATTATTACTTGGAACACGATTTGAACACTGTGTCTATTAAAGGGTTAAATGGGTAGAGGCTGGTCTTCTTGCATTGTATGCAACATATAGGCAACGTTGATCCAGGAACACCTGATTGCCTCTTAGGCGATCAGGAAGAAAATTTTTGCTGGAGCAAATTGGATCATGCTTTGCTGGTTATTTTTGCCTTCCTCTGGATCAACTGTGGGTATAGGAGTGTGTATATAGGATTTATATAAAAAATCTCCCTTTTTATTGATTGAACTAGATGGACTTCTGTCTTTTTTCAAGTAGACTAACTTTGTAACAAAGAAATGGAATTTACGCATAAGTAAGGTTACAAAGACAAAAACAACACCGGCATAAAAACAGCCTTGAAAACCAGAAGAGAAAATTTACTTCAAGACAAAGAGAAAAAAAACAAATAAATTGTGTACCTCTAGTAACCACTAGTGATAGGCCTAACACCCTCATTTGATTTGCACCAGAACACCGCGAACGGGGGAAAAGTTTGTTAGAACATTTAAACTCCATTGAAGTCTATGGGTCTCAAACCTGAAACTCAAAAGCCCTGATTTTAAAGGCTTAAATAAAAATTATTGCCCAAAAAGTGTATAGGGGTCCTGGTACTGCCCTGGGGGACATGTACCAATGCAAAAGATTTTTCAAACAATCGTTTTTACAGGAGCAGAGATTTTATTGATGCTTAAAGTGAAACAATAAAAATGAAAAATTTAAATATCATGCTTGGGGGTCCCCTTAATCTGCCTGTAAAGTGGCGCATTTGTGCGATGTATGTAGCCTGCTGCAGCAATACTGACATTTCTAAAGGAAAAAATGTAATTTAAACTTGCTCGCGGCTGTAATGTATTGTGGGCTCCTGGCAATACAGATAAAAAAAAACAAAACAAACATGCAAAAAACGGGTGTAGGGTCCCCCCAGCCCCTTTAGGTCTGGTATGGATTTGGATCTGGTACGCCAAAATTAAAAAAAAGAAAAAAAAAAAAGTGCAGGGTGGAGGAACGGGCCCTGCTGTTAAAAATTTGATACAAAATTGAAATCGCATGTACTTGTCATACAGGTGCAGAAAAATTGGGCCTTGGGTGTTGGTGGTACCTGAACACTGCAACCCCTTGCAGTTACTCTTGCTGGGTGCAGGAACAGGCCCTGCTTTTAAAAATTTGATACTTACTGTACTTACTATACAGCTGCAGAAAAATTGGGCCTAGGGTGTTGGTGGGGCCCTAAACCAAAACATTGTTGGAAGCTAGCATATTCAAGATTCAGGAATATGATAGGCAGCATATGCAGTCTTCAATGGATGCCAGACTCCTAGAAAATGTAATCAGTTATATCAGCATCAGGGGCTTGATAGCTGCTGTTGATCCAGGACTGATTCATTTTGATAAATGTCATCTGGTCAACAGAGTCTGTGGACAGACGCACTCTTTTATCCGTCACAAAACCTCCAGCAGCACTGAATGTCCATTCGGAAGCAGGGCAGGCCAGTAGCTGGATTGCATATTGAGCAAGTTCTGGCCAGTGGTCCATCCTCAAGACTCAGTAACCCAGTGGATGCTCAGTTGGAAAGGTCTCCAAGTCTGCTCTTGCTCCTAGATAATCCTGCACTGTATGATGAAGATGCTGCCGGTGGTTGCTGTCACGATTTGAATGACAATTGCGCGGTCATGCTACACTGTACCCATATGAAATTTTTATCATTCTTTTCACACAAATAGAGCTTTCTTTTGGTGGTATTTAATCACCTCTGGCTTTTTTATTTCTTACAAAAAAAAAGAAAAAAGACAGAAAATTTTGAAAAAAAAAAAGTTTTTCTTATTTTCTGTGAGTAAATTTTGAAAATAAATAAATTTTTCTCCTTTACTGATATGCACTGATGAGGCGGCACTGATGGGCACTGATAGGCTGCACTGATGGGCACTGATGAGCTGGCACTTATGGGCACTGATGAGGTGGCACTTATGGGCACTGATGAGGTGGCACTGATGAGGAGGTACTAATATGCCGCACTGATGAGCACTGATAGGCGGCACTGATGAGCATTGATAGGTGGCACTGCTGGGCACTGAGAGGTGGCACTGCTGGGCCCTGAGAGGTGGCACTGCTGGGCACTGAGAGGTGGCACTGCTGGGAACTGAGAGGCGGCACTGATGGGCACTGAGAGGCGGCACTGATGGGCACTGAGAGGCAGCACTGATGGGTGACACTGATGGGTGGCACTGATGGATACTGACGGGTGGCACTGATCAGCACTGATGGGCAGCACCATCAGTGCCCACACTCAGTGCCCATAGTGCTGCTAGTCAGTGCCCATCAGTGCCTAGATGAGCAGGCACTGATGGGCACTGACTGGCAGCACTTTTTGGCACTGACTGTGGGCACTGATGGGGGGCACTTATGGCGGGCACTGTGGGCAGTTGTGGCATTTTATTCCCCTCTTCTGTAATCAGGGCACTGGTGATCAGTGCCCTGATTACATTCCTTTGTGTTCCCTTACCGGTGTTCGGGCTCTCCTCTTCCTCACACTGCAGTCTCCGTGTGAGGAAGAGAACTGGCGATGAGAGATGATCTCATATGTTTACATATGAGATCATCTCTCATTGCACGCTCCGATCACGTGGTAAATGGCCGCTGTGATTGGCCATTTACCACGATCTGTGATTGGCTGTGTCCAATGGACACGGCCAACACAGATTTTCCCTGATGCGCGCTCGCGGGAGCGCGCAGGGAGCCTGTTACTGGGAGGCCGTTTAAAGACGGCCACCCGGAAATTCGAGTCCGCGCTGTAGCCGTACTTCGGCTATAGCGTGGGCCGGAAGCGGTTAAAGGCATTGGTCAGCCGGCCGCCTTCTCCATCTCTCCTCCTTTGGCTGAACGATGCCTCAGTAACACGTCCAGAGAATGTTAACCTCCCAGTGTCTTGAAAGGTGTTACACAATTTTTTCTTCAAGGCGTCCTCAAGATGTTTCATCCTCTGCTCCCTCTGTGAAGTCAGGATGAGCTCTGCAACTTTACCCTTGTAACGTGGCTCAAGAAGGGTTGCCAAACAGTAATAATCCCTCTGCTTGATACCACGAATCCTCTGGTCCTTTCGCAGGCTTTGTAGAATCAGGGAGCCCATGCAGTGTAATTTTGGGGAGGCATGCGATTCTGAGTCCTCTGGGTCACTAAGGATGACATTGTCAGGAGCAAACTCTCCCCAGCCACATACAACTCCTGGGGTTTCTGGGTAATGACAACTATCCCTTGAAGACTGTTGTATGTTATCCTCTACATCCATGCTGCCACAATCCTCCTCCTAAATAAAACCAAAAAATCCCTTGAGCAACCTCCCTAAATAAACAGATAAAATGCTGCAAGCACTTCACTTCTCATATCAGTGTAAAAAATCTAAATCAATAAATAAATAGTGCTGCGCAAAAATGAGTAAAATTACCTAACAACCAGTGAGATCAATAAACAAAGATAAAAAATGTATATGTGTAAGTATATAATAATGATCAGTAGCACTTCAAATCAATAAATAATGCGACGTGCAAATGTTAAAATTATATAAACGTGTGGTATATTGGTTTTTCTACACGTTTATATAATTTTAACATTTGCACGTTGCATTATTTATTGATTTGAAGTGCTACTGATCATTATTATATACTTACGCATATACATTTTTTATCTTTCTTTATTGATCTCACTGGTTGTTAGGTAATTTTACTCATATTTGCGCAGCACTATTTATTTATTACAATCCTCCTCCTCCTTCGCCTGCTCCTGTGTGTTTTGTGGCCCTGCAGGAATGATATCTGCATAAAGGGGGCCTTGTGAGGAAAGGAAGTCCTCCTCTTCCTCCCGATGTTCTGCCTCAAGTGCCCTGTCCATGATTCCATGAAGCGTGTGCTCCAGCAGGAAGACTAGAGGGATAGTGTCACTCCTGCATGCATCGTCGCGGCTCACCATCCTTGTGGTCTTTTCAAATGGTGACAGGACAGTGCATGCATCCTTTATCAGCAGCCACTGGCGTGGCGAAAAAAAGCCCAGCTCCCCTGAGCCTGTCCTTGTGTCATACTCACATAGGTACTCATTGATGGCCCCCTGCTGCATGTTCCCCCGCTGCAGCATTGCCAATGTTGAGTTCCACCTGGTGGGCATGTCACAAATGAGGCGGCTGGTGGGCAAGTTGAATTCCCGTTGAATGTCAGATAGCTGAGCACTTTCGTTGTATGTAGACTTTTCTGGCTTGCCTCAGAAGATCTTTTAAGTCTGGGTACCTGTTCAAGAAACGCTGCACCACCAGATTTCCGAAATGTGCCAAGCATGGAATATGTGTCAAGTGTCCTGGTCGGAGGGCGGAGAGAAGGTTGGTGCCATGGTCGCATACAACCATTCCTGACTCAAGCTGCCCTGGTGTCATCCACCTCTCAGTCTGCCCCTGCTTTCCTATCACTCATGTGAGTGCATTACCTTTTATGCCAATAAAGGATTGTTTTAATACTACACTCAGGTGGCGCTACTCTGTTCTCGCTTTTTTATTTGTCTACCATGCACAGAGTCCCCTCCTAACTCTGATAGAGCCAGCAGCCACCCAGCCATCCAACTCTACATAGACTCTACTCCATGGACTTTGTATCTATATACACCTGAAACATTTATCATTATTGTGTTTATTAATATTTTTTGATTGTCTATATCTGCTTTTATATCTATTGTTTACATTTGTTTTTATAATTCTCCCCTCACACTGTGTTTAATAGCGCTGGTCCAGCATCTGTTATATATGATGCAATAGGGTGGCTGCCCTTAAGACGGCCCCTGGAGCACATCCTGCCTCGATGGAGTTGTGTGGTCTCCTACTCCTCCTTCCTTTCCTCCTCTATTCTCTCAGGCACCCAAGTACAGTCAGTGACCTCATCATCCCCTCCCTCCTCGTCACTAGAGCAAACTTACAGTATGCTGCAGCTGTGGCAACATGACTGCTAGTTTCTTGGCAGTCATTGTCACCCCCTCTCTCTAGGTTCACGTTATTCCCTTCCTCAACCTGGGAACCAACATCGAAGCATTCAAATTGCTGCACATCCTCCAGCATCATGTAACTGACACTATAATCAAATAATTCAGGTGACTCCTCCATGCATGATGGTGAGGCTACGGAAGAAGTTGCTGTAGACAAAGAGCCTGTGGAACGGCCAGCACCAGCAAAAAAAAAAGAAGGACAAGCGTGCCCCGCCTGCAAAGGAGGCATGTCCGTGGCCACCACTTTTCACTGGACACAAAGACTGCTTGCCCTCTTTTAGTGGCCTGTGAGCGTCTGCCTCTCCTTGTTGGCCTTTAGGACATAATGGGGATTTGGGGGGGGGGGGGGGGGTTGTTCACAACCAGTATCAGATTGATATAAACGAATATATATATATATATATATATATCAATTGTATGTAGATACTCTACATACGAGGCCCGGCCACTGTGAAAATGGTTGTAAAAAGCACACAGGGTTCCCATGTATGCTGACTCTGAAGTATCAATTATGAATGGGGAAAACTGTTTTTACAGCTACTTTCATAGCAGGTAGCTATTACTAGAGGCTGAGCAAGCTAGGAGAGCTGATGAGAAAGAAAGCCCTTTAAGAATGTTACATTGTTACATAAACAGCGTGATAAGTTTTCTGGTGGTGCTTGGAACGCAACCTGCTCTCCCCCAATAATTAGACTTGTGCTGGCACACTTCCCCGCACAGCCATTAATGGGAATACCAGTGTGCTGCTGTTTTTACATCCCTTAGATGTCAGAGCTTCTTATGCAACTGAGAACAGGGGGTATGTGATCACGTATAAAGTGACTGACTAAAAATGCATCTACCATCTACTGTTCTGCTATGTTTTTTTCTTAAAATCATTATTAGGCAATAGGGAGTTCCTGTTTAAATATATTATAAGATCCAGAGTACTTCAAAAGTATGCCTGTAATCCAGTAAATTACACAATGGCATTTGGAATGCAGATATAGAATTTTTGTGTACATAGCCTGTTAAGTGTGCTGGTGTATTTTTCACATCTTATGCATCAATAACACAGACTCCCAGTCTGCAACATTTGCAACAGGCTGACAATACAACTTAAAGTAGAACTGTTGTGCAGCAGTGGGATGCCACGTGCCGGGCTGCATGATCAACATGTATTCTTAACCCATTCATGCCTGGGCATAAAAGTGGTTTCGTCCTGGGGCTCCTGGGGGGAATTGGGGGATTCCCATAGCTTCTATCGCTTTCTCTTTAGACACCTGACACATGACCTAACCGCATTCTGCAGCAGTGATTCCACATACAAGCTACAGGTGACATTACCTTTAGAGATTAGGAAAAGGAAGAGTGCAAGAGCCTGCAAACCTTTTAAATTTGTTACTGAACGGTCAAAATCCATAAATACACACTTTCAGTCATCCTGATCCCAGGTGATAGCATATGACTTTTTAGTTAAAGAGAAAGAGTTGAGGATTATCCCCTACCTTACAGGGGTTACCCCGAGTCCTGCATCCCTAGCCAGGGCTGCAAATATATAATCCAGGGCTGGATCTAGCCTGACTAATGTTGGGGTGCAGCAAAAAATGTCAGGGGGAAGGGGAGGTGGGGGGGGGAGTCAGCAGGGCAGTGTACGAGGGTCAGCAGGGCAGAGGATAGGGTCAGCAGTTTGTAAGGCAGTTAAGGGGTCAGCAAGGCAGAAGACAGAGGTCAGCAAGAAGTGTTGCAGAGAATAGAATGTGCCGTGGGAGGAGCTTAGAAGGGGATGATTAAACAGAATCTGTGCCTAGTTGCTGTATACTTTTGCACAGATATACCAGTCTTTGTATCCCAGAGATGTATAGTAACTAAGTAGAACTACTTCACTACTGTACTTAAGTACCGAAAGGCGGTATCTGTGTTTTCCTAGAGTAGAATTTTTTCTCCTACTTCCACTTTTACTTCACTACATTTTTTCAATGATTTCAAAACTCCTACTCCGATATTTTCTTTTTGTGCTGCATAGTTACTCGTTACAATTATAAAAATTACCACTGCCAGAACAGTAGATGGCAGGTTTCATGAAGCTCAAAATATGTGTATTATCAGCGCATACGAAAATAAATGCTACTGTATGTATAAATAAAAGCTGCATTTGAAATAATAAAAAACAATATGATGTTCAAACTTTTGACTTCTCTCTTTAATAACTACATAACACAGTACTTGTACTTTTACTTTCAGTACTTGAGTAGCATTTTTTTTTTCAAAACTACTGGTACTTTTACTTTCAGCACTTGAGTAGCAAAATTTAAAAAAAAAACTACTTGCAATACTTAAGTACAAAAAATGTTGAATACTTTAGTACTTCTACTCAAGTCACTTTTTGATCGAGCACTTCCACTTCTACTCAAGTCACTTTTTGATCGAGCACTTGTACTTTTACTCAAGCATGTGTTTTGAGTACTTTATACAACTCTGTTGTATCCACAAAATTCTCCAACTTACTATGTCACAAGTGACAGTCTCCCAGATACAGAGAGACCTTAGAAAGGAGAATTTAAATGTAAACCTTTCCATTACATGTGCTTTTCTGCACACAAAAAAAGTGATCTGTCTCTCTGAGCCAACCTTAAAGAAGAACTTCATTAAAACTAGCAATGAGCCGAACACCCCCGGTTCGGTTCACACCAGAACACCACGAACAGAGGAAAAGTTTGTTCGAACAAACGAGCCCCATTGAAGTATATGGGACTCGAACCTCAAAAACCAATCGGCCTCATTTTGAAGGCTTAAATGCAAGTTATAGCGCCAAAAAAGTGTATGGCGGTCCGGCTACTGACCTGGGGAACATGTAGCAATGAAAAAAAAGTTTTTAAAAACGATCGTTTTTAAAGGAGCAGTGATTTGCTGATTTTAATGAGGCTTACAGTGAAACTATAAAAATGAAAATTTCCTTCAAATATCGTGCCTAGGGGGTCACCTGAATGTGCCTGTAAAGTAGTGCATCTCTACGATGTATGTAGCCTGCTGCAGCAATACTGACATTTCTAAAGCAAAAAATGTCATGTACAAATACACAGTACATACAAATTTCAAATCGCATGTACTTCTCATATGGGTGCAGAAAAATTAGGCCTTGTTTGTTGGTGGTGCATGAACACCGTAACCCCTCACAGTTACTCTTGCTGGGCCCAGGAACAGGCCCTGCTGCTAAAAAATCCATACAAATTTGAAATCGCATGTACTTGTCATACAGGTGCCAAAAATTGGGCCTTTGCTGTTGGTGGTGCCTTAAACCATAATCAAGGCCTCACAGTTACTCTTGCTGGGTGCAGGAACAGGACCTGCTGGTAAAAATTCCATGCAAATTTAAAATTGCATGTAATACACAGGTGCCCAAAATTGGGCCTTTGGTGTTGGTGGTGCCTGAACACCACAACCCCTCACAGTTAGCAGGGCACAGGGACAGGGCCTGTTGTTAAAAATGACATACGACTTTTCAATTGTATGCACCTGTCATACAAGTGCAGAAAAATTATGCCTTGGGGGTGGGTAGTGACTTAAACCAAAAACATTGTTGGAAGCTAGCAGAATAAAGGTAGAGGAATATGATAGGCAGCATATGCAGTCTTCAAGGGATGGCAGACCCCTAGCAAATTCAATCAGTTACATCAGCATCAGGGGCCTAATAGGTCTTGTTGATCCAGGATTGGTTCATTTTGATAAAAGTCAGCTGGTCAACAGAATCTGTGGACAGACGCACTCTTTTGCCCATCACAAAACCTCCAGCAGCATTGAACGTCCACTCAGAAAGCACGCTGGAAGCAGGACAGGCCAGTAGCTCCATTGCATATTGAGCAAGTTCTGGCCAGTGATCCATCCTCAAGACCCAGTAAGCCAGTGGATGCTCAGCTGGAAAGGTCTCCAAGTCTGCTCTTGCGCCTAGATAATCATGCACCATATCATGGAGATGCTGCTGATGGTTACTTAAACCTAACAGCCCTGAGTGCTGCTGAGGACAAAAAAACTGTTTAAAGGCATCGGTCAGCAGCTCCTCCTTTGTCTGAACGATGCCTCAGAAACACATCCCGAGAATGTTGACCTCCCAGTGTCTGGAAAGGCAGTATACAAATTTATTTTCAAGGCCTCCTCAAGATGTTTCATCCTCTGCTCCCTCTGCAAAGGCAGGATGAGCTCTGCAACTTTACCCTTGTAACATAGATCAAGAAGGGTTGCCAACCAGTAATTATCTCTCTCCCTGATAGTACGAATCCTCAGGTCCTTTCGCAGGCTTTGCAGAATCAGGGAGCCCATGCAACATAAGTTGGGGGAGGCATGAGCTTCTGAGTCCTCTGGGTCACTAAGGATGACATTGTCAGCAGGAGCAACCTCTCCCCAAACACGTACAACGCCTGGGGTTTCTGGGGAGTCAAAACCATCCCTTGAAGACTGCTGTATGCTATTCTCTACATCCATGCTGCCGAAATTCTCATCCTCCTCCTCCTCTTCTTCCTGTGTGTTTTGTGGCCCTGCAGGAATGATATCTGCATAAAGGGGGTCTTGTGAGGAAAGGAAGTCCTCCTCTTCTGCCTCAAGTGCCCTGTCCATGATTCCATGCAGTGTGTGCTCCAGCAGGTAGACTAGCGAGATAGTGTCACTGATGCATGCATCGTCCCGGCTCACCATCCTTGTGGCCTCCTCAAATGGTGACAGGACGACGCATGCATCCTTAATCAAAAGCCACTGGCGTGGCGAAAAAAAGCCAAGCTCCCCTGACCTTGTGCCATATTCACACAGGTACTCATTGATGGCCCTCTGCTGCATGTGCAGCCGCTGCAGCATTGCAAATGTTGAGTTCCACCTGGTTGGCATGTCACAAATGAGGCGGTTGGTGGGCAGGTTGAATTTCCATTGAATATCAGATAAGCGAGCACTGGCATTGAACAAATGGCGGAAATGGTCACAGACTTTCCTGGCCTGCCTCAGGAGATCTTGGAAGCCCGGGTATCTGCTCAAGAAACACTGCACCACCAGATTTAGAACATGTGCCAAGCATGGAACATGTGTCAAGTGTCCCTGTCTTAGGGCGGAGAGAAGGTTGGTGCCATTATCACGTACAACCATTCCTGGCTCAAGCTGTCATGGCGTCAACCATCTCTGAGCCTGCCCCTGCAGAGTTAACAGAATCTGTCTCACCGTGTGACTCATATCCCCATTGACAGACCAACTGAAGCACAGCATGGCATCTTTTAGCCTGACTGCTTGCGTAGCCTCTTGAACGCTTAGGGAGCACTGCTGCTGCAGAGGGGAATTGCGCAGAAGAGGACATGGAGGAGGAGGAGGTGGTGGAGTAGCCAGATGTGGCAGAACCAGCACCAGCTTTTTGGAAGCATGGTGGCAAAACAAGCTCCAGCACCCAACCCTTTCCTGCATCCTTCCCAGCTGCCAGCAGAGTTATCCAGTGCTCCATGAAAGAAATGTAACCTCCCTGTCCATGCCTGCTGGACCAAGAGTCAGCAGTAATGTGCACCTTCCTGCTGACCGCTTTGTCCAACAAGGGCAAAACACTACCTTCCACATGACGGTAGAGAGCCGGAATGGCCTTACACAAAAAGAAATGTGGTGCAGCACATTCGCAAATTTGCAAAAGGGAGCCAAGTCTAACAGATGAAAAGGCAGCAACTGTAATGCTAGCAATTTGGCCAAGCTAGCATTAAGACACTGAGCATGTGGATGGCTAGGACAGTATTTCTTTCTACGGTTCATTAACTGGGGTAGTGAAATTTGCCTGCTGCTCAAATCAAGCGGTGGTGTACTGCTAGCAGATTGGGCGCAAGTCTCTGTGCCACTCATTGCTATATCATCATCCCTCTCAATGCTGGTATTTGAGAAGGCATGAGGTATAGTGGGGTTAGAGATCGCAGATGAGGAGCAAGGTGATGTATGCTTGTTTTGATCTGGTGCCTCTTTCAGGTGCTGTTGCCAACGGACTGCATGGCAGGTCTTCATATGCCTTGTCAAGCATGTGGTGCCCAAGCGGCTGGTGTTCTGGTCATGCTTGATCCACTTTAGACAGATGTTGCAAACAGCAACGCTGTGGTTTACTGCACAGGTGCTGAAAAAAGCCCACACTAATGAACTTTTGTGAGTCCACAGGGATTTTGCAGCACCCTGCACCTGTGGAGCTCTGTGCTGTGATGCAATAAGTTGGCTACTGCTATGGCGACCCCTGGAGCATATCCTAACTCATTGGAGTTGTGCATCCTCCTCATCCTTCCCCTCCTTCTCCTCCTCTATCCTGTCAGGCACCCAAGTACAGTTAGGGACCTCATCATCCCCTCCCTCCTCGTCACTGGAGCAAACTTGGCAATATGCTTCAACTGTGGCAACATGACTGCTGGTCTCTTGTCCGTCATTGTCACCCCCTCTCTCTAGGCTTACATTATTCCCTTCATCAACCTGGGAAACAACATCATAGCTGTCAAATTGCTGCGCATCCTCCAGGATACTATGATCAAATAATTCAGGTGACTCCTCCGTGCATGATGGTGGGGCGAATAAAGGAGTGGCTGAAGGAGCCTGTGGAACAGGCGGCTTTGGCATCTGTGGTGGAAGGCAAACTACTGGGAGCATGGGTGTCAGAGGAAGATGAGGACGGCTTATTGATCCACTTCACCAACTCTTCCACATGTTGTGGCTAAATCCGCCTGCAGAGGATGCACTATGTTGACTGTGACCACCACTTTTCACAATGGACACAGAGGCTGCTTGCCCTCTTTTTGTGGTCTGTGAGCTTCGGCCTCTCCTTGTCGGCCTTTCAGACATGATGTTGATACAGATCAATATAGGGTATACACAACTGACCAATAGATACTTGTCACGGACCGTTTCAGCAGAGAAGGGGTTAAAATCCGTTTAGGCAATATGCCCCTTTCTGAGAGACAGGCACAGCTACTTGCAGGACACCAAACTCCCGAACTGGATACAAAATAGCACTCCAACCTGGAACCTCACGAATAGCTGCTAGCAGACGAACAGGAAAAGCATACATCAGCTTACACTCCTAGCAATCAGTCTCCAACAGCATACAGTGAACCCCCCCAAGAACGAGACAAGGCTCCGTGTGAGGCTCAAGCAGTGGACTGACTTAGAACTGTTTATTAAATCCACACAAACACATTATATACACTATCAGGTAATGTGAGTCTCATTGCATTAGCATATGCAGATAGATTTGTAAACAGGCACAAAATAACACTAAACTAATTATCTAGCCACCTGGCCAGAACAATGCAAGGTCATTAGCATGTAAGAATGGAACAGGAATACTTAGCACACCCGACAATAGGTGAATGCAAAAGCAACATTTTCATAACTTCTAAAATATGCATCACATTCAAATAAAACTTACATTTTCAGAATCAGCATACTTCAAATGCAAACATAACCAAAAATCATAGAAATCCCTCCAGGGGTTAAAAAGTTAGACGGAAGTCCTTTTCTGACCAACCGCAGGCACATTTTCATGCCCAAATACAGTCTTAAAGGGGTAAAAGCCCCTAGGTCCATAGTCATATTGCAGAAGGCAAGCAACCAGGCTTCTCCAACGCCCAGTGGCGAGATTGGTCTCGTCACAATACTCAATGACTTGATATGATGTAAATCATAGCCCTATACTGTAGATGAGCTGTGGTGGTTATAGATGTACGCAAGTGACCGATTATCAATACTCTCACTGATATCTGATATAATCTATAATCATATAGATGGATGATCTGTGATTCTTATAGAATGTTCCACAACTCAGCAATGAATATTCTGGCTGATATCTGAAGTGATCTCTATCCCTAGAGGTTTGTGATGATTATAGAATGTTCCACAACTGAGCAATGAATACTCTGGCTGATATCTGAAGTGATCTCTATTCCTATGGGTCTGTGATGCTTATAGAATGTTCCACAACTGAGCAATGAATACTCTGGCTGATATCTAAAGTGGTCTCTATTCCTATAGGTCTGTAATGCTTAAAGAATGTTCCACAACTGACCGATTAATACTCTGGCTAATATCTGAAGTGATCTCTATTCCTAGTGGTCTGTGATGCCTATAGAATGTTCCACAACTGAGCGATGAATACTCTGGCTGATATATGAAGTGATCACTATTCCTATATGTCTGTGATGCCCAGGGCCGGACTGGGAATAAAATTCAGCCCTGGAAAAAATTTCATGCCAGCCCCATAGCATTATTATACCGGCCCAACAGCATAGCACCATTATTTTCTTGTTCATAAAAGGGAAAACCATGCATTTTAAAGCAAATTTGAAGAGTGTACTATACATAGATAAGATAAATTTGAAAGGATATAGGGCTTTATATATATAAGAGCAAATTCTAGTTAAAAGTGGTAAAAGTGCGGACATGGTAAAGGAGATGTCATAGGCTGTGCGGACATGATACAGGACATGTCATAGGCAGTGGCGGCTGGTGAAGTTTTAAGATGGGGGGGCGCAAGACCCCGCCCTTCTATTTTGACCCCTCCCATTTATCAGAAGCCCCACCCCTTATAGACTCCACCCATTTTGTCCCCAATATTTTGCTTGCGTGAACAAATTCTCCCAATATATCACATATTAAGGGGTCTCTCAGTACTAGTATATCCCATAATAGGGAGCAAGGGCCCTATTATGGGATATACTGTGAGAGACACCCTATTATGGGATACACTGACTGAGAGTGGCACAAACCCCACAGTACAGACCCCCTAGCACAAACCCCACAGTACAGACCCCCTAGCACAAACCCCACAGTACAGACCCCCTAGCACAAACCCCACAGTACATGCCCCCTTTCAATGTAGTGACCAGTGTACATGCCCCCTTTCAATGCAGTGACCAGCGTACATGCCCCCTTTCAATGTAGTGACCAGCATACAGGCCCCCTTTCAATGTAGTGACCAGTGTACATGCCCCCTTTCAATGTAGTGACCAGTGTACATGCCCCCTTCAATGTAGTGACCAGTATACAGGCCCCCTTTCAATGTAGTGACCAGCATACAGGCCCCCTTTCAATGTAGTGACCAGTATACAGGCCCCCTTTCAATACAGTGACCAGCGTACATGCCCCCTTTCAATGTAGTGACCAGCATACAGGCCCCCTTTCAATGTAGTGACCAGCATACATGCCCCCTTTCAATGTAGTGACCAGTATACAGGCCCCCTTTCAATGTAGTGACCAGCGTACATGCCCCTCAATGTAGTGACCAGCGTACAGGCCCCCTTTCAATGTAGTGACCAGTATACAGGCCCCCTTTCAATGTAGTGACCAGCGTACATTCCCCCTTCAATGTAGTGACCAGCGTACATGCCCCTCAATGTAGTGACCAGCGTATAGGCCCCCTTTCAATGTAGTGACCAGCGTACATGCCCCTCAATGTAGTGACCAGCGTACATGCCCATCAATGTAGTGACCAGCGTACAGGCCCCCTTTCAATGTAGTGACCAGTATACAGGCCCCCTTTCAATGTAGTGACCAGCGTACATGCCCCCTTCAATGTAGTGACCAGCGTAAATGCCCCCTTTCAATGTAGTGACCAGCGTACATGCCCCCTTTCAATGTAGTGACCAGCGTACATGCCCCCTTTCAATGTAGTGACCAGCGTACATGCCCCCTTTCAATGTAGTGACCAGCGTACATGCCCCCTTTCAATGTAGTGACCAGCGTACATGCCCCCTTTCAATGTAGTGACCAGCGTACAGGCCCCCTTTCAATGTAGTGACCAGCGTACAGGCCCCCTTTCAATGTAGTGACCAGTATACATGCCCCCTTTCAATGCAGTGACAAGCGTACAGGCCCCCTTTCAATGCAGTGACCAGCGTACATGCCCCTTTCAATGTAGTGACCAGCATACATGCCCCTTTCAATGCAGTGACCAGCGTACATGCCCCCTTTCAATGTACTGACCAGCGTACATGCCCCTTTCAATGCAGTGACCAGCGTACATGCCCCCTTTCAATGTACTGACCAGCGTACATGCCCCTTTCAATGCAGTGACCAGCGTACATGCCCCCTTTCAATGTAGTGACCAGCGTACATGCCCCCTTTCAATGTACTGACCAGCGTACATGCCCCCTTTCAATGCAGTGACCAGCATACATGCCCCCTTTCAATGTAGTGACCAGCGTACATGCCCCCTTTCAATGTAGTGACCAGCGTACATGCCCCTTTCAATGCAGTGACCAGCGTACAGGCCCCCTTTCAATGCAGTGACCAGCATACATGCCCCTTTCATCCATCCATCCATGATGATATATATAATGATATCTGCACACTCTGGTCTGGGCCCGGCCTGGGTAACTTGATATTATTCTTGCACCGTGACCTGCCTGTACCTACCTGTTCTGGCCTGGGTCTATCCATCCATCATGGATGAATGGACCCAGGCCAGGCCAGAACAGGTAGGTACAGGCAGGTCACGGTGCAAGAATAATATCAAGTTACCCAGGCCGGGCCCAGACCAGAGTGTGCAGATATCATTATCATCATGGATGGATGGATGGACCCAGGCCAGGCCAGAACAGGTAGGTACAGGCAGGTCACGGTGCAAGAATAATATCCCAAGCCAGGCCCAGACCAGAGTGTGCAGATATCATATATATATATATATATATATATATATATATATATATATATCATCATGGATGGATGGATCATCCATCCATCCATGATGATATATATAATGATATCTGCAAACTCTGGTCTGGACCCGGCCTGGGTAACTTGATAAATCTTGCACCGTGACCTGCCTGTACCTACCTGTTCTGGCCTGCGTCCATCCATCCATCCATCCATCCATGATGATGATATCTGCAGCAGATATCATTATCATCATGGATGGCATGGCAGGCAATGGCATGGCAGGCAATGGCATGGCATGGATGGCAGGCAATGGATGGCAATGGCATGGCATGGATGGCAGGCAATGGCATGGCATGGATGGCAGGCAATGGATGGCATGGCATGGATGGCAGGCAATGGATGGCAATGGCATGGCATGGATGGCAGGCAATGGCATGGCATGGATGGCAGGCAATGGATGGCATGGCATGGATGGCAGGCAATGGATGGCAATGGCATGGCACGGATGGCAGGCAATGGATGGCAATGGCATGGCATGGATGGCAGGCAATGGATGGCAATGGCATGGCATGGATGGCAGGCAATGGCATGGCATGGATGGCAGGCAATGGATGGCAATGGCATGGCACGGATGGTAGGCAATGGATGGCAATGGCATGGCATGAATGGCAGGCAATGGCATGGCATGGATGGCAGGCAATGGATGGCATGGCATGGATGGCAGGCAATGGCATGGCATGGATGGCAGGCAATGGATGGCAATGGCATGGCATGGATGGCAGGCAATGGATGGCAATGGCATGGCACGGATGGCAGGCAATGGATGACATGGCATGGATGGCAGGCAATGGATGGCATGGCATTGATGGCAGGCAATGGATGGCAGGCAATGGCAAGGCATGCATTTTTTTGTGGAGTGGACAGAGGCCTGAGGAGGAGGAGGACTGAGGACTTACCGGGCTGCTGCTGGACTCGTCTCTCTCTTCTGACCCGAGGCCTGGATCCGAATGTGGTCTGCCGTCCGTCCACGAAGAAGGCCCGCCGCCGCCCGATCCGACTCCTGGTCTCCGTCTCCTCCTGGTCCTGGACTGGTCCTCCTAGTCAAGCGGCGACTCGGCGTCGGCGACATCTCTGAGCGGACGGGAGTCTTCTATCCTCTCTCAGCCGCGGGAAGGAATGGAACCTGGAAGGCGGAAGCGGTGATCGTGACGCCGGGGCGGTGCACCGCCCCACGCGTCACGTGACCAGATGATGTCCTTCTGTGATTGGTCCAGGCTGGAGTCTGGACCAATCACAGCCAGGTGGGGGGTGACCAATCGCTCTTTTCTGCGCCCAGGTTACGCCCCAGAAGGCAGCCAATCGGCGCCTCTTCTGGGACGTAAACCCCACCCCCCCCCCCCCCAGCCACCAGTGCCATCACAGAGGCCGGCGAACCCAATTTTTTTTTCACAACTTTATTTTTTCATTTTGTAATTTCTTTTTTTTTTTTTGGGGTAGGGGGGCGGCGCCCTGGCGCCCCCTATGCACGGGCCGCCACTGGTCATAGGCTGTGTGGACATGGTACAGGAGATGTCAGGGGCTGTGCGGACATGGTACAGGAGATGTCAGAGGCTGTGTGGACATGGTACAGGAGATGTCAGAGGCTGTGCGGACATGGTACAAGAGATGTCAGGGGCTGTGTGGACATGGTAGAGGAGATGTCAGAGGCTGTGCAGACATGGTACAGGAGATATCAGAGGCTGTGCGAACATGGTACAGGAGATATCAGAGGCTGTGCGAACATGGTACAGGAGATGTCAGAATTATTAGGGGCCCTAATACAATGCTGATTCCCCCTTCCCCCTAATACAATGCAGTCCCACCCCAGGCCCTCTCCCCCTAATACAATGCTGACCCCCCCCGGCACTCTCCCCCTAATACAATGCTGTTCTCCCCGGCCCCTTCCCCCTAATGCACTGCTGATTCCCCTCCCACCCCTCTAATATACTGCTGACCCCCCCTAATACACTGCTGATCCCGCTGTCCCTAATACAATGCTGACTCCCCCCCTCCTCCTAACACACTGCTGACCCCCCTGGCCCCCTCCCCCTAATACAATGCTGATCCCCCCTCTCCCTAATACAATGCTGTTCCCCTCCTCCTAATACAATGCTAACCCCCCTCCCCCTAATAAAATGCTGACCCCCCCGGCCCCCTCCCCCTAATACGATGCTGATTCCCACCTCCCCCTAATACAATGCTGTTCCCCCCCAGCCTCCTTCTCCTAATACAATGCTAACCCCCCTCCCCCTAATAAAATGATGACCCCCCCCGCCCCCTCCCCTTAATACAATGCTGTTTCCCCCCCTCCCCCTACATTTGGGGGGGGGATAAGCATTGTATTAGGGGGAGGGGGCCCCAGGGGGGATGGCAGATAAGCATTGTATGAGGAGGGGCGGGTCAGCATTGTATTAGGGGGAGGGGGTAGGCTAGCATTGTAGTAGGGGCCCTAATATGCTGATTCTCCCCCCCAAATGCAAGAGGACGAGGTCCCCCCAGCCCATTTACTCTTGCCTAGATGTCTCAGGCTCTGCTCCGCTCCTTCAGTCAGTCTCAGACAGTGTGACCTGTGATTCGTGCTGCTGCTGGCGTTTGTGTGGGAGGGATCGGCGCCGTGACCATCTTGCAGTCAGATGATCCACCGCCGCGCAGTCGCTCCCGCCGGATGTGACGTCATGCCGCTCATAGTGGCTGACGTAGGAAAGAGTGTATCCATCACTGGAGCGCAGCGGGGGCCGGGGCTGCAGCGGCCATCACAGCGGCCATTCGATCATCCCTAGTCTTATTCACCTGTGTCTGTCCAGATGGCCAGGTATGTTAATTATGTTCTGTATACAATACATTTGCATGATGTAATCAAGCTCCTAAAACTAGATATATATTGGAAGTGAGTTGGTGAATAAAGTGTCTTTTGTTTTACCCTTCATTGAGCTCAGGCTAATGTTTGGGGGGAATTGAGGGGCCAGGTCACTGCATCACTTGAGATTCTGTGGACTTAAGACAGAAATACTTGGTCCAAGTATTGGGGATCTGTTACACTGGTGGCAAGTGGTGGGATTCTTCTCTGAATAGATCCCAAACCAGGAATGCAGTGAGGAGCCCAGCAACATCTCGGTCTAAGGAGGAACTAAGGAGATGGAGCGAGCTAGCCCCGAGCAGTTTCCCCATATGAGGTGGAGTTCCAGCGGAGACTACAAGACATACTGGCAAAGGAACAGGGCCATATGTCAGTCAAGGACAAGGGGAACTGGAGAAAATATGTAATGCAAGAAGTCTGGCAGGAGTCCATGGAGGTAGCACAGCTTCGGCGGAAAGAGAAGCTTCCAAGTACAGCGCAACGCTGGCAGGAACAAGTGAGTCAACGGATGTTTATCCTGGGAGAACAACCCTTGACACAGTGGGAAAGGGACCTTGAGTGCCTGGTCCAGAGAGAAATTATGCTGGACGAGTCGTATCGGGCACTATGGTGGTACGCAGTCCAACGAGACCCTTGGTTGGCAGAAGGCATTCAACCGGGGGGAGGGGGCTATGATGGCCCAGGCCTGTTGTAGGAGGCCATGGAGGAGGATGATGATTTTGGCAGTCCTGCGATGTCACAGTTCTGGGCTATTTATTATTATCGGAGAAGGATGCTACCAGCCCAGTTGTTGTTGGAGCTGAGACTAGACCTCATCTACCTTGTTTTCATCAAGTGGGGGTTGGAACAGGACTACCAACACCTCCTAGACTTGGTCCAGCAGCAGCCCACAGCACTGGGGATGGAGATGGTCGTGTCCACTACCCAGGACCAGCCAGCGATACCGGGAGAGGCGATTGTAGGTCCCTCGTCCCAGCAGCAGCCAACAGCACTGGGCGTGGAGATGGTCGTGCCCACTACCCAGGACCAGCCAGCATTAGCGGGAGAGGCGATTGTAGGTCCCTTGTCCCAGCAGCAGCCAACAGCACTGGGGGTGGAGATGGTCGTGCCCACTACCCAGGACCAGCCAGCATTAGCGGGATAGGCGATTGTAGGTCCCTTGTCCCAGCAGCTGAGTGCCTACCCAGTGGAAGAGCTGGCAGCCGGGCAGAACCCCACAGGAATATGCCCACCAGTCCATGCAGCTTTTGGCATGGAAGGGGTGGATGGGGCTGTGGCCTCCACCCCTGGATTACAAAGATGTAATCGGCCCAGATCCCCAACCCCCTAGTATGGGGGCCCATGCCACCCTGATTTTTCCCCTCCAGCAACCATGGAATGCCTCTGGAGTGGATTATAGCTGGTGCCCTGCCCAGGAAGCCCCCAGATATTTTAATTGGGACGTAAGGCAGGAGGCCCTCTGGAGCATGGCACAGCCTGGCAAAAGACACCAGACTAACACAGACCCAAACCAGTTGGAGGTCTGGGGTTTGGTTAGTCTCCCCAGGAGGAGGGATATATGTGAAGAACACCCATTTCCTGGGACGTTCGTCTCGGGTTACTGGAGGAGGGTGGAGGCCAGACTCCTGCCCACGGACTACGGCCCTGGCTTGTAGGGGAGCGCGGCTCTGTGTGGGGGTGTATGCTGGGGGACCCTTGGAGTACTGTTACTTTGAATTCAAGTCCCTGTCACCCCAAGCGACACAGACTTTGGCGTAAGCTGCATATTACAGCAGAGGACTTCTTCACGCATTGAGAGACTAAAGAGATGCTGATGACGTCTACTGTGGGGATGTGTATTGACAGTTATAATAAGGTGTGTTGAAAATGGAGATGTGCAGTCTGAGAGCCTATGTCTTCTGCTTTCATCTGTTTAGAGGTGAAGTGTGTTCACACTTCTAGGAATGTGTATTCGGCTATGTTTTGGGCTTGTTGTTTGTTGAATTAATTATGATAATGTTGCAGTCTCATTCACCTGTGTCTGTCCAGATGGCCAGGTATGTTAATTATGTTCTGTATACAATACATTTGCATGATGTAATCAAGCTCCTAAAACTGGATATATATTGGTAGTAAGTTGGTGAATAAAGTGTCTTTTGTTTTACCCTTCATTGAGCTCAGGCTAATGTTTGGGGGGAAATGAGGGGCCAGGTCACTGCATCACTTGAGATTCTGGGGACTTAAGACAGAAATACTTGGTCCAAGTATTGGGGATCTGTTACAGGCCGTAATCATCTCTCATATCCCTGAATGTTCTGATCCTTGAGATGTACGTCTAAGAGTCTTTTGAAAGCCACCATATTTCCTGCAGAAACCACCTCTTGTGGTAGAGAATTCCACAATCTTGTAGCCCTAACAGTAAAGAACCCCCCACGTTGCCTGAGGTTAAAATGCTTCTCCTCTAATCGCATTGTATGCCCTCGAGTCCTCATGCAATCCTTTCGACTGAATAGCTTTTTTTCTATGCTGAGATCACCATTGAGGTATTTATAAATTGCTATCATGTCCCCTCTCAGGCGTCTCTTCTCCAGGGAGAATAAATCAAGCGATTGCAGACGCTCTTCATAATTAGGGTCCTCCGATCCCCTAATTAGTTTAGTTGCCCTTCTCTGGACTCTATCCAGCTCCAACACATCCCTCCTGAGGACCGGCGACCAGAACTGGACAGAATACTCCAGATGTGGTCGGACCAGAGTTTTATAAAGTGGAAGGATTATAGTTTTATCTCTGGAATACATCCCTTTCTTTATGCATGCTAATATTCTGCCGGCTTTGGAAGCTGCCGCTTGACATTGCATGCTATTGCCTAGTCCAGCCTCTACCAAGACTCCCCAGATCTTTCTCCATTTTTGATTGCCCCAAAGGTTCCCCACCTAAAGTGTATTGTGCTTTTATGTTTTTAGTCCCCAAGTGCAAAACCTTACACTCCTCCACATTAAACCTCATTTGCCATGTTGTTGTCCACTCTGTTATTTTGTCCAGGTCATTCTGTAGGATATCTGCTTCATGCTGTGCAGTTATTGTCCTGCCCAATTTTGTGTCATCTGCAAAAACTGATATAGAACTACTGATCCTGTCCTCAATGCTGTTTATGAATAAATTGAACAAGGTTGGTCCCAGGACTGAGCCTTGGGGGACCCCACTTACCACCTCAGACCAGTCTGAGTATGCGCTATTTATTACCACCCTTTGGACACGCCCTTTTAGCCAGTTCCGTATCCAAGAGCAAACCTTGTGGTCGATGCCTGCAGACCTTATTTTATAAATTAAGCGCTTGTGGGGAACTGTATCAAAAGCCTTAGCGAAATCCAGGTACACCACATCCACTGGTCTCCCCCTATCTAGCTCACAGCTTACCTCCTCGTAGAATGTTAAGAGATTGGTTTGACAAGAACGCCCATTTGTAAACCCGTGCTGATTACTGCTGATAATGTTGTTGTCTACGATGTAGTCCCTTATCATCCCCTCCAGAAGTTTACATACTATCGATGTCAGACTTACAGGCCTATAATTTCCCGGGACATGCCTCTGCCCTTTTTTGAATATCGGTATCACGTTAGCTTTCCTCCAATACCCTGGTACATTTCCTGTGATAATACTGTCAGCTAAGATCAGGAACAGTGGTCTAGATATAATCTTACTAAGTTCTTTGAGTACTCTCGGATGTACGCCATGCGGGCCTGGTGATTTATTTGTGTTAATTTTATCCAGCCTTTCCCTAATTTCACCCTCTGTTAGCCATAGATTCAAGAAAAAGTTTTCCCCTATTGGTGGGACTTTTTAGGCACTCACATGTACACAAAATTTTTTATAAAAAATATAAGTTTTATTGAAAAATTACAATTTCATAGATATGCATAAAAAGCAAGTAAAGTAAGATACATCACATGTGCATTTAGGAAGTGACCACACAAGTACAGGGTGAAGGCTCAAAACCCGACTAGTTTCGGAGCTACACAATTACTCCTTCTTCAGGGGGGAGACGAGACCCTGGGTGGTGGTCTGTAGATAATTAATTAGGTAGACATCAGTCAAATATAACAATAATGCAGTCATATGTAGATTACAATAATTAGTAGAACAAGACATTTCCTCAAGATAAAGAAGAGTTGTAACTTACATTCTATGCAGTGATGAATGGCACTATATACCTGCCGGGATGTATTAAAATCAGATGCTGTTTATGCTCCTCCGAACCTGCACTCTGGCTGAATCACAACAAAACAATGGGGTACTCAGACCTCATACACATATGTTGTGGAGGAAAAAATTATGCCATTCTCTCGTGGGTGGCTCTCAGGAAGCACCAGGTAAGGATAGCTGGATCCCAAATTAGTGGCTGATCAGCTGGAAGGAGGAGATATGAGGTTGTAAGGAATAAGTAACTTCATAGCCAATAGTATAAGATAATCACCTCCAGAACACAAGGATAGAAGGTAAAAAAGAAGGGGGGTTTTTCAAATATAAAAATGGAATATATCAGTTACCTTGTTCAGATGGTAAATGGCCTGGATCATGCCAGACAAACAACCCTCGGTGTTCACAGCAAGCGAGCAATTGGCTCACTGCTATGATTCGGGGGTTTAAATGTGAAGTCAGATTGACTTCACAGCTGTGTTTACTTAGCTGGATTGATTTGCATTTTCCTTCCGTTGATTGCCTGGTGGGGTCCCTGGTGTGGGGGGGCCGGGCGCTCTCCTTGTCCACTGCTCGGCTATCGGGCATGGCGGAAGTGCGGTCGGCTCCTGCGCACCACCGGCACGTCACATGACCCGCTCGCGTGGAACGCAGGCGGGGCATAGTGTGAGTCATCGTCTGGACGTCTCGCAATTCGCGAGATTAGTGCAGAGCCGAGGACTCATGTTGCGGCTCGCCACTAGATGGCGGCCGCTTACCGTGCCGGGCTGTTTACCTGGAGCGAGCTGGGTAGCCATGCATTTAGTCATTGTTTCGTCTGGCTGTGAACAAATAGAAATTTAAATGAGATGTATATAAATTATAAGGTTCTTTCTCTATTTTCTTGACAAATATTCAACCAGTAAAGAGGAATGGAGCAAAAAGGAAAAATGTATGGGGATAAAATCCAGAAAGGATTTTCTAAGTGAACGCCCCCTTGTGGCTCATTGCGAGATCATTTAACCTTTAATATCAATTTGCTTGCCAGAGGAAGAAAGGCATTTCCTATAGCCTAGAGGTGGTTCAGGGAGGCATATCGGCATCTGCTGGGAGATTGGGAACAAAGAAAAGAAAAGAAAAAAAGAAAAGAAAAAAGGATAAAGGAATCAGAGCCTGCCTGCATGTATCATATATATATATATATATATGTTTGTGGTCTTGAATATCAATTGTTGCAGACCTCTACTGTTGACGATCTGTAAAGGCAAATTGTTTTTTAATTAATTAGAAAAGAATGGGATCACTTAAAGGAGGAAAAATTGAAAAGAATTCTATCTTTCCATTCCTCCTGAAGTGAAACCTTCTAAGAAAGGTTTAAAGGATATCATTTCATTTAATCCTGGGGGTTCAGTGGCCCTGAGAAGATATATCCACCGTAGCTCCATTTGCAAGAGAACCTTGTTCCAGTCTCCCCCTCTGGAGCTAGGGTGGATTCTATCTAGGATAAGAAATCTGATTTTTGGACATTTTCTTTGGTGAACAAGTCCTGCATGCCGCCCAAGAGGCAAGTCTGGGTCGCATGTCTCAATGCTTCTAATGTGTCTATTGGCACGTTTAAAAAATTCTAATTTTGTCTTGCCGACATAAAAGCAGCCGCACTCACAGAGTAGTAAATATACCACTCCGTGAGTGCGGCAGTTGGCAAAGTGCTTGGGCCTGAATGTTTGGCCATTAGGCAAGATTGGATTTTTTGAAGTCAGCATATATTTGCAATATCTGCAACTACCGCACATATAGGTCCCCCTGTATTTACAAGGATCTTGTCTCTTTTCATCTTTAAATTCGCTCTGGACTAGTTTGTCCTTTAGCGCCGGTACCTTCCTATAAGTAAAGTGTGGGTATTCTGGGACGTGTCTGCCAAGTGTAGGATCCATGGCCAGCACGTGCCAGTATTTTGATACTATTTTTTTGATAGTTGGATATTGTTCTGAGTATGTTGTTATTATTCTAAGGACTGAATCTTCCTGTTTATTTTCTTTAGGAGATAATAATTTGCCTCTGTCGCTGGAAACAGCTTTTTTATAGGCTTTTTTTAAAATTGTTTTCGTGTATCCTCTAGCAAGGAGTCTGGTCCTCAAATCATCCGCTGCTTTGCGGAAACTGTCCAAGTCTGTACAATTACGTCTAGCTCTTAAATATTCACCATATGGTATAGAGTGTACAAGAGACTGGGGGTGAAAACTGGATGCATGGAGGATGGTGTTTCCAGCAGTGGGCTTCCGAAAAAGGCCACTGCGGAGAACACCATCCTCCCCCCTCCTGACCTCCACGTCCAGAAATGCAATCACATCCTTGCTGAAACTTACTGTGAATGTTAAATTAAAATCATTCCTGTTCATCCTGTCTATGCAATGGGTGAGAAGTTCAGGTGGTCCCTGCCAGATCATGAAGACATCATCTATGTATCGTAACCACATAACGATGTGGTCCGTATACATAGAATTAGTCTCACTGGCAAGGAAAAATTTCTCCCACTCCCCCAGATACAGGTTGGCGTAGGATGGGGCACAACAAGTGCCCATCGCCACGCCCTGTATCTGGAGGTAGTGGGAGCCATTGAAAGTAAATACATTATGATGTAAAATATACTGTAAGACAGACAGGATGAATTCACCATAGGCGTCGAGGTTGTGGCTAGATGTTATTGCATGTTGCACAGCTGCTATCCCCCGGTCATGGGGGATAGAGCTGTACAGTGCCTCGACGTCAATGGTGACAAGTAGACAATCCTCTGGGACAAATACATTCTCAATGCGTTGCAAAAAATGTATCGTGTCCCGGATGTGTGAAGGTAGAGCTGTTACTAAGGGTTTGAGGAAGGTATCTACTAGCTTACTGGCGCTATCGGAGATCGAGCCCCGACCTGATATAATTGGTCTCCCTGGTGGATGAGTGGCATTTTTATGAATTTTAGGGAGCGAATAAAAGGTTGGAGTGATGGGGAATGATGTGCGGATAAATTCCCATGTATGTTTAGGAATCACATTGTTTAAATAGGCTGTATCAATTAATTGATAGAATTCTTGTTGGTATTTTAAGACGATATTGGCTGTGATTTTACGATACCAATTTTGATTTTTAAGAATTTTGTAACACATAGTTGTATACTGGGAATTGTTCATAATCACAACATTTCCGCCTTTGTCGGCTTGTTTTATAGTAATGGAGTGATTTTGTGTTAATTTGGTAATAGCCAATCTTTGGTTGGCTGTAATATTGGGTGTTTTTGAAGGCCGAATTTTTATTTTTTCGACTTCTCTTGTTACAAGCTTCACAAAGGCGGAGATGTTGGTATTAATAGGATTGGGAAATTTGTCCGATTTCTTTCTCAGGGACCCTGTTTTTAAACCTTAAACCAGGATTTGGTTGTTTGGAATCAATGCCCGCTAGGAGTGATGGCAGATCTATTCTGTCAATAAGATCATCATTTTCTTCCAATAATGATATTAGTGTATCTAGAATGGGATCTTTTTTGGTCCTAGAAATGTCTGAAACATTTTCCTTATCAAAAATGGCCCTGAAGTTCAACTTTCGAGCAAATAAATGGAGATCTTTAATGAAATCAAATTTGTTAAGAGCAGTGTTTGGGCAGAAACTGAGGCCTTTAGAGAGGACCTCAATTTCATCAGCAGATAAATCATAATCAGACAAATTAATGACCGAAAGGTCAGTTTTCAAAGATGTAATGGTGGGGGTGGTGAGGGAGTGAGATATAAATGTCTCTATTGGGTGTTTGGAGTGAAAACTGGGGCTCTTTGGTGAGTGAGTTCTAAAAAAGTGGAATCTTGGAGGTCAGTGGTGGATATAACTGATAGGGGTGTTTGGGATATATTTGCTGTAAGTGTATTGGTGAGAGAAGAAGTGACATCTAGTGGTAACTGTGTAATATTGTCTGACTGGGAGGTGTGTGGTTTAAATAATGAAAGGTTGGAAGTTCGTTCCTGTTGAACGTTGGATTTTTTTGTTGATTGTCCAATTGTTGTTTCGTCTTGGAATGCTCGTTTTACTCTCTCCTTAGTTTTTTGTTTAGTTGAATTCTGCGGAACACGTGGTGTATTTTTTGGGGGAGGATAGGAGGTATTGGCCTGGTGTTTGTTGGGTGGTCCATTGTATGTGGTTTTATTGGGATTCCATTTATATGCCTTCTTTTGTTCAAAGGCAATGGTATCCCTATTAAATTTATTTTGTTTTTTAATCAAAATATTGCGATTATAGACTTCCAGGTGTTGTTTTAGTTGTTTTTCCTTTTCCTCAAACAGTCTGTGTGTCTTATATTTTTGCATTTTTTCACCTAAAATGCCAACTTCTTTGTCTAGAATCGCAGAACGACGAGTGTACTCGTCCATTAGGAGTGTCATGAGAGTGGCTGAACAGTCACTCAGGGCTTGTTCCCAGTTAGTTTTGAATTCCAGGCTTAAGTCCTCTAAAAGTGGAAAAAGTTGAACTCTAAGGCCTGCTGGATTTGTTTTGTTTTTTAAATAATCCTGAAAGGATTTTATGTGCCAAAAAATTGCTGATTTTTTCTCAAGGACCCTGGACAGCTGGAAGAAGAGTGCGGATAAATCCGCATCTACATACTCCCTCTGTCCAAAATCCTTGAGATATTGGGACATAAGGCCTTCCCATTCATCTCCTGTGTAACTAGCCATGATAGATCAAAATTTGACAGAAAGAAAGCAGGAATTTACTGTATACCTACAGCACAGAAAATATTGTATTTAGTTGGTTCAGTCAATAATTAATAAATGGCAATTAATGCCTGCAAGACCATGCAATTAGGCTGAATAAATCTCCCATTGACATCCACAAATTATAGATACATTGCATATAATAGAAAAATAACAATTGTAGAAAAATTAGTCTGCTTGTCCACAGAGGAGAGGGGGAACAACCCCTTTGCGGACAAACAGATAGAACACAACACAGGTTGGAACGGGGAATGGTATTTGCTACCTGATACTAATCAAAAAAGAGGTACCTGTGTTGGGTGCTATTGGTGGTGCCACATCCCTATATCAATTCAAGAAAAAGTTTTCCCCTATTGGTGGGACTTTTTAGGCACTCACATGTACACAAAATTTTTTATAAAAAATATAAGTTTTATTGAAAAATTACAATTTCATAGATATGCATAAAAAGCAAGTAAAGTAAGATACATCACATGTGCATTTAGGAAGTGACCACACAAGTACAGGGTGAAGGCTCAAAACCCGACTAGTTTCGGAGCTACACAATTACTCCTTCTTCAGGGGGGAGACGAGACCCTGGGTGGTGGTCTGTAGATAATTAATTAGGTAGACATCAGTCAAATATAACAATAATGCAGTCATATGTAGATTACAATAATTAGTAGAACAAGACATTTCCTCAAGATAAAGAAGAGTTGTAACTTACATTCTATGCAGTGATGAATGGCACTATATACCTGCCGGGATGTATTAAAATCAGATGCTGTTTATGCTCCTCCGAACCTGCACTCTGGCTGAATCACAACAAAACAATGGGGTACTCAGACCTCATACACATATGTTGTGGAGGAAAAAATTATGCCATTCTCTCGTGGGTGGCTCTCAGGAAGCACCAGGTAAGGATAGCTGGATCCCAAATTAGTGGCTGATCAGCTGGAAGGAGGAGATATGAGGTTGTAAGGAATAAGTAACTTCATAGCCAATAGTATAAGATAATCACCTCCAGAACACAAGGATAGAAGGTAAAAAAGAAGGGGGGTTTTTCAAATATAAAAATGGAATATATCAGTTACCTTGTTCAGATGGTAAATGGCCTGGATCATGCCAGACAAACAACCCTCGGTGTTCACAGCAAGCGAGCAATTGGCTCACTGCTATGATTCGGGGGTTTAAATGTGAAGTCAGATTGACTTCACAGCTGTGTTTACTTAGCTGGATTGATTTGCATTTTCCTTCCGTTGATTGCCTGGTGGGGTCCCTGGTGTGGGGGGGCCGGGCGCTCTCCTTGTCCACTGCTCGGCTATCGGGCATGGCGGAAGTGCGGTCGGCTCCTGCGCACCACCGGCACGTCACATGACCCGCTCGCGTGGAACGCAGGCGGGGCATAGTGTGAGTCATCGTCTGGACGTCTCGCAATTCGCGAGATTAGTGCAGAGCCGAGGACTCATGTTGCGGCTCGCCACTAGATGGCGGCCGCTTACCGTGCCGGGCTGTTTACCTGGAGCGAGCTGGGTAGCCATGCATTTAGTCATTGTTTCGTCTGGCTGTGAACAAATAGAAATTTAAATGAGATGTATATAAATTATAAGGTTCTTTCTCTATTTTCTTGACAAATATTCAACCAGTAAAGAGGAATGGAGCAAAAAGGAAAAATGTATGGGGATAAAATCCAGAAAGGATTTTCTAAGTGAACGCCCCCTTGTGGCTCATTGCGAGATCATTTAACCTTTAATATCAATTTGCTTGCCAGAGGAAGAAAGGCATTTCCTATAGCCTAGAGGTGGTTCAGGGAGGCATATCGGCATCTGCTGGGAGATTGGGAACAAAGAAAAGAAAAGAAAAAAAGAAAAGAAAAAAGGATAAAGGAATCAGAGCCTGCCTGCATGTATCATATATATATATATATATATGTTTGTGGTCTTGAATATCAATTGTTGCAGACCTCTACTGTTGACGATCTGTAAAGGCAAATTGTTTTTTAATTAATTAGAAAAGAATGGGATCACTTAAAGGAGGAAAAATTGAAAAGAATTCTATCTTTCCATTCCTCCTGAAGTGAAACCTTCTAAGAAAGGTTTAAAGGATATCATTTCATTTAATCCTGGGGGTTCAGTGGCCCTGAGAAGATATATCCACCGTAGCTCCATTTGCAAGAGAACCTTGTTCCAGTCTCCCCCTCTGGAGCTAGGGTGGATTCTATCTAGGATAAGAAATCTGATTTTTGGACATTTTCTTTGGTGAACAAGTCCTGCATGCCGCCCAAGAGGCAAGTCTGGGTCGCATGTCTCAATGCTTCTAATGTGTCTATTGGCACGTTTAAAAAATTCTAATTTTGTCTTGCCGACATAAAAGCAGCCGCACTCACAGAGTAGTAAATATACCACTCCGTGAGTGCGGCAGTTGGCAAAGTGCTTGGGCCTGAATGTTTGGCCATTAGGCAAGATTGGATTTTTTGAAGTCAGCATATATTTGCAATATCTGCAACTACCGCACATATAGGTCCCCCTGTATTTACAAGGATCTTGTCTCTTTTCATCTTTAAATTCGCTCTGGACTAGTTTGTCCTTTAGCGCCGGTACCTTCCTATAAGTAAAGTGTGGGTATTCTGGGACGTGTCTGCCAAGTGTAGGATCCATGGCCAGCACGTGCCAGTATTTTGATACTATTTTTTTGATAGTTGGATATTGTTCTGAGTATGTTGTTATTATTCTAAGGACTGAATCTTCCTGTTTATTTTCTTTAGGAGATAATAATTTGCCTCTGTCGCTGGAAACAGCTTTTTTATAGGCTTTTTTTAAAATTGTTTTCGTGTATCCTCTAGCAAGGAGTCTGGTCCTCAAATCATCCGCTGCTTTGCGGAAACTGTCCAAGTCTGTACAATTACGTCTAGCTCTTAAATATTCACCATATGGTATAGAGTGTACAAGAGACTGGGGGTGAAAACTGGATGCATGGAGGATGGTGTTTCCAGCAGTGGGCTTCCGAAAAAGGCCACTGCGGAGAACACCATCCTCCCCCCTCCTGACCTCCACGTCCAGAAATGCAATCACATCCTTGCTGAAACTTACTGTGAATGTTAAATTAAAATCATTCCTGTTCATCCTGTCTATGCAATGGGTGAGAAGTTCAGGTGGTCCCTGCCAGATCATGAAGACATCATCTATGTATCGTAACCACATAACGATGTGGTCCGTATACATAGAATTAGTCTCACTGGCAAGGAAAAATTTCTCCCACTCCCCCAGATACAGGTTGGCGTAGGATGGGGCACAACAAGTGCCCATCGCCACGCCCTGTATCTGGAGGTAGTGGGAGCCATTGAAAGTAAATACATTATGATGTAAAATATACTGTAAGACAGACAGGATGAATTCACCATAGGCGTCGAGGTTGTGGCTAGATGTTATTGCATGTTGCACAGCTGCTATCCCCCGGTCATGGGGGATAGAGCTGTACAGTGCCTCGACGTCAATGGTGACAAGTAGACAATCCTCTGGGACAAATACATTCTCAATGCGTTGCAAAAAATGTATCGTGTCCCGGATGTGTGAAGGTAGAGCTGTTACTAAGGGTTTGAGGAAGGTATCTACTAGCTTACTGGCGCTATCGGAGATCGAGCCCCGACCTGATATAATTGGTCTCCCTGGTGGATCAGTGGCATTTTTATGAATTTTAGGGAGCGAATAAAAGGTTGGAGTGATGGGGAATGATGTGCGGATAAATTCCCATGTATGTTTAGGAATCACATTGTTTAAATAGGCTGTATCAATTAATTGATAGAATTCTTGTTGGTATTTTAAGACGATATTGGCTGTGATTTTACGATACCAATTTTGATTTTTAAGAATTTTGTAACACATAGTTGTATACTGGGAATTGTTCATAATCACAACATTTCCGCCTTTGTCGGCTTGTTTTATAGTAATGGAGTGATTTTGTGTTAATTTGGTAATAGCCAATCTTTGGTTGGCTGTAATATTGGGTGTTTTTGAAGGCCGAATTTTTATTTTTTCGACTTCTCTTGTTACAAGCTTCACAAAGGCGGAGATGTTGGTATTAATAGGATTGGGAAATTTGTCCGATTTCTTTCTCAGGGACCCTGTTTTTAAACCAGGATTTGGTTGTTTGGAATCAATGCCCGCTAGGAGTGATGGCAGATCTATTCTGTCAATAAGATCATCATTTTCTTCCAATAATGATATTAGTGTATCTAGAATGGGATCTTTTTTGGTCCTAGAAATGTCTGAAACATTTTCCTTATCAAAAATGGCCCTGAAGTTCAACTTTCGAGCAAATAAATGGAGATCTTTAATGAAATCAAATTTGTTAAGAGCAGTGTTTGGGCAGAAACTGAGGCCTTTAGAGAGGACCTCAATTTCATCAGCAGATAAATCATAATCAGACAAATTAATGACCGAAAGGTCAGTTTTCAAAGATTTAATGGTGGGGGTGGTGAGGGAGTGAGATATAAATGTCTCTATTGGGTGTTTGGAGTGAAAACTGGGGCTCTTTGGTGAGTGAGTTCTAAAAAAGTGGAATCTTGGAGGTCAGTGGTGGATATAACTGATAGGGGTGTTTGGGATATATTTGCTGTAAGTGTATTGGTGAGAGAAGAAGTGACATCTAGTGGTAACTGTGTAATATTGTCTGACTGGGAGGTGTGTGGTTTAAATAATGAAAGGTTGGAAGTTCGTTCCTGTTGAACGTTGGATTTTTTTGTTGATTGTCCAATTGTTGTTTCGTCTTGGAATGCTCGTTTTACTCTCTCCTTAGTTTTTTGTTTAGTTGAATTCTGCGGAACACGTGGTGTATTTTTTGGGGGAGGATAGGAGGTATTGGCCTGGTGTTTGTTGGGTGGTCCATTGTATGTGGTTTTATTGGGATTCCATTTATATGCCTTCTTTTGCTCAAAGGCAATGGTATCCCTATTAAATTTATTTTGTTTTTTAATCAAAATATTGCGATTATAGACTTCCAGGTGTTGTTTTAGTTGTTTTTCCTTTTCCTCAAACAGTCTGTGTGTCTTATATTTTTGCATTTTTTCACCTAAAATGCCAACTTCTTTGTCTAGAATCGCAGAACGACGAGTGTACTCGTCCATTAGGAGTGTCATGAGAGTGGCTGAACAGTCACTCAGGGCTTGTTCCCAGTTAGTTTTGAATTCCAGGCTTAAGTCCTCTAAAAGTGGAAAAAGTTGAACTCTAAGGCCTGCTGGATTTGTTTTGTTTTTTAAATAATCCTGAAAGGATTTTATGTGCCAAAAAATTGCTGATTTTTTCTCAAGGACCCTGGACAGCTGGAAGAAGAGTGCGGATAAATCCGCATCTACATACTCCCTCTGTCCAAAATCCTTGAGATATTGGGACATAAGGCCTTCCCATTCATCTCCTGTGTAACTAGCCATGATAGATCAAAATTTGACAGAAAGAAAGCAGGAATTTACTGTATACCTACAGCACAGAAAATATTGTATTTAGTTGGTTCAGTCAATAATTAATAAATGGCAATTAATGCCTGCAAGACCATGCAATTAGGCTGAATAAATCTCCCATTGACATCCACAAATTATAGATACATTGCATATAATAGAAAAATAACAATTGTAGAAAAATTAGTCTGCTTGTCCACAGAGGAGAGGGGGAACAACCCCTTTGCGGACAAACAGATAGAACACAACACAGGTTGGAACGGGGAATGGTATTTGCTACCTGATACTAATCAAAAAAGAGGTACCTGTGTTGGGTGCTATTGGTGGTGCCACATCCCTATATCAATTCAAGAAAAAGTTTTCCCCTATTGGTGGGACTTTTTAGGCACTCACATGTACACAAAATTTTTTATAAAAAATATAAGTTTTATTGAAAAATTACAATTTCATAGATATGCATAAAAAGCAAGTAAAGTAAGATACATCACATGTGCATTTAGGAAGTGACCACACAAGTACAGGGTGAAGGCTCAAAACCCGACTAGTTTCGGAGCTACACAATTACTCCTTCTTCAGGGGGGAGACGAGACCCTGGGTGGTGGTCTGTAGATAATTAATTAGGTAGACATCAGTCAAATATAACAATAATGCAGTCATATGTAGATTACAATAATTAGTAGAACAAGACATTTCCTCAAGATAAAGAAGAGTTGTAACTTACATTCTATGCAGTGATGAATGGCACTATATACCTGCCGGGATGTATTAAAATCAGATGCTGTTTATGCTCCTCCGAACCTGCACTCTGGCTGAATCACAACAAAACAATGGGGTACTCAGACCTCATACACATATGTTGTGGAGGAAAAAATTATGCCATTCTCTCGTGGGTGGCTCTCAGGAAGCACCAGGTAAGGCCTTTTTCGGAAGCCCACTGCTGGAAACACCATCCTCCATGCATCCAGTTTTCACCCCCAGTCTCTTGTACACTCTATACCATATGGTGAATATTTAAGAGCTAGACGTAATTGTACAGACTTGGACAGTTTCCGCAAAGCAGCGGATGATTTGAGGACCAGACTCCTTGCTAGAGGATACACGAAAACAATTTTAAAAAAAGCCTATAAAAAAGCTGTTTCCAGCGACAGAGGCAAATTATTATCTCCTAAAGAAAATAAACAGGAAGATTCAGTCCTTAGAATAATAACAACATACTCAGAACAATATCCAACTATCAAAAAAATAGTATCAAAATACTGGCACGTGCTGGCCATGGATCCTACACTTGGCAGACACGTCCCAGAATACCCACACTTTACTTATAGGAAGGTACCGGCGCTAAAGGACAAACTAGTCCAGAGCGAATTTAAAGATGAAAAGAGACAAGATCCTTGTAAATACAGGGGGACCTATATGTGCGGTAGTTGCAGATATTGCAAATATATGCTGACTTCAAAAAATCCAATCTTGCCTAATGGCCAAACATTCAGGCCCAAGCACTTTGCCAACTGCCGCACTCACGGAGTGGTATATTTACTACTCTGTGAGTGCGGCTGCTTTTATGTCGGCAAGACAAAATTAGAATTTTTTAAACGTGCCAATAGACACATTAGAAGCATTGAGACATGCGACCCAGACTTGCCTCTTGGGCGGCATGCAGGACTTGTTCACCAAAGAAAATGTCCAAAAATCAGATTTCTTATCCTAGATAGAATCCACCCTAGCTCCAGAGGGGGAGACTGGAACAAGGTTCTCTTGCAAATGGAGCTACGGTGGATATATCTTCTCAGGGCCACTGAACCCCCAGGATTAAATGAAATGATATCCTTTAAACCTTTCTTAGAAGGTTTCACTTCAGGAGGAATGGAAAGATAGAATTCTTTTCAATTTTTCCTCCTTTAAGTGATCCCATTCTTTTCTAATTAATTAAAAAACAATTTGCCTTTACAGATCATCAACAGTAGAGGTCTGCAACAATTGATATTCAAGACCACAAACATATATATATATATATATGATACATGCAGGCAGGCTCTGATTCCTTTATCCTTTTTTCTTTTCTTTTTTTCTTTTCTTTTCTTTGTTCCCAATCTCCCAGCAGATGCCGATATGCCTCCCTGAACCACCTCTAGGCTATAGGAAATGCCTTTCTTCCTCTGGCAAGCAAATTGATATTAAAGGTTAAATGATCTCGCAATGAGCCACAAGGGGGCGTTCACTTAGAAAATCCTTTCTGGATTTTATCCCCATACATTTTTCCTTTTTGCTCCATTCCTCTTTACTGGTTGAATATTTGTCAAGAAAATAGAGAAAGAACCTTATAATTTATATACATCTCATTTAAATTTCTATTTGTTCACAGCCAGACGAAACAATGACTAAATGCATGGCTACCCAGCTCGCTCCAGGTAAACAGCCCGGCACGGTAAGCGGCTGCCATCTAGTGGCGAGCCGCAACATGAGTCCTCGGCTCTGCACTAATCTCGCGAATTGCGAGACGTCCAGACGATGACTCACACTATGCCCCGCCTGCGTTCCACGCGAGCGGGTCATGTGACGTGCCGGTGGTGCGCAGGAGCCGACCGCACTTCCGCCATGCCCGATAGCCGAGCAGTGGACGAGGAGAGCGCCCGGCCCCCCCACACCAGGGACCCCACCAGGCAATCAACGGAAGGAAAATGCAAATCAATCCAGCTAAGTAAACACAGCTGTGAAGTCAATCTGACTTCACATTTAAACCCCCGAATCATAGCAGTGAGCCAATTGCTCGCTTGCTGTGAACACCGAGGGTTGTTTGTCTGGCATGATCCAGGCCATTTACCATCTGAACAAGGTAACTGATATATTCCATTTTTATATTTGAAAAACCCCCCTTCTTTTTTACCTTCTATCCTTGTGTTCTGGAGGTGATTATCTTATACTATTGGCTATGAAGTTACTTATTCCTTACAACCTCATATCTCCTCCTTCCAGCTGATCAGCCACTAATTTGGGATCCAGCTATCCTTACCTGGTGCTTCCTGAGAGCCACCCACGAGAGAATGGCATAATTTTTTCCTCCACAACATATGTGTATGAGGTCTGAGTACCCCATTGTTTTGTTGTGATTCAGCCAGAGTGCAGGTTCGGAGGAGCATAAACAGCATCTGATTTTAATACATCCCGGCAGGTATATAGTGCCATTCATCACTGCATAGAATGTAAGTTACAACTCTTCTTTATCTTGAGGAAATGTCTTGTTCTACTAATTATTGTAATCTACATATGACTGCATTATTGTTATATTTGACTGATGTCTACCTAATTAATTATCTACAGACCACCACCCAGGGTCTCGTCTCCCCCCTGAAGAAGGAGTAATTGTGTAGCTCCGAAACTAGTCGGGTTTTGAGCCTTCACCCTGTACTTGTGTGGTCACTTCCTAAATGCACATGTGATGTATCTTACTTTACTTGCTTTTTATGCATATCTATGAAATTGTAATTTTTCAATAAAACTTATATTTTTTATAAAAAATTTTGTGTACATGTGAGTGCCTAAAAAGTCCCACCAATAGGGGAAAACTTTTTCTTGAATTGATATAGGGATGTGGCACCACCAATAGCACCCAACACAGGTACCTCTTTTTTGATCTGTTAGCCATAGCGGCAAGTCCTGTGTATTACTACTAACCATATAGTAGTGGTCAGTGTACCCCTCCTTTTCCTGTGTAAATACTGACAAGAAAAAGGCGTTCAGCACCGTTGCCTTTTCAGTGTCCTTTGTAACCATCCTCCCATCATCGTTAATTATGTTTGCAATATGTTCTGCCCTAGGTTTTTTTGCTGTTTATATATTTAAAGAATTTCTTTGGGTTATTTTTACTATCCTCTGCTATTTGTCTCTCAAAGTTGATTTTAGCCATTTTGATTTCGTATATACTTTTGTTATTTGCCTCCTTGTATTGCTTGAAAGCCGATACTGTGCCCTCTGATTTATATTTCTTGAAGGCGATTTTTTTCCCTTAAAACGTTTTTTAACATTATGGTTTAGCCAGCCAGGTTTGGCCTTGTCTCTTCTAAATTTATTTCCCATAGGAATGCACTGCAAGATGCATTTGTTTAATATGTTCCTAAAGCATTCCCATTTTTCCTCTGTGGTCAGTGTTCCTAGGGTTTGGTTCCAGTTTACCCTTTCAATCATGGAGCACAATTTGGGAAAGTTTGCCCTTCTGAAGTTTAGGGTTCTTAAGTTCACCACTTGCCTTGTTATATTGTTATTTACGCTAAATGTGATCATCCTGTGATTGCTAGAGCCCAGGTTGTCCTGGACTCCTACCTCCGAGATTTGATCTGGGTCATTAGTGATCAATAGGTCACATTCAGTTTAGTATTCAGAAAATTCTCCCTCATTAAAACTGTCCTGCTGCTGGACAATTTTTCACTGTTGTAGCCTCTGTGTTATCCTAATTCTTTTACCAAAACCTTTGTCTGTGGTCTTTTTCTGTAGTACACTTTGACTAATTCTTTGGTGCTGTTTACTTACAGTTTCTTTATTGTATTTTCACTTGAGCTCTGAGAGCAGGTCCACAATTTTCACAAACTTAAAGAGACTATTTCCATTTCAAATATTTACAGAGCCCACAGTCAGTTACTAAATACTGAGCTTTTAAATAACTCATCTTGGCATAATCAATAAGAATGTCCTGCTGCTGGCCATTTTTACACTGCTTTATCATCTGTGGTCTCTTAATTCCTAATAAGACTTTAATAACATTTTGGACAGTTTTGCATTAGCAGGAACAGGGCAGCTTAGTGAAATACTGACCAAGTAAAAGGGAGTCTTACTGCTAGATGAAAAAGCATACGCTAAAACTACCATCCAAAAAGTATTTTTTTTTCAAGCTAACATAAATCAGGTTGTGGTACTGTTGCTTTATGCAAGCCAAGCTAATTGTTAAAGTAAAAAAATAATTCCCTGTCAAATATGTAGTGCCAGAGTATGTTTTCACTGAGGTTACTGTAACTGATTTGTAACACCACATATACAGGTGCATCTAAAAAAAATGTGATTATCAGCAAAAAGTTAATTTATTTTAGTAATTCAATTCATAAAGTGAAACTCATATATTATATTACAGTATATAGATTCATTACACAGAGTGATATATTTCAAGCATTTCTTTCTTTTAATTTTGACAACTATGGTTTACAGCTAGTGAAAACCCCAAATTCAGTATCTCAGAAAATTAAAATATTGTGAAAAAGTTCAATATTGTTAAATATTTTAGACTCATGGTGTCACACACTAATCAGCTAATTAACTCAAAACACCTGTTTTGTTCAACAGAAACCTCTAAACTAACCTACCAGGGTCAAGAAAGGTACAAAGTTACATAAACGCCTCAAGATATTTCACCCTCTTTCCTCTGTGGAGATGGGATGAGTTCCAAGACTTTCCCCTTGTAGGAGGGTTGCCTTATCCTTAATACCACAGGTCATTTCACAGGCTTTGAAGAATAACAGAGCCTATGCACCACAAGTTTGTGGAGGCATGAGAAGCAGGGTCCTCGGGGTCCATGAGGATTACAGTATCTAGAACTGCCTCCTTCCAGCCACACACTACTCCCAAGGTTTCTGGGAACTGAAAACCATCTCTTAAGGTTTGACGTATGTCTTCCCATGCTTCAGTGCCTCCAAAATTGCCATAATTCTCCTCCTCCCTCTACTCCTCGGAGTTCTGTGGCGTCGCAAGAATGGCGTCTGCATAAAGCGGGCCTTGAGAGCAAAGGAAGTCCTCCTCTAACCTTCCACTGCTCTGCCTCGAGTGCCCTGTCCATAATGCCACACAGATCCAGCATAAGCAGGAACACAACAGGAATTGTGTCACTGATGCATGTATTGTCAAGGCTCACCATCCTTGTTGCCTCCTCAAATGGTGACAGTACAGTCCATGCATCCTTTATCAGCAGCCAATGGCATGGGGAAAAAAATCTGAGCCAGTCTGGGCCTGTCAATTTGCAATACTTACACAGGTACTCGTTGACGGCCCTCTATTGCAACCACTGCAGCATTGCCAAAGTTGAGTTGCACTTGATAGGCATGTCACAAATTAGGCGGTTTAAGGGCAGGTGAAATTTCCGTTGAATTTCAGCATACTGAACACTGGCTGTGTATGACTGCCTGAAATGGCTACAGACTCTTGTAGCCTGCTTTGGAAGATCTTGCAAACCTGGGTACATGTTTAAGAAATGCTGCACCACCAAATTGAGGACATGTGCCAGGCATGGCACATGTGTCAACTTTCCCTGTCAAAGGGCGGACAGAAGTTTAGTGGCATTATCGCATACCACCATTGTTGGCTTATGTTTCTGTGGCATTAACCACCTCTGAGCCTTCCCCGGCAGAGGTAAAATAATCTCTGCTCTGGTGTTGCTCCTGTCCCATAGACAGAACAACTGAAGCACTACATGACATCTTTTAGCTTGGCTCATTGAATGGCCCCTTGAACACTTAGGCGGTACTGGTGGCTCATAGTACAATCCAGCAGAGGAGGGTATGGAGGAGGAGGGGATGGAGCTGACTGATTTCGCATCATCACCACCAGCTGTATGGAGACGTAGAGGCAAAACAAGCTCCAGCACTGAGCCTCCTGTATGCTTCCTAGTTGCAAGCAGAGTAACCCAGTGTGCCGTGAATGAAATATATTGTCCCTAACCATGCTTGCTTGTCCATGAGTCAGCAGTAAGGTGAAAGTTGTGGCTGACTGCCTTGCCTAACAATGCCAAAACATTGCCTTCCACGTGATGGTACAGAGCTGGAATGGCTCTACGTGAAAATAAAAAGCGACTGGGAACCTGCCATTGTGGTACAGCACAATTCACAGAAAGGGACAGAATCCATCAGATGAAAAGGCAGGAGTTGTAAAGCCAGCAATTTGAACAAGCTGGAATTTAGACGCTGGGCATATGGGTGGCAGGGAGTGTATTTTTTATTTATTTTTGCACTTCAGCAGCTGGACAGCTGCTGAAGTGCAAAAAAGCAGTGCAACAGCTGGTGGCTAGGGATGATTGAACTTTTCAAAAGTTCAGTTCGGCCAGAACATCCGAACTTCCCGAAAGTTCGGCCCGGATTTCAGAACCCCATTGAAATCAATGGGACCCGAACTTCAGTAATCAAAAAACACCATTTTGAAGCCCTAAAACCCAATAAATGCCCCTAAAAAGTGCCTAGGGTTCTGGGTCATACCCAAGGGACTATTAATCACACAAAAAAAAGTTCTTAAAAATTGTCATTTTTGATAGAGAGCCAATTATTGAACAAAATTTAAAAAAAAATTTCTTTGGATTTAGTATCTGGGGGGGGGGTCTAAAAAGTGTACCTGTGAAGTTTCAGCTCTGTAGCATGTCCAGAACCATAAAAAAAAGATTGTTTGTATTATGTCACTTATAGAACAGGGATATGGCTTCGCTATTTTCACACCTTGCCGGTTTAGTAGCAGGCATTTTTTTGGGCATTTTTTGGGGTCTTTTGAGGCAGGCAAAACATCTGAACTTGTGTATAGGGGTATATATACACACATACTTATATGTATATATACACCTAGACATATATAGGTGTGATAGTAGCAGAAATATATGCTTGCGCTAATGAAATAATTAACACTAATATGGCTCCGCTCCTATAACACCTATATATGTGTAAGTGTAAAATACATATAAGTATGTGTGTATATATACCACTATACACAAGTTCAGATGTTTTGCCTGCCTCCAAAAACCCCCAAAAAATGCCTGCAACAACACACCTGGGCGTTTTTTTTTTGGCGCTAGCGTTTTTTTGGGCATTTTTTTGGGTTCTTTGGAGGCAGACAAAACATCTGAACTTCTGTATAGGGGTATATATATATACACACACACTTATATGTATTTTACACATACACATATATAGGTGTGATAGGAGCGTAACTATATTGGTGTTAATTATTTCATTAGCGCAAGTAGTGTTTTCTGCTCCTTTCACACCTATATATGTGCAGGTGTATATATACAGACATGTGTGTGTATATATACCCCAATACACAAGTTTAGATGTCATGCCTGACTCCAAACTTGTCGTCAAAAAATCCCTATAAACGCCTGCAGCCAAAATGCAGGCTGACAGGCGAGAAGCCATATTAGTGCTCCGAATGTGACTTAAGAGAAACTATCTTTTCTCTATAGCGGTCACCCTGATATGGGAGGGATGGTCACCCTGCCATAGAAGTCACTGTCAGTTCACCCATACTACACTACGGTCACCCTGGCACTTAACACTTTCCCTACAGAAACTGAATAATTAAAGCTAACTAAAGTGTAAAAGAGCACCCTAACTACACTAGATATCCCTTTCCTCACACTAATAAATGCTAAATGACACTTTTAAAGTAAAATTAACACAACTGCTTCCACTCTCTTCCATGTCCCTGTATTACAATGCTAGGAATTTGGCGGGGCTATCTTATATACTGGGGGGCGTATTCACTAATGATTGGCCGGACCCCCTAGTCACTCCAATCACATTTCTAGCATTCTCCTGCCCCCTCAATTGGCTTTTACTAATGGTTCTGGTCCAATCACAGGCTTTTAAAGCCCATTTCCTGGCCCATTGGATTTTGGTCGGTTCTGGTTGCCGAATTCTGAACTTTTTCAGCAAAAAGTTCTAAATTCGGCCGAACCTCGAACAGCCAATGTTGGGGTCGAACCGATGGTCGACCCGAACCGTTCGATCATCCCTACTGGTGGCATGCTGCTGGCAGACAAGTTACAAGGACCTGTGACACCCTTTGCTATATACCACCATCCCTGTCAGTGGAGGCAGCTGTGAGGTCATGAGATATAGTGAGGTTAGACATGAGAGGTGAGGAGTGAGGAGTTGAACAATGTGTGTGGCTTTTAGATGCTCTTGCCAACGAGCTGAGTGGTGGGCGGTTAAATGCCTTGTCAAGCATTTGTTACCCAAATATCTGGTGTATTTGCCATGCTTGATCTGCTTGCGGCACAGATTGCAAATTGCAACAGAGCGATCGGCAGCACATGTGCTGAAAAGGCCCACACAGCTTAGCTGTGGGAAGTGGGCTGGGAGATAACAGCTCCACAATCGGATGGAATAGGGTGGCTGCTCTGTACTCTTTCATGATGCCTGCCTCTGGGGGACATCCTGCCTTGTTGAGGTTGTTTCTCCCCCTCACTTTCCTCCACTGCTCTATCCAGCGTCCAAGTCGCGTCAGTGACCTCATTATCAGCATGTTCTCCATCCTCATCATCACTGGGCCAACTTGACAATATGCTGCGGGTGGGGGATCATGACTGTCAATTTGTTGTTTTTTATCAGTGTTCTCCTCTATTTGTTGGCTCATGTTCATCCTGTCCTTTACCTCAGAACTAACACCTGAATCAAGTAATGTCTGTGCATCCTCAACCAGCAAGTGACATGTGCCAAGTTAAAATAATTCAGCTGACTCCTCTATGCATGATGCTGGGGCTATGGCAGGTGTAGATGTGGACAAGGAGGCAGATTAAGCCATTCTGGCAGCTGCGGAGTACTGCGCACAAGTGCCAGCTTGAAGGGTCAAAGAGGATGAGGATAGTTTAGTAAACCAGTCCACCACGTCCTCTACATGCTGTGGCTGGATAGCAACGGCGACATCACTAAACAGAGACAAAGGTGCCCTGCCTGAGGACAGACCACGTCCACCTTTGCCTGTGGACACAGATGCTGCTGGCCCCCTCATAGTGGCATGGAAAAGTCTGCTGATCCTTGTTGGCCTCCCAGACAATTGGCTTATTACCCAAATTGTATAGATATAGGGAAACGTGTAACTGGATGCATTTTATTCAATTAAATGTGGTGCTTGGTGCACTTTAAATTGAAGACTGATGCTGACAAAAATTTAAAACTATAAAAAAATAAAAACAAAAAAAGGGGGAACACCACATCGCAGTCAGAAAACTGTGGCTGACAATTTTAAAAAGGGGGCAGGCAGGGGACAAAAAAGGGGTATACAGCACTGTGTATACAGCACTAAATGTAGTGTAATGCTGTGTTAAACACTGCACTACACTTACACACTACACTGACACACTAATTTCCCACACTATACTAACAGTAAACTTACACTCAGTCAAATGTTATGTAAACCTGTGTTAAACACTGCACTACAATGGCACACTATTTTCCCACTCTATACTAACAATAAACTAACACTCTGCACTCAAGAGTCACAATAAGGTAACACACTAACTGCTAGTAGCAAAATAAGCTCTGCTCTACCTATTTCCACTCCAACACACTACAAGAGCTGGCAATGGGAAATTAGCTTTTTTAGTGTGGGCTGGGACCGGTACTGAGCAGTGATTGGAGAAAGTAATCATAATCACGAAGTCCAAAAGTGCAATAAAAATATGCCAAAGAGCATGAAAAAACACAAGCTTCCTCAAGCTTTTAGACTGAGAAATAAAAGCTCAAATGCCTGTAAAAGCAGTTTTTTTTTTGAACTGCAGTGTGCATGAGCCCTAAAACTGAGATGAGATTGGTACATCTCCCCCCCCCCCCCCCCCATTGCAGTGCTTAGCTCCCTGTGCCTTTCCTTAAAGAAATGTTTCATATTGGACCTAGAAATGGCAAAAAATGACTGACAGGATTAACTGTCCATAAACAGGTTTTATCCCTGGATAGATTTCAGTGGGATTCACCTCTAAATTCACTTTTACTGCATTTCAAACCGTATTTGCTGAACCATCTGCACATCAAACTTAGGCAAATATACTCATTCCCAGTCAATAGCCCTGGTGCATTTATTTACAGTTTTTTTTTTTTTAGACTTTAATCACTGAGCGTGTTGTTTTCAGGTGTTTTTTTTTTTGGGTGTTTTTTTTTTTTTGGGGGGGGGGCTTTTTTCAGGCTTTTTAAAGGTATTTTATGCAGGTGTTGGGAGGCAGGCATTGACATCTAACAAAAACACTTGTAATCTGCCCAAAAAGAAGCTCATGTACTCATGCAGACTCAGCCCTGGCAGAATGGATGTTCATCGCAGCATTGCAGACATCCTTGCAGCATCACTGATCGGGTGGAGTCGGTGGAACACCCTAAGACAGCAGAGCGCAACTATCTTGAGGCCACAGAGCCTAGAGGATTGCCATTGCCGGTTTCCCCCAGGACCCTCATTGATGGACATCAGGATTTGGTGAGAGGACACCTGCTCAGAGTTCAGACCAAAAGTATTACAGTTCTAGTTACACTGAACACAGACAATCTGCAATTGAATCAGCCATCAGATTACTTAGGGTTATAATCAACTATTCTGCATTACTTGCTATACACTGAGTTGCATTGGAAGCTGTTCATGTAATTAGCTCCAACTGCCGGTGAAGACTTTAGCAAGGCCTTGCAGTCATACTATTGCTTCTTAAAGGTGACACATTACTGGTATCTAGATTACCATATCTCTCATTAGGATACAGGTGGTATAGGCCGGCCCGGGGTTCCCCTTTAGCCTGAGCGATAATATATAGTGATTTGAGAGATTTGCGTGCATATTCCCAGAGATTGTGTTTATTAATATTACCTGGTGTTAATACAACCTGTTTTCTCACTGTCTTTTTGATGTCAGTTCAGCTGAACCCTGGAGGTTTATCCAGGGTCTAGCTGATTAATACAATTTTACAAGTTTATCTTTCAGGTAAAGTTAAAGTTCATTTATACTGTGTCGGTGTGTTACTTAACCACTTCAGCCCTGGAAGATTTTACCCCCTTCCTGACCAGGCCCTATTTTGCGATTTGGCACTGCGTTACTTTAACGGACAATTGCACGGTTGTGCCATACTGTACCCAAACAAAATTTATGTCCTTTTTTCCCCACAAATAGAGCTTTCTTTTGGTGGTATTTGATCATCTGTGCGATTTTTATTTTTTGCGCTATAAACAAAAAAAGAGTGACAATTTTGAAAAAAAAAAAAACAATATTTTTCACATATTTTTCACATTCTGCTATATGACATTCCCAAAAAAAAAAATTTAAAAATCTAAATTTTTTAACATTTTAGGCCAATTTGTTTTCTGCTACATATTTTTGGTAAAGAAAATCGCAATAAACTTATTTTGATTGGTTTGTGCAAAAGTTATCACGTTTACTAAGTATGGGAAAGATTTATATCATTTTTATTTATTTTTTTTTTTTTTACTAGTAATGGGCGGCGATCTGTGATTTTTTGTGGGACTGCAACATTGCGGTGGACAGATCGGACCCCTAACTGATATTTTTTACACTATTGGGGGTACCAGTGACATTACTACAGTGATCAGTGCTAAAAATATGCACTGTTACTGTAATAATGCCATTGGCAAGGAAGGGGTTAATACTGGGGGTGATCAAGGGGTTAAATGTGACCCTAGGGGAGTGATTCTTACTTTGGGGGGGTGGGGTTTCTGAGATGACCATAGAGACGTGTGATCCTATATAGCAGGGTCACATGAACTCTATGATCATCCCAGGGAGAAGGACGGTCGACTGTGTTTACAACAGCCGTCCGTCCTTTGCTCTCAGCGGGGAGAGATCGAGAGTGTCAGGCGGCAATCGGCGACCGAGACTCCCGAGATCGAGCGCCGTACATGTATGGCGATTTGCCCAGGAGCGGCTGCCTGCCACAGTATATCTGGAGTTAAAGGTATATATACACAACATGTCTGAACCTAGAGTGTCAGGAGGGCTGGACGATTTACAGGGTCAAAGCAGTGCAGAAGAACATACACTTCCAGAATCCCAGCAACCCCCAAGGGGGCAGTGCTACACACCTTAGAGCTAAACCCAGGGGGAATCTAACCACAAACTTTCTTCTAAAATGCCAATCAAGGGTGCAGCCCTCCTCCGACCGGGAGATCCTCTGAACACACAGGAAAAAACACATAGGAGGGTGCAACAATCTCGTATTGCCATTGGTAATATTTATTAAATCCACACAGACAAATGGATACTCACACAGATCTGCTCCAGCTAGCATCCCTCATCCCCGGAATAAATGGTTGGAGAGCTGACGCCTTTCAGGGTCATGCCCCTTTCCTGGTGGTTGGACCCTCCTGTGTGTTTTTTGTAAATCTGCAAGTAAATCTGCGACAGGCGGTCGGCAAGTGGTTAAGCTTCTCTCTGCTGATTCAACTCATGTCAGTGGTTTGATTTGCCTTGTTTGCTGCCAGATTATGTATGTCATGTATCGTTCCCCTGATTCTTCTTCTGATCTTGCCCTAGTCCTGCATCCTGCGCCCCTGCTGTTTTACATCTGCTCCCCTTGTTCCTGTACCCAGTCCTGGTCCCCTCCTGGCATCACTGGTATTCCCTGTTAAACATGTTCCTCATCTTGTAAATACACTGCTCAAAAAAAATCAAAGGAACACTTTAAAAACATCAGATCTCAATGGGGAAAATATCATGCTGCATATCTATACTGATATGGACTGGGTAAATGTGTTAGGAACGAAAGAATGCCACATTGTTTGATGGAAAAAAAAATCATCAAGCTACAGAGGGCCGAATTCAAAGACACCCCGAAAATCAAAGTGAAAAAAGAATGCAGCAGGCTAGTCCATTTTGCTGAAATTTCTTTACAGCAACTGAAAATGATACTCAGTAGTTTGTATGGCCCCCACAGACTTGTATTCATGTCTGACAACGTCAAGGCATGCTCCTAAAGAGACGACAGATGGTATCCTGGGGTATATAATCCCAGATGTCCTGGGCATCAATGAGCTCATGAACAGACTGAGGTGTAACCTGACAGCGTCGGATGGACCGAAACATAATGTCAAAGAGGTGTTCTATTGGATTTAGGTCAAATGAGTGTAGGGGCCATTCACTGGTATCAATTTCCTTCATCCTCCAGGAACTGGCTGCATACTTTCGCCACATGAGGCCGGGCATTGTCGTGCACCAGGAGGAACCCAGGACCCACTGCACCAGCGTAGGGTCTGACAATGGGTCCAAGGATTTCCTCCTGATACCTAATGGCAGTCAGGGTTCCATTGTCTAGCCTGTAGAGGTCCGTGCATACCTCCATGCATATGACTCCCCAGACCATCACTGACCCAAAACCAAACCAATCATGCCAAACAATGTTACAGGCTACATAACATTCTCCACAGCTTCTCCAGACCCTTTCACGTCTGTCACATGTGCTCAGGGTAAACCTGCTCTCATCTGTGAAAAGCACAGGGCGCCAGTGGCGGACCTGCCAATTCTGGTGTTCAATGGCAAATGCCAATCGAGCTCCACGGTGCTGGGCAGTGAGCACAGGGCCCACTAGAGGATGTCTGGCCCTAAGGCCACCCTCATGATGTCTGTTTATGATTGTTTGGTCAGAGACATTCACACCAGTGGCCTTTTGTAGGGCTCTGGCAGTGCTCATCCTGTTCCTTCTTGCACAAAGGAGCAGATACCAGTCCTGCTGATGGGTTAGGGACCTTCTACGGCCATGTCCAGCTCCCCTAGAGAAACTGCCTGTCTCCTGGAATTTCCTCCATGCTCTTGAGACTGTGCTATGAGAAACAGCAAACTTTCTGCCAATGGCACGTATTGATGTGCCATCCTGGAGGAGTTGGACTGCCTGTGCAATCTCTATAGGGTCCAGGTTTTGCCTTGTACTACCAGTAGTGACACTGACCCTGGCCAAATGCAAAACTAGTGAAAAACAGTCAGAAAAGATGAGTAGGAAAAAAAATGTCAGTAGCCTCCATCTGAAAAACCACTCCTGTTTTTGGGGTTGTCTCATCGTTGCCTATCTAGTGCCCTTTTATTTTAATGCCCTTTGTTTTTAATTTCATTACAACCAAAGCGGCTGAAACTGATTAACAACCCCCTCTGTTACTTAACTGACTAGATCAATATCCCAGGAGTTGAATTGATTTGTTGCTATACTCTGAATAAAAAGTGTCTCTTTAAATTTTTGAGCAGTGTATATTTTACATATTGTATATAGTTTGTTTGGATTCCTTTTACTTAGTTAGGCATTTTGGTTATACGGTTGTGGTTCACTTGTAATATTATGTTTGCTGGTGTGTGCTTTGTTTGCTGCCAGATACTGCATGCCATGAATTCTGCTCTTGATCTTGCTCTAGCCCTGCATTCTGTACCCTGCACCTTCCTGCCTTACATCTGCTCCCCTTGTTTCTCTACCCAGTCCTGACCCCCCCCCCTCCTTGCATCTCTGATATTCCCTGTTACCCATGTTCCTCATCTTGTTGTGTGTATATTTTGTACATGTATTTTACATTTTGTATATATTTGGCTTGTATTCTTTGCTTCCTGTTACTTATTTAGGCATTTTGGTTATATGGTTGTTGTTTACTTGTAATTGTATGTTTGCTGTTTGCTTGCGTGTCCATGTCTTTAACTTTACTATTAATACAATTACTTCACCATATATAGTCTGGTCTCTGTTTCCTTGTGTAGCTATGCAGATCTGGTCATCTCTGCTGCAGATCCCAAACAATTAGCCAATGCCCCAGGCTTTGTTCTAAAATGCAGTACCTAAGATGCAGCCCCATCCTCTGCATATGTGGACCAGCTTTTTACCCATTGGTCTTACTGCTTATCGTTGGATTTATTTTACCTCCTTTTCTGAGGTTATACTTTATTCTGACTCCTGTAGTGCTACCCCTGCACAGAGGCGTACCTAGGGTCTCCAGCGCCCTTGGCGAGGAGCTGTTTCAGCGCCCCCCCCCATGAAAAAGTAAAAAATGTAACTAAAAAAAAAAATGTATAAAAGGGAATTTAAGGTTTCTGAGGTGTCCCTTGTTGGCCCAGTGTAGAGCTCTCTAGTGGGCAAACATTGTGTCACGTGTGAACAACAAGAAAGAGAGGGGTGAGAGAGAGAGAGAGAGGGAGAGAGAGAGAGAGAGAGAGAGAGGGGGGGATTGACAGAGAGAGAGGAGGGGGGGTTGACAGAGAGAGAAAGGGGGGGTTGCAGAGAGAGAGAGAGGGGGTGCAGAGAGAGAGAGAGGGGGTGCAGAGAGAGGGGGTGGCAGAGAGAGGAGGGGGAGTTGCAGAGAGAGAGAGGGGGGGGTGACAGAGATAGAGGGGGTGACAGAGAGAGAGAGGGGGGGTTGCAGAGAAAGAGAGGGGGTGACAGAGAGAGAGGGGGTGACAGAGAGAGAGGGGGTGAAAGAGAAAGGAGGGGTGATTGCAGAGAGAGAAGGGGGTTGCAGAGAGAGAGGGAGTGACAGATAGAGGAGGGGGGTTGCAGAGAGAGGAGGTGGGTTGCAGAGAGAGAGATGGGGGTGACAGAGAGAGATAGGGGGTGACAGAGAAAGAGGGGGTGACAGAGAGAGAGAGGGGGTGACAGAGAGAGAGAGGGGGTGACAGAGAGAGAGGGGGGGGACAGAGAAAGAGGGGGGGTGACAGAGAAAGAGGGGGATGACAGAGAAAGAGGGGGGTGACAGAGAGAGGGGGTGACAGAGAGAGGGGGGTGACAGAGAGAGGGGGGTGACAGAGAAAGATGGGGGTTGCAGAGAGAGAAGGGGGGGTTGTAGAGAGAGAGGGGGGTTGCAGAAAGAGAGAGGGGGTTGCAGAAAGAGAGAGGGGGGTTGCAGAGAGAGAGATGAGGGGTGACAAAGAGAGATGGGGCTGACAGAGAAAGAGGGGGTGACAGAGAGAGAGAAGGGGGTGACAGAGAAAGAGGGGGGTGACAGAGAGAGAGAGGGGGGGGTGACAGAGAGAGAGGGGGGGGTGACAGAGAGAGAGGGGTGATAGAGAGAGGGGGTGACAGAGAAAGAAGGGGGTGACAGATTGAGAGGGGATGACAGAGAGAGAGGGGGGTGACAGAGAGAGGAGGGGTGGTTGCAGAGAGAGGGGGGGTTGCAGATAGAGAGGGAGTGACAGAGAGAGGAGGGGGGTTGCAGAAAGAGAGAGGGGGGTTGCAGAGAGAGAGATGGGGGTGACAGAGAGAGATGGGGGTGACAGAGAGAGATGGGGGGGGTAACAGAGAAAGAGGGGGTGACAGAGAGAGAGAGGGGGGTTCAGAGAAAGAGGGGGGTGACAGAGAAGGAGGGGGGTGACAGAGAAAGAGGGGGGTGACAGAGAAAGAGGGGGGTGACAGAGAAAGATGGGGGTTGCAGAGAGCTGAAGGGGGGTTGTAGAGAGAGAGGGGGTGACAGAGAGAGGAGGGGGTTGCAGAAAGAGAGAGGGGGTTGCAGAAAGAGGGAGGGCAGTTGCAGAGAGAGAGATTTGGCATGACAGAGAGAGATGGGGGGGTGACAGAGAAAGAGGGGGTGGCAGAGAAAGAGGGGGTGACAGAGAGAGAGAGAGAGAGGGGGTGACAGAGAGAGAGAGGGGGTGATAGAGAGAGAGAGGGGGTGACAGAGAAAGAGGGGGGCGACAGATTGAGAGGGGATGACAGAGAGAGAGGGGGTAACAGAGAAAGAGGGGGTGACAGAGAGAGAGGGAGGGTGACAGAAAAGAGGGGGGGTGACAGAAAAGAGGGGGGGGTGACAGAGAAAGAGGAGGGGTGACAGAGAGAGAGAGGGGGGTGACAGAGATAGAGGGGGGAGGACAGAGAGAGAGAGGTGGGTGACAGAGAAAGAGGGGGAGTGACAGAGAAAAAGGGGGGTGATAGAGAAATGGGGGGTGACAGAGAAAGAGGGGGTGACAGAGAAAGAGGTGCTGACAGAGAGAGAGAGAGAGAGAGAGAGGGGGGTGACAGAGAAAGAGGCGGTGACAGAGAGAGGAGGGGGTGACCAGAGAAAGGGAGGGTGACAGAGAGAGAGGGGGTGACAGAGAGAGGGGGGTGACAGAGAAAGCGGGGGGTGACAGAAAAAGGGGGGGTGACAGAGAAAGAAGGGGGTGACACAGAGAAAGAGGGGGGTGACAGAGAGAGGAGGGGGTGACAGAGAGAGGGTGGTGACAGAGAAAGAGGGGGTGACAGAGAGAGGAGGGGGGTAACAGAGAGAGAGGGGGTGACAGAGAGAGGGGGTGTGACAGAGAGAGAGGGGGTGACAGAGAGAGAGGGGGGTGACAGAGAGAGAGAGAGAAGGGGTGACAGAGAGAGAGGGGGGTAATAGAGAGAGAGAGGGGTGACAGAGAAAGAGGGGGGTGACAGAGAGAGGGGGGTGACTCAGTAAGAGAGGGAGTGACAGAGAGGGGGGGTGACAGAGAAAGAGGGGGTGACAGAGAGAGAGAGGGGAGTGACAGAGAGAGAGGGGGTGACAGAGAGAGAGAGGGGGTGACAGAGAAAGAGAGGGGATGACAGAGAGAGAGAGAGGGGGGGTGATAGAGAGAGAGAGAGGGGGTGACAGAGAAAGAGGGGGCCGACAGAGAGAGAGAGGGGGTGACAGAGAAAGAGGGGGTGACAGAGAGAGGGGGGGTGACAGAGAAAGAGGGGGGTGACAGAGAAAGAGGGGGATGACAGAGAGAGGGTGGGTGACAGAGAGAAGGGGGTAACAGAGAGAGGGGGGTGACAGAGAAAGAGGGTGGTAATAGAGAGAGGAGGGGGGTAAGAGAGAGAGGGGGGTGACAGAGAGAGAGGGGGGTGACAGAGAGAGAGGGGCCTGAACTTGCAGAGGGCTTGATGTAGGGCACTGAGGGGGAATCGGTGCAGGGAAAGAGGAATGAGGGAGCCACCTGCCTTGCTGACCCGGAGTGAGAGACCAGAGATGGAAGCGAGGATGGATGTATCATGTGCAGGAGCTGCTCTAGAGAGGAAAAAAATCGGTAGACCCGGAGGAATGCTGACGCTGCAGCAGTGTGTGTAAGAGCAGAGGAGGGCTGGGGATGCTGTGAGAGGCAGTCTCAGTCTCCTGGTCTGCCCGCTCAGCCGCTCTCAATGTTTCAGACCAGGATGGAGCCGCATGCTGCCTGGGGGCGCCGGGGAGCACAGGCTAAGTGGGGGGCGCAAAAATCACTAACACTGGCAATGATTTTTGTGCCCCCCCTCGGCCTGCGTCCCTGGCGGGCGCCGGTCTCGCCAACCCTTTGGTACGCCCCTGCCCCTGCAGGAGCCGCTGGTCCTCTGTTCTTAAATTGACCTCAACAAAATGTACCTCTGACACTTCGTGTATGTCCGTAAATAAACACAGATTGACAACTTTTGGTAAGTGCCTCAGGGTCACCCTGAAATGAGACTCAAGACCTTGAAGTATGATAATAAGTTATATTAGGAATATGAGAAATCAAAACAAAATAACAGGGAATCTGTTAGCTCAAATCTTGTCAGGAGGCAATCACAATGATATTACAGCCCTTCAGTTGCTAACCCCCCTTTCTAGATAGTGAATTCACCCCCGTCCGGCTGGGAGTTATGACAACACATAGCACTCAAACGTAGTGCAGTCACAACTAATTTTATTGCAAGTGTAGCTCTTATTTAAAGCACATTTGTTGAGCAGGAAAGACTGCTCCAAACCGGTTTACAATTCATCAGTCAAATTACATATCAGACAGAACAATACATGAAAGGGCCTTTGCTTTTGCCATGCATTTGTGTCAATGTGAGGTGTTCCCGTATAATAATTTGTGTCCTGTGACAGAGTCGCCCCGGCTGCATTCAGTTGTCATGTGTTAATGTAAGCAATTGTCAATTGTTTACGCAACATGTCTTGTAATCTAAATGCTAAGTATCCAACTGACAAGTGTTCGAATGAATGAATCAACAGGTGGTTTAACATGTCGTCTAAATGCAAAACATAGCTGTCTGCTGACCAAGGTGGATGGATGTAAATGCAAGGGGGCCACAGTCTATCGTAGAATGAGCATAAACTGAAATATATATCTGAAATATCATAAGGCATATTAATACAGTCTTTCAACCCAACCTTTGATCCCAGCTTATTCATAACGGTGGGATCACTTAGAGTCTCTGAATAGCACAAAACAGGTGACATTATATTCCAAGGTGTATGTAGGCTGGTGACTTGGTTTTGTGCACATAGGGATATAACTTCTTAGAATTCTATCAAATCAAAACAGACATGTTCAATGGGGAGGGCCATAGCTTGCAAGAATCCCTGGCCTGAAAAATCCAACTCCATTATTATGGCAATAAAGTCACTACAAAATAGACCATGGCAGCACATACCACCTGTTGACGATGGCATGTGATTTTTCAACATGTCCTAAGGCCTTTTCCAGGAAAGGGCAAAAAATAAACCTGCCGTTTTAATGAGAGGAAAAAAAATTCCCTTTCAACCCTCGTTCAGAGCCGTCAGACCAAGTCCCTGGCGGCTATAACGAAAAAACAATGTCCTTTGTGTCCAATCGGCTTGACTTCGACTGTAAAGTGGAGACATGAATATCTCGTGTCTCTCTCTTTTCCTGGGGTGAGCAAGGGCAAAATGAGGAGAGGTTCTCGGGGGGGGGGGGGGGTGAGCACATGTTGCAAGTAACCAGACAGTGGCTACTAGTGCTCAGCTTGCTACAAAGCGTACCACTGTCGCACGAATGCGAAGTCTTCCAGGAGTAGGGGTGTCCGCTGGCATTGTACCAATGCGTCTGTCTAGATCCAGCTGGAACTCGTCTGGTGCTCATCGTCACAATCTCCAATGATTCGGCTGGTGCTCGTCACAATCTCCGGTAAGTTGTCGTGGGGTCCAGGGGTGGGGCTTCTGTCTGTCGCGATGCGTGGATCCAAACCGGGGAGTCGTCTGTCAGTACCGCTGTTCTGGTCACTGCTTGAACTGTTGCAGGAGGTCCGTGGGGTCGGTCTAGCGACGTCAGCTTATGGAGGGGCCTTCACCAGGACTCTGTCTCCAGGCTTGAATGGGTGGGTTGGTGCACCTGTTGGCAAAGGAAACGAGAGCGAGATATCACCATAATCACTGTTTAATTTTCCAATTACCACATATTCCTCTTGCAAAATCTCTAGATATGAGAATAAATGGACTCATGGGGTTGAGACGGGTCTGAAGTCATTCTGACTTTAGCAAGAATAGCAGGTAAGTACTGAGACAAAAATACAAGTTTTACAAGAATGGCAGGAGTATTTTGCGCCACTGGGCTTCTGGCCTATAGGCAGGCAGCAAAAATAAATGCTAGTGAAACTACTCGCAGCACTGAGGTTTAGGGCCTACAGGAAGGCAGGTAACAGGAAGGATACTTAATGGCACTGTTTTGGGAGAACACAGCATGTCTACACATGCAACAATGGTGAGGGCCCTTGGAGGGGTTGAACTGCCTTGTATTCCTCCAAAGGTGGAAATGGGTTAAATTGCAATCCTCTGACTCACCCAAGCAGGAAGCTACCTAGAACTGAGTATCCCTTGCATGGCTAAGATGCTGTGATCACTGAACAACAGGGAGTGAAACTCAAGCTGTCTTGTGTACATGGACACATAGAGACACACAAAACAGCTAGAAGTCAGTACTCATGCAAACATAAATCCATGCGGGTTTGCACAATTGCTTGGTGACACCTGAACAGGAAATTGAAACCAAATGGCCTTGGAGACACAAAATCTGACTTCAAGAACCATTCATATGCAAAACCTGGGCAATGAGTCACTTTTTTGGATGAAAAGAGATCAACTAATTGAATTCACTGCAGGAGGTTACCTTTAAAATTTTATCAAAGTAGTAACGCTGGCATAAATTCATTTTAATTCTTAGCATACTATCAACAAGCCAACCACTTCCATCCTATTTTTTTTTTTTGAATGACAGCTTTCTATTCTATTATTTAACAATACAGATTTCACATACTGCACATCTGATAACGTGCTGTGACATATAAATGACAATCAGCTCACTAGTTTCCAGAGTTACATATGGTATATGTACACAAATCTGTAAAATTTCATTTGTATCCAAGATTATAATATAAGAGTAGTACTACAGTATCTGCCTGAGCACATTATCCCATACCAATAATCTTGTCAAGAGAAAAGGTAGTAAAAGCATAAGTGCATAAATTAGATCATGGATGCAAAAATTAGTGTTTAGCACCAGAATACAAAAGTATGTACCAATATACCAAAAGAAAACTCTAAAAAAAGACCAGAGATGCTTAATTATCTAAAGCATAGCACCTCATTTATGCCAGAGCTCATATATGTCAAATTAGAACACATCAAATATCTGACACCCAATAAATAAAAACTTTCTAACACCCATAAAAACAGTCTAATCAATCAGAAAAAAACAATTTGGAAACAATACTCCCATAAGGTTGGTTGAAGGCTGTGCTTGTTCGTTCTGAAAATCTCAAATTAAAGTTATCTGAGGAATAAGCATCAAGAAAGGTTTAGTAACAAAATATTTTACTTTTCCTCCTAGAAATAAACCAACGGTTAGAGGAATTTGACATACAGTAAGCATATCAAACATTTCCCTTCCTAACAGTGCACTTCTCTAATACCAAAATTGTTGACGTCAAATTAATTATTACCACGTGGATTTCTATATTTTTTTTGTTATTATTATGGTATACCATAAACTTAAAGAAAAAAATTATTATTGTTCACCATGGTTGAGAAAAAAAAATAGCAGCTCAAAACATTAGTAATTTCTCATTTGAATACAAGAACCCATACGTCACCCATTCTTTAGCAATTCGGAACATTCCTTAAAACTTGTTTTTAGTGTTGAGCGAACACGGACTGTATTATTCGTGTTCGTACCGAATAATTGGATTTTTTGTACCCGAACACGGACACGGACACTTTACTGTATGTTCGGGTAAAAATCCGTGTTCGGTCGTTTTATTTCCGGGTTTTGCATGCTTTGGCGCTCTTTTCATGGCGGGCTTTCAACAGCCAATCAACAATCGTTTAACTGGTGTGCCTTAAGCCATCCCAGCCATGCCTGCAAATGTCTCAGTAGCTGTGATTGGCCGTCTGAAGCATGTGACCAAGTCTTTATAAGTTCGAGGCAGCCGCAGCGGCGTCATTATGCTGCTTAGATTCAGGGACAGAGCACACATCAACGTGCTGGCTGCTGATTAGGGAAAGATAGGCAGGAAAAAACCATTTGTGTCCGGATAGAATTGAGGGACAGGTCGGAGTGTTTAGGCAGGGCGAGTTGTAGGCATTTTAGGGATAGAGTCTGCTGAATTATATAGGGTCAGTGTCTTCTACAAACTACAATCGATATTGCTGTGTGGGGGGTGGGGTGAATCTGCACTCAATCCTGATCTACGATCTCTTCTCAATCCTGTTAGGGACAGAGTCTGCTGAATTTTAGGGAAACTGTGTTCTACAAACTACAATCGATATTGCTGTGTGGGGGGTGGGGTGAATCTGCACTCAATCCTGATCTACGATCTCTTCTCAATCCTGTTAGGGACAGAGTCTGCTGAATTTTAGGGAAACTGTGTTCTACAAACTACAATCGATATTGCTGTGTGGGGGGTGGGGTGAATCTGCACTCAATCCTGATCTACGATCTCTTCTCAATCCTGTTAGGGACAGAGTCTGCTGAATTTTAGGGAAACTGTGTTCTACAAACTACAATCGATATTGCTGTGTGGTGTGGGATTGGAGATAGGCAGGTGTCAGTGATCCACATCCATTTTTCTGTGTGTGAGCTGCAGTGAACACAATCTTTTTGGGCTGCAGTGAACACAATCTTTTTGGGCTGCAGTGAACACAATCTTTTTGGGCTGCAGTGAACACAATCTTTTTGGGCTGCAGTGAACACAATCTTTTTGGGCTGCAGTGAACACAATCTTTTTGGGGTGCAGTGAACAAAATCTTTTTGGGGTGCAGTGAACACAATCCTTTTTGGTGTGCAGTGAACACAATCTTTGTGGGGTGCAGTGAACAAAATCCTTTGTGGGGTGCAGTGAACACAATCTTTTTGGGGTGCAGTGAACAAAATCCTTTTTGGGGTGCAGTGAACAACATCCTTTTTGGGGTGCAGTGAACACAATCTTTTTGGGGTGCAGTGAACAAAATCCTTTGTGGGGTGCAGTGAACACAATCTTTTTGGGGTGCAGTGAACACAATCTTTTTGGGGTGGAGTGAACAACATCCTTTTTGGGGTGCAGTGAACAAAATCCTTTTTGGGGTGCAGTGAACAAAATCATTTTTGGGGTGCAGTGAACACAATCTTTTTGGGGTGCAGTGAACACAATCTTTGTGGGGTGCAGTGAACACAATCTTTTTGGGGTGGAGTGAACAACATCCTTTTTGGGGTGCAGTGAACAACATCCTTTTTGGGGTGCAGTGAACACAATCTTTTTGGGGTGCAGTGAACACAATCTTTGTGGGGTACAGTGAACAGAATCTTTGTGGGGTGCAGTGAACACAATCTTTGGGGGGTACAGTGAACACAATCTTTGTGAGGTGCAGTGAACACAATCTTTGTGGGGTGCAGTGAACACAATCATTGTGGGGTGCAGTGAACTCAATCTTTGTGGGGTACAGTGAACACAATCTCATACTGAAGGTTTGAGGGTGCTGCCTGTTCCATACTCCCCCTACTCCTCATCTAGCCTTTTAGGGGTACAAACAATAGTAATTGGGGCCTAGTGTGGTTGTGTACGTGTGATATACATACACTTTTTTGGGATCATATTTTCTATTCCGCTATTTAATCAAAAACCTTTGGGGATCAGTTAAATTGGGGGATAGTCTGTGTTGGTACGTGTGAGAGAGATCCACCTTTCCAAGTTGTTGGGGTTCATCTCATACTTCTGAAGGTTTGAGGGTGCTGCCTGTTCCATACTCCCCCCTACTCCTAGCCTTTTAGGGGTACAAACAATAGTAATTGGGGCCTAGTGTGGTTGTGTACGTGTGATATACATACACTTTTTTGGGATCATATTTTCTATTCCGCTATTTAATCAAAAACCTCTGGGGATCAGTTAAATTGGGGGATAGTCTGTGTTGGTACGTGTGAGAGAGATCCACCTTTCCAAGTTGTTGGGGTTCATCTCATACTTCTGAAGGTTTGAGGGTGCTGCCTGTTCCATACTCCCCCTACTCCTAGCCTTTTAGGGGTACAAACAATAGTAATTGGGGCCTAGTGTGGTTGTGTACGTGTGATATACATACACTTTTTTGGGATCATATTTTCTATTCCGCTATTTAATCAAAAACCTTTGGGGATCAGTTAAATTGGGGGATAGTCTGTGTTGGTACGTGTGAGAGAGATCCACCTTTCCAAGTTGTTGGGGTTCATCTCATACTTCTGAAGGTTTGAGGGTGCTGCCTGTTCCATACTCCCCCTACTCCTAGCCTTTTAGGGGTACAAACAATAGTAATTGGGGCCTAGTGTGGTTGTGTACGTGTGATATACATACACTTTTTTGGGATCATATTTTCTATTCCGCTATTTAATCAAAAACCTCTGGGGATCAGTTAAATTGGGGGATAGTCTGTGTTGGTACGTGTGAGAGAGATCCACCTTTCCAAGTTGTTGGTGTTCATCTCATACTTCTGAAGGTTTGAGGGTGCTGCCTGTTCCATACTCCCCCCTACTCCTAGCCTTTTAGGGGTACAAACAATAGTAATTGGGGCCTAGTGTGGTTGTGTACGTGTGATATACATACACTTTTTTGGGATCATATTTTCTATTCCGCTATTTAATCAAAAACCTCTGGGGATCAGTTAAATTGGGGGATAGTCTGTGTTGGTACGTGTGAGAGAGATCCACCTTTCCAAGTTGTTGGGGTTCATCTCATACTTCTGAAGGTTTGAGGGTGCTGCCTGTTCCATACTCCCCCCTACTCCTAGCCTTTTAGGGGTACAAACAATAGTAATTGGGGCCTAGTGTGGTTGTGTACGTGTGATATACATACACTTTTTTGGGATCATATTTTCTATTCCGCTATTTAATCAAAAACCTCTGGGGATCAGTTAAATTGGGGGATAGTCTGTGTTGGTACGTGTGAGAGAGATCCACCTTTCCAAGTTGTTGGGGTTCATCTCATACTTCTGAAGGTTTGAGGGTGCTGCCTGTTCCATACTCCCCCTACTCCTAGCCTTTTAGGGGTACAAACAATAGTAATTGGGGCCTAGTGTGGTTGTGTACGTGTGATATACATACACTTTTTTGGGATCATATTTTCTATTCCGCTATTTAATCAAAAACCTCTGGGGATCAGTTAAATTGGGGGATAGTCTGTGTTGGTACGTGTGAGAGAGATCCACCTTTCCAAGTTGTTGGGGTTCATCTCATACTTCTGAAGGTTTGAGGGTGCTGCCTGTTCCATACTCCCCCTACTCCTAGCCTTTTAGGGGTACAAACAATAGTAATTGGGGCCTAGTGTGGTTGTGTACGTGTGATATACATACACTTTTTTGGGATCATATTTTCTATTCCGCTATTTAATCAAAAACCTCTGGGGATCAGTTAAATTGGGGGATAGTCTGTGTTGGTACGTGTGAGAGAGATCCACCTTTCCAAGTTGTTGGGGTTCATCTCATACTTCTGAAGGTTTGAGGGTGCTGCCTGTTCCATACTCCCCCTACTCCTAGCCTTTTAGGGGTACAAACAATAGTAATTGGGGCCTAGTGTGGTTGTGTACGTGTGATATACATACACTTTTTTGGGATCATATTTTCTATTCCGCTATTTAATCAAAAACCTCTGGGGATCAGTTAAATTGGGGGATAGTCTGTGTTGGTACGTGTGAGAGAGATCCACCTTTCCAAGTTGTTGGGGTTCATCTCATACTTCTGAAGGTTTGAGGGTGCTGCCTGTTCCATACTCCCCCCTACTCCTAGCCTTTTAGGGGTACAAACAATAGTAATTGGGGCCTAGTGTGGTTGTGTACGTGTGATATACATACACTTTTTTGGGATCATATTTTCTATTCCGCTATTTAATCAAAAACCTCTGGGGATCAGTTAAATTGGGGGATAGTCTGTGTTGGTACGTGTGAGAGAGATCCACCTTTCCAAGTTGTTGGGGTTCATCTCATACTTCTGAAGGTTTGAGGGTGCTGCCTGTTCCATACTCCCCCTACTCCTAGCCTTTTAGGGGTACAAACAATAGTAATTGGGGCCTAGTGTGGTTGTGTACGTGTGATATACATACACTTTTTTGGGATCATATTTTCTATTCCGCTATTTAATCAAAAACCTTTGGGGATCAGTTAAATTGGGGGATAGTCTGTGTTGGTACGTGTGAGAGAGATCCACCTTTCCAAGTTGTTGGGGTTCATCTCATACTTCTGAAGGTTTGAGGGTGCTGCCTGTTCCATACTCCCCCTACTCCTAGCCTTTTAGGGGTACAAACAATAGTAATTGGGGCCTAGTGTGGTTGTGTACGTGTGATATACATACACTTTTTTGGGATCATATTTTCTATTCCGCTATTTAATCAAAAACCTCTGGGGATCAGTTAAATTGGGGGATAGTCTGTGTTGGTACGTGTGAGAGAGATCCACCTTTCCAAGTTGTTGGGGTTCATCTCATACTTCTGAAGGTTTGAGGGTGCTGCCTGTTCCATACTCCCCCTACTCCTAGCCTTTTAGGGGTACAAACAATAGTAATTGGGGCCTAGTGTGGTTGTGTACGTGTGATATACATACACTTTTTTGGGATCATATTTTCTATTCCGCTATTTAATCAAAAACCTTTGGGGATCAGTTAAATTGGGGGATAGTCTGTGTTGGTACGTGTGAGAGAGATCCACCTTTCCAAGTTGTTGGGGTTCATCTCATACTTCTGAAGGTTTGAGGGTGCTGCCTGTTCCATACTCCCCCTACTCCTCATCTAGCCTTTTAGGGGTACAAACAATAGTAATTGGGGCCTAGTGTGGTTGTGTACGTGCGAGATACATACACTTTTTTTGATCATATTTCCTATTCCGCTATTCAATAAAAACCTTTGAGGATCAATTGAATTGCGGGATAGTCTGTGTCGGTACGTGTGAGAGAGATCCACCTTTCCAAGTTGTTGGGGTTCATCTCATACTTCTGAAGGTTTGAGGGTGCTGCCTGTTCCATACCCCCCCTACTCCTCATCTAGCCTTTTAGGGGTACAAACAATAGTAATTGGGGCCTAGTGTGGTTGTGTACGTGCGAGATACATACACTTTTTTTGATCATATTTCCTATTCCGCTATTCAATAAAAACCTTTGGGGATCAATTAAATTGCGGGATAGTCTGTGTCGGTACGTGTGAGATCCACCTTTCCAAGTTTTTGGGGTTCATCTCATACTTCTGAAGCTTTGAGGGTGCTGCCTGTTCCATACTCCTCCTCCTCCTCATCCATCCTTTTAGGTGTACAAACAATAGTAATTGGGGCCTAGTGTGCTTCTGTACGTGTGAGATACATACACATTTTTTGATCATATTTCCTATTCCGCTATTCAATAAAAACCTTTGGGGATCAATTAAATTGCGGAATAGTCTGTGTCGGTACGTGTGAGATCCACCTTTCCAAGTTTTTGGGGTTCATCTCATACTTCTGAAGCTTTGAGGGTGCTGCCTGTTCCATACTCCTCCTCCTCCTCATCCATCCTTTTAGGTGTACAAACAATAGTAATTGGGGCCTAGTGTGTTTCTGTACGTGCGAGATACATACACTTTTTTTGATCATATTTCCTATTCCGCTATTCAATAAAAACCTTTGGGGATCAATTAAATTGCGGGATAGTCTGTGTCGGTACGTGTGAGATCCACCTTTCCAAGTTTTTGGGGTTCATCTCATACTTCTGAAGCTTTGAGGGTGCTGCCTGTTCCATACTCCTCCTCCTCCTCATCCATCCTTTTAGGTGTACAAACAATAGTAATTGGGGCCTAGTGTGCTTCTGTACGTGTGAGATACATACACATTTTTTGATCATATTTCCTATTCCGCTATTCAATAAAAACCTTTGGGGATCAATTAAATTGCGGGATAGTCTGTGTCGGTACGTGTGAGATCCACCTTTCCAAGTTTTTGGGGTTCATCTCATACTTCTGAAGCTTTGAGGGTGCTGCCTGTTCCATACTCCTCCTCCTCCTCATCCATCCTTTTAGGTGTACAAACAATAGTAATTGGGGCCTAGTGTGCTTCTGTACGTGTGAGATACATACACATTTTTTGATCATATTTCCTATTCCGCTATTCAATAAAAACCTTTGGGGATCAATTAAATTGCGGGATAGTCTGTGTCGGTACGTGTGAGATCCACCTTTCCAAGTTTTTGGGGTTCATCTCATACTTCTGAAGCTTTGAGGGTGCTGCCTGTTCCATACTCCTCCTCCTCCTCATCCATCCTTTTAGGTGTACAAACAATAGTAATTGGGGCCTAGTGTGCTTCTGTACGTGTGAGATACATACACATTTTTTGATCATATTTCCTATTCCGCTATTCAATAAAAACCTTTGGGGATCAATTAAATTGCGGAATAGTCTGTGTCGGTACGTGTGAGATCCACCTTTCCAAGTTTTTGGGGTTCATCTCATACTTCTGAAGCTTTGAGGGTGCTGCCTGTTCCATACTCCTCCTCCTCCTCATCCATCCTTTTAGGTGTACAAACAATAGTAATTGGGGCCTAGTGTGTTTCTGTACGTGTGAGATACATACACTTTTTTTGATCATATTTCCTATTCCGCTATTCAATAAAAACCTTTGGGGATCAATTGAATTGCGGGATAGTCTGTGTCGGTACGTGTGAGAGAGATCCACCTTTCCAAGTTGTTGGGGTTCATCTCATACTTCTGAAGGTTTGAGGGTGCTGCCTGTTCCATACCCCCCCTACTCCTCATCTAGCCTTTTAGGGGTACAAACAATAGTAATTGGGGCCTAGTGTGGTTGTGTACGTGCGAGATACATACACTTTTTTTGATCATATTTCCTATTCCGCTATTCAATAAAAACCTTTGAGGATCAATTGAATTGCGGGATAGTCTGTGTCGGTACGTGTGAGAGAGATCCACCTTTCCAAGTTGTTGGGGTTCATCTCATACTTCTGAAGGTTTGAGGGTGCTGCCTGTTCCATACTCCCCCTACTCCTCATCTAGCCTTTTAGGGGTACAAACAATAGTAATTGGGGCCTAGTGTGGTTGTGTACGTGTGATATACATACACTTTTTTTGGATCATATTTTCTATTCCGCTATTCAATAAAAACCTTTCTAGGGCAAGATCTTAAATTACAGAAATATGAGGAGACCGTCAAATAAGGGCCGTGGCCTGGGTCGTGGTGCTGCTGGTAGAGCTCCTGTTGCAAGGAGAGGACATGGTCGATCTGTGCCAGCTACACGCACAAGTGAAACACCTTCCTCAAGTGTGAGTAGGCGACAGAACCTGCATCAGTATTTGGTAGGGCATCAAACGCCCCTAGAAGTGATGAGGCCAGAACAAGTTGAGGCGATAGTAGATTGGTTTGCTGCTGACAGTGCCTCCAGTTCCTTCACATTGTCTCCCACCCAGTCTACTGCAGAAAGGTCAGAGTTGGCACCTGCAGCCAATGTCCAACCGTCTTTCACCTCACCCCCTTGCAAATCAGGCCAGCAGTCTGAGCCCCAAGCCATACAGCAGTCTCTTATTCTTTTTGAGGACTCTGTCAGCAGGGTTTCCCAGGGCCATCCACCTAGCCCTGCCCCAGAAGTGGAAGAGATTGAGTGCAGCGATGCCCAACCACTTATTCCTCAAGATGAGTACATGCAAGGATCATCGCAGCACGTCTCCGATGATGACGAAACGCAGGTGCCAACTGCTGCGGCGTTCAGCATTGTGGAGACCGACAAGGAGGGCAGGGGTGAAGACTGGGTGGAAGATGATGTGGAGGACGATGAGGTCCTCGACCCCACATGGAATGAACGTCATGCAGGTGAACTGAGTAGTTTGGAGGAAGAGGCGGTGGTCGCACAGAGCCACCAGCACAGCAGAAGAGGGAGCAGGGTGCAGAAGCGGAGCGGCCGTGCCCTAGACACTACGCCCGCTACTGCCCAACGCAGCAAGGGAACGAGCGCACCAAAGTCAGCTCAAAGGAGTTCTCTAGCGTGGAAGTTCTTTAGAAAATGTGCTGATGACAGGACACGAGTGGTTTGCACCCTGTGCAATCAGAGCTTGAAGCGAGGCATGAACCTTCTCAACCTGAGCACAACCTGCATGATCAGGCATCTAAGTGCAAAGCACGAGCTGCAGTGGAGTACACACCTTCAAAACCAAGAAACGTCTCTGGCTCATCCTGCTTCCTCTTCTGCTGCAGTCTCGGCCGCTCCAGCCACATCTGTAGTGATACCGGCACCTGCCACCCCGCAAACAGACGATCTGTCAGCAACACCACCACCTGGGTCACCAACAACCATCTCCACAATGTCCCGTGGAAGCGTTCAGCTTTCCATCTCCCAAACACTTGAGAGGAAGAGGAAGTACCCCCCTACCCACCCGCGATCCCTGGCCCTGAATGCCAGCATTTCAAAATTATTGGCCTTTGAAATGCTGTCATTCCATCTGGTGGAGACGCACAGTTTTAAAAACCTTATGTCGGTGGCTGTCCCACAGTACGTCGTGCCCAGCCGCCACTACTTTTCCAGGCAAGCCATCCCTTCCCTGCACAACCAAGTGGGGGAAAAAATCAGGTGTGCACTGCGCAACGCCATCTGTGCCAAGGTCCACCTAACTACGGATACGTGGACCAGTAAGCACGGTCAGGGGCGTTATATCTCCCTAACGGCACACTGGGTAAATGCAGTGGCGGATGGGCCTGAGGCGGATAGCAATTTGGCGCATGTCCTTCCACCACCGAGGATTGCAGGGCGCTTCAGTTTGCCTCCTGTTCCTAACTCCTCCTACTCCGCTTCCTCATCCTCTACCGCCTCCTCATCCGGACAGCGTAACACCTTCACCACCAACTTCAGCACGGCCAGGGGTAAACGACAGCAGGCAGTTTTACAACTTGCCTGTTTGGGGGACAAACCACACACCGCGCAGGAGTTGTGGAGGAGCATGGAACAGCAGACAAATGAGTGGTTGCTGCCAGCGAGCCTCAAGCCCGGCCTGGTGGTGTGCGATAACGGGCGAAATCTCATAGCAGCTCTGGGCCTAGCCGGTTTGACGCACATCCCTTGCCTGGCGCATGTGCTGAATTTGGTGGTGCAGAGGTTCCTTAAAAACTACCCCGATATGTCAGAGCTGCTGCAGAAAGTGCGGGCCGTTTGTGCGCACTTTCGGCGTTCTCACCCTGCTGCTGCTCGCCTGGCAGCGCTGCAGCGTAACTTCGGCCTTCCCGCTCACCGCCTCATATGTGACGTGCCCACAAGGTGGAACTCCACCTTGCACATGCTGGAAAGACTGTGCGAGCAGCAGCAGGCCATAGTGGAGTTTCAGCTGCAGCACGCACGCGTGAGTCGCTCTGCGGAACAGCACCACTTCACCACCAATAACTGGGCCTCCATGCGAGACCTGTGTGCCTTGTTGCGCTGTTTTGAGTACTCCACCAACATGGCCAGTGGCAATGACGCCGTTCTCAGCTTAACTATCCCACTTCTATGCCTCCTTGAAAAAACAATTCGGGCGATGATGGAAGAGGATGTGGCACAGGATGAGGAGGAGGAGGAGGATGAAGAGGTAACATTTCCAAGGCTTTCAGGGCAGTCATTCGCAAGGGGCTCCGAGGGTGGGTTCCTGCACACGCAAACGCCAGGGACGCAATTGTCCAGCAGGGGCACAGTTCTGGAGGATGAGGAGGATGAGGAGGAGGAGGAGCTGGAGGAGGAGATGGAACCATGTTCACAGCAGGGTGGCACCCAGGCCAGCTCATGGCCATCACTGGTGCGTGGCTGGGGGGATACAGAGGACACGGACCATACACCTCCCACAGAGGACAGCCTTTCGTTGCCTCTGGGCAGCCTGGCACACATGAGCGATTACATGCTGCAGTGTCTCCACAACGACCGCCGAGTTGCCCACATTCTAACTTGTGCTGATTACTGGGTGGCCACGCTGCTGGATCCCCGTTACAAGGACAACGTACCGTCCTTAATTCACTCACTGGAGCGCGATCGCAAGATGCGCGAGTACAAGCGCACGCTGGTAGACGCCATGCTGCTGGCATTCCCATCTGACAGCGGGGCCACAGTGGAAGCACAAGGCAGAGGAGGAGGAGGAGGAGGTCGCCAACGCAACCAGGGCACCGCCAGCACCTCAGAAGGCAGGGTTAGCATGGCCGAAATGTGGAAAAGCTTTGTCAGCACGCCACAACAAACAGCAGCACCAGCAGCTCAGATGGAACGTCTTAGCAGGAGGCAGCATTTTACCAACATGGTGGAGCAGTATGTGTGCACACGCCTACATGTAGTGAATGACGGGTCTGCCCCCTTCAACTTCTGGGTCTCCAAATTGGGCACATGGCCTGAGCTTGCCCTTTACGCCTTGGAGGTGCTGGCGTGCCCTGCAGCCAGTGTATTATCTGAACGGGTATTTAGCACGGCTGGGGGCGTTATAACAGACAAGCGCAGCCGCCTGTCCAGAGACAATGTGGACAAGCTCACGTTCATTAAAATGAACCAGGCATGGATCCCACGGGACTTTTCCGTACTTTGTGCAGAATAGCAATGGATACCGACCTTACCCACCCATTGTTCCATTTTTGCTCTTTCTCACTCTTTTGGGGTGTACCCTCATTTAAAATTTGTGAAAAGAAGCAGTGTTGGCTACCTCGTCCTCCTCCTCAGGGCCAGATTAATGTAGGGGCTATTGGAGCTGCAGCTCCAGGCCCCTACCTTTTATATAGGCCCCGGGTTGGCCATATTCACTGTTACCGCTCTTCTGTCACTTGTAAACACAGAAGTCTGGCTTCTATGCTCGCTTCCCCAGGCAGCACCCTCAGAACCTCCCCACACAGCGTGAAGGCCGGACAAGGAGGGACAGTTGGCGATGCATGGATGTGTTTATGGGCTTCAGAGACAGCATCCCATGTTGAATTAGGCATGCATGGCTGCACCCTTCCTCCTCTGGGTGCATGGCAAGGCACGGCCCTAAGGCCCTTCAAAATCCTCAGCACCAAGCCCATGATGCTGTTAATCCGGCCCTGGTCCTCCTCCACCGCCGCTTCCACCTACACCGCCCATAGGTGTGCGCAGCCTATTGCATTAAGGTGTGCACCCCAAAGTTGAAATACACATGCATGTGTTTGCCAGCAGGGAGAGTAATGTATCGGGGCCATGTACCTGTAGGCAAGGAGAAATAGAGCAGAGCAGGTCCCAGGGAGATCTTTCCCATCTCCTCACTGGCAATGCTATGTGCCCTAGGTGATTAGGGTGTGCCCAGGCACACCCAGCACACCCTGTGCGCACGCCTATGTCACCGCCACATCCACCACCACCTCAACCTCCCTCCTACTCCATATGGGCCTCGTCCTTCAGAGATGAAGAAGAACATTGTTTTATTTTTCTGTTTTTTTTTGTTGTTTTAAGTTATTTCCCTATCCACATTTGTTTGCAGAGCACTTGCCATGCTCTTAATTACGTTTTGCTGCCATTTGCAGCACTCTAGCCCTTTCCTTTGGTGTTTTAGAGCCATTTTAGTGCCTTAAAGTTCGGGTCCCCATTGACTTCAATGGGGTTCGGTGTCCGGGAAAAGTTCGGTAAAAGTCCGGGACACGGACCCGGACTTTTTTTTAAAGTTCGGCCGAACCCGTCGAACACGGACATCTAGGTGTCCGCTCAACCCTACTTGTTTTCTCTACAAGGCAAAACTGATCGTTAATTTGTATGACAATACAGCTGTTTACAGTCCCTCTTGCTATTACCTGTGTCACAGACCGAAAGAGGTGGGGGGGGGGGGGGGGTTTGTTTGCTAAAAAGGCACTAGAAAATATATTTTTGTGTTTTTTTTTTTTTTTTTGAAAGGTCAGTGATAAAGAAAGAAAGGTCGGTGACACAAAACCGTAATGATAAAAGTTCAAAATTGCTTATGATTTTTTCAGGATAGAAATACAATTTTAGTCCTTAAGGTCACACTTTACACACCAAATATATATTTCCTTGCTTCTAAAAGCTGCCATGACAAGTGTAGTACGGATTTGTTACCTTTTCCGTGGCAAAATCACATCACTTTAAAACATAAGAAATAATAAACACAAAACAAATTATTATGCAACCAACATTCATTCAATGTTATGAAATGCTTTGCTGATACAGCACCTTTAGGAACAGTGTTAAAACGAACACAACTTAACGATTCATGGATCTAAGGTTGCCCATACACGATACAATTTTCATACAATCTTCCTAAACGTAAATTTCATCATTTTCTCGGAATTCTCCTTACCTTGCAAATTTCCCATTATCTTAAGCTCAGAATACAAAGTGAGATCAGCTGAGTTTGAAGGTTTATATACATCTATATAGGGGTGGTGACGTCAGTTTTTATACTTTATTGGAAAAACCTAGTTTCCCAACTTATGTGGTTTCCTGCGTCTAAATAATCAGATTTATACACATCCAACTCATCTATGTTAACTATCCTTGGTGGCCAAGTGTATACCTTCAGGCTCAGCTTAATATCACATACAATCTCCACATACATCTATACAATGGCATGCAATCTTATATAACGACTAAATACACTTAAGTGTCTACAAATATATACAAGGTTTTGGAGGGAGAATTCACTATCACACACAGTACTGCTTTGTAACCGGGTCCCAGACCCCATTTTATCTTTGGCGCTTCAGGTGCTGGAGTATCAGACCCCATCTTTGGGAATTTCAGATTCCCGGGAGGTGCTAAAATTAGCGGTTAACTGGGTACCGTTTATCTGCTCTGACAGTATAGGGTAGTAATAATAATAATAAAAATATAATCACTTACCCCATACTGTGTTTTTGGCAGATCTCACTTTCTGACACCAAAACTGTTAGCTCAAATCTTGTCAGGAGGCAATCACGATGATATTACAGCCCTTCAGTTGCTAACCCCCCTTTCTAGATAGTGAATTCACCCCCGTCCGGTCAGGAGTTATGACAACACATAGCACTCAAACGTAGTGCAGTCACAACTAATTTTATTGCAAGTGTAGCTCTTATTTAAAGCACATTTGTTGAGCAGGAAAGACTGCTCCAAACCGGTTTACAATTCATCAGTCAAATTACATATCAGACAGAACAATACATGAAAGGGCCTTTGCTTTTGCCATGCATTTGTGTCAATGTGAGGTGTTCCCGTATAATAATTTGTGTCCTGTGACAGAGTCGCCCCGGCTGCATTCAGTTGTCATGTGTTAATGTAAGCAATTGTCAATTGTTTACGCAACATGTCTTGTAATCTAAATGTTAAGTATCCAACTGACAAGTGTTCGAATGAATGAATCAACAGGTGGTTTAACATGTCGTCTAAATGCAAAACATAGCTGTCTGCTGACCAAGGTGGATGAATGGTTGTCCGTCTTAGCTTGTTACTATGTAAATGCAAGGGGGCCACAGTCTATCGTAGAATGAGCATAAACTGAAATATATATCTGAAATATCATAAGGCATATTAATACAATCTTTCAGAATCACAATGCAGTACACACAGCACAAATATCAATCAATGCAATAGGAGTGCCTCCTTAAGTTTTAATAAGGCTGCATAAACTGTAGCTTTCCTCATTGGAAATTAACATCATAAGGTGACAATGAAACTAGTAACCATAGAATAGGAACTAAGTCGTCTAGAGTCACTTATGGTGAGGAAGCTAGGACCTGGGCTACAATGCAGTGACTGTATGATAACCGTAAAGTCTTGATTAAACAAAGTAGCAGGTACTCTAATACAGTTCTCAAAGTAAATCTTCGGCCGGCCACGTTGGAGGTCTTGAAGAAGTTTAAGCACTAAAGAGAATGCTTTATGTAATAAAGAACCAGTTGTAGAACACCGATTTTCCTAAGAGTACTGAATGGCAAAGTGTCCAGCAAGGGGTTAATTAACAGGAATATAATATTAGATGTACCTCAGATGTTCAGAGTAAAAATTCTGAGCAGCAGGCATGTTGCAGAACATCAAGAGATAGTTGGTGGTGCCTTTAAGAGGAATAGTGCGGTTTGCCTTTCAATAAGTTTCACTACAGAGTCGGTCAGTGTGACACAAAGGATTAATATTCCACTCACCAACAGCACAGTATTTGTAGAAGCAGGTCTCCTTCGGTATTAAATGGGGCCCCCTTTAACCACTTAAGCCCCGGAGGATTTGGCTGCTCAAAGACCAGGGCCTATTTTGCGATTCGGCACTGCGTGATTTTAACGTACAATTGCGCGGTTGTGCGACGCTGTACCCAAATGAAATTGACGTCCTTTTTTTCCCACAAACAGAGCTTTCTTTTGGTGGTATTTGATCGCCTGTGCGATTTTTACTTTTTGCGCTTTAAACAAAAAAAGAGCGACAATTTTGAAAAAATAACAATATTTTTCACATTTTTTATATGAAATTCACCCAAAAAATTTAAAAATCTAATTTTTTTAACATTTTAGGCCAATTTGTTTTCTGCTACATATTTTTGGTGAAAAAAATCACAATAAGCGTATTTTGATTGGTTTGCGCAAAAGTTATTGCGTTTACTACCTAAGGGAAAGATTTATGTCATTTTTATTGTTTTTTTTTTAACTAGTAATGGCGGTGATCTTCAATTTTTTTTGCGGGACTGCGACTCTGCGGTGGACAGATTTTGACCTTTGACTGACATTTTTGACACTTTTGGGGGTACCAGTGACATTACTACAATAATCAGTGCTATACATATGCACTGTTACTGTAAAAATGACACTGGCAGGGAAGGGGGTAACTTTATTAGACATCCATGGGTTAAGTGTGTCCCTAGGGCGTGCTTCTAACTGTAAAGGGGCGTGGCTTTTGATGTAACCACAGAGACATACGATCCTACATAGCAAGATCGTATAGTCTCTGCAGTTACACCAGGGAGAATGACAGGCGGCTTTGTTTACATTAGCCGCCTGCCTTTCTTCCTCTCCAGCGGGAGATCGCGAGTGACCGGTGGACATCGGAGTGCGCGCGCTCGCCCCCTATTGGCTCACGGGTGAGTGACGTACCGATACGTCACTTTGCCCAGGGGGGCTGCCCGCCGCAGTATATGTACTTGCGGCGGTCAGCAAGTGGTTAAGATGAAACAATTCCAGGTGTACTTTTGCAGCATTCAGACAGCAGTATCTCTGCAACGCAGCAACAGCCTTCAGCAGGGCCGCAAAAAAGGCAGTACAACTGGTCCTGTTATACTAGGCCCATGCCCCATCAGCTAAACAGGGGGGCTGGGACCGCTTTATTCATTTCTGCCTAAATTAATAGATTCAATTTTACTAGACCACACCCCCACTCCTACTTGCTTACCAGGGCTTTAACTATATTTCCCAGGGCCCCATCATGTCAACAGAGGGGCCCAGGATGTGGGAGCAGAGAAGGGACTTTTTTCATTTTCAAGGGTTAGGTGGAAAAAGTCAGTGCTGCTGTTCTGATGCACCCTGGGGGGGGGGGGGTTGTTGGGGTTGGAGGGCCCCCTCAGAAAGGCTGTACAGGGCCCCATTATTTCTAACATTCTAACAGCAGCTCTGGCCCTCAGACTCAGCAGTGTCACAGCAGAAATCAGCAGGTCTGGGTCTCCGATGGATTCAGTACTAGGCCTCAGGATGATACCCTGGCTCCAGCAGACAATGAGATGGACACAGACTTGTCTTGGCAGATGGCAGCAGCTTTACCAGTTCTCTGGAACTGACAAACACTATCTCTTCTGTAAAGCGCAGTCTTCCCCAGTATCTTTCTCCATGTCTCTCTCCCAGACAGGGCCTGCTCCTCTTCACACACCAGTCTCTATCCCAGACTCTTGTGATTTGCCTCTGCCTCTCCACACACGGCAATTCCTCCAGGAAAGCGGGGGCACATCCATTCATCCAACTACTCATCCATCCCTGTTCGGGGGGAACCCTCCTTGATTTCCATATGTATGCCATCACATGTCTGCTTCCTGACTAGCTGACATCACTGAAGTTTCCCACAACTTGCCGCAGCCAGATCTGTCAGTAACTCATTTCTTTCAGTGTATCATATTACCGTGCTACATTTGGGGCTCAATCATACTTGGCAACATTTAAAAAAAAATTTAGGGACACTTTGCAGCACAGCTATCAATCACCACGCCCACTTCCCTGAAGCTCCACCCACTCTGCATAATTCATCTCGCCTACTTATCAGATTATAGAGTCTACTTAATATAGAAAGAATTACAGGAAATTAAAAAGGGAATTTCGAACTTAAGGCCACAGTAGCAGAGTTGGAATAAGTCTTCCATTCAGCTGCACTACTTCTGTGTACCTTTTATGGGCATCCTGATTAACAGGCACTTCCAGGGACAATATAAATTACCTGGGATAGGCTCCTATTTACAGGGACTGTCCCAGGAAAAAAGGGACAGTTGGCAAGTATGGCTCAATGTGTTTTGGCTGAGTGTTGTTTATGACATCGTTGTCTTTTACCCTTTGTGTGTAGTCTGCCCTCAATTTTCATTTTTAATGTATGTTACATTTTATGAAGTTTTGTCACAATAAAGTATTCATTTCTCTGTCGCTCATTGACAGACGCAGTCCTCTTGATTAATATCAAATTGGGTTATACTGCCCTCTACAGGAGTAGGACACTAGGCAGAAGGAAAACGTTCTGGCCACACCTTAGGGGCAGTCCCAGAGGGTATATCCTCTCTCTCTCTGCTACAGGATGTTAGTTTTTTTCTGTCTAGTCAGAGTAAGGACCTAAGTTCCTTGCTGGGATCTTTGGTCCTGGCAAGATTTTTTTTTAGAAAAATTTTTTTTAGGCAGCTTTTTTCTCCAGTGTTCCTGTGAGATCTTCAAGCAATTTTGCTGGAGCTGGGCGACGGGCTGGATGTTGAGATCCAGTGGTCACCCCAGTCAGCCTACGAGCGCGTGCAGGCCCTAGCTCCACGCTGGTTCGGCCGTGACATAGTCCCACTGGACAGGGACTGGCCCTGCGAGTTAAACGTCTCGCCGGGACGCCGACGAGCAGTTGGAAACTGAGTCGTGGCATCCGTATTGGTCGACAGCCCCATCACCTCGGTGGAGAGGGGTTCTGTCAGGAGTTGGCGCCCGTCTGTTCCGGTATGGTGAGTAAAATGTTCCCCCTCTCCCCCTGACGGGTTTGTGGGTGGACGCGGGCCCCTCCCTGGGATGATTGGACCCTCAGGATCCTGGGTCCCCCCTCTATCCTATAACAGGTGTCACAGATCCCCCTCTTGAGGGTGATTTGGTGAATAAGAACCAGGAGGCTTGGTTTGGGAGCTGACTATCGGAGTCACTGTATGAGTGGGCACTGTAAAGGGACATGACTGAAGTCAGTGGCTGGCATTACTGTTAGGATGGCCATGTAAGAGGGTGATATGATCCTACCTTATACATAAGGTTGCAATACAGGCCGATGCCTGTGCCTGGACTACCGCCATCCGCCGCCACCATCTTCCCGCAGGCCGACATCCTCCCGCAGGTCGCGCGGAGCCGCCATCTTGGCGTAGCCTCGTGTCTCCGGCATGGGGGCGGCCATTTTGGAGATGACCAGCTACCTCAAGGAGTAGCATGGGAAGCGCCAGAAGGCGTGTAAAGGGGCGGAGCCGCCTCCTTTACCCGGGAAAATGATCCAAAAGATTTCCTGTCTGTAAGAGACAGCGCTGAGAGAAGGTTGATAGAAGCTTCTGTGCATCAGGTGGTGAGCCCTTGGGGTCTCTCTCCCTCTCTGTGGGGTCCAAAGCAGGTAACACTGAGGGGCGCTGTTGCGCTGGGAGATTACAAAAAAAAAAAAAAGTTATTATTATTTTTTGTTTGCTGGCAAGTGTCTTGGATTAATCATGGACCCTGCCACACATGTATCCCCACCTGATCCCCTCGAGGTGGCCGCAGAACCCTCCAGGGCCCCACTTATGATTGATGCATTATCAGCAGTTTTGAAGTCTTTGGTATCCCGGGTGGAGGTGGCCTGTCAGGGACGGGGGGCAAGAAAGCGACCCCCGCCTACCCCTATTTCATCGGATACTTCAGATACGGATTCTGAGCTTGTCACTGCAGCTGCAGGTCCCTCTTCTGGGGCTGCTGTCTCGGGTACGGTCTCATCAGACAGTGAGGAGGACGTTTCTGCCTCCGCCATAGCGCAAGAAGAAGCGTTGGTGGACGCACTAGTCATGTCTGTCCGGGAAACCTTAAGTCTTGAGGTTACACCGGCAGAGGTAGCTGACACTGAAATTCCCTTTGGTACCAGCAAGCCTACCAAAATGGCGAAGGTTTTTCCCTTGCCCAAATGTTTTGGTAATCTAATTAAAGAAGAATGGGATCGTCCAAAACGAACCCCTGCTATTTCCAAACGCATTGCTAGGCGCTATCCGTTTGAGGAATCCCTCCTTAAAAAATGGACGGTACCACCAGTGGTGGACTCACCGATTTCCAGACTAAAATAAAGCCACTGTTATCCCGTTGGAGGACGCTCCGTCCTTTAGGGATCCGGTGGATCGAAAAGTGGAAGCGGAATCCCGCTCCATTTTTTCCCTGATAGGGTCAACATTTAGGCGCGTGGTTGCCATTGGTTTAGTTTCACAAACATTGACAGAATGGACCAAATTGTTACGCCGTGACATAAAGGGGAGAAGTATCCTCCCGGCAGTATTAGATTTGCTGGAGCAGATTATACCAGGGCTACAGTTCATCTGTGACGCCGCCCTGGACGCCACTCCCTTGCTAGGGCGTGCATCGGTTTCAGCAGTGGTCCTCAGACGCGTGTTGTGGTTAAAGTGCTGGTCGGCGGATCAAGGTTCCAAAAAAGCTTTGGCTAATCTCCCTTTTCAAGGGGATCGCCTGTTTGGGGCCACCTTGGATGAGATTATAAAGGATCTCACTGGGGGCAAGAGCACCTTTTTGCCACAGACTGCTAGGGGTAAAGGACCTCGTAACAGGCAAGAACCTTCCTTTTCCGCTTATAAAAAGTTTGTTCGTTCCGCTGGGGCGGGCGATAAGGGGAAGCCCTCCAAAGCCCCTTCAGGGGGTTTCAAAGGGCGCTGGTCGGGTAAACAAAAGTCCGGCTCAGCCAAACCTGAAGATAAGACCAATACAGCCTGAAGGTGCGCCCCCACCCATCTCTGGGGTGGGGGGACGTCTTCACCGGTTTCCGGATCCATGGCTTTCCAGAATCCCGGACAAAGGGGTTCGCAAGGTCATATGGTCGGGATACAAGATCGAGTTTCGATCACTTCTACCGGTGCGATTCTTCCCTTCCAACATTCGACTATCCCCGGATCGCTTAAAAGCTTTGCGGGGGGCAGTAATGGACTTGATGCAACAGGAAGCGGTAGTTCCCGTTCCTTGAGCAGAACGTTTTCAGGGGTTCTATTCGAACCTATTCACAATACCCAGAAAGGAGGGCAAGGTGCGTCCAATTCTGGACTTAAGAGCACTCAATCATTTTGTCCGGGTACAAGTATTCAAGATGGAGTCCATCTGAACAGATCAGTGTTTTCTTCACTTTTCCCAAAGATCATTCCTAGTTCCCACCAGGAGATTGAACTATTTGGGCCTAACTTTGGAGACATCCTTGGCAAGGGTGTGTCTCCTTACGGAGAAGCTCCGGAAGATTCAGTGAACGATTCGGATGTTGCTGTCTGTCAACTGGCCTTCCCTTCGGACTTGCATGAGGGTCCTGGGACTGATGGTGGCCTCCTTAGAGGCAGTACTGTATGCCCAGTCTCATACCCGAATTCTCCAAAAGGAGATTCTTTTCAAAGGGAATCGGAATCCCGATTCTCTGGACAATCGGATCCGGTTGAGCGAGCGGACCAGGGAGTCTCTGGTCTGGTGGCTTCGGTCTCCGATGCTCAGCCAGGGGAAGTAATTTCTTCCGATAGAATCCAGGTTACCGATAAATGTATTGGAACTGAGAGCGATCAGACTTTGTCTGATTTACTGGACCGAGCAGCTTCAGGGCAGCCCAGTTCGGATCCAGTCGGACAATGCCACGACCGTGGCTTATGTCAATCACCAAGGGGGCACCTAGAGTGTCCTGGTGGCCATCGAAGTGGCCAGCATTCTTCGTTGGGTGGAACGGTTTGTTCCGGCTCTCTCCGCGGTATTCACTCCGGGGGTGGAAGATCGGCAGGCAGATTATCTCAGCCGTCAGATTCTGGATCAAGGGGAATGGCCTCTTCATCCAGAGGTATTTCACCAGCTGTGCCTTTATTGGGGCACCCCGGAGGTGGATCTGTTGGCAGCTCGGCTCAACAGGAAGGTGCGGAGGTTTGTAGCCCGCTCCCGAGATCCTTGAGCGGACGCAGCAGACGCGCTGGTCGCACCGTGGGGACAGTATCAGCTACTGTATGTCTTCCCTCCTCTCAAGTGACTGCCGAAACTTCTTCGCAGGATAGAGGTGGAGGGAATTCCAGTTATCCTGGTAGCTCCGGACTGGCCTCGTCGACCCGGGTACGCCGACTTGGTCAGGCTGGTCGCGGACGCTCCTTGGAGACTTCCTCTCAGGGAGGATCTGCGGTCTCAGGGACTGATCCTCCATCCTGCTTTACAATCGCTGGCTTTAACGGCCTGGCTATTGAGACTCAGGTGCTGAAGGACAAGGGATTGTCAACTTCAGTTATTCCTACTTTAATTAAAGCAAGGAAAGCGACTTCCAGTAAAGTCTATCATCGCACATGGAAGTCTTATATTGCGTGGTGTGAAACCCTTGGATTTCCTCCACGTGCCTATTCGGTGACCCGAATCTTGGCTTTTCTGCAACAGGGGGTTGAGCAGAAGCTGGCCTTGAGTACTGTCAAGGGTCAGGTTTCAGCGTTAGCAATTTTCTTTCAGAAACCTTTGGCTACCCATTCCTTGGTGCGGAATTTCATCCAGGGGATGCGGCACCTGGCTCCGCCAGTGCGCGCGCCCTTACCGCCCTGGGATCTTAATTTGGTGTTGTCGGTTCTTCAGAAACCTCCCTTTTAAAATATCAGGGAGATTCCCTTGCTTACGTTATCCCAGAAGGTGGCCTTCTTGGTGGCCATTACTTCTGCACGCAGGGTGTCAGAACTGGCCGCATTATCCTGTCGTTCCCCATATCTGGTGGTTCATAGGGATAAGGTGGTTCTTCGTCCGAATCCATCCTTCCTTCCTAAGGTGGTTTCAGAGTTTCATCTGAATGAAGATATTGTGCTACCTTCCTTGTGTCCTAAGCCCAGTCATCCTCGGGAGTTTGCGTTACATTCCTTGGATGTGGTTCGGGCAATCAGGGTATACTTGAAAACTACGGACTCGTTTCGTAAAACGGATTCACTTTTTGTGATCACGGATGGCCCCAAAAAGGGTTGCCTGCATCTGCCGCGACTATCTCCAGACGGATCAGACAGACGGTGGTACAGGCTTATTCTATTAAGGGTCGGAATCCTCCGTTCCCTGTTAAGGCGCACTCCACTCGGGCGCTTAGTGCTTCCTGGGCCTTCTGCCATCAGGCGTCAGTGGTCCAGGTTTGCAAGGCGGCTACCTGGTCGTCGGTTCATACCTTTACAAAATTTTATAAAGTTGATGTGTTGGCATCGGCGGATGCCTCTTTTGGCCGCAAGGTTTTGCAGGCCGCAATTTGAGGAGACCGTTGATCTACCTCAAGGGTTTTTTTCTGATGGGTTTTCAGTTGAGTCTCATCCTTTTGTCTGATGAGCCTTTAAAACTTCTAGTTGGCACCGGTTGGGCCTTCTAGATTGGATTTTGATTTCTGTTATCCCACCCCTCATTTGTGGCACTGCTTTGGGACGTCCCAATTTGATATTAATCAAGAGGACTGCGTCTGTCAATGAGAGACAGAGAAAAATTGATTTTTGTAAAATCTTACCGTAAAATCCTTTTCTCTTAAGCTCATTGACAGACGCAGTACCCGCCCCTCTACTTTTAAGTTGGGTTGGGTTAAATTCTCTGACACTGCTTTGTGACATAACTAACATCCTGTAGCAGAGAGAGAGAGGATATACCCTCTGGGACTGCCCCTAAGGTGTGGCCAGAATGTTTTCCTTCTGCCTAGTGTCCTACTCCTGTAGAGGGCAGTATAACCCAATTTGATATTAATCAAGAGGACTGCGTCTGTCAATGAGCTTAAGAGAAAAGGATTTTATGGTAAGATTTTACAAAAATCCATTTTTTGTTTTATACTGCAGTTTGCGATGTCCCCTTCCTCCACATAGAACTTTCCCCTCTATTTTTTATGTGTATTTTTGTTATGGAGTTTACCAATACGGTGAGTCGGTATCACATTCTTTACTGGAGTGTGACCCACCCAGTAATTAGAGTGGGGGTACCTTTTTCTTCTCCTTGTTTCGGATGAACTCTATCCAGACTCCTCTCTGGCTTCCTGGGCTCTCTAATTTATACAACCCCTACTCTACACCAGAATGCTGGACTTTGAAGTCTATTGTTTCTGTTTACAAATAGAATTCTTTCTGTCTGAGACCACAGCTCCCAAAATGCAATTCTTTTTACCAGATGACGAATCCAAGTTCACAAAGCTCTATCTTGTGGCAGAAAAAGGGATATTCTTGCAACAAAGATTAGCCATATTAATGCATTAGTAAACCTGCACATTTCAGTTGCAATGAGCCTTGTTACACTCTACATGCACCCTCTGAAGAAATAAAATCACTTTCTAGCTATACACACCAAACTGAGCATGTGCAGAGTGCCCCCAAGGCCCTGTTCTATCAGAAGATAAATTGGGGACAGTGGAAGAAGGGGAGAATCAGAGAAGACAGGGTCAAACAGCCTTTTTACGCAGTGCGGTGGTTTAACCCCTTAGATTCCACAGCGAGTATAACAAGCATGCTTTGCTGCATATACAGGCTGATTTTACTGTTGTGGGTTTAGGAACACTTTAAGTTCTGTCTTAGTGCATTAGAGAAAATATTACCACTTTTGAAATATCATTTAATACAGTTTAAAAAAAAAGGTGCAAACGCAATATTTACAGAAAAAAAAGTATTACGAAGGAAAAAGAGACAATACATAGTTACATAGTTACATAGTAGGTGAGGTTGAATAAAGACAATAGTCCTTTCAGTTCAACCTGTGTAGGTGTGTGTGGCTGTAATCATCTCACATTGCCCTGAATGTTCTGATCATTGAGATGTACATCTAAGAGTCTTTTGAAAGCCACCGTACTTCCCGCAGAAACCACCTCTTGTGGTAGAGAATTCCACAATCTTGTAGCCCTAACAGTAAAGTACCCCCCACATTGCTTGAGGTTAAAACGCTTCTCCTCTAATTGCATTGTATGCCCTCGAGTCCTCATGAAATCCCTTCGACTGAATAGCTGTTTTTCTAAGCTGAGATCCCCATTTAGATATTTATAAATTGCTATCATGTCCCCCCTCAGGCGTCTCTTCTCCAGGGAGAATAAATCAAGCGATTGCAGACGCTCTTCATAATTAAGGTCCTCCAATCCCCTAATCAGTTTAGTTGCCCTTCTCTGGACTCTCTCCAGCTCCAACACATCCCTCCTGAGGACTGGCGACCAGAAGTGGACAGAATACTCCAGATGCGGTCGGACCAGAGTTTTATAAAGTGGAAGGATTATAGTCTTATCTCTGGAATACATCCCTTTCTTTATGCATGCTAATATTCTGCTGGCTTTGGCAGCTGCCGCTTGACATTGCATGCTATTGCCTAATCTATCATCAACCAAGACTCCTAGATCTTTCTCCATTTTTGATTCCCCCAAGGGTTCCCCTCCTAACGTGTATTGTGCTTTTATGTTTTTAGTCCCCTGTCCAATTTTGTATCATCTGCAAAAACTGATATCGAACTACTGATCCCGTCCTCATTGCTGTTTATGAATAAATTGAACAAGGTTAGTCCCAGAACTGAGCCTTGGGGGACCCCGCTTACCACCTCAGACCAGTCTGAGTATGCGCTATTTATTACCACCCTTTGGACACGGCCTTTTAGTCAGTTCCGTATCCAAAGCAAACCCTGCTGTCGATACCTGCAGACCTTATTTTATAAATTAAGCACTTGTGGGGAACTGTATCAAACGCCTTAGCGAAATCCAGGTACACCACATCCACTGGTCTCCCCCTATCTAGCTCACAGCTCACCTCCTCGTAGAATGTTAGGAGATTGGTTTGACAACAACGCCCATTTGTAAACCCGTGCTGATTATTGCTGATGATGTTGTTGTCTTTAGCATACTCTACGATATAGTCCCTTATCATCCCCTCCAGAAGTTTACATACTATCGATGTCAAACTGACAGGCCTATAATTTCCCGGGATATGCCTCTGCCCCTTTTTGAATATCGGAATCACGTTAGCTTTCCTCCAATCCCCTGGTACATCTCCTGTCCTAATACTGTCAGCAAAGATCAGGAACAGTGGTCTAGATATAATCTTACTGAGTTCCTTGAGTACTCTCGGATGTACGCCATCCAGGCCTGGTGATTTGTTTGTGTTAAGTTTATCCAGCCTTTCCCTGATTTCACCCTCTGTTAGCCATAGTGGCAAGTCCTGTGTATTACTACTAACCATACAGTCATGGTCAGTGTACCCCTCCTTTTCCTGTGTAAAGACTGACAAGAAAAAAGCATTCAGCACGGTTGCTTTTTCAGTGTCCTCTGTAACCATCCTCCCATCATCGTTAATTATGTGTGCAATATGCTCTGCCCTAGTTTTTTGCTGTTGATATATTTAAAGAATTTCTTTGGGTTTTTTACTATCCTCCACTATTTGTCTCTCAAAGTTGATTTTAGTTATTTTGATTTCGTGTTTACTTTTCTTATTTGCCTCCTTGTATTGGTCGAAAGCCGATACTGTGCCCTCTGATTTATATTTCTTGAAGGCCATTTTTTTTCCCCTAATAAGTTTTTTGACACTACGGTTTAGCCAGCCAGGTTTGGCTTTGTCTCTTCTAAATTTATTTCCCATAGGAATGCACTGCAAGATGCATTTGCTTAATATGTTCCTAAAGCATTTGCTTAATATGTTCCTAAAGCATTCCTATTTTTCCTCTGTGGTCAGTGATCCCAGGGTTTGGTCCCAGTTTACCCTTTCCATCAATGAGTACAATTTTGGAAAGTTTGCCCTTCTGAAGTTTAGGGTTCTTATGTTCCCCACTTGCCTTGTTATATTGTTATTTACGCTAAATGTGATCATCCTGTAATCGCTAGAGCCCAGGTTGTCCTCCTACCTCCGAGATTAGGTCTAGGTCATTAGTGATCAATAGATCCAGGACTGCGTTTTCTCTAGTCGGAGAATCCACCAACTGTGACATGTAGTTATCCTGTAAGGTTTCCGTGAATAGACAGGCCTTCTGTGAGTGTGCAGTCCCCTCTTCCCAGTCAAAGTCGGGGTAATTGAAGTCCCCCAATATGATGACTGATCCCAATTTTGCCACTTTACCCAATAGTGCTAAAAATTCCAGCTCTACCTCCTCCCCTTGGTTAGGTGGCCTATAGTAAACCCCCACAATTACTTTTCCCTTTTCTCCTTCCCTATGGAGTTCTACCCACACGAATTCTAAATCCATACTCATCCCTTCCGTAATGTCACTCCTCTCTAATACAACAGAGAAATAACAAGGGTTTCAGAATGAAAATACTTAGCCCCCATTCACATTGACTGTGGCTTTGAAATCATGCAACTTCATCTGAAATCGCACAATTTCAAATCTGCATCTCAGTGCGACTTTGAATACATCCATGCAAGATTATGCACAGATGTCTATTCAAGTCGCACCCAAAATCCCCAAAAGTAGTGCATGTACTACTTTTTCAAATCGATACGGCATCTGAAAGTCGGCGTCGCACCAATTTGTACAGTGGGATTGCCCGACTGCAATAGATTCCGACCTGTCAAATCGCATGACAAGTCGCTTCAATGTGAACAGGGGCTAAACAAAGTCCAGTTCTGTGGATTTGGCAAAGTCCAATCAATGAGCAAGACTGATGAGTGGTTCTCATAAGTTTTTGCTGATGTTCCTTCTTTGATTGTACTAGAAAAGCTCCAGACTGCGGATGCAGACCCTCTTTTATGGTCCTTGAGGAGGGTGTGGACAGAAATATTCTGACCAATGCAAGTGTCTGAGGAGTGGCCAGTGGGATGTCACCGTGTTTAAAATCATGTAGTGGCCACCCCCTATATACTTTTTTTTTACAGGTATTAATATCTTCAAATACTTACTGGTTGCATTCTGGTAACTTGTATATTATTGTCCAGCATGAAATTACTGTTTGAATGAATACAAATATGATGGGTATCACATGGCTAGTTTACATAGGAGAGGTGAGGTGTCCAGTTTGCCTTTAGTATCTTCTTACTGTATATATGTAGTAGTGTTTGGGCTCAAAATGCAGTTAATTAACTGATACAGGTAAATATGTCCTTGTTCTGGTTGTACTATTATCAGCACAGGAGCTATGAAATACGCTGAAATTGGATTTCTTGCTAAAAACAGCCAGCTGGACTGTGTATCTGGCTGTTCTAGCAGCTAAGCTATTTACAACAGGTGATAAATTGTATAATATTAGGGAAAGAGGGTGTCTGTTAAACTTCTAGTTCCTCAAGCCCAAAGGTTTGAAAGTTTTATGATGGCCACAAGACTGAGGTGTGGACTGTTAGATTCTGCCGTTCCTATCAAAGTACTGATGAGGGTGATTGCAATGCAGCTAAAAGTTTGTTAATTGTGTGTAGCACTGTTCCCGTAGGGCTTGTTGTGGGATGACTTCTTGGGCCTCCCCCTGGTTACCTTGCAGACAGTCACTAGGGGATTTTTTACACATCCATCCTTACTCCCGTTTGCTTGTTAATCAATAAGCAGTCCAGGGTATTTGGTTTTGTATTTATTGTTGGAACTTGGATGGGAGAAGGGAATCGTGGGATACTCCAACTGAACTATTCACAGTAGATAAGGACAACTCTCACTTGGCCTCACCAGGTTATTTGTGGAAGCAGACACATTGCTTTAACCAAACTGCCACTTGTATGGAAGAATTAAGTCTTCTTGCTCTCTATAGCAGCAGACTTGATGCAACTTCTTTATTTTCAGGACACTCTCTAGCATCCCCTTGACAGACAACCGTCTTTCTGTTATATAATAATTTTTTCAATAAATGTAAAACTACTTACTATTCTGGTACTTGTCAAAAGTGCACAAACAAGATGGCCGCAGGTGACGTCATGTGAGGTTTCTTCCACCGTGGGTGTTACGTCCTCATTAGTGGGTTTGGAGTCATGTTAATCTTCCGCACTTAAATAGACGTGCCTGAATTGCCATGGCTGCACAACATTGCACACTCTAGCAATTAAAGCCTCAGTGAAAAACTTAATCAGCTGGAAAGCATACATCAGCAGACCAGGCCTTTTTCTGACACTTGCTGTTTACAAGTTAAAAAATACTTTTTTTGGAAAAAATACCCTTCAATTAATAAAAATAAAAAACTAAACAGTAAAGTTAGCCAACTTTTTTTTTATAATGTGAAAGATGCTGTTACGCCAAGTAAATAGATACCTAAAATGTCACGCTTTAAAATTGCGCACACTCGTGGAACGGTGACAAACTACGGTACTTAAAAATCTCCATAGGCGGGGTTTTAAAATTTTTAACAGTTACCTGTTTGGAGTTACAGTGGAGGTCTTGTATTAGATTTTTTGCTCTCACTCTAAAAATCGTGGTGATACCTCACATGTGTGATTAGATATGTAGGAGCGGCTTACATATGTGTTTAATAGGCAGTGATAGTAATAGGAATAGACAATAATAGGCAGTGACAGGTACTGTTTATGGAGAGATTTGGGGTCTAAAAGACCCCAAACCCCTACTCTGCACTTCAAAGTATTTAAAATGCCAAAATTTGCGTTTTTAAATACTTTCGATTTTTTTTTAGATCTGGAGCCGTTGGCTGCAGAGTAAACTGAAAGTGACGTTGTGACGTTGCTTCCGGCTATTATATCAGAGACCTGATCAAAACCAATTCCGTGCTGGTTGCTCAGTTCTCCTTGAGTGATCCCCATTCCCCATGACTAAGCTCCGGGGGATGGAGCAAAACGTGTTGGAGGCATGATTTGGGGGAGCCCAGGCTGAGGTTGTCACTCTCATACCACCATAGGACTCCTTGGTTGTGCGGCACCAGGGATCTTTCCTCTCCACTTCAACCACTTCAACAAACTGACGTACAGGTATGCAATTTTGCGTGAAGTGGTTAAAGGGGTACTCTAGACCACAACTTAACATAATATTAGAAGTTATTTTTCTAAATATAAAATAAAAACACACTCCATGGTCATCTTTCACAAAAATGTTTACATACACATAAAATACAAAATTAATCCTAAAATCATTTGTACATATAAATAAAGTTGAGCGGACACCTGGATGTCCGTGTCCCGGACTTTTACCGAACTTTTCCCGGACACCGAACCCCATTGAAGTCAATGTGGACCCGAACTTTCAGGCACTAAAATGGCTCTAAAACACAAATGGAAAGGGCTAGAGTGCTGCAAATGGCAGCAAAATGTAGTTAAGAGCATGACAAGTGCTCTGCAAACAAATGTGGATAGGGAAATAACTTAAAACAAAAAAAAAAAAACAGAAAAATAAAACAATGTTCTTCATCTCTGAAGGACGAGGCCCATATGGAGTAGGAGGGAGGTTGAGGTGGTGGTGGATGTGGCGGTGTCATAGGCGTGGGCACACCCTAATCACCTAGGGCACATAGCATTATCGCTCTGTTTGCCAGTGAGGAGATGGGAAAGATCTCCCTCGGACCTGCTCTGCTCTAATTCACTTTGCCAGCAGGGAGAGTAATGTATCGGGCCATGTACATGTAGGCAAACACATGCATGTGTATTTAAACTTTGGGGTGCACACCCTAATGCAATAGGCTGCGCACACCTATGGGCGGTGTTGGTGGAAGCGGCGGTGGAGGAGGACCAGGGCCGGATTAAGAGCATCATGGGCTTGGTGCTGAGGATTTTGAAGGGCCTTAAGGGCCGTACCTTGGCATGCACCCAGAGGAGGAAGGGTGCAGCCATGCATGCCTAATTCAACATGGGATGCTGTCTCTGAAGCCCATAAGCACATCCATGCATCGGCAACTGTCCCTCCTTGTCCGGCCTTCGTGCTGTGTGGGGAGGTTCTGAGGGAGCTGCCTGGGGAAGCGAGCATAGAAGCCAGACTTCTGTGTTTACAAGTGACAGAAGAGCGGTAACAGTGAATATGGCCAACCCGGGGCCTATATTAAGGTAGGGGCCTGGAGCTGCAGCTCCAATAGCCCCTATGTTAATCTGGCCCTGAGGAGGACGAGGTAGCCAACACTGCTTTTTTTCAGAAATTTTAAATGAGGGTACACCCCAAAAGAGTGAGAAAGAGCAAAAATAGAACAATGGCTGGGTAAGGTCGGTATCCATCGCTATTCTGCACAAGGTACGGAAAAGTCCCGTGGGATCCATGCCTGGTTCATTTTAATGAACGTGAGCTTGTTCAAATTGTGCGCTTGTCTGTGATAACGCCCCCAGCCATGCTAAATACCCATTCAGATAATACACTGGCTGCAGGGCACGCCAGCACCTCCAAGGTGTAAAGGGCAAGCTCAGGCCATGTGCCCAATTTGGAGACCCAGAAGTTGAAGGGGGCAGACCCGTCATTCACTACATGTAGGCGTGGGCACACATACTGCTCCACCATGTTGGTGAAATGCTGCCTCCTGCTAAGACGTTCCATATGAGCTGCTGGTGCTGCTGTTTGTTGTGGCGTGCTGACAAAGCTTTTCCACATTTCGGCCATGATAACCCTGCCTTCTGAGGTGCTGGCGGTGCCCTGGTTGCGTTGGCGACCTCTTCCTCCTCCTCCTCCTCCTCCTCTGCCTTGTGCTTCCACTGTGGCCCCGCTGTCAGGTGGGAATGCCAGCAGCATCGCGTCTACCAGCGTGCGCTTGTACTCGCGCATCTTGCGATCGCGATCCAGTGAGTGAATTAAGGACGGTACGTTGTCCTTGTAATGGGGATCCAGCAGCGTGGCCACCCAGTAATCAGCACAAGTTAGAATGTGGGCAACTCGGCGGTCGTTGTGGAGACACTGCAGCATGTAATCGCTCATGTGTGCCAGGCTGCCCAGAGGCAACGAAAGGCTGTCCTCTGTGGGAGGTGTATCGTCTGTGTCCTCTGTATCCCCCCAGCCACGCACCAGTGATGGCCATGAGCTGGCCAGGGTGCCACCCTGCTGTGAACATGGTTCCATCTCCTCCTCCAGCTCCTCCTCCTCATCCTCCAGAACTGTGCCCCTGCTGGACAATTGTGTCCCTGGCGTTTGTGTGTGCAGGAACCCACCCTCGGAGCCCCTTGCGAATGACTGCCCTGAAAGCCTTGGAAATGTTACCTCTTCATCCTCCTCCTCCTCCTCTTCATCCTGTGCCACATCCTCTTCCATCATCGCCCGAATTGTTTTTTCAAGGAGGCATAGAAGTGGGATAGTTAAGCTGACAACGGCGTCATCGGCACTGGCCATGTTGGTGGAGTACTCAAAACAGCGCAACAAGGCATACAGGTCTCGCATGGAGGCCCAGTTATTGGTGGTGAAGTGGTGCTGTTCCGCAGAGCGACTCACGCATGCATGCTGCAGCTGAAACTCCACTATGGCCTGCTGCTGCTCGCACAGTCTTTCCAGCATGTGCAAGGTGGAGTTCCACCTTGTGGGCATGTCACATATGAGGCGGTGAGCGGGAAGGCCGAAGTTACGCTGCAGCGCTGACAGGCGAGCAGCAGCAGGGTGAGAACGCCGAAAGTGCGCACAGACGGCCCGCACTTTCTGCAGCAGCTCTGACATATCGGGGTAGTTTTTAAGGAACCTCTGCACCACCAAATTCAGCACATGCGCCAGGCAAGGGATGTGCGTCAAACCGGCTAGGCCCAGAGCTGCTATGAGATTTCGCCCGTTATCGCACACCACCAGGCCGGGCTTGAGGCTCGCTGGCAGCAACCACTCATTTGTCTGCTGTTCCATACTCCTCCACAACTCCTGCGTGGTGTGTGGTTTTTCCCCTAAACAGGCAAGTTTTAAAACTGCCTGCTGTCGTTTACCCCTGGCCGTGCTGAAGTTGGTGGTGAAGGTGTTACGCTGTCCGGATGAGGAGGCGGTAGAGGATGAGGAAGCGGAGTAGGAGGAGTTAGGAACAGGAGGCAAACTGAAGCGCCCTGCAATCCTCGGTGGTGGAAGGACATGCGCCAAATTGCTATCCGCCTCAGGCCCATCTGCCACTGCATTTACCCAGTGTGCCGTTAGGGAGATATAACGCCCCTGACTGTGCTTACTGTTCCACGTATCGGTAGTTAGGTGGACCTTGCCACAGATGGCGTTGCGCAGTGCACACCTGTTTTTTTCCACCACTTGGTTGTGCAGGGAAGGGATGGCTTGCCTGGAAAAGTAGTGGCGGCTGGGCACAACGTACTGTGGGACAGCCACCAACATAAGATTTTTAAAACTGTGCGTCTCCACCAGACGGAATGACAGCATTTCAAAGGCCAAGAATTTTGAAATGCTGGCATTCAGGGCCAGGGATCGCGAGTGAGTAGGGGGGTACTTCCTCTTCCTCTCAAGTGTTTGGGAGATGGAAAGCTGAACGCTTCCACGGGACATTGTGGAGATGGTTGGTGACCCAGGTGGTGGTGTTGCTGACAGATCGTCTGTTTGCGGGGTGGCAGGTGCCGGTATCACTACAGATGTGGATGGAGCGGCCGAAACTGCAGCAGAAGAGGAAGCAGGATGACCCAGAGACGTTTCTTGGTTTTGAAGGTGTCTACTCCACTGCAGCTCGTGCTTTGCACTTAGATGCCTGATCATGCAGGTTGTGCTCAGGTTGAGAAGGTTTATGCCTCGCTTCAGGCTCTGATTGCACAGGGTGCAAACCACTCGTGTCCTGTCATCAGCACATTTTCTGAAGAACTTCCACGCTAGAGAACTCCTTTGAGCTGGCTTTGCTGTGCTCGTTCCCTTGCTGCGTTGGGCAGTAGCAGGCGTAGTGTCTAGGGCATGGCCGCTCCGCTTCTGCACCCTGCTCCCTCTTCTGCTGTGCTGGTGGCTCTGTGCGACCACCGCCTCTTCCTCCAAACTACTCAGGTCACCTGCATGACCTTCATTCCATGTGAGGTCGAGGACCTCATCGTCCTCCACATCATCTTCCACCCAGTCTTCACCCCTGCCCTCCTTGTCGGTCTCCACAATTCTGAACGCCGCAGCAGTTGGCACCTGCGTTTCGTCATCATCGGAGATGTGCTGCGATGGTCCTTGCATGTACTCATCTTGAGAAATAAGTGGTTGGGCATCGCTGCACTCAATCTCTTCCACTTCTGGGGCAGGGCTAGGTGGATGGCCCTGGGAAACCCTGCTGACAGAGTCATCAAAAAGAAGAAGAGACTGCTGTATTGCTTGGGGCTCAGACTGCTTGCCTGATTTGCAAGGGGGTGAGGTGAAAGACGGTTGGACATCGGCTGCAGGTGCCAACTCTGACCTTTCTGCAGTAGACTGGGTGGGAGACAATGTGAAGGAACTGGAGGCACTGTCAGCAGCAAACCAATCTACTATCGCCTCTACTTCTTCTGGCCTCATCACTTCTAGAGGCGTATGATGCCCTACCAAATACTGATGCAGGTTCTGTCGCCTACTCACACTTGAGGAAGGTGTTTCACTTGTGCGTGTAGCTGGCACAGATCGACCACGTCCTCTCCTTGCAACAGGAGCTCTACCAGCAGCACCACGACCCAGGCCACTGCCCCTATTTGACGGTCTCCTCATATTTCTGTAATTTATGATCTTGCCCTAGAAAGGTGTTTATTGAATAGCGGAACAAAACAACAACAGTATCGCACGGGGGTATCTCACAGTCAAATATGCAAACTATGCCGCAATTTAATGTTTTTTACCCCAAAAGGGTGTATATTGAATAGCGGAATAGGAAAAAGGATAAAAAACGGTGTATCTCACACGTACAAACACAGACTAGGCCCTGATTAAAAATTTTTGTACCCTAAAGGGAGGAAGAGGAGTAGGAGGAGTTGGGAACAGGAGGCAAACTGAAGCGCCCTGCAATCCTTGGCGGTGGAAGGAGATGCGCCAAACAAATTTAAAAGGTGTATCTCACACGTACCGACACAGACTATCCCGCAATTTAATTTTTTACACTCCAAAAGGGTGTATATTGAATAGCGGAATAGGAAAAAATTTAGAATACGGTGTATCTCACACGTACAAACACAGACTAGGCCCCGATTACAATTTTTTGTACCCTAAAGGCAGGATGAGGAAGAGGAGTAGGAGGAGTTGGGAACAGGAGGCAAACTGAAGCGCCCTGCAATCCTCGGCGGTAGAAGGAGATGCGCCAAACAAATTAAAAAAGGTGTATCTCACATGTACCGATACAGACTATCCCGCAATTTAATTTTTTACACTTAAACAGGGTGTATATTGAATAGCGGAATAGGAGAAATTTTACAAAACGGTGTATCTCACACGTACAAACACAAACTAGGCCCCGATTACTATTTTTTGTACCCTAAAGGCAGGATGAGGAGTAGGAGGAGTTCGGAACAGGCAGGAGGCAGACTGAAGCACCCTCAAATCCTCAGCAGTATGAGATGCACCCCAAAAATTGGAAAGGTGTATGTCACACGTACCAACACAGACTATCCCGCAATTTAATTGTTTATACCCAAAGGTTTTTATTGAATAGCGGAATAGAAAATATTATCAAAAAAAGGTGTATGTATCTCACACGTACAGCACCAGACTAGGCCCCAATTACTATTTTTTGTACCCCCAAAGGCAGGATGGGGAGTAGGAGGAGTTCGGAACAGGCAGCACCCTCAAATCCTCAGAAGTATGAGATGCACCCCAAAAATTGGAAAGGTGTATCTCACACGTACCAACACAGACTATCTTGCAATTTAATTGTTTATACCCAAAGGTTTTTATTGAATAGCGGAATAGAAAATATTATCAAAAAAAGGTGTATGTATCTCACACGTACAGAACCAGACTAGGCCCCAATTACTATTTTCTGTACCCCCAAAGGCAGGATGAGGAGTAGGATGAGTTCGGAACAGGCAGCACCCTCAAATCTTCAGAAGTATGAGATGCACCCCAAAAATTGGAAAGGTGTATCTCACACGTACCAATACAGACTATCCCGCAATTTAATTGTTTATACCCAAAGGTTTTTATTGAATAGCGGAATAGAAAATATTATCAAAAAAAGTGTATGTATCTCACACGTACAGAACCAGACTAGGCCCCAATAACTATTTTTTGTACCCCCAAAGGCAGGATGAGGAGTAGGAGGAGTTCGGAACAGGCAGCACCCTCAAATCCTCAGAAGTATGAGATGCACCCCAAAAATTGGAAAGGTGTATCTCACACGTACCAACACAGACTATCCCGCAATTTAATTGTTTATACCCAAAGGTTTTTATTGAATAGCGGAATAGAAAATATTATCAAAAAAAGTGTATGTATCTCACACTTTCAGAACCAGACTAGGCCCCAATTACTATTTTTTGTACCCCCAAAGGCAGGATGAGGAGTAGGAGGAGTTCGGAACAGGCAGCACCCTCAAATCTTCAGAAGTATGAGATGCACCCCAAAAATTGGAAAGGTGTATCTCACACGTACCAACACAGACTATCCCGCAATTTTATTGTTTATACCCAAAGGTTTTTATTGAATAGCGGAATAGAAAATATGATATAAAATTGGTGTGATTTATCAATAGCACATGTGAACAGCAGTGTCTTATATCATTCAGCTCTGCTGCAGGCTATGGAGGGAAAAAAAAATTCCCCTTAAGTTTGTAATTTTTAACTAGATTAGTACAGACTATGCCACAATTTAATTTTTTTAACCCAAGGGTGTATATTGAATAGTGGAATAGAAAAAAGTGTATAATTTTTGAAATCACTCAATAATAGCACATGTGAACACAGCAGTGTATTATCACAGTCAGCACAGCAGCACTAAAGGAAAAACGCTGCACACAGTGACTGATAGAAAAAGACTTTTCTCCCTCCTCCTCAGTGGGCAAAAAAGATTGTTTTCACTGCACCCCACACACAGCAAAATCGATGTGGACTAGCTCTGCTGCAGGCTATGGAGGGAAAAAAAATTCCCCTTTTAAGTTTGTACTTTTTTAACTAGATTAGTACAGACTATGCCACAATTTAATTTTTTTAACCCAAGGGTGTATATTGAATAGTGGAATAGAAAAAAGTGTATAACTTTTGAAATCTCTCAATAATAGCACATGTGAACACAGCAGTGTATTATCACAGTCAGCACAGCACAGCACTGAAGGAAAAACGCTGCACACAGTGACTGATAGAAAAAGACTTTTCTCCCTCCTCCTCAGTGGGCAAAAAAGATTGTGTTCACTGCACCCAACACACAGCAAAATCGATGTGGACCACTGACACCTGCCTATCTCCAGCCTCTCCCTAAAAGGATTGATAAGATCGGTCACTGCAAACCCCCCCCCCCCCCACACAGCAAAATCGATTGTAGAACACTGACCCTAAAAATCAGCAGCCTCGCCCTAAAATGCCCTACAACTCGCCCTGCCTAACACACTCCGACCTGTCCCTCAATTCTATCCGGACACAAATGATTTTTGCCTGTCTGTCCCTAATCAGCAGCCAGCACGTATGATGTGTGCTCTGTCCCTGAACTACACAGCATAATGACGCAGCGGCGCTGGCTCGAACTTATAAAGACTTGGTCACATGCTTCAGATGGCCAATCACAGCTACTAATACATTTGTAGGCATGGCTGGGATGGCTTAAGGCACACCAGTTAAACGCTTGTTGATTGGCTGTTGAAAGCCCGCCATGAAAAGCGCGCCAATGCATACAAAACCCGGAAATAAAATGACCGAACACGGATTTTTACCCGAATATACAGTAAAGTTTTCGGGTCCGTGTTCGGGTAACAAAAATCCAATTTTTCGGTACGAACACGAATAATACAGTCCGTGTTCGCTCAACCCTAGATATAAAACAATTTCAATCAAATTTGTCATTTAAGCCAGCAGGTGTAGATACCTTAGTCTTAAAGATCCAAAATGATTCCCTGCAGCCTAACTGTCTGATAAAATTTCCTCCCCTCCAATGTCTATTGACCTTTTCAATGCCCAAAAATGTGAGGCCTCTGGGGTCCCTATTCTGAAACATCCTAAAGTGCTTGGATATACTGTGGGTCTTTACCCCTCTCTTTATGTTGTTCACATGTTCCCCCAATATAACATGAAAGAGCCTTGAGGTTCTACCAATATATTGGAGGCTGCGCTCACATTCCAGCATGTAAATTAGCCCCTGGGAAGTACATGTAATGAGATCCCGAATTTTATATTCTCTTAGTTACCATACTGAAGAACAGAATTCTTTACAATGTTTAGTATTGCCCTTGGAATGCTTACATACAGTGCACAGTCCACATGCATAAAGCCCTGTTAAAAAAAAAAACAATTTTTAAAACTACTTGGGGGGGGGGGGGGTCGACAACACCTGAGGCTATATAATCCCTTAAAATGGGAGCTTTCCAGTAAATAAACTGTAGACCTGAAGGCAATTCAGGACCCAAAATGCGATCTTACTTCAAATCCGCCCAGTGTTTATTTACTATTTTTTTGAATTTCTTATGATGAACATTGTATTTCAACAGAAGTTTGTATTTTTCATTGTTCTCTTTTTTATTATTATTTGATATATCGGTTACTAGGGCACGTCTGTCTAATGATTTCACTCTATCTACTTCCTTGTCCACAGTTTATTTGTCATAACCTTTATGTTGGAATCTCAAAGAATCCTTGGGATTGGGAAAGGAAATCACCCTCCAGAGAGCCACACCTGGGGCTCTATAATCCCTTACCCACTTCTGGATCGGAAGGATTTGCCCCCTTAAAGACCAGGCCATTTTTTTGCGATTCGGCACTTTAACGGACAATTGCACGGCCGTGCGATGCTATACCCAAATAAAGTTGATGTCTTTTTTCCCACAAATAGAGCTTTCTTTTGGTGGTATTTGATCCCCTCTGTGATTTTTATTTTTTGCACTATAAACAAAAATAGAGCGACAATTCTGAAAAAAAAAACAATATTTTTCACATTCTGCTATATCCACCCCAAAAAAAAATTAAAATCAAAATGTTTTAACATTTTAGGCCAATTTGTTGTCTGCTACATATTTTTGGTAAAAAAAAAGCCTGCAATAATTTTGATTGGTTTGCACAAAAGTTATTGCGTCTACTAACTATGGGAAAAATTTATGTAATTTTTTTTTTTTTTTCAAATATAATTTTTATTTACTTTTTTCAAGAAAAACATAAACCAAACACAAAAAGGCATACATTGGAACCTCGATTACATACATGCCAAACAAATTATCATGATACAATCAATATTTAATTAATCAGCAGAAAGAAAAAGGCAAAAAGGAATTCAGGTCGTCACGGAACCCTCCTTGTACAAGAGGTTCCCCTAAAATTAAACAGCTTCCTTCAACATATATCTCAGCTGACAATTAAGTAAACTCTCACATTACCCGTCCATTCCAGATTGCCCCATTTATTTCCCAAAACGAACAAACAAACAACGAGACAAACATACAGCGGAGAAAGAAAGAAAAAGAAAAAAAAAAAAAAAAGGGGAATTCTCTCTCCCTCTTCCCTCCCCTCCCCCCCCCTCCAATAAAGTAGGCTACCTCACCATCTACGAGAGCAACAAAGATATACCCTCATCAGACAGAATATACGTATTCCAGGGTTCCCAGGTCTCGTGGTATAATTCTCGTTTGCCATTTGATGTTAACACTAAATCCTCCATCTTATTAATGGCCTCTACCCTCCGCACCCACTCTTTTACCGTCGGGGGGCAAGAATTTTTCCATAATACCGGAATACACGCCTTCGCTGCATTAACCAAATGTCGCACCACCGATTTCTCGTATCTCTGCACAGGAATGTCTGAAAGGTGGAGCAAAAAAAAAGCTGGATCCTCTTGGATAGAGTATTCCGTAAATTTTTGGATAATAACTCTAATTTCAGACCAATATACTAAAAGTTTAGGACAAGACCAAAAAATATGTAGCAGCGTTGCATCTCCCCCCCCCCCCCCACACCGCCAACAATTCACCGAAGTATTTGAAAAAATCCTATGAAGTCTATGGGGTGTATAGTACCACCTAGACATTAACTTGAAATTAGTCTCTTGAGTTTTGGTGCAGATAGACGATTTAAAAGAAAGTGAGATAATATTTTGTATCTGCCGTGGTGTAAAGGTACGTTGCAAATCAGATGCCCATTTAGTCAAACACGGCAGGGGAGAGTCATCTATCGGAATCGTTAGTAGACTGTAAAGTAAAGAAAGCGTATGTGACAGGACCCCCTCTTTCAGACAATACTCTTCAAATTTCGTCAAACTTCTTGCGAAATCTGCTGGGTTCGACAGTGTGTGTAGGAAATGATGAAGTTGTAGAGCTGACCAAAACGTCAGTCTAAAATGTCCATCCATGTTTGTTAAATTCTCCAGTGACGGCCATCTATCCGACACCAGAAACTGGGCCACCCGTGTATAACCAGAAATTCCCAGTGCCACTAGATCTGGTGAGGTCAGACCCGGTGTAAACCGCGGATTTCCAATTACTGGCATTAGTGGGGAACAGGAGGGGGAGAGAGAGTGCCGTGTCATGACCTGATTACATGTTCGTAATGTTGTACCCATAAGAGGATGCAAACGCAACTGCGAAGGTAGGTCTGAATAACACCATAGCGCACCCCTCAAAGGAATATTCGTCTGTGCTTGCTCTATGTCAATCCACAGTTTAGATGCTCGATGTCGACACCAATCAACCACTCTGCTAAGATGGACTGCTTGGAAATACTTCTGAATATCCGGTAAAGCTAAACCGCCAAGTGCTCTTGGTCGGATCATTTGCGTCCGTGCAAGGCGAGGTCTTTTCTGTGCCCACACAAATTTAGTGAAAAGGGAATGGATCAAGTGAAAGTACCTGGCAGGCGGCCTTATCGGAAGGGCCTTTAACAGGTAGAGGTGTTTGGGTAGTATACTCATTTTTAGCAGGTTACACCTGCCGAACCATGAGTGTAGGCCCCTTTGCCACTTGTGCAGAAGAGAAAGTGTCTCCCCAATCAAGGGAGGGAAGTTCAGGTCATAGACCTTAGATAGACAAGATGGAATTAAAGTACCTAAGTATCTTAAGGCCCTGTCTGTCCATCGAAAACCAAAACTCGTTTGAAGGGTACGTAGGTTGTGCGAACGGACCCCCACTCCCATTGCCTCTGATTTATTAAAATTAATTTTAAAATTTGAAAAGGATCCGTACCTGGTCAGTTCCCGCAATAAACTTGGAAGAGAGAGGGAGGGGTTCGTCACCGAGAACATAAGATCATCAGCATAAGCTGATATCTTATGTTGGCTTCCGCCAATCCTCACTCCCTGTATGTCTGGGTTTTGGCGTACAGTACAAAGGAAAGGTTCCAACAAGAGAGCAAATAAAAGGGGAGACAAGGGACAACCCTGTCTCGTACCATTATTAATAGAGAAAGGTTCAGATAGCAGACCGTTCACCTTAACTTGTGCTGTAGGGGTTGAGTATACATTAGTGATCCATCGCCTCATATTGCTTCCCAAGCCTATGTAATTAAGAACCGCAAACATAAAGCGCCAATTCACCCTATCAAAGGCTTTTTCCGCGTCGGTGTTAATAAAAACACTCGGTATTCGGGAAGTGTTAGCCACATGGATCAGATTTAACACTTTAGTGGTGTTGTCCCTAGCCTCCCGGCCAGGGACAAAACCCACTTGGTCAAGGTGAATAAGGTCCATTAGATGTGGAGCTAAACGATTGGCTAAAATTTTTGTAAAAATTTTCAAATCAATGTTAAGTAAAGAAATGGGTCTGTAACTTCCACATAATATAGGATCCTTCCCTTCTTTTAATAGAATGGTGATATGTGCCGCTAATGTGTCTCTAAGCATATTAGAACCCTCCCTTACCGAATTATACAGTCTGACCAGGTACGGGCCCAAAATGGGGAGGAATACTTGAAAGTATAGGAGTGTGAATCCATCCGGCCCAGGAGCCTTTTTTAACTTCATAGCGCCTATAGTCTGTTGGACCTCCAACAATGAAATCGGTTCGTCCAACTGCTCTCTGATTTCACTGGATAGTGTAGGGAGCCGAGACCTTTCCAAATATTCCTCCATCCCCGCAGTAGAGGAGACAGTCTCCTTCAGTGAATACAACGAGGAGTAGAATTGGCCAAACTCTCCCACAATCTGTTTAGGGGAGGTCAACGTATGGCCTTGCGTTGAGGCAATATTAGGGACATAAGTTGAGAGTACCAGATCTTTCACAGAGTGTGCCAAAAGTTTCCCACATTTATCCCCATATTCATATCCCCGGGCTCGACTCCTCTGTAGAGCCGCTTTGGCTCTGTACAGGAGAAGATCGGTTATTTGTTGACGTGTTCGTGTAAGCTCCGTCTCCAATATAGGCGTCGTAGCATGTCTATATTGCGACTCTAACTGACGCAGTGTATCTAAAAGCTGCGTTAAGTGTCTGTCTCGTTCTTTTTTGAGTCTGGACCCGTGTTTAATAAAAAGCCCCCTCAGAACCGATTTATGGGCCTCCCAGATGTTCCCTATCCCACATTCCTCCAGATCATTCCTCTAGAGATAATCCTGTAATTCCGCCGAAATCTCTGTCAGGACACCAGGGATCTGTAGGAGAGTCTCATTCAACCTCCAAAAACGTTGACAGGTAACGGCTTGGTCTGATAAAGAGTAAGTGATCATTACTGGCGCATGGTCTGACCATGTTATATCACCTATTGACGATGTCTTGATCGCATGAAGCTGTCTATGCGGAATCAAAAAATAGTCAATCCGTGAATAACACTTGTGAGGGGATGAATAAAATGTGTAATCCCTCTCTGATGGGTGCATCAAACGCCATACGTCTATCCATTGAGCATTATAGAACGTTCGTGCGATGCTTCTACACGCAGATGGCAAAATAGCCGATCTACCTGCAGAAGCATCAAGACGCGTTAGCAATGGGACATTAAAATCCCCGCCCAAAATGAGCTGTCCTTCCATAAACTTCAGGAGCAGTTTAGTAACTCTCTTGAGGAACTCTGCTTGACGATCATTTGGTGCATATAACGTTGCGAATGTGAACTGTATGTCTCCCACCTTCCCTCTCACAAACAAGTATCGTCCCTCTGGATCGGACAGAATATCATTCAATTTCCATGGAATTTTGGTAGATACCAAAATAGACACTCCTCGAGACTTTGCCTCCGCATTGGTGGAGTGATAAGCTATATTATAGCATCTATTCGTAAGCCTCGGAACTCTGTCCCCCTTGAAGTGGGTCTCTTGAATAAATGCAACATCCACTCTTGATCGCCTGAGGTCATTAAGCAGCATCCTCCTCTTTTCTGGTATATTAAGACCCCTTGCGTTCAAGGAAAAGATGGTAAGGTCCTCCATCCTCAAAACTGGATAGGAGAGGGGAGGAGGGAGGGAAAAAAGAAAGAGAGAGAGAGAGAAAGAGAGAAACCGAGGGGAAAAAAAAAAAAAAGAACCAAATTTCAGACAAAGACAAAACCTCACACAAATAACCCCCACACCCGAGCAAGACGGGGTAGACCCTTACCACCCCGCTCCCCCGGTACTAAACCCCCTAACCCTACCAGGGACAATTCCCATGTACACTATGTGACTAAAGTCACCCCTCAGTGTACTGGCCTAAATGGGGCAATGATCCAAAACATGGACGGATAACACAACAAAAAAAATAAAAGAAGAAAAAAAATAAGAACACCGCTCTCCCGGATCCTCTCCAGCCCCCCCAACCAAGAACAAAAGTCCTGACTGTATTAACATTGAAAACCGTAGGCCCTTGGCCGACCTCTTATAACTGCTTCTTTAAAAAAAAAAAAAAGGGGTAAATCCCCTCACGGGTCAAAAACAAACCTCTCCCTGCCTCCCCCTATCCCAAACTCTCATGGGTATAGGAAAGAGGAAGGGGAGGGTGTCAAACTTCATGCCCCTACAAAAAAAAAAGGGGAAGGGCTATATATACCTCGGATCAAAGACAAACCTCTCCCCTGCCTCCCCCTATCCCAAGCTCTCATGGGTATAGGAAAGAGGAGGGGGAGAGTATCAAACTTCATGCCCCTAAAAAAAAAAAAAAGGGGCCCTCTCACCCACTAAAAGAGAGATAGAGGTAGTAGACCTCTCTCCCCTTCTTCCTTGAAAAGTATCTCTTCCTTTCCCTTCCCCTCTCCTTCCTCCTCTTCTCCCCTCTTCCCTTCTCGTTATCTGAAAGTACCCCACCATTTAAATACCCCACCAATTAGGGTCAACAAAAGTCATTCCGTATGCGGTTTATCTTCTGTCTTTCAGAATGGATAGGGAGAAGTTCATACAAAACTGGGTCCCTCCATACCATGGGTGATCGGGTGCCGCTTCCCATATGTGAGCCCCTCCCATGACCTGCCGGGCGCGGGCCCGGGCATCCGGCCTCACCCAGCCTTCCAAGTGAATGTGTGTAAAAACAAAAAAAAAATTTAAAGAAATTTATAGTGTTACTTATATATCCTGTGCATCTTGTGCATCCAAAAAATGATTATACAAAAAAGGAAGGGGAAAGAAAAAAAAAAAAAAAAAAAACCCCACAACACCCCAAAAAAAGAAAAAAAAATTATTTTAAAAGACCTTATTGTGACAAAAAAAAAAAAAAGATGAGAGGTCTCTAATACTATGACCTCATATTTACTTGTGTAAAAAGAGAGCTTTTTATCTCTCACAACCAGAACATCACTCACACTCAGAAAAAAAAAAATATATAAAAAGGAAAAACCCCTTAAATTATTCAATATTAATTATTATGCTGAGCCATACCCCCTGCCCCAGGCCCACACCCCCCAGGACACTAGAGGAGACCTCCACAATTCAGTCTGTCCCCTACAACCAACCTTACTATCGGCACTCCCCCAACCACTTCATATATTGAAATAAGGCCTAAGGAGATGGAAAGAAAGAATAAAAAAAAAAAAAAAAAAGCAAAAACAAGTGGAGGGAAAAAAAAAAAAAACAGAAATATAACTAATGTATAAAGACAGCTTGTAATATTTCCTTAAAGGCTTTAGTCTCCGTTTCCCTTCATGTCAATCCAGCCTCTTGCAGTTCCCCAGGGGAACCCCTTTTTTCCTGCTGTGCTGGTCGCCTCTTTCCAGGTAATCCTATACCTCCACCCCTCCTCTGTACCGGTAAAAATGCTAACCAGTTTGGAACCTGGAAAGGGTCTATTCCCAGAAATGAAAAAAACATTGGCAGATCGCTTGGCGATCGTAAGATAAAATAGCCTTGCTTATTACGGAAGGTAACTGAAAAGGGGAACCCCCAATGATAAGTCATACCTAACTGTCTAGCCTTGTCCAGAATGGGCCTTAATATAGTCCTCCTCTGCAGTGTGGCTTTAGACAAGTCAGGAAGAATTTTAATAGGTGCTTCCTCAAAGTCTACAGTACTTTTATCCCAAGCACCGCGTAGTATTAGCTCTTTATCCGTAAAGTGATGAATCCGGCAAACCACATCTCTTGATCTGTCAGAATCGATAGGTCGGGGGCCGGGGGCTCGATGAACCCTGTCGAACTGAAGTCTGGCAGGATACCGCTCGCCTAGGATTATCTTGAATATGCCCTTTACGGTGTCCGCCAGGTTTTCCGACTCTATAGCCTCTGAGAGACCTCTCACCCGCACATTATTTCGTCGGCTTCTGTCCTCCAGCTCCTCCATGCGAAGCTGCAATGATATCTCCGCTTCCCAGTGTGTCTTAGTGTGGATTTCCAAATCCCCCACTCGCTTTTCCAAAGAGGTAAGAGTAGATTTACCCGCCGACATCCTCTGTGTTACCGCCTGCATCTCGTCTCTCACTTCTGCAATGGCGGCTTGCTGCTTTTCCTCCATCCGGGCCACCATTGCCGCAATGTCTGCCTTAGTAGGCAAAGCTTGCAAGAGGGCTCTTAGTTTGGCATCCGCCCTCAGTGACAGGACACCTTCCCCCAACCTGGGGTCGGCCAGGTTGTCTGGATGTGTTTCAGGTATCTCCGACATGGCCAGGGCTCCTGTGAGGGAACTCATATTGCAAGCCGGGTCCGCCGCTGTAGTCTGTAGACCACGCCGTGCAGCCATCTTGGAGCCTGACGAGCCAGGGGCTGTAGCTGGAAAAAACTGTGAGATCTCCGCCTTGGGATCTTCCTGATCTCGTTCTCTGAGCTGGGCCTTTGGTTTTGCGCTTCTTAGTCAGAGTCATGTCCGCTATAGCGTTCCAGTCATACCGGTTAGGTTAGGGTCGGAGAGAGAGCCGGGAGCTCAGTAAGTGTGTGTCTCTACTCTGCCATGGCTTAGCCACGCCCCCAAATTTATGTCATTTTTATTGTTTTTTTTTTTTACTAGTAATGGCAGCGATCTGCGATTTTTAGCTGGACTGCGACATTGCAGGGGACAGATTGGACCCCTAACTGACATTTTTGACTCTTTTGGGGGGACCAATGACATTACTACAGTAATCAGTGCTAAAAATATGCAGTATTACTGTACTAATGACACTGGTAGGGAAGGGGTTAACACTGTGGGCAATCAAGGGGTTAAATGTGTACCTAGGGGCATGTTTCTAACTGTATGGGTGTTGGGCTTGTGAATGATCACAGAGACCTGTGATCCTATATAGAAGGATCACAGGAGCTTTGTGTTTACAACATCTGACCGGTCTTCTCTCTCAGTGGGGAGCGTTCGCGGGTGTCAGGCGGCAATCGGAGCGCCTGTCCCGTGCATCTGAGTCCCCGCTGCTGAGTGGGGGGCGAGAGTGCACCCCGTAGCTGCAAGCACGCAACCGACATATACCTACGGCGATTCACGCAGGAGGGCCAGCCTGCCGCAGAATTTCTGTGGCAGGTGGTCCGAACACAGTTAAAAAAAGCCTGTATAAAAGGGCAATTCATTTCATTTTTGGTGATTTCCTACTGCATCTCTGTAACAGAAATTGAAAGCAAATGTCCTCAATGGTACACAGACAGGAAAAAAATAACCTGGCAACGGCTTAAACTCTTTCCTACCCTACTCTGTCAAAAGCTTTGGAAAAAGGCTATACATTAACTTTAAACATGTTGATTTTTGGAGCATTTTGTGTGATAGCCCAGCATTTCATATCTTTCAGATCTTTTTAAGAAATTGCATTCCACAAGGCAATGCAGGAGTTAAGAAATAACAGTAGAGGCTGTTCAGAAGATTAAGAAATTCTACGTCAGATTAATGCAAACAGCTGAAGTAATGACGTTATTCATAGCCATAATCCACAGCTTCACCACGTCTGGACAACTTGTCAGAACATGTGTAAACATGCAGTTTGATGATCAAATATGTCCAATCTCATCAACACCAAAATCTTTTGGTTTAGTTGACATCAATAAAAGTGTTTAGTTGCTAAAAATATCTAAACCTTTTTATTCCCCGTGCTAACTGAACCTTCATTAACTGACCAGATTTTACAATTTTGTATCAGTTAAAATAATAATGGCAGGATTACCTTTTCCACATAAAGTGCCATTTTTAAAAGCATTAGGCAAACAGCGTGCCAGTGATCAATAGTGTGCTGTAGTCATATATACTCACCGACTACTTTATAGGTACACCTTATGCTAGTGCCGGGTTGGACCCCCTTTTGCATTCACAACTGCCTTAATACTTTGTGTCATAGAATCAACAAGGCATTGGAAACATTCCTCAGAGATTTTGGTCCATATTGACATGATAGCATCACTCTATCATGATCACGATAGCATCATTCCTGTCCAGATTTGTTGGCTGCCCATCCATGATGCTAATCTCCCATTCCACCATATCCAAAAGGTGCTCTATTGGATTGAGATCTGGTGACTGTGGAGGCCATTGGAGTACAGTGAATGCATTGTCATGTTAAAAAACAGTTTGAGATGATCTGAGCTTTGTGACATGGTGCGTTATCCTGGAAGTAGCCGTTAGAAGATGGGTACACTGTAGTCATAAAGGGACTTGGTCAGCAACAATACTGTGGCATTTAAATGATGCCCAATTTGTACCAAGTGGCCCAAAGTGTACCAAGAAAATATCCCCTACACTATTTCACCACCACCAGCCTGAACTATTGATACAAGGCAGGATGGATCTATGCTTTCATGTTGTTTACACCAAATATACACCAGCAAATATACACCAAGTGAACTTCACCTTCAAAGTCCCATGCTCTGGGTAGTTCCCAATCTATGCATGGACTCGTTGGGGCCAACATAGAGTCCATAGCCTGGGTAACACCCGCTTTCCTTTTATTGTCTTGTTTACACCAAATTCTGACCCTATCATCTGAATGTTGCAGCTGAAATCAAGACTCATCAGACCAGGCAACATTTTTCCAATCTTCTATTGTCCAATTTTGGCGAGCCTGTGTGAATTGTAGCCTCGGTTTCCTGTTCTTAGCCGACAGAAGTGGCACCTGGTGTGGTCTTCTGCTGTTGTAGCCCATCTGCTTCAATGCTTAATGTGTTTTGCATTCAGAGATGGTATTCTGCATACCTTGGTTGAAACGAGTGGTTATTTGAGTTACTGTTGCCTCTCTATCATCTGGAACCAGTTTGCCCATTCTCTGACCTCTGACATTAACAAGGCCTATTTACTGTAGGTTATATTTTATTAATTATTGTTGTATGAGCATACTACACATTCCTTTGTTTTAATAATAAAACTGACAGGATTCTGACACAGCGCTGTGATTAGAGTGGAAACACACACATATATATATATATATATATATATATATATATGCTAGGTGAAGATGCGCTGTTTAAATGTATAGATTGCTGCACTTCGGATTCCTGAATATGGGAACGATTTAATGGAGATAATAAAACAAAGTGTGCTATCTTATATATGTGTAATCACAAAATCGCTATACTGTAGATATATATGTATATATATATATATATATATATATATATATATATATATAAAGTTCACAGTGGCCTGAAAGGGCTATGAATATGGACCAATTATTAAATTCACAATGATGTAAAAGATGATAAAATCATAAAGTCAATAGAACCTGCTACAAATCAGAAGGATTGTGTTAAATTACAGCCTCTGACTGTATGATACTGTGTAACAGTCTTTAACAGTTCCCACAATATTGGTACAATATCAGATGAAATCCTAAGTGAGGACGGACTAAGACAATAGCAGTTTACCAGCTTGCTGCGGGTAAGCAGCGTTGAAATACCGGACCATTCCCCGGGTGGATAGGGATCCCTCTCCGTTGCGGTTACCTGGCCATTTTGCTTGTGTGTTGTGGCTCATACAAACACGGGCTGGTCAGTAGAGATGGCCTTGCGGTTCGCCCGGCGGTCAGTTTGCGGCGAATTTTGCTTGTTCGCTACCCGCCAAATTTGCAAACATGGCGTTGTTCGCGGCGGCCATATTAGTTTACATTGGGGAGAACTTTGACCCATGACACAGCCGTCAGGTGGAACGGGACAGCCAATTAAAACATTTCAGCACATGGACATGCCCCCTACCCTATAAATAGACCTGAGCTGTCGGCCATTTCACATTCTGCTTTTTGCCAGCATAGGGAGAGGTTGCTTGTGCTCATGAGGGAGAGATTGCCAGACACAAATAGCTCTGTGAAGATCCACAAAAGTCCTTTTCAGGGCTGGTATTTCGGTATAGGTCTACTAGTATCTTTTCAGGTTAGGGGCAGGTATCCAGTCGGTGCTTTAGGGGCAGTTAGAGATCGGCAGAAGTCACACAAATTGCTCTTTTAATGTCCACAAAAGTCCTTTTCAGGGCTGGTATTTCGGTATAGGTCCAGTCTCTTTTCAGTATAGGGACAGGTATCCAGTCTGTGCTTTAGGGGCAGTTAGAAATTGGCATCTGCAGTGACACAAATATGTAGAAAGCATATTATAGTGGATTAGTAGTATTACTGTGCACTGTGCAGCACTGTGGTAACTGAGCGTTGCTGCAGCAATACTACAAACAGTGCCAAACTCCCTGGCCAATTTTTTTTAACAACTGGTGTGATAGACCAGTGGCCCCTCAATACCACATATTGAAGTGGGGTGTTATCTGTGTATACTTTTACAAGTGTATTTGTGTCCTGCAACAATATTGCCTCTTTTGCTGAGTTAAGTCTGGTACACACAGTGCCAAATACCCTGGCCAATTTTTTCAACAACTGGTGTGATAGACCAGTGGCCCCCCAATACCACATATAGAAGTGGGGTGTTATTTAACATTATACTTTTCTAAGAGTGTATTTTAGTCCTGCAAAAATTTGGCCTCTCTTGCTGTGTTAACTGTGCTACACACAGTGACAACAGTTACTGGCCAATTATTTGTAGAACTGTTGTGATATACCTGTGGCCCCCCAATACCACAGATTGAAGCGGGGTGTTATCTACCTTTTTCCAGATATACTGCGATTCTCTAGAGACTTTTGTCACAGGGTAATTAAAAAACATGACAGGCAGAGGAAGAGGCAGACACGTACGCAGGGGTGGTAGGGGTAGGGCAAGAGCAGTAGGCCGGAGCCAAACTGTGAAGTTTCAAAAGTCGCGTGCAATTATGTCAAAGGACGCACCAGACTTGGTTGAGTGGGTAACTCAGCCTTCCTTTTCTGCACCCTCCTTATCCTCTTTATCTCCACCCTCTTCACTCTCTGCGGTGTCCACCCCCAAAGACACCACCACCACATACCCTCCGCTTGAGTCACTGGAATTATTTTCTGATACATCACAAGGCGTTTGCCATGCGCAGCCACTGTTGGAATCGGATCAGGGAGAGGAGGTAGCAACAGCCGCCACTCAACAGTCTGACGACAGTACCCAGATCAGCCCAAGGAGGTTGGTCCCCGCTGTTGCTGCCTATTCTGAGATCTCAAATGTTAGTGGTGGGGAAGGTGACGTGGATGATGACGAGTCTATGGACGTCACATGGGTGGCCACACGAGAGGAAGAGGAAGGGAGTTCATAGGGAGAGACGGACCAGCAGATAGGGAGGAGAGGCAGGCAGAACTTGCATTGCACAAGAGGTACAAAGCAGACTGCAAATGTATCAGGAGCGAGCCATCAACCATGTACAGTCACATCTGGCGCTCCCAGGACGCCGGCACATGACTCAGCAGTGTGGGCTTTTTTTAATGTGTCCAGTGATACCACATGGCAGATGAGGTTTAATGTTGAAAAATGTAAAGTAATGCACTTGTGTGCCAGAAAGCAGAAAGCAAGCTACTTATTAACCTCTGGGTGAGTCTAGGATGGAAAAGGACCTGGGGGTACTGGTAGACAACAGGCTTGGCAGTGGCATGCAATGCCAAGCCGCTGCAAGCAAAGCTAACAGAATACTGGGATGTATAAAAAAGGGGATTCACTCCAGAAATAAAGAGATTATTCTCCCACTCTGCAAGACTCTGGTCCAGCCACATCTGGAGTATGCTGTCCAGTTCTGGGCACCAGTCCTCAGGAAGGATGTGCTGGAACTGGAGAAAGTCCAGAGAAGGGCAATAAAAATAATTAGGGGAATGGAGGACATCAGCTATGAGGAAAGGCTACAAGGTTTGGGACCCCCGTATAAAATGCATAAAGGCCAAGGACCAGTACTGGGTGGCAACATACTTAGACCCCCAGTACAAACATAAAATGGCGGAAATGTTACCACAATCTCAGAGGGCGGTCAGAATGCAGCGCTTCCAGGCCTTGCTGCAGGAAATGCTGCATTCTGCTTTTGCGTGCGCTGGTAGAGGAATTTCCAGTCACAGAGAGACAGTTGCGGGTAGCAATCCAACAGAGCCTGCAAGAAGAGGGCGGTTTGAAGATGTCTTGGTCACTTCAGATATGAGATCCTTCTTTCAGCCGAACCATGGACAGCTGTACTCCGGATCCAGCAACAAGGAATGCCTAGACCGACATGTGTCCGACTACATCGTGTTAATGGCCGATGTGGACGCTCCGAGGAGTGAGGAACTACTGGGCGGGCAGGCTTGACCCTTGTCCAGAGCTTGCACAATTTGCAATGGAAATGTTGGCTTGCCCCCGTCCAGTGTCCTGTTCGAAAGGACGTTCAGCGCAGTAGGGGGGATCGTGACCAATAAGCGCACTCGCCTAGCTCATGACAGTGTAGACTACCTCACATTTATAAAAATGAATGAGGCATGGATCTCTGAGGAATTCAACACATGTGACCAGTAGACCATGTTTCATTGAAATTCCTCATGCCAGGCCACAAATATCCTCCAGACCGCCATCCACCTACAGCAATTCCTGGTCCTTGGCTTCGCTACATACAGCGGCATAAAAGGCATTTCATGTCCATTCAATGGCAAATTTTTGGGGCCTTTCAGGGCCGACAATTATTTTTTCTGTCAATGCCTTCAGCCATCACACAACATTCTTTGCTGTCTGTTAAACCCATGTGGGCTAATTTTTGGGGCCTATACAGGCCGACACTTACTTCTGTATGTTGTGTGAATTCCTAATGTACCTCTAGCCATCAAATACACTACGTTCTTAGCTGTCATTTAAACCCATGTGGGCTAATTTTTGGGGCCTATACAGGCCAACACTTACTTCTGTATCCTGTGTGAATGCCTAATGTACCTCTAGCCATCAAATACACTACGTTCTTAGCTGTCAGTTAAACCCATGTGAGGTAATTTTTGGGGCCTATACAGGCCGAAACTTACTTCTGTAACCTGCGAATGCCTAATGTACCTTCAGCCATCAAATACTACGTTCTTAGCTGTCAGGTAAACCCATGTGGGCTAATTTTTGGGGCCAATACTGGCCGGCACCCTTCGGGTCTGGTATGGATTTGGATCTGGTACGGCAAACATTTTAAAAAAAAAAACACGCAGGGCGCAGGAACAAGCCCTGCTGTTAAAAATTCCATACAAATATGAAATCGCATGTACTTGTCATACAGGTGCAGAAAAATTGGGCCTTTGTGGTTGGTGGTGCCTGAACACCACAACCCCTCGCAGTTACTCTTGCTGGGCTCAGGAACGGGCCCTGCTGTTAAAAATTCCATACAAATTTGAAATCGCATGTACTTGTCATACAGGTGCAAAAAAATTGGGCCTTGGTGGTGCCTGAACACCACAACCTCTAGCAGTTACTCTTGCTGGGCGCAGGAACAGGCCCTGCTGTTAAAAATTCCATACAAATTTGGTTGTTGGTGGTGCCAGAACCTGATGCTGCTATTAAAAAAAAAATGAATTGAAAAGTAAAAAAAATGTATTGTAATGAAAAAAAAAGGGGGATCTGTGGGGTGACACTGATGTTTTGTATACAATACACTTCAGTGGCCCCACTTTCTGGTGTAGGCACAGGCAGATCCAAACAGGAGGTATGTACTCTATAGTTCTCAATGGCTCAATCCTCAGCCTTTGTATGCACAGGTACCCCCAAATCCAATCCACGCACACCAGCCTCCTGTGGTTATCTCTTCTTGGTGGAGGCATTGGCATGCAGGCAAACAGTTCAAGTCCCCTTTCACAGTGCAATTCCCTTCTAAGCTACATTTCCCAGTCTCCTATGTGATTGCCTCATCTAGAAGGGAGGAAAGAAGCTGCTGTATTAGCAAGTCTTCTTAGCCCTCACAGGTTCACTCCTCTGCAGAGCCAGTAGGGAGGGGGTGAAAAGTGGTCAGAGAAACACACACAGCCTCTGGAGGGGAGAAAAAAAAACAGTCACAGTTAGTACACAGAGTACACAATTTGGTCAGTGGGGGTGGAGTGTTAAACATAACCCTCTATAAGGTATTTCCCCAAAATTAAATAATAGAAACCACTAAGTAGTATATGACTTTAAATGTATGCTCTCGGGTATATTAGACACAGACAGCAAAGATGTAAAAAAAATATACCAATCTTATTGGATATCACATAAATTAAAAGACTAATTTTAAAAATATGTTCACGAATTGAGCTGCCATATAAATATCGGTCTTGGATCCGGTTGATTATCCAACGCATTTAATTGGAAAACCCGATTCATCAGGGCCTCAGATCCTCTAAAAAGTGCTGTAACAATATTAACAATATACAAAAGGAATATACATAAGACATTCACTCATTAAACAACACAGTATCATAGAATATTTCATATACAACTTTTTAATTCAACATATAGTATAGAAGAGTATACTGAGGCTAATTGGAGGAAACGGAAGGACACCTCCCCCTCTCCCCAAGATAGCAAGCAATTAAACTTGTTATTGAGTTTGAAAATGACTATTGCTAAAGTGGTCAGGCTTCACAAGTCCGCATTGCATGACAAATCAACTTTCTTTGCAAGCATTCTGGAAGTCTGCTACATGTTCTGGTTCAGTTATGTTGTGCAATAGTGATGGACGAACATCGGCCGGGGCGGTGCGCAAGTGCGCAGCGGGCCCCATTGACTTTAATGGGAGGCGAACTTTAAAAACATTTAGGTCATATTTGCAGCCACAAAAGACGTACCAGCTGTGCACAAATAGTCCCAGCACATGGACAATGTCATAACAGAAGTATTGCAATTGGAAAAGTTGCCCTAAATGTTTATTTTTTTTTTTACAGCAACAATTTTTTTTTTTTTCATAAATCAGCCAGAACTGACAGCAGCCGGTAAATACAAATAGGGTCCATTCAGACATCTGTAAAATGGGTCTGCATCCATTCTACAATTTGGCAGAACCTTTACAGACCAATTGATTTTCAATTGCAGTCTGAAAAATTAGGCATCGGCAATTCCAGGCCCCAAAAATTAGCCCACATGCATTTACCTGACAGCAAAGAACGTAGTATTCTGTGGCTGAAGGTACATTAGGCATTCACAGGATACAGAATTAAGTGTCGGCCATTCCAGGCCCCAAAAATTAGCCCACATGGGTTTACCTGACAGCAAAGAACGTAGTATTTGGTGGCTGGAGGTACATTAGGCATTCACAGGATACAGAAGTAAGTGTCAGCCAGTATAGGCCCCAAAAATTAGCCCACATGTGTTTACCTGACAGCAAAGAAAGTTGTATTCTGTGGCTGGAGGTACATTAGGCATTCACAGAAAAAATAATTATCGGCACTGAAAGGCCCCAAAAATTTGCCATTCAATGGACATGAAATGCCTTTTATGCCGCTGTATTTAGCGAAGACAAGGACCAGGAATTGTTGTGGGTGGATGGCGGTCTGGCGGATATTTGTGGCCTGGCATGAGGAATTTCAATGAAACATGGTCTACTGGTCACATGTGTTGAATTCCTCAGAAATCCATGCCTCATTCATTTTTATAAATGTGAGGTAGCCTACACTGTCATGAGCTAGGTGAGTGCGCTTATCGGTCACGATCCCCCCTGCTGCGCTGAACGTCCTTTTGGACAGGACACTGGATGGGGGCAAGCCAACATTTCCAACATTTCCATTGCATATTGTGCAAGCTCTGGCCAGAGGTCAAGCCTGCCCACCCAGTAGTCCAGGGGTTCATCACTCCTCAGAGCATCCACATCGGCCGTTTACCCGATGTAGTCGGACACCTGTCGGTCTAGGCGTTTCCTGATGCTGGATCCGGAGTACAGCTGTCGATGGTTCGGCTGAAAGAAGGATCTCATATCTGAAGTGACCAAGACATCTTCAAACCGCCCTCTTCCTGCAGGCGCTGTTGGATTGCTACCCGCAACTGTCTCTCTGTGACTGGAAATTCCTCTGCCAGCGCACACAAAAGCAGAATGCAGCATTTATCGCAGCAAGGCCTGGAAGTGCTGCATTCTGACTGCCCTCTGTGATTGTGGTAACATTTCCGCCATTTTTTGTTTGTACCGGGTGTCTAAGTACGTTGCCACCCAGTACTGGTCCTTGACCTTTATGCTTTTTATACAGGGTTCCCCTGGAGCATGAAGGCCCCCATTCGCACTAAACTGAAAGTGGTGTAGTGGCCTGCTTCCAGCTCATCATCCAGGATAATGTCATCCTCTTTCTCCTCCCCCCATCCACGGATAACACCAGGGATCCCAGAAAGGTTTAAAGCATGCTCTTCTTGCTCCTCCTCATCCCCCCCCCCCAGCACCATCCTCCTCTGACTCCTCTTCAGACTCCTGCTGTTGACTTGTCTCAGATGGAGTAGCACCCCCTGGGAATTCATCCAACATTGCGACTTCCTCATCTTCTTGCTCCTCGACGGCTTGATCAATGACACAACGCAATGCACGCTCCAGAAAGAAGGCATAAGGTATGATGTCACTTATGGCGCCCTGGCCATGACTGACCAGTTTGGTGATCTCATCAAATGGTCTGCATGCATCCCGCATGAGTAGCCATTGGCGAGGTGAAAAAAACCCAGGCTCCCCAGAACCTGTCCTGCTGCAGAGTTCGTACAGGTAGTCGTTAACTGCCCGTTTCTGCTGGAGCAGCCTATCAAGCATATGCAATGTTGAGTTCCATCGCATCGGGCAGTCACAAATAAGACGCCTGACGGGCAGGTTGTGTCGCCCCTGAATGTCAACAAGGTGAGCCATGGCTGTGTAAGATCTTCGGAAATGGCCCGAGATTTTCCTGGCCTGCTGCAAGATGTCCTGGACCCCAGGGTATTTGGCAATGAATTGTTGCACCACCAAGTTCAAGTCGTGTGCCATGCATGGCACGTGTGTTATTTTGCCCTGTTTCAGCGCGCTCAGCAGATTGGCACCGTTGTCGCACACCACTTTACCAACTGTCAAATTCAGCGATGTCAGCCACTGATCTGCCTGTGAACGCAAAGCTGAAAGGAGTGCAGGACCAGTGTGGCTCTTGGCTTCCAGGCACAACAGACGCAGCACAGCATGGCAACGTCTCACCTGGCATGTGGAATAGGTTCTGGGGATCTTGGGCAGCGCAGCGGAAGAGACAGTAGCAGCGGAAGCGGAGAAGTCAGCCAAGGAGGAGAGGGAGGATGGAGGAGGAGTAGGAGAAGAAGAGGCAGGCCTGCATGCAATCTGTGGCGGTACAACCAAATCTACACGGCTGCCACAGGTTACATGCTTGACTGCCTTCAGAAGGTTCACCCAGTGGGCAGTAAAAGTGATATACCTTCCCTGCCCGTGTTTGCTAGACCATGTGTCTGTGGTCAGATGTATTTTGGCACCAACACTGTGTGCCAGAGATATATTCACTTGCCGCTGAACATGGCCATACAGCTCTGGAATGCCCTTCTGCGAGAAATATTTCCTGCCTGGGACCTTCCATTGTGGTGTTCCAATGTCCACAAATTTCCGAAAGGCCTCCGAGTCCACCAGTTGATATGGCAGTAGGTTGCGGGCTATCAGTTCCGACAAGCCCACAGTCAAATGTTGGGCAAGAGGGTTATCAGGCGTCATCATTTTTTTCTGCTCCAACATTTGGGCCACAGAAGCCTGCCTTTTTCCAGAACAACGTGGCGATGGCATCATGGAAGGTGGAGTGGAGGACAAATGTGAGGAGAGAGGAGAAGGAGAAGAGGCTGGACGGTGAGAGCCTGGAGTGTGGCTTTGTGGGTTCTGACGGTGTTGCTCCCACTGGGCTCGGTGATGGAAGTTCAGGTGCCCTCTTAAGGCGGTTGTCCCTAGGTGAGTGTTGGGCTTACCGTAACTTATGCGTTGGCTGCAAAGGCTGGCAACACTGTTGTTAGCAACAGACACATTAAAAAAAAGCCCACACTGCGGAGCCATGTGCCGGCATCCTACGAGCGCCAGATGTGACTGTACATGGTTGATGGTTCGCTCCTGATACATTTGCAGTCTGCTTTGTACCTCTTGTGCAATGCAAGTTCTGCCTGCCTCTCCTCCCTATGTGCCGGTCCGTCTCTCCCTCTGAACTCCCCTCCTCTTCCTCTCTTGTGGGCACCCACGTGACGTCCATAGATACGTCATCATCCACGTCACCTTCCCCACCACTAACAATCGAGATCTCGGAGTAGGCAGCAACAGCGGGGACCAACCTCCTTGGGCTGATCTGGGTACTGTCATCAGACTGCTGAGTGGCTGCTGTTGCTACCTCCTCTTCCTGATCCGATGGCAACAATGGCTGTGTCTTCGGGGGTGCACACAGCAGAGACTGAAGAGGGTGCAGATAGAGAGGATAAGGAGGGTGCAGAAGAGGAAGGCTGAGTGAACCACTCAACCAAGTCTGGTGCGTCCTTTGACGTAATCGAACGCGCCTTCTGAAACTTTACACTTTGGCTTCGGCCTACTGCTCCTGCTCTACCCCTAGCACCCCTGCGTAAGTGTCTGCCTCTTCCTCTGCCTGTCATGTTTTTAAATTACCCTGTGACAAAAGTCTTTAGAGAATCGAAGTATATCTGGAAAAAGGTATATAACACCCCGCTTCAATCTGTGGTATTGGGGGGCCACAGGTATATCACAACAGTTCTACAAATAATTGGCCAGTAACTGTTGTCACTGTGTGTAGCACAGTTAACACAGCAAAAGAGGCCACATTTTTGCAGGACTAAAATACAATCTTAGAAAAGTATAATGTTAAATAACACCCCACTTCAATATGTGGCATTGGGGGGCCACAGTTGTATCACACCAGTTGTTCAAACAATTGGCCAGGGAGTTTGGCACTGTGTGTATCAGACTTAACACAGCAAAAGAGGCAATATTGTTGCAGGACACAAATACACTTGTAAAAGTATACACAGATAAAACCCCGCTTCAATCTGTGGTATTGGGGGGCCACAGGTTTATTACACCAGTTCTACAAATAATTGGCCAGTAACTGTTGTCACTGTGTGTAGAACAGTTAACACAGCAAAAGAGGCCAAATTTTTGCAGGACTAAAATACAATCTTAGAAAAGTATACTGTTAAATAACACCCCACTTCAATATGTGGTATTGGGGGGGCCACTGGTCTATCACACCAGTTGTTCAAAAAATTGGCCAGGGAGTTTGGCACTGTGTGTAGCAGAGTTAACACAGCAAAAGAGGCAATATTGTTGCAAGACGCAAATACACTTGTAAAAAGTATACTCAGATAACACCCCACGTCAATATGTGGTATTGGAGGGGGGGCACTGGTCTATCACACTAGTTATAATACATTAAAAGTGCTTTTGACACTGTTTGTAGTATTGCTGCAGCAACACTCAGTCACCCCACCAGTTACAATGCTGCACAGTGCACAATACAAATCCACTATAATATGCTTTCTATATTACAAAGTATATTATACCGTGGATTACAACCCTATATAGTGCACTGCACACCAATACCAAAAAAATTCCAGCCCTTTAAATGACTTTTGTGGACATTAACAGAGTGATTTGTGTCACTGCAGATCTGTCCCTAGAGCACACTGGATACCTGTCCCTAAACTGAGCCGAAACTGTACACCTATACCAAATAAATACCAGCCCTTTAAATTTCTTTTGTGGACATTAACAGAGCGATTTGTGTCACTGACGATCTCTAACTGTCCCTAAAGCACAGACTGGATACCTGTCCCTAAACTCAAAAGAGACTGTAGTAGACCTATACCGAAATACCAGCCCTGAAAAGGACTTTTGTGGATCTTAACAGAGCTATTTGTGTCTGGCAATCTCTCCTTCATGAACACAGCAGACCTTTCCCTATGCTGACAAAAAGCAGAATGAGAAATTCTGGTCTATTTATAAAGGTAGGGGGCATGCCCATGTGCTGAAATGTTTCAATTGGCTGTCCCGTTCCACCTGACTGCTGTGTCTTGGGTCAAAGTTCTCCCCAATGTAAACTAATATGGCCGCCGCGAACAATGCCATGTGTTCGCAAAATCAGCGGGTATCGAACAAGCAAAATTGACTGACCGCCGGGCTAACTGCAAGGCCATCTCTGTTGTGCAATAGTCATCCCACCACGGGGGTCGCTATGACTTGGAGAGCTATTGCTGAAGACTCACCACTGCAGCTTTTTTCTTTCTATAGACTTGCCATGCAAATTTGCTTTAAATTGGAAAAATGTTAAACCGAACTTGTGCTTCAAGTGCTGTGCAAGTTTACAGCTTGCCAGTGAAAATGTGCAGCAAGTTAACAAGACTTTCAATTCAACACTGCCACACATTTGTGGCAAGTTATCCTTGCTATCTGGGCTTCCACACAGCTCACAGTAACAGAGCTGAGACTGTCAATCTGCTGGAGGTCCCTCCCTTATCACCTTTTTTCTCCTGGTGTCAGGACTTGTCAGAAGTGATTCATGCAGATAGCAGAGGAATGAAGCAGCAGACAGAAATAACACTTAGTGCTCCTAAATTGAAATAAGTACACACTATAGAAGAATATGCTTTGTTAGTATTTCATGTTTGAGGTTTACAACCATTTTAGACAATATACATGTTCTAAGATAAGGAGTATTAGAGGGGATATAGTTTTTGTTTACAGTGTGCCACATATATGCATCAATGGAGCAACAGTTCCAGGAAAAATACAGCTATGATAGATCTGTAGGAGCAACACTGAGGAAAACTGACAAATTTGAGCGGAAACTTCTGCTTGCTGAGCAAGCAGTTATAGTGGGTGTAAAGTCAGAAGGTTTTATAAATTAAAGCATTCTATACATTAAGATAAAAAAAACCTTCTGTGTGCAGCTTCCCCCTCTGCCCTCCTAATACTTTCCTGAACCCCATCTTTATCCAGTGATGTCCACGAATGCCTCAGACATGCAGGATTCTCTCTCCTGATTGTTGACCACAGCGGGAGCCACTGACACTGCTGCTGTGTCTCAGCCAAACTCATTTAGTCAATCAGGAAAGAGCGAGAGCGGGGGCCGAACGACAGCTCCATGTCTGAACGGATACACAGAGCTATGGCTCAGCTCAGGTGCCCCCATAGCAAGCTGCTTGCTGTGGGGGCACTCAACAAGAGGGAGGGGCCAGGTACTCCAGCCAGGGACCCGAGAAGAGGAGGATCGGCGCTCCCCTGTGCAAAACCACTGCACAGAGGAGGTAAGTATAACATGTTTGTTATTTTAAAAGAAAAAAAAAAAACTAGACTTTACAATCACTTTAATAGGGTGGATGTGGATGATGGAAGAGTTAGTCAGGATAATTAGCTAGGGAGTGCCTGTGCATAAGGGACTCTCAAGAGCTCTCAGAAAATGAAGGCTTGCCACTCTCACCTCTTAACTTATTTTGTTTCAGTGCTCAAATACAACAATGGTTCTGGAACCGTATCACTTGGCACAGAATTAGGTAGATGTTAAGCCAACTCTGCTGGCATATTAACAGAGGAGGACTGTGCAGCAAACAGGATCTCAGGAAGACTGGTCAACAGACAGGTCTTGACAGAGGTAGAGTGATCAGCCCACATTACTTCACATAGACAATTTGTACATCAGATGGGATCTTCACAAATGTAGGCTAGACAGCAGAAAGGATCTTGGCAGAGGTATGCTAGATAAGAATGCAGGATTGTGACAGAAGCAAACTGGACAGTGTACCACATTTTAGAACCAGTAAAGTAGGTTATAGATTGGGTCCCTTTAAATAGTATAAAGATTGATATAGAGATTATATATATATATATATATATATATATATATATATATATATACTGTTTTCTTGTTAAGATCTTTAAGAAGCTCCGAAAACTAAAATTCTATAACTGAATAGATGGATACATATTTATTAGCTAAAAACTTTTAAAACAACTTTATACTTCTTTCTTATCAGGGTGAAGGCGAATTAATTCATTAATGGGAATTAATTCATTAAGGAAGTCTGGATGGTTTTAAATGTGTTCTGGTAGTTATGTTAGTGTTCTTTATCCAATTTAAAGTGCAAGCAGTGTGTACCTCAAATAAAATTATGATAATGCCATTAAATAAACATTTTTGGTAAAATTCAAATAATTTAAAATATTTAGACACAAACAGCGTGCATAATTGTTGACTTGTTGTGAAAACAAATAATAAATGGGTGACACTGGTGATGGTGCTGTGAAATATTAATAATAATTAATATTAATAAAATATTTATAAAACATATGCAATAAAAAGATGTATCCACAACGTTAATTGTGCAACAAGTGAGAATAGTCCGTGAAATTAAATGAGTTCTTCAAGGTGATTTTGTGCTCCAAATGTGCTCTTGATAAAATAAGCAATCTCTGCCTCTTACCAGATGGCTTTAGGTCGCCAGGACCTAAATCACTTTTGATCCCTTTATAGAATGGATCAGTCCTACACCGAACTCCTTCACTCCTCTTTCTGGATCTCACTCAGGTGTATATAGGAAAAATAGTGGGGAAGCCAAATATAGTATAATACAGTTTTTTTATTTTTTAAAATAAATGTAAAAATAAGAAATGGCTGCTTACAAGAAGTAGTGCCTTTCCTGGCACTAGGTGAAACTGCTGTTTGTATGTAAAAGGGTCTGTTTCTGGTGCTCTGTTTGTTTGTCCAGAGACTCCTCTACAGCCCTGGTAGCGTGGTAGCAGCTGCGGCGTGCGCTTCAAGCAGGAAGGATATGACGTCGCTGGGTCTATATGTTTCCGAGTATCAGTAAGGACCGCAATGCATTTCGCGTCTCAATCTCACGTCATCATTTAGCCTACTGAATCCCGGAGGCTATATATAGAGCTGACTACATGGCCATTGGTTGGGTGAACTTGGAAGATCCTCCCACTCGTTTTTCATTGTGTGTGTGTGTGCACACTGGCCATTAGAAAGTGCTGTCATTGATCCTGATCACTATTAGTTTATTTATGACACATAAAATCTATGTTCAGCTGCATCGTAAAAAACTGTTTTTGTTTCCAAAAATGCGCTGTTGTATGTATATAAAAACTTTTTTAATCGGTATATAAAAAATTCAAAAAAACATTTTTTAAAACAATTTTCTTCTTTTATCGATATATTGGATGAAAATTGGTACATGTATGGTCAAAATATTTTGTATTGGGAGATATACTGGGGAAAGGGGAATGACAGGGAGAGAGGGGGGTGACAGGGGGAGAGGGGGGTGACAGGGAGAGAGGGGGGTGACAGGGGGAGAGGGGGGTGACAGGGAGAGAATGCTTCTGGTACCTGAGAGGCCAGCCAGGGCAGGTCTTCCGTCAGTGCAGAGAGAGAGTGCATTCATCCACCAGCCTGGAGCTGCCTAGGAGCCGACTTATGAGGACATGTGGGCGGAGCCCTGTGACGAGGGGAGCCGCCCATCGCACCGAGCTCCGACACAGACTGTCATCTCCTGCCTGGCCCTGGACACACAGAGAGCTCCAGGCGGCTTCCGGGATTGGAGCGGGGGGCGCCGGCTGAACGGAGGAGCGGTAAGTCACTGCGTCTGCTACACTACACTACACTGCCAGGTATTTTGCGCCCCTCCCCCTCGGCCTGCGCCCCTGGCGTGCGCCGTTCTGGCCAACCCCACGGTACGCCCCTGCCTAGTTGCATTACCTTTAATCCAGTTTATTTAAATAAGAGAGTATACACATCATACTCACAAATGGATGTAAAACACAAGCAAGGTATGCAATAATAGGTCCAACAGGAATGTCCACTGAGCCTCCAAACCTCCAAAAACAGCTGTTTTTTTCTGTGTAGGATCCTCCTAGGTAGGTGCTAGAGAGTGAGTATAGTTTTTGACTGTCTGCCTATCAGAGGAGCAGCAGGTAAATGTTATCTTGCTCTCTACTTAACAGGGAGAAGGATCTGGCTACCCTACTTTCTCTCTTCTGAAATCCCCACAATCATTCTTGGCGACTTCAACATCCCTATTAATACCAACACTCCTACCACTTCCAAACTTCTCAATCTAACCTCCTCCTTTGACCTGAAGCAATGGATACATGCTTCTACTCACTCTGAAGGCAATATCCTTGACCTTGTTTTCTCCCACCTATGCACCCCGCACAACTTTTCCAACAATCCTTCCCTCTCTCTGATCACTACCTTATTAGTTTCACTCTTTCCCTCTACTCCACCTCCTCTCCCTCCAGCTACCGTACAGTTACCCGCAGAAACCTACGCCATCTCAACCCTTCTCTTCTCTACTCTGCTACCGACCACCTCTATGACAAAATCGCATCCCTGTCCTGCACCAACCTAGCCACTTCTGTCTACAACACTTCACTCTTAGCCTCCCTGGACACATTGGCCCCCCTCACCACACACCGAATCAGGCCCAGACCCCTTCAACCTTGGCAAACCGATAACACTAGAAGTCTGAAAAAGCATAGCCGTGCTCTTGAGCGCCTATGGCGTAAGACTCGGTCTCAGAATGATTTCAACCAATATAAATCCGCCCTCCAAAAATACAATTCCAGTCTCCACACTGCCAAACAGACCTATTTTATCACTCTCATTAACAGCCTATCATCACGCCCCCGGCAACTCTTCGCTACCTTTAACTCTCTACTCCGTCCTCCACTACCCCCTCCCACCAACTCACTCACTGCCCAGGAGATTGCCAACCACTTCAAACAGAGGATTGACACAATTCGTAAGGAGATCGTTGCTGTTCAGATACCTTCCTCCATGCCTTATGCTTCACGCCCACAAGTGCGATCATTACTTCCCTCATTCAACCCCGCCACTACAGACGAGGTTGCTAAACTACTTGCTAACGTCCACTTAACAACCTGCCCTCTGGATCCTGTTCCCTCGCAAATGCTACGTTCACCTTCTGGCCCTATTCTACACTCTCTAACCCACATCTTCAATCTCTCTCTCTCTTCTGGCATCTTCCCCAACTCTCTAAAACATGCACTAGTCAGCCCCATACTTAAAAAGCCCTCACTGGACCCAACCGATCTGAACAACCTACGCCCTATTTCCTTGCTCCCCTTTTCATCCAAACTCCTCGAACGTCTAGTCTACAACCAACTGTGTGACCACCTTGCCGAGAATAGCCTCCTTGATCCCCTTCAGTCTGGATTTCGGCCTCAACACTCCACTGAAACTGCACTCCTAAAGCTGACAAACGATCTGCTAACGGCCAAAACCAATGGACAGTATTCTGTACTCCTACTTCTGGACCTTTCTGCTGCCTTTGATACGGTTGACCATCCCCTCCTCCTCAAAAAACTCCATGCCTTTGGTCTCCGTGACTGTACTCTTAACTGGTTATCTTCCTACTTATCTAACCGCACCTTTAGCGTTACCTACAATTCTACTTCCTCCTCTCCTCTTCCCTTCTCTGTTGGAGTTCCCCAAGGCTCTGTTCTTGGACCCCTCCTATTTTCAATCTACACCTCCTCTCTAGGTCAGTTGATAGCCTCCCACGGCTTCCAATACCACCTCTACGTTGACGATACCCAAATCTACCTATCCACTCCTCAGCTCTCTACCTCAGTCTCCTCAGGTATCACTAATTTACTATCAGATATATCGGTCTGGATGTCTCACGACTTCCTCAAACTCAATCCATCCAAAACCGAGCTTATAATTTTTCCTCCACCTCGTGCCCCTTCCCCTGATTTCTCCGTCAATATCAATGGCATTACCATCAGCCCATCCCCACATGCCAAGGTCTTAGGTGTTGTCCTGGACTCTGAACTCTCCTTCAAACCCCACATCCAATCGCTGTCCAAATCTTGCCGCCTCAACCTCCGCAACATCTCCAAAATACGCCCCTTTCTAACCAAAGACACAACAAAACTCCTAGTTCACTCCCTGGTCATCTTGAGCCTCGACTACTGCAATTCCCTTCTCATTGGCTTACCTTTACACAGGCTATCCCCCCTTCAATCCATCATGAATGCTGCCGCCAGACTCATCCACCTCACCAATCGCTCAGTGTCCGCTGCTCCTCTCTGTCAAGCCCTCCACTGGCTTCCGCTCACCCAACAAATTAAATTCAAAATACTTACAACATCTTACAAAGCAATCCACAGCCTAGCCCCCAGCTACATCACCAGCCTCATCTCAAAATACCAACCTAATCGCTCTCTTCGTTCCTCTCAAAACCTCCTGCTCTCTAGCTCACTCATCACCTCCTCCCATGCTCGCCTCCAGGACTTTTCCAGAGCCTCTCCAATCCTATGGAACTCCTTACCCTTATCTGTCCGATTATCCCCCACTCTATTAGCTTTTAGGCGATCTCTGAAAACCCTCCTTTTCAGAGAAGCCTATCCTACCAACCCCTAACAAATGTACCTCCTTTTTCTCCATCAACCCATCCCCCACGGTTATTGCCTTTTGTTTCACTTGACCCTCCCTTCTAGATTGTAAGCTCTAACGAGCAGGGCCCTCTAGTTCCTCCTGTTTTGAACTGTATTGTAACTGTATTGTCTTCCTTCACATTGTAAAGCGCTGCGCAAACTGTTGGCGCTATATAAATCCTGTATAATAAAAATAATAATAATCTGTGAGTTAGGTCTGCTCAATCTGCTCAGTGTGTGATTCGTGTGGTTTGGGGGAGTTTCCTTACTGGTCCAATGGGGAGGCACATTAGACAGTGGAGGAAACCTGACAAATGGGCACACAGGCTTTGATACAGCCCCAGTGATTGGCACAGACTGGTTGTCTCTGTGCATTGTGGGGTGTAGTATAAAAGCCAAGAGCACATGTGCTCTGGGTCTTTGGCTGGTGAGCAGAGTCCCGTAAGGAGGGTAGCGGCTGCCTCCTCTTCTGCAGTGGTTGGTGTATGGTCACAGGCAGTCGGCCTGGTGAGCCAGAAGTGAGGAGCGAAGCCCAGGTCCAGAAGAGCTAACTAAGAGGAGTTGAGACACTGGAGAACCTGAAAAGCAGTATCATGAGTACAAGGGATCGTTTCTAAGGGCCTGACCAGGAAGGGGGCCACTCTGGAGTAGAGTAGTCAGAGGATGGGTGTCAGCTGGTGGATAGAAAGGGAGTGCTAGTCGAGTATCCTGGAGATAAGTGCTAATCAAGTGTCTATTCAGGAACTTTACCTCAGATTCATCTAGTGGCAGGATGAAGCTGCGCTCTCAGATATAAGTCCTCAGCAATGTGAATAGTTTTGAAGTATACCACTCATCCCTTCTCCCATCCCCATATAAAATAAAACAACAAAAACAACAACCCCTAGACTGTTCATTGACTGAGCCAGAAAGTAAAGTGTTAAGATCCTGTCTGCAGTTGCTACCGGTAACCCAGGGGGACCTGAAAGGTGAGAAATGCAGCAGCCCTCAAAGGGGCAGTGCTACATCTGCATCAAAAACACATGGATAGTGGGTTATATGGTTTTCAATGGCAGAGTTCACACCAGTTTGGTCAGTTCCAGTGCGTTCCAGTACCATAAAAAAAAGTAGAACATGCTGCATTTTTCCTGCACTGGACTACTGGAATATGGTAAAATGCATTTGCATCAAAAATGCACCTAAATGCACCAAAATTGCTCTGGAACACACATGACCTTATTTAAGGTTAAGAAAAAAGAGGGGGGAAAAATGCACTGTACTGCATGACAAATGCACCAATAAAGCATAAAAAATGCACTGAAACGCATATACAAACATGAAAAAATGTGCATGTACAAAGCATCTGGAACGTATTGAACTGCGTTTCTATGGCCCCTAGAACATTTACTCCAGAACTCTCCGATCCGTGCCTCTAGAATACTGTTCTCAGCTAGCAGTTGGCATGGGTTCTGTGTAAAGCATCTCTTTGTCTAAAAACCATACATTTCCCATGATCTTAAAAGGAAAGAGAGGGTCCTATATTTATATGACAGCTTTAAAGTGTTTTATTAATAGCAAACGTTATTGTCATGCCCATAGGTTTATATTATAATACAGTAAATGAGGAATAATATTGTGCAAAACGCATAGCAGCTGTTCAGAAATCTCTAAACTCTACTGACTACAGTAGGCACCAGTCTGACTGTATTTAATTTTGCAATTTTCTGGACTAAAATCACATGAGAATCATCACTTCTTTGAAATACATTTCTTTAGTGGGAGCTGCTACTCACTTACTGTAGGCTGCAGACATCTGCATTACAAGCAAAAACATAACAAAAAAAAAAAAAACACATCTCACCTAATTTTTATCCAAATTCCAGTAATTGATATATAATAACTAGGAAAAGGGATATTTTTTCTACCCATCTAACTTTCTATTTACATGCAAAAACTTTGCAGTACATCTCAGAAATGACTAACCTAAATCAGTAGGCGCACACTGCTACACACAAACACTGCACTTATATTGTTCAGTCTGCCAAAAAGTGGTAACTGTAATATATAGTACATTCATATTAAATTTAGAATTATTTTATTGAAGATCCTTTGGTCCTTTTAGATAACGTAAATTTTAAAAATGTGTTAAAAATGTAAACACATGAATTATTAGGCATTTTGGTTTAGCATAATGTATGTAATGTTTGCATCCAAGACAAAACAAACTGCATATATATATATATATATATATATATATATATATATATATATATATATATATATATACATATATATAGTATACACAGTATACACATTATATATACATATTCTAGTTTGTGCAGACTACTTCTGCAGATCATCCTGTGATAGTTTTTTTTTTTTTAAGTGCTCACATGTCTTGTTTCTCTTCTATTGTCCTCAATATATACAGTATGATTACTTCATCTGTTTGCAGAACTAGGAATTTAATTTGCTGCCTATGTTTTTGCTGTTTGCTTCCAGTGTTTATTTTTATAATTTACCTTTTAGCTCTAGCTTTAAGAACCTCTTTACACAATGATTGCAAGAACAGAGTGCATGTAGGAGTTGATGTTGGGAATGATGCTTTATCAGTAACTAGCTATATTAAATAAACATTGCAGGACAACCATTAAAAAGAACAATTTGGATGTTAGTTAATGTTGTGTGTTTTGAGTTTCTTAGTATCTAGCTTACACTTGCACTTTAAAGCCCAGCTCAATGCAAAACTTTTTTTAGTTTTTGATGTAATGAAGAGATTTCTGTAACTTTGTGAAATATTTATTGATGTGACTGTTTGAGTTTCCCCTTGCTGTATGTAGATTTTATGGTTGTCATAAAAGAAAGAGAAAATCAAGGAGGACACAAACAGCAAGAAAGATACATATAGGATAGCAGGCGGGAATTCTTTCAATCAATAAAATTTTAACATTAAATATATATCTACCCAACAACACACATATATTATATATATATATATATATATATATTTTATTATTTAAATTAAATTAAACACAGACCCTGGATTGGATAAATAAGGTAGTGGCCGTTTATTAATGGTTTCAAAGTTAATTAAAACACTCACAAAATGTTTTATTAACCACTTGCCGACCGCCGCACGACTATCTACGTCGGCGGTCAGCCCCTCACAGGCAAACTAACGTAGGGCTACGTTGCTTGCTTGTAAGGGTCGAGGGAGCGAGCGCGCGCCCCCGGAGGCGCGCTCCCGCTCCCGCGTGGTCACGGACCCCCCCGCGCATGTGACCAGCGGACCCGATGTCCGCCGGCCACTCGGCGATCGGCGGGGGAGAGGGAGAATGTCAGGCAGCTTGTGTAAACAAACTGCCTGTCATTCTCCTCGCTGCAAAGACACTGCTAAAACGGATCTAGTATGTAGATCCGTTGATCAGTGTCCTTACAGCTAGAGCCACAGCCAATCACAGTAGAAACCACGCCCCTAGGGACACACACAGCCCCTCCCTTCCAAATAAAGTTAACCCCTTCACTACCAGTGTATTTTTACAGTAACAGTGCATATGTATAGCACTGATTACTGTAGAAATGTCACTGGTAACCCCAAAAGTGTCAAAAATGTCAGTCAAGGGTCCGATCTGTCCGCCGCAATGTCGCAGTACCGCAAAAAAAATCGCAGATCGCCGCCATTACGCGTTAAAAAAAAAAACAACAAAAATGACAAAAATCTTTCCCTTTGTTAGTAAACGCGATAACTTTTGTGCAAACCAATCAAAATACGCTTTTTGCGATTTTTTTTTACCAAACATAGGTAGCATAAAACAAATTGGCCGAAAATTTTTAAAAATTTTGATTTTTACATTTTTTTTGGGGGGAATTTCATATAAAAAAATGTGAAAAATATTGCTATTTTTGCAAAATTGGCGCTCTTTTTTTGTTTATAGCGCGTGATCAAAAAATCGCACAGGTGATCAAATACCACCAAAAGAAAGCTCTGTTTGTGGGAAAAAAAGGACGTCAAATTCGTTTAGGTACAGCGTCGCACGACCGCGCAATTGTCCGTTAAATTCACGCAGTGCCGAATCGCAAAATACCCCCTGGTCGGAATGGGGGTAAAATCTTCTGGGGCTTAAGTGGTTAAACAACAAAACTTTAAATGAAAAGGCCAACCTAGTCACTATGACTCAGGTTGTCTCAGCATTAAATTACTCAAATATATTTTTCCAAAATATAAACAATAACATAAAAACATGTTAGACAGAACAGAAAAAAGGGAAATCTGTATAGAAACACAGACCTAATTTAACCATTTCAGCCCTGGAAGGTTTTACCCCCTAATGACCAGGCCATTTTTTGCGATACGGCACTGCATTGCTTTAATTGACAATTGCACAGTCGTACGATGCAGTACCCATAAAAAATCCTCCTAAAAAAAAAAATGTCCCTTTTTTTCCCCACAAATAGAGGTTGGGATTTTTTGGTTTATTTGACCACCTCTGTAAATTTTTTTTTTTTTTGCACTATAAACAAAAAAAAGACCGACAATTTTGAAAAAAAAAAAAAAAAAAACAATATTTTTTACTTTCTGCTATAAAACACATCCAGTAAAAACATGTAAAAAAAATCAAATTTCTTCATCAATTTAGGCCAATATGTATTCTGCTACATGTTTTTGGTAAAAAAAAAAAAAAATCCCAATAAGCTTATTTTGATTGGTTTGCACAAAATTTTTTATGTCTGCAAACTTTGGGACAGATTTATGCCCTTTTAATTTTTTTTTTTACTATTAATGGTGGCGATAAACGATTTTTAGTGGGACTACGCCATTGCGGTGGACAAATCTAACACTAAGTGACACATTTTGGGGACCAGTGACACCAGTACAGTGATCAGTGCTAAAAAAAGGGAAGGGGTTAACACCAGGGGCAGTCAAAGGGTTAAGTGTGCTCCTAGGGAGTGCTTTCTAACTGTGGGGGGGAATGAATGCACTAGAGGGAAACAGAGATCTGTGTTTCTGCTTAGCAGAAACACAAGGTCTCCATTCTCCTCTTTGACAAAACAGCGGTCTGCCTTGTTTACATAGGAAGACTGCCGTTCTGCCTCTCCCCAGAACGATCGGTGGGACCCGGTGATTGGCTCCCACTGTGTCCAATCACAGCAGGAGCGGGGCTCCGGCAGCGTTCGTGCCCCAGATCTCATGCACCAAATCATGTACATGTACGTGATTTTTCGCAGCTGGGCCGCCCTCCCGCAGTATATATGTGGCAGGCGGTCCAGAAGTGGTTAAAGCAGAACGTTGCTCTCTCAATCAACATTGACTATTTTTATTCTGTATGCTGCTTGCCTTAGTAAATAGAAATATACAGTATATTATATTTACTTGTTTTAAACTTTTCTTTGACATTTCTTCAGTTGCTTCCTGGTTTCCAGGCCTACGCAAATGATGTTATACATCCCAGGAGTCTTCAGGGGGGGTGGAGGGGTTTTCTCAGATAACTAAAGATGCTTGCATGCCTGAGCTAGAGGAGATGGATTCCAGTAAACACTACAAGAATCATCTGCCCTTACTCATGCCGGGTAACGTAGCAAGGTGGCCCCGCCCCTTGCCTATATAAGAACTTTAGAACCAGGTAGGAGGCAGGTGGCGGGAGGGATGTGATACCCATTCACCTTACGGAAGGGTCCAGGGATCTGGGGGCCCCTTCCATGTTCTGATAAGCCCCCCCGCCCGCAGATCCCAAAAACCACAGCCCAGGGTTGTTTGGAAGAGGCCCTTGTCCCCATCAAAATAGGAACAAGGTGCTTTGCAGTGGGGGCACAGATCCCCCCCCTGCCCGAAAGCACCCACCCCCCCATGTTGAGGGAATGTTGTCTGGTATGGTTCAGTAAGGGGGGCGCTTGCTCGTCCCCTCCCCTTTCCTGACCTGCCATGCTGCATGCTCGGATAAGGGTCTGCTATTGATTCTAGGGGGTACCCAATGCCATTTTTTATTTATATTGTGGCGTGAGGTTCCCCTTAAAATCCATACCAGACCCAAAGGGCCTGGTATGGACTGGGGGGGGGGGACCTTACACCATTTTTCTTTTTAATTTTTCTATTGCCGAGCAATTGCCGGCATTCTTTTCTTTACATTCATTTGTCAGTGGGGAAGCCTGCTGACAGATGATGAGTCATGGTTGTTAAGGACGTGGGCAGCCAGCTTTCCGGCCCACTTTTTAACAGCTAGCTATTTCTTCACACAGAATTCGAATCGGTCAAAAAGTTCTGAAAATCGGAATTCGTTAGAAAACGAACAAACACAACAAGTTTTAACCACTTGCCGACTGCCTAACGCCGATCTACGTCGGCAGTCAGCCGCTCACAGGCAAAGTGACGTAGGGCTACGTCACTAGCTTGTGAGGGTCTAGGGAGCGAGCGCGCGCCCCCGGAGGCGCGCTCCCGCTCCCGCGTGGTCACGGACCCCCCCGTGCGTGTGACCGGTGGACCCGATGTCCGCCGGTCACTCGGCGATCGGCGGGGGAGAGGGAGAATGTCAGGCAGCTTGTGTAAACAAGCTGCCTGTCATTCTCCTTGCTGTTAGGATACTGATCACTCGGATCTAGTATGTAGATCCATTGATCAGTGTCCATACAGCTCAAGCCCCAGCCAATCACAGTAGAAAGCACGCCCCTAGGGATACACACAGCCCCTCCCTCCCAAATAAAGTTAACCCCTTCACTACCAGTGTATTTTTACAGTAACAGTGCATATATATAGCACTGATTACTGTAGAAATGTCACTGGTAACCCCAAAAGTGTCAAAAATGTCAGTCAAGGGTCCGATCTGTCCGCCCCAATGTCGCAGTACCGCAAAAAAAATCGCAGATCGCCGCCATTACACGTTAAAAAAAAAAACAACAAAAATGACAGAAATCTTTCCCTTTGTTAGTAAACGCGATAACTTTTGCGCAAACCAATCAAAATACGCTTTTTGCGATTTTTTTTACCAAACATAGGTAGCATAAAACAACTTGGCCGAAAAAGTAAAAAAATTTTGATTTTTAAATTTTTTTTTTGGGGAATTTCATATAAAAAAATGTGAAAAATATTGCTATTTTTGCAAAATTGACGCTCTTTTTTTGTTTATAGCGCGTGATCAAAAAATCGCACAGGTGATCAAATACCACCAAAAGAAAGCTCTGTTTGTGGGAAAAAAAGGACGCCAAATTCGTTTAGGTACAGCGTCGCACGACCGCGCAATTTGCCGAATCGCAAAATACCCCCTGGTCGGAATGGGGGTAAAATCTTCCGGGGCTTAAGTGGTTAATAGATTTCAACTAAATTATTTACCATTCCTTACAATTTTTTTTGGAGATTCGGATACATTCGAATATCCGTTACTATTTCATTTGAAGATTCGGATACAACCGAATCTCCGAATAATGGAAAATTCATCCGAATTAACATTCGGAACGAAACAAATTGCACATGTCTAGATGATGACTCTAATTGGCTATTAAAGATTTTTTACAATGCTCAATGTACAATAAGCTGCTTGATGTGAGAGAAGAATGCAGAGTTGACCTTTTCAGTGTGTTGCTGCTCCTTAAAGTGGAACTGAAGGGTTAATACTCAGCGGTCCAACAGTCCCTTACTAGCACTGGCATCATCTTTTGCCTTCAGGCCACTTTATTGGCCAGAGCTGAATGTTGTTACTCTTGTATATGCTATAGAGGCCGTCATCCCAGCACTCAGAAACTGGCCCAGAGCTGTAAGATGAGTTGCATATGCCAGGGTTTCTCAACCAGTGTGCCGTGAAGGGTTCCCAAGTGTGCCGCGGCAAAATGACCCCCAAACTATGCATTAACTAATCTGCTCTTTATTGATTGCTGGCTGGTCAGTTGATACAGCTGTCTAATACTCGCTTCCCGCTGCCACAGGCACTCTGGAAGCTGTGTGGGCCTCCCGACACACGTCCTGCCAACCGATGACGTCATCGGTTGCTATGGGAGGGGCGGGCACACAAGCAAGGGCTTGCTGGACAATATTCTGCTTACAGATTTTTTTTTTTCTTTTTGTATTCTACTTGCATGCCTGCTGCAGTTTTGTCTGTGTGCATATATACATGTCTGTATGTGTGTGTGTGTGGTGTATGTATGTTACCTTTAATCCTGACCCCCCCCCCCCCTCCCTTTATCCTGTACCATCAGAAATGCTTTTTTAGAGATTCCTGTACCATCAGAAATGCTTTTTTTTTTTTTAGGGCTTGTCTGTGATAGCAGCAAGGACTGCTGCTCCTCTGAAAAGCAATCCATTCTCTACATCAGTGAGGGATCTGCTTGCATACTGAATAGGCCTGTAATCGCCTGTGCATTGTCTCTGAACCAAGATGGCGCCTAACCCCACAGGGCTAGCATCGACAATAACTTGGGTGTGTGCAGTAGGATTGAAATAAGCCAAAGTTGTGGCGCAAGTCAGCCGTCTCTTAAGTTCATCAAATGCACCTTGTTCCAAAAAGCCCCACTTCCAAGGGACTGCTTTGCGAGTCAACACTCTCAAAGGTTCACTGACAGTCGCCATATCTGGAATAAACTTGGCACAGTAATTCACTAGCCCAAGAAAACTGCGTACTTCTGCAGGGTTTTCAGGATTTCTGGCATCAGACACAGCTTTAATTTTACAGTCCTCCGGACCAATGCCCCTGTTAGACAGCACATGGCCCATAAAAGTCATTTTATTCATTTGAAATGTGTACTTCTTCTCATTTAATGTTAACCCTTTCTGCTTCAAGCGATTTAGCACTGCACGGAGACATTCATCGTGCTCCTGTGTGTTTGTTCCCCACACAATTATATCATCAGAAATGTTATGCGTGCCTTCACAACCATGTAGCACTTGCTGAATCACATGTTGATAGGCCTCCGGTGCGGACGATACGCCAAACATCAACCTCTTGTATCTAAAAAGACCTTTATGGCTTGCAAATGTAGTGATGACTCTAGATGCTGGGGTCAATTCAATCTGATGATAACCCCATTTCAAATCCAGTTTACTGAAGACACTTGCCCCATTCATTGCATGTAGAACATCTTCAATAGTGGGAATTGGATGTCTCTCTCTCTGCACAGCTTGGTTAGCACATCTCATGTCCACACAAATCCGAATATCTGTGCCCTTTGGTACAACAACTAACGGCGATACCCACGGAGTGGGTCCTTCCACAGGTTCAATAATGTCAAGGTCTAGCAGCTCTGCCAGTTTGTGAACAGGTGATCTCAGGCTATAAGGAAGTCTGCGTACTGGCTGTGCAATAGGCTTTACATGTGGATCAATGTGAAGCTCCAACTGAAAATCCTTTAATTTTCCAAACCCAGAGAAGCAATCTTTAAATTCCTCTTTCAATGCAGAAATAGCAGGAGACACCATATTCACTCTTGCGCTGCCTACATCACGGCCAATCTTTAACACCCCTAGTGCCATTGCGGTTTGACGACCAAGCAGAGGCGACCCTGTGCCATCTACAACATAGAATTCGGTCTGCAATGGAGGACCAGTCTCATGTGTTTGAACAGAGGTATAAAATTTGCCTTTAAGTTGCAGTGGTGTACTGGAGCCATAAGTATAAATCTGTTTAGTAGTGTTACACAATTTAAGGTGATTTTCTCTGCCATTAAGACTGTGCCAAGAAGCCAAGTCCATAACATTGCATGTAGCTCCAGAGTCAATCAGCACTGACACATCTGTATTTCCAATCTTAATGGTTAATGTCCCGGCTTGCAGAGAACACAGGGAGAATATAAATTCACATTCAGGAGCACTCTCTTTATCCTCAGCTATAACATTTACTTGTGCAGATTGTCCTTTGGTTTTGTTATCTCTGGTTGTACTTCTACACACAGCTGCAAAATGACCTGTCTTTCCACAAGCATAGCACATTTTATTCTGTACCACAGTGCAGTCCTGACTTGTGTGTCCCACCCTGCCACATTTACTGCAGGTGATATGTAAAGTCCTCTTTGGAAAACTCTCTTTCCTACTCCAGATATTCCTATTATTATAGGTAGGTTTGGAGACTGTATTGACAGATGCAGTGTTCTTGGTTTCAATATGCAGAGCCTGGAGCTCAGACAGTTCAATGGCTCTTGCAATCTCCTGCAGACTAGTAAGTGTGAGACTAGGTTCTCTCAATAATCTCCTCCTGAGGTGCACAGATGTGCATTTCTCTATGACTTGATCTCTGATTATCTCCTCAGTTACAGTCCCAAAATCACAAGACTTTGCCAGATATTTCAGCCTAGTCACATAACTGTCTGTGGTTTCTCCCAGTTCTTGCACAGCCTGTCTAAATTTATATCTTTCATAGGGAATATTTTTCTTTGGCTCAAAGTACTCACTCAGTCTATTCATGGCTGTCTCATAGTCTGAATCTTCCCCTGTTGCTCCCAGGGTTTCAAAAATGTCCTGAACTTGAGGTCCAGCTAGATGCAGCAGCATGGCTCTCTTCTGAGCAGGTGCAGTCACTCCTGTGGCTATAACATAGAGCTGAAATCCCTTCTTCCACTTGTCCCAGCGCTGTGAGAGACTAGTGTGGTCTCCAGACACATCAAACGGTCCGATAGCCGGTAAATCCAGAAAGCTAGCCATCCTCGTCGCCAAAATGTAGTGTATTAACACAGACCAGGCTGTACAGGTTGCTTCTTTATTCACTGCACATCAGCATGCAACTAACTTCAGCCACACCCAACTCCCAGACATATATATAATTGTAACATTTTGCAGACAGCAACTTAACCCGTTGCTTACCATACTACAGGCAGGTAAGAGTATTTTATTGCAGAGGAGACATTGCATGTGTCTTCTGCAATAAAAGCCTACCTGCTCGCTGTTTGTAATAGTAGGACTTCAGTTCCACTGTAACCACTTGCCGACTGCCCACGCAGATTTACTACGTCAGGGCAGGTCGGCTGCGCATAATCGCGTAGATCTACGTGATTATGTAATGGAAAAAACTAGTGCTAATCACTAATGCACCCGCGCTAAGGACAAATAAATAGTGCCAAAAAGGACTATCCTCTATCCTCTATCTATTGATAAACCTTAGACCGTCAAAAATAAAGTGATTAAGAAATACTATTCCATCAAATGTGAATCAATAAATATATAAAACATGGAAATGATGTGGGTGTGTGAGCAGCACGTCAAAAGAGCATGATCCATGAAGAGCAAAACAGGGGGTATAGACCGCGCTCAAACAAATAGTCTATACCAAAAAAAAAAAAAGTGCATAAAGTGGGTATAAACCATGTACTGTATATCAATGGTCCCAATACAACTTGACCAAAGTATCTGTGACAAAACACATGAATTCAATAAATAATTGTGAGTCTCTATATTGTGGATAATAGTAAAAAAGTCCCAATTCCTAGGTGAAACCAATGTTCTTTCCTTGGACAAAATCACCTGTGCTATTGCAGGTAAGTGCAGCCTCCACCAGGTAAACTTCCACCAGGGCTTGTGACACACACTAGCTACTTACCAGAATGATTTCACCCCTATTACAAGCAGTCAAATCAAGCCATGCAATGAATGGGCGATCCTCTTGGAACTTTATCACCAGGTAAAAACATAGATGTCTCAGCGATCCGTATTCAAGCAGGCAAGTTATATGGTAGAAGAGACAACAAGGGAAACCTCATGGTGTAGTATGTAGAATTCCGGTTTTATTAAACATAGTAAAACTTACAATTGAGCAGACCACGTTAATCCGGTCATCCGTGTTCTAAGGCAAAAATCCCGAGCAGGGGACGCCACTTCTGAGTTCCACCTGCGCTCCGGATGCCGGAACTGGCGTATAGCGATCTCACGTCCCGACACAATTGTTAAAGTAACGCAGTGCCAAATCGCAAAAAATGGCCTGGACATTAAGGGGGTAAAACAGCTGAAGTGGTTAAAGCAGCATTGAACACAAAAACAAAAATTTAATATACAGCAGCTTACCATTAGTTTCTTTTTTTTTTTTTCTTTTTTTCCCCTGAAGATTCATCCAGTCACACGCTTCCTGTCCTAGGGTAGACTGCAAAAACAGGGGGGTGCACCAGGCTAGCGCATTACCCGTGCGATAACTTTATTAATATAAACAAGTTCAGATGTATACTCCCAAACAGCAACATTAAATAGGCACATCAAAGTCCTGAAAAGTACTCCAAACAGCCTGGTCCACTGGACAAATCCCAAACATGAGAAGATGTTCCAAAAGGCTGACATGTTTCAAGTTAAATCCCCTCTTCCTCAGAATCAATTTTGGATAGTGCATAACTGATATTTATATATAGTAGTTGGAAGAATCACCTGATGCCCCAAAAGCAGGAGGCTCCTCCCATCCATAGGAGGGTAAAGTAGAACATAAATACAATAAACCCAGCCTCAAAAATATACACACAGGTGCAGAAACAGATCTCATATTACATAGCTTATATTGTTTTTACACATACAAGTATAACCTTTTTTTTTTTTTTTTTTCAAGAAAATAAACTTTTATTGAGCTTAAGAATCTCGTAGTACAAACAGTATAAAAGATAAAAAAATATGGCAGTAACATGATGTGCCACTACAGGTCAAGATATATAAATTCACATACAATCATGACATATTCAGAAGAAAATGCAACTGTATGGATTCATAAATTGTTCAAATACCAGAGCTCAAGCACAGTGTAATAGTTCAGGAAGTCAGAGCTATCCTAACAGAGGGAAAAGAAACCAAAAAATAAATAAAGAAAAAGGGAATGGGAAAGGGGAAACATTTCCACTGGAATAAACAGATAGTAACACAGTTAGCATTGGCAGACCAAGTAACATCTAACCCATCAAGAGCCTATCCATCACCAGCTGAGGTGGTGCCAGGGATGGGTCATCTAACCATGGTTGCCAAAGGGAATACACATTTTGTGTGCTCCTTACAATGTTGATAAGTCACTTTTTCTCTAATTAATAAGGTATTAACTTGTTCGACCCATTGTGCAACCGTTGGTACACGGGAGGTTATCCAGTATCTGGCTATCAATTTGCGGGCCAAATACAGCAGTCGAAGTACCGGCGTATGGGCATGTGGTGTCAAACTCTCTTCCTCCAGTGCACCAAGCAGACACACAACCGGGTCCCTAGGCAATCTAAAATCATAGACCCTGGATATAGAGTCAATGACCTCGTTCCAGTAACGGAACAACTTTGGACATCTCCAAATCATGTGAATAAGGGTGCCCTGATCCCTGTTACATTTAGGGCACACATCATTTTCCCTACGCCCCCATTTAAACAGCTGAACCGGAGTTCGGTAAGCCCTATCAAAGAGGAATAAGATTTTCTGCGATGCTGACACCGAGACCAATGGTATAGAGGAAAGACATAGTTCCCAGGTTTCTCCATCAATAGGGCCCAAGTCCCTCTCCCAGCCAGCCTGGGCCAGAAAAGAGGCCGGATCCTGTAAAGCAGGCAACAGAAAAAGATAAATGCGAGAGATCATACCTCGTTTGTCATTGGTCTTAAAAACATCTAATGTCAGGTTATGTTCAGTCAGCCTAAGTGGTACCGTCCTTGATTGGATTGCTATGGCGTGGCACAACTACAGGTATCGGAAAAAGTAATGCCTAGGGAGGTCAAACTCCTGTTGGAGTTCCTGAAAAGATTTCAGTATCCCCCCCCACTCCACCCCCTCCAACCGAAGCAACTCTAGGTATAACCTTGAACACGTCAATAGCCATACACTTAGAAAAACATTATATAAATAATTAATGTGTATGGTCAAAACATATACATTGCAGATTTTGAAGAGTTGGCATTGCTGTGCTGGGTTGTAGTACATGTAGGTGCAAATCCCATCAAAAGACACCAATTTTTAATCACCTCCATACTGGGCACTTTCACCCCCTTCCTTTCCAGACCAATGTTCAGCTTTAAGTGCTCTCACACTTTGAATGCCAATTACTCAGTCATGTTACACTGTACCCAAATGAAATTGAAATCCTTTTGTTCACACAAATAGAGCTTTCTTTTGGTGGTATTTATTCACCACTGGGTTTTTTTGCTTTTTATAAGTGAAAAAAAAGGAAAATTTTTGAAAAAAGAAAACAATATTTTTTACTTTCTGTTTTAAAAGAAATCCAATAAAATCAAATTTCGTCATAAATTTAGGCCAGAATGTATTCTGCTACATGTCTTTGGTAAAAAAAAAATCCTGACAAGTCTATGATAATAGGTTTGTGTGAAAGTTATAGAGCCTACAAGCTAGGCTACGTATTTTTTTTCCCACAAAATTGTCATATTAACAAGTTATTTCCTACACATGGCATTGATAAACTTGCAATTACACCCCAAAATATATTATGCTACTCCACCTGAGTATGGAAATACCACATGTGTGAGACTTTTCCGCAGCCTGGCCACATACAGAGGTCTATCAGAGTCTATAAGAGGCAGCAGTCTGCACATGTCCAAGATGGCTACCAACAGGAGGGCAAGGTAAGACCTTGATATTACCCTCCCCTCAACGGCCCCTCTTCTGCGGAGCAAAAAAAAAAAAACTGAGGAAAGCGAGCATGAAAAGCATGGAGAAGGGTGGGAGCATGAACATCAGCGAAGGGAACTCAGAAGCGCTCCTCAGGACCATAACCCTTCCAGTGCACTAAGTATTGAACCTGACCTCGGAACAGACGAGAATTCAAGATACTGCTAACCTCATACTCTTCATAATTGCCCACAGGAATAGGATGAGGACGGGGAAGTGAAGTATAGTGATTGCAAATCAGTGGCTTCAAAAGTGACATGTGAAAGACATTGGAGATATACGCATGCCAGGGGGAAGATCCAGAGCATAGGCCACCGGGTTCACCTTACCAAGAATGCGAAATGGCCCAGCAAAACGGTTTGCCAGTTTTGGAGTAGGCACCCTGAGGTTGAGATTATGGGTCGACGACTACACCCTCTCCCTGACCTGGTACGAAGGAGCAGATAAACGTCTCCTGTCAGCCTGGAGCTTCTGATACTGTGCAAAGATCCGTAAAGACTCAAGAGGAACGGAGAGCAAGAAGATGATCCTCCACAGCCCGGATGTCCTGTACCAAGAATGACTTGGGCAACACAGCGGGTTGGAACCCATAATTGGCCATGAACGGAGACATTCCGGAAGATGAGGTGATGACAGAGTTCCTGCCAAACTCCGCCCAGGGTAGTAGATCAACCCAATTGTCATGATGGTCAGAGATATAGCAGTGGGGAAATTGCTCCACAGCTTGGTTGGAACACTCAGTGGCACCATTGGACTGCGGATGGTAGGCTGAGAATAGGGAGAGTCGAATACCCAACTGGGAGCAAAAGGCGCGCCAGAACCTGGAGACAAACTGGCTTTCACGGTCTGAGACAATCTCTTTAGGCAATCCGTGTAACTGAAAGACTTCCCTGGCAAACACAAAGGCAAGCTCCTGGGCGGTAGGCAGCCACTTAAAAGGAACACAGTGGCACATCTTGGGGAACCGTTCAACAACCATGAGGATAACCGTGTAACCTCAAGATGCGGAAAGTTCCACAATAAAATCCATGGCCAGGTGAGACCAGGGACGCTCCCCATTGAGAATGGGATGCAGTAGGCCCAAGGGAAGGTGCAGAGGAGGAGATTTGTTTTGGGCACAGACCCAACAAGCAGCAACATACGCAGCAACACCAGTGCGGAGAGATAGCCGCCAGAACAGATGAGAAATAGCCCAGGACATTTGGTTCTTACCAGGGTGACCGGCAGTCTTAGAATTGTGGTATGTGCGCAACAGTCTGATGCGCAACCCCTCAGGTACAAAACATTTTCCAGCAGGTCTCTCTGTGGGAGCATCAGGTTGGGCAGCAAAGATCTGTTCCCCAAAAGGAGAGGTTAAGTTGGTACGGATGGCAGCCAGGATGATGGCCAAGAGCTCTCTGTCTCCAATCTCGTAATTGCATTCAGCTGCAGAGAACTTCTTGGAGTAGAACCCACAAGGAAGTACCATCAGGTGTCCGACGCTGAGACAGGAGGGCACCTACTCCCCTCTCAGACTCATCCACCTCTAGGTCAAAGGGCAAACCAGGATTGAGATGAGACAGAATGGGAGCCGAAGCGAAAGCAGACTTGAGGGCATTGAAAGCTTGGATGGCAGCAGGCGTCCAATTGTGGGAATCGCTGCCCTTCTTAGTAAGATCTGAGATAGGTTTGGCCAAATAAGAAAATTTCCTGATAAATTTACGATAATAGTTGGAAAACCCAAGGAAATGCTGAATGGAATGGAGACTATTGGGACGAGGCCATTGTAGAACAGCCGAAACCTTCTGAGGGTCCATGAAGAACCCCTCAGCTGAAATGATATAACCCAAGAAGGCATCCTGAGACAAGTGGAATTCACATTTCTCAAGCTTACAGAAAAGCCCATTCTCACATAAGCATTGCAGCACCCGTCTGACATCCAGGTAGTGTGATTCAATGGAGTCCGAGTAAATCAAGATGTCATCCAAATAGACCTCCAACATATCACGAAAGACATCATTGATGAACTCCTGGAAGAGAGAAGGCACATTGCACAAGCCAAAAGGCATCACCAGAGATTCATAATGACCAGTTCTGGTATTGAACGCAGTCTTCCACTCGTCGTCATCCTTAATCCTTACGAGGTTATACGCAGCCCTTAAGTCAAGCTTGGTAAAGACCGTTGCTCCCTTGAGGCGGTCAAACAATTCAGTAATCAACGGAATTGGGAATGCGTTCTTGACCGTGATGCGATTGAGGCCCCTATAATCAATGCAAGGTCTCAACTTGCACCCCTTTTCCTTTACAAATAAAAAACCGGCACCCGCTGGAGAAATGGACTTGCGAATGTGCCCCTGGACAAGCGCATTCGCAATGTACTCCTTCATGGCCTTATTCTTCGCCACTGAGAGAGGATAAACCCTGCCACGTGGGGGAAAGTCACCAGGTTTCAAGTCTATGGCACAATCAAACGGATGATTGGGAGGAAGAGTACCAGCGTGCACCTTGTCAAACACATCCTGATACTCCCGATATTCAGTAGGCAGCACTGAATCCGAGGAGGTACAAAGTACCTTAACAGGCCCATGGATACAAACAGTGCCACACTGTGGAGACCAAGAGAGGATCTGGACCGACTGCCAATCAAAGATCGGATTGTGTTTCTGAAGCCACTGGTAACCCAAAACAACGGGGTGGTGTGGGGACGATATAAGCTGGAAATAGGTCGACACCCTGTGAACAGCCCCTATCGTCATATCAACGGGAACAGTCTCGTGGGTAACCTGTGCTGATTGCAGGGGTCTGCCATCAATCGCCTCGATAACTAGTAGAGAAACACGAGGCTGCAAGGGTATGGAATTAGCAGCAGCAAATGTACTGTCAATAAAGTACCTGCTAGCACCGGATTTAACCAACGCCTAAGTAACCACGGAGTCCACTGCCCAGGAGAGGACCACTGTGATTAGCAGTTTATCTTTATGGGAAACAGGAGATGAGGAAATTCCACCTAAGATCTGTCCCCGACAGGACCTTAGGTGCGAGCGTTTCTCAGACGGGTAGGACAAGATTTCAGGATATGCCGACCAAGGCTGCAATACAGGCACCAGCCCTCCCTCCTTCTAAAGGCCCGCTCAGCCTTGGAAAGGCGAGTAAACCCTAGCTGCATGGGTATACAGCAAGATGCACCATCCCCAGGAGGTGAGGGAGGAATGGGCGGGGAAGAAAACGTATCAGTCAATCTGGTAGGAGGCCTCCACAGGCGCTCCTTAAACAATGGTCTCTCCCTGAGCCTGGTATCAATCAAAATCAGGAAGGAAATGGGAGCCTCAAGATGGTCAGGGAGATCCTTGGCCACAATCTCATCATTCAATGCATCAAAGAGACCATGAGAGAAGACAGCCACCAGAGCCTCATTATTCCAGCCTTCCTCTGCTGCCAGGGTATGAAATTTGATGGCATACTCGGCAACGGTTCGTATACCCTGTTGAATGGACAGGAGCAGCTTAGCAGCAGAGGCAGAGCGAGCAGGCACATCGAATGCCTCAAGAAAGGAGGCAACAAAACTCGGGTAATAGAGAATCACGGGATTATTGTTCTCCCATAAGGGATTCGCCCAGGCCAAGGCCTTGTCCGAGAGCAACAAGATTAGGAAGCCCACCTTGGACCTGTCAGATTCAAACACCTGAGGAACCATCTCAAAATAAATGCCCACTTGGTTTAGGAAGCCACTACATTGGCTCGGTTCACCCCCATAGTGCTGCAGGAGGGGGGCTGAACCAGTCATCCCTCTGGTAACAGCGACTTCAGCTGCAGGAGCGGCAAAAGGAGCAACAACAGGAGGAACCACTGGCCTAGCAGCACCAGGAGCAAGGTGTGCTGTGTGGGCAAGCAACGTCTGCAACACCTGAGCGAACTGACCCAAAAGGTGATCTGGTTGATCGAGCCTGGTAACCAGCATGGGAAACGTAGGAGCACCTGCATCGTCAGGATTCATGGCCATTGTTGTGTACTGTCAGCAAACCAGACCACATGGGAATGCTGGTAAAATTAAGCAGTTTATTGGAGGAAATGACACTAATAATAATAATCGCATAGCAACAGTGAGGAAATGAGAGTAGGAACAAGCCGAGGTCGGATCCAGAAGTGGGTAGTCTGCCGAAGCCGGGTCGTCTGCCAAAGCCAGGTCATCAGCCGATGCCAGGTCAAGAGCCTGGAGAGTTGTCAGCTGATGCTTGGTCGAGAGCCAGGAGATTCGTCAGCCAATGCCAGGTTGAGAGCCAGGACAGTTGTCAGCCAAGCCAGGTCATGCACGGAGGAAAACAGAGATCAAAAGACTGCTAGCAGAGATGCACCTTGGAGCACAAACACAAGCACAATGATAGCAATCCAGCAGGTGATAGATATAGTCAGGAGTGTGACATCATCAATGTGCGACGCCCAGGTAGCAGGAAGTGATGATTCAATCAGGGTCTATAAGAGGCAGCAGTCTGCACATGTTCAATATGGCTGCCAACAGGAGGGCAAGGTAAGACCTTGACATAAACTCACTAGTTCCCGTCTGGCACCACAGATCCGCTCTCCTTCTCCTCACTGACAGGCTCTGTGTGAGGAGAAGCAGAGCCGATCGCGGTGAAAACGGCTGTGTTTACATTACATGGCAGCTGTGATTGGACACATCGGTCATGTGATTAGGAGGGCCAATCAGAGCCCTCCTGTCGAGCGGTGTTGCACTGTGTCTGGGTGACACAGGTACACCTGGATTACGCAGCTGCGCGGGCAAGCGGCTGCGCAATCTCTCTCCTTCTGAAAGACGTTCAGGAACATCCACTCAGAAGGAGGAAGCTCCGTATATGTGCAGTGGCCGGGTGGGAGGTGGTTAATAAAGAAGATTTTTTACCAAGAAATGGATGGAAAGTGCACGGCGTCACTTCTGGAAAGCACGCCAGCCAAAAACCGGAAGTGCGGCTCAGGGTATCTGCATTCTGGATGAAATGGCAAAGCAGACACCTTTGAACAGCAGCATTGTCAGCCTGGGAAGAGGATAAAGTTAGACTAGCAGATTTAGATGGACTTTACTAACAAATTAAAGTTGAACTTCACCTAACACTTTATAAGCACTTACAACAAACAGATTTTTTTCCTTTTGGTATAAAGGTTTTTCATAAACAAATGAAAGCTGACCACAGTAAGCACCCCTGTCAGCGTTAAATGGTTTGTCTCAACCCTCTTAACTGCTACTTTGCCTTGACAACTTGGTTCGATAAAGTCATTTGAAAAATAACAGACTTACGGGCTTGATCACCAGAGCATAGTAGCGATCCGGAAGGCATTCAGTCAGAAAGGTATATTCATGTTACAAAAAATACTTTCCTCTTTCGTTCATTGACGGACACAGCTCCAGCATCTTCTTGACCATTGGGTTATGCTGTCCCCTACAGGAGTAGGACCCTAGGCAGGAAAAAGCTTTACCCCGCCTATGGGGCAGTCACAGGAGATATACTCCCACTTCCTGCTATAGGCACTCAGTTTTTTTCCTGCCTAGTCAGGAGTAAGGACCTAGTTCCTTGCTGGGATCTCCTGTGAGAACCACAATTAACTGCCTGACTGGGCGATGGACTGGATATCCTAGATCCTTACAGTCTTCTCAGTCTAGCCAGCGAGCACGACCGACCTTAGCTCCACACTTGGTTGGCCACAACCGGTATTGCAGCGTGCCTCTTGCCCGCAGCACCCCCATTCCAAGATGGTGTGGTGGTCTACCTGGAGTGGTGCCCACCCGGTTCCATGGTGTGGTAAGTGGTGTCCCCCCTCTCCCTCAGTGGTCTTTCGAAGTGGACGTGAGCCCCTCCCTGGGATGGTCGGACCCCCGGGTTCCCCTCCATCCCCCCAGCCCCTCTAAACAGTCATGGTGGGTCTTTTGACAGGAGAGCTATCAGAATAGAGGTACTCCCCAAGGCCAAGATGCCGAGAGTGGTTCGCTGTTGCGACTAAGCGCACTCCGCCACTCTGGAGGTGATACAGAGGGTGGATGGCACAAAGAGGCACAAGCTACCAGCAGGCAGGGTAGAGCTTGTGTGGAGGTCCTGTAGAACTGGAGCAGAGACTGATCAGGATCCAGCAGAAGAAGTAGGTAGAAAGTCTGGAGCAGGCTGAGGGTCAAACACAGATGAGCAGACAATTCAGGTCACAGGCTGAGGGTCAAGGCACTGGAGACAGGAGGCAAGACTGGGTCACAAGCAGAAGGTCAAGGCACAGGAGACTGAAGGTGAATCCGGGTCGCAGGCAGAGGGTCAAACACAGGTAAGCAAGAGCAAAGTCCATAAAGCTAGCCAAGGTTGTGTCTAGGAGAAGAGAAGAGTAGGTCAGGGTCAATCCGGGTCACAGCAGGTAAATGATCAAACAGGAAACAGGAACTCAGGTACAAGAAGCTGAAAGACAAACCAGCAATTCCTCTGAGCACTTGCTCAGCTTTTATAGGCAGCCAGGAAGTCATGTGGAAGTCATGTGGTGCCCGTCATGTGACGGCCAGTCTGCAGCTGAAGGTTTCTCTGACAGTGCCCCCCTGAGGGGGTGGCCTCTGGATACCCAAACTGGACATCAACTCCAGGTGATCCACATGAAAAGCTCGGATCAAGCGAGGGGCGTGTATGTTTCTTGAGGGTTCCCAAGAGTTGTTTTCAGGTGGGTACCCCTTCCACTTGATTAGGTATTGGAAAAGTCTACCCCTCTTCCTGCAGTTCAGTATGGCTTCAACCTCAAATTAATTTTCTCCATCCACCTGGACCGGTGAAGGAGGCGGCTCCTCTCTTCCTGGGAAGGGGCTAGGAATCACTGGTTTTAGTAAGGATGAACGAAAAAGAGAATGAATTCTGTAAGAGCTGGGTAAGGCCAATTTAAAGGCCACAGGGTTAACCATCCTCTTGATTTTGAATGGCCCTATGAACTTTGGACCCAACTTCTGTGAGGGAAAAGGTAATCTAAGATTAGCTGGAGATAACCAAACTTCCTCACCGACCTTGAAAACCGGGTTCTCCTTACTTCTCCCGTTGTAGTACTTCTTATAGTCATCCTGGGCCTTTTGCATTGTTTCCTGAATCCTTTGAACGTTCTGTTGGATGGAGGCTATTCGATCTTGGACAGCAGGAACAGATAATTCAGGGGTAGCGTTCGGAAGGAAAGAAGGGTGAAACCCAAAGTTAGACCAGAAGGGCGTTTGGTTGGTGGCTTAATGAACTGAATTATTATACGTGAACTCCGCGTATCGTAGCAGAGAGGACCAGTCATCCTGGGAGCCGGAAGAGAAACAGCGGAGATACTGCTCCAGAGTTTGGTTCATTCTCTCTGTCTGGCCCTTGCTTTGAGGGTGATACGCAGAGGAGAGACAGACCTTTATTTGTAGTGCGTTACAAAGTTATTTCCAAAATTTGGAGGTGAATTGAACCCCTCTGTCAGAAACAACACTGTCGGGTACTCCATGTAGCCTTATTATTTCTTTGATAAAAATGTTAGCTGTCGCCAAAGCAGAGGGGGTGCCCACCATGGGTAAGAAGTGTGCCATTTTGGAAAGGCGGTCAACAACGACCAGAATGGAGGTGAAACCTTCCGAGGGAGGAAGATCAACAATGAAGTCCATAGAAACTTCAGCCCATGGGCATTCTGGAATGGGTAAAGGTCTAAGTAATGCCCAAGATTTGGTGTTAGCCACTTTACTGCGCTGGCAAGAAATACAAGAGAGAACATACCTTTTACAGCCCTGCCTCCAATCAGGCCACCAAAAAGAACGGGCAACCAATTCTAAAGTCTTTTGAGTCCCAAAGTGACCAGCCAGTTAATGGTCATGAAGCAACTTTAATGTCATGGGTCTAGCCTCCGGTGGGACAAAAATTCCTTCTTGGGACCAGAGCAAGTCATCTTGTTTCTCCAAGGAGGATACTTCCGGGTCAGTACAATGGCTGGACGCCAACTTGATGGTGGTCATAAGATCAATGTGTGCGAGCAGAAGGAAGTTTTTAGGAGATAAGATGGTGCTAGGTTCCATTGACTGGGGAGATTCAGGGAACATCTGGGAGAGTGTGTCTGCTTTCCCATTCTTGAGGCCAGGTCTATAAGAAATATGAAAGTTGAACCTAGAAAAGAAGAGGGCCCACCGGGCTTGCCTGGGTCTTAAGCGTTTGGCTGTCCTGAGGTATTCTAGGTTTTTATGATCGGTGAAGATCATAATGGAATGGGAAGCACCCTCCAACAGATATCTCCACTCCTCCAGAGCGAACTTGATGGCTAACAGCTCCTGGTCTCCCAAATTGTAATTCCTTCACGGGGAACTTAGTTTCCGAGATGCGAAAGCTACGGAATGGAGGAGAGCTTTGGGGCCCTGTCTCTGGGAGCGGATGGCTCCAGTGGCAGTTTCTGAAGCCTCTACCTCCAACACAAATGGCAGGGCTGGATCCGGATGCCGTAGGATTGGTGCAGAGGTGAACAGGGCTTTGAGTTTGGTAAAAGCTTCCTGGGCCTCTTGGGACCACTGAAAACGACTGTGTTGGCGGGTTAGTTGGGTGATGGGTGCAACAATGGATGAGAAGCCAACGATAAACCTCCGGTAAAAATTAGCGAATCCAATAAACCGCTGTACCCCCTTCTTGTCTACCTGAGCTGGCCACTCCTGAATTGCCTTGACCTTCTGTGGATCCATTGCGACCCCGTTGGTACAAATGATAAAGCCTAGGAATTGCACAACAGATTTTTCGAATTTGCATTTCTATGCTTTAAGGTATAATTTGTGTCTCCTGAGAATTGCAAGGACTTTCTTTACATGAACCCGGTGTAGCTCAATGGTGGCAGAAAAAATAAGAATGTCATCCAGGTAAACAACTAGGAAATTGTCCAGCTATTCTCGAAAAATGTTGTTTACCAGGTGCTGAAATGTGGCCAGGGGGTTACACAGCCCAAAGGGCATTACTAAATATTCGTAATGTCCATACCTGGTCCTGAAGGCAGTCTTTCATTCCTCTCCAGGCCTGATTTGGACTAGGTTATAGGCACCTCGCAGATCCAACTTAGAGAAAATTGGGGCGGACCGGAAACGCTGAAACAACTCTGGGATAAGTGGAAGAGGATAGCGATTTTTTATCATTATTTTGTTCAGTTCTCTATAGTCTATGCATGGTCTTAGGGAACCATCTTTCTTTTCCACAAAGAAGATGCCGGCTCCGGCCGGTGAAGAGGATGGACGAATGAAACCCTTATCCAAGTTCTCATCAATATAAGTCTTAAGAGCCGCTAGTTCGGTCTCTGACAGTGGAAAGATGCGGCCACAGAGTAATTCGAAACCAGGTAGCAAATCAATGGGACAGTCGTAAGACCGATGAGGTGGTAGGCAATCAGCTTTTTGTTTATCAAAGACATCTCTAAATTCAAGATATACCGGAGGGACGTGCTGGAGATTGTCAGGTGTAGGTGCTACGGTTAAACAGGCGGCTGGAGCTGGAGCAAGGCAGTGCTGGGAACAGTAGGGAGTGGAGAAGAAGACCTTCTTCTTGTTCCAATTGATGTCAGGTTCATGTGCCTGTAGCCAGGGGAGCCCAAAAATTATGGGGAACATGGGGGAAAAGATGATGTCAAACCTTAGAAGCTCCTGGTGGCCGGAGTCCGTGGTGACAAGGATGGGCCATGTCTGTTGTGTGACAAATCCAGAGCGAGGGAGAGACCCATCAGCCAGGTAGACTTGGATGCCTTGTTCTTTGGTTTGCAGTGGAATGTGTAGTTTTTGGGCCAGTGAAGTGTCTAGAAAACAACTGCAGGCTCCGGAATCAATAATTGCTGGTAGATGAACTTCCTTTTCCATTAGCTGTAGAGAGGGTGACATAAGTCTGAGATAAACCAGGGTTTTGAAAGTTCAGGAAAAACTGCGAGCGTGACTTACTGGGTCTCACGGGGCAGGTACGCAGAAAATGTCCAGTTCCCCCACAGTACAGACAGAGATTGGCCTGTCGCAGTCGTTGCTTCTCTTCAGGGGTAAGAGGAGCACGGAACAATCCAAGCTGCATGGGCTCAGCCTGTGGAGCAGAGGTGACAGGAGTCACTGGAAAGGATGGGTGAAAGGGAGAAGGTTTAGGGAGCATCCAGCTAGGTCGGGGACCCTGGAAGCACTCAGTGCGCCACTCGTGCATGCGCCTGTCTAGCTTGGTAGCGGATTGGATTAAATCCTCCAAAGTGGCAGGGGTTTCAATCCTGGCCAACTCATCTTTCAAAGCTTCTGACAGCCCCTGGCAGTACTGGTATTTAAGAGCGGATTCCTTCCACCCTGTGTCAGCTGACCATTTTCGAAATTCAGCAGTTTAGTCCTCAACCGGTCTCTTTCCTTGAGACAGGGAGTGTAGCACGGCTTCTGCAGTAGCGGTGCGTTGAGGGTCGTCATATAGTTGAAACATACTTTCAAAGAAAAGATCCAAAGAATTCAGAAGAGAGCTCCTCTGTTCCATCAGGCTATGGGCCCAGGCCTGCGGCTCTTCGGTCAACAGGGAGATGACAAATCCCACCTTAACTACTTCGGACGTAAAAGTCCTGGGCTGAAGGGCTAAGTACAAAGAGCAGGCATTTTTGAAGGCCCGGAACTTTTTGCGATCGTCTGAAAAATGCTCCGTCGTGGGAACCCTGGGCTCAGGGGTAGCCATGATCACTGTGGGGCTTCATGCAGCTTGAGAAGAGGAGACTCCGCTGGTGGGCGCAGGGGCTGCGGCTGTTGATGCGGGTGACCCTGAAAGTTGCTGGAGACAACCATCAATCTGGGCATAGCCTTCCTGCAGTTTCTGGACTGCATCAGTGAAGGGTGTGACCTGCTGGCACAGGATCTCAAGAGGAGAACGTGCTCTGTCGGCCTCTGACATGGCTGGTTTGTACTATCAGAATAGAGGTACTCACCGAGGCCGAGAGCGGTTCGCTGTTGCGACTAAGTGCACTCCGCCCTCTGGAGGTGATACAGAGGGTGGATGGCACAAAGAGGCACAAGCTACCAGTAGGCAGGGTAGAGCTTGTGTGGAGGTCCTGTAGAACTGGAGCAGAGACTGATCAGGATCCAGCAGAAGAAGTAGGTCCGGAGCAGGCTGAGGGTCAAACACAGGTAAGCAGACAATCCAGGTCACAGGCTGAGGGTCAAGGCACTGGAGACAGGAGGCAAGACTGGGTCACAAGCAGAAGGTCAAGGCACAGGAGACTAAAGGTGAATCCGGGTCGCAGTCAGAGGGTCAAACACAGGTAAGCAAGAGCAAAGTCCGTAAAGCAAGCCAAGGTCGGGTCCAGGAGAAGAGCAGAGTAGGTCAAGGTCAATCCGGGTCACAGCAGGTAGATGATCAAACAGGAAACAGGAACTCAGGTACAAGAAGCTGAAAGACAAACCAGTAATTCCTCTGAGCACTTGCTCAGCTTTTATAGGCAGCCAGGAAGTCATGTGGTGCGTATCATGTGAAGGTTTCTCTGATCAAAGCAGAGATTTTGGTCCGCCACAATTTACTGTGGCAGTTCGGTCCTTAGGCTGGTGTTCACCATAGCATTGGTGTCCCTGACTTTCCCGAGTGGGCAAAGCTTTTGCTCCAGGATCTGGATGGGGAACAGCTTCCTCCTGCCTTTAGCTGGAGAACTAGTTGGTCCAGGGGTTGAAGTTCGTCTGTGATGCCAGTCTCTGGGCTGTCCGTGACAGCAATGATCCTTTGGCGCATGATATGGCTAAAATGCTGGTCTGCGGACCAGACTTTCCAGAAGGCCTCATGTGATCTTCCCTTTGTGGGGAATCGCCTGTTCAGAGCCTCCCTGGAAGAGGATGGTTCCATGAGAACCTGGTCTAGTATGCCGAGAGCGGGTCCTTCCAGACCTGCAGACAAACACCTCTTCTGCCTGAAGGGGCGTCCTCACTAGTATCTGGGATGGGGGAGGATGTCTTCCCTTCTTTCTGGACCTCCCTGATTCTAGACAGGTGGATTCACGATCTGATTCGGTCCAGCTACAAGATCAAGTTTTCGGTTTTCTCATCCAAAGAGGTTCTTTTCTTCCAACCTTCGTTTATCCCCAGACTGCCTGCGAGGTCTCTTCGGGCGGTGCAAGACTTGCTACTACAAGGGGTGATTATTCCCCAATCGGAATCGGAACGTTTTATTTCATAGGTTTTAATCAAATATGTTTGCAGGTCCCAGGAAGGAAAGTGAGGTACGTACAATTCTAGACCTCAAGCTCTGAACCGCTTTGTGCGGGTACAGATGTTTCGAATGGAGTCCATTCATACGGTAGTGGCATCCCTACATCAGGGGGGTCTTCTAGCCTCTATCAATATTAAGGATGCTGGGGGGCGTGGCGTGGCTGCCAGCACGAGAGATGGCTGCACTGTAAGTCAGCTCCGTGAGCCACCAGAGACACGAGCCGCAACAAGGGCGCCTACCGACTAAACAGACAGCCGTGCCGATACCTGATAGCCCGCTGAACACTCCAGGATGACCCGCAGGAAGAAGGACACCGGACAGCTTAACAAACTGTCCGGTTTCTTCATATCACAGGCGCATGGTCTCCACCAAGATGGCGCAGGCGGGAAAGGACAAGCACGGAGCTCCAAGCAGGGAAACGAACCGCTTGCCAAGCTACCTCTACTCCCGCCTCCGCATCCACAGTGCAGGATCATCGGGAACCCTGACAGCGGTCAGTCCTCGGGGTCACCCTCACCACCCTCGCCTACATCCCAGAGCCCAGCGAAAAGCAGGCAGAGGAGAGACTCGCCGCCAGGGCCTCTAGGCATCCCAGGTATGGAAGTTTCACATCCCCACTCACTTCCAGAGATGCAAGCATTGCCTGTCGCTACTACATCTGGCGCTGTCTCCTCAGGGGGGAATCCCATATCGGAAGCTTCCATGAGGGAAATGCTATTCTCACTAAGAACGTCTATGCAAGTGGATATGCAGCATAATACAGATCGCATTACTGCAGAGATCTCTGCTTTGGGATCCAGGATCGATCGAGTGGAACACTCGGTGCAAACACATGCTGACACCATTAATTCGGTCATAGACAAGCTTAACAAACAATCGGATGAACTTTCATGGCTAAGAAATAAAGTGGCGGACCTGGAGGATCGCTCCAGGCGTAACAATATTAAGTTAAGGGGTGTACCCGAATCGATCGCTACGGATCAGCTACCGCAGTATGCCGCATCTCTCTTTAAGTTACTGGTGCCTTCACTATCTGAATCCAAACTCACCATAGACAGGATTCATCGTCTGCCCAAGCCCACCTTTTTGGAGGGCAATGTTCCGCGAGATGTATTGCTCAGAGTACATTTTTTTACCGCAAAAGATAAAATTATGCTAGCTTCCAGACAGCGCGGATCCTTGCCAGAACCCTATAGTGATGTGTTACTGCTCCCGGATCTCTCCAAAATCACACTCCAATCACGGCGCAACTTATCTACCATCACTAAGGCATTGCGCAACCACCAATATTAAGGATGCTTAAGTTCATATTCCGATATATGTTGGTCATCCGCGCTTCCTCTGCTTGCAGTGGGCGAGGAGCATTATCAAGAGGTCTCACCTCAACCCCTTGGGTTTTTGCAAGTGTTGGCCCCCGGAGTTGGCATTGTTGCGCCAGTGGGGGATTGCGGTACTTGTGCGCCTGGATAATCTTCTTCTGCAAGCAGAGTTTCGACTGCTCTGAAGGACAACCGGGAGATTACTGTGTGGACTCTGCAGGAGTTCGGTTGGAAATTACATTTCCAGGTATTGGCTCTGGTTCTGTCCACCTAGTTGGTCTATCTGGGTCTGTTCTGGACTTGGCCTCAGCCAGGGTGTTCCTCCCATGGGACGAGTTCCAAAGTCTCTCCATATTAAACCTCTGCAAAGAGAGATCTTGCCATGTGGGGCAAGAATCTACAGTCTCTAGAAACTCTGATCCTGTTGAGCCAGGGTACGAGAGGGTCCCTGATTCGGTGGCTTCGCTCTCTGGCACTTCAACAGGGTAAATCTTCCTTCCCCTGTACTTGATGGTGGTCACCACGGATGCCAGCCTGTCTAAGTGGTGTGGCGTTTTTTTTTTTTTCCATGGATTTTGCTTAGGGGGTCTGGATTCTTCCAGAATCCAGACTACTGATCGATATACGGAACATTTCCTCTGGAGGTGTTTCATCAGTTGTGTCTCTGGCGGGGAACTCCCGAGGTGGTTCTGTTGGCCACTCGTTTGAAAAGGAAGGTGCTTTGGTTTGTGGCACGGTCTCGGGATCCTTTGGCCAAGCCACAGACACACTGGTAGCTCCTTATGGGACCAGTATCATCTGATATACGTTTTTCTTCTTCTAGAACTTCTGAGAAGACGCCTGCATAGGCTTGAGGCAGAAGGCAGAAGGGATTATCCTAGTGGCTCCAGAGTGGCCTCACCGGTCTTGGTAGGCAGATCTGATATGGTTGGTCGTCGATGCTCCTTGGAGACTTCCTCTTAGAGGAGATCTGTTGTCTCAAGGGTCAATATTCCATCTTGCCTTACAGTCGCTGGCTTTAACGGTTTGGCTGTGGGAAGCCATGTGCTGAAGGATAGAGGGTTGTCTGAATCGGTGCATCCCAAGCTGCTGCAAGCTAGTAAATCTACTTCTGGGAAGATTTTCCAGTGTGTTTCAAAAGCGTCTCTTGGAGTTTTACCCCTGCTCCTTTTCGGTGACTCAGGATTTGGCTTTTCTCCAATGAGGTGTTGAGCAGAGTCTGGCCTTAGGTACCATTAAGGGCCAGGTTCGGCCTTTCCTTTTTTTTCCTTTCAACGTCCTTTGGCTACGCATTCTTTGGTTAGCACTTTTGTTTAGGGGGTTCGCCACTTGGCTCCCCCTAGTGGGGTCTCCGTTGCCCTTGTGGGATCTCAACTTGGTGCTGTCAGTCCTTCAGTAACCACCATTCTAATATATTTGTGAGATTCCTCTGCTTACATTGTCTCAGAAGGTAGCCCTCTTGGGGGCTATTACTTCTGCATGTAGGGTGTTGGAGCTGGCAGTTTTGCCTTGTCGTTCACCTTACTTGGTGGTTCACAGAGATAAAGTGATGCTTCGTCCTTGTCAGTCGTTCCTTCCTAAGGTTGTTTCTGGTTTCCATCTGAATGAAGACATGGTGTTGGCTCCTCTGTGTCCTAAGCCTAGGCATCCTAAGGATTTTGCCATGCATTCTCTGGATGTAGTTCGGGGATTCAAGGTGTACCTGGTGGCAACCGAGTTGTTTAGGAAATTAGACTCGCTATTTGTCCTTACGGATGGACCTCGCAAGGTTTTGGCTGCGTTTGCCGCGACCATTTCCAGATGGATCAGACAGACGGTGGTGCAGACCAATTCAATCAAGGGTCAGGTTCCCCTTTCCCTGCTAAGGCGCATTCCAGGCTGGCGCTAACTGCCTCCTGGGCCTTCTGCCATCTGGCATCAGTGATGTAAGTTTGCAAGGAGGCCACTGGTGGTCTGTGCACATTTTCACTAAAATTTCTTATAAAGTGGATGTGCTGGCATCTGCGAATGCTGCTTTGGACGCAAGGTTTTGTTGGCTGCTGCTTGAGAGGTCTAGTCCTCTTTGAGGGTGTCTGTTTCAGGTGAAGCTCCAGTTGTTCCTGGTTGAGCTTCATGTTACCTGGTTGGCTAGGTTTAGCCTTTGGGAGTTTTCTGCTGTGTTTTTTCCCACCCCTCCTGTTTGACACTGGTTTGGGACATCCTAATGGTCAAGAAGATGCTGGAGTTGTGTCCGCCAATGAACGAAAGAGAAAATTGGATTTTTGTCTCACTGTAAAATCCTTTTCTCTGATGTTTATTGACAGACACAGCACCCACCCCCCTATTGAGTTGAGGTTATATTTCATCTGACAATGCTTGCAACAAAACTGAGTGCCTATAGCAAGAAGCCGGTGTATATTCCCTGGGACTGCCCCATAGGCGTGGTAAAGCTTTTTCCTGTCTAGTGTACTTCTCCTGTAGGGGGCAGCATAACCCAATGGTCAAGAAGATGCTGGAGCTGTGTCCATCAATGAACATCAGAGAAAAGGATTTTACGGTAAGACAAAAATCCAATTTTTTCTTTGTCTTTGTAGAGCATTGCAAATAGGTAAAAAATAATAAATGCAAAACCCTTACACATTCCCATTAGAGTTACATAGTTACATAGTTGCATAGTTAGTGAGGTTGAAAAAAGACATCAGTCCATCCAGTTCAACCTATGATGTGTGTGTGTGTTTGCTGTTAACCGTACATTGTATACCCCTGTATGTTGTGGTCTTTAAGGTGCCCATCTAATAGTTTTTTTAAACTATCGATGCTCCCTGCTGATATGACTGTTTGCGGAAGAGAATTCCACATCCTTACTGCTCTGACAGTAAAGAACCCCCTATGTACTTTAAGGTTAAACCGCCTTTCCTCTACTTTTAGTGAGTGGCCACGTGTCTTATTGTATTCCCTTTAGGTTGTTCCTTATGCTAGGGTCGCCAGTACAGTATTTGTACATTGATATCATATCCCCCCTTAATCGTCTCTTCTCCAGAGAGAATAAGTTCAGTGCTTGTAGTCTTTCCTCATAGCTGATGTCCTCCATTCCCCTAATTATTTTTGTTGCCCTTCTCTGGACTCTTTCTAGTTCCAGCACATCCTTCCTGAGGACCGGTGCCCAGAACTGGACAGCATACTCCCGATTGTTCAAGGTGGATAAAAGGAAAAAATGGGGAGGAACAGGGAAAAGACAAATTGGGGAAGGAGAGGAGAATGGGACTTTAAATGAGACTCGTGCTGTAGGGTCTCCAGCCCTAATATGATAAACATAGGATATGGGGGAACACATAGTGTTCAAAACTAAAAATGTGGGACTTTGTATGAGGTGTGGCCAGTGCATACATGATGATATATTGGTAATGCATATACAACTGCTGGAAAGCATAATGATTGACATATTCTATAGCACTTAAACATTGGTACATTGAATCTTCATAAAATCAAAAGGGGATGTATACAATATACACATGGATACCATGATACAATCCAAATGATACACACATTAACAAATAAGACCAACAGATATGAGATGTAAATGGTGATTGGATGCATGCTATACATTGGCAATCAATTGAAAAGGCCTCTTGGGCTCTACGCATTTCGTGAAAGTAGAGTAGACCCAAAGCCAGGAGTGTGAAAAAGAGCAGAAACCAAAATGTGTATGACAGTGTATCAAGGTGATGCTGTATAGGGGGGATGGACTGTGAGAGGTGTCACATCCAAAATAGGTAAGTGAGGATGACCCAAAAGATGTGCTGAAGAATCCAGCGAGAAACAAGTGTAAGAAAAAAGAGAGTCCCAAAATAGGGTAGAATGAAAAATGGAAGAAGTATGCCCAAGGAAGGTGAAAAAAGAAGCATCTCAAGCCTACATAGGGAAGGTGACCATGTGCTGTGGGGTAATGAGGGTAAAATTGAAGAGGGTGGATGCAGACCTGCACCGAGGCAGAGGCAGAGATCACTCCCAGCGTCACTAGCCGTTCGAACTATGGGACATCACCAGGCAGATTGCAGCTGCTGAAGATGGCGTCCCTATGTGAACGCTGGTGGAAGTCACGTGCAAGGACGCAGACGCCGTGGTGACGTCACGTTCTGCACGGAAAGTAGTGGCGCATCGGTGTCATGGGTCATCCTCACTTACCTATTTTGGATGTGACACCTCTCACAGTCCATCCCCCCTATACAGCGTCACCTTGATACACTGTCATACACATTTTGGTTTCTGCTCTTTTTCACACTCCTGGCTTTGGGTCTACTCTACACCCACACTATCCCTGGTCTTGGGTTCAGCATTTTACCTTTATATTATATTCATACATCATTTATTACGGCCTACCTCATTATCCATTATGTCCTTGAACATATCCCAATATAGCCCATCTTATGCCACATTATCTCTGGTCTTGGGCTTAGTATTGTACCTCTGTATCATTATATTGGTTTACCCAATTACTAATTATCTCCTTGAACATATCTCAATATAGCCCTATATGACCTCAAATGGAAATTCACTTATTGTTTGTGGACCTTGCGCCCGGGTCGCGTGCGTAATCCTTGCTCCCTCAGTTCCCTTTATGGACGTATCCTCGGGTGGTCTCCAGCCTTTTTGACAGTGTTGACCCTATTGTAAGTTTATTTTTTACCTATTTTCTCAATCTTTTAACCCTTTTTTTGGATGCTATACCAAATATGTCATATTTTCTAGAGACCGAAATGTGCCTGCTCCTGAGGAAGTGAACTATGTTTCACGAAACGCGTAGAGCCCAAGAGGCCTTTTCAATTGATTGCCAATGTACAGCATGCATCCAATCACCATTTACATCTCATACCTGTTGGTCTTATTTGTTAATGTGTGTATCATTTATTATGATTGTATCATGGTATCCATGTGTATATTGTATACATCCCCTTTTGATTTTATGAAGATTCAATGTACCAATGTTTAAGTGCTATAGAATATGTCAATAAACACGTGATGATCAATCATATGCTCCTTTATGCTTTCCAGCAGTTGTATATGCATTATCAATATATCATGATGTATACACAGGCCACACCTCATACAAAGTCCCACATTTTTAGTTTTGAACACCATAGCATACTCCAGATGTGGCCGGACCAGAGTCTTGTAGAGAGGGAGAATAATCTCTTTATTTCTGGTGTGAATCCCCTTTTTTATACATCCCAGTATTCTGTTGGCTTTGCTTGCAGCGGCTTGGCATTGCGTGCCACTGCCAAGCCTGTTGTCCACCAGTACCTCCAGGTCCTTTTCCATCTTAGATTCACCCAGAGGTTCCCCCCTAGTGAGTAGCTTGCTTTCTGGTTTCTGGCACCCAAGTGCATTACTTTACATTTTTCAACATTAAACCTCATCTGCCATGTAGTTGCCCACCCCATTATTTTGTTCAGGTCCACTTGTAAGGTTTCCACATCCTGCATAGAAGATATTGGCATGCTTAGTTTTGTATCATCCACAAATACTGAGATTGTACTAGATATCCCCTCCTCTAGATCATTTATGAATAGATTAAACAGGATTGGTCCCAGGACAGAACCCTGGGGGACCCCACTTTCCACACCCGCCCAATCCGGGTACTCCCCATTAATCACCACCCTTTGCACTCTCCCCTGGAGCCAGTTCTCTATCCAGGCACTCACCTTATGGTCCATACCTACCTTCCTTAGTTTGAACAGTAAGCGTTTGTGGGGAACTGTGTCAAAGGTCTTTGCAAAGTCCAGATACACCACATCCACAGGCTTACCTTTATCTAGGTGGCAGCTCACTTCATCATAGAAGGTTAATAGATTGGTTTGGCAAGAACGATTTTTCATGAATCTATGCTGATTACTAATAATACCGTTTTCATTACTAAAGTCTTGTATGTGGTCCCTTAACATCCCCTCCAAAATCTTGCAGACTACTGATGTTAGGCTGACCGGCCTATAGTTACCCAGGATATATCTCGGCCCTTATTTTAAATATTGGTACCACGTTGGCTTTTTTCCAATCAGCTGGCACCATACCCGTCTGTAAACTATCCATAAAAATCATGAATAATGGTCTGGCAATCACCTGGCTGAGCTCTTTAAGAATCCTCGGGTGCAAGCCATCCGGTCCCAGTGATTTATTTATGTTAAGTTTCTCTAGTTTAGTTTTAAGTCTATCTTCTGTTAGCCATGGCGGTACTTCCTGAGGTGTGTTGTTTAGTTTGGCCCTACAAGCTGGGTTAGTGTAGCCCCCCAATTCTTTTGTAAAGACTGAAGAGAAGAAATTATTTAACACTACCGCCTTTTCCCTGTCCTTATATGCACAAATATTTTATTTTTCTGATAAATAAGGAAATCGGCATTGTATAAAGCTAAATTATTATCGTTATTGCCATGTATTCTTATCTTTTGTGACATCTGCCAAATTCTTCATGCCTGTCCTATACACATGACAAATATTTGGCATGCAGTTGTTTTGGCATTATTAGCTGCCATTCTGTATGAAAGTGCAGAAAGCTGAGAGAGACAAAGAGCTGTCATAAAGTGACCAGATAAGCAGTTACTGGCAGTCAATTATTCTTGAATGTATAAGATAAGGATAAAATGATGACATCTATTTTGAGTGAGAGAAAGGTGCAATTAGGTTAATTATGCTATTACTTCTAGAGAAACAAAATTAATTTACTGGCATTAACTGAATTACCAAATATCAGATTTGGGTTCTAAATCTTTTAGTATGTTGTTTTCATTATAACACAAAAGTGATAATACCATTGTTTTATGTTTATGCTGGTCTGCTCCATGCTCTATCTCATAAATAAATTGGTGTCAAAAGTATTAGGACACTTGCTTTTGCACGCACTTGAACTTTATGTAATGGCATTCCAGTCTGTAAGGTTCCATATTGAGTTGACCCACCCTTTGCAGCTATTACAGCTTCAACTCTTCTGGGAAGGCTTTCCACAAGGTTTAGGAGTATGTCTATGGGAATATTTGACCATTCTTCCAGAAGCGCATTTGTGAGGTCAGGCAGTCTCTGCTTTAACCACTTAAGCCCCAGAGGATTTGGTTGCTAAAGACCAGACCCCTTTTTTCAACTTGGCACTGCATGACAATTGCGCGGTCATGCAATGCTGTACCCAAACAAAATTTATGTCCTTTTTTACCCACAAACAGAGCTTTCTTTTGGTGGTATTTGATCACCTCTGCGCTTTTTATTTTTTGCAATATTATTAAAAAAAGAGCGAAAGTTTTGAGAAAAAATTACATTTTCAACTTTGTCTTTTAAAAAATATCCAATATACTCAATTTATGTCATATATTTTGGCCAAAATATATTTAGCTACATGTCTTTGACAAAAAAAAATCTCAATGAGCATATTTTTATTGGTTTGCGCAAAAGTCATAGTGTCTACAAACTATGGTGTAAATACTGGAATTTATGCAGCTTTTACTTTCTGACTGCCTATCTCATTTCATGAAGTGCTAATTACCACTTTTTGGAAAGTAGACATCCTAAGGAATGTCCTGAGAGGCATGCTGAGCTCATTGACTATTTCATTTTTTTGTCACAGGTGTTTGAAAAGTGACTAAAAAAAAATGTTTGTCACTTAAAGATAAATTGCTCACACATGCCATGGGTATATGTAAAATGACACTCCAAAATACATTCTGCTGCTTCTCCTGAGTACAGGGATACCCCATGTGTGAGACTTTTTTGCAGTCTAGCCGAGTACGGGACCCCAAAACCAATCACCACTTTCAGGCTTTCAAAGGGCGTAAATTGTTGATTTCACTCCTGACTACCTATCACAGTTTCTGAGGCCATGAAATGCTAAGACAGCAAACCCCCCCCCCCCCCCCAAATGACCCCTTTTCGGAAAGTAGACACCCTAAGCTATTTGCAGAGAGGCATGCTGAGTGTTTTGCAGATCTTACTTTTTGTCACAAAGTTTTGGAAATTGAAAACAGAGGGGAAAAAATGCATTTTCCTGTTTTTTCTTCATTTTCCCCAAAAAATTAGAGCTGCAAAATACTCACCATGCCTCTCAGCAAATAGCTTGGAGTGTCTACTTTTCAAAATGGGGTAGTTTGGGGGGGGGGGGGGTGTGCCATCTTGGCATTTCATGGCCTTCAAAAGCAGCCTTAGAAAGCCTGTAGCTGGGGATTGGATTTCGGGGTCCTGTACGCGGCTAGACTGCCAAAAAGTCTCACACATGGGGTATCCCTGTACTCAGGAGAAGCAGCAGAATGTATTTTGGGGTCTCATTCCACATATACCCATGGCATGTGTGAGCAATATATCATGTAGTGACAACTTTGTGTAAAAAAACAATAAAAAAAAAATAATAATAATTTTTCCGAAACTTGTGGCAAAATATAAAATATTCCATGGACTCACCATGCCTCTCAGCTAATAGCTTGGAGTGTCTACTTTGCAAAATGGGGTCATTTGGGGGGGGGGGGGGTGTTTTGTGCTATCTTGAAATTTCAGGGCCTCTGAAACTGTGACAGGTAGTGCAGAGGTAAAATACGTAATTTACGCCATTAGAAAACCTGAAGGTGGGGATTGGTTTTCGGGGTCCCGTACACAGCTAGACTCCCTAAAAGACTCACACATGTGGTATCCCTGTACTCAGGAGAAGCAGCAGAATGTATTTTGGGGTGTCATTTTACATATACCCATGGCATGTGTGAGCAATATATCATTTAGTGACAACTTTGTGTAAAAAAACAAAAAAAAAGAAATAATAATTTTTTCAAAACTTGTGGCAAAATATAAAATATTCCATGGACTCACCATGCCTCTCAGCAAATAGCTTAGAGTGTCTACTTTGCAAAATGGGGTCATTTGGGGGGGTTTGTGCTATCTTGAAATTTCAGGGCCTCTGAAACCGTGACAGGTAGTGCAGAGGTAAAATAAGCAATTTACGCCATTAGAAAACCTGAAGGTGCGGATTGGTTTTCGGGGTCCCGTACACAGCTAGGCTCCCAAAAAGTCTCACACATGTGGTATCCCGAAACTTAGGGCAAAATATAAAATACTCCTTGGACTCAATATGCCTTTTTTTTTGTCACACAGTATTTGTGCACAGATTTTCCAAACACAATTTCTGCGAAAAAAAAATATATTTTTTAAATTTAATGCACAAATACACTATATAATTCCAAATTGTTTGGTAAAATTTAAAAGATGATCTTATGCTGAGTACATAGATACCAAACATGACATGGTTTAAAAATTGCGCACGCCTGTGCAGCGGCAACCATCTATGTACATTTTTAAAAGCCTTTAAAAGTCTTTACAGGTTACCACTTTAGACTTACAGAGGAGGTCTACTGCAAGAATTACTGCCCTCGACCTGGCGTTCGCAGCGATACCTCACATGCATGCTGCAATTGCGGTTTACATATGACACTAGACTAACGCTTGCATGCACCTTTGCGCGCAAGCACGGGGGGACGGGGGGGCTTGATTTTTTTATTTTATTTTTTTATTTTGCTTTTTTATGTTATTTTGACACCTTTCCTTTCATTTTTTTTTAATCATTTTTATAGTTTTTACAGTGAATTTAAATATCCCCTATGATAGAAATCTGTAGTTACATGTATCCTTTTTTAAAAAAATTGGGGTCTTTTAGACTCTAGATCTCTCCTCTGACTTTAACGCATCTGACCACACCAAAATTGGTTTGATAAGATGCTTTCCCAATTTCCCAATGGCGCTGTTTATTTCTGGCGAAACAGAAGTCATGAAATGCTCGTAGCTTCCGGTATCTTAGGCCATAGAGATGATTGGAGCCATTCTCATCTCCAATCAGCTCTATGGTTAGATAACTGAACCACCGGCTGCACTCTCGGGTTAGCCGGTGGGACAGGAGAGCCCGAGAAAAACCACAGAAGGTGGCAGTCTAGCAACCAATTATCCACTAGGATTGCTTTTACATGTAAGCCGACCGCTGGCTGTAAAAAACGATACCAAGATGATGCCTAAATCTGCAGGCATCATCCTGGTATAACCACTCAAAGTTCAGCAACGTACCAGTACATTGCTGGTCCTTGTTTGGCATATAGTGTAGGTTTTTTTTTTCACCAAAAAAAGAGAACCTAACAGAAATTTCCACAAGAAAATTGTGTAGTATACACACCATTAACCGCCCAACATCCAAACCCACTTATTTAATAGTGGGTATACATGACAATATTCCACTTATACCTAAAGGTATTTTAACTGCAGTGGTGAAATCAACCTACCACAGCGCTGCCATCAGAGGTATCCATATATGCTGAGTGCAAACGCTGTTTGTGTCAGAATATATAAAATCAGTGTGGCAGCCGACAAGTACCTGCAAGAGAAACAGGTTAAGAAAAGAATGAAAAACAACAAAGTACAGTAAAAGTACAGTAGGAAGAGTAGAAGAACATAAAAATAACTGACATGACAACTGTTTTTGGCTTTTTTATTTATATTTTTTTTGTATTTTTTTTTTTACACTTTTTTTTGTGAACTGCAACTTTCCAGCTTAGGGTCTCCCAAAATGTCGATAGCCATCGAACATCTTTCGAGACCCTGTGTTTGTGTGCCCAACACTAAGTCGCGCTGTACCCTACACTAATACTCCACTAGTGTGTGGTAGCGCTCAAAACTTTCCCCGATGCAGAGACCAGGTTGGTCAGGACAGCTGGGACAATGATAATGGGTGTCACGCCTATATCTGCGCCTGCTACAGACACGACATCTTCTTTGGGGGTATCTTTGGGTAGGGGTACTCGGGAGGACACGTGAAAAGTGCCTCTCATGCAGCTGGCTCACTGCATCTGGAAGGGGAAGTTGGGCAGGAACATCTCCTGGGTACAGGTAGGCATCGATGATCTCTTCCTGGAATTCTCGGAAGGATCCGGTTCGTCCTGACACCCTGTATAGGACAAAGGCATTCAGCATAGCCAATTGGAATAAATAAACAGACACTTTTTGTACCAGCGTCTGGCTTTACGGGCAACTAAATACTGCGCCAAAAGCTGGTTGTTAAGGTCCACCCCTCCCATATTAAGGTTGTAGTCGTGGACACAGAGGGGTTTCTCCATAACGCCAGTTGCTGTAGTAATTTGGATCGTCGTGTCTGGGTGAATGGAGGACAGAACAAAAACATCCCATGTATCCCTCCACTTCACTGTAAGCAATTTGTCTGTTTTCAAGCAGGCTCTCTCCACCCGACTAAGACGGGAATTTACAAGCCGTTGGGGGAAGCCCCGGCGATTAGGTTGCACGGTGCCACATGCGCCAATTTGTAATTCAAGAAGGTGACTAAATAGTGGCACGCTTGTGTAAAAGTTGTCCACGTACAAATGTGTCATGGTCTTACCTTCTTGCTGTTCTCCTTCCTTTGACATGTGCTGGCGGCCATCTTGGTTTCTGGGTTTCTTGTAGCCTCCCACCCTGCGGCTCCTCCTTCCCACTGGGAGGAGCTGGATGCCTAGCTCATATATATAGGAGTTCTGTGGCTTCAGTTCCTTGCTTGGTCCTCCTGTGTTCACATGCTTCTAAGACTGCTGCTGCTTCTGGTTCCTGATCCTGGCTTCGTCTGACTACCCTGCTGGTTCCTGATCCTGGCTTTGTCTGACTACCCTGCTGGTTCCTGATCCTGGCTTCGTCTGACTACCCTGCTGGTTCCTGATCCTGGCTTCGTCTGACTACCCTCCTGGTTCCTGACCTCTGGCTTCGCAAAGACTCTGCTTCGGTTTCGCCATCCGTTTGGACTTTTGCTTTACAGCTTGATTTTCAATAAAGCCTTCTTATTTTCACTTATCTGTTGTTGTACGTCTGGTTCATGGTTCCGTGACATTAGGACCAAGCCATGAATTCTGACGGTACAGGGCCATCCTCGCTACCCACGCTGGTTGCCAGACTCGATCAGCAGGATCACCTGTTGGGTCGGTTCGCCGTGGCGTTGCAAACCCTGCTTGAACGCACGGCTCATTTCGCTCCCGTTGCCGATGGGTCGGTTGTCGCTCCTGGGCCCGCTCCTACTGCCGCTCCGGTTGTTGCGCCAGAGTCTACCCCGACACCTGTTGTTGCGCCTGTGGTGTTTCGGGGTATGTCCGGTTCTGCCCCCCTTCCACAGCGCTTTGGGGGAGAGCCAACTCAGTGCTGAGGTTTCCTTAACCAGGTGGGCATTTATTTCGAGTTGCTGCCACATGCCTTTCCTACTGAGAGATCAAAGGTGGGCTTCTTAATCTCGCTGCTCTCGGACAAGGCCTTGGCCTGGGCCAGCCCTTTATGGGAGAACAACAATCCGGTGGTGGCCGAGTTTTCCAGTTTTGTTGCTTCTCTTCGGAAGGTATTCGATGTGCCGGCTCGTGCTGCCTCTGCTGCGAAGCTCCTTATGTCCATCAGACAGGGTTCACGATCCGTAGCTGAATACGCCATTGAGTTTCGTACCCTGGCAGCAGAGGTGGGCTGGAATAATGAGGCTCTGGTCGCTGCTTTCTCTCATGGTCTCTCGGATGCCTTGAAGGATGAGGTTGCAGCTAAGGACCTACCAGTGGAGCTCGAGTCTCTTATTTCTTTCCTGATTTTGATTGACACCAGACTCAGGGAGAGACCTTCCTTTAAGGAGAGTCTGCGGAGGCCTCCTAATAGGTTGGCGCCTACCTTTGCTGTCCCACCCGTGCCTCCCTCTCCTCCCACGCCTCCTGGGGATGACTTGTCTGGGGGTGAATCCATGCAACTGGGGTTTGCTCGCCTGTCCGAGGGGGAGAGGGTACTCCGGAGACGCGAGGGCCGATGCATGTACTGTGGTCTCGGTGGGCATTTTCGGTTGGCATGCCCGAACCGTCCGGGAAACGCTCGCACCTGAGATCCTGTCGGGGGCAGATCTTGGGTGGAGTCTCCTCGTCCCCGGTTTCCCGTGTTGACAAACCACTGATCACTGTTGTCCTCTCCTGGGTCGGGGGCTCGGTGACGACCCAGGCGTTGGTGGACTCTGGTGCTGGTGGTTTGTTCATTGATAGTGTGTTCGCTGCCGCCAATTCCATTCCTCTGCAGGCTCGAGGTTCTCCACTGGCTCTTGAGGCGATAGACGGCAGACCCCTTCTGCCGCCACACGTGACTCATGAGACCCTTCCAGTGGGGATAGCCATTGGAGCCGTTCACAGAGAGTCGGTCTGCTTCCAGGTTATTTAGTCTCCACACTACTCGGTGGTCTTGGGGTACCCCTGGCTCCAGAAGCATAATCCGACTTTCGATTGGAGATCGGCCGAGATCCTCTCGTGGTCACCGCAGTGTGGGGCTAGTTGCATCCATGGGCCTGTCAAGTTGCTGTGTACTTCCTCGGACTCTCTGTTGCCTCCTGAATACGAGGAGTACCGGGATGTATTCGATAAGGTGCGTGCGGTTGCCCTACCTCCGCACCGCCCATACGATTGTGCCATAGAGTTACAATCTGGTGCCGTTCCTCCTCGTGGCAAAGTCTATCCACTGTCGGTAGCGGAGAATGAGGCCATGGAGGAGTACGTGAGGGAGGCGCTTTCACGCGGACACATTCGCAAATCCTCGTCCCCGGCAGGGGCTGAATTTTTCTTTGTGAAAAAGAAGGGCGGGCCGCAGAACGATCCAATCAGGCCTTGGAGCAATTCCTTCGTTGCTATGTCTCCGATCACCAAGACAATTGGGTTGACCTCCTGCCTTGGGCTGAGTTTGCCAGGAACACGGCGGTGAACTCTTCCTCTGGGACGTCTCCCTTCATGGCCAATTATGGGTTCCAACCTGCCGTGTTACCGGAGGTATTCTCTCCCCAGGATATTCCGGCTGTGGAGGATCACCTTTCCGTCCTACGTGCTTCTTGGGTACAGATCCAGAAGTCCCTTGAGGTCTCTGCGCAGCGCCAGAGACTCCAGGCTGATCGCAGACGAGCGCCTGCTCCTTCCTACCAGGCCGGAGACCGTGTATGGTTGTCCACCCGCAACCTCAATCTTCGGGTGCCCACTCCCAAGCTGGCGCCTCGCTTTGTTGGTCCCTTCCGAGTGCTTCACAGGGTAAACCCGGTAGCCTATGCCCTTGCGCTTCCTCCTGGCATGCGGATCTCCAACGTGTTTCATGTCTCCCTGTTGAAGCCACTGGTGTGTAATCGTTTCACTTCCTCGGTTCCTCGGCCTCGTCCGGTCCAAGTGGGCAATCGTGAGGAGTATGAGGTGAGCAATATCCTGGACTCACGCCTGGTCCGCGGTCGGGTGCAGTTTTGGTTCATTGGCGTGGTTATGGTCCAGAGGAGCGTTCCTGGGTTCCCTCCGCAGATGTCCATGCTCCTGCCTTGCTCCGAGCCTTCCACGCACGCTTCCCTCAGAAACCGTTCTTTACTCCGCGGAGGAGGGGCCCTTGAGGGGGAGGTACTGTCATGGTCTTACCTTCTTGCTGCTCTCCTTCGTTTGACATGTGCTGGTGGCCATCTTGGTTTCTGGGTTTCTTGTAGCCTCCCACCCTGCGGCTCCTCCTTCCCACTGGGAGGAGCTGGATGCCTAGCTCATATATATAGGAGTTCTGTGGCTTCAGTTCCTTGCTTGGTCCTCCTGTGTTCACATGCTTCTAAGACTGCTGCTGCTTCTGGTTCCTGATCCTGGCTTCGTCTGACTACCCTGCTGGTTCCTGATCCTGGCTTCGTCTGACTACCCTGCTGGTTCCTGATCCTGGCTTTGTCTGACTACCCTGCTGGTTCCTGATCCTGGCTTCGTCTGACTACCCTCCTGGTTCCTGACCTCTGGCTTCGCAAAGACTCTGCTTCAGTTTCGCCATCCGTTTGGACTTTTGCTTTACAGCTTGATTTTCAATAAAGCCTTCTTATTTTCACTTATCTGTTGTTGTACGTCTGGTTCATGGTTCCATGACAAAATGGTACCCCTTTCCGGATAAGGGTGACACCAAGTCCCAAACTATCTTGCCACTGCTCCCTATGTAGTCTGGGCAGTTGGGGGGCTCCACAGAGCTATCTTTTCCCTCGTAGACCCGGAAACTAACTTTTTAGCCTTTGGCCCTGTCACACAGCTTGTACAGTTTGACCCCGTATCTGGCACACTTTCTGGGGAGGTACTGTTTCATAGCAAGGCGGCCAGTAAACTTAATCAGGGACTTGTCAACGCAGACAACTTGTTTGGGGGTAAACAAGGCTGCAAACCACTGATTGAAGTGGTCTACGAGGGGGCGAATTTTGTGGAGCCGATCATATTCAGGGTCTCCCCGAGGACGACAGATTTAATTGTCGTTGAAATGCATAAATCGCAGAATTTGCTCGTATCTCGCCCTGGACATAGAGGCAGAGTACACGTGCATGTGGTGAATTGGGCTAGTGGACCAATATAGCCGCAATTCACTCTTTTTGGTTATCCACATGTTGAGGGAAAGGCCCAGAAAGATTTTAAAATCGGGAACCGTTAAAGGTTTCCAGGCGAATGGTCTGGCAAGGGACGAATTTGGGTTGACGGCGAGGACTTGTTGTGCATATAAATTTGATTTATCCACAATAGATCTGAAAAGATCTTCCATGAAGAACAGCTCATAAAAATTCAGGGACGTAAACCAGCTGTTTCCACATGGATTCCAGGTTGGGCAGTGAATGGGGGAAGTACTGGCGCTGTAGTATCAGCGGGTTGCCAATTGGGATATACCAGCGCATCATGGAGGGCACTATGGGCTCTACGGCCCTGTCTTCGAATACGCGGTGGCTGCGGGCCACTACTTGTGCTAGCCACCGCACCAGCTTCAACTGCACTTATGGGACTCGCCACGTCACCAAGTGTTACCGCAGTGCTGGTTGTACTAGGTCCAGGGTGTACTAGGCCGCTGGCGCTTGCCAGGCCACCAGAAGGATGAGCGGCACTAGTACCGACACTCTGCTCCATACGAGCATCCTGAGATTCCTGCACCTCAGCAACTCCAGAATGGGGTTGGGTATGCCTGGGTCTAACAGGGACCCATCCGTCATCAGAGCTGTCTGTCAGGGAGCCGCTGCTCTCTTCAGGTTCGTATACTGACCCTGATTCTGCCAGTGAGGCTTCTCCTTCACTCTCATCTGACATGGTCAGTATACTGTAAGCCTCTGCACTACTGTACCACAGTTTGGTCATTTTAGTAACTAAATTTACCGGTACAGTAGTGTGACTCACATGTAAAAAAAGCACCTGGTTGTCAAGGACTATTTCAACCTCTACCAAATAAAACTGCTAATGCTAGCAGCAATCAGGCCTGACTCTGCTAACACAGCGGTTTTGTGAGTTGTGTTTTTTTGTAAGTGACAGTAATCTATTGATTACTACACTTGCCTGGGTGGTGTGGGCTGGACGGAGGGGTTAAATGCAGGTGCTGGCAGGAATCAGCGCTGATCATGCAAACACCGCGTTTTGGGAACCCTAAACTATGGGGACGCTAATATAGTTCTGATCAGATCAGATATTGATCTATTCAAACACTAGTAATGGAAGTGTATTTGTGTGTGTGTTAATCAAGGGGTTATTTCTAACTATGCGCCGGGGATCTGCGCTATCTTAGACTGATGCTAACACTAACTAATGTCACCTGTGTCACTAGTAATAGTGATCAGAAAAAAACTGTACTCTATAAAAGTGACACTGTGAAAGGGCAATGAAGGGGTTAACTGGGGGTGATCAGGGGGGATTAGGGGGTTAAATCTTTATTGGGGGGGGGTGGAGGGGACCCTAAACCTACTTGGGACAGAAAATAATTAGCTAGCGCTAACTCAAGTCACAATCACACTAATACAAAAATACAGTAAACCACTATATTTTCTGTGTATAGTGTGCAATGTGACAGGGGGAAGGGGTTAGTGTAAGGAGAAAAAGCCGCACTCCAAGTTGAAGATGAAGATGAATAAAAATCTGTTTATTTATATCAAAAAAATGATAAAAACATCTCAAAGTACATCCATGATAGCCAGAGACACGGGGGGGGGGGGTGCACAGCGGTTGAGGCGTTTCACGGAAAACGTCCGCTTAGTCGTAACCATGCACATACATGAACAGACATTGCTTAAATAGTGACTAGCACTTCCCAGACCCATCAAGGATCAACGCTGATTGAACACACAGCTGTAAGTTGTCCACACTTAATTCACGAATGGAGACAGCCCAGCAAGAATTTCATGTATAAAAAACTCACCCAAGGCAAATAAATTGCGATCGGTGTAGAGAAAGTGAACACACTAACACAGAAAAACGAACAGTAAAAAAAGAATAATGAATAAAAGAGAAGTTTAAAAAACATTGGGAAACAAAGAGAGGAAGAGAAAAGGAAAAAGGGGAGAAGAAAAAACGGGGAGAAAAAAAAAGAAAAGAAAAGAAAAGATAAGAAAAAGAAAAAAAGGAAGAAAAACGGAAAAAAGAGCAAAAAGAAAAAAAAAAAAAAAAGAAAGAAAAAATAGATGAATGAATGAAATAAAATAAAGAGAAAGAAAGAAAAGGGGGGGAGGAGGAAATGTAGACCCATATCCATAAAATGCAATCTACACTACTGGGTTTTCTCTCCTAATATGAACTGCAAAATCTCTTCAAAAAGGAAGATTAAAAAGGAGGAAATGGTCTCTCAATACCATACTATATATTGCACCCCATGCGTGTGTTGCTAAAAAAACATATATGTGTGTGCATACATATGGTGCTAAATGTATGTATGACACCATAACACAATACAGTAAATCGACAATATCGTCACAGCCGTGTGTTCAATGAACTATAGTGACCCTACAACATAATGCCCAGGGTATCCGTATATATCTCAATACTAAAAAGAAACAAACCCTAATAAAGCAATATGCGTTCATACATTGATATTACAGGGCAGTCTAAAGTATACAATAAGATCCACTGTACACACAAACTAATCAATGCATCAAAGTGAGTGCCTATAGTAAAAAAACGATATTCAGGTGTACACATACATGTTACAATATACAGTATGTTGCAATATACATCAATATACCGAACTGTGTTAACATGCTACAAGATACACACATAGATTTCATACAGACCAAATATCACAGAGGTATCGGAATGAAACCTAAACCAAAATAAAGAAAGGAAAAGGAAAAAGAAAATAAAAAAAAATACAAAGAAATGACCAAGCAGAAAAAGAGAGAAGGTGCAAAGGAGAGAAAAAGTACAGAGATTGGTAACGATCGGTCAAGAAAAACACAAATGGGTATTGAATCTCAAAAATGATGACTAATGTGGAGAACCAACAAACAGTAAAAGAATACACATATGTATATAAACTTGATACCCCTATAGCCTAATCATCCCAAGCATAAATGCATGTACTCTCTTTGAATAAATCAAAAAAGGGGAAGAATAAAGCGAACAGGACAGCAAAGACAAACGACATCCCACTTCATTAACAGGTAATAAATGGCAAAAACCAATAAAGGTTGCCAAAAATTACCAAAAAGTATATATATAAATGGTCATATCATATAAATATCCACCCGATGTGATCCCTACAAGATTTATGTCACTACATACAGTGAAGGGAAGGGACGCAATACAAAAAACATCCAAACGGCGTCCGTTTTGCTATATAAAGGAGGGAAGGGCAAAAACATAAGAATAGAGAAAGGGGAAGAAAAGGGGAGAAAGAACCCCTTACTATGATGATGCTTAAACGGGGGCTCACAAATGGTGCCCTCATGTAGGTAGCTGCTTTTTCAACTGCCAGTGTCAGCAATCCAAACTCGGAACAGGTGAAGATACCAACCAATAAAGGAAAGGGAAAAGGAAAAATCGCATACTGACTAGTGTGACCCAACTTTATGTGTAAAAATGAGTAACATCCCATTCAAAGTTGAGTCCACCAGGTAAACGAGTTTGGAGTCTATGTTTCCAAAACACTTCCCTTTTACATAAAATACCAAAAACATCTCCCCCTCTCACTGGGGATACAACCTGTTCTATCACCTGGACTGATACCAGGGACAGATCTCCACCATGCTCTGTATTAAAGTGACGTGCAATATTGGTGGATTTCCGTAACCTGATATCGCTCAAGTGTTCTCTGAATCTATCCTTGAGCTTACGTGTAGTGCGGCCCACATATTGCACAAGGCAACTCTTGCATGTGATCAAATAAGCCAAAAATGTAGTATTGCAATTGTAAAACTTCTCTATTCTATATGTCTTATTGTCCAATGTAGATTGGAAGATATTACCTCCTGCAATGTGTGGACATGTGATGCAATCTTTCGTGCCGCATTTGAAGTTTCCTTTGAAATGCAACCATGTTTCCGATATTGTCTTTTTGTTCTTAGCAGAAAAGAGGCTGGGAGATAATTGATTGCCCAACGTTTTGGCCCTTTTTGCAACAATATTAACACCCCCCTCTAGGATTTTAGCACATTCCCTATCTCCATATAGAATGGGAAGGTGTTTGTTAAAAATGTGTTTAATTTTGTGGAATTCCAGACTATACGGAATGGTTAGAGTGATGGAATTGCTCTGAAAATCGGTACAAGATCTCCTAGAATGATCTCTTGGTGAAAGCAGGCTGTTTCTATCTTTGTTTAATGCTATGGAATATGCTCTCTCTAGAGTCCATTTAGGATAGCCCCTTGCTAGAAATCTTTTGAAGAGTAAAGCAGACTCTTTGTTGAAAGTAGATAAATCACTGCATATCCTTCTTACCCGGAGGAATTGCCCGACGGGAATTCCCTTAAAGGTATGGAAAGGATGACTAGATTCTGCATGCTGCCCCACACCTCTGGAGATAGAAGACCCCGTCAAACATAAAATAGTTATGTTTTAGGAGATATTGTAAAACTTCCATGATGTAACATCTAGCTGTCTCCATCAAACCCGTGTATTGAACCAACGAAAAGTGAACCGCCTCTAAGGCTAAATCATGTGGGATTGAAGAGTATAGACTTGAAACGTCACAGATAATCCACTGATAATCTGACTGCCACAAAAAGTTATTCACCACATTAAGTAGATGAGTTGTGTCCTTCAAAAAGCTAGGTAGATTTTGTACAATAGGCTGGAGCTGACCACCCATCCATTCACCCAAACGTTCATTGAGAGACCCAATGCCCGAAACAATGGGCCTCCCCTGAACTGGGTGTAGTCCCTTATGAACCTTTGGGAGGTGGTGGAAGATGGGGGTGATTGGAAAATCGGGTATCAATTTCTCGGATTCCCTGGGGGTTAAAATCCCCAAGGAGACCCCCCTGTCAACGAGTGTCTGGAGCGTGGTTCTAAACCTTTTATGTTTGACGGTGTCTTCTATCTCCAGAGGTGTGGGGGCTAAGTTTTCACCTTCCCTGGCCAACCTTTACATGGGTTGGTGGGAGAGGGCCCACATCTTTGGAGATGGAAACCCCTTTAGAGACCAGATCCTTTTGTATTTTCGTTACATAGACGATCTGGTCTTTATCAGTAAACAGAGTATGACTTTAAATGCATTTTTGCTTTATCTGAATGATAACAGATGCAACTTGAGATTCACAGGACAGCAGAGTACTGAAAGGATTGAGTTCCTTGATGTGGCACTTGAACACTGTAATAACTATGTGGTTACCAGCCTATATAGGAAGCCCTTAGCTGGCAATAGTCTGCTGCATGCAGAATCTAGTCATCCTTTCCATACCTTTAAGGGAATTCCCGTCGGGCAATTCCTCCGGGTAAGAAGGATATGCAGTGATTTATCTACTTTCAACAAAGAGTCTGCTTTACTCTTCAAAAGATTTCTAGCAAGGGGCTATCCTAAATGGACTCTAGAGAGAGCATATTCCATAGCATTAAACAAAGATAGAAACAGCCTGCTTTCACCAAGAGATCATTCTAGGAGATCTTGTACCGATTTTCAGAGCAATTCCATCACTCTAACCATTCCGTATAGTCTGGAATTCCACAAAATTAAACAAATTTTTAACAAACACCTTCCCATTCTATATGGAGATAGGGAATGTGCTAAAATCCTAGAGGGGGGTGTTAATATTGTTGCAAAAAGGGCCAAAACTTTGGGCAATCAATTATCTCTCAGCCTCTTTTCTGCTTAGAACAAAAAGACAATATCGGAAACATGGTTACATTTCAAAGGAAACTTCAAATGCGGCACGAAAGATTGCATCACATGTCCACACATTGCAGGAGGTAATATCTTCCAATCTACATTGGACAATAAGACATATAGAATAGAGAAGTTTTACAATTGCAATACTACATTTTTGGCTTATTTGATCACATGCAAGAGTTGCCTTGTGCAATATGTGGGCCGCACTACACGTAAGCTCAAGGATAGATTCAGAGAACACTTGAGTGATATCAGGTTACAGAAATCCACCAATATTGCATGTCATTTTAATACAGAGCATGGTGGAGATCTGTCCCTGGTATCAGTCCAGGTGATAGAACAGGTTGTATCCCCAGTGAGAGGGGGAGATGTTTTTGGTATTTTATGTAAAAGGGAAGTGTTTTGGATACATAGACTCCAAACTCGTTTACCTGGTGGACTCAACTTTGAATGGGATGTTACTCATTTTTACACATAAAGTTGGGTCACACTAGTCAGTATGCGATTTTTCCTTTTCCCTTTCCTTTATTGGTTGGTATCTTCACCTGTTCCGAGTTTGGATTGCTGACACTGGCAGTTGAAAAAGCAGCTACCTACATGAGGGCACCATTTGTGAGCCCCCGTTTAAGCATCATCATAGTAAGGGGTTCTTTCTCCCCTTTTCTTCCCCTTTCTCTATTCTTATGTTTTTGCCCTTCCCTCCTTTATACAGCAAAACGGACGCCGTTTAGACGTTTTTTGTATTGCGTCCCTTCCCTTCACTGTATGTAGTGACATAAATCTTGTAGGGATCACATCGGGTGGATATTTATACGATATGACCATTTATATATATACTTTTTGGTAATTTTTGGCAACCTTTATTGGTTTTTGCCATTTATTACCTGTTAATGAAGTGGGATGTTGTTTGTCTTTGCTGTCCTGTTCGCTTTATTCTTCCCCTTTTTTGATTTATTCAAAGAGAGTACATGCATTTATGCTTGGGATGATTAGGCTATAGGGGTATCAAGTTTATATACATATGTGTATTCTTTTACTGTTTGTTGGTTCTCCACATTAGTCATCATTTTTGAGATTCAATACCCATTTGTGTTTTTCTTGACCGATCATTACCAATCTCTGTACTTTTTCTCTCCTTTGCACCTTCTCTCTTTTTCTGCTTGGTCCTTTCTTTGTATTTTTTTTTGTATTTTTTTTTATTTTCCTTTTCCTTTCTTTATTTTGGTTTAGGTTTCATTCTGATACCTCTGTGATATTTGGTCTGTATGAAATCTATGTGTGTATCTTGTAGCATGTTAACACAGTTCGGTATATTGATGTATATTGCAACATACTGTATATTGTAACATGTATGTGTACACCTGAATATCGTTTTTTACTATAGGCACTCACTTTGATGCATTGATTAGTTTGTGTGTACAGTGGATCTTATTGTATACTTTAGACTGCCCTGTAATATCAATGTATGAACGCATATTGCTTTATTAGGGTTTGTTTCTTTTTAGTATTGAGATATATACGGATACCCTGGGCATTATGTTGTAGGGTCACTATCGTTCATTGAACACACGGCTGTGACGATATTGTCGATTTACTGTATTGTGTTATGGTGTCATACATACATTTAGCACCATATGTGTGCACACACATATATGTTTTTTAGCAACACACGCATGGGGTGCAATATATAGTATGGTATTGAGAGACCATTTCCTCCTTTTTAATCTTCCTTTTTGAAGAGATTTTGCAGTTCATATTAGGAGAGAAAACCCAGTAGTGTAGATTGCATTTTACGGATATGGGTCTACATTTCCTCCTCCCCCCCCTTTTCTTTCTTATTTCTTTATTTTATTTAATTCATTCATCTATTTTTTCTTGTATCATGTATGTGCATGGTTACGACTAAGCGGACGTTTTCCGTGAAACGCGTCAACCGCTGTGCACCCCCCCTGTGTCTCTGGCTATCATGGATGTACTTTGAGATGTTTTTATCATTTTTTTGATATAAATAAACAGATTTTTATTCATCTTCATCTTCAACTTGGAGTGCGGCTTTTTCTCCTTACACATACCTATTGTTTGGATTGCAGATCCTTGCCTGCACCTGTTTTTGGATGTTTTTGGGATTACTGCATCACCGGAGCGGTTTTCTTTGCCCTTGATCTGTGGGAGGGGGGAAGGGGTTAACTGGGGGTGATCAGGGGGGGATCAGGGGGGATCAGGGGGTTAAATCTTTATTGGGGGGGTGGCGGGCATCCTAAGTATAAAAGGAAGGGCCGCAAGCGCTAAACCTGGTCACAAGTCACACTTATACGGGTATATAGAAAATGCTATATACTATATACAGTGTGTGTTGTGGCAGGGGGTGTAGGGGTGATCAGGGGGTTACATCTTTATTGGGGGGGTGGCGGGGACCCTAAACATCCTTGGGACAGAAACTAACTCACTAGCGCTAACTCAAGTCACAATCACACTAATACAAAATACAGTAAAACACTATATTACCTGTTTATTAGTGTGCAATGTGACAGGGGGGGAGGTTTTAACTGGGGGTGATCGGGGGGGGTCAGGGAGTTAAATCTTTATTGGTGGGGGGTATCCTAAGTATAAAAGGAAGGGCCGCAAGCGCTAAACCTGGTCACAAGTCACACTTATACAGTTATATAGAAAATGCTATATACTATATACAGTGTCTTGTGACAGGGGGTGTAGGGGTGATCAGGTGGGGGATCAGGGGGTTAAATCTTTATTGGGGGGTGGCGGGGACCCTAAACCTCCTTGGGACAGAAACTAACTCGCTAACGCTAACTCAAGTCACAATCACACTAATACAAAATACAGTAAAACACTATATTACCTGTTTATTAGTGTGCAATGTGACGGGGGGAAGGGGTTAACTGGGGGTGATCAGGGGGGATCAGGGGGTTAAATCTTTATTGGGGGGGTGGGTATCCTAAGTGTAAAAGGAAGGGCCGTAGGTGCTAAACCTGGTCACAAGTCACACTTATACGGGTATATAGGAAAATGCTATATACAGTGTGTGTTGTGACAGGGGGTGTAGGGGTAAACTGGGGGGGGCGATTGGGGGTTAATTGTGCCCATCTAACGTGTGGGTGGGTGTGCTGGTGCAGTACTCACAGTTTAGATCTCCTCTCTCCTCTCGATAAATCCAAAAAGGATTTGCGGAGGGGAGAGCAGGTCTTTTCTGTGCCTGTGTTTACATTTCACAGGCACAGGTCAGTATCTGATTGGGCAGGACCGATCAACAGGTCCAGACCAAAAATCATTGGCCTGGACCTGATGACTGATCGGTTCTGAACCCAATCAGGCCATCAGCGGCGCGCGCCCCAGAGTGGCGGGAATGAGCGACGTAGACCTACATCGGTTTGCCTGTAGGGGGCTGACTGCCGCAGTAAATAGTCGTGCCACAGTCGGCAAGTGGTTAATTCATCCCAAAGGTGTTTTATTGGGCTGAGGTCAGAACTCTGTTCAGGCCAGTCAAGTTCCTTCACCCAATCTATTTCTTATGGGATTATGGTGTGGGGTTGTTCTGACCTCAACCTGATAGAATGCCTTTGGAATGAATTAGAGCAGAGACTGCGAGCCAGGCCTTCTTGTCCACATCAGTACATGACCTCACAAATGCGCTTCTGGAAGAATGGTCAAACGTTCCCATGGACACAATCCTAAAGGCCCGTACACACGTACCGATCGTCAGCAGACAAGCGTCGGCCGACGAACGATCTGCCGATTGTACTCTTGTTAGTATGATGCCTCCGACAGCCATCAGCGCACATTCTGCCGACAAGAATCTGTCATGCAAGCATTAAAATTTTTGTATGCCGACACCAGAGCGGCCGATTGTTCGCCAGTCAGTACAGAATTCGGCTGACAGACCGCAGATTTGCAAGACTGGGCATGCTCAGAAAAGAAAAAACACAGGGAAAGTTAACCATTACATGACATCACTTCTGCAGTCGGCTGTAGTCGGCGGACAAAATTCTTGTGCTGTCTTTGCACTTTTCAACAGACACCGACAGCCTGGGGACAAAAGACGGCCGATCGTTCGCCGACGATCGGTACGTGTGTACGGGGCTTAAGCCTTGTGAAAAGCCTTCCCAAAAGAGTTAAAGTTGTTATAGCTGCAAAGGGTGGGCCAACTCAATATTAAACACTATGGACTAAGATTGAGATGCCATTAAAGTTTATGTGCATGTAAGGGCAGGCGTCCCAATACTTTTGGTAATATAGTGTATGTAGTATCTCCATGCTCAGGAGGAGTAAAAGAATGTGTTTTGGAGTGTATTGCAAGTACGTCTATACTATATCAATAACAAAAATAAAGGAGTAGTAGGACTTTTAAGGTGCTAATATAGCTGCCCTCAGGAAAAAACAAAACATATATAAAGTCATGAATTTTATTCCAAAAACATATTGTTAAAGGAGTTGTAAAGTCAGAAGGTTTTTTTATCCTAATGCATTCAATGCATTAAGATGAAAAGCATTCTATGTGAAGCAGCCTCCCCAGCACCCCCTACTACTTACTTGGGCCCCATCTCTGTCCAACGATGTCCACAAGTCCCTCGGCCGTCCGGGACTCTCCCTCCTTATTGGCTGAGACACATCACCATTGGCTCCCACAGCTGTCAATCAACATCGGTTTTAGCCAATCAGGAGAGAGGGGGGCGGAGGCCGAACCACAGCTCTGTGTCTGAATGGACACACAGAGCTGCAGCTCGGCTTGGGTGCCCCCCATAGCAAGCTGCTTGCTGTGGGGGCACTCGACAAGAGGGAGGGGCCAGGAGCAGAGAAGAGGGACCCAAGAAGAGGATCCGGGCAGCCGTGTGCAAAAACAACTGCACAGAGGTAAGTATAATGTGTTTGTTGTTTAAAAAAAAAAAAAAAAAACAAGACTTTACAATCACTTTAAAAAGCAGTAAGTAACCCCAAAAGGTAAAAACATACTGGATGAACCTTATTGTAAATATATAGTAAGCAGCCCCATACATATAAATCAGCATATAAAATGAGTTTAACAAATAATACATAAACGAGGACGAAGTATAAGGAAATCGTTGTATCCCAACACGTTTCGCAAGTTGCATTTCTTCAGGGTGTTCAAAGGAATACAGCTGAAGAGAAAGTACAGCAAATGTAATTTACATTTTTATTTTTTTTTTGTATATATCTTTTTATTGAAATTTTCAACATGAAAATACAAACAGTAGGGAAGTACAATTCCCATGAAAAGATATCAAGAATATTAATAAACACAATATGAACGTATTCTTCATCACATGCAAGAATAATAATAACACGCATAAGCAATAACATGCATAAGTAATCATCCCAATCATCCCATGGTCATAAGTGATTGCATATTGGAATCCAGAGCACCAACGAGCGTGGTGTATCACTGGTCAACCGCCACTAGATGTCGCCTACAACATAAATTGAGGAAAATGAGGGAGAGAACCCTTCGGTAAGGTCGTACCCCACCAGCACCCGGACGTCCCACAGAAGGACACCCCCATTGGGAACTACACTGTGTCCACCCCAGGGGCGCCGGGCACCAGAGGGGCACTCCCCCAGTATAGTAATGAATTTGGGTCAGAATTATAATCCATTCAGCCAGGAAATCCAGTAATTTACATTTTTAAACAGTCAGTGGATATAACACATCGCCTATAACACATCGCTGGGGATATGGCTGCAATTAAACATGTTGCTGAAGAAGCTCAACTTGCAAAACGTATTAGAATACTGTGCCTTTTATGTTTTAATTTATTTTCCAAAAAATTATGGCAAAAAATTACAACTTCAAAAAACTCACTGTGCCTCATACTAAACAACTTGGAGTACCTACTTTCTAAAAACGGGTCATTTTGTGGGTTTTTTACTGTCCTGGCATTTTAGGTACTCTAAGAAATCAGGCTGTAAGACCATCAGGGTTAATACATTTTTAAATTTATATACCATGGTTTGTAGATGCTAAAACTTTCACAGTCTAAATAAAATATAACTCTAAGGGCAGCTTGCCAGGTCAGGCTTTCCACTTCACATTAGTGCTCCACACAAGTTGTCTGTAAGTTCCCTTACAGTATATCCTTTCCTTTTCCTCAGTCTTCTTGATCTCCTTCTCTCCTCCCCTCCAAAATGCTCATACTAATTATCTTCTTTGCAATATGGGTCCTTTTACACTGGCTTTCTGCTCGGCGGACTCTGTTTTTCTCAGCGGGGATTGATCCGCCGATCCCAGCTGAGCAGGTGGATAACAGGTTCATCTCCGCTTTCTTTACAGAGACTGACCTGTTAGATCCCCACTGTCCTTTATGAGAGATTGGATGATAACGGACCGCCTGTCCGTTTTCATCCGATCCGATCCTCCAAGACGGATGAAAATAGGTTTTCCATCCGTCTGGATTTCACGGACGGGATCGAATGGAATAGCAGTGGGTGTCAGTGGAGATGTCACTGCTGACATCCAGTGCTCCATAGGGGTGCATGGAGCATCCGATCAGGTCCACCTAAAAAAATTGACAGGCGGACCTGATAAGAAAGCCCGTGTGAAAGGGGCCTAATGCTCTCCTCCCCAACTTTCATTTCTGCTTCTCAAAAATCCAACGGGATTCTGCTTGACTTAAGGTAATAATCTTGTTGCTCCCTTTCCAGTGGGGTTTATATTTTTCAATACCCCAAAAAGATAGAGAGGATGGATCTTTTTGATGACATTTAAGCGTAGTGTTTGGAAACGCTGTGTTTTAGATAGCTTTTCTGTATATTTTGAATGTGTTCTCTCAACCGCTTCCACAGTGGTCGTTTTGTTCTTCCTATGTATTGGAAGTGACACGGACATTCCAATACATAGACAGCTCCCTCTGTCCTAACCGATATAAAATCCTTGATATTATAATGTTTACCTGTGGACATGGAAATAAGGAAATATTCATATCCCAGCTTCCTCCCCAGGCAACACACCAGGTCCAACACCACACTAAATACTTTCCTCCTTCAACCCTGTTACCACTGAGGAATTTGCCAAACGCCTTTCCACAGCCCACCTCACCACAATTACTGTGACCACCTTCCTGCTCTATCCTAAACTCTGGAAGAGAGAGAGATGATGAGGGTGCTCCAGTGGGGGTGGATGGCCGGTTCTGAGTAGCGATGGGGGTACGGCACTTCAGGCAGCACTTATGAGAAAAGAAGCAACTCTAAAAGATGATGAGAAAGAGAGAAAGGCGCCTCTAAGTGCAATATTAAAAAGGTTTATTATAGAGCAAAAGGGTTAAAAACACTTACAGGTTCGTGGTTAAAAGAAGGCATATCATGGAAAAGTCCTCATGCATGTCCTTCGTCTTATCTGCGGGTGAGAGTGGAGAGAGCTGTCCAGCAGCTGTCATATTCCAGCATGGTTCGGGAACCCGGGCCGCCTCATTGCCTCCTTGCTACTGCACGTCTTCTGGAAATCTGACAGCTGCTGGACAGCTATGATATGCCTTCTTTTACCCACGATCCTGTAAGTGTTTTTAACCCCTTGTGCTCTATAATAAACCTTTTAATATTGCACTTAGAGGTGTCTTTCTCTCTTTCTATATCCTAAACTCTCTAAACCACTTCTTCAACCTCTCCCTCTCCTCTGGCACCTTTCCCTCCCCGCTAAAACATGCACTGGTTACTTCCATACCTAAAAAACCCTCACTGGACCCCACCTGTTTAAATTATTTAAGACCCATCTCCCTGCTTCCGTTTGCCTCCAAGCTTCTTGAATGCCTTTTTCACCACCATATGAGCTCCTACCTCACTGACAACAACCTTTTTTCATCCCCTACAGTCCGGCTTCCGTTCACAACATTCCACTGAAACTGCCCTACTAAAATTACAAATACCTACTAACTACAAAAACCAACGGCCAGTACTCCATACTCATACTCTTGGACCCTTCTTCTGCCCTTGACACAGCTGACCACCAACCTCCTCCTCAACAAACTCTACTCTCTCCACACTCCACTTCACTACACTTGGCTTCTCTGACTCTGCTTTTTCCTTGTTCTCCTCTTGCATATCTCAGTGCACTTTCAGTGCCACATACAATACCATGTCCTCTGCTCCTCTTCCTCTTTGTGTTTGGGTACCCCACGGCTCCATCCTTGGGCCCCTCCTATTCTTTCTCTATACCTCTTCCCTGGGCCAGTTGATTACCTCCCATGGCTTCCAAAACAACCTCTATGCTGACGACATCCAGATTTATCTCTCCACTCTCTCACAAACTTACTGAGCGACATATCAGTATGGATGTCACAGCACTTCCTCAAACTCAGTCTCTAAAACTGAGCTTGTAATATTGCCGCCCCTCCCATGACTTTATCATTGAGAGCAACGGCAGAACCATTGATCCCTCCACACACGCCAGGGTGCTGTGTGTAATCCTAGACTCTGACCTCTCCTTCACCCCCCACATCCAATCACTGGCTAAATTGTACTGCTTTAACCTCCGCAATATTTCCAGGATTCACCTCTTCCTGACTAACAACACCACAAAATAACTTATTCACTCCTTAGTTATTTCCCCCTTTGGCTACTGCAACTCCCTCCTCATTGGCCTACCTTTACATGGGCTACCCCCCCCCCCTTCAGTCTATTTTGAATGCTGCTGCAAAACGTATACACCTTGCTAACAGATCTGTGACTGCTGCTCCTCTCTGCCAACCTTTTCACTGGCTTCCTCTACCCAATCAAATAAAATTTAAAATACTATTTACAACATACATGGCCATCACAACATCGCCCCATCTACATCACCCACCTCATCTGCAAATATCGCCCAAATCGTCCTCCAAAGACCTCCTGCTCTCCAGCTCCCTTGTTACTTCCTTCCATGCTCACCTCCAGGACCTCCCTAGAGCCTCTCCCATGCTCTGTTACTCCCTGCCCCAGTGTGTACTCGAGTCGCCTACATAAGATCATCCTTCACAGCTCTTACCTTTAGTACGACTTCCCCCTCCCTTTAGATCAGTGGTTCTTAACCTGGGTTCGATCGAACCCCAGGGGTTCGGTGAGTCAGTCTCAGGGGTTCGGCGGGGGGGCAACAGGGCAATTGCTCCCCCCCCGAGAAAATATTACTGATTGTGAGGCCAACCCCCCCCCCCCCGGGAAATCAGAGCTGCGGTCGGGACGACTCACAGCCATTACACATAGACACTTGACGCTCTGCCCCCTGTACAGCAGGTTTCCAGCTCCTGCAGGCTGCTTGCTGCTTGATTGGGCGGGATCGGGATGTACCTGACCACAGAGATCGCGCCCGCCTGGAAGAGGGAAGTGTGAGCAGCTGAGCAGAGGGAGCCGAGTCAATGTTCCTGGAGGTAGGCTCAGCTAGCTGTACATGGTGGATTAGTTTGCAAGCACCTCTATGCTAAGTCTGCTGAGTTACTGCAGCTTAGCATAGAGGTGCTGTTAGCTGACAAATGGAAATGCATGTCCTTTTCATTTAGCTCAATAAGCATTGTGAATGCCCCCTGGTGTGTGCCCTCCTGATACCCCATGGTATGCCCTCCCAACACCTCCCCCCCAGTGTGTGTCCTCCTGACACCCCATGGTATGCCCTCCCAACCCCTCCCCCAGTGTGTTCCCCGCCTGACACCCCATGGTATGCCCTCCCAACACCTCCCCCCAGTGTGTTCCCTCTTGTCACCCCATGGTATGTCCTCCCAACCCCCCCCCCCCCCGTGTGTGCCCTCCTGATACCCCATGGTATGCCCTCCCAACACCTCCCCCCAGTGTGTGCCCTCCTGACACCCCATGGTATGCCCTCCCAATCCCCCACCCCAGTGTGTGCCCTCCTGACACCCCATGGTATGCCCTCCCAACCCCCCCAAGTGTGTGCCCCCCTGACACCCCATGGTATGCCCTCCCAACCCCACCCCAATGTGCCCTCCTGACACCCCATGGTATGCCCTCCCACCCCCCCAGTGTGTGCCCTCCTGGTACCCCATGGTATGCCTTCCCAACCCCCCCCCAGTGTGTGCCCTCCTGGCTCCCCCAGTGTGTGCCCTCCCAACCACTGATGTGTGCCCTCCAGACTCTCCACTGGTGTGTGCCCTCACTACCCTCCCCCACAGTGTGTGTCCTCCTGACCCTCCCCAAAGTGTATGCCCTTCCAACCCCCTGGTGTGTGCCCTCATAACCCCCCGGTGTGTGCCCTCCTGACCCCCCCCCCCGTGTGTGCCCTTATGACCCTCCCCTGGTGTGTGCCCTCCCAGCCCCCTGGTGTGTGGCTTTACTGATCCCTGTACACTGTCCTATCCTCTGTCCTGTCAACTCCTGTCCTCTGCCCTATTCTCTGTACACCGTCCTACAGCCTACTGACCACTCTATTCTTCCCTACAATCAACTGACCCGTATACACTGCCCTACATGCTACTGGCCTCTGTACACTGCCCTACATCCTACTGACCTTTCTAAACCGCCCTAAAAACTACTGACCCCTATACACTGCCCTACATGCTACTGACCTCGCTACTGCCCTACAAACTACTGAGCACTGTACACTACCCTACAAACTACTGAGCACTGTACACTACCCTACAAATTACTGACCACTGCACACTGCCCTACAAACTACTCACTACTGCACACTGTCCTACAGCCTACTGACCTCTGTGCGCTGCCCTACAGCCTACTGACCTCTGTACGCTGCCCTACAGCCTACTGACCTCTGTACACTGCCCTACAGCCTACTGACCTCTGTACACTGCCCTACAGCCTACTGACCTCTGTACACTGCCCTACATCCTACTGACCTCTGTACGCTGCACTACATCCTACTGACCTCTGTACGCTGCCCTACATCCTACTGACCTCTGTACGCTGCCCTACAGCCTACTGACCTCTGTATGCTGCCCTACATCCTACTGACCTCTGTACGCTCCCCCGAGACTAGACTCATATTTTATTTTTCCAATTAAGAAGGGTTCGGTGAATGCGCATATGAAGCTGGTGGGGTTCAGTACCTCCAACAAGGTTAAGAACCACTGCTTTAGATTGTAAGCAACATGAGTAGGACCCTCCTATTCCTTCTTTATTGAACTGTATTGTAATCATTCTGCCCCCATTATATAGTAAAGCACCGCGTAAACTGCTGGCGCTATATACATACTGTATAATAATAATATTAATATACACTTGTTTATTTTTTTAGCAAAGAAATGTAGCAAAATATACTTTGACCTGAATGTTGGAAGAAAGATTTTTTATTTGCTAAGTTTTATGACAGAAAGTAGTGGAAACTTTTTTTTTTTTGGTCTTTTACCCCTTCTATATAGTAAAAAAATAAATTAATAAAGATCTGTCCCATACCATAATAATTTTGGTACAGTGTTGCATGCATGAGCAGCTGTTGATCAAATTATCACAGTGCTAAAAACTTATGGCCTGCACAGGAAGAATGTTTAACATGCTGGTTTTCAAGTGGTTAAGAATAGGGTTGAGCGAACCCGGACTGTATTGTTCGGGATCGTATCGGACTTTTGGATATTCGGTACCCGGACACGGATCCGAACATTTCACTGTATATGTATCGGGATACTGCCCGTTGTTCGGTAATGATATTTGATGTTTTGGCGCGGTTTTAATGGCAAGGCAGCCAATTAGCAAGCGTTTAACTAGTGTGCCCTTAGAAGCCATCACAGCCATGCCTACTAATGGCATGGCTGTGATTGGCCAGTGCAGCATGTGACCCAGACTCTATATAAGCTGGAGTCAGAAAGCGCCGCGCGTCACTCTGCTATAACTATACTAGGGAGAGGTTCCTGATGCCGCTTCTGAGGAAGAGATAGGAGATTATTGTAGGGGCAGGCTGGAGATTGCATTCAGGGAAAGAATAGGAAGAATCTTCTTTAATCAGACAGCGATCTACATTGATTTTATTGTGTGGGGGTGCAGTGCACAATCTTTTTGCCCTGAGGGAGAGATAGGAGATTATTGTAGGGGCAGGCTGGAGATTTCTTTCAGGGAAAGAATAGGAAGAATCTTCTTTAATCAGACAGAGATCTACATTGATTGTATTGTGTGGGGGTGCAGTGCACAATCTTTATGCCCTGACCTGAGCCCAGTGAGGAGGAGGAGGGAGAAAAAAAAACTTTTATCAGTCTGTTAGGTGGGCGGCGTGTAGCGGCCATGTAATGCAAGCTCAGTGCATATGTGTCTGCTTAATCTGCATTTAAAAAAGAAAAAAACTTTTTTCCTTCATATTTTACTTTGACATACATTGTTTAGACACTGCTTTTTCTAATCTGCACTTCAAAAAGCACCAATGTAAGGAGAAAATAATTATTTTTCAGTATTTAGGGAAAATAAATTATTTTTCAGTTTTTCATTCAAATGTTTTTTTTTTTTTTCAATAGCGGAATAGAACAGCAACAGTATCCAACCTGTTAGGCGTGCGATGTGTAGCGGCCATGTAATGCAAGCTCAGTGCATATGTGTCTGCTTAACCGCTTGCCGACTGCCGCACGACTATATACTGCGGCGGTCAGCCCCTCACAGGCAGAGTGACGTAGCGGTACGTCACTAGCCTGGGAGGGTCTGGGGAGCGAGCGCGCGCTGCCGGCGGCGCGCTCCCGCTCCCGCGCGGTCACGGACCCCCCCGCGCGTGTGACCGGCGGACCCGATGTCCGCCGGCCACTCTGCGATCGGCGGGGGAGAGGGAGAAAGTCAGGCAGCTTGTGTAAACAAGCTGCCTGTCATTCTCCTCGGTGTAAAGACACTGATCACACGGATCTAGTATGTAGATCCGTTGATCAGTGTCCTTACAGCTCAAGCCACAGCCAATCACAGTAGAAAGCACGCCCCTAGGGACACACACAGCCCCTCCCTCCCAAATAAAGTTAACCCCTTCACTACCAGTGTATTTTTACAGTAACAGTGCATATGTATAGCACTGATTACTGTAGAAATGTCACTGGTAACCCCAAAAGTGTCAAAAATGTCAGTCAAAGGTCCGATCTGTCCGCCGCAATGTCGCAGTACCGCAAAAAAAAAATCGCAGATCGCCGCCATTACGCGTTAAAAAAAAAACCAACAAAAATGACAGAAATCTTTCCCTTTGTTAGTAAACTCGATAACTTTTGCGCAAACCAATAAAAATACGCTTTTTGCGATTTTTTTTACCAAACATAGGTAGCATAAAACAAATTGGCCGAAAATGTTAAAAAATTTTGATTTTTACATTTTTTTTGGGGGGAATTTCATATAAAAAAAATGTGAAAAATATTGTTATTTTTGCAAAATTGACGCTCTTTTTTTGTTTATAGCGCGTGATCAAAAAATCGCACAGGTGATCAAATACCACCAAAAGAAAGCTCTGTTTGTGGGAAAAAAAGGACGCCAAATTCGTTTAGGTACAGCGTCGCACAACCGCGCAATTGTCCGTTAAAGTCACGCAGTGCCGAATCGCAAAATACCCCCTGGTCGTTTAGCAGCCAAATCCTCCGGGGCTTAAGTGGTTAATCTGCATTTAAAAAAGAAAAAAAAACTTTTTCCTTCATATTTTACTTTGACATACATTGTTTAGACACTGCTTTTTCAAATCTGCTCTTCAAAAAGCACCAATGGAAGGGGAAAATAATTATTTTTCAGTATTTAGGGAAAAAAATATATTTTTCAGTTTTTCATTCAAATGGGTTTTTATTTTATTCAATAGCGGAATAGAACAACAACAGTATCCAACCTGCTAGGCGTGCGGTGTGTAGCGGCCATGTAATGCAAGCTCAATGCATATGTGTCTGCTTAATCTGCATTTAAAAAAGAAAAAAACTTTTTTCCTTCATATTTTACTTTGACATACATTGTTTAGACACTGCTTTTGTAATCTGCTCTTCAAAAAGCACCAATGTAAGGGAAAAATAATTATTTTTCAGAATTTAGGGGGAAAAAATGTTTTTTCAGTTTTTCATTCATACTTTACTGTAACACTGTCATACAGTGTTTAGACACTGCTGTTCAAATCTGCGCTTCAAAAATCACCAATTAAAGTGAAAAATAGAGATTTTTCATTCATACATTACAGTGAGATACACCCACAACACACTGTTGTTGTATTCAGCTTATCAATAACAACCCATTTAGGGGAACAAAAATTTAATTGCAGCCTAGTCTGCATATGTTACAGTGAGCTACACCCATTGGAAACTGTTGTTGTATTTCGCTTATCAATATAAACCCATTTAGGGGGAAAAAAAATAAATTGCGGCCTAGTCTGCATATTTTACTGTGAGATACAGCCTTTGTATACTGTTGTTCTATTCCGCTATTCAATAAACACCCATTTAGGGAAAAAAAAATGAAATTGCAGCTTAGTCTGCATATGTTACAGTGAGATATACCCATTGGATACTGTTGTTGTATTCCGCTTATCAATAAGAACACATTTAGGGGGAAAAAAATAAATTGCGGCCTAGTTTGCATATTTTTCTGTACGATACACCCTTTGTATACTGTTGTTCTACTCTGCTATTCAATAAACACCCATTTAGGGAAAAAATATTAAATTGCGGCCTAGTCTGTATCTGTACGTGTGAGATACACCCTTTAGATACTGTTGTTCTATTCTGCTATTCAATAAACACCCATTTAGGGGGAAAAAATTTAATTGCGGCTTAGTCCGCATATGTTACTGTGAGATACACCCTTTGGATACTGTTGTTCTATTCCGCTATTCAATAAACACCCATTTAGGGAAAAAAAATTGCGGCCTAGTCTGCATATGTTACAGCGCAACAAGGAACACAGGTGGTGGTGAAGTGGTGCTGTTCCGCAGAGCAACTCATGCGTGCGTGCTGCAGCTGAAACTCCACTATGGCCTGCTGCTCGCACAGTCTGGCCAGCACGTGCAAGGTGGAGTTCCACCTTGTGGGCACGTCACATATGAGGCGGTGAGCAGGAAGGCCGAAGTTACGCTGCTGCGCTGACAGGTGAGCAGCAGCAGGGTGAGAATGTCGAAAGTGCACACAGACGGCCCGCACTTTCTGCAGCAGCTCTGACATATCGGGGTCATTTCTAAGGAACCTCTGCACCACCAAATTCAGCACATGCACCAGGCAAGGGATGTGTGTCAAACCGGCTAGGCCCAGAGCTGCTATGAGATTTCGCCCATTATCGCACACCACCAGGCCGGGCTTGAGGCTCACTGGCAGCAACCAGTCATCGGTCTGCTGTTGAATGGCCCTCCACAACTTCTGTGCGGTGTGTGGTTTATCCCCCAAACAAGCAAGTTTTAATACTGCCTGCTGTCATTTACCCCTGGCTGTGCTGAAGTTGGTGGTGAAGGTGTTACGCTGACCGGATGAGGAGGCGGTAGAGGATGAGGAAGTGGAGTAGGAGGAGTTAGGAACAGGAGGCAAACTGAAGCACACTGCAATCCTCGGTGGTGGAAGGACATGCGCCAAACTGATATCTGCCTCAGGCCCAGCCACCACTGCATTTACCCAGTATGCTGTTAGGGAGAAATAACGTCCCTGACCATGCTTACTGGTCCACGTATCCGTAGTTAGGTGGACCTTGCCACAGATGGCATTGCACAGTGCACACCTGATTTTGTCACCCACTTGGTTGTGCAGGGAAGGGATGGCTTGCCTGGAAAAGTAGTGGCGGGTGGGCACGACGTACTGTGGGACAGCCACCACCATAAGGCTTTTAAAACCCTGCATCTCCACCAGACGGAATGACAGCATTTCAAAGGCCAGGAATTTTGAAATGCTGGCAGATCCTCTGTTTGCGGGGTGACAGGTGCCGGTCTCACTACAGAGGTGGATGAAGAGGCCGTGACTGCAGCAGAAGAGGAAGCAGGAGGAGCCAAAGACCTTTCTTGGTTTTTGAGGTGTCTACTCCACTGCAGCTCGTGCTTTGCACTTAGATGCCTGGTCATGCAGGTTGTGCTCAGGTTGAGAAGGTTTATGCCTCGCTTCAGGCTCCGATTGCACAGCGTGCAAACCACTCGTGTCCTGTTATTAGCACATTGTCTGAAGAACTGCCACGCTAGGGAACTCCTTAGAGCTGGCTTTGGTGTGCTCGGTCCCTTGCTGCGTTGTGCAGTAGCAGGCGTAGTGTCAAGGGCACAGCCGCTCCGCTTTTGCACCCTGCTCCCTCTTCTGCTGTGCTGGTGGCTCTGTGCGACCACCGCCTCTTCCTCCAAACTACTCAGGTCACCTGCATGAGGTTCATTCCATGTGGGGTCGAGGACCTCATCATCCTCCACATCATCTTCCACCCAGTCTTTACCCCTGCCCTCCTTGTCGGTCTCCACAATTCGGAATTCCGCAGCAGTTGGCACCTGTGTTTCGTCATCATCCGAGACGTGCTGCGATGGTCCTCCCATGTACTTATCTTGAGACATAAGTGGTTGGGCATCAGTGCACTCAATATCTTCCACTTCTGGGGCAGGGCTAGGTGGATGGCCCTGGGAAACCATGCTAACAGAGTCATCAAAAAGAAGAAGAGACTGCGGCAAGACTTGGGGCTCAGACTGCTTGGCTGATTTGCAAGGGGGTGAGGTGAAAGATTGATGGACATCGGCTACAGGTGCCAACTCTGACCTTTCAGCAGAAGACAGTGGAAGACAATGTGAAGGAACTGGAGGCACTGTCAGCAACCCAATCTACTATCGCCTGTACTTGTTTTGGCCTCAACATTTGTAGAGGCGCATTAAGCCCTGCCAAATACTGTTGTAAGGTTCTGTCGCCTACTCGCAGCTGAGAAAGGTGTTTCACTTGTGCATGTAGCTGGCACAGATCGACCACGTCCTCTCCTTGCAACAGGAGCTCCACCAGCAGCACCACGACCCAGCACTAACATGGTGGAGCAGTATGTGTGTACACGCCTAGACGTACTGAATGACGGGTCTGCCCCCTTCAATTTCTGGGTCTCCAAATTGGGCACAAGGCCTGAGCTTGCCCTTTACACCTTGGAGGTTCTGGCCTGCCCTGCAGCCAGTGTATTACCTGAACGTGTATTTAGCATAGCTGGGTGCTTTATCACAGACAAGTGCAGCCGCCTGTCCAGAGCCAATGTGGACAAGCTCACGTTCATTAAAATGAACCAGGCATGGATCCTACAGGACTTGTCCGTACCTTGTGCAGAATAGACATGTATACCGGCCTTACCCAGCCATTGTATCTGTTTGGTTACCTTTGTAACAGTGTTGGCTACCTCGTCCTCCTCCACCGCCGCTTCCACCTACACTGGCACATCCACCGCCACCTCAACCTCCTACTCCATATGGGCCTCGTCCTCCTCCTCTACCGCCACCGCCGCTTCCACCTACACCGCCATATCCACCGCCACCTCAACCTCCTACTTGTAAGATTCTGGTACCTCCGGTACCCTTAATCACCCCTTTCCTCTGTAATGCGTCCCACCTTTCTCTTCAGGTGCTACGCATATACCTTTAAGAACGATGATGTCACTGCTGAGCGCCGCAGAGCGGCTATTTCAACCGCCGGCGGTCTCACTCACATTGTTCGTTCAACCTGCCTTGCTATCCACATGCTTTCAAGCCTGTCTCTCGATCGGAACCTCCAGCCATTCCCTTTACCTGGAGCAGACCGGAACCTCGCTACTGATCCCTGTATCTCGCTACCGGATCATTCCTTATCTACTGGACCTCTCTAAACTACTAACATTACAAGTGATAAGTACCCCACAGGGGAACCCTCCATAACCTTATTGCACTATCTACCTATGCACATTAAGGACTGTTACTACCTATCTATACTATCCTATCATCTGCACTGTTACATAGATTGCTAGCTCTTCAGCCTACTACCATTTATCATCTGCACTGCTGCATAGATTGCTAGCTCTCCTGTCTACTACTATCTATCCTTGCACTGGGTTAGTCTATCCTGTATTTGTCATCTGCTGTCCTCACCACCTGTTAGCATACTCGATACTAACCTATCTGCATTCCTAAATACCATCTTGAACTCTCCTATACAAAACCTATCAAGTGATTACCATTCTTGTCACTGTTCACACCTGTCCCTTCAGCACATCACCTTCATACTATCATATACATTCTATCACTCCAGGAACATCTCATTGAGTGTGTATATATCTGTATGTTGAAGCCAGAGATGTATAGTAACGAAGTAGAACTACTTAAGTACTGTACTTAAGTACCGAAATGCGGTATCTGTACTTTCCTAGAGTAGAATTTTTTTCTCCTACTTCTACTTTTACTTCACTACATTTTTTCGATGATTTTGATACTTCTACTCAAGTATTTTTTTTTTGTGCTGCATAGTTACTCGTTACTTTTAAAAAAATTACCACTGCCAGAACAGTAGATGGCAGGTTGCATAAAGCTCAAAAAAATGTGTATAATGTCATTTGTAAATCAGCGCATACGAAAATAAAGGCTGTGTATAATAAAAGTTGCTATACCAAATCTTTCCGATAAAAAGAAAATATGAAACAAACAAATAAATGGTGCTACAGCGCTTAAAGTGCATCAAGAAACTACTAACAAACACAGGTTAATCATTTGAATAAATCATTTGAAATAATAAAAAACAATATGATGTTCAAACTTTTGACTTCTTTCTTTAATAACTACATAACACAGTACTTGTACTTCTACTTTCAGTACTTGAGTAGAATTTTTTTTTCAAAACTACTGGTACTTTTTACTTTTAGTACTTAAGTAGCAAATTTTTTGAAAAAACTACTTGCAATACTTAAGTAAAAAAAATGTTGAATACTTTAGTACTTCTACTTAAGTAACTTTTTCTGTGAGCACTTCCACTTCTACTCAAGTCACTTTTTGATCGAGCACTTGTACTTTTACTCAAGTAGAAATTTCGAGTACTTTATACAAGTCTGGTTGAAGCTGACAGGCCCACGGTGATGAGTCCTGGAGAGTTGGATCTGGTATTCAACACATCTCTACATGACTACTGAGTGGAGATTTTGCAGCTGCAAATCCAGCCTATACTAAAAACGCAGGAGCGTTACAGATTGAACGAACCATAAAAATGGATTCAGCAGAATTACCCACTCAAGTGACACAATTAACACAACAAGTAAAAGCGTTAATACTTGCTCTGACTGACGTACAAGAAAAGAATCAGACTCTGACACAGCAGGTAACCCAGCTCTCACGGCTTACTGCTGTTCAGCCTCCTGAACCTAAAATAAACCCTCCTCTAGTGTTTACAGGTGATCGGAAAAAATTTAGTGAATTCAAAAACGCATGTCAATTGCTTTTTTTGTTAAAACCTCGTACATACCCCACTGATCAAATAAAAGTCTGTACCGTTATTTCATACTTGACGGGTGATCCACGGGCCTGGGCAGACTCTCTCTTTGAGAGTAATGATCAGATTCTCAACACCTATTCCTTATTCCTAGCGGAACTCGCTAGTTTATACGATGACCACAATAGGCAGAGTACTGCTGATATTCAGTTGAGGGCCTTAAAACAAGGAAGGAGACCTGTAGAAGACTTTGTATCTGAGTTCAAAAGATGGACCCTTGATTCAGGGTGGAATGACACATCTTTGCGAACTCAATTCAGACTCGGGTTATCGGAAGCTGTTAAAGACGAGCTCGCCCGAGCGGATTTACCTGGCACCTTGGAGGCCTTGATACAACTTAGTATCAACATCGACAGACGACTGCTAGAAAGAAGGGCTGAAAAGATGGGAATGCCATTGTCTAGTCCTTCTCAGATTTCGGCCGTTGACCCTACTCCCATGGATGTAGGAAACATACGCCCACCTTTAACGACTACTGAACGAGCTAGAAGAACATCCAGAAATCTCTGCATGTACTGCGCATCCTCAGATCATTTGATAAACACCTGTCCCCTTGTCCACAAAAAAGAGGGTGAGTGTTCACATGTCTTGCTGGGAGGATTAACGACTTCCTTTTCTAACCCCTATCTTTTTGTTCATTTAATATTACAGTGGGACCAAACTAGGATCACCACCAAGGCTATGGTCGACACTGGATCTTGTGGAAACTATATTGATACACGCTTTGTTACCTTAAATAAAATACCTATTATTTTAAAATCTAAGCCTGTTTCTGTTAGTTTCATTAATGGTATTCCACTGTCTTCTGGTCCAATCACCAACCAGACTCAGGCACTCCTTGCCACTACCAACGAATCACATGTGGAGACCATCACCTTTGACATACTATCCTCACCCCATTTTTCTATTATTTTGGGACTTCCCTGGTTACACACACACCAACCAATCATAGATTGGAAAAAACGGACTTTGGTTTTCCCTTCTCACTATTGTGAGAATACGTGTAACCTCCCATCTTATGGGAAGATTCTGTCTGTGGTGTCAGATGAAATTGCACCACTATGCTATCAGGATCTGTCCGAAGTGTTCCTTGAGAAAAATGCTCAAGTGTTGCCTCCCCATAGGGATTACGATTGCACTATCGATCTACTCCCTAACAGTAAATTGCCTTTCGGTCATGTTTATCCCCTTTCACAGGATGAACTTTCTCATCTCAAGGAATACTTGGATGAGAATTTGACAAAGGGGTTCATTAGACCCTCTACTTCTTCCACTGCTGCAGGACTTTTCTTTGTCCGCAAAAAGGATTCCAGTCTCAGGCCTATTATCGATTATAGGCAATTAAACACGATTACGATAAAGGATCGCTATCCTTTGCCGCTCATCCCTGAACTTATTGAACAGGTGCGTGGGGCTACTTATTTCACCAAATTAGACCTGAAAGGGGCATACAACCTAATCCGAATCCGTGACGGGGATGAGTGGAAAACCGCATTCAGAACCAGATACGGACTATTCAAATACCTTGTGATGCCATTCGGGCTATGTAATGCTCCCGCAGCTTTCCAAAGATTCATAAACAACATCTTTAGAGACTTACTTGATGTCTGTGTTGTAGTATACCTAGACGATAAACTTATTTATTCTCGATCTATGCCTGAACACATAAAACATGTAAGACTTGTGTTGTCCAGACTGCTCTCACACAGACTATATGTGAAATTAAAAAAATGTCTATTTCATAAAGAAGAAATATTATTTCTAGGATACTTCATATGCAAAACTGGAATTAAGATGGATATGAGTAAGATATCCTGTATTCAAGACTGGCCTATACCAACAACTCGTAAGGCCCTACAGCGATTCCTTGGATTCTCGAACTTCTATAGGAAGTTCATCAAGAACTTTTCCGCTATTGTTAGACATCTCACACAACTGACAAGTATAAAAAAACCATTCAAATGGTCAGAAGAAGCAAATCAAGCTTTCTGCTTGTTAAAATCAAGCTTTACTTCTGCTCCCATACTACGCCATCCAGACCCATCCCTCCAATATATTCTAGAGGTAGATGCGTCAAATATGGCAGTAGGAGCAGTTCTATCCCAACGACCAACAAACACTTCATCACTTCACCCAGTTGCTTTCTTTTCAAAATCACTAAGCAGCCCAGAGGTGAATTACCCAGTGGGTGAAAAGGAGTTGCTTGCCATAAAACTGGCACTGGAGAATTGGCGACATCTGCTCGAAGGTACCCAGTTACCAATACTCATATATACAGATCATAAAAACCTTCAATACCTCCAGACTAACAAGACTCTCTCCCACCGGCAGGTACGATGGTCATTATTCTTTTTAAGATTTAATTTCCTAGTGACCTACACGCCTGCAGACAAAAATAAAAAAGCGGATGCGCTATCACGATTAACCGAAGATAACTGCGCCGAAATCCCTTCCATTCCCATAATACCCTATGAATGCATTATTGGTGTTGTCCGTTCCTTGAAGGAAGAGATTTTGCACAGTATAAGAATGGATTCACCTCCACCACAACTAAGTACTGATGCAGAAGGCTTCCTCTATTACAATGACAAACTCTACATACCCCCTACTATGCGCACCAAGATTTTGGAGTTATCGCATGATGTGCCCATGGCAGGACATATGGGTATAACGAAAACCTTTAATTTGCTCACCAGGCAGTTTTGGTGGCCTGATATGAAGACGTCTGTACAAAAATTTGTTTCTTCATGTGACATCTGTGCAAGGTCCAAAATTGACACTACAAAACCATCTGGACTACTTTGTAGTCTACCAATACCCCAGGTTCCATGGGAAGTTGTATCCTTAGATTTCATAGTAGAACTACCACCCTCTAAAGGATTTAATACCATCCTAGTGTCAGTGGACCACTTGACAAAGATGGCACATTTCATTGCTATCCGTAGACTACCTTCATCTAAACAAACAGCAGAACTACTGATGAAACATGTGTTTAAGTTGCATGGAATTCCAAAAACTCTTTTGTCCGACCGTGGTTCACAATTCATCTCTAAATTTTGGCAAGCACTTTGTCAAATTTTACGCATTGAGCGAAAGCTCACTTCTCCCTACCATCCTCAGACCAACGGACAGACTGAAAGAGTCAACCAGTGCATTGAGCAATATCTACGTTGCTACACATCATACTTGCAGGATGATTGGGTGGATCTCCTTCCTCTAGCAGAATTTGCTTACAACAACGCAACCCACAGTACCACGAAGCAAAGTCCGTTCTACTTGAACTATGGGTTTCATCCCACTCTTCTTCCACCACGCATCCTGCCATCGAGTAACCCAGTAGCCTCGGATTACCTTACCCAAATAAAAGACTCTTTGGGCTTACTCAATACCACTATATCACACGCTCACAGTCAACAAAAAAAGTACTACGACCTTTGTAGAAGACCTTCTCCTCAGTATGCTATTGGGGACCTTGTTTGGCTATCGACAAAGAACTTAAGATTAAAAATCCCTAGCAAGAAGCTTGGACCTTTATTTTTGGGACCCTTCCCAATTAAAAAACTTATCGGAAAAGCTGCAATACAGCTCACCCTACCAGCAGATCTCAAGATCCATCCCATCTTCCATGTGTCGCTACTGAAGCCCCATGTTTCTAACCAAGGAATAAGGCCTACCATCTTGCCTCCACCTCCAATACAAGTTGAAGGCGGAGAAGAGTATGAGATCAAGGAAATTTTGGATTCTCGCATCCATAGAGGAAGACTCCAGTATCTCATAAGATGGAAGAACTATGGACCCCAAGACGACACCTGGCTAGATACCTCTGATATTCATGCGCCTAGACTTATACGGAACTTTCACTCGAAACACCCAGAGAAACCTGTCCTATAGGCCTTCCGGAGCCGGCCTTAAGGGGGGGGTACTGTAAGATTCTGGTACCTCCGGTACCCTTAATCACTACTTTCCTCTGTAATGCGTCCCACCTTTCTCTTCAGGTGGTACGCATATACCTTTAAGAACGATGATGTCACTGCTGAGCGCCACAGAGCGGCTATTTCAACCGCCGGCGGTCTCACTCACATTGTTCGTTCAACCTGCCTTGCTATCCACATGCTTTCAAGCCTGTCTCTCGATCGGAACCTCCAGCCATTCCCTTTACCTGGAGCAGACCGGAACCTCGCTACTGATCCCTGTATCTCGCTACCGGATCATTCCTTATCTACTGGACCTCTCTAAACTACTAACATTACAAGTGATAAGTACCCCACAGGGGAACCCTCCATAACCTTATTGCACTATCTACCTATGCACATTAAGGACTGTAACTACCTATCTATACTATCCTATCATCTGCACTGTTACAGGGATTGCTAGCTCTTCAGCCTACTACCATCTATCATCTGCACTGCTGCATAGATTGCTAGCTCTCCTGTCTACTACTATCTATCCTTGCACTGGGTTAGTCTATCCTGTATTTGTCATCTGCTGTCCTCACCACCTGTTAGCATACTCGATACTAACCTATCTGCATTCCTAAATACCATCTTGAACTCTCCTATACAAAACCTATCAAGTGATTACCATCCTTGTCACTGTTCACACCTGTCCCTTCAGCACATCACCTTCATACTATCATATACATTCTATCACTCCAGGAACATCTCATTGAGTGTGTATATATCTGTATGTTGAAGCTGACAGGCCCACGGTGATGAGTCCTGGAGAGTTGGATCTGGTATTCAACACATCTCTACATGACTACTGAGTGGAGATTTTGCAGCTGCAACTCCAGCCTATACTAAAAACGCAGGAGCGTTACACTACTCCATAAGGGCCTCGTCCTCCTCCTACATCGATCAAGATTATTATTTTTTATTTTTATGTATTTTATGTTATTTTAAGTTACTTCCCTATCCACATTTGTTTGCAGAGCACTTGCCATGCTCTTAAGAAGCTTTTGCTGCCATTTGCAGCCCTCTAGCCCTTTCCATGTGTTTTTTAGAGCCATTTTAGTGCTCAAAAGTTCGGGTTACTATTGACTTCAATGGAGTTCGGGATCGGGGTAAAGTTCGGGTTAAGTCCGGGTCACGAACCAGGAATTTTTTTTCAACCATTGTACACTATGCCAAATGCCATCATGGTAGTATAAAATGTCCCAGTGTATACTGGATGTGACATTATGATTGTTACCCCTACCATTACCTAGGTATAGATCTGAACCTTGCTACTAAATTATACTTTCTAATTAATGATTTTATAACAGTGGTCTTTCTGGTACCCAAAATCTCATCCTGGTAAGGGTCTATGTTGACAGGCTTTGGAGTTGATGTTGCTGTTGATGTTTGGTGTTGATGGCATCAGTTTAACATGAATTTTAGACACCTTTATTATAATTCAGAATTTATTGAAAAGTGCATTTAACCTGTAGATGTCCTTCTGACATGCTTTAAGTGGGTTCTGCATTCGTATTGACTTGTATAGGGATGCAAATCCTATACATTCCTATACAAGTCAATCTGATGCTAACAAAACCCCTTCAAACAAGCAAAAAAAAAAGCAAACAAGTGCCTGTAACTTGAGATTCAGGGAGATTTAGAAAGCTTGTTGTTTTCTTATAAGTGATCAGCTACATATTATCTCTTAATAAAAGGTGTTTATTAACAATTTTAAACATTCAAGCATTTAAAAAAAATGACAAAGCCCCCACAAAAAAACAAGCCTTTATGGTTCATACAGTGAATAATTTGCTTTCTAATTTAAATCTAAATTGTTGCAAAAGTAAAGTTTTGGTGAATAGAACATATTTTCAATTTTTCATAGCTAACAGAAAATGTTTCTTTGCAATTCTGTAGGCTGCAAACATGAACAAGGTTCGTCCTCGATATGCAGTTGATCGGTTTACATACTCGCTTGACATTTTCAATGAGGAATATGAAAAGAAGAACCGTACTTACCCTGTTGGCGGGAAGGCCCGAAAACTGTTCAGGTAATGTATGGATTGTATACTCACATTATGTTAATTACTACATGAATGCCTATTAGGGAGTTTTTCAGATTAAACAATCTATCAGATCTTATGACATACCTGAGCAGTAAATCAGAGAGATCTGTCCTTTCTCGATTCCCCTTTTTTTTCCAGGAAAGAAAATCTTTCTGTATGTTTTAATTCTTTATAATACTGCTGCGCACAGAACAGCCACTTTGGGGTGTTGTAAATCTCTTTTCTTTTTTTTTTTTTTTTTTTAGGGGCAACGTTAGATTTGGTAATAGGTTAATTAGTAGTGGTGGGGGGGGGGGGGGTTCACAGAAGGCTAGGACAGCAGGGAGGAAGAGATAGGAAATGAGAGGGGAAAAGGTTGAATTAAATAGGGGATACATAGTAGGGGGAGAAGGAAGGGGTGTCACCACTCCAGGGCAGGGGGGGGGGGGGGGGTGATGACAGAATGACTGTCTTGTAAAGTCTGCTGTTTGAAAAGGGGTATAAATTAATTTTTCCTCAGAAGGTGGTCCAGTGCATCATCCAGGAGAGTTTAACTATATTTAATGCAATATTTGTATTGAATCCAATAGAACAATATCTTCCTAAAGGTTTATTCACATTATACCCCTAAAGGAAAGGGGCAGCAGTAGATTGTCCATTGCACAGACAAGTTCAGGAACATACACTCCAAATAATATTTGTTCGCTCACATTCTATTGTGGCTGCCCTTGGTATTTAAGCTGTTTGCAAAACAGTAATCCCTCAGTCTTCAGAATGTTTCAGGGTAAAACATCCACAACAACTGGCGCTTGAAATCACAAAGAAAATAAATTGTTAAAGGGTACAATGGGCCTATGTATAAAATAATTTTTCTTAATAACTTAAGAGCACATCAATACACTGTCTTCAGGAATATGGTACAAACACAACAGAATTTAAAATCCCGACAAAAAAACACACCTTTACCTCATTAATCTAAAACATATGAATCTCTGGAATGAATGCTAACATTGCCAAACAGCAAATATATGGGCTTTATTTGGTCCTGAATGCTAGCCAATAATATTGCTTCCATTATACACTTGCACCCAGGGACTACATATCAAATTTAAATCAAATTACACTACCTCAATCACATTCACAAAAAGAACTATTCAAATTTAAAGTGTGTTTGTAGTAAACATTGTAAACAAAAGGTACCACATCCCTAATTCGTATATTAAATGCTGGGAAAGATCTCCCGAAAGCGAAACCCACCACTGGAACCTGAGGTGTGCAGGTAAGTGCTGGGGTTGGAAGAAAAAGAAAAAAGAAAAAAAGAGACAAAAGAGAAAAGAGAGGGAGACAGAGAGGAGCAGAAATAGAGGGGGAGGACCCAAAGGGGACAAGGGGGAATGGGACAAAGGGGAGGAAAACAGGTAAGGGGGGAGAAAGAGGGGGGTAGGAAGAAAGAAAAAACGGGGAAAGCAAAAGAAAAAAGAAAAAACAAGGATAAGAGAGGAAGAAAGAAACAGAGACAACGTACCCCGAAGGGTAAAGAATAGGACAAGAGGGCTAGTGGGACTTTAAGGCTGCATTCACACTTGAGCGTAGCGTTTTTTACCGCGATTTTACCGCGATTTTTACCGCGATTTTTACCGCGATTTTTTCAGGCGTTTTTCATTGACATCTATCAAAAACGCTGGTAATCAGCCCAAAAAGAAGCTAATGTACTTTTTTTAGCTACAGGCGTTTTGCAAAACGCTCAGATGTGAACAGGGGCCATTTAAATGAATGGGGTTTTACTTGTTGGGCGTTTTGGAAGCGTTTCTTTTGAGCGTTTTTGGAGCTGAAAACGCCCAGGTGTGAATGGAGCCTAAAGGTACCAGGTATTCAAAATGATAAAGACATAGTTAAAAACATGAAATATTTATTGACATAGCATTTTTAAAAACAAAAACCAGCAATACAACATTGATACATATGATTCTGACATGTACAGACGTAAATGTGTAAGACACAAGGCAAAAGATAAATGATGGTAATAAATGGGTCCAATGCTGAACATCAAACCATTCCCGACATGTTTCGCGGGCAGCAGTGCACCGCTTCTTCAGGGGAATAAAAACACATAAGTGTGCAATGCCTTTTAGTATCCTGTATAATACAGCAACAACAAGAAAAGTTTGTTATTGATTCAAATATATATATAAGTATATATAATGTCAAATATAGAATACATGCAACTATGAGATATCGAGGTACATCCGAGACCACCACCACATAGGAACCCACCACCAAACCGACCAAATGGAAGTGCACCCAGAGGAAAACGCCTCCCCAGCGGATGTGGAGGGGCATATACGGCAGGACAGAGGTGTATGTGAAAAAGGACTGGAAATCCATCATCACCCGAGAAGGGGAGAGATAGAAGAAAAAATCTGTATATAAAAAAATTTTTTTACTGTATATACCTTAATTCGTGTCTGCAATGGACACAATCACATAACCAATGCAGAGCGGTCATGTTGGAATCCCCACGTGGGGTATTATTCTGTTGGAATAGAGGTAAAGAATGTATGCTTACACTTAAATATGGATAGAGTAAATTAGAGGGGGAATGTGATTTTTGGAAGAACAGGAGGCTTTACCTGCGTAATGGTGGATGTGCTATTTCTGAAAAGGGTAGTACCGTAAAGTATAATACGGCCCAAATATAGGCTCTCAGTTTTATACCATTGAATCGGGGGAGAGAATGCCATCCATTCAACGCTTCTATAAAGCATAACAAAAAAAAAAAGGGGGGAATAAAAGTTATTGGGTCTATCCATTCCCAAGTCCTATTTGCAGAATGATATATATAGGAATCCTTACCCTCGTGATACCGCCGTGCGAGTAAACGCCAACTCCTGACTGAACGCTGCAACTGAACCCGCCTAATATGGCCCTCAACCCGACGCCAAACTGCGCATGACGTCATGCGCAGTGTGGGCGGGTCAGGTCCTCAACAGAGCGCGCATCCACGGAGGGCGCGCGCGCTGTGTCGTTCTATAGCTGGGCCACAAAGCGGCGGCCCCGAACGACCACAACAGCGCCGGGCAGACAGGAAGTATCAGGCCAGCGATGTGCGCGAGGACCACACATCCGCTGGGAAGTCCGGGAGCGCACCCCCAGGTGGGCGGAGGGGGAACTGCAGTGGAGGACAGAAACTCGGATGTAGATCAATACATAAGGAACATGACATATAAGGACAGAAAATTCAAAAATACATGTAAATGAGACAAAAAGGACAAAAAACACCTAGTGAATATCTATCTTATATATAAGGTTATAAATCTATGTTCAGACATTAATTACACTAGAAACCTGAAGGGGATATTAAGTCCCACATAGTTTCTGTATAAATAAACAAATTCCCAAAGAGAGGGAAAAAGACATACAAAGAAGCAAATAACAATCATCTTTCTAGATGCTCCAGCCATGTGCAATATTAAATCTGAGAGAGACAAAAAATAAATTACAAATAAAGACGGGCTAATTTAGAAAGGGAGCAGTCCTTCCAATGATGGAGTGACTGAGAACTTACCAATCTCCAGGGCCGCAGCCGCGACATCGCGGGGAGTGGACGGTCAAAAAAGGACTGTGTGGTACAGAGCAAGGGCCGGGATGCTAGGCAGCTCACCTGAGTAGGACTCAATGGTATTCCAAATCAAAGGGATTGGAGAGAGGAGAAGGAAGAGAATTACTGGCCTAAAAAAGGTTTATAGGTCAGGACCTCATTAATTCCGGGAGGTATCGTAGCCTCTAGGGATTCTATCCAGTAGGATTCCCTTTGTAGGATGTGTTTGTCCCAGTTTCCCCCTCGGGGGTCCTGGGGAATAACCTCCAAGACGAAGAACGAAACCACTGAATTATCATACTTATGTCGAAATCCTATGTGACGTGTTACGCTGGTTTGTATAGTGCCCCCTTCAGAATGGTACAGGTGATCATCTATGCGTTTACTCAATTTTCTAATGGTTTTGCCAACATAGAATGCCCCACAGCAACACATCATAAGGTAGATCACCCCCTGAGTGTTGCAGTGGGCATAGTGTTTGGAATGGAGCCATTTCCCACTGGGTAAGCGAATGCCTGTTCCGACTTTGACCCAAGGGCATTTGTCACACGCCCCACATCAGTATGTGCCTTTTTTAAGGCCTGTATTGGTGGTTATATTTGTGTAATGACTTTTGGTTAAACAATCACGGAGGGACGTGGATTGCCTGAATACCAGACTAGGTCTGGTATTTAGATATTTATTCAAGGTAAGGTCTTGGGTGAGAATCGGCCAGTGACGTTTTAAGATATTTCGTAAGATATCATCGTGTGCAGAGTATGTGGTGATGAACCTGACATTTTTGTCATCTTTTTTTGTGGTAGTTTTGTATAGCAGCTCGGCTCTCGAATGGGTATTGGCCTTGTTGTAGGCTTTTCTAAGCAACGTCTTAGAATATCCTCTGGCAAGGAGTCGCTCACGCAGCAGGCCAGCCTGGACACGGTATTTGGCTTCCGCAGAACAATTCCTGCGGAGCCTGAGATACTGGGCATAGGGAATACTAGCGATCAAGGGGGCGGGATGGGCACTTGCTGCGTTAAGTATAGTGTTACCCGCACTGGGTTTTCGGTAGAGATCTGTATCAATGAGTCCCTCCGGGGAGAGGCCGATGTTCAGATCTAGGAATGAGATCAAGTGTTTGTCAAATGTATATGTAAATTTGAGATTTAAATTATTGTTATTGATGGCTTCCAAAAATAATGAAAGTTCATCTACTGTACCTGTCCATATGATCAACAGGTCGTCAATGAACCTGTGCCAAATCAAAATATAAGACATCCACTGTTCCATTCCCTCGTCTGAAAAGATCAGCCTCTCCCAGGCGCCCAGATAGAGATTGGCGTATGAGGGAGCGCAGCAAGTGCCCATAGCCACCCCCTGGATCTGCAAGTATGTTTGTTCCAAAAAGATAAAATAGTTTCTAGTGAGAATAAATCTCAACAATTTGAGGACAAAGTCCATCAAGGGCCAAGATCTATGATCCTGTTCCTTGAGGAATGATTCGGCCATCCGGATGCCCTGGTCGTGCGGGATACTGGAGTATAATGCTTCAATATCAATTGCTACAAGCAGGGCATCCGGAGGCCGAATCATTCTTACGAAATATCTTAAAACGTCACTGGCCGATTCTCACCCAAGACCTTACCTTGAATAAATATCTAAATACCAGACCTAGTCTGGTATTCAGGCGATCCACGTCCCTCCGTGATTGTTTAACCAAAAGTCATTACACAAATATAACCACCAATACAGGCCTTAAAAAAGGCACATACCGATGTGGGGCGTGTGACAAATGCCCTTGGGTCAAAGTCGGAACAGGCATTCGCTTACCCAGTGGGAAATGGCTCCATTCCAAACACTATGCCCACTGCAACACTCAGGGGGTGATCTACCTTATGATGTGTTGCTGTGGGGCATTCTATGTCGGCAAAACCATTAGAAAATTGAGTAAACGCATAGATGATCACCTGTACCATTCTGAAGGGGGCACTATACAAACCAGCGTAACACGTCACATAGGATTTCGACATAAGTATGATAATTCAGTGGTTTCGTTCTTCGTCTTGGAGGTTATTCCCCAGGACCCCCGAGGGGGAAACTGGGACAAACGCATCCTACAAAGGGAATCCTACTGGATAGAATCCCTAGAGGCTACGATACCTCCCGGAATTAATGAGGTCCTGACCTATAAACCTTTTTTAGGCCAGTAATACTCTTCCTTCTCCTCTCTCCAATCCCTTTGATTTGGAATACCATTGAGTCCTACTCAGGTGAGCTGCCTAGCATCCCGGCCCTTGCTCTGTACCACACAGTCCTTTTTTGACCGTCCACTCCCCGCGATGTCGCGGCTGCGGCCCTGGAGATTGGTAAGTTCTCAGTCACTCCATCATTGGAAGGACTGCTCCCTTTCTAAATTAGCCCGTCTTTATTTGTAATTTATTTTTTGTCTCTCTCAGATTTAATATTGCACATGGCTGGAGCATCTAGAAAGATGATTGTTATTTGCTTCTTTGTATGTCTTTTTCCCTCTCTTTGGGAATTTGTTTATTTATACAGAAACTATGTGGGACTTAATATCCCCTTCAGGTTTCTAGTGTAATTAATGTCTGAACATAGATTTATAACCTTATATATAAGATAGATATTCACTAGGTGTTTTTTGTCCTTTTTGTCTCATTTACATGTATTTTTGAATTTTCTGTCCTTATATGTCATGTTCCTTATGTATCGATCTACATCCGAGTTTCCGTCCTCCACTGCAGTTCCCCCTCCGCCCACCTGGTGGTGCGCTCCCGGACTCCCCAGCGGATGTGTGGTCCTCGCGCACATCGCTGGCCTGATACTTCCTGTCTGCCCGGCGCTGTTGTGGTCGTTCGGGGCCGCCGCTTTGTGGCCCAGCTATAGAACGACACAGCGCGCGCACCCTCCGTGGATGCGCGCTCTGTTGAGGACCTGACCCGCCCACACTGCGCATGACGTCATGCGCAGTTTGGCGTCGGGTTGAGGGCCATATTAGGTGGGTTCAGTTGCAGCGTTCAGTCAGGAGTTGGCGTTTACTCGCACGGCGGTCCCACGAGGGTAAGGATTCCTATATATATCATTCTGCAAATAGGACTTGGGAATGGATAGACCCAATAACTTTTATTCCCCCCTTTTTTTTTTTGTTATGCTTTATAGAAGCGTTGAATGGATGGCATTCTCTCCCCCGATTCAATGGTATAAAACTGAGAGCCTATATTTGGGCCGTATTATACTTTACGGTACTACCCTTTTCAGAAATAGCACATCCACCATTACGCAGGTAAAGCCTCCTGTTCTTCCAAAAATCACATTCCCCCTCTAATTTACTCTATCCATATTTAAGTGTAAGCATACATTCTTTACCTCTATTCCAACAGAATAATACCCCACGTGGGGATTCCAACATGACCGCTCTGCATGAGCCCTCCTGCTTCTAACACTTTTTATGCTTTTGGTTATGTGATTGTGTCCATTGCAGACACGAATTAAGGTATATACAGTAAAAAAAAATTTTTATATACAGATTTTTTCTTCTATCTCTCCCCTTCTCGGGTGATGATGGATTTCCAGTCCTTTTTCACATACACCTCTGTCCTGCCGTATATGCCCCTCCACATCCGCTGGGGAGGCGTTTTCCTCTGGGTGCACTTCCATTTGGTCGGTTTGGTGGTGGGTTCCTATGTGGTGGTGGTCTGGGATGTACCTCGATATCTCATAGTTGCATGTATTCTATATTTGACATTATATATACTTATATATATATTTGAATCAATAACAAACTTTTCTTGTTGTTGCTGTATTATACAGGATACTAAAAGGCATTGCACACTTATGTGTTTTTATTCCCCTGAAGAAGCGGTGCACTGCTGCCCGCGAAACATGTCGGGAATGGTTTGATGTTCAGCATTGGACCCATTTATTACCATCATTTATCTTTTGCCTTGTGTCTTACACATTTACGTCTGTACATGTCAGAATCATATGTATCAATGTTGTATTGCTGGTTTTTGTTTTTAAAAATGCTATGTCAATAAATATTTCATGTTTTTAACTATGTCTTTATCATTTTGAATACCTGGTACCTTAAAGTCCCACTAGCCCTCTTGTCCTATTCTTTACCCTTCGGGGTACGTTGTCTCTGTTTCTTTCTTCCTCTCTTATCCTTGTTTTTTCTTTTTTCTTTTGCTTTCCCCGTTTTTTCTTTCTTCCTACCCCCCTCTTTCTCCCCCCTTACCTGTTTTCCTCCCCTTTGTCCCATTCCCCCTTGTCCCCTTTGGGTCCTCCCCCTCTATTTCTGCTCCTCTCTGTCTCCCTCTCTTTTCTCTTTTGTCTCTTTTTTTCTTTTTTCTTTTTCTTCCAACCCCAGCACTTACCTGCACACCTCAGGTTCCAGTGGTGGGTTTCACAAAAAGAACTATACAGATATCTGTAATAGACATTCTTGCCCACAAGTCTCATTTAGCATATAAAAAAAGCCATCATACTAAATCCAACAATATAATAGGAACAATCACATTGTTGGTGTTATTTAAATATCTGTTTTAAAATAAGCAATTTACTATCTGGATTAAATTAAGTGGTACGCTTATGTGTAAAAGCTGGACCACATACTGAGTTTTAAAGGCATTGTATATTTTCAAATGTTGGGCTCACATGTTGTGGCTGCAATTTGTAGTGTTATCACTGATTAACCACACCGACTGTATAACTTACATATACGGCGGCAAGATGGCACTGCTGCATCGGATCACGTACTTAGGGATGGGCCGAACAGCCCCCTGTTTGGTTTGCAGCAGAACTCCCGAATAGGGGAAATGTTCCAACCCCCCCAAACAGCGAACCTTATTGAAGTCTATAGGAGCCGAGCAAAAAAAACAAAATATGCCCATTTTGAAGCTTTATATGCAAGTAATTGGCTATAAAAGGGGTACGGGGGGTCTGGGTACTGCCCTGGGGAACATGTATCAAAAAAAAGAAAAAAGATTATTTTTTCAGGAGCAATAATTTTAATTATGCTAAAAGTGCTTTAAATATAGTGTCCTTAATGTGCCTGTAAAGTGGCGCATCTGTAGCATGCATAAAGCATACTACAGAAAAAATGACAATTTATAAAGAAAACAAAACAAATCAAATACTATTTAAAATTACTCGCGGTTACAATTTCCGGCTCTCCGCTATTGAAAAAATAAAGAAAAAAAAACAGCGTGGGGTCCCCCCCTAGTCCAGTCCATACCAGACCCTGATCCGGGCATGCAGCCTGGTAGGTCAGAAAAGTGGGGGGGGGGGACTCACTAAAAAGGACTGTTTAGCTCAGTGTAGCATTCACTAGTGAACAGTGCATTCTGCGCACTAATTGGGCAAAGGTTTGCCCAATCAGGGTGCAGTGTAAGCTGGTTGTTAGTGGTGGGGCGGGGCAGGGCCGGGAAGCGGGCCGTGGCGTTCTTGACAACCAATGAGTCATCAGCTGTCAATGGCTTTCCCCACTGACAGCTGAATTTAAAAAAAAAAGTGCAGTGAAAAAAATTTAAAAATAAAGAAAAAAAATGGCGTGTCCCCCCCCCCCCCCAGTCCATACCAGACCCTTATCTGGTAGGGAATGTGGCCTGGTATGGTTCAGGAGGGGGGCACTCACTTGTCCCCCCTTTCCTGACCTGCCAGGCTGCATGCCCTCAACATGAGGGGGTAGATGCTTTGGGGCAGGGCACCCCAAAGCACCTTGTCCCCATGTTGATGGGGACAAGGGCCTCTTCCCCCCAACACTAGTCTGTGATTGTAAGGGGCTTTGGGGGGGCTTGTCAGAATATGGAAGTCCCCTTTAACAAGGGGGCCCCCAGTTTCTGCCCCCCCGCCCCATGTGAATGGGTATCGGGGACATGGTACTCCTACCCATTCACCAAAAAAGTGTACAAAAGTAAAAACCACACGAGACAGTTTTTGACAAATCCTTTATAAAAAAAAAAAATAGTGTCCCTCGATGTAATCCATCGTCAATGACATCTCACCTCTTGGGAGGCCTCCCGCCGTATGCCTGCTCTGCGCTTTGACATTTCTTATATTTGTCTACGGTGGCATCGCCTCCTTCTGACGTCACGTGACGTGTCAGAAGTGTCAGTTAGTGTACGATTTGTCCGCCACAATATTTTTTTTTTTACCAAAAATATGCACATATTGGCCTAAATTGATGAAGAAATTTGATTTTTTTTTCAATTTTTTTTTTTTTTCAAAATTGTCTGTCTTTTTTTGTTAATAGTGCAAAAAATAAATCCTGCAGAGGTAATCAAATGCCACCAAAAGATAGCGCTATTTGTGAGATTAAAAGCACACAAATTGTATTTGAGTACTGCGTTGCATGAACACGTAATTGTCAGTTAAAGTAAGGCAGTCGAGTGGTTAATTTCCATAGGCACATATATTGCTTCTTCTAGTTAGTCCCTATGCACAAAGGGGACAGGACCACTTCCTCTTTGACCAGAGTCACACAGAGTCCAATGCAGCCTCACCATCCCCTCTGTGTTGCATCGCAAATGTGGGAAGTAAGGGATGTATTTAAAAAAAAAATCACATAGCAATTCTTCCAGTGACAGTACATGTACATTTGCTCTGTGAAAATGGGATAAAGGAAATAATATTACGCTGTTTCATGTACTGGTTGAATGTTTTTCATTTAAAGTGGAAAATACCACTTTGGCCACTAGATGGAGATAATTATCATAGAAATATCCTTTGACACCGAGCCCTTCTAGCCCATTCATTTAAAAAAATAAAAAAATAAATTAGGCCATTGAAAAACATTCAACCAGCTCAAGAAATAGTCTTATAACATGTTGTCTTAAATAATTTTCTAAATACATTCCTAAGTATAAGAAAGGGGATATCTTTTTTTTTTTTTTTTTTTTTTTTTTTACAAATAGTAAATGACTGACTGTTGACAGTAAGCATATATTTTGACAGTTGTATCATTCCTTATTATTCAAAATATTTTTTTCCTTAGGAATGCATGCCTGAGAAAAAAAAAAACCCTGCTAAGAGTTTACTATTAAGTAATTGCAACTATATGTAACGAAAATAGCAGTAACTGGGTTTTGTATCATTAAACTGTTAACACATATGCATAAAATAACCAGTTTTTAACGCTGTACATTCTCACCCCATCACTTTTTTGTAGCTGTTCTCCATCCAAATTTAAATCTCTGATATTTGGACTATTTCCTATACTCACCTGGGTGCCCAAATATAACTTAAAGGAATATGCACTTCCAGATCTGCTTGGTGGCCTAAGTGCTGGCACCATACAGGTACCACAAGGTTAGTAATACATCTATTGCATATTGAAAAAAAGTCAATGACATCAGAAAAATAGATGTTGCTCATTTTTATGTTCCCATTTTGATACAGGTATGGCTTTTGCTCTTCTTGCTAACCTTCCCCCAGTGAATGGCTTGTACTCTTCATTTTTTCCTCTTGTGATTTATTTCTTCTTGGGAGGAATCCCACAGATGGTGCCAGGTATGATATTGCTGACATGTTATAACAAATGTTTTTTACCTACTTCATTTTGTTTCCTTTATTCCTTTTTTTAAATTATTGTTTTCAAAGGTACCTTTGCTGTCATTAGCATCATCGTGGGAAATGTGTGCATGCAACTGGCTCCAGAATCTAATTTTCAGACATTAAACCAGACTACAAATATTACTGTTACAGACACTGAAGCAATGAATGCTGCCCGAATGCAAGTTTCAGCTACACTGGCATGCTTAACAGCTGTTATTCAGGTAAGTGTGATAGTAACCTGAAACGGAACAAACCCACCAAGGTTTAATCGAAAGTTCAGCAATAGTGATGTCGCGAACCTAAAATTCGCCGTTCGCGAACGGCGAACGCGAACATCGGCAAATGTTCGCGAACCGGCGAACCGGGCGAACCGCCATAGACTTTAATAGACAGGCGAATTTTAAAACCCACAGGGACTCTTTCTGGCCACAATAGTAATGGAAAAGTTGTTTCAAGGGGACAAACACCTGGACTGTGGCATGCCGGAGAGGGATCACACAAAAAAAGTTCTTAAAAATTGTAATTTTTTGATAGAGAGCCAATTATTGGAAAAATTAAAAAAAAATAAAAATAAAAAATTTCTTTGGATTTAGCATCTGGGGGGTCTAAAAAGTGTACCTGTGAAGTTTCAGCTCTGTAGCATGTCCGGAACCAGAAAAAAATACGAATTAGGGTTAGGGCTAGGGTTAGGGTTAGGGTTAGGGTTAGGGTTAGGTTTAGGGTTAGGGTTATTGTTATGGCTAGGCTTAGAGGGTTAGGGTTAAGGTTAGAGGGTTAGGGTTATGGTTAGAGGGTTAGGTTTAGTGTTAGGGGCTAGGGTTACGGTGAGATACTTAGGGTTAGAGTTAGTAGCCCTACCCCTCTAACTCTAACCCTAAGCACTAAAAATAACCCTAACCTTAGCCCTGACCCTAACCCTAGCCCTAACCCAAACCCTAACCCTAACCCTAACCCTAACCCTAGCCCTAACCCTAATTCTATTTTTTTTCTGGTTATGGACATGATACAGAGCTGAAACTTCACAGGTACAGTTTTTAGACCCCCCAGACAATAAATCCAAAGAAATTTTTTTTTTTAAGTTTTTTTTTTTTTTCAATAATTGGCTCTCTATCAAAAATGACAATTTTTAAGAACTTTTTTTGTGTGAAGTTTCAGCTCTGTAGCATGTCCAGAACCAGAAAAAAAAGATAATTTTTCAGTAGAGCAGGTACACCTGGACTGTGGCATGCCGGAGGGGGATCCATGGCAAAACGCCCATGGAAAATTACGTAGTTGACGCAGAGTCGAGTTTTGATCCATAAAGGGCATAAATCACCTAGCATTCCTAAATTGTTTGGAATAACGTGCTTTAAAACATCCAGTGTGTGAATACGATCAGGTATGATGTTTTATCGGTCAAGTAGTGTAAGGGTTACGCCCGCTTCACAGTGACAGACCAAACTCTGACAGACCAAACTCCCCGTTTAACAACAGTCAGTCAGTCCATTTGCACAACCGCAAACTCCCCATTTGCACAAGGTTGGATACCAAGCTAGCCATGTCCCGTTCCTTGTCCTCACTTACATCATTGAAGGTCTCTTCCTCCACCCAGCCACGTACAACACTAAGGGTCCCCGAAAGGTGACAACAAGCCCCCTGGGACGCCTGCTGTGGCTGGTATTCCACCTCCTCAAAGCCACCTTCCTCCTCTGACTTCTCTTCTTCAGACTCCTCTCTCTGCGTTGCCACAGGTCCAGCAATTGACAAGGACAAGGCTGCTTCTGGTGGTGATGGGGACCACAACTCTTCCTCTTCATGCTCATCTACAGCCTGATCCAGTACTCTTCGCAGGGCACGCTCCAGAAAAACCCATATGGGATGAGGTCGATGATGTTGCCTTGGGTTTGACTGACCACCAGGTTTGTCACCTCCGCAAAAGGACGCATGAGCCTACAGCCATTGTTCATGAGCATTCAGTAACGCGGCCAAAAAATACCCAGCTCCGCAGAAAGAATGAAAGAAAATGAATGTTTTTTCTATGAAAAATTATCCTGCGGATCGCTTTTGGTCTGTTCACAATGAAGCAACGAACTTATCATTTGGGGTGTGCCAACACACTCCTAGAGGTGATCGCTTCATTGTGATACGCAAGCCCCTTCACCACGACAAGGTAATGATCACGAAGGGGAATTGACACATGTATGTGCCTTTTTTTTTTGTTTTTTGTTTTTTTTGCAGCCACAGTGTAGCACCAGAGGCCAGAAAAATTAGGCATGTACACATGCATGAAAAAGCAGGTATTGTTGCAGCCGCTGCTGTAGCAGCGGCCTGAAAAATTTAGGTTTTCAAGGCAGAAAGTGCACTAAAACATTGCGGCTTGAACCGTAGTTGGTGGCGGAGACGTCACGTAAGTCATCCGGCATGCAGAGAATGATTAAATACAGCAGCGTGTGGACCATTTTTAGCCCAAGGCATCTCAGTCATCACCAGGCCTTTTTTAGTCAAATGCATCCCCCACTGTCAGTCCCTTCGGGATCCATGCCTCATTCATCTTAATAAACGTGAGGTAATCAAGACTTTTTTGACCTAGGCGACTTCTCTTCTCAGTGACAATACCTCCTGCTGCCCCGAAGGTCCTTTCTGACAGCACACTTGAAGCGGGGCAGGCCAGAAGTTCAATGGCAAATTTGGATAGCTCAGGCCACAGGTCAAGCCTGCACACCCAGTAGTCAAGGGGTTCATCGCTCCTCAGAGTGTCGATATCTGCAGTTAAGGCAAGGTAGTCTGCTACCTGTCGGTCGAGTCGTTCTCTGAGGGTGGACCCCGAAGGGCTGTGGCGATGCATAGGACTAAAAAAGCTCCGCATGTCCTCCATCAACAAGACGTCTGTAAAGCGTCCTGTCCTTGCCGGCGTGGTTGTGGTGGTAGGAGGAGGATTACTTTCACCTCTTCCCCTGTTGGATTCCCGTTGTGCTGTGACATCACCCTTATATGCTGTGTAAAGCATACTTTTCAACTTATTTTGTAGCTGCTGCATCCTTTGCGACTGCCGGTAATTGGGTAACATATCCGAGACTTTCTACTTATACCGGGGGTCTAGTAGCGTGGCCACCCAGTACAGGTCGTTCTCCTTCAGCCTTTTTATACGAGGGTCCCTCAACAGGCATGACAGCATGAAAGACCCCATTTGCTCAAGGTTGGATGCCGAGCTACTCATGTCCAATTCCTCGTCCTCACTGATGTCATTGAAGGTGTGTTCTTCCCCCCAGCCACGTACAACACCACGGTTACCAGATAGGTGACAACGAGCACCCTGGGATGCCTGCTGTGGTTGGTGTTCCTCCTCCTCAAAGCCACATTCCTCCTCTGACTCCTCTTCCTCACACTCCTCTTCCAGTGTTGCCGCAGGTCCAGCAAGCGATGGTAAGGCTGTTTCTGGTGGTGGTGATGGTGACCACAACTCTTCCTCTTCCTCTTCACGCTCATCTACGGCCTGATCCAGCACTCTTCGCAGGGCACGCTCCAGGAAAAAAACATATGGGATGATGTCGCTGATGGTGCCTTCAGTGCGACTCACTAGGTTTGTCACCTCCTCAAAAGGACGCATGAGCCTACAGGCATTGCGCATGAGCGTCCAGTAACGTGGCAAAAAAATACCCAGCTCCGCAGAGGCTGTCCTAGCACCCCGGTCATACAAATACTTGTTGACCGCTTTTTCTTGTTGGAGCAGGCGGTCGAACATTAGCAGTGTTGAATTCCAACGTGTCGGGCTGTCGCAAATCAAGCGCCTCACTGGCATGTTGTTTCGCCGCTGAATATCTGCAAATTGCGCCATGGCCGTGTAGGAACGCCTGAAATGGCCACACACCTTCCTGGCCTGCTTGAGGACGTCCTGTAAGCCTGGGTACTTCTGCACAAAACGTTGCACAATCAGATTCAACACATGTGCCATGCACGGCACATGTGTCAACTTGCCCAAATTCAATGCCACCAACAAATTGCTCCCGTTGTCACACACCACTTTGCCGATCTCCAGTTGGTGCGGGGTCAGCCACTGATCCACCTGTGCGTTCAGGGCGGACAGTAGTGCTGGTCCGGTGTGACTCTCTGCTTTCAGGCAAGTCAACCCCAAGACAGCGTGACACTGTCGTATCCGGCATGTGGAATAGCCCCTGGGAGCTGGGGGGGTGCAGTTGGTGTGGAGCAAGACGCAACAGCAGAAGAGGACTCAGCCGAGGAGGTTAGCAAAGAGGATGGAGTAGGAGGAGTAGAGGAGGTGGCAGCAGGCCTGCCTGCAAGTCGTGGCGGTGTCACCAACTCCTCTGCAGCAGAGCCACGCATTCCATGCTTGGCAGCCGCCAGCAGGTTTACCCAATGCGCAGTGTAAGTTATATACCTGCCCTGACCGTGCTTTGCAGACCAGCTATCAGTGGTCAGATGGACCCTTGCCCCAACACTGTGTGCCAGACGTGACATGATTTCCTTTTCCACAATAGAGTACAGGTTGGGGATTGCCTTTTGTGAAAAATAATTTCGGCCTGGTACCTTCCACTGCGGTGTCCCAATAGCGACAAATTTTTTGAAGGCCTCAGACTCCACCAGCTTGTATGGTAAAAGCTGGCGGGCTAAGAGTTCAGACAAGCCAGCTGTCAGACGCCGGGCAAGGGGGTGACTCTGTGAGATTGGCTTCTTACGCTCAAACATTTCCTTCACAGACACCTGACTGTGGGCAGGTGAGCAGGAACTGCTGAAGGTGAGAGGCGGAGGGGCGGGTTGTTGATAGGGGGCATGGAGGACAGCAGTGGTTGACGTGGCTGAAGATGCTGGACCAGGAGGAGGATGGTGGCTTTCAGTTTGTGTGCTGCTTTTACTCATGTGTTGATCCCATAGGCGTTTGTGATGTGAGATCATGTGCCTTCGCAAAGCAGCTGTACCTAGGTGGGTGTTGGACTTCCCACGACTCAGTTTCTTTTGGCACAGGTTACAAATGGCATCGCTGATATCAGAGGCAGACACACAAAAAAAATGCCACACTGCTGAGCTTTGCAAGGACGGCATTCTGGTGGTGGCAACAGCTTGCGTTGATTGGCGTGCTGTCTGGCTGACCCCGGGTGCCGAATCTACATGCTGTCTGACTGCACCACTAGCTCCTTGCGATGACCTCCTCCCCCTGCTTCCAACTCGTCTCCTCCTCCTCTCTGTCTCCCCATCTGAACATTCCCCCTCTTCTTCTGCTCTTCGAGCAGGCACCCAGGTGACATCCACAGACACATCGTCATCATCAGCCGCTTCACTTGACAACTCAGCAAAGGCAGCAGCAGCAGGTACAACATCATCATCATCATCATCACAATGTACGTCCATGTGTATAATGCTGCCTGACTGAGACATATCCCCGTTATCTACATCCTCTGGCACTAATAGTTGCGCATCACTTATTTCTTCCAACTGATGTGTAAATAACTCCTCTGACAGATCAAGTGAAGCGGCTGTGGTGCTAGTGTTGGTGGTGGTGCCGGCGGGCTGGTGAGTGGTAAATTGAGAGGTGCCCGAAGCTGAGCTGGAGGAGGATGGTGCATTAAGGTTCCGAGCGGAAGCTGTAGACGATTGGGTGTCCTGTGTAAGCCAGTCAACTATGGCCTCAGAATTTTTTGAGTTCAGGGTCTGTGGTGGCCTCTGAACACTGGGCATTATTCTAGGGCCTAAGGAAATCACAGCACCACGACCACGACGGCCCTTGCGGGGTGGCCTGCCTCTGCCTGTCATTTTTTTTTTTAATGTGTGTGTTGTACTATGAGTGCAAGGTGCTGTGCCACCCTATAGGAGTGTTGGGCAGTGGGTACAGTACACTCTGTGGACCTGACAGTCACTGGCACCCAGGCAACTGCAATTAAAATATATATATATATGTTTTTTACTTTGCAAGCTGCTGTGCCACCTTATATATCAGTGGTGGGTGGGCAGTGGCACAGTACACTCTCTGTGGACCTGACAGTCACTGGCACCCAGGCAACTGCAATTATAAACAGAATATATATTTTTTTACTTGGCAAGCTGCTGTGCCACCTTATATATCAGTGGTGGGTGGGCAGTGGCACAGTACACTCTCTGTGGACCTGACAGCAGTCACTGGCACCCAGGCAACTGCAATTAAAAAATATATATATATTTTTTTTACTTTGCAAGCTGCTGTGCCACCTTATATATCAGTGGTGGGTGGGCAGTGGCACAGTACACTCTCTGTGGACCTGACAGTCACTGGCACCCAGGCAACTGCAATTATAAACAGAATATATTTTTTTTACTTGGCAAGCTGCTGTGCCACCTTATATATCAGTGGTGGGTGGGCAGTGGCACAGTAAACTCTCTGTGGACCTGACAGCAGTCACTGGCACCCAGGCAACTGCAATTAAAAAATATATATATATTTTTTTTACTTTACAAGCTGCTGTGCCACATTATATATTAGTGGTGGGTGGGCAGTGGCACAGTACACTCTCTGTGGACCTGACAGCAGTCACTGGCACCCAGGCAACTGCAATTAAAAAAAATATATATATTTTTTTTACTTTGCAAGCTGCTGTGCCACCTTATATATCAGTGGTGGGTGGGCAGTGGCACAGTACACTCTCTGTGGACCTGACAGCAGTCACTGGCACCCAGGCAACTGCAATTAAAAAATATATATATATTTTTTTACTTTGCAAGCTGCTGTGCCACCTTATATATCAGTGGTGGGTGGTCACACAGTGGCACTGCAGTGGGCACAGTACACTCTGTGGACCTGACAGTCACTGGCAGCCCAGGCAACTGCAATAATAAAAAATATTTTTTTTTTTCAATTTGCAAATTGCAACAAGATGCTGTGCCACCGTATATATATATCAGTGGTGGGCAGTGCACTGCAGTGGGTACAGTGCACTCTGTGGACCTGACACAGCACTCACTGCAATTATGACAGAGGAAAAAAAAAATATTTTTTAAAATGCAAGGTACTGTGCCTGTGCCACCCGAAATGAGTGTGGTGTGCACACAGTACAGTCTGTGGTAGGTCTGTGGCCTCTCACACACAGCGGGCAGGCAACTGCAGTGTACAATAGATATATATATATCAAAATAAAAAAAAATCCTCAATTACCAGCCCTTAAAAGGGCTTTTGGGAACACTATATATATCTATATATATATATCTATATATATAGATATATATAGATATATATATATATATATCTATATATAAAAAAAAAATCCTCAATTACCAGCCCTTAAAAGGGCTTTTGGGAACACTAGATATATATATATATATATATATAAGAAGAAAAAACTCAATTACCAGCCCTTAAAAGGGCTTTTGGGGACGCTAGATATATATATATATATATATATATATAAAAAATTACACAAATACCAGCCCTTAGAAGGGCTTTTTGGGGTGCTGTCCTTACAGCAGTAGTGGACCAAGAACACTGCAAGACCAGGAACACTGACTAACTGTCCCTAGCTTAAAAGCAGCAGCAGCAGCAGCAGCAGCAGCAGCAGCAGCAGCAGCTCTCCCTACTCTCACTACACACACTGCTTCAGAATGATCTAAGATGGATGCTGCCCTTGCATATTTATAGGAGGTGGGAGGGTGTGGGAGGGAGGTATGCTGATTGGCTGGAAATGTGCCTGCTGACTGTAAAGTTCAGGGTCAAAGTTTGCCTCAATGATGTATTATGGGGGGCGGACCGAACATCGCATATGTTCGCCCGCAGTGGCGAACGCGAACATGCTAAGTTCGCCGGGAACTGTCCGCCGGCGAACAGTTCTATACATCTCTATTCAGCAAATCCATTGAAAATATTCACACTACTCTGTTAACTCTTCACAGCAATTTATCTGCGCAATGTCGCTAGCTCCCCCTGGGATTTAAAATTGCTCATGTGTAATACAGAAAAGTGGCAACTCACCAGAAGCAAGTGCTGTCTCAATCAAGAGTACAGCAAACACACTTTATGTAGTTGAATACTGGTGTGCACATCAGCATCCGGTATCAGAGTAATGCGATGTTATATCAAATGATGACCTGAAAATAAAATACTCTTCTAGTGTAGTAATTAGTAATCACTGTTTATAGTGAAAGTAAACACCTGTGGTGAAAGAAATAGTGTACACTCGTGATCCAAGCTGCCTTCCCCACATGAAATGCACACTCCCCAAAAAGCGTGCACTGCCCTACAGTATGCAGCAAACATACTTTTGGGGGATGGATGTATTGGTATATAGAAGATAATAACTGCTTCCTCTGCTAGGAATCTTCTCCTCAAATATCTATGGGGGACACTGTGCAGCTCATTTTACCAAATGATGACACCAAATGACAAAAGTAAGGTATCAGAGTATAGTAATTTTATTTATCTGAATATAGCAGCTAAAAACAGTACACTAGCAGTGATAAAACATATCCAGTAATGCAGTAAGTAAAACGCCGCTCTTACACATCAAATCGCTGCTACATCGGAGACTGGTATTGCAGGGTGATGTCATGTAGACAGCCCTGCCCTATGCGTTTCCCAACCAATGTGCGTCCTTAGGGACCTCTAGAGTCTAGTGCTGGCAGCCATATATATGTAGCCCATAATAAGAAATATCTAAATGGTCACTTTCAGGTCCAGCTCCATTTTCTAATAGACCAATAGAAGATAATAGTGGTTGCCATTTTGTTGTGGATTGGCAATGATTGGACTGTACATTACAGGTGTCACATCCATTACCGACTTTAACAATTGCCCAATTGAAAAAAAACAACAACACCCCGCATAGTAAACCAATATATATTCAATAAAAAAGATGGCAGTATCAATAAATATGTGTATTTATGCGTATTTTGTGTGTAAACACACAAAATGATGTATTTCCAAAAAAAATATATATACTATAGGAATTTCATGCAAGGTTAAAGTGATCCTCCCTAAGCATAACTATTACAACACACATCGCTGTCACACGTGTGACTGGGCCCTGGAGTTCCGCCACTATGGGGGGGCCCACCGTTCTGTCACTGCGAGGGGAGGAGGCGGTCACTGCGAGAGGAGGGTCCCACCCCTGCCCACCTGTTCCGTCAATGCGAGAGGAGGGGCGGTCACTGCGAGAGGAGGAGGCCGCCCCTGCCGCCTGTTCTGTCAGTGGCTCAGATCCTGTACTGACAGTCCCTCCTACCTCGCATGGATAGGAGACAGCCGATCTTCTCCTCCTGCCCCTCTCCTGTGTGCACCGCGGGAAGTGTGAATCCAAGCATCTGAATGATGTTTACACGTCATCAGCTGATCACATAATAAAGGACCAGTGTGATTGTCCAAAGAACACAGGAGTCACAGAGCATGCTGGATGCGTGCCCCAGGGGGCACATGGGAGGAGGAATTCTGGGGGGATGTCCATAGACGCCCTCCCTGAACTGGAAGCTTGGATGAAAGGGGGGGTCAGGGGGGACCTTCATGGTTTCTTGCACTGGGGCCCTGAAGGTATGAGTTACGCCTCTGGGAGGACTGGAGTGCAGTTCATATCACTGCACCTGAATCTGCAGATGGAACTATAAAAGAAGCATTAAGTGATGTGGCAGATAGGGATGATCGAACGGTTCGGGTCCACCATCGGTTCGGCCCGAACATTGGGTGTTCGAGGTTCGGCCGAATTTAGAACTTTTTGCCCAAAAAGTTCGGAATTTGGCAACCAGAACCGACCAAAATGCAATGCTTCAGGAAATGGGCTTTAAAAGCCAGCGATTGGACCAGAACCATTAGCAAAAGCCAATTGAGGGGGCAGGAGAATGCTAGGAATGTGATTGGAGTGACTAGGGGGTCCCTAGACCAATCATTAGTGAATACGCCCCACAGTATATAAGATCGCCCCCGCCATATTCCTAGCATTGTTATACTGGACATGGAAGAGAGTGGAAGCAGTTCTGTTAATTTTACTTTAAAAGTGTCATTTAGCTAATTATTAGTGTAAGGAAAGGGATATCTAGTGTAGTTAGAGTGCTCCTTTACACTTAAGTTAGCTTCAAAAATGTAGTTTCTGTAGGGAAAGTGTTAAGTGTAAGGGGACCGTAGTGTAGTGTAGGGTTAACTGGCAGTGACTGCTATGGCAGGGTGACAAAACCCTTCCATAGCAGGGTGACCGCTATAGAGAAATGATAATTTCTCTGAATTGCTTCGGCACACCCATATGGCTTCTCACCAGCCAAGCATTTTTTATGCTGCAGGGGCTGCCACTGCCAGTGCTTTTTTGAGGACATGTTTGATGTCAGACATGACATCTGAACATGTGTATAGGGGGTATATATACACATATATGTCTGTATATATACCCCTAGACATATATAGGTGTGATAGTAGCAGAAATAAATGCTTGCGTTAATGAAATCATTTACAGTAATATATTTCTGCTACTATCACACCTATATATGGCTAGGTGTCTATATACATATAATTATGTGTGTATATATACCACTATACACAAGTTCAGATGTTTTGCCTGCCTCAAAAGAACCCCAAAAAATGCCAAAAAAACACTAGAGTCAAAAAAAAAAAATGCCCAGGTGTGTTTTTGCTGGCATTTTTTGGGGGGTTTTGGAGGCAGGCAAAACATCTGAACTTGTGTATAGTGGTGTATATACACACATCCATATATTTATATACACACCTAGACATATATAGGTGTGATAGTAGCAGAAATATATGCTTGCGCTAATGAAATAATTTACAGTAATATATTTCTGCTACTATCACACCTATATATGTCTAGGTGTGTATATAAATATATGGATGTGTGTATATACACCACTATACACAAGTTCAGATGTTTTGCCTGCCTCAAAAGAACCCCAAAAAATGCCAAAAAAAACACTAGCGTCAAAAAAAAAAAATGCCCAGGTGTGTTTTTGCTGGCATTTTTTGGGGGGTTTTGGAGGCAGGCAAAACATCTGAACTTGTGCACAGTACCACTATACACAAGTTCAGATGTTTTTCCTGACTGCAAAGAACCCAAAAAATGCCTGCTTTGAAACCGGCAACCCCCTGAGCTGAAAGTTTTCTAATACAAACAATCCTTTTTTTTTTCTGGTTCTGGACATGCTAAAGAGCTGAAACTTCACAGGTACACCTTTTAGACCCCCCAGACACAAAATCACACAAAAAAAGTTCTTAAAATTGTCATTTTTGATAAAAAAGCCAATTATTGAAAAAAAAAAAAGATTTTTTGATTTTTACTTTGGATTTCAGATCTGGGGGGTCTAAAAAGTGTACATGTGAAGTTTCAGCTCTGTAGCATGTCCAGAACCATAAAAAAAAGATTGTTTGTATTAGAAAACTTTCAGCTCAGGGGGTTGGCTTCGCTGCTGTAACACCTTGCCGGTTTAATAGAAGGCATTTTTTGGGGTTCTTTGCAGTCAGGAAAAACATCTGAACTTGTGTATAGTGGTACTGTGCACAAGTTCAGATGTTTTGCCTGCCTCCAAAACCCCCCAAAAAATGCCAGCCAAAACACACCTGGGCATTTTTTTTTGACGCTAGCGTTTTTTTTGGCATTTTTTGGGGTTCTTTTGAGGCAGGCAAAACATCTGAACTTGTGTATAGTGGTGTATATACACACATCCATATATTTATATACACACCTAGACATATATAGGTGTGATAGTAGCAGAAATATATTACTGTAAATGATTTCATTAGCGCAAGCATATGAAACACCTGCACACCTTTTAGACCCCCCAGATACTAAATCCAAAGTCAAAATCAAAAAATCTCTCTTTTTTTTTTTTTTTAATTTTTTCAATAATTGGCTTTTTTATCAAAAATGACAATTTTTAAGAACTTTTTTTTGTGTGATTAATAGTTAATGGGGCATGACCCAGAACCCTAGGCACTTTTTAGGGGCATTTATTGGGTTTTAGGGCTTAAAAATTGTGTTTTTTTGATTACCGAAGTTCGGGTCCCATTGATTTCAATGGGGTTCTGAAATCCGGGCCGAACTTTCGGGAAGTTCGGATGTTCTGGCCGAACCGAACTTTTCAAAAGTTCGATCATCCTTAGTGGCAGACTGCTTGCTCTGAGGCAGGCACCTCTGCTGCAATTAAATTGTCCCACTTCTTCCATCTGACTCCACTGTTGTGTTTAGGCTCTGCAGACAGTGGTTCGGCAAGCCAAGATCGTGAGCTACTATTCACCTGGCCGGGGGCCGACTGGGAGATCACAATCGACAGGTTGCTGACCCCCGATGTAGCCCATCACTGCAATCTACATCACAGAAAAGCAAAGTTTAGCACAATTCTCCCTAATCTCTCCCTATACAGCTCCAACAAACACTGACTTAAGCCGGCCATACATGGATTGAATATCGGTAGGTTGAGTAGGAACCTGCCGAGATTCGATCAATCTATAGGCAGGCTGATTGTACCAAAGTCAATCCATCGACTGACTTGGGTACAAGCAGCATGTCAGATTTTTAGCATGCGATTATTGCCAGCAGCTATAGCCGCTAGCAGCAATCACGGTTTTCTCCTGGCAGGGACAGCTTTCTGCACCTGTCCGCTAGGAAGAACACAATACCTCCACGGGAAGGATTCCCCAATCAACACTGACTGTGTTGATGAGGGAATGAAGTGATGTTCTTTCCTACGACTAGAGGAAAAGAGATTTAATCTCCAAATATGGAAGGTTTTTTTCTCAGTAAGAGCTATGAAAACGGAAAATTGTATCATACTTACCGTAATTTTCCTTTCCTGGTGCCTATCCATGGCAGCATACCTGTGATAGAGCTCCGCCTCTACTTCGCCTTCAGGACTAGTGAATAGCTTAAAAGAAAGACGCCCCCTACTCCCAGCATTCTCCTGTGATATAGAATACTGAGGGAGGGTGCGTATGCTGCCATTGATAGGCACCAGGCAGCATACCTGTGATAAATAACTAGCTGTCAAAAGGGTGGGTAGATGCTAAAACACAAGGAAATGTTTTTTTTTTTTTTTTGATGAAGAAAGGGCTTCCTGCATGGTCCTTCTTTCAAATTCTACAGTCGTGAGCGTTCCAGGGTCAACTCAATGTTTTATAAATGTGTGCTGAGACGACCATGTGGCAGCCCTGCAGATGGTATCCAGGGAGACATTCGCTCTGGCTGCCCATGAAGCAGAAATTGATCTCGTTGTATGTAGGGATGATCGAATGGTTCGGGTAGACCATCGGTTCGGCCCGAACATTGGGTGTTCGAGGTTCGGCCGAATTTAGAACTTTTTGCCCAAAAAGTTCGGAATTCGGCAACCAGAACCGACCAAAATGCAATGGTTCAGGAAATGGGCTTTAAAAGCCCGTGATTGGACCAGAACCATTAGCAAAAAGCTAATTGAGGGGGCAGAAGAATGCTAGGAATGTGATTGGAGTGACAAGGGGGTCCCTAGGCCAATCATTAGTGAATACGCCCCCCAGTATATAAGATAGCCCCCGCCAAATTCCTAGCATTGTAATACAGGGACATGGAAGAGAGTGGAAGCAGTTCTGCTAATTTTACTTTAAAAGTGTCATTTAGCATTTATTAGTGTGAGGAAAGGGATATCTAGTGTAGTTAGAGTGCTCCTTTACACTTTAGTTAGCTTCAAAAATTTAGCTTCTGTAGGGAAAGTGTGAGGTGTCAGGGTGACCGTAATGTAGTGTAGGGTTAACTGACTGCTATGGCAGGGTGACCGAACCCTTCCATATCAGGGTGACCGTAATGTAGTGTAGGGTGAACTGACAGTGACTGCTATGGCAGGGTGACCAAACCCTTCCATATCAGGGTGACCACTATAGAGAAAAGATAGTTTCTCTTGTGTCACTTTCGCTGTAGGGATATGGCTTCGCCGCCGCCAGCATTTTTGGCTGCAGGCGTTGCTAGTGATTTTTTGAGCACATGTTTGGAGTCAGACATGACATCTGAACATGTGTATAGGGGGTATATATACACACCCATGGCTGTATATATACACCTAGACATATATAGGTGTGAAAGGAGCAGAAAAAACTACTTGCGCTAATGAAATAATTAACACCAATATAGTTACGCTCCTATCACACCTATATATGTCTAGGTGTGTATATACATATAAGTATGTGTGTATATACACCACTATACACAAGTTCAGATGTTTTGCCTGCCTCCAAAGAAGCCAAAAAAATGCCCAAAAAAACGATAGCGTCAAAAAAAAAACGCCCAGGTGTGTTGTTGCAGGCATTTTTTTGGGTTCTTTGGAGGCAGGCAAAACATCTGAACTTGTGTATAGTGGTGTATATACACACATACTTATATGTATATACACACCTAGACATATATAGGTGTGATAGGAGCGTCAATCAAAAGAACCCAAAAAAATGCCCAAAAAACGCCTGCTATTAAACCGGCAAGGTGTGAAAAGCGAGAAGCCAACATCCTGTGCTGAAAGTGTTCTAATACAAACAATCTTTTTTTTTTATGGTTCTGGACATGCTACAGAGCTGAAACTTCACAGGTACACTTTTTAGACCCCCAGATACTAAATCCAAAGACAGTTTTTTTTTTTTTTCAATAATTGGCACTCTATCAAAAATCTATCAAAAATGACAATTTTTAAGAACTTTTTTTGTGTGATTTTGTGTCTGGGGGGTCTAAAAGGTGTACCTGTGAAGTTTCAGCTCTGTAGCATGTCCAGAACCCCCCAAAAAAGATCATATAGGTGTAAAAGGAGGGTCCCACCATCCCTGCTCTACTGAAAAATTATCTTTTTTTCTGGTTCTGGACATGCTACAGAGCTGAAACTTCACAGGTACACTTTTTAGACCCCCCCCCCAGATACTAAATCCAAAGAATTTTTTTTTTTACATTTTTTCAATAATTGGCTCTCTATCAAAAATGACAATTTTTAAGAACTTTTTTTTGTGTGATTAATAGTCCCTGGGGTATGACCCAGAACCCTAGGCACTTTTTAGGGGCATTTATTGGGTTTTAGGGCTTCAAAATGGTGTTTTTTGATTACCGAAGTTCGGGTCCCATTGATTTCAATGGGGTTCTGAAATCCGGGCCGAACTTTCGGGTAGTTCGGATGTTCTGGCCGAACCGAACTTTTGAAAAGTTCGATCATCCCTAGTTGTATGAACCTTTACCTGCTCTGGAGGAACCATGCCTTTAGCCCTGTACACTTTACGTATTAGTTTGACAATCCAGGATGCAAGAGTCCTGCTAGAGGCTTCCTCCCCTCTGTTTTTTTCCCATGGGATAACGAACAGCCTGTTAGATGTTCTAAATTTTTTTGTAGCTTCGAGATACTTCTTGTGGACTTTTTCCATGTCCAAGCTTGGGCCTATTTCTGACTGGGAAAAAAAAACTGTCAAGGCCCATGGTTCCCTGAGCTGACTTGCGGTAGCGACTTTAGGGGTGAAACCTTGAATAGGTCGCAGTTCCACTCTGTCTGGAAAGAAAGAAACGTGATCATCTCTGATTTCCAGGGCTTGCAAGTCCGATATCCTCCTGCCAGATGTAATGGCTAGAAGAAAGGCCATCTTTAAGGATAAGTTCAAAATCGATATTTGTTCCATAGGAGCAAAAGGATGTTCCGCCAAGGCTTCCAGGATTACAGTTAGGTCCCATTTTGGAAAAGTGCGTCTGACCAGAGGGCGTGAACACCCCTCTAAGGAACGTAATTACGAGAGGGTTGACCACCCATCTTGAATTTGTTGCCGTTGATAATGCGGCCTCCTGGACCTTTAATGAACTGAGACCTAGGCCTAGGTCAAGTCCGGGCTGTAGGAACCCCAAAATATTGGAGACTGAAGGGGAGAATCGATCAAAATTTTTTTCCCGGCCGCAAAGGTTTGGAACTTTTCCCAGACTCTTGAGTAGATGGAGTTTGTGGATGGTTTCCTTGTTTGAAGGAGTGTCGAAATGACTTTCGGGGAACAGCCTAAGGCTTCAAACCTCCGCCACTCAATTTCCACACCGGTAGATCCAATCTGTGCGGGTTTGGATGAGAGACACTGCCCTGCTGTAGAAGTTGAGGGAACAGGGGAAGTGGAAACTAAGGTCTCTTGGGCCAATAAAGGGAGAATCGCCAGGATGTGTACTGGTTCCTTCAGGAGCCTCAGGAACAATTTTAGAATAAGAGGGCGAGGTGGGAAGGCATGCCCTGTGTCGAAGTCCCAGGTGCATGTCAGAGCGTCCACTGCTTCCATCTGGGGGTGTGGAAAACGGGAGATAAATCTGGGAAGCTTGGTGTTCTGTGGTGTAGTGAATAGATCCACTTGAGGATATTTCCAGTGATTGGCGATCTGGTGAAATACATGCGGATGCAGGGCCCATTCGTTGTTGTCCGGACAAGATCTGGAGAGAATGTCCGCTTGATTGTTTAGCCTGCCCGGGAGATACACTGCTCTGAGGTCTAGGAGATTCCTCTCTGCCCAGAGAGATGATCTGTTCTACTCTTGACAGAACCAACCTGCGGCGAGTCCCGCCCTGTTTTTGAATATAGGAGACTGCTGCCCTGTTGTCCAGTCATAGAAGGACTCTCTTACCTCTGATGTGGGGAGCTAGAGAGGTTAAGGCTAGGAATGCTCCTCTCAACTCCAGGATGTTTTAGACTAGGCTTTCGGCTTGAAAGGACCATCTTCCCTGGACCTCGATTTCCTTGAAATGGGCTCCCCACCCTTTTCTGCTGGCATCTGAAGTAATTGTGGTCCAGGAGAGGGAACCCAACTATCGTGGTTTGGAGAGGTTTTGAAGCTTTGTCCGTCAATGAAGACTTCTGCGCATGCATGGTGTTAAGAGGATGGTCTATGAGAGAGGTTGTTTCTTCCACTGTTTAAGGAAGCTGGTCTGAAAGTACCTCAGATGCCAACTAGGGATGATTGAACTTTTGAAAAGTTTGGTTCGACCAGAACACCCGAATTTCCCGAAAGTTCGGTTCGGATTCCAGGACCCCATTGAAATCAATGGGACCCGAACTTCGGGAATCAAAAAACACCATTTTGAAGCCCTAAAACCTAATAAATGCCCCTAAAAAGTGCCTAGGGTTCTGGGTCATGCCCCAGGGACTATGAATTAGGCAAACAAAAAGTTCTTAAAAATTGTCGTTTTTGATAGAGAGCCAATTATTGAAAAAAAAAAGAGAGATTTCTTTGGATTTAGTGTCTGGGGGGTCTAACAAGTGTACCTGTGAATTTTCAGCTCTGTAGCATGTCCAGAACCAGAATTATAGCATGCCAAACCTTCAAAAATGACTTTTTTGCTTAACCGCGCCTTTCTTTTGCTCCTAATCAACTGCACAGCCAATGTGTATGATGGGGACATAATGCAGTGCACTGGGAACAAGATTAGAGTTTTTTTTGGAAAAAGGTGCTGTCTCTTTAAATGTGGATATAATTAACGGGTGTATTTTCACAATGGAGCTATTATTACCAAATGTTTTCAAGAAGTCAAAAGATGTATGTAGATGCACTTTATTTAATGTAAAATGGTGTTTGGTGCACTTTAACTTGAATTTTCACAAGAAACAGACATATACAGGTCCTTCTCAAAAAATTAGCATATTGTGATAAAGTTCATTATTTTCTGTAATGTACTGATAAACATTAGACTTTCATATATTTTAGATTCATTACACACAACTGAAGTAGTGCAAGCCTTTTATTGTTTTAATATTGATGATTTTGGCATACAGCTGAAAAACCCAAAATTCCTATCTCAAAAAATTAGCATATCATGAAAAGGTTCTCTAAACGAGCTATTAACCTAATCATCTGAATCAACAAATTAAGTCTAAACACCTGCAAAAGATTCCTGAGGCTTTTAAAAACTCATTACTCAAAACCGCAATCATGGGTAAGACTGCCGACCTGACTGCTGTCCAGAAGGCAATCATTGACACCCTCAAGTATGATAGTAAGACACACAAAGAAATTTCTGAACGAATAGGCTGTTCCCAGAGTGCTGTATCAAGGCACCTCAGTAGGAAGTCTATGGGAAGGAAAAAGTGTGGCAGAAAACGCTGCACAACGAGAAGAGGTGACCAGAAAACTGAGGAAGATTGTGGAGAAGGACCGATTCCAGACCTTGGGGAGTATGGAGTAGAAACATCTAGAGCCACCGTGTACAGGCGTGTGCAGGAAATGGGCTACAGGTGCTGCATTCCCCAGGTCAAGCCACTTTTGAACCAGAAACAGCGGCAGAAGCGCCTGACCTGGGCTACAGAGAAGCAGCACTGGACTGTTGCTCAGTGGCCCAAAGTACTTTTTTCGGATGAAAGCAAATTTTGCATGTCATTCGGAAATCAAGGTGCCAGAGTCTGGAGGAAGACTGGGGAGAGGGAAATGCCAAAAGGCCTGAAGTCCAGTGTCAAGTACCCACAGTCAGTGATGGTCTGGGGTGCCATGTCAGCTGCTGGTGTCGGTCCACTGTGTTTTATCAAGGGCAGGGTCAATGCAGATAGCTATCAGGAGATTTTGGAGCACTCCATGCTTCCATCTGCTGAAAAGCTTTATGGAGATGAAGATTTCATTTTTCAGCACGACCTGACACCTGCTCACAGTGCCAAAACCACTGGTAAATGGTTTACTGACCTTGGTATTACTGTGCTCAATTGGCCTGCCAACTCTCCTAACCTGAACCCCATAGAGAATCTGTGGGATGTTGTGAAGAGATAGTTGAGAGACGCAAGACCCAACACTCTGGATGAGCTCAAGGCCGCTATCGAAGCATCCTGGGCCTCCATAACACCTCAGCAGTGCCACAGGCTGATTGCCTCCATGCCACGCCGCATTGAAGCAGTAATTTCTGCAAAAGGATTCCCGACCAAGTATTGAGTGCATAACTGAACATAATTATTTGAAGGTTGACTTTTTTTGTATTAAAAACACTTTTTTTTTATTGGTTGGATGAAATATGCTAATTTTTTGAGATAGGAATTTTGTTTTTTTATGAGCTGTATGCCAAAATCATCTATATTAAAACAATAAAAGGCTTGCACTACTTCAGTTGTGTGTAATGAATCATAAATATATGAAATTCTAATGTTTATCAGTACATTACAGAAAATAATGAACTTTATCACAATATGCTAATTTTTTTAGAAGGACCTGTATGCACGGATACATTGAGGGCTAGGGGTAGGGTTAGGGACCACAATGTAGTGCACAGTGAACAAGATTAGAGATGTTTTGGATGAATACTGTTGTCTCTTGACTTTGAATAGAAGTAAAGGATGCTTAAAAATTGGGCCTTTGGTGGTGCCGACGATGCCTTGACACCATAACCCTATGAAAGTACTGGTCATGAAGGCAATAATTGCCTTTGTAAGGAAAAAAATTGCAATGATATGCATCTGTGAAACAGGTGCGCAACAATTGTTGTTTGGGTGTGTACCACTGTAAGCCCAAAGAGCTGGTGTTGAAGTAGGCGAAAAAATTAAGAAGATGTGTACCTGTGGATCAGATAAGCAAACATTGTGTTTTGGGTGTTGGAGGAGCCTCCCCACCGTAAGCCCAAAGAGCTGGTTTTGAAGAAAGCGTAAAAATTATGAAGGTGTGCACCTGTGGAACAGGTGCGCAAACATGGAATTTTTGGTGTTGGCGGAGCCTCCCCACCGTAAGCCCAAAGAGCTGGTGTTGCAGAAGGCCAAAAAAAAATTAATCTTTTCTAGTGGAAACTAAAATGAGGTTCTGTGAACCTAAACAGAACGAGAGGAGGGTTGGAGGGTGGCACCCTGGTCCAGGCTTAAACTGAGGCTCAGCTGCCACATCGCAAGGATAGACTAGTCTACAAGGTCTGCATCAGGTGCATCAAAGCTTGATATCCACGACCGATTCATTTTAATGAATGTCAAACGGTCGACTGAGTCGGTGGAGAGTCTTGTTCGATGGTCTGTGATGAATCCTCCTGCTGCGCTGAATGCCCGTTCCGATAGGACACTGGAAGCAGGGCAGGCCAACAACTCCATGGCATACTGGGCCAGTTCTGGCAAGTGGTCAAATCTTAAGACCCAGTCTGCCAGTGGATCGGATTCGTCACATGAAAAGCCCTCTGTGTCACTTTGTTCCCTGATGTAATCGTTCACCATGTGATGCAGACGCTGTCGATGCGATGTGGCAGCTGAGAGGCCTGGGCGGTGAGGACTAAAAAAGACCGAAAGGCATCCGTCAACCGCACGCCTTCTCCAACGCTCCTCTCGTGACCCGCAGTAGAGTCCATGGTAGGTTGTCCCCGCCCCTGCACCCTACGTGAGGCGGGGAACTTGTTCACCAGAATCCTCTTGAGACTGTCCTCAAGGGATTTGATCCTGTGGACTCTCTGGGTGGATGGGAAAAGCTCAGAGACTTTTGACTTGTACCGGTGGTCAAGTAGGGTGGCCAACCAATAGTGGTCAGTCTCTTTAATGGCCTTGATTTTGGGGTCCTTTCGCAGGCTCTGAAGCATGATGTTTGCCATGTGTCGCAAATTTGCAAAGGCCTGAGAAGCTGACTCCTCGGGGTCACTCAAAACGACATGATCTTGAACATGCTCCTCCTCCTCCCAGCCACGTACTACTCCAAAGTGTCCCGAGGAAGTCAAACTAGGCCTTGCAGATTGCCGCATGTCTTCCTCCTCCTCCTCAAAGCCTGCAAAAGTTCCCGAAGAATCGTCCTCCTCCTCCTTCTCTTCCACCCCCTCCTCCTCTTCCACCCCCTCCTCCTCAAAGCCTGCAAAAGTTCCCGAAGAATCGTCCTCCTCCTCCTCCTCTTCCACCCCTGGATCCTGCTCGGGCCTCTGGGAGCTAGGCATAATGGGGTCAGGATAAAGAGGGCCTTGAGAGGCAAGGAAGTCCTCCTCTTCCTCCTGCTGCTCTGCCTCCAGTGCCCTGTCCATAATGCCACGCAGAGTGTGCTCCAACAAAAACAGTACCGGTAGGGTGTCACTGATGCATGCGCTGTCCTGGCTGACCATCCTTGTGGCCTCTTAAAATGGCGAGAGGACAGCGCATGCATCCTTTATCAAAGGCCATTGCTGTGGCGAAAAGAAGCCAAGGTGCGCTGAGCCAGTGCTGGTGCCGTACTCGCAGAGATATTCATTGAGGGCCCTCTGCTGCGTGTACAGGCGCTGCAGCATAGCCAAGGTGGAGTTCCAGCAGGTGGGCATGTCACAGATGAGGCGTTGTACCGGCAGGTGAAACTCGCGCTGCACTTTTGCCAAATGTGCAGTGGCACTGTACGACCGCCTGAGGTGACTGCACACCCTTCTTGCCATCCTTAGCACATCCTGCATTCCCAGGTACGAGTTCAAAAACCGCTGTACCACGAGATTCAGGACATGCGCCAGGCATGGCACATGGGTCAACTTTCCCTGCCGAAGGGCGGCCAGGAGGTTTGACCCATTATCGGAAACCACCATTCCTGGCTGCAGCTGGCGTGGTGTCAACCACCTCTGGGCCTGTGCCTGCAGAGCCCCAAGAATCTTAGGGGCAGTGTGCTGCCTGTCCCCTAGACACACAAGCTGCAGCACTGCGTGACACCTTTTGGCCTGAGACATAGAATAGCCCTTTGAACGCTTACATGGTACCTCATCATATTCAAAGGACCATTCTGCAGAGGTGGGCATGGAGGAGGATGAGAAGGAGGAGCAGGAGGGGGTAGAAGTGATCGATCTACCCGGATCAACGACACCACCAGCTGTTTGCAGACGTGGGGGCAATACTGGCTGCAGCACCGAGCCCTCGCCACAATCCCTCCTGCTGGCAAGCAGTGTCACGCAATGAGCAGTGACAGAAATGTACCATCCCTGCCCATGTTTGCTTGACCAAGTGTCAGCCGTCAGGTGTATCTTACGGCTGACTGACTTCGCCAGGGACGACACTACATTGCCTTCCACATGTTGGTATAGGGATGGCAGGGCCTTACGGGCAAAGTAATACCGACTTGGCACCTGCCACTGTGGAATTGCACATTTTGCAAAGTCGAGGAAGGGAGCAGACTCTACCAGGTTAAATGGTAAGAGTTGCAGAGCCAATAGTTTTGCCAAACTACTGTTTAGACGCTGGGCATGTGGGTGGCAGGGAGTATACTTTTTTTTTTCGTTCCAGCATGTGTGGAATCGAAATTTGCCTTCTAGATATTACAGCTGGGGGTGTGCTGGAGGTAGATGCGACACTGCGTGCTATATCCTCATCCCTTCCAGTGGAGGCTGCCAACAGGTGACGAGTGACTATAGCAGGGACAGACTGATGTGCAGGTGGAGCACGAGGAGGACTAGGTGTAACAATCCTACAGGCTCACCTGAGTCAGAGGACTGCTGGCCGGAGGTAGGAGTGGAGCCCAGTGGCAAGGACTGCAGGCCAGTCATAGGTGCAGGAAGTCTGGCAGAGGCGTGGTCAGACAATCCGGGTTGGCTACGATGGTAGCAGTGCTGGATACCGGATGGACACCAGGTAGTACTCTGATGAGGACACGGGTTCACCTGAGGTGCGGAAACTAAGTGCTAGCTGGTTTCCACTAGAGCCCCTGATGGTGGGGATAGACTGCGCTGCAACCTAACACCAGGTCGCGGTCCCCAGGATCACCCAGCCAGGCAGAGTGCAGGTTCGGTCCGGAGGTGAAGAAGCAGACAAGGGACAACCAGAGAGAAGTCAGACAAGCCAAAGGTCGGGGCAGGCAGCAGTAAGCGTGGTCAGACAATCCGGATCGGCAATGGAGGTAGCAGTTCAGTAGGTAGGGACAAAGCAGAAGAGTAGTCGGTAGTCAATTCCTGGTCAGCAGTGGATTTGGGGTAGTAGATAAGAGCAGCAGATGAGGAGAAGCTTGATCAAGGCTCAGGAGCTCAATAATCAGCAAGCTTGAGTGCAAGGGGCTGGACTTATATAGGGAAGTACCAGGTGTGGGGAATCAAGGGTGATGAGCAAGGCTTGGCAGGACTAAGGTTGAAATAATAGGCTTCAGGGAAGAATGTCCAGAGAGGACGGTAGCCTAGTAAGCAGGGCTACCGCCTGGGATGTGGCTGGTCACGGGTTCGAATCCCGACACTAGGATGCCGACTGACTGATCTTTGGCCCTTTTGTGGGTGCTTCAAATGCTCCTGCCAACGGGCCAAGTGGTGGGTTGTCAAATGCCTGGTTAGGCAGCTTGTACACAAAGTGGTTGACCTTTTTGCCACGTTTTATTCCCTTATGACAAATCTTGCAGATCGCAACTGTTCGATCTGCATGAGATGTCTCAAAAAAGGCCCAGCAAGAAGAGGTTTGTATAGTGGCCAGGGAGACAACAGGTGTGGCCTTAGATGGAGTGGGCCGTCTGCTCTCCCCTCTTGCTTGCTCTGCCTCCTCCTGAACCTCAGACCCAACATCAGACTCCGTAAAGGTCTGAGCATCAGGCAGGAGTAGATGACCGACACTGTGGTCAAACAGTTCAGCTGACTCCTCTGCCATGTCTGAAGTTGGGTCTGAGGGAGGACTTGAGGTGGACATGGACTCATCTTTATTTGCTCTGCCAACTGCAGAAGACTGACCACTTTTCTCTGCCTGGGTCACTGTAGTTGCTGATGATGACGATGATGAGGGTTTGGTAATATAGTTCACCACCTCCTGTACGTACTGCGACTGCCACTGCGGTAGAACAATCGAAATGCTGGCCTGGCTGAGGACTGACCAGACCACCACGTCCACCCTTGCCTCTAGACACCCTAGAAGCTGTGCCCCTTTCCGCAGCAGGGCCACGTATGCCTTTCCTTGGTTTACCTGACATAGTTGTCACTGAGGCTTTATCAACTGTGCGATGTGAAAATCACCTGCAAGATGCACACTGCTATGCGACCCAAAGTTGTCGCTAAATAAAGCAGATGTGTGTGACGCAGAGTAGCAAAGCCTTTTGCAGTGGACTTAACGCTTACAACAAGAACAGGCGTTAATTTGTCACTGAGGCTTTATCAACTGCGTGATGTGAAAATCACCTGCAAGACGCACACTGCTATTTTTTTCTAACTCAAACAGCACAATCGCTGTATTTCTAACTACACTGACAATCTTTCTGTAAGCTGACTGCTCTTCTGCTGATCTGGAGCTTTACAAGCAATCGGCTATGCAGCAAACGTTGTTTAACACAGCAGGAGAAACACAAATGCTTCCAGTCTCTTCCACAGCCTCTGTAATACAGTGCTAGAGGTTAGGCGGGGCTATGTTATATACTGGGGGGACATATTCACTCCTGATTGGCCGCTGGTCCCCGTAGTCACCCCAATCACATTCCTAGCAGACTCCTGCCCCCTCATTGGCTTTTACTGATGTTTCTGGGCCAATCACGGGCTTTTAAAGCCCACTTCCTGTCCCATTGCATTTTGGGTGGTTCGGGTGACCCGAATTCCAAACTTTTACCGCAAAAAGTTCGGAATTCAGCTGAATTTCGAACACCCAATGTTCGGGTCGAACCGATGGTCGACCCGAACCGTTCGATCATCTTTAATGCCAACGTGACATGGCACCATCGGAATGCATGCTAACATTGAACCTATGAGGCTCAAAGCTGTCAGGCGGGGGTTGCACAAAATCTTGGAAACTCTCTGAATGAGGATCTTCACCTTCTGTATGGGTAATGACACTGTACCCTGACTGGTGTTGAGTAATACTTCAAGATAGATTCTGCTGGGTAGGCATGAGATGGCTCTTCTGATAGTTTATTAACCTCCCTGCCTGGGTTAAAGACTGTAATAAGATGTCCCTCTGCAAGAAGGTGAGACTCTGACTGTCCACAAGGATGTCGTCCAGGAAATTATATACCTGTAGGCCCTTTTCCCTGAGAAGGGCTATGGTAGAGACTAAGACTTTCGTGAAGACCCGAGGAGAAGTGCTAAGGCAGAATGGAAGGCACTGAAACTGAAGATGTAGATGCCCCACTGCGAACCTCAGGAATCTCTGATAGGACGGAAGAATTGGAATGTGCAGATAGGGATCCTGAAGATCTATTGAGAGAAACCAATCCTTTGGTTGTACTGCTTGAATTATCATCTGCAGAGATTCCATCTTGAAACTTTCTAGATCGATGTGTCGATTGAGCTTTCTCAGGTCTATCTTTGGAACGATGAATAGAGTGGAGAAAAAACCTGTATATTGCTCCGAAGGGGTCACTGGAACCGCTGCTCTCTGTACTTGGAGAGTCGTTATAAACTGCAGAAGAGCTTCTGCTTTTTGTGGGTGATGTTGGGATCCCTGTCCTCTTGAAGTAATCTTGAGGAGGCTGAGGAGAGAAAGTCCTGTAGTGTCCGTGTTTTATTGTAGACAGGACCCAAGGATCCTGGCATCTTTTTGCCCAAACTGGCACAAAATGTTTGAGCCTGGCTCCCACCAGCAGTGTCTGGGCCTGTGTCAAAAAAGGATTTTGTTTTACCCTGGGGGGGCAGAGAAAAGTTTACTTTTTCTTGTCCCCAGAAAGGAAGACTGGGTATCCCTCCAGGTTTTACGGCCATCTCTATTTTGGCGAGACTGTCTGAAATTTCTTGACCTGGATTGTTGAAATCTAAAAGAGAAGTTACTGGATTTCCACTCTGGAAATTGCTTTGTCCAATCTCTCCCAAAACAGTGCCTTCCCATCAAAGGGAATCCTGCACCAGTTCTGTTTTGAATCAATATCCGCTGCCCACGGCTTTAGCCATAAGGCCCTTTTGGCCATGACTGAATTGCTCTGGCTGAGCAGCGAATGGTGTCAATTGCTGCTTCTCCGAGGAAATCGGCCAACATCTTCAGCTCATTGGTACATCTTGTCTGATAGCCGACTCTTATGTTTTCTGTCCAGGCTTTTATTGCTGTGGACACTGATGTAAGGGCAATTGCTGGCTTACATGCTAGTTGGGTCACTGCTGCTTCCACCACTGGCATCGGATCCAGGGGCTCCGAATCAGCTGGAACTAGAGGGTAAAGTTTCCCAATCTTTGCGAGTGAAAACGTATTTTCCGTCTTCTTCCACTCCTCCTCAATCACCTACTTTTCCTGAGAAGGGGTTCTGGCCCTGTGCCCTGAAGGGGGAATTGGCATGCTGGCCATAGAGGGGCATGGCACCTATGGATCAGCGTCCATTGCCTGTGGGTCCTGAGGTATTGCCTGAGCAGGCATCATGGCAGCGAGTTCAGAAAGAGAATTTTTCATGGTCTGTTTCAAAAGCTTGGCCACTTGTAGACTTTCTTGGTCTTGGTCAGCTGCGTATCCCTTTATGTCCTATATGTCTAGATGAATGCGATCTGTGGCCCGGACTGCGTTCACGAGGATAAGCATAATGTCCTGGGTGACTTTCTCAATCTCGAGAGAAATGTGTGTGTTTTTTTTTTTCAAAACACATTTGTCAGTGCGCTCTTTTGATACTCACGCAAGGGTGGTCCCATACCTAATAGACATTTGTGGATCTTGATCATGAGGTGAATGGCTCATGTTGGCTATAGCAAGAGGATCAGCTGAAAATAGTCAGGAGGAAGAAAGCTTCAAAATCAGGATATTCTAATGCTCTTTTTTTTTATAAACTAAAAATGGGAAGGCTTGTTTCATTAATATATATATATATACACACATACATACATACACATACACACATACACACATACATACATACCTACACATAGTGACGGTATGCGAGGTGAGGTAGTCAACAATCGATATATCTCACCTCGTATATGTTCGGTAGTAAGAGACTAAACCGGAATCCGGCCCGGGTTTTTCCAGCCTCTGTGACAGGTCAGGTTCTGGTCCAGAGATTGTGGGTCACCTGAGTCCATGCGCAGCTGGACTTTAAATGAACAGGAAGAGAGCACAGGAATGCTCTGGTCTGAGACTCAGAAGGGAATCTGAGAGAGGAGCTCTGTTTGGACTTTAAAAAAAGGTTAGATTTCCCATGTGTTTTTGTGGATGATGGGGACCAGCCCTACAGGTGATCCCCATGAGCGAATCTCCCACAACACACACACATATACACAGATACATACATACATATACACACACATACACATACACACACATATATATATATATATATATATATATTTTTATTTTTTTTTATTTAAATAAATGATTCCCTGAATGAATGGAGGAAGGAAAATCTACACCCTGGCTGGCTGGTAAATATAAAGTGGAAAATTAAGCAGATGGAGGGGAAGTAGGTATACAATAAAATGGAACAAACTCACCTGGAGAGGAGGGAAAATAAATGTAGATACCTGAAGAAAGATAGCGGGGGGAGTCAAAGACTGCTGATCCTGCTGCTGCCGCCATCAATGCCAATCACAAAAAAAGCTCTTTATGCAAAAGAGTTATGGAAGACTTTTTTCCTGATTAAGAAACTCTGCATACCCCAAAAGATCCTCAGAAGGGGTTCCCAGACTTTTTAGCGCTATGAGCGGCCCGAGTACAGGGACTGCGCTTGGGAGAGGCTTAACCCAGCGGAAGCTGCACAGAGGCAGAGGTAGGGACATACTGCTACTCTTCACCAGTCCAGAGGTATGAGGAAAAAAAGGAGAATGCTGGGCATCTTTCTTTTAAGCTATTCACTAGTCCTGAAGGCGGAGTAGAGGTGGAGCTCTATCACAGGTATGCTGCCATGGAGGCACCAGGAAAATGTTTTTTTCCCCTGCTTGTGCAAATTGGATCATGCTTTGCTGGGGTTTTTTGCCTTCCTCTGGATCAACTGTGGGTACAGGATTGTGTATATGGGATTGTATGTTTTTTTTTTTTTTTTTTTTATTGGTTGAACTAGATGGACTTGTGTCCTTTTTTCAATCTGACTAACAATGTAACTATCAGAATACACCAATTGGCAATAGAGAAGGGATGGATTAAAACACCTCTTAGGTTTTTATTGTTACCTCTGCATCATTTAGGGAGATAAACCCTCTATATTTGTCCTGTTTACCATTATCATTGAAAGTGATAGTGAAAGAAAGTCCAAATTTTGGGTTGTGTATAGAACACTAATAGAGGAGAAATCTTCCAATAGGTTCTAGTGATCTTGGGGGACATAAGGGATGTGCAGGGATTTTCTCTCACTTCCTGTTTTGACTATGGGACAGAAAGTGAAGATAAATCTCTCCAATGAAACACAGAGAGCAAAAAATATCCAAAATGAGAAAAAAAAAAAAAAAAACTTTGCCTATAGTTTTACTTTAATAGTTAGGTTGTCCAATATCTCCCTTCCTTTCTCTCCGAATGACCCTTTTAAGCTAGCTGACAATGGTTCAAGGGCCATGCAATCTATTATTGCTTAAAAAAAGGTTGACTGGTGAAATCACACAAAAATTTGTCCGTGCAAGTGAACTTGAATCCTATGGATTTTCTTCAAAATCATGGCTGACACAAATCAAACCTTCACTGAGACTCATCGCATGCCAAGAAAAACATGCATCATTCCACATCAGTTATCATTAAAGGATAGATTCACCTTTGTAAAAAAAAAATTATAATAATAATAATTAACGCACATCTTTTTGCAGGTAGAAAAATGTGCATTTATTGATTTTTTACTAGGAGCCTGCAAAGCTCTGCACCCACGGTCACCAGATCGCGGGTGCAATGCAGGGCTGTTGTTGTCAGTATAAGCTGTCTGCTCGTACCTCATATGAGCATGCAGTTTCACGCTGACCGGAAGCATCAATGAACTACCTATAGCACTCAACAGCGGCATGGTAGTTGATTGAGAACTACAAGCTGATAGCCACAAAGGCTGTCGGTACTTGTAGTTCTCCCATTCACAGAACTCTGTTAATAAATGAGGCGGTCGGGTAGGCAGAGCCCTGCATGGCCACGTTTTTTAAAATTGGGACAGCGAGTGCAGGGAGAAGATCTGCCAGTCACTGTCACAACAGGTAATTGGGGGGATGCGGAGGCTGCTGCAACAGTACCATGTTACATCATGAATACAGGTGTAACATGTTACAAAAGGTGAACTTATCCTTTAAAAAGTACATTCACCAAAAAGGTATATTTGTTTTCAGCCTTATCACTGATCTTTTGCACAGTAGTAGTGAAATATTTTCACAGGTTTAGGTGGTCTTACCATTTTGTGTAAAGAATATAGGCAATTTTCAATAACTATCTTTTTATCTGCTTCTTTATGTTTTTCAGATTGCCCTAGGCTTTGTACAGTTTGGATTTGTTGCTATTTATCTCTCTGAATCCTTTGTGCGTGGTTTTATGACAGCTGCTGGCTTGCAGATTCTTCTTTCTGTGCTCAAGTATATATTTGGAGTCACTGTTCCACCATACAGTGGTCCTTTGGCCATTATATATGTAAGTCAGCCTTTAATACGTTCTTCCCCAGGGGTCAGCAACTAGATGCTTATGCAAAATTAGGCAGTGTCAGTAGGCTTTGGCAGCTTAACCACTTTACCACCGGAGGATTTTGCTGTCTTACGTCCGGGCCACTTTTTGCGATTCGGCACTGTGCGACTTTAACTGACAATTTCGCGGTCATGCAACGCCGTACCCAATCGAAGTTTACGTCCTTTTTTTCCCACAAACAGAGCTTTCTTTTGTTGGTATTTGATCACCTGTGCGATTTTTACTTTTTGCACTATAAACAAAAAAAAGAGCGACAATTTTGAAAAAATAACAATATTTTTCACATTTTTTTATATGAAATTCACCCCCAAAAAAAATGTAAAAATCAAAATTTTTTATGATTTTTGGCCAATTTGTTTTCTGCTACATATTTTTGGTAAAAAAAATCACAATGAGCGTATTTTGAGTAATAGAGGCGATCTGCAATTTTTTTTGCTGGACTGCGACATTACGGCGGACAGATTGGACCCTTGACTGACATTTTTTACACTTTTGGGGGTACCAGTGACATTACTACAGTAATCAGTGCTATACATATGCACTGTTACTGTAAAAATTACACTGGCAGGGAAGGGGTTAATTTTTATTGGTGATCAAGGGGTTAATGTATGCCTGGGGCTTACTAACGTGTGTGTGTGGGGGGAGGTGACTGAGTGACACAGGGACAGATCGCAGGTTCAGCTATGCTGAACCCTGCAATCTGACCCTGTCTGTCACTTAGGAGATCCGCCCGCTTTGTTTACACAAGCAGACGGATCTCCACACTCGATTCCCCGACGATCGGGGAAGAGCAGCGGTGATCACCGCCACTCCTCCCCTGGCCCAACTCCCGCTGTGACTGAATACAGCGAGAGCGAGCCTCCGGTGGCGCGTGCGCGCCGCCCACAAGGGGAGGAGTCCAGCGACATAGGTCTACGTCGCTGGACGATAACTAACCACTTTGCCGCAGTACAGTCAACGTGACTGGTCGGCAAGTGGTTAATAATAACTCTGACTAATGTACCTAAGCAATTTTTATAGAATGCTTATGATTTGGTGTGTTAAATAAAAAACAGTGCTTTTTAAAAAAAATGTAATTGTAGTAATGCAAATCAAATATTTTAATACTTCCTTTAATACTGCAATTGTATTTAACAATTACAATAATAAACAAAGGCTTGCTTTCCTAATGATGCCCCCAACCTCTATGCATTCTCTATCCCAAATATTAGTTGAATTTTCTAGTGGCAGCCAAGTCACAGTTTGCAGTTCCACACAGTGTTGACTACAAGCTGTCTCAAGGGAAATGTAGATGAACATTCCCTGAGCAGGAGACATTGTGCAGGGGAAAGTTATCTACAACAGGAAAAGGTTAATTATTGCATAATCATTATTTTTTTTTTTTCATTTTGTGTTTTTTTTTTTTTTTCCTCTGACAGACATTTATAGATATCTGTAAAAAACTGGGACAAACCAATGTGGCATCTTTAGTGTTCGCTTTGATCAGCATAGTGCTGCTAATCGTTGTGAAGGAGTTGAATCTCAAATATATGCATAAGATCCATTTTCCCATCCCCATGGAGATTATCATCGTAAGTGTCACCCACAATAAGGTTGTGTTAAAAATAAAGAGGCTATTTATAAATCAGTGAGTGTAACATTCACTGGTGAGTCATTTGTTTTGTCACTGTTTTAAGCAAAATTACTGACATTCACCATAATTAGTATTGCTTCCACATTCACAGAAAAACTTTACCTTGCACATTAATTATTTTGAATTTTAAAAGTCCATATGTACAAGATCCAAGGATGATTGGCTATTTGGTACACTTTATTTATGTCTTCCTACATCCTATATTTGCTACACAATACTTCTTTTTGTTAAACTCTTTATAATAATGATAAAAATATATATAAGGATTTGGGTAAATCACCAGGTTGTCCAAAAAATGTTTTTTAACTATAATTCATTCTAATAAATACAAAAAAAAAATATATACACATTATCTCACAAAAGTGAGTACACCCCTCACATCTTTGGAAATATTTTATTATATCTTTTCATGTGACAACACTTAAGAAATGACACTTTGCTACAAAGTAGTAAGTGTATAGTTTGTATAACAGTGTACATTTGTTGTCCCCTCAAAATAACTCAACACACAGCCATTAATGTCTAAACCGCTGGTGGATGTTAGAGACCTTGCACTCCTCCACCTTCCATTTGAGGATGCCCCACATATGCTCAACAGGGATTAGGTCTGGAGACATGCTTTAAGTCCACCCCCTTTACCCTCAGCTTCTTTAGCAAGGCAGTGGCCATCATGGAGTTGTTTTTGGGGTCGTTGTTATGTTGAAATACTGCCCTGCGGCCCAGTCACAGTACATGTTGGAATTCATGGTTTCCTCAATGACCTGTAGCTCCCCAGTGCCGGCAGCACTTATGTAGCCCCAGACCATGAAACTCCCCCCACCATGCTTGACTGTAGACAAGACACACTTGTCTTTGTACTCCTCACCTGATTGCCGCCACACATGCTTGACACCATCTGAACCAAATACATTTTTCTTGGTCTCATCAGATCACAGGACATGGTTCCAGTAATCCATGCCCTTAGTCAGCTTATCTTCAGCAAACTTTTTCTGGGCTTTCTTGTGCATCATCTTTAGAAGAGGCTTTCTTCTGGGACAACAGCCATGCAGACCAATTTAATGCAGATTTGATGATACTTCTTTGGTCGACCATGGCGAGGCCTGTTCTGAGTGGAACCTGTCCTTTTCAACCACTGTATGGTCTTGGCAACCATGCTGGAGCTCAGTTTCAGGGTCTTAGCAGTTTTCTTATAGCCTAGGCCATCTTTCTGTAGAGCAACATTTTTTTTTTCAGACCCTTAGAGAGTTCTTTGCCATGAAGTACCATGTTGAACTTCCAGTGACCAGTATGAGAGTGTGAGAGCGATAGTACCAAATTTAACACACCTGCTCCCCATTCACACCTAAAACCTTGTAACACTAACGAGTCACATGTCACTGGGGAGGGAAAATGATTAATTGGTGCCAGTGGTTTAGACATTAATGGCTGTGTGTTGAGTTATTTTGAGGGGACCGAAATTTTACACTGTTATACAAGCTGTACACTCACTACTTTACATTGTAGCAAAGTGTAATTTCTTCAGTGTTGTCACATGAAAAGATAGAATAAAATATTTACAAAAATGTGAGGGGCGAACTCACTTTTGTGAGATAATGTGTGTGTGTGTATATATATATATATATATATATATATATATATATATATATATATATATATATATATACATACACATGGCTTTTTTCTCAGACAATAGGTGCAGGAACCCACCCTCCCCAGTCAACTCCCTGCTCCAACCCCTACCCCCTCTCACGCCCGACCTTGCCCCTTATCCCGTTCCCAATCCCGCCATACCTCTTCACCCCCCCCCCCATCCACAGCTTTCACCCCAGTAGACAATCACCTCTGCACCCCCATCCCCAGCTTATCTTACCCCCCTCCATATTACACTTCTGCACCCCTATCTACAGCTCAACCCAATCCACAGCTCTAAACCCCCACAACCGCCCATCTTTCACCTCTGCGCCCCCAGCCCGCCCTTCCTAGCTCTCTTAACCCTGTACAAATCTCTTGCTCACTAATCTCACTTTGCACAATATATCCCCCCCCCCAGCTCTGACCTCCTCAGAACATCCACAGCTTCACAGTCTCTACTCTCTCTGCACACAACCAGCCCCCCACCCTCTTTCCCCCTTTCCCCCTGCAGCTCTCTTACCTGCATTGGTATTAGTGCAGTATAGCAGACTCTAGTCTTTTAGGCACATCAGGCTTTTATTTTCGCCTTAGCCTACTGTGCAGTCTCCCCTGTGTGGTTCCGCCTGTCAGGTCAGTGTAGCACAGAACCAAGGAGGAGTTTCAGTGAACTTCACTCGGCTTGGTGCTACACTAATCTGACAGGCATCAGGCGGGGATAGCTGCCTCTGGAATCCCCCATTAATGCAGACAGTTGTGGCATCTGGCACACATCAATCACATGTGGGGGAACATGCCCTGGATGCCGGCGCTATCCTACAGAAGGCGGTGCAGGAAGTGAATGGCATAAAAAACTTCTTCTACTGGCTTCTGTGTTATGCGACAAGCTGCAGAAGGCTGCTAGAGGTTCCGGGAACAGCGTTCCGCTATGTTCGGGCAGAAAAAAAGCCCTGTGTATGTATGTCTGTATATATTGTGGGAGATTAGCTCGGTGGCGGGTATGGATGACCCCTTGGGGGGGTGCGTTTACACAGGGAGATAGCCGAGAAGTGGTTGCAAACAACAGTTTGGTTTATTCTTGCAATTTACTTCACACAAGTGCAAGCCTCAAAAACATCAAAATAAAAATAAAACACAAAATAAATCCTTGCCACTGTGGGCGGCTACCTTCTCACACACAGGAACCTATCTAATGAAGTCTGTCTCCAACCTACTGTTGGGCAAACTTTGCTGATCCTACAGCAGACACTCCATAGTCCATGTTTTTTCTTCACACAACAAATGTCCATTGAACTTGTCCCTTTTCCTCTTCACGTTGAACATGTCCCTTTGCTTGTCTCTTCACATAGCAAACAGTTCATTTATTTCTTCCACATAGAAATAGTTCATTTTCTCACCTTGAGAAGTCTTCACACTTTTTACCCTCCTCAGCACACATCGCTCCAGGAGGTCTTCACACTTTTTACCCTCCTCAGCGCACATCGCTATAGGAGGTCTTCTCCTCCTATGCTCACACAGCTTCAGGGGGCACCCATCTGATTGTCCTCCGCTACCCACACGGCGTCAGGAGGCAGCAATCCTTCTCCCAGGCTCTCACAGCGTCGGGAGGCACACATCTGACTGTCCTCCTCTCCCCAGCCCACACGGCGTCAGGAGGCAGCAATCCTTAGACTTCCTTTGGATAAATTATAGAGGCCTTAACTTCCTCATTCTGAACAGCTGAAGTCTGTTCAACGTCTTTAGACAGTTCTGGCTAGTGGCTACCTCTGCAGCCGACACCCTATAGTAATTGGTGAATTTTCTAAACCAGGTGGAAATGTATCTCCTGTCTGTGACTACATCCACAGATTTACCTGACTTCCTGTCACAATATATTATACAGTATATATTAAAAATCACATATTAACCAATTTTGACATAAACAAATGTGTGGTTTTAGCATACAGATAATGCAAAGTAACCTCTTTTGGGATTTAGCCAATATGATCTATCTATACAGATGATAAAAAAATACCCAAAGTTAAAACACATAATAAACATTTACATTCAGGGTTCATTCACACTGTTTGCACACTAAATGCTCAGTTTTAATGTGTGTGAAAAGTTTTTCTTTGCAGTGAGCTGCGGTGGGGGGGGGGGGGGGGAGGTGTGATTTACATTTCAGCGTATCTCATTGGTTTTTTTTTTTGGGTATTTGAAGTGCACAAAGTCATATTTCATTAATGTATCCAAACATCAATGCTGTGCTATGTGCTGTAGTGTTGGTGACATGCAGAAATATGCAGAATACCTTCATTTCTCCATGCTGCACTGCACCACATCACATCAGAAGTGTGGTGCGAGGGGGCATAATTAAAAATGAATTTTCTACCTGTCTTTGCTGTAACTGGCATTTTTATAGTGCAGGAAAATCTCCAGTCACCTCACATAGTGTGAACAAACCCTCAATAAACATTTAATCCCCCTCAAACTTTACATTTTAAACTGTAAGTCCTCACAAACAGCGGCCTTCCTAACGCCCTTGTCTTGCATTGTATTGCAACTGTAATGTCTCATTTTATTTTGTAAAGCTCTTCTCAAACTGTTGGCACTATATATATTCTGTATAATATAAATAATAAAAATTAAGACATTGCTGCAGTTTCATGGGTTTGACCATTCACTGACATCACATTAATTGCATTTTAAATATGTTAATTGTTGCTGATTAATATACACTGAATGTCAATGAAGCCATCACGATGAATGTGACTAGAGTGCTCAGAATTTTATAAATATGCCTCTAAATTTTAAAATGTTTTTCTCATTCAAAACAGCATGTATTTTTTTAATGTTACTTTAGTGTCTTAAGTAAAATCTATATGTTCGTAGGTCATTATTGCTACAGCCATCTCTGGTAGTTTGAACCTTCCTGAAAAGTATCACATGGATATTGTGGGGCGGATCCCTCTAGGGTATGTATTTAAAATATACATTGGTAAAGCATTACAAAGGAATCAGGGACAGATATGTACTTCCTACCTCTCACAACAGGCATTCTGTCTTGTATCGCACCTCACCCTACCCCATCAACTAGCTAGCCTCAGGCAGGCCATACATGTTCAATTTTCTTGTACAATTTTCTGCTAGATTTACCATATAATATGAGGTCAAAGCTAAACAACACTTTCACTTGTATACAATTATGCAGGGCTTTGTACTACATAGTTGAAGGTACATTTCAAGAAAATTTAACAGAAAATTGTAAGAAAATTGTATAATGTATGGCCATCCTTAGTATGGAATCAACAAGATCAGACATCATAGCACACTGAGGCTGGGTTTAAAGTATAACTAAGGGCAAAACATTTTTTTTCCATTCTGGATAGAGTTGGAAGGGATTAAAACACTTGTCAGTTTTCATTATTGTCTTTGCCCCCGTTAAGTAGATTCACCCTCTCTATTTGTCCTGTTTACCATTATCATTGAAAGTGAAAGCGAAAGAAAACCCCAAATTTTGGGTTGTCCCCAGAAAAGTAATAGAGTGGAAATCTTCCAATGTGGACACTAGTTCTGGTGACCTGAGAATCCCCTTGGGATTCCCTTGCTTTGCAGGGATTTTCTCTCACTTCCTGTTTGGCTATAGGACAGGACATGAAGGTAAATCTCTAAAATGGGACAATCTGACAGGGGTTATAACCCTCCCTTGCTCTATCCAATATGAAAAAAAAAATGTTTTGCCTATAGTTCTACTTTAACAATGAAGAGCCTTTTGGACCACAATGGCAGGTAGAGAGGCAGTTTGAAACCTTTTATTTAACATGAATAATTGTTACTAATACATGATGTGCATGTGGCTGTATACTTCCTTGGCAGTCCTGCCACCTTAGGCTTAAGTTTTCTATTCAGAAATGCAATCCTGCAATCTTACTAGCTTCCTGTACATGCTGAAATTTTTCTAAGGTCTGGGTAATTTCTGCAGAAAACCAACCAGTGCCAGAATGCCAAAAGTACTAAACTATTTATAATTGTGTACCAAACACCATGGAATAAAGCAACTTCCTTATTTACTATACAACATACTCATCTGTTTAAGATAAAGCCAAAGTCAGAACCATTTTCTGCCAAAACAAACTGTCACTTTTGGGATAGTGTATAATTTTGGATCTGGGCAAGCAGGATTGCATATTTTCTATTTAATTAAATGTAAAGTACAAAGTATTCAGAAAAAATGTTAAGTCCAGGGGCATATTATCAAATCAGTGGGCCCGTGTGCAAGGTCAAAAGTGGGCTCTATGCTTAGCGTGCCACGGCGAAAAGTGGGCATGATTTAAATTGTGCTAAATATTGGCTAAATATGAGGGGTGTGGTTAAATAGAGTCTGAGATAACTTACATAATGCGGAATGTGGTAGTGTTGAAAAGGGAATGATGGGTGTGTTTACTTTTGTACATTTGCTTATGTTGGGAGGGGGTTTCAAAGTGCTTGGCTGTAACTATTTTTTTTACACTAAAACTAAAGTCTATGTGACACAAGTGATTTGTGCTTTTCAATATGAATAAATGTGTTTTTACAAGGAAATTTCATCTCCTAAAAACACATAAATTTTTTGTGTAGGCAAAAGTTTGCCAGAGGGGAGTTTGATGGACTAGGGAAAATGGGGAAGGGAAAGAGGATATAATCGGGGCATATAGAATTTTTTAATGGCACCATAAAGATTTTTTTAAAAAGACAATTCCATAAAAAAAAATGTAGTTTATTACAGAAAATTCATAAATCCATAAACTTGTACAAGACAATATACATTCAGAAATATATTATAGGATCTTGGCATCCAGACTAAGTTGCAGTGGTACCATGTTGCCTAAAGTCTTGGAGTTCAGAGTGTATTTGGGCTCTAGATCTGTAACTGGGCTATACTCAACATGTTTTGCGGCCATAACCGCTTCTTCAGGAATTTAGTTATAAAAGGACCAAGGGTCCTTTGGTTCCTTTGGGATCTTTCTGGTTACTGAAAATTACTGTGTCTTTATTCACTTCAATTATATGGAATGGCATCCTACTCTGTGGGAGCCCTCTCAATGAGTTTGAAAATAATGGAATTAATGCTGTCCAAGACAAATATAGCCTAAGATATTACCAGTGTATTAACCACAGTACAGCACCACCATCCCTGTGCAGTCAAACAACTAGGGCCTCCAGGGCTGCCACAGAACGTCCGATGCCTACCCGCCAACCTGCTAAGTCTGCTATGTGATATAATGTCGTTTTGCTAGGTTTTCTTTAAAGAAACTTCAAGAATCTTCTAGACCGCTGATGTTTCACATGCCCTCCATTGAAGAAAATAGAGCAGTATTCGCTCCATTAGCTTCCAGGGGTCAGAGAAAGCAATGATTTTCATTTGAAAGTCAACAGTAGGCTTTTAAAGTATACACACACTCCCAGCTGCCACAGTGGAAAGCAATGTGTTTAAGTTATAGGAAAAATCAAAAACCATATTTCTATATTATAGTGGTGTTAAAATATCACCACTGCCTGTCATGCATCCTCTGGAGCATGTCATTTCTTTCTTCTAGGCTGTACTAGAAGCTGCCCGTTAGCCATAGTGCACTCCAGTGCATGGATGCAGGGAGAGAGGGGTCCATCTGCCGACCTCCAGAGACCTGCCCACTGCTGTGCTGTTCTAAGGCAGCTTAGTATGGTTATGGGCCAGTAGAAACTGGTACTAGGCTGTGGAGCCAGACCTTAAAATTGTTCATACTTGCCTGGATTTCAGCTCCCGTCCATGTCTGGGCTCCCATGTACTGGCTCCCAATCCTGTATTTCATATAAGGCACCAAGCAGCACCATGACATCAATGCAAGCCAACTCTCATCCGAGCCTGCCTGGCTTTGGAATTGCACATGTGCAGTTCCGAAGTTGTCCAAAAGTCATCTGAGCCTGTCTGAAAGGCATTTTTTCCACAGACAGCCACGGTTCATAACGGTAATTTTGGTTCATAAGTGTAAAAATCTGCCAATTTTTACAAACTGTCTGTAAATTTTACAGATGGTTGGCAACCCTCGTGATCATTAGGATGATACAGTAGATGCAGTGTAGACAGTGTTTGCAGTATATACTATTACTACTCCTATTGTCTGGAGTAGTAATAGTACAGCAAATACTACAGCTTGTGCCCCCCATTACACAATATTGACTCTCTCTTATAAAAAAAAAAAAAAAAATTGTCTGCAGCAGCAGTCTGTGTCCGCCTTTCATGACTTTGTGTATTGGAGCCAAGGTGGAGGGTGGATTTTTTTTACTATTTTTATTTTTTATTTTTAAAGGGACAGTATGATTTAAAAAAATGTTGTGGGGTTCCCCTTATCATTCCTACTGGACCCTTACCCGTAGCATGTGCCCCCCTCAGTAGGCCACGTCTTTCATCATTGGGAGGCTACCTTGCAAGGGAAGACAGCAAAGTTTTCCCTATTTGCAAGGCACCTTGTCCCCATAATAAAGAGGTCTCTAGATATTGAGATATGATCCCGCCAGGGGAATAATACAGGGTACATTAGTACACCTAGTTATGTCACCTGGAATCACTGACTGCTTTATTTTCATTCAGCAATGGGAATTCAGGCAAGCAAACCGCAGACATGAGGGTTTCCCTCATCCCTACACCAGACCAGCTCCTTTTCCTTTTCTCCCCTATATACAGCTTTTGAAACTTTCAGTTATATCTACCTGGTGTTTAAGGGTTGATTACCTAAGTAGCAATTTTTGTCACTTGACTTTTATGTTGAAAGGGCCGGGATATGTAACTTACCAGTAAAATATGATTCTTGGAGTACAGTATGGGACACAGAATCTTTAATCATTACAGGTGAGCAGGTCCATCTTTAATATTGATTAGACCCTTGGCAAACATTTTCTTGTGCATCCCCTGCTCTAAGACATACAATAAATAGCAACTAGACTTAAAATCAAAAATGACTGCAGCAGATCAGGCAGCGATTGCGATTGGCTGCCAGAGATTACAGCACATCATTACCTCAAATTGTAGGTGTGACCGAACTGCACTAACATTGAGGCATTGTCACATGCTACTGCCCAACGCAGCAAGGGACCGAGCGCACCAAAGCCAGCTCAAAGGAGTTCTCTAGCGTGGAAGTTCTTCAGAAAATGTGCTGATGACAGGACACGAGTGGTTTGCACCCTGTGCAATCAGAGCCTGAAGCGAGGCATAAACCTTCTCAACCTGAGCACAACCTGCATGATCAGGCATCTAAGTGCAAAGCACGAGCTGCAGTGGAGTAGACACCTTCAAAACGAAGAAAGGTCTTTGGCTCCTCCTGCTTCCTCTTCTGCTGCAGTCTCGGCCTCTTCATCCACCTCTGTAGTGATACCGGCACCTGCCACCCCGCAAACAGACGATCTGTCAGCAACACTACCACCTGGGTCACCAACCATCTCCACAATGTCCCGTGGAAGCGTTCAGCTTTCCATCTCCCAAACACTTCAGAGGAAGAGGAAGTATCCCCCTACCCACCCGCGATCCCTGGCCCTGAATGCCAGCATTTCAAAATTCTTGGCCTTTGAAATGCTGTCATTCCGTCTGGTGAAGACGCACAGTTTTAAAAGCCTTATGTCGGTGGCTGTCCCACAATACGTCGTGCCAAGCCGCCACTACTTTTCCAGGCAAGCCATCCCTTCCCTGCACAACCAAGTGGGGGAAAAAATAAGGTGTGCACTGCGCAACGCCATCTGTGCCAAGGTCCACCTAACTACCGATACGTGGACCAGTAAGCACGGTCAGGGGCGTTATATCTCCCTAACGGCACACTGGGTAAATGCAGTGGCGGATGGGCCTGAGGCGGATAGCAATTTGGCGCATGTCCTTCCACCACCGGGGATTGCAGGGCGCTTCAGTTTGCCTCCTGTTCCTAACTCCTCCTACTCCGCTTCCTCATCCTCTACCGCCTCCTCATCCGGTCTGCATAACACCTTCACCACCAACTTCAGCACAGCCAGGGGTAAACGACAGCAGGCAGTTTTAAAACTTGCCTATTTGGGGGAAAAACCACACACCGCCCAGGAGTTGTGGAGGAGCATGGAACAGCAGACAAATGAGTGGTTGCTGCCAGCGAGCCTCAAGCCCGGCCTGGTGGTGTGCGATAATGGGCGAAATCTCATAGCAGCTCTGGGCCTAGCCGGTTTGACGCACATCCCTTGCCTGGCGCATGTGCTGAATTTGGTGGTGCAGAGGTTCCTTAAAAATTACCCCGATATGTCAGAGCTGCTGCAGAAAGTGCGGGCCGTCTGTGCGCACTTTTGGCGTTCTCACCCTGCTGCTGCTCGCCTGTCAGCGCTGCAGCGTAACTTCGACCTTCCCGCTCACCGCCTCATATTTGACGTGCCCACAAGGTGGAACTCCACCTTGCACATGCTGGAAAGACTGTGCGAGCAGCAGCAGGCCATAGTGGAGTTTCAGCTGTAGCACGCACGCGTGAGTCGCTCTGCGGAACAGCACCATTTCACCACCAATAACTGGGCCTTCATGCGTGACCTGTGTGCCTTGTTGCGCTGTTTTGAGTACTCCACCAACATGGCCAGTGTCGATGACGCCGTTGTCAGCTTAACTATCCCACTTCTATGCCTCCTTCAAAAAACGATTCGGGCGATGATGGAAGAGGATGTGGCACAGGATGAGGAGGAGGATGAAGAGGTAACATTTTCAAGGCTTTCAGGGCAGTCATTCGCAAGTGGCTCAGAGGGTGGGTTCCTGCACCCACAAACGTCAGGGACACAATTGTCTAGCAGGGGCACAGTTCTGGAGGATAAGGAGGATGAGGAGGAGGAGATGGAGGAGGAAATGGAACCATGTTCACAGCAGGGTGGCACCCAGGCCAGCTCATGGCCATCACTGGTGCGTGGCTGGGGGGATACAGAGGACACAGACGATACACCTCCCACAGAGGGCAGCCTTTCGTTGCCTCTGGGCAGCCTGGCACACATGAGCGATTAAATGCTGCAGTGTCTCCACAACGACCACCGAGTTGCTCACATTCTAACTTGTGCTGATTACTGGTTGGCCACGCTGCTGGATCCCCGTTACAAGGACAACGTACCGTCCTTAATTCACTCACTGGAGCACGATCACAAGATGCGCGAGTACAAGCACATGCTGGTAGACGCGATGCTGCTGGCATCCCCACCTGACAGCGGGGCCACAGTGGAAGCACAAGGCCAAGGCAGAGGAGGAGGAGGAAGAGGTCGCCAACGTAACCAGGGCACCACCAGCACCTCAGAAGGCAGGGTTAGCATGGCCAAAATGTGGAAAAGCTTTGTCAGCACGCCACAACAAACTGCAGCACCAGCAGCTCATATGGAACGTCTTAGCAGGAGGCAGCATTTCACCAACATGGTGGAGCAGTATGTGTGCACACGCCTACATGTAGTGAATGACGGGTCTGCCCCCTTCAACTTCTGGGTCTCCAAATTGGGCACATGGCCTGAGCTTGCCCTTTACGCCTTGGAGGTGCTGGCGTGCCCTGCAGCCAGTGTATTATCTGAACGTGTATTTAGCACGGCTGGGGGCGTTATCACAGACAAGCGCAGCCGCCTGTCCAGAGACAATGTGGACAAGCTCACGTTCATTAAAATGAACCAGGCATGGATCCCACAGGACTTTTCCGTACCTTGTGCAGAATAGAGATGGATACCGACCTTACCCGGCCATTGTTATATTTTTGATCTTTCTCACTCTTTTGGGGTGTACCCTCATTTAAAATGACTGAAAAAAAGCAGTGTTGGTTACCTCGTCCTCCTCCACCATCGCTTCCACCTACACCGCCACATCCACCGCCACCTCAACCTCCCTCCTACTCCATATGGGCCTCGTCCTTCACAGATGAAGAAAATGGTTTTATTTTCCTGTTTTTTTTTTTGTTGTTTTACGTTATTTCCCTATCCACATTTGTTTGCAGAGCACTTGCCATGCTCTTAACTACGTTTTGCTGCCATTTGCAGCACTCTAGCCCTTTCCATTGGTGTTTTAGAGCCATTTTAGTGCCTGAAAGTTCGGGTCCCCATTGACTTCAATGGGGTTCGGTGTCCGGGTAAAGTTCGGAAAAACTCCGAACCCGCCGAACACGGACATCCAGGTGTCCGCTCAACACTACTAATGAGAACTATGTTGATTCTTCACAAAAAATTACAATTTTATGTTTATGTTAGAAGCCTTAAATGTGGCAAAAGGTCGCAAAGTTCAAATACTTTCGCAAGGCACTGTATGTGTTATTTCGATCCTGGAATCATGCACTAGAGATCATTATCCATTCCCTTCGCTATTATAGTTCCGCGATATGAATTTATCCTTCATATTGTGTACGAGCGGTAAATTTAAACTTTTAACTTGAGGGCAGCCAATCCAATACTCAAGATGGCGGCCGCTGCTCTTCCGGCACTACTCAGATTGAGGCTGGTTTTGATTGGCTGTTTGTCTATATAGGGTGAGATCAGCATGCCGCCCGCATCCCCATTAGAAGTCTTTGCAGACGAACGCGTAGGGCACGGCGTGCTGACGTCACTGCGTTGCCCTGAGGACAGGCTACACGAGAGCCGGCCGGCTTCTTTGAATATGCGAGTTTTTATCTGTATCATGTGAGTGGAATTTTTATATTTATTTATTAAATGCTGTACGGTATCACACACTATTGAGTCCACTCTTTTCTTTGGAGCTCCATCTTGTGGACATTACCGGTACTACCATATCTACTTCTGGCTATAACCTTGGGGTTTGCTGAAGTTGGGATCTCTACAGAGGGGCGCTGTGAGAAATCATTCATAGAGGCTCAATTTATACCAGAATCTGGTAAGAAGACATGCATGTCACTTGTGTGGGAGCACCGTGGTGATAACAACTACAGGATCGTTTTCATTCACTTCACCCACCACTTTGGTTCTGGATTTAATTTTTGGGACTATACTAAGTTCTATTTACTTATGGACTAACCTCACTTATTTATATTTGTTTATTCACACCAATCATGTGCTTGTGACTTTAGCGGTCACAAACAGTGCACTCATATAATTTGTTTTCACTGGTCATTTGGTGTTTTTTTACTATTTTATTTTTTTACAAATTAATTTTTTATTACTTTAGGTCTATTCCCACATTCATATGTTTGTGATTTTAGTGGTCATCAGTTGTGCACTTATTCGTTATTTAATATTTTTTGGGTGAATTTATATTCACTTAAATATTATTGTGATAGACGTATTGCACAATACCCATCACTAGTTCTCATTAGCGCAGCTTATTTTTATTTACTTTGTGCTTGGTGTTGTCTCACTTAAAGCTGCTGCTTTTCATCCTTTATTTTTAGCGCGGTTACCCAAATTTGATTTGCATTGATTTTAACAGCCATTCCATTAGACATGTGCAGAACAGAAAAAATTGTTTCCTGACAGACTCCATGGCAGCATACGTTCGGGTAGCCTCGCCTCCTCTCCTACCTCCCAACTCCCATAAATCTTTGCTCCCTTTCAGCATCAGTGTTCATTTTTTGTCCTCCTCAAGCATGATGATGCGTTCCTACAAAGCAGTCCTATGTATATACTGGAAGCAAGGATTGGATCAGCATGGAGCCTCCGCTAAGCCCTTTGCTCTTAGCAGGGTATGGAGGGGGCAATCGAAGAGACCCTGGGCGGGAGCTTGGTGGTCTGGCCGAGAGAGCCCAGCTGCTGCGGGTGGCCTACCATTGCCCAAAGGAAAGCCTGGTGTTGCGTCTCCGTGGACCCGTCCCTGCTCCAGGAGGCAGGGTGGTAAGCCCTGTTATGGGACACTTTACTTCCTTGTTTTATTGTTGATTTTACTTTCCATAAGCTAACTTGTGCCTCTTTCCCCTGTGTTATCGTCACATTTTGATCATGAGGCTCTTTTAATATAGTCAGGGTTGCCTGTGTGTCTTTTTATGTGTGTGTTTAAGCTTTTTTTTTCTGGTATTTACCTCTTCCAGCCCCCCTCCCCCCCAGTCTATAGGCAGTTTATAACTAATCCTGGGTTTCTCTCTGTGCTTGATTCAGCCAGCAGAAACTTATTTCTGTGCCCTAAGTATGGATTCATCTCCACCCCCTAGTGGCCAGCCCGCTCATACCAGGTATGTGCAGGCCTGGAAAGGGGGGAAGGGAGGGTTTTTTCTGTCTATGGCCATTGCTTTTCTATGTTTTTGCATGTCTGTCTCCAGCTCTTCCGGGTTCGATCCACAGCATAATGCACGCAGAGAAGATCGGCGTTCCAAATCGCAACACCGGCACTCCTCATCCAGGTCCAGACGCAGATCCCTACATAGTCTGGGGCGCGAGGGCCAGTCTTCTTCCGCTAAACATAATGGCCGCTCAGAGCGTCCTCATGGAAGAAAATGCTGGGGATGTGGTATATTGGTTCCGGATGGTACGTCCCTCTGCAACCGTTGTTATGCCCAAGCAACGGGCGAACGGGGAAATTCGGACCAGCACATTGAAGATTTAGTGCGCAAGGTCCCCAAGGACTCTTTGGCAGAGCTTAATCGTCCAAGTACATCTGCAGGGCCGTCTCGCTCGCCAGAGAGAGACATTCTGGAACAAGATCCATTTGAGCCTTCTCAACCCAGCCACCCTTCCTTCCTTCCTTCAGATTCGGATTCGGATACGGGTGATTCCTGTCCGGGATTTGAATTCAACCTCGTTTCCCCCTTGGTAAGAGCCGTAAGAGATGCTCTCGATTGGGAGGATCCTGCAGTCTCCCCCCCCAAAGCAGAAGAAATTCTTCAAACAATTATGTAAGGAACGTTTGAATTTTCCGTTCCTAGGGGAGTTGGGAGATATCATCTCTGAGGAATGGGGTAAGGTTGAGAGGAAAAACTCCATGATTACGAAAATGGTGAAACTATACCCCTTCAAGCAGGAGGAAGTCAAACACTTGGAGTCTCCACCCCTAGTGGACGCCGCAGTGATGCGGCTTTTAAAACATGTTACTTTACCCATGGAAGACACGGTGTCCTTCAAGGAGCCTCTAGAGAGGAGAATTGATGCTGACCTCAAGAGGGTGTATCTCACAACAGGTATGGCCTGTAAACAAGCTCTAGCCCTGGCTACAGTTTCAAAAGCCATGGAGGTCTGGATTAATGGCCTTGATGAAACCCTCAAAGGAGTTTCAGAAGAAGCAGCAAAGAGCTCTCCAATCCAAGAGCTAAGGATGGCTGCGGGGTTCTTGGGGGAGGCTTCCATAGACATCATCCGCCTCTTGGTCCGGGTAATGTTATCCTCCATCACCGCTAAACGCGCCCTTTGGCTTCGGCCTTGGGTGGCCGATGCCGCGTCTAAACAGGCATGGTGTTGGTTTCCCTTTGAGGGCTTTTCCCTCTTTGGGAATAAATTGGACGCGGCCATAACTTGGGCCACGGGTGGTAGATCGGGTTTCCTTCCCCAGGACAGAAGCATTGGTGCCCAGAAGCAGGCCCCTCCGAAGAAGCAGAACACAAGCCGCGCCAGGGAGGCGCACAGTTATAGACCAGGCAAGACATTCGGGAGAGGATGGAAGTCCAGGCAGTCTGCCTTCCAGAAGGGCTCCAAGGGCACTTTGTCTGGAGACCAGGGGGCCACAAAATCCTTTAGAGAGTGGCCTCGCCCAGGCATCCCCAGTAGGAGCTCGTTTGCTTTGCTTTCGGGATGTGTGGGCGGCCTCAATTCAAGATCCCTGGGTCCTCAACACAGTGTCTCAAGAACACTCTTGCGTTTTCAACAGCGCCCCCAGGACCAGGTTTGTCGACACGTCTCTTCCCTCCTCAGCAGAAAAAAAGCAGATCCTTCTCTCTTACCTAGACTCGCTGGTGGTTCAGGAGGCCGTAATTCCAGTTCCAGAATTGGAAAGAGGTCAGGGAGTCTACTCACCCCTCTTCCTTTTTCAAAAGAAAAACGCGCCTGGAGGCCCGTGATAGATCTTACGTACCTCAACAAGTCTATCCGCAGAGAAAAGTTCAAAATGGAGTCTCTGGTCATGATTCAGTATTCAATCCAACCAGGAGACTGGCTAGCGTCTATAGACCTGAAGGACGCTTATTTCATGTTCCAGTAGCGAAAGAATTCCAACGGTTTTCTCCACTTTGCCATCGGGAAAGCTCAAATGCAATTCACCTGTCTCCCCTTCGGGCTTTCAACATCACCTTGCACGTTTTCCAAAACCTTATTGGCAGTAGTGGCCCTTTTATCAGGATCAGAGGCATCAGGTTACACCACTATCTAGACGACCTGCTTCTCCTGTCTCAAGACAGGTCTCAACTTCTTCTGCATCTAGAGCAGGTGATCTCAATTCTCCAAGGTTTCGGGTGGATCTTGTACTTCGAGAAGAGTCACCTGGTGCCCACACAATCGCTTGTGTTCCTAGGAGCGCTGTTCGATATGGTGAAATGTACCATCTCCCTGCCTGAGGAAAATATCCCGGTGGTCCGAGACAGAGTGACATTCGCCATGGCTTCATCTCATCTCGCTGCTCGACAGTGCCTGAGGATAGTAGGTACCCTGGTGGCCACAGCTCCCATGGTAAAATGGGCCTTGTGGAAGTTGAGGCCCTTCCAGAGGGGTTTCTCCAGCAGTGGACTTCAGAGAGCATGTCTCAACAAATCCATCTGATCTCATCCATGAAGACGTGTCTTCCCTGGTGGCTTCTACGGGAGAACCTCGTCAACTGCCATTCCATAGCTCCAGTTACGTGGTTCACAGTAACCTCGGATGCCAGCAGTACAGGTTGGGGAGTCCACTGCCAGTCAGAAGTGGCACAAGGCAGATGGGTTTTTACCGCCCGCGGAGTAGTCTCCAATGTGTTGGAACTGCGGGCTGCCTTCAAAGCTCTGCAAGCTTTCCGCCATTTGATCCAAGGATCCTCGGTAATGCTCAGGTTGGACAATACAACAGCGGAGGTGTATGTGAAGAGGCAGGGAGGGACCCGCAGGCTATCACTACTTCAAGAAACAGAGCCGATTATGTCCTGGGCTCAGAGGCACCTGGCCAATCTTTCGGCAGCCTATGTCCCAGGGACACTGAATGTGGAAGCAGATTTCCTTTCCAGATACAAACTTGACAACAACGAGTGGTCTCTCTATCAAGAGGTGTTCGAATGGGTTCTATCTCTGGGGTTCCGTCCGGAGGTAGACCTCTTTGCGGCCCCCCGCAACAACAAGCTCCAGAGGTACTATGCGAGGTTTCGGGATCCTCGGGCGTTCGGAGTAGATGCTCTGACGGATAGTTGGAACTTCCAAAGAGCCTATGCTTTCCTGCCAGTGCCAATAATTCTCCAGTTCCTACGGAGACTGAGGATGGAGGCGGTAGAAGTTCTGGCAGTGATTCCTTATTGGCCCAACAGACCTTGGTTCCCACTGTTGTCTCTCCTCAGTTACCAGGATCCAATTCCTCTGCCTCAGATCTGTTGTCCCAAGGCCCTACACTGCATCCATGCCCTGCACGTCTGCATCTCAAGGCTTGGTTCTTGAGAGGGGGAGGTTGGAGGCCCTAGGATGCCCAATTGAAGTGATTCCTACACTTATGAATGCCAGAAGGAGTAGCACCAACAGGGTCTACGAGAGAATTTGGGCGAAATTCGTGAATCGTCAAACTCCTAGGTCCGGTTCAGTAGACGCACCTACGGTCCAGGACGTATTGGGGTTCTTACAATCCGGCCTAGATCTATCCCTGTCAGTCAGCTCACTCCGAGTACAAGTTTCGGCCATCTCGGCATTCACGGGAGTACCGTGGGCTAAGCATCAGCTGGTTCAGCAATTTTTTTAAAGGTGCAGTTAGGCTCAGGCCTCAGAGAAGACCAAGATTCCCCAAATGGGATCTTCCTCTAGTGTTGGATTTCTTCTCATCACTTGACGTGGCTTCTCTCTCAGTAAAAGAGCTCACTCTGAAGACAACGTTCCTAGTGGCTATTACCTCTGCTAAGAGGGTCTCCGAGTTTCAAAACCTAGGGTCAAAAGAGCCTTTCTTAACCTTCTTCTCGGATAGAGTGGTCCTGATTCCTATGTTGGGGTCAAATCCCAAAGTAACCTCCGTCTTTCACGAGAATACAGACATAGTCCTTCCCACCTTCAAGACCGGTGAGAATTCTGAAGTTCATCCTCTGGATGTCGGTGACACCCTGAAACAATATCTGGCGGCCACTTCTTCCTTCCGCCAGTCGGATTTCCTTTTTGTCCTTCTTCAAGGGAAAAAGAGAGGTATGCCTGCCTCTTCTAGAGCGGTGGCTGCGTGGATTGTCCAGTGGGCCTACAGAGCAAAGGGCTTGGCTCCTCCGGAGGTGGTAACAGCACATTCGACTCGTAGCATCTCTACGTCTTGGGCAGTCTTTAGGCATGTCGCTCCTGATGTGATCTGCAGAGCAGCATCTTGGTCATCTATCAACACTTTTCTTTCTCATTATTGTGTTGAACCGACTGCCTTATCTTCTGTTAATTTTGGTGTTCAAGTGCTGTCAGTAGATGGCAATAATTAAAATTTTTTGTTCAGCATCTTCCCACCCGGGAGTGTATAGCGAGTTATTTCCCGAACGTATGCTGCCATGGAGTCTGTCAGGAAAACGGAAAATTGATATCAATACTTACCGTAATTTTCCTTTCCTGATGGACTCCATGGCAGCAGGAGTTCCCTCCCAATTCCTGAGTAGGCTAGTTACAGAACACTGATGCTGAAAGGGAGCAAAGATTTATGGGAGTGGGGTCCTATGAGGTAGGAAAGGAGGCGGGGCTACCCGAACGTATGCTGCCATGGAGTCCATCAAGAAAGGAAAATTACGGTAAGTATTGATATCAATTTTCCGTTTTATTTTCATTTTGGATAGATTCGTTGTTACTAATTTTTTTTTCGTTTTGGAATTCGCTTAGTTTGGTTTCGGAATTTGTTTAGTTTATTTTTCGTTAAAATTTGTTTATTTTCAATATTCCAACTTTTCAGAATGATTAGCCCATACAGCCCTAGAGCATGACACTCCCAGCTCCATGGTTGACTGTAGGCAAGACACACTTGTCTTTGTACTCCTCACCTGGTTGCTGCCACACATGCTTGACACCATCTGAACCAAAAGAGTTTATCTTGGCCTAAACAGACCACAGGACATGGTTCTAGTAATCCATGTCCTTAATCAGCTTGTCTTCAGCAAACTGTTTGCAGGCTTTTTTGTGCATAATCTTTAGAAGAGGCTTCCTTCTGGGACCACAGCCATGCAGACCAATTTTATGCAGTATGCAGCATTTGATCTGAGCACTGACAGGCTGACCCCACACTCCTTCAACCTCTGCAGAAATGCTGTCTATTTCTCAAAGACAACCTCTGGATATGATGCTGAGCACGTGCACTCAACTTCTTTGGCCAACCAGGTCAACCTGTTCTGAGTGGAATCTGTCCTGTTAAACCGCTGTGTGGTCTTAGCCACCCTGCTGCAGCTCAGTTTCAGGGTCTTGGCAATCTTCTTATAGCCTAGGCCATCTTTATGTAGAGCAACAATTCTTTTTTTCAGATCCTCAGATAGTTCTTTGCCATGAGGTGCCATGTTGAACTTCCAGTGACCAGTATGAGAGAGTGAGAGTGATCACACCAAATTTAGCACACCTGCTCCCCATTCACACCTGAGACCTTGTAACACTAACAAGTTACATGACATCGGGGAGGGAAGACGGTAATTGGGCCTAATTTGGACATTTTCACTTAGGGGTGTACTCATTTTTGTTGCCAGTAGTTTAGACATGAATGGCTGTGTGTTGAGTTATTTTTTAGGGGACAGAACATTTACACTGTTATACAAGCTGTGCACTCACTACTTTACATTGTAGCAAAGTGTGATTTCTTCAGTGTTGTCACATGAAAAGATATAATAAAATATTTACAAAAATGTGAAGGGTGTACTCACTTTTGTGAGATACTGTAGGTGAGGAGTGGAGTGACACCCTGGTGGCACCGCCGCTTTTGATGTCATGGACTCAGCATGCACTAGTCTGTGACTTTAGAAGGGGGCGGTGCCACTAGGTGACTTAGCCAGTGGCCCTGTCCCTTATCTATATAAGAAGTGTCAAACGGCTTAACCTGCAGTCTTTTTTGGGGGGACCCCACACCATTTTTTCTTTTTTTTGTTTTCTAAATAGCCAGATTGGCAGTTGCAACAGCGAGTCAATTTAAATGTCCTTTCATGCATTTTTTTTTCTTTAGAAATGTAATTTTTGCTGCAGCATGTTCTGTACATGGTATAGGTGTGCCACTTTACAGGCACACTAAGGGGACCCCTATGCATTATATTCAAATGAATTTTTTTATATTTTATTAAGTGAGACAGTAAACATGAAAAGTTCCTTTAAATATAGTGCCTGGGGGGTCCCCTTAGTCTGCCTGTAAAGTGGCGCATCTGTAGCATATTTAGAACATGCTGCAGCAAAAATGACACTTCTAAAGAAAAAAAAATGCATCAAATGACATTTAAATTGCTGGCAATACATTACCATTGCTGGCAATAGAAAAATGTTTCAAAAAAGGGTGTCGGGTCCCCCCTATTCCAAAAAGAGTCAAATGCCATTTAAAATGACTCGCAGGTTACAAGTGCCGGCACCCGGCTATTAAAAAAATAAAGACAACATTTTTTTTTTAAAAAAAGCAGCGTGCCCCTCCCCCACTTCCAATTCATACCATACCCTTATCCAAACATGCAGGTCAGGAAAGATCCCCACCCCAAAGATCCTTGTCTCCATATTGATGGGGACAAGATGGGGGACTTATCGGAATCTGGAAGCCCCCTTTAACAAGGGGCCCCCAGATCCCAGCCTCCCCCATGTAAATGAGTATCCGGGTACATAGTACACCTACCCATTCACCAAAAAAGTGTCAAAAAGTAATAAAAAACAGACAGTTTTTGACAATTCCTTTATTAAAAAATAAAAAAACAGTGTCCCCCGTTGTAAATTCCGGGTAAATTCCGGGACATCAACAATCACGTCGCCCGCCGCACCCGGAAAAAAAAAAAAAAAGAGGCTGTCTCGGACATGGAGGCTGGCTGCCTACTGCAGGCTAAGCTTTTCGACATTTATATTAAGGTAAGGGGCGTGGCCATCTGGTGACGTAACAGAACAGTGCAGGCTGGGTCCGTGATGTCAGAAGGGGCTGTGCCACCAGGTGACATGGCCCTGCCCCTTACCTATTCAAGAACTGTCAAGCGGAGAAGTCTGCAGTAGGCAGATGACCTTCGTGTTGACCAGATCGTCTTTTTTTAATTTTTTTTTACTTTTTGACACCTTTTTGGTGAATGGGTATGGGTACTTTGTACCCAATACTCATTCACATGGGGAGGGGCAGAATTTGGGAGCCCCCTTGTTAAAGGGGGCTTCCAAATTCTGATAAGCCCCCTGACCATAGACCCCCACAACCACCGGCCACGGTGCTTTAGGGGGGGGCAGAGCCCAAAAGCACCCACCCCCCCATGTTGAAGGCATGTGACCTTGTATGGTTGGGGGGGCGCTTTTTGTCCCCCCCTCTTTCCTGACCTGCCAGGCTGCATGCTCAGAAAGGAGTCTGGTATGGATTTGGGGGGGGGGGGACTTTTTTTTAATTAAGGCATAGGGTTCCCCTTAAAATCCATAGGGCCTGGTATGGACGGGGGGGGGGGGACCTAACGCCTTTTTTATTACATTTTTCTTACATTTTTCTATTGCCAGGCATTTCTTTTCTTTACATTCATCTGTCAATGGGGAAGTCAGCTAACAGATGATGAGTCATAGTTGTTAAGGATGCGGGCGGTCGGCTTCCCGGACTGCTGCTAAACAACTAGCTATTCTTCACACAGAATTCAAATCATTTGATCCTTTTTTTGACCGATCCTAATTCTAAGCGTTCTAGAAAGTTGGAATTTGTTTTAAAACTAATAAACTAAACAAATTTTAATGGAAATCCCTTAATTTCAACCAAATCCATTACTATTCATTACTATTTCATTCGGAGATTTGGATACATATAGCCATATAACCAAAAATCTGTCTGAATTTGTATTCGGACCAAATTGAATTGCAGATGTTAACATGCCATTAAGAGCTGCAACTGAGAAGCAGAGTAGAACACTGGCCCTTAGGAAGGTCTGGATGATCAGGGAGGGCTCGTGGCTGTGTCGTTGTCTTACTGGATGAATATTGGAACGTGCTTGTAATATATAAGTCCAACATTAAAGGGCAACATAAATTGTTCTACAATGTTGATTGAATGGCAAGCTTTCTCCTGCAACAAAGTTCCCTGCACTGAGAGGGCATTCAGGACCTCTCCCCAGCCGAACAGGCTGGCATTTTTTTTGAGGAAAGGGCTATCTTGACTCCAGCACTTAGTTAGAAATCTACCACACTAGAGAGAGTCTGACATTGGGGGGTCACACACATGGGAGAGTCCAAGGACGTTACGTTTTTTTCTCGCACAGCCAGTATGTTGCAGTGGTCTGGAGTTAAACTGGCTACATCCTTTAAAGGACCATTAGTTCAAATACCCTAATACAAGCAGCAAACGAGGGCTTCCTCTGGCCCAAAAAGCTGGGTATGAGAGCAGGACAGAAGTTTCCCAAGATTTTAAGGCAGAAAATTTCTGGCCAGGAACGTATCTAATACAAGGCCCAGATACTCCAATCTATAATCTGACTTCTTCAGATTAAGGATCCAACTGAAGCTCTACAGAGTCCATACTGTCTTGTTGGATGTTGGTCAACAGGGACAGGGAAGACGTATCCTTTAACAGGAGCAGATCATCCAGGGACCCCATAACATGAATCCCCTGAGCATGGAGCAGAGCCCAATCCAGGGAAAGCACCTTGGTAAAAATCCAGAGGTCCATCGACAGCCCAAAACGAAGGACAAAAGATTGGTAATACTGATATCTCACTGCAAAAGCATATAGCTTTGGTGAGGCAGAAAGATGCAAATGTGTTTCCAATAGATGTCTATTGAGGGCAGAAAATCTCCCAGATGGAGGGAGGCAATGATCAACCTTTCAGTTTTCATGTGGAACTTTTGAACCCATAAGGATAAATTGGGATTTTTCTGATTCAGAATGGGTCAGACAACTCAGTTCAGTTTTGGAATCATAAAACGATTTGAGTGAAAACCTTGAAACCTTTCTTCTGTTAGTACAGAGGTAATGATCCCTTGAGTCAAGAGCTGCTAAACAGCAGCAAGAAACCAATCCACAGAGACGGGGAAGGGGACAAATTTGAAAGCATGAGTTAGATCAGTGGTTCTCAATTCCGGTCCTCGGGACCCACTAACAGGCCAGATTTTAAGTATTACCTTGGGGGATGCAGACTAGAATACTGCAATCACTGAGCAGCAAATGAGATCACCTGTGATGTAATTTAGTTATCTTGCAAACCTGGCCTGTTGGTGGGTCCCGAGGACCGCAATTGAGAACCACTGAGTTAGATAGGGGGTAGAATGCAAAACTCCAGTAAGTAGTCCCTGGACATGATACTTTGGACCCTGGCATCAAAGATTTTTTGGAACAAGAAGGCAGATAAATTCAACAGACATCCCCCATTCTTAGAAAGTAACTTCCAGTTACTTATGAATATCAGTTCCACTTTTAGACTTGACATTGGAAGACTGAGAGGAATGAAGGGTAGCTTTCCTAATTTCAGAGGCGTGAGCCTATTTAATCTGAGAGAGGAAAACCCTCCTACCCTCTGTTTTCTCCTTGATGTACATATCCAAAATGGACAAAACAGGCTTTAAAGGGTAACTGCTCAACCCCTTAAAGGGTAACTGCTTGCATGAGAGCTCAGCTGACAAGCATTTAAAGTGTTACCAAACACAGGACCCTGCATTCACTATATCTGGTCTCCGACAGTACACATAACATGGAAATGCAATTTTTTTTTTTGCTAAATACCTTTTCTCCTCAGCAGTATAAAGCAGTCTTGTGGCTTCTATCAGTGTATGGTTAAAGCTTGTAGGAGGAGTTTTCATTCTGCTCTGACTGTCCTTTGAGGCTGCAGGCCCTCTGACACTCAGGCCCCCCAGACAGTGCTGATAAGCCCTGTGCTGATCACATACACCATCCAAAAAAAAAAAAACTCTTTAGCACTACACTAAACTGAGCATGTGCGCTGTGCACTGCTAATCACTAAGCAGAGTGACTCCAAAGGCTCTGTCTTATCAGGAGATGGATTGGGGACAGTGGAAGAATGGGAGGATCAGAGAAGACAGGATCAAACAGTCTTTTAAACAATGGGGAGGATTAACCCCTATAGTGAGGTTAATAAGTATGCTTTACTGCATATACAGACTGATTTTACTGTTGTGGGTTTAGTAACACTTTAAGCTTATGGATCCTGTACATCTGGATATAGAAAGATCATCCTGGAGATTCATCAAAGTGTGTTCACCAAGCCATTCATGCAAAAATGTAAGGCCATATGTAAAAAGTCTAACAAACTGTTGATAAAGGCATGGAAGTGGAAGGCCATGAACTTAGTCCAGACAGCAGCTGTTTGGCAGACTGCAACAGAGGCAACTACAGTCTGCATGGTGGGGCCCAAAAAGGATAAGAGAGCTTTAAAAGGGTCTATACCCTCTTATCTACCAGATCCACCAGATCTTCAAACACGTGGTTACCCTGCAGGTGTGCCATGAGGGTCTTGTTAAGACAAGAAGTGTCAGGATCTACCACAGAGACCACCTGCTTTTGTAGGAAACTCTACTCAAAAGGATACTGCTGAGAAAAGTGTATTGGAGGTGTAAAAATCTTCTCTTGGTGAGGCCAGTTCACAAACAAGACTAGTTATACCAGTGAGTGGACTGAGACATTCTTACATGATTTGGGTAATTTAAGAGACCCCATGCTTCATACATTGGGGTGAGAAGACTTGGGTTACTCTAATGCTAAGCAGGAGCATACAACCTCAATAGGGGTAGCTATGATATTCTTATGTTTGGATGAAATCTATGCTACAGACCTATCATCCTGATCTTATTCCTCACCCTCCACTGTCACATCCTTCTAAGGTAACATGGTAACAAGGGCAAAATCAAAGACCAATTCAGGAGGGGAAGTTGTGTGGGCATAGCTGCAATACCTAATGTCCATGGCCTTGATAAGGCCAGAAATTTTGCCAATGAAATCTGACAATGTGGCACTTTATTTTTTGATGGAAAAGAGGAAGCTTGCATGGTAGATGTTCCAGCAGAATAGCCAGGGAAAAGCAGGATGACTGGGGGCAGGGGCAACTGTCAGAGTAAAAAGAAGAGCTGAGCCTAAACTAGCAAGTCTATCAGACACCGTTCCCTTGTGGTTCAGATCTACCAAGCTTGTGAATATCATCTCCAGAGGGGTACTAACAACCTCCTTGACTGTGGAGCAGAAGGGGAATGGTTCAGTACCAATCACTTTTAGGTTACAGGAAAGCCTAAAAAAAAAAATAAAGAGCCCAGGTCATGCAGGCTCAATAGGCACAAAAAGGGCAAAGGACAGGAAAGGACAGTACAGGAAGCGTACTGCATTTCAGGCATGTGATAACAGTCCTAATTGGCACCAAATGTAATGGCTTTTTTCCCTCTGACCTCTAGAATTGTCAGTTTTGAAATTAGCGTAAACCTGTCAAGAATAAAAATACTTAAGCTGATACTGCTGACAACTTTTAAAACATCCAAATAATCTGTATTTCCTAAAAATTCAGGAATACTCTTCCCAATGTGATCCACACTCCATATTCTGGTGAGTGCTGTTTCACATTGCGAATCACATTAGGGAAAAAAACTATTAAAGATGGGAGGAAGTCAATACACGTTTGGATGTCTCATGTTAGACGTTATATTATTTAGGTTTCACATGTTTAAATATTGAAGCATATGTATTTGGATTATTTTTGTGAAACATATTGTTGTTTACTATTGCACAGCTGGATGCACAAAAGTGTACAGAGCAAAAGTGTATTGTTGCACATATATAATTTAAAACAGTCTATGGAGCACATAAAGTTCTGACCTGCCCTCATTAGTGCCTTTTGCCTTTATACCTAGTCCTAGTATGTATTTACACCAATGCTTTAAAAGGGACACAGGCAATGGTAAATACTGCATGAAAGAGTGCATTACTCTAGTTCATTTAGCTTCAATATAATGAAACATGAATTATATTATTTATTCTTATTTATTGTGTCAAATTTCATTTCATACTATGTCCTTAGAAAGATTTAAAATTACACCCAATAAAAATAAAGGCTAAGTTCACCTTTTAAAAAGAATAATAAATGTACATGATTTTGTAGGTAAAAAAATGTGTATTTATTATTTTTCTACACTGCATTTTGCAAAGCATTCCACCTGTGATCAGTGATTTGCAGGTGCAAGGCCAGGCTCCTGCAGCCACTCAATACAGCTGTCAATGAACTAGGAAGGTATTGATTAGCGCTTTTGTAGTTCATTGAGGACTACAAGCCACCAGCCACCAGCCACAGTGGAAGATGGGACCTAAAGTTATTTCACAGATCTTGTTGATGAATGACATGGCTGTGTGGGTGGAGCCTGTTTTTAAAATGTGACAGTGGGTACAGGGAGAAGATCCCCCGCTCGCTGTCACAGGGGGGCTCAGGGGGCGAGGTCAGCTGCTGCATAGTAACATGTAACATGTTACACTCTAAATATGGGTGTAACATGCTGCAAAAGGTGAACTTATCCTTTAAAATGAACATGTGAAAGCTGTTGTAACAATAATATACTTGTCTAACTTGCAGATTTCCTTCTCCTACCTTACCGCAAGTCAGTCAGTGGGGAGAAATGATTGGCACAGCATTCTCCCTAGCTATTGTTGGCTACGTGATTAACCTTGCCATGGGCAGGACCTTAGGAGCAAGACATGGTTATGATGTTGACCCAAACCAGGTTAGACTATTGCAGTACCAATCTTTATTATTAGTCTGTTCAAGAATCTTTGATGCATAGTGGCTGATTTACTAATACTGGGGAGTGCAAAACTTGGTTCATCTTTGCACAGAAACCAATAAGCTTCCAGGATTTTTTATTTTTTTTTTTTTTGTCAAAGCTTAAAGCAGTTCTCCAATCTGTAATAAAAAAAATAAAAAGTAAGCAACTACAAATCCTGTAACTGCTGACTTTGAATAATAGGACACTTACCTTTCTATGGATCCAGCGCCATCCTCACCTGGGCTAGTTTTTCACTAGCCTATGGGTTCCCGGCGCCAGCATCTTAAGTGTGGCCACCCGGATGTGACAGTTTGCAAGATTTACAGCTGGATGCCCACTGCACCTGCACTAGCCACGATGTGCTTTGCGAATAGTCCTGTAGTTTTCGTGGACCTGTGGCATGTCCCAGAAGACTGCAGGGAAGGAGTGGGATCAACCCCATAAATGTATTATAATAATGGGGCATGGTCTGTGGCCCTACAGATTGACAAATTCCAAAGACTGGCCATATAATACATTATCTCTCCAGTTTCATAGGCCAACTCATCCCATGGGTACTTTGGCATTTTTTAGCAAATTAAATGGTCAATCCACTGCAATGCAAATTATCTTCCACATAATTTCTAAAACCTAAATAAGATTGATTGTTACAGGTAACTGCATATTGTTGTTCTTTACTCTGTTATTGTAAAGGTTTCAACTTTATTTGGAAAGTGGACCTCTTAATAAACTTCCCCTACTGACCTAGATAGTGGTGCTACATTTTACCTACCAAATCCTGATATCACATCCTGATAGCATTTCTAAGAATGATTTACTCTTGTAATGAATATAATAAAGCAATATAACAGATTGTGAGATAAGGAGACAGCTTTTGTTAAAAGGGTCTTGCAAGGCAAGGGAAATGGGTCACTTATACCCCCAAGCTACCCACCCACAAGAGCATATACTCACCTTTTTTTTTAGTCTCTCAGTTTGCCCAACTTCTGTCCCTGGGAGTGAAGTGAACCAACCAGCACTTCTATAGCATTTGACTCCCTTCTCCCATATGGCAGCTCTAGGTACCTTAGAATTGGCACCGTTCTGTCACATGGGCAAATAAATTATTTAAAGGTTTAAATGTCTCCATTATAAGTTAGAGTTAGCAATCCAACTATAGTATTTGGTTCATAATGAATTAAACAAGGTTAGTAGACTAAGCACATAGTTATGTGATTTGGCGACAGAAGGTCCCTTACTACGCTTTGGCTGCAGAAAAATTATCTTTGTAGTCCTTTTGGAGCTTTACAAAGAAATCTGTGCTTCTGGAATATGAGTCTTATGGTATCTATTATACAGCTCTGAGTTGCATTTACAATTTTTTGGGAAAAAAGGTTTGCTTTGAATTCTTATATATCCAACTTTGTAATTGGTAAATTGGTGACAACCTATTTTGGATGCAGGCATGTATGGCATGTCTTTCAAAATGTCATATATGTAATCTCCCTGTACTCCACCGCTAAGCCTGTGTGTTGACTTTCAAAGTGGAGCAACTATTCTCAGCACAGTTGACATGTCATAAGATACAGTATTTCATACACGGTATGCTCAACATAGTGATAAAGCCTTGTCATCTTCCAATGCCATCCAAATTTACCTCATTGTCTCAGATTGTGCAAAGGAAGGCTGCAGAAAAACATACATAAGAGGGAAAATGCAAGAACGGCCTTTCCTATCCTCTTTCTTTGAATACAATAGTTAATTTCTACCAAAGTTATGTACCACAGACTAAAAAAAAGATAATACCAACATACTGCAGATATGGAAAAAAAGAACAGACTTTACTGGTACAGAGGATGACACAATGATTTTTAAAACATAATACAAATGTTTATGCAATTAAAACCATAATTATAAAAGATAGATGAAATATATACACAACTCCCCTATAAATGTGCATCTCTTGAAGTGTGTTAGTACCACATTACATACTTGTATACAAAATTGCACCAATCCCATATCATACTACATTAGTACAATTTTTACATCAGTTGTCATAGTAAATATGATCCATAACTTTAACAGAACCTATGTAGAAATACAAAACCAGAAAAAATGTTGGATGAGTTAAACATAATTTCATTGCACCTTCTGTATTTAGTATTTCTGATTTATCAATAACTTTAGACATTAATGACTAGTGTCCCTATTATAATTAATTTTGAAAAAATTGTATTGAACATAAGCAAAACTTTTTCTTTTAGGAAATGTTGGCCCTCGGCTGTAGTAACTTCTTTGGTTCATTTTTCTTTATCCATGTGATTTGCTGTGCTCTTTCTGTTACTTTGGCAGTGGATGGGGCTGGAGGAAAGTCACAGGTAAGCATTCATGTTTTAGAGATGTATGTAAAATGTTAAAGATTTTATTGGAGGAAATTATCTAATAAAAGGTAACCAACATACACCCCAAATAAACAAACGTATTCAACGCAGTGCAAAGTGTGCATATAATGAGTACTAATATAGTAATCAATTGAATCCAGTCAGTTATTAGTCTACTTCAGCCTAATCTGGTAAAAAAGCTATTCATTTTGGTTGTGCATACAGTCACCATTGCACTGTATTATAGAATAAGACTGGAAAATGCTATCTCAAGGTAAATTCCACATCTTAGAGTACAGTACAGAACACAAGCATGTTATTCATACACCATGGGTTAATTGACTTGTACCTTCAGGTGACTGGACACTTGCAAGTGTTTGCAGACACGCCCACCTGGGGGGCCTCCTCTATAAACCTACCCCACACCGTGAGTCATCAGTTTTTTTAGCAAGTAATGAAGAGTAACAAGGAGAGTTCAGGGAATATGGCCTGTGTCCTGTACTGTACATTACGATATGGAATTTACAGGTCGAGTAAAAATTTCTCTGATCCTCATGTTATGAGGGAGGAGAGAACGTTATGAGGGAGGAGAGAGCGTTCCCGGAAGCAGTGTAGCAGCTGCGAGCAGCAAGCAACGAGAGAGCTGTGTGGAGGGAGAGCCGTGGGTGACACGTGCGGGGGAGTCGCACTAGGAAAACCGGAAGCCGGGTGCGGGTGCAGAGGACCTTAGGGACCGGTGACAGAGAGCGGCGGTTGAGGACGGACACCGCTGTGGAGAGAGGAGGAGAGCGTTCCCGGAAGCAGAGGAGGAGGAGAGGAGGAGGAGACCATTCCCTGAAGCAGAGGCAGTGTGCGAGGCAGCAGCAGCTGCAAGCAAGGCGGGGGGGAGAGCTGTGTGACTGTGCTCTGCGACTGATAGTGATCTGTGACTGACTGACCGTGCTCTGCGACTGACTGTGCTCTGCAACTGTCTGACCGTGCTCTGTGACTGACTGTGCTCTGCGACTGACTGTGCTCTCCAACTTTCTGACCGGCTCTGCGGCTGACCGTGCTCTGCGGCTGACCATGCTCTGCAACTGACCTTGCTCTGCGACTGACCATGCTCTGTGACTGAATGACCGTGCTCTGTGACTGACCGTGCTCTGCAACTGACCGTGCACTGCGACTGACTTGCTCTGCAACTGACTGGGCTCTGAAAATGACTGTGCTCTACAACTGGCTGTGACTGACTGTGCTCTGCGACTGACCGTGCTCTGCGACAGACTGTGCTCTTCGATTTGCTGTGACTGACTGTGCTCTGCGACTAGCTGTGACAGACTGTGCTCTGTGACTTGCTGCGACTGACTGTGTTCTGTGACTGTCTGACCGTGCTCTGCGACTGACTGTGCTCTGCGACTGACCATGCTCTAGGACTGTTTGCTACTGACTGTGCTCTGCGACTGACTGTGCTCTGCGACTGACTGTGCTCTGCAACTGACTGTGCCCTGCGACTGACTGCGACTGACTGACTGTGCTCTGCAACTGACCGTGCACTGGAACTGACTTTCTCTGCAACTGACTGGGCTCTGCGAATTACTGTGCTCTACGACTGGCTACGACTGTCTGTGCTCTGCGACTGACTGTGCTCTGTGACTGTCTGACCGTGCTCTGCGACTGACTGTGCTCTGCGACTGACCGTGCTCTAGGACTGGCTGCTACTGACTGTGCTCTGCGACTGACTGTGCTCTGCGACTGACTGTGCCCTGCGACTGACTGCGACTGACTGACCGTGCTCTGCGACTGAGTACCTGGGAGGACTGGTGAGTATCTTAGCGACTGGTGAGTATCTTAGCGACTGGTGAGTACCCCAGGTTTAGTACCAGGGGAGATAGAGGTAGAGTAGGTAAGGAATAGCAGGTCGTTACTAATTATCCCCATAGAGTAGAGGGTAATAATGTCCGACAGGATTGGGGATACCACTCAGTGCACTTCTTGCTCCATGTATGCGTTCCTTAATGAACCAATCGAGGGTGAATACTGCTGTGCAAGATGTGTGCGACTTGTTTCTCTGGAAGCCCAGATCCTGGATCTAGAAGACATAGTGGCTACACTGCATGGCATCAACAACCTGGAAAGGAGCTTGGACATTACCCATCAGGCGCTGGCAGGGGCCAGCATAAAGGTGGGAGGAGTAGAGGAGATGCAGGCATCCAAGGTAGGCAGTTGGGTGACCGTTAGGAAGGGTAGAGGGAAGAGTGCCAGGGAGGCCAGTCCTGAGTTGGTACACCCTAACAAATTTGCCAAGTTGTAGGTTGAGGGGGATATCAGCTCAGGGGTGGCAGTGCTGGAGCAGGCGCCCTCCCCCAGCTGCCAGGGGAGTGGCGGCTCTAGGAAGAAGGGGGGCCGAGATTCAGGAAAGGTTAGACAGGTTGTGGTAGTGGGGGACTCAATCATCAAGAGGACAGAGAGGGAAATCTGTCGAAAAGATTGCGGTAGCCGGACAGTATGTTGTTTACCGGGCGCTCGAGTTTGGCACATCGCAGATCGGGTAGACAGATTAATGGGCGGGGGTCTGGGGATGAAGGTCATGGTGCATGTGGGCACTAATGACCAAGTAAGAGGAAGGTGGAGGATCCTAAAGAACGATTTCAGGGACTTAGGGAATAGATTGAGGAATAGGACCTCCAAGGTGGCTTTCTCTGAAATACTGCCGGTACCTCGAGCCACACAGGAGAGGCAGAAGGAGATTAGGGAACTTAACAAGTGGCTGAGGAATTGGTGTAGGAAGGAGGGGTTTGGGTTCCTGGAGAACTGGGCTGACTTCTCAGTCGGCTACCCGCTCTTTAGTATGAATGGGCTGCACCTTAATGGGGATGGTACAGCTCTTTTGGGGAGAAAGATGGCCACCAAGTTGGAGGGGCTTTTAAACTAGGAGACGGGGGGAGGGCTCAGAAGTAGAGTCAGTCAGGAGGAAGCAAAGGACAGAAGGCAGTATTATAGTCAGCAGCGACAGTAGTTCCATAACGTCAATTGGGGGGGTCTGTGCCGGAAAACCTCAGACCAAACAGGAATAAAAATAATCACCATTCACTATCAACTTCCACAAAACTAAGAGGGGTATATGCAAATGCCAGGAGCCTAGCTAATAAAATGGATGAGTTGGAAATGTTAGTACATGAGGAGGACATAGACCTTGTGGGAATAACGGAAACTCGGTTCGACCCCTCACATGACTGGCTGGCCAATATCCAAGGGTATTCGGTGTACCGGAAGGACAGGGTAGGAAACAGAGGGGGAGGGGTATGTCTCTATGTCAAGAATAATGTAAGGGTGATAGAAACTAGTGATATTATGGAAGGGATGAGCATGGAGTTAGAATCCGTGTGGGTAGAACTCCATAGGGAAGAAGAAAAGGGAAAAGTAATTGTGGGGGTTTGCTATAGACCACCCAACCAAAGGGAGGAGGTAGAGCAGAAATTTATATCACTGTTGGGTAAAGTGGCAAAACTGGGATCAGTCATCATATTGGGGGATTGCAATTATCCCGACATTGACTGGGAAGAGGGGACTACACACTCACAGAAGGCCCGTCTATTAATGGAAATCTTACAGGACAACTACATGTCTCAGTTGGTGGATTCTCCTACTAGAGAAAATGCAGTCCTGGATCTATTAATCACTAATGACCCAGACCTAATCTTGGAGGTAGGAGTCCAGGACAACCTGGGCTCTAGCAATCACAGGATGATCACATTTAGCGTATATAACAATATAACAAGGCAAGTGGGGAACATAAGAACCCTAAACTTCAGAAGGGCAAATTTCCCAAATTGTGCTCAATGATGGAAAGGGTAAACTGGGACCAAACCTTAGGAACACTGACCACAGAGGAAAAATGGGAATGCTTTAGGAACATATTAAACAAATGCACCTCGCAGTGCATTCCTATGGGAAATAAATTTAGAAGAGACAAAGCCAAACCTGGCTGGCTAAACCGTAATGTTAAAAAACTTATTAGGGGGAAAAAAATGGCCTTCAAGAAATTTAAATCAGAGGGCACATTATCGGCTTTCGAGCAATACAAGGAGGCAAATAAGAAAAGTAAATACGAAATCAAAATGGCTAAAATCAACTTTGAGAGACAAATAGCGGAGGATAGTAAAAAGAACCCAAAGAAATTCTTTTTAATATATCAACAGCAAAAAAACTAGGGCAGAGCATATTGCACACATAATTAACGATGATGGGAGGATGGTTACAGAGGACACTGAAAAAGCAACAGTGCTGAACGCTTTTTTCTCGTTAGTCTTTACACAGGAAAAGGAGGGGTACACTGACCACGACTATATGGTTAGTAGTAATACACAGGACTTGCCGCTATGGCTAACAGAGTGTGAAATCAGGGAAAGGCTGGATAAAATTAACACAAATAAATCACCAGGCCCGGATGGCGTACATCCGAGAGTACTCAAAGAACTTAGTAAGATTATATCTAGACCACTGTTCCTGACCTTTGCTGACAGTATTATGACAGGAAATGTACCAGGGGATTGGAGGAAAGCTAACGTGCTACCGATATTCAAAAAGGGCAGAGGCATGTCCCGGGAAATTATAGGCCTGTCAGTCTGACATCGATAGTATGTAAACTTCTGGAGGGGTTGATAAGGGACTATATCATAGAGTTTGCTAAAGACAAAAACATCATCAGCAGTAATCAGCACGGGTTTACAAATGGGCGTTCTTGTCAAACCAATCTCTTAACATTCTACAACGAGGTGAGCTGTGCGCTTGACAATTGCGCGGTCATGCGACGCTGTACCCAAATTAACGGACAATTGCGCGGTCATGCGACGCTGTACCCAAATTTAATTTATGTCCTTTTTTCCCCACAAATAGAGCTTTCTTTTGGTGGTATTTGAACACCTGTGCGATTTTTAATTTTTGAAAAAAAGAGCGACACTTTTGAAAAAGAAAAAACAATATTTTTTTACATTCTGATAAATAACATTCCCAAAAAAAATGTAAAAATCACCATTTTTTAACATTTTAGGCCAATTTGTTTTCTGCTACATATTTTTGGTAAAATTTTTTACAATAAGCGTATTTTGATTGGTTTGCGCAAAAGTTATCGCGTTTACTAACTACGGGAAAGATTTGTCATTTGTATTGTTTATTTTTTTGCGATTTTTTTTGCGGGACTGCGACATTGCGGCGGACAGATCAGACTCCTAACTGACATTTTTGACACTTTTGGGGGTACCAGTGACATTACTACAGTAATCAGTGCTATAAATATGCACTGTTACTGTAATAATGGCACTGGCAGGGAAGAGGTTAACTTTATTGGTGATGAAGGGTTAAATGTATGCCTCATGCTTACTGATGTCTGTGGGGGAAGGGGATTGTGTGACACAGACACAGATTGCAGGTTCAGCTATGCTGAATCCTGTAATCTTTGACTGTCTGTCACATAGGAGATTTGCCCACTTTGTTTACACAAGTGGGCAGATTTCCACACTCGATCCCAGATGATCAAGGAAGAGCGGCCGCTCCTCCCCTAGCCGACTCCCGCTGTGTCTGAATACAGCGGGAACGAGCCACGATAACAAGCCACTTTGGACGATAACAAGCCACTTTGCCGCAGTACCCTCAACGTGAGCGGTCCGCAAGTGGTTAAATAGCCCGTCTGGCACCAAGAGCTGTTGTGCGTGATCGCGTGCGCTTGCGCACTCCTGCATGCGTGCGAACGCTATATTAGCTATTCCTCTGGAAATAGCCTGCGCATGTGCATATCCATGCGCCAGACGTCTTACAGGGATTCCCTGACACAGAGATTTTAGTCTGTTGTCTACATAGAAAATCCTTTGGACAAAGTGTTGTGCATCAGATCCAAATTCCTTCTCACCCTCTTGAGCTGCTTTCCTCAGTCCATAAAATGCTACTGCAGGAGAAGGACTGTTACCAAAAACATTTACCTTCATCTGGTAGTCTGACTTCATCATTGACATCATTATTGCGGTACCATCTGAACCTGAGGAAGTTTTTGTATTCTTCACGGACGATGAAACAGTGGAACATTTGCTGAATGTCAGCCATAACAGCAATTGCCTCTTGTCTGAAGCGAAGTAAAACTCCTATAAGATTGTTGTTCCGAATAGGCCCAGTGAGAAGATTGTCATTGAGGGAGACACCTTAATGACAAGCACTTGAGTCAAAGACCACCCTAATCTGATCGGGCTTGCGAGGATGGTAGATGCCAAAGCATGGTAGGTACCAATATTCTTCTACTTCCTTAAGAGGAGGTGCAGGCTCAGCATGATCTCTCTCAAACACCTTCTGCATAAAGTCCACAAAGTGCTTTTTCATGTCAGGCTTCTGGTTCAAACTGCGCTTTAAAGAAACAAACCGTGATTCTGTATGTTCTCTGTTTTTTGGTAGTCTCTTCCTTGGAGTACAAAATGGTAGGAGGTGCTACCCAACTGTTGGAATCATCTTGGTAGAAATCTTCACTGATGATTTTCAAGAAATCTTCACTGATGATTTTCAAGAATTCTGTGTCTTCCATGGTAGCTGCCAACTCATTGTCTTTACTGGTTACCTCGAACACTGTGTTGCCAATGTTGTCATCCCAGAAATTAAGAGCTTTCTTATCGTCTTGTATGATGTACTGTTGTGCACCTTTTTCAAACAGTCTTTCTTTCACATTATATTGATGGGATTGTTGTGCAGAACAAGTAGTTTGTCCGTTAGACAAGATGTGTGTTTTAAAGGAAGAGACTGAGGTAAGACCTTCTGCCTTTGTCTCGGCAGACATTGCCTATGATGAATCAGCCTAGATCCAGACATATGGTGCATCATGTGGACCGTTAATTTAATGATGAACTTTGTGCACCCTTAAGATGTCCCGGCCCAGTAACAGCAGGATATTCGTACTTTCGTAGTGGACTGGTATTTGGTCGTCTATGTTCTTCAAGTGAGGATGGTGAAAGGCAGCTTCAGAAGTAGGGATCTCCTCTTTGTTGCTTGGAATCTGGTTGCACACAGTGATAGTGGACAAGAATATTTCCATATTGTCATTCAGAGGAGCAACAACAAAACCACTGGCTCTCCTACCTGAGACTTCTGTAGTGCCGGGACAAGTGCTTAGAGTATAAGGTAGAGCATCTCCTGTTATGTTCAACAGTTCACAAAACTGTGTTCTTGCAAGAGATCTGTTACTCTGATCATCCAGAATAGTATACAGTCTTATGGCCTTTTCAGGTTGACCTTTGGGGTATATACGAACCAAGCATATCTTTGCAGAGAAGTTGTCACAAAATCCTTCTCCACAGACTTCTGTACATGTAGAGAACACTGAGGTGGAAGGTGCTGTTTGATCTGTGTGCTCCCCGCTTTGCTTTGCCTCAGGAAGATTGTTTATGAACATAGTAGAGTTGTGCGGAGATTGGTGAAGAGCTTGCATGTGGTCATTACTGTCACACTCTGTACATTTGATGATCGCTTTACAGTCCTTTGCAAAGTGTTTTGTGGAGGCGCAGCATTTGTAGCAAACTCCAAATTCCTTCAAAAGTTCCTTACGTTCTTGTAGGGTTTTCTTTCTGAAGCCAATACATTTCTTAAGTGGATGTGGTTTATTATGCATCGGTCATTGGTAATTTGGGTTCTCAATTTTCTTGTTTTGATCAGTCTTTTCAAGAACTGTAACAGGCACAGGTAGAACATTAGTCCTTTTCACTGACACTGGACCTCTATGGTCTCTGTGTGTCATACGTGCGTTCGTATGTCTTAGGGTGGGTGAACTGAGAGGGTTACAGTCACCATAGGAGTAACTTGGGTCATTATTAGTGTCTGCAATTCTTTTGATGAACTCTCAGAAGTCAGAAAAAGGAGGAAAGCAACTTGTTGTTTTTCCTCATACTTTGATCCAAGCGCTGCCCATTTTTCTTGAATGCCATGTGATAGCTTGAGAACAATAAGGGTTATGCCACAGGGCGTGTCAAGGTAACCGAGACCAGGTAAGTTGATGTCAGCTTTAGCAAGTTGAAGCTCTAATAGAACATTGCTAAGTTCTTAAAACTTTTGATTGTCTCTAGAAGAAATCTTTGGGAAGCTTTGCAACCTTTTGAATAAGGTATCTTCAATGGCCTCTGGGCTGCCAAAGGTACGTTCAAGTATGTCCCAAGCAGCATTAGGGCCTGCAGCAGGGTTGTCAATATGAACTACTTTGAGCCTTTTGATGTGTTCAGTAGACTGGGGACCTAGCCATCTGATGAGCAGATCTAATTCCTCTGTGGCATTGATGTCTAGGTCACTCATTGTAGTCATAAAGGTGGATTTCCAGCCTCTGTAATTTTCAGGCTTGTTATCAAAACTTGGTGAGGCTTGTCTTAGTGAGCTCTCTGAGGAGCATGTATTTAGCAAACTGTGACCTGTCTGCGTTTTCAATCTTTGTGTGCATGACTGCAGGTGGAACAGAGTTAGTTGTGATGGCTGGTGTATTGACGTTGAGTGACTTGGGAACATATGTTGGTGCTAAGGCGTTCAATGCTGGAACTGGCTTAACCTTCCTAGCGGTATTCCCGAGTGTGGCTTGGGGCTAAATTTCAGTGCCAAAAGCCGTAACCCCCGAGCCACACTCGGGGTACTGCTAGAAAGATCGCTGGATCCTCATAGAGGGGTTACTTACCTTGTCACCGGGATCCAGCGATGTATCCCGGCGGTGTGTGGCGGCAGATCCTCTGTGAGCCCGGCTTCCGTCTCCTGCGACATCACTTTGGGCATGGGGTGGAACCAGCAGCAAATTCAAATGTAAAACACACCAAACACACTAGATTGCCCCCCAGTGCCCTTTCCTGCAGTTTTACTATACTTTTTATGTATGTATATATATATATATATATATATATATATATATATATATATATATATAATGTATGTATGTATGTATATATATATATATATATATATATATATATATATATATATATACATAAATACATACATACTTTAACTTATTTATAGTTTTTTATTATATTATAATTTATGATTTTGTGTTTCAAAATTTATCATACCCGAGATGTTATAAAGAAGAAAGCACAGTAAAAAAAAAATCATATGTAAATAGTTGGTATGGGCTGCTCATTCTTAAGAATTACATTCAAAATAATGGTACCGCTTTCAGCACCTAAAATCCGAAAGAATCATACCGCCAGGGAGGTTAAAGTTCACTGACCTGTTGGTTTGTAGCTGTGGAATAGTGCACTTTCTAGGAGGTACTTCGTTAGTGCCAAAGTAAGGTGGACAGTCTATTATATGCATAACAGTGTCTGCTGCTTGCTGAGAAGCTGCAGTCTGATGTACTGGAAGATATAAAGGCAAATTGTCTTGAGGTACAGTAGGTGCAGAGAAGAGACTTTGGTTAAGTGCTTTGGCTGCAGTGATAGGGAGTTGAAGTTCTGGAGAGGTATGTGAAGAATCTGAGGCATAATAAACAACTGAGTATCTCCAACTGTTGTCTCTTTCGCTTTCAATATTGGCTTGTTCTAAAACCCTTAACCTTGCCATGGCTGTGGCATGCTCACATTGTTTTTCCAAAACTTCAATTTCTGCTTTCTGGCGTGCAACTCCAGCTTCCATTTCTGCTTTCTGGTGTGCAGCTTCAGCTTCCATCTCTGCTTTCTGGTGTGCAGCTTCAGCTTCCATCTCTGCTTTCTGGTGTGCAGCTTCAGCTTCCATCTCTGCTTTTTGGCATACAGCTTCAGCTTCCATCTCTGATTTCTTTTGGGCGAAAGCTACCTGAATTTTAGAAGCTTCAGCATTAGCACAGGCTTTTATGAGTTGCTGAAAGCAGGAGAGAGCGGCGCCAGCTTAGTGTAGCATTAGATTTAATAGATGAACAAATAATATGTAAGAATATTTAATAATAATATCTCGCGCTCGTACTTCATTATGTCAGAATATTTTTACTGCTCTGAATATAACAGTGTATTTATTTATGGTTAATAAGCAAAGATCTGTGCGGAAGGAGAATCTCCACTTATGCCATAAATCAATTTGTCGTGAATTCTTTTTAATTGATTAATTTCTTTTTAAAAGCATATACCAATCTTAGTGAGTACAGTCTACAGTATGGAATATATATAAAATATTTATTCTCAAGACATGTAAACACAATATATGATCAAACAGGAAGTGACACAAAGAAATAACTCTACATAAAATACTAACTTCAAACAATCAATGCAATGTGATGTTTAGCTCAATAATGAAAGTGAAACTGAAACAAAGTGAAAGTAAAACGAAAGCAAGATTACCATCTCTCCAGGTAAAGCACAAACCATAGGTAAATGTTCTATATCAACAGACTACAATTGTCTGCGAATCACACGGCCGAAAGTCATTCCACTGCAGATGGAGTGAGAATAAGCCATGCAAAACGGAAGACTAAATTCGCAATAATGCGCTAAATCTGATATTAATAAAATGTATAAAAACAAATCAGCTTTTTAGAGAAAAATCTACTATGGTTTATACGGCTGGGATTGTAATCTTATTACCCCTAAAATATGCAATATAAAACATATAAGGAAGGAATAAACAATATTGAATAAAATCAAATAATACAGCAAGGCATATTTACCACACGTAAGATGGCCGCTAGCTTCAATTGGTCGTTACCAGAGTCCTAAGATGGATGCCAGTGAGGGAGGAGTTTCCTCCAAGTTTCAGATGAATGATGTGGACAAGATGGAGTATGTCTGGATGAGTCTATAGATGTATGTAGTAGTGTGTGTGTGTGATGTAAGTGTATTGTATGTTGGGCAATGTAATGTCATGTCTCTCATCTGGGTTGGTCTTTTATATGGTAAGAACAAAGGGCTATTAAAATTACCATAAGTAAAACCCAGAGGGATGAAACATTATCTCCATTGGTTAGGATATTCTATACCTAAACTGGTGAGGTCAGAGACACACCTCTTTTGATAATTAACCCAATACTTGGTATAATAAAATTAAAGGATGATTTCTCTATATGTAAGAGTAATCATAAAACACAACATAAAACTTTGTCCAGACTCCCAGTACATACATAAATGTCCATCTGTATCTCCATCATTCTCTGGCAATTATTGGATCTGGTAAACCATTTCAATAATAATATTTTTAATACAATATAATATTTCTTACATTGGAAATATCTCTATACCAAGACTGCACCTGGTACTTTGTCTATAGAGGGCAGTATCGTACCGTTCATTAAATTTTGTATTTAACATAATTAAAACATTTTGTTATCTGATGACCTTATTCACCTCTAGCTAGTGAAGATCCATTAATTATTTGACCATGCCAAAGGCTGTCAGACATCTAGTCTAGGTTTGGAAGAATTTATGATACCTCTGAACTCTTAGCCTAGTCTAAAGCAATTCTTATATAAACACTCCTACCACATACCTTAAAATGAACTAATTAGTATTCACTCTAGTCTTAAGTCTAAGTAAGGTTACTACTGTAAGAATAATAAACCCAAAATGTGATATAACATTCCTAAATATATATGTATATGCCTTACATAATATAATGACATAATTATGGCTAATATCTTCTCACACATAATGATGTCTTTAACATTTATATTTTAAATGTCTGATGAAGAACACTGAGCCATTGTCTATTGTTATATACAGATAAGATTACAAGCTAGACTAGTATGGTGTCTCGCTAATTGTCCTTATCTGATAGAGATGTCTAAAGGGATCTTATTTACGATTACATAGATACAAAGACCTCTGTTTAAATTCTATTCTGTCTTGTAAGCTTGTAAGAGACATTTTGTTTAACAAGTACATATATGAACTTTGTTTCACCCTGAACAAGATGGATCCTGTCCTGTTCAGAATCTTATATGACTGAATATACATGGCTTTTAAAATCATTTTTATTCTATTAGTTAATTAATAACCCCCAATAATCCCGACATATCCCCCCCCCTTTCTTCCCAGTAGGCAAGTGAGCAACTTAGCCATACCTGGGGAGAAAGCTTTTAGAAGGAGTAGTAAAAGAAAAAAAATGTATTGTCCTCTTTTTTTAAGAGCATAGTGTAATGTTCTGGTACCTCTGGTACCCTTGTTCCATATTTCTCCTTTGCTAATTGCGTCCCATCTTGTGTAACAAGAGACGCATATACCTTTAAGACTGGATGACATCATTGCCGAGCGCCGCTATGAGCGGCTATTTCAATCGCCGGCTTTCTCTCACTCATCGCTCGTTCAAACCACATGTTCACCGCAACTTCTCCTGTGAAGTCGGAGCTGCTGACATTTCCTTTGCTGAACTGACGCCGGAACCTCGCCGCTGATCCGTATCTCACTATGGGATCACCTCTCTATCTATGGACATTGTTACTACTAACCTATCTAAGTGATAAGTACCCCACAGGGGATTCCTTACTAACCAATCTCCTACTGTCATCTACTGCAATTACCAGGACTATCTATCTATCTATTCCATACCATCTGAATAGACTGTTAGCTCTTGGGACTACCTTCAACTATCCTTGCACTAGGTTACTCTGTCTAAGTATACTCCATCTGTGTCCTCTTACCATCTGCACTATACTAGACATCAGAACCTATCTGCTTTACCATCACCTGCAACTCTCCTAATATTACTCCTAGTAATCACCATACAACCTGTCTCTCATCTATACATTCTCATATGTTCTATCCCTCCACTAAAACATCTGATTGAGTATATGTATATTGCATAACAGGCTGTACACCGTGATGAAGTCCTGAGAGTTGGATAGGTTTATTCAACAGTATCTCTACAAGGCTACTGAGTGTGATAATTCTGCAGCTGAAAATCCATCCATTAACAAAAACGCATGAACGTTACACATAGTTTATATTGGGAATTGTTCATAACTTTTAAGTAAAGCGGTAAAAAAAATGAGAAAAGAAAAATAAAAAAAAATCAGTTCAAAATGTCAGTTCGTAGCGACTTTGCTAGTGTTAGCTATGTCACAAACTGTTCCTTGTTAGTCTCTTTAAATTCTGATCTCCTGGTAAAGAAACTCAAATGTTCCTTGAAATCTGCATCTCCAGTTTGTAAAGTCTTGATGGAGACAGAAATTAACTGCTGCAATGGCATTAGCAACTACCATTCAAAGCACAGTAAAACAATGTTGGCAATCAGGAATCCGAGAAATCTGTTTGGACATTCAACCTTGGATGTTGGTTGGATAATGAATGGTTTTAGCATGGTCTAGAGTGTCATACACCTAGACTGAGGTTTGCTCACATGTGCAATGCACCATTCTCACATCTCCTTCAATTGAAAACAGGAGGTAGTGCGGTTTCTCTCAATGGATTTCCTCGTATCAAATGCTCAAAGATCTGTAGAAACAAATCTTCCTCTCCGTCAACAAGTATCTGGGGCGTCTCACAGCATGATTCCTGAAGAAGGACCCAATTCAATGAGGGGTTCCATCCTGAGCTGGGCTCTAAGGAGAGATGACCCATCCGATCGCTGTGTCTTTGGCAAACATCATCGTCTGTACCAATCAACAACCTGGCATGGAAGGTTAATCTCTTCCTATTAGATGAAACATATAGTATGAAAATACATTCTTATCAATTGACATTTCAATGCGATGTTGGTACCCTAAGCTTTCTCAGAGTTCTCCTTTAGACCACCATGTGATCAGTCTTTTATCTGACCACCAGGGAAAGTAAGACTATGTATGCGACCTTTCCTAGGGCGACTGACTTCTGGGGCTTATTAACATGGTGATGTATTTATCGCCATGGATACTAGGCATTGAACAATTGTACAGTGATACAATATTTGTTAAAAATTTACCTACTACTTAGGAAAAAAAATATATAATATCTCCCCCTTTAGGGCATCAATGCAATTTATTGTAGGCAACAAACTACCTGGCATTGAGGATTCCTTCTTGGTTACCGTATACAACCTTTAACCTCTTGACTTCATTACGTCATTAGGGTTTGATCCTCCTTGGTATCACCGTCATTGGCGATTTTTCAAAATATGTCCGCTTTAAGTGACCTGTTTAATTCAGAGGGATGAAGTGACCACTGAAAAATAGGAGGGTAGTTAGTATCTAACAACCAAGATCACCTGGCATGGATTTCAGGATCCTCAATGCTGTGATCTGGGAATAAAATGGTGTTAGAACCTCTGTATCCTTTGCCTCTATTCAGTGTATCCCTTTAATTCCTTGCTATTTGGGCATTTAAGGATTTTGTGGCCCTTGGCTGGCCACAGGATTTGTTCCTAAAGAGGACTTGTTTTAATTCAAGGCTGCAGTGCCCTGAGTGAACCAAGTGATCATCTGATCCAACTTGGCTTCTACTCTGCTGAAAACCTTTACAGAATTGGATTATTGGCCCAGCCTTCTGCGGTGCCTATGTCTCTCGGGTTCAGACAGATGGGACAGATCCCCATCAGAACCAGTTGCTTGGTTCTGGCGTGAGGTCTGGGCCTATATGTCACTTAATTTTCCAGAGGATTTTGGGGAACCCTAAGATGGGGCAAATCCCTATTTATTTGTGGGTGTCCCCCCCTTGTTAATGGGATGTCCGGTGTCCTCCTTAAGGTATCCGGTGTCCCCCTGGGGCCTAGGTGGCATATCTTGCTCCTTTGCCAAACTTATTATTATTGTGTGCATGGGCAATGCCTCAAAGCACAGGGATTTAAATTCCGGGTGATTGTACTCAGGCTCCTTCATTGAAGGGTGTTAGGCACTTTTGAGTACAGCAGAAAAAAATCTCAATGGGGCTTGGTGCTGTGTACATTTTAAATTGTAGATAACAACTCTAGCAGCAGTAAGTTTTTGTGTGGGCTGAATTTTAAATTACATCCTGCAGGCACAACCCAGAAAGTTGTTTTCATAGGCCTCAAGATGATCAGTAATGTTTAAGGACCTTTTTATTAACAAAAATCAGGACAGTACTCTTTTTTAAAACTTTGTAATTCTGGAGGTGCATGGTATCTTTTTAGGGGTGCTAGTCTTTTTGCAGTGACCTGATATGACTCATACCTATATATGCATGGCTGCCCAATTTCTGCCCTCCTATATTAGGAATATGGCTGGGGTATGACATGGACTCTCTGCCTGACTCCCCCCCTTTGTCTGGGTCATGACCATCAGACTGGGAGTCATACCTGGGTCTATGAAAAATTATTTCATTTAAATGCAGGACTAATTAAGCATTACCCTTATGCATGGACATCATGACCTTTTGGAACTCTCCTATGTATTTACTTATGAGTTCCTGTTCTGACTTAAACTGTTACATTTTTTTTTTCCACTGCTGATTACTCGGCAACTTTGGCTAGAAAAACATTTTTCCTTGCTTAAAAATTCCTAATTATTGCATTAATCATTTACATTTCTCTTTCACATGATTGCTTTTATTACAGCTTTCTTGATAAGACTTCTGCCACAGCTCTACTTTATTTTGCAGTTTCACGCTACATTCTCTTAACTTATGTGTCCCAATAGAGGTTACTTTCACCTGCTCAAGGAGGTTCCTTATCTCATTCTCTCATTTAGTTGGAGTTGAGATTGGAACTTTACTAATTCCTTTTTGCTGAGCCTTCTGGTGCAGTTCCTCATAAAGATACAGTAAGATTAGCCATGACCAAAAAGTATGTGATCACACTTCCTGAGGTCTTTGGTGTTAGATAAGCTTATTGGTGAGTTCATACATACAGGTTTTCCTCTACCCATGTCAGATGCCCATATTTGGCCCGACGTCTAAGGATTTTGATATATGACTCTAACCAGCATTTACATTTTCCACCATTTCAGACTCAGAGAGGTGTTTCCACACATTTATGATCTGTGCCAAATCTAATGGGGTTGTGGCATTACCACTAGGGACTTACACTTTGCCAGAGTTGGCAGCGTGAACATTACCTGCTGTAGACATTTTTAAAGCATTTCTATCACATTCACAATTAATAAAAAAAAATTCCCCAAAAAAAAAAATATTTTTTTTTAAGTTATTGATTATGTCACATGATCAATATTTATGATTGGCATAGAGCGCTGTACTGTAAAAAATCAATAATTATCTCAGCAGTGCCTCCATTATATGTAAGAATATTTAATAATAATATCTCGCGCTCATACTTCATTACGTCAGAATATTTATACTGCTCTGAATATAACAGTGTATTTATTTATTTATGGTTAATAAGTAGGGTTGAGCGGACACCTAGATGTCCGTGTTCGACGGGTTCGGCCGAACTTTAAAAAAAAGTCCGGGTCCGTGTCCCGGACTTTTACCGAACTTTTCCCGGACACCGAACCCCATTAAAGTCAATGGGGACCCGAACTTTAAGGCACTAAAATGGCTCTAAAACACCAAAGGAAAGGGCTAGAGTGCTGCAAATGGCAGCAAAACGTAATTAAGAGCATGGCAAGTGCTCTGCAAACAAATGTGGATAGGGAAATAACTTAAAACAACAAAAAAAACAGAAAAATAAAACAATGTTCTTCATCTCTGAAGGACGAGGCCCATATGGAGTAGGAGGGAGGTTGAGGTGGTGGTGGATGTGGCGGTGACATAGGCATGCGCACAGGGTGTGCCAGGTGTGCCTGGGCACACCCTAATGACCTAGGGCACATAGCATTGCCAGTGAGGAGATGGGAAAGATCTCCCTCGGACCTGCTCTGCTCTATTTCTCTTTGCCAGCAGGGAGAGTAATGTATCGGGGCCATGTACCTGTAGGCAAACACATGCATGTGTATTTCAACTTTGGGGTGCACACCTTAATGCAATAGGCTGCGCACACCTATGGGCGGTGTAGGTGGAATCGGCGGTGGAGGAGGACCAGGGCCGGATTAAGAGCATCATGGGCTTGGTGCTGAGGATTTTGAAGGGCCTTAAGGGCCGTGCCTTGGCATGCACCCAGAGGAGGAAGGGTGCAGCCATGCATGCCTAATTCAACATGGGATGCTGTCTCTGAAGCCCATAAACACATCCATGCATCGGAAACTATCCCTCCTTGTCCGGCCTTCGCGCTGTGTGGGGAGGTTCTGAGGGTGCTGCCTCTGGGGAAGCGAGCATAGAAGCCAGACTTCTGTGTTTACAAGTGACAGAAGAGCGGTAACAGTGAATATGGCCAACCCGGGGCCGATATAAAAGGTAGGGGCCTGGAGCTGCAGCTCCAATAGCCCCTATGTTAATCTGGCCCTGAGGAGGAGGACGAGGTAGCCAACACTGCTTCTTTTCACAAATTTTAAATGAGGGTACACCTCAAAAGAGTGAGAAAGAGCAAAAATGGAACAATGGGTGGGTAAGGTCGGTATCCATTGCTATTCTGCATAAGGTACGGAAAAGTCCCGTGGGATCCATGCCTGGTTCATTTTAATGAACGTGAGCTTGTCCACATTGTCTCTGGACAGGCGGCTGCGCTTGTCTGTTATAACACCCCCAGCCGTGCTAAATACCCGTTCAGATAATACACTGGCTGCAGGGCACGCCAGCACCTCCAAGGCGTAAAGGGCAAGCTCAGGCCATGTACCCAATTTGGAGACCCAGAAGTTGAAGGGGGCAGACCCGTCATTCACTACATGTAGGCGTGTGCACACATACTGCTCCACCATGTTGGTAAAATGCTGCCTCCTGCTAAGACGTTCCATCTGAGCTGCTGGTGCTGCTGTTTGTTGTGGCGTGCTGACAAAGCTTTTCCACATTTCGGCCATGCTAACCCTGCCTTCTGAGGTGCTGGCGGTGCCCTGGTTGCGTTGGCGACCTCCTCCTCCTCCTCCTCTGCCTTGTGCTTCCACTGCGGCCCCGCTGTCAGATGGGAATGCCAGCAGCATGGCGTCTACCAGCGTGCGCTTGTACTCGCGCGTCTTGCGATCGCGCTCCAGTGAGTGAATTAAGGACGGTACGTTGTCCTTGTAACGGGGATCCAGCAGCGTGGCCACCCAGTAATCAGCACAAGTTAGAATGTGGGCAACTCAGCGGTCGTTGTGGAGACACTGCAGCATGTAATCGCTCATGTGTGCCAGGCTGCCCAGAGGCAACGAAAGGCTGTCCTCTGTGGGAGGTGTATCGTCCGTGTCCTCTGTATCCCCCCAGCCACGCACCAGAGTGATGGCCATGAGCTGACCTGGGTGCCACCCTGCTGTGAACATGGTTCCATCTCCTCCTCCAGCTCCTCCTCCTCCTCATCCTCCTCATCCTCCAGAACTGTGCCCCTGCTGGACAATTGTGTCCCTGGCGTTTGTGTGTGCAGGAACACACCCTCGGAGCCCCTTGTGAATGACTGCCCTGAAAGCCTTGGAAATGTTACCTCTTCATCCTCCTCCTCCTCCTCATCCTGTGCCACATCCTCTTCCATCATCGCCCAAATTGTTTTTTCAAGGAGGCATTGAAGTGGGATAGTTAAGCTGAGAACGGCGTCATTGCCACTGGCCATGTTGGTGGAGTACTCAAAACAGTGCAACAAGGCACACAGGTCTCGCATGGAGGCCCAGTTATTGGTGGTGAAGTGGTGCTGTTCCGCAGAGCGACTCACGCGTGCGTGCTGCAGCTGAAACTCCACTATGGCCTGCTGCTGTTCGCACAGTCTTTCCAGCATGTGCAAGGTGGAGTTCCACCTTGTGGGCACGTCACATATGAGGCGGTGAGCGGGAAGGCCGAAGTTACGCTGCAGCGCTGCCAGGCGAGCAGCAGCAGGGTGAGAACGCCGAAAGTGCGCACAAACGGCCCGCACTTTCTGCAGCAGCTCTGACATATCGGGGTAGTTTTTAAGGAACCTCTGCACCACCAAATTCAGCACATGCGCCAGGCAAGGGATGTGCGTCAAACCGGCTAGGCCCAGAGCTGCTATGAGATTTCGCCCAGGCCGGGCTTGAGGCTCGCTGGCAGCAACCACTCATTTGTCTGCTGTTCCATGCTCCTCCACAACTCCTGTGCGGTGTGTGGTTTGTCCCCCAAACAGGCAAGTTGTAAAACTGCCTGCTGTCGTTTACCCCTGGCCGTGCTGAAGTTGGTGGTGAAGGTGTTACGCTGTCCGGATGAGGAGGCGGTAGAGGATGAGGAAGCGGAGTAGGAGGAGTTAGGAACAGGAGGCAAACTGAAGCGCCCTGCAATCCTCGGTGGTGGAAGGACATGCGCCAAATTGCTATCCGCCTCAGGCCCATCCGCCACTGCATTTACCCAGTGTGCCGTTAGGGAGATATAACGCCCCTGACCGTGCTTACTGGTCCACGTATTGGTAGTTAGGTGGACCTTGGCACAGATGGCGTTGCGCAGTGCACACCTGATTTTTTCCCCCACTTGGTTGTGCAGGGAAGGGATGGCTTGCCTGGAAAAGTAGTGGCGGCTGGGCACGACGTACTGTGGGACAGCCACCGACATAAGGTTTTTAAAACTGTGCGTCTCCACCAGACGGAATGACAGCATTTCAAAGGCCAATAATTTTGAAATGCTGGCATTCAGGGCCAGGGATCGCGGGTGGGTAGGGGGGTACTTCCTCTTCCTCTCAAGTGTTTGGGAGATGGAAAGCTGAACGCTTCCACGGGACATTGTGGAGATGGTTGTTGGTGACCCAGGTGGTGGTGTTGCTGACAGATCGTCTGTTTGCGGGGTGGCAGGTGCCGGTATCACTACAGATGTGGCTGGAGCGGCCGAGACTGCAGCAGAAGAGGAAGCAGGATGAGCCAGAGACCTTTCTTGGTTTTGAAGGTGTGTACTCCACTGCAGCTCGTGCTTTGCACTTAGATGCCTGATCATGCAGGTTGTGCTCAGGTTGAGAAGGTTCATGCCTCGATTCAAGCTCTGATTGCACAGGGTGCAAACCACTCGTGTCCTGTCATCAGCACATTTTCTAAAGAACTTCCACGCTAGAGAACTCCTTTGAGCTGACTTTGGTGCGCTCGTTCCCTTGCTGCGTTGGGCAGTAGCGGGCGTAGTGTCTAGGGCACGGCCGCTCCGCTTCTGCACCCTGCTCCCTCTTCTGCTGTGCTGGTGGCTCTGTGCGACCACCGCCTCTTCCTCCAAACTACTCAGGTCACCTGCATGACGTTCATTCCATGTGGGGTCGAGGACCTCATCATCCTCCACATCATCTTCCACCCAGTCTTCACCCCTGCCCTCCTTGTCGGTCTCCACAATGCCGCAGCAGTTGGCACCTGCGTTTCGTCATCATCGGAGACGTGCTGCGATGGTCCTTGCATGTACTCATCTTGAGAAATAAGTGGTTGGGCATCGCTGCACTCAATCTCTTCCACTTCTGGGGCAGGGCTAGGTGGATGGCCCTGGGAAACCCTGCTGACAGAGTCATCAAAAAGAAGAAGAGACTGCTGTATGGCTTGGGGCTCAGACTGCTTGCCTGATTTGCAAGGGTGAGGTGAAAGACGGTTGGACATCGGCTGCAGGTGCCAACTGTGACCTTTCTGCAGTAGACTGGGTGGGAGACAATGTGAAGGAACTGGAGGCACTGTCAGCAGCAAACCAATCTACTATCGCCTCCACTTGTTCTGGCCTCATCACTTCTAGAGGCGTATGATGCCCTACCAAATACTGATGCAGGTTCTGTCGCCTACTCACACTTGAGGAAGGTGTTTCACTTGTGCGTGTAGCTGGCACAGATCGACCACGTCCTCTCCTTGCAACAGGAGCTCTACCAGCAGCACCACGACCCAGGCCACGGCCCTTATTTGACGGTCTCCTCATATTTCTGTAATTTAAGATCTTGCCCTAGAAAGGTTTTTATTGAATTGCGGAATAGGAAATATGATCCAAAAAAGTGTATGTATCTCACATGTACACAACCACACTAGGCCCCAATTACTATTGTTTCTACCCCTAAAAGGATGGACGAGGAGTAGGAGGAGTATGGAACAGACAGCACCCTCAAATCTTCAGAAGTATGAGATGAACCTCAAAAACTTGGTAAGGTGGATCTCACACGTACCGACACAGACTATCCCGCAATTCAATTGATCCTCAAAGGTTTTTATGGAATAGCGGAATAGGAAATATGATCCAAAAAAGTGTATGTATCTCACACGTACACAACCACACTAGGCCCCAATTACTATTGTTTGTACCCCTAAAAGGATGGTTGAGCAGTAGGAGAAGGAGTATGGAACAGGCAGCACCCTCAAATCTTCAGAAGTATGAGATGAACCCCAAAAACTTGGAAAGGTGGATCTCACACGTACCGACACAGACTATCACGCAATTTAATTGATCCCCAAAGGTTTTAATTGAATAGCGGAATAGAAAATATGATCAAAAAGAAAGTGTATGTATCTCACACGTACACCACCACACTAGGCCCCAATTACTATTGTTTGTACCCCTAAAAGGATGGTTGAGCAGTAGGAGGAGGAGTATGGAACAGGCAGCACCCTCAAATCTTCAGAAGTATGAGATGAACCCCAAAAACTTGGAAAGGTGGATCTCACACGTACCGACACAGACTATCACGCAATTTAATTGATCCCCAAAGGTTTTAATTGAATAGCGGAATAGAAAATATGATCAAAAAGAAAGTGTATGTATCTCACACGTACACCACCACACTAGGCCCCAATTACTATTGTTTGTACCCCTAAAAGGATGGTTGAGCAGTAGGAGGATGAGTATGGAACAGGCAGCACCCTCAAATCTTCAGAAGTATGAGATGAACCCCAAAAACTTGGAAAGGTGGATCTCACACGTACCGACACAGACTATCACGCAATTTAATTGATCCCCAAAGGTTTTAATTGAATAGCGGAATAGAAAATATGATCAAAAAGAAAGTGTATGTATCTCACACGTACACCACCACACTAGGCCCCAATTACTATTGTTTGTACCCCTAAAAGGATGGTTGAGCAGTAGGAGGAGGAGTATGGAACAGGCAGCACCCTCAAATCTTCAGAAGTATGAGGTGAACCCCAAAAACTTGGAAAGGTGGATCTCACACGTACCGACACAGACTATCACGCAATTTAATTGATCCCCAAAGGTTTTAATTGAATAGCGGAATAGAAAATATGATCAAAAAGAAAGTGTATGTATCTCACACGTACACCACCACACTAGGCCCCAATTACTATTGTTTGTACCCCTAAAAGGATGGTTGAGGAGTAGGAGGAGGAGTATGGAACAGGCAGCACCCTGAAATCTTCAGAAGTATGAGATTGTGTTCACTGTACCCCACAAAGATTGTGTTCACTGCACCCCACAAAGATTGTGTTCACTGTACCCCACAAAGATTGTGTTCACTGCACCCTAAAATGATTTTGTTCACTGCACCCCAAAAAGGATGTTGTTCACTGCACCCCAAAAATGATTTTGTTCACTGCACCCCAAAAAGGATGTTGTTCACTGCACCCCAAAAAGGATTTTGTTCACTGCACCCCAAAAAGGATTTTGTTCACTGCACCCCACAAAGATTGTGTTCACTGCACCCCACAAAGGATTTTGTTCACTGCACCCCACAAAGGATTTTGTTCACTGCACCCCAAAACGATTGTGTTCACTGCACCCCACAAAGATTGTGTTCACTGCACCCTAAAAGCATTTTGTTCACTGCAACCCAAAAAGATTGTGTTCACTGTACCCCCCAAAGATTGTGTTCACTGCACCCCACAAAGATTCTGTTCACTGTACCCCACAAAGATTGTGTTCACTGCACCCTAAAAGGATGTTGTTCACTGCACCCCAAAAATGATGTTGTTCACTGCACCCCAAAAAGGATTTTGTTCACTGCACCCCAAAAAGGATGTTGTTCACTGCACCCCAAAAAGATTGTGTTCACTGCACCCCACAAAGATTGTGTTCACTGCACCCCAAAAAGATTGTGTTCACTGCACCCCAAAAAGGATTTTGTTCACTGCACCCCACAAAGATTGTGTTCACTGCACCCTAAAAGGATTTTGTTCACTGCACCCCAAAAAGATTGTGTTCACTGTACCCCCCAAAGATTGTGTTTACTGCACCCCACAAAGATTCTGTTCACTGTACCCCACAAAGATTGTGTTCACTGCACCCCACAAAGGATTTTGTTCACTGCACCCCAAAAAGATTGTGTTCACTGCACCCCAAAAAGGATGTTGTTCACTGCACCCCAAAAAGGATGTTGTTCACTGCACCCCAAAAAGGATTTTGTTCACTGCACCCCACAAAGATTGTGTTCACTGCACCCCACAAAGGATTTTGTTCACTGCACCCCAAAAAGATTGTGTTCACTGCACCCCAAAAAGGATGTTGTTCACTGCACCCCAAAAAGGATTTTGTTCACTGCACCCCAAAAAGATTGTGTTCACTGCACCCCACAAAGATTGTGTTCACTGCACCCCACAAAGGATTTTGTTCACTGCACCCCAAAAAGATTGTGTTCACTGCACCCTAAAAGGATGTTGTTCACTGCACCCCACAAAGATTGTGTTCACTGCACCCTAAAAGGATGTTGTTCACTGCACCCCAAAAAGATTGTGTTCACTGCAGCCCAAAAAGATTGTGTTCACTGCAGCTCACACACAGAAAAATGGATGTGGATCACTGACACCTGCCTATCTCCTATCCCACACCACACAGCAATATCGATTGTAGTTTGTAGAACACAGTTTCCCTAAAATTCAGCAGCAGCCTCTCCCTAACAGGATTGAGAAGAGATCGTAGATCGGGACTAAGTGCAGACCCCACACAGCAATATCGATTGTAGTTTGTAGAACACTCTGACCCTAAAATTCAGCAGCAGCCTCTCCCTAACAGGATTGAGAAGAGATCGTAGATCAGGATTGAGTGCAGACCCCACCCCCCACACAGCAATATCGATTGTAGTTTGTAGAAGACACTGACCCTATAATTCAGCAGACTCTATCCCTAAAATGCCTACAACTCGCCCTGCCTAAACACTCCGACCTGTCCCTCAATTCTATCCGGACACCAATTCGTTTTCCCTGCCTGTCTTTCCCTAATCAGCAGCCAGCACGTATGTGTGCTCTGTCCCTGATCCAAGCAGCAGAATGAAGCCGCTGCGGCTGCCTGGAACTTATAAAGACTTGGTCACATGCTTCAGACGGCCAATCACAGCTACTGAGACATTTGCAGGCATGGCTGGGATGGCTTAAGGCACACCAGTTAAACGATTGTTGATTGGCTGTTGAAAGCCCGCCATGAAAAGAGCGCCAATGCATGCAAAACCCGGAAATAAAACGACCGAACACGGATTTTTACCCGAACATACAGTAAAGTGTCCGTGTCCGTGTTCGGGTACAAAAAATCAAATTATTCGGTACGAACACGAATAATACAGTCCGTGTTCGCTCAACACTATTAATAAGCAAAGATCTGTGCGGAAGGAGAATCTCCACTTATGCCATAAATCAATTTGTCGTGAATTCTTTTTAATTGATTAATTTCTTTTTAAAAGCATATACCAATCTTAGTGAGTACAGTCTACAGTATGGAATATATATAAAATATTTATTCTCAAGACATGTAAACACAATATATGATCAAACAGGAAGTGACACAAAGAAATAACTCTACATAAAATACTAACTTCAAACAATCAATGCAATGTGATGTTTAGCTCAATAATGAAAGTGAAACTGAAACAAAGTGAAAGTAAAACGAAAGCAAGATTACCATCTCTCCAGGTAAAGCACAAACCATAGGTAAATGTTCTATATCAACAGACTACAATTGTCTGCGAATCACACGGCCGAAAGTCATTCCACTGCAGATGGAGTGAGAATAAGCCATGCAAAACGGAAGACTAAATTTTCAATAATGCGCTAAATCTGAAATTAATAAAATGTATAAAAACAAAAATCAGCTTTTTAGAGAAAAATCTACTATGGTTTATACGGCTGGGATTGTAATCTTATTACCCCTAAAATATGCAATATAAAACATATAAGGAAGGAATAAACAATATTGAATAAAATCAAATAATACAGCAAGGCATATTTACCACACGTAAGATGGCCGCTAGCTTCAATTGGTCGTTACCAGAGTCCTAAGATGGATGCCAGTGAGGGAGGAGTTTCCTCCAAGTTTCAGATGAATGATGTGGACAAGATGAAGTATGTCTGGATGAGTCTATAGATGTATGTAGTAGTGTGTGTGTGTAACGCTCTAGCGTTTGTTTAGAGAGTTGGATTTGCAGCTGCAGAATCTCCACTCAGTAGTCATGTAGAGATGTGTTGAATCACCAGGTCCAACTCTCCAGACTCATCATTGTGGCCAGCCTGCTTCAGCATACAATATACAAACACTCAATAAGATGTTCCTGGAGTGATAGATTGTATATGATAGTATAGAGGTGATGTGCTGAAAGGACAGGCGTGAGTTGTGATAGCAATGATGAGTACTCAATAGTAATGTTCAGGAGAGTAGTAGATGATGGTAGATAGGTTAGCAATCATGTGCAATAACAGGTGGTAGGGGACAGCAGATGGAGTGTACAAGAGAGGCTAACTTAGTGCAAGGATAGATGGTAGTAGACTCAAGAGCTAGCAATCTATCTAACAGTGCAGATGATAGAAATAGTAATGCATAGATAGTAACAGTCCTTAGTATGCAGAAGTAGATAGTGTAAGTTTGATAGGAAGGAATCCCCTGTGGGGTACTTATCACTAGTTAGATTAGTAAGCTGAAGGGTCCGGAAATGAGTGAATGATCGGGTAACGAGATACGGGATCAATGGTGAGGTTCCGGTCTTTCCAGGTATGGCAATAGCTGGAGGCTCCGGCAGCGTAAGACAGGCTGTATACCATGCGGTTTAAAGGTATATGCGTTCCACCTAGCTGAAAAGGTGGGACGCAATATGAAGAAGAAAATGACCTATAAGGGTACCGAAGGTACCAGAATCTTACAGTACCCCCCCCCCCTTAAGGCCGGCTCCGGAAGGCCTATAGCACTGGTCTCTCCGGGTATTTGGAGTGAAACCTTCGTATAAGCCTGGGTGCGTGAACGTCAGAAGTATCCAACCAGGTGTCGTCTTGGGGTCCATAGTTCTTCCATCTTATGAGATATTGGAGTTTTCCTCTGTGGATACGAGAATCCAAAATCTCCTTAATCTCAAATTCCTCTCCGCCTTCAACTTGTACTGGAGGTGGAGGCGAGATGGTAGGCCTTATTCCTTGGTTGGGAACATGTGGTTTCAGTAACGACACGTGAAAGATGGAATGTATTCTGAGATCTGCCGGTAAAGTGAGTTGCACTGCAGCTCTTCCAATGAGCTTTTTGATTGGAAAAGGTCCGAGAAATAGAGGTCCAAGCTTTTTACTGGGTATCTTTAACCTCAAATTTTTTGTAGATAGCCAAACGAGATCCCCAATAGCGTATTGAGGAGAAGGTTTTCTATGAAGGTTGTAATACCTTTTTTGTTGGCTATGGGCATGTGAGATGGTGGTGTTAAGTAAACCCAGAGAGTCTTTTATTTGGGTAAGATAGTCTGAGGCTACTGGGTTACTTGATGGAAGGATGCGTGGTGGAAGAAGTGTTGGATGAAACCCATAGTTTAAGTAGAATGGACTCTGCTTAGTAGTACTGTGGGTTGCATTGTTATAAGCAAATTCTGCCAGAGGGAGGAGGTCCACCCAATCATCCTGTAGGTATGAGGTGTAGCAACGTAGGTATTGTTCAATGCACTGGTTGACTGTTTCAGTTTGTCCGTTGGTCTGAGGATGGTAAAGAGAAGTGAGTTTTCGCTCAATACGTAGTATATGACATAGAGCTTGCCAGAACTTGGAGATGAACTGTGAACCTCGGTCAGATAGAAGAGTCTTTGGAATTCCATGTAGCTTGAACACATGTTTCACTAGTAATTCCGCTGTTTGTTTAGATGAAGGTAGTCTGCGAATAGAAATGAAATGTGCCATCTTTGTCAGATGGTCCACTGACACTAGAATGGTATTAAATCCCCTGGAAGGTGGTAATTCTACTATAAAGTCCAAGGATACAACTTCCCATGGAACCTGGGGTATTGGTAGACTGCAAAGTAGACCAGATGGTTTTGTAGTGTCAATTTTGGACCTTGCACAGATGTCACATGAGGAAACAAACTTTTGTACAGACGTTTTCATATCAGGCCACCAAAACTGCCTGGTGAGCAAATTAAATGTCTTAGTCATACCCATATGTCCTGCCATAGGTACGTCATGTGATAATTCCAAGATCTTGGTACGCATACTAGGAGGTATGTAGAGTTTGTCGTTAAAGTAGAGGAAGCCTTCTGCATCAGCACTTAGTTGTGGTGGAGGTGAATCCAGTCCTATACTGTGCAGAATCTCTTCCTTCAGGGAGCGAACAACACCAACAATACGATCATAGGGTATTATAGGAAATGAAGGGATTTCGGCGCAGTTATCTTCGGTTAATCGTGATAGCGCATCCGCTTTTTTGTTTTTGTCTGCAGGCGTGTAGGTCACTAGGAAGTTGAATCTTAGGAAGAATAGTGACCAACGTACCTGCCAGTGGGAAAGGGTCTTGTTAGTCTGAAGGTATTGGAGATTTTTATGATCTGTATATATGAGTATTGGCAATCGGGTACCTTCAAGTAGATGTCGCCAATTCTCTAGTGCCAGTTTTATGGCAAGCAACTCTTTTTCACCCACTGGGTAATTCACCTCTGGGTTGCATAATGATTTAGAGAAGAAAGCAACTGGGTGAAGTGGCGAAGTATGTGTTGGTCGTTGGGAGAGAACTGCTCCTACTACCATATTTGACGCATCTACCTCCAGTATATATTGGAGGGATGGGTCTGGATGGCGTAGTATGGGAGCGGAAGTGAAGCTTGATTTTAACAAGCGGAAAGCTCCATTGGCTTCTTCAGACCATTTAAATGGTTTCTTTACACTTGTAAGTTGTGTGAGAGGTCTCACAATAGCAGAGAAGTTCTTGATGAACTTCCTATAGAAGTTTGAGAATCCAAGGAATCGTTGTAATGCTTTACGAGTTGTTGGTACAGGCCAATCCAGAATACACGATATCTTGCTCATATCCATTTTGATTCCGTTCTTAGATATGATGTATCCTAGGAATAGTACTTCTTCTTTATGAAATAGGCATTTTTTTAATTTTACGTATAAATTGTGTGCGAGTAATCTGGACAACACAAGTCTTACATGTTTTATATGTTCAGACAAAGATTGAGAATAAATGAGTATATCATCCAGATATACCACAACACAAACATCAAGTAAGTCTCTGAAGATGTCATTTATGAATCGCTGAAAAGCTGCGGGAGCAATACACAACCCGAAAGGCATCACAAGATATTCGAATAATCCGTATCTGGTTCTGAATGCTGTTTTCCACTCATCCCCGTCACGGATTCGGATTAGGTTGTATGCCCCTTTTAGGTCCAATTTAGAGAAATAGGTAGCTCCACGTGTAATGATATCTTGCGTTGGCACTCTGGTTTGTCAAGCCGCCATTTCGTTCAGGCGCTGTCACAGGCATCCATCTTGGGTTACAAGCTTAGTTGACAGTGTTAAAGCCAAATGGGTAATTCTTACAAGCTTCATCCTCCAGCCTTTTGGCAGTTTAATGACCCCCTGGGTCACTATATGCCAGGTTCCTGCTAGGCTGACATTTTTCACACCTTTACTATACACAAGCTTTGACCAAGCAGGAGTTGTGTCTGCGAGGACAGCAGGGGGGTCAGATTAGATGTCCAGGGAAATTGCTTTGTACATTCTCCAAGCCAAATTGTTAACTTACATCTCACAATCCGGGCTCAAATCATATCTTTTTAACCAAACATAACATATTAACAAAAAGTAGATATTTGGGTGCCCCATAAAATACCAATCGAATTAAGTCTAAGCACGGACACCGCCATGCCGAGGAAAGGCAAGCTAGCGATCCAAGGGCGTACAGGGCAGATGTTAGTCCGAAATACCCCATGTTTAGTGTCTAAAGATAGGACATTCAAAAACGTACCATAAAATATCGGTTTCAAGCGTGTAACTGTTTCATAATTGAAGATATGAGTGCTTTTATTAATCTGTCAAAGCGGGCGGTCATTTAGAGGTTTATAGACTCAGAGCCAATTGGCTAAGTACTTCTGGTGACACCCCCTGGAGAGTCAGGGAAAAAGGCAGGAACGGATAGAGAGCTCAGTTCTCATCCTAAGATCGATGGCATAACACCGCCCCCAAGGAGAACCAAACATACCTGTTCAACTCTGAAACTTAAGGTAATCCCAGGACTGTTTTAATGCAAGTATTTTCATTCTTTTATTCTCCTTTTTCTAAATTGCTGTATATTGTGTCTCCATTTCTTTGTAACCCATTTTTCTGTAAATATTTTTATTCGCACCAATTTTAAAACCTTTCTTATAATTAAACCTTATTTTGAAAAGTGTTAACTTTTGTCTCTAAGCTCTTAAACGCAACTTGACCCAAACGAATCTGCCTCCTGAAGTGCGCTATTGTGTGTTATAGACACTTATTTTAAAGTCATACTTGATATTTGTACTGTTTAGGCTAACCTATCTGAAACATTCTTGTCAGGTGACAGTGTGTGTTACAGACGGTTATTCTAAAGTCATAATTGATATTTGTGAAATCAGGAGCATCCGCTAAGCTGAAACGTAGCGGTGGTGGCAGTGAAAGGGTTAATCGTGTAATTAACCCGGTGACAATCGCTCTCAGTCTGCTGGCATCTAGATTGTGGTCCCGCAAGCTGGACAATCTGTGTGCTGGGCGCAGCTGAGAGTGGCATTGTTACGCAAGTGACGGCAGGGTGTGAGATTGCTTGGTCTTTGGTCACGAGGTGGATGAGAAGGCCAGGGGTCTGATACCAGTATCCGTCACATATTGGCTGGCAGCGTACGTGGGATAGTCTTGCATTTAAGAGCATTCAGTGCACTGTTAGGAATTAGCTCTGCACTGAAGGATTGTAACGGTTGAGGAAAGCAGTCCTTAGAGACAAACTGGTGCATATTTTTGTTTTTTGAAAAGAGACACACAGCAATCTCTACTTTCTACAGCTCCTTCCTATCTTTGCTTTCTGTTCTATCTTTTCTGCTTGCAAACATGCCTGGTTTATCGGAATATAGAAAAATGAACAAAAATGAACTTGCTACGGAGTGCACATCAAAAGGACTTGACGTCAGTGGCAAAACTCGGGAAGTAATGATTCATGCCCTGCAGGAGTATGATATGCAGGCAAGCCGACATCTGGCGGAACCAGAGGAAGAGGCTTCCATTTCTTCAGAGCCCAGTGATTCAGGCACGGCTGCGCAGGATGGGCCAGCAGAGACTGACACTGGAACACCACTGGATGTCACCTCCACTCCACAGCATGAGCAGACCAGCCCCAGCTTGCCTGCAACCAGCACAGACTCTCCTCAAATGCAGGAAACCCTACAACGTGTCAAGGAGATGGATCCTATGGCGTACCTGCAGTTTATGGAACGCCAGGCTGTGGCTGAGAGAGAGGAGCGCCGGGTGGCGGCGGAAAGAGAGGCTGAGAGAGCAGAACGCAGGGCTGAGAGAGAGGCTGCTGCGAGGGAGAGGGAGGCTAATCGTCGGCACGAACTGGAGATGGCTAAGCTCCCGCCGAAGCCCCAGTCTCAGAACCTCGGATCCCTAGAGCACAGGGACACCTCTTTGCTTGTGAGCCCGGCAGCCAAATTTCCAGTCATGGAAAAGGACAGTGACATTGATGTGTACCTGCTGTCGTTTGAAAAGACTTGCCGTCAGTACCAGTTGCCCCAAGCCCAATGGGCTCGGTACCTGACGCCAGGGCTGCGAGGCAAGGCCCTGGACGCTTACGTCGAATTGCCAACGGAACAGGATGGTGATTATGAGGCCATCAAGGCTGCAATCACCCAAAAGTACCAGTTAACCCCGGAAGTGTACCGGAAGCGATTTAGGTCCCTGCAAAAGGGACCTGGGGACTCATATATGGATGTGGTAAGCCGCTTACGCACCACGTTCCGTCAGTGGACTAAGGGCTTGAAGGCCATTACGTTTGAGTCCCTGGAGGATCTCATGATTGGAGATCAATTGTTGCACATCTGTCCTACAGACGTCAGACAGTTTGTGCTGGAACGAAAGCCAGCCTCTGCCCAAGAAGCAGCAGAAGTGGCAGATACCTACATCCACACTCGGGTATCTGACCATCGCAAGGCTCCTCTGTATGGCGCGAAAGGAGGGAAATCGCACATGGAAACACCTCCTGCACCTAGGAGTCAAGCTCCCCAGCAACCAGCCCCTGCAGTTCCTGGTGTCACCTTCCCTGCAACTGACACCCGCAGATGCTACAACTGTGGAAAAGCGGGACATCTCAGGACACAGTGCCCTGAGCAGAAGCAGATGACATCACCTGGTCAGCTGGCCAGCAACTCTTCCTCCGTGCTGTTTGTCCGCAGGAAATCCCGGGTGACCGCCGCCAACTTGCAGCCCGTCACCGTGGGCAACCGGACTGTCACTGGTTTCCGGGACACAGGAGCTGAAGTCACTCTGGTCAAACCAGAAGTGATAAGAAGAAGGGACATCATCCCTGGAAAGTTTTTTACCCTCACTGGAGTTGGGGGGACCCGCTCACAGGTACCCCGTGCCCGTGTTTTCCTTGATTGGGGTGCTGGGAGTGGGATGAGGGAGGTGGGAGTCTCTGAGGAAATCCCCACAGATGTTTTGTTGGGTGCCGACCTAGGTACCCTTGTTTCTTACTACACCCCTGCTAAGAGCACCCTGGATGCCTCCACGGAACTCTCTGGACTTGAAAAGGTACTGTGTGCAGATATTGGTTTAATGTCTGGGCAACCTATGGATGGACAGAGGGAGGGGGAGGGGTGGAGTGGTGTTGAATTACCAGGTCCTCCATCTTTTGAAGAAGGAAAGGAGGCCCTCTTGCCTGTGAAGTTACCAGGGGTATGCTGTAGTAATGCTAATAATGATGGAAATGTTGATGATGAAAATGTTGATGCTAATAATGCTGGAAATGATGTTGCTGATAATGTTGATGGAAATGATGATAATGCTAAAGATGTTTTGTCAATGTTGGTGGTCCATCGCAGTGTGGCAAAGGCAGGGGAGATGCAGGCCCTGGTCGCAGAGCAGCAGGAGGAGGTCTCTATGTCCTCTCCTTGTTCTGACCCAGTGAACTCCACCTCTGTTAGGCCTCAGCAGCTGTCTTTGTTCGCCACAGGACAGCTTGCTGGGACTTATAGTACTGCCTGTCAGGCAGCACTGCGGATCGACCAGGCTATCCGATCACTTAGGACTGGAGCTGAAAGGCCCCCAGCTGTGATGAGTAAACACCAGCTTGACTGGGACAATGGGCAGATATGTGTGACAGGACAACAGGCAGGAGGCCTGGAGACTGAAGGGGTTAAACAGCTGTTCATTGTGTCCAATCAACCTCACAGACATGTATTGAAGGTGTCACATGATCTGTTTTGTAAGGATCTCTGTGAGATCAGGCAGGCAGGGCCTGGAGTGAAGCACCAGGGTTTGTGGCTTGACCTGATCCTCACACAGCATCCTAGCCCAGCACACGCCAGGGACAGAGTTAGTACCCCTGAACTGGGAAAGACAGGTGTCCTGTTAGCGGTAGCTGACACTCAGGGCGTGGGTTTGGGCCTTCAGCTGAAACCCCCCTTCTCCCTCCAGGTATCTATGCTGCTGGCATGGCTTACCGCATGCCGCATCAGAGATATTGGAGACCCTGGGAGGACACACCCTGACCTCCACGAGATGGGCGCCTGGGTGTCCGCTCCCCCCATACCTGCGACCTCTCCTGTCTCACAGGAGGTGCAGGCCGATGGGGAACAGGAGACCGAGAGAAGGCTTTGTGGAGCCTTTAGCAGGCTGAACGTCAGCCCTGCGATTGTGGCCTACCCCGTGCCCAGGAACCATGAGGTGTTAAAGCAGCTGGCTGGTGCCCGCTGTCTAACCATCCTGAACCTGAGCAGGGGGCATGGACCAAATCTTCTAACCTGGAAGGCTCAGGACGAGCCGGCCTTCCCCAACCCATGTGGCTTAACTGCGTCTACAGCAATGCTAGATGGGGTTGGGAACGCATCAGACACCTCCCTAAGGGTCACGTCTGATCCACGGGGAGAGGTCGAACCTGGTGCAATGGCCTGCTTTAGGGGCCTGATAGTGTTTGGCCCTGTCTGGGTGGAACACCCAGAGCTCTTGTCCACAGTCCCAAACGTTCTGGCACAGCCTGGTTTGACAGTTCTGCATAGTAACTGTCAGATCGACCTGTCAGTGGTTTTGTACTGGGAAAAGCAGGGAGGAGTAGGCACCCAGAGATCTGGAACTGAGGATACCAGGACCTGGCCTACTCCTCAAACCCCAACTTTGGTTACATCATTCCTGGGTACAGCTGGCCACAGGAGGATGCTGGGATGCGATGAGAGTGGCTCAACTGAACCCATGACTGGCCTAACCAATGGTATCCTGGGGAAACTGGCATCCTTGACGCCAGTGTGTCAGAAGGACCGTTCGGCCCTGACGGAGGTACTGGCCCGTGCACCTGGGACATGGGGCCCGGAATTTAAATGCCCAGTCCCGGCACCACCCTATGCCATTACCTTTGGGCCAGATGCAGCCCTAGGCCGGAGGGATGCTAAAGGAGAGGAAACTCTAATCCTCTATTTGAGCCGGAAGCTTCTCCCCAGGGGAGTAGTATCTGTCATCCAGCATAAGAAAGGTAGCACCCATGGCAACGCTGATGGGTTGTCACGTCAAGCCGAGCTGCAGGAGACGGGTGCGTCCGGAGGGGAATTGTGCTTCCCCTCCTATGCACCCACAAGAGGGGGAGGTGTAATGATATCTTGCGTTGGCACTCTGGTTTGTCAAGCCGCCATTTCGTTCAGGCGCTGTCACAGGCATCCATCTTGTGTTACAAGCTTAGTTGACAGTGTTAAAGCCAAATGGGTAATTCTTACAAGCTTCATCCTCCAGCCTTTTGGCAGTTTAATGACCCCCTGGGTCACTATATGCCAGGTTCCTGCTAGGCTGACATTTTTCACACCTTTACTATACACAAGCTTTGACCAAGCAGGAGTTGTGTCTGCGAGGACAGCAGGGGGGTCAGATTAGATGTCCAGGGAAATTGCTTTGTACATTCTCCAAGCCAAATTGTTAACTTACATCTCACAATCCGGGCTCAAATCATATCTTTTTAACCAAACATAACATATTAACAAAAAGTAGATATTTGGGTGCCCCATAAAATACCAATCGAATTAAGTCTAAGCACGGACACCGTCATGCCGAGGAAAGGCAAGCTAGCGATCCAAGGGCGTACAGGGCAGATGTTAGTCCGAAATACCCCATGTTTAGTGTCTAAAGATAGGACATTCAAAAACGTACCATAAAATATCGGTTTCAAGCGTGTAACCGTTTCATAATTGAAGATATGAGTGCTTTTATTAATCTGTCAAAGCGGGCGGTCATTTAGAGGTTTATAGACTCAGAGCCAATTGGCTAAGTACTTCTGGTGACACCCCCTGGAGAGTCAGGGAAAAAGGCAGGAACGGATAGAGAGCTCAGTTCTCATCCTAAGATCGATGGCATAACACCGCCCCCAAGGAGAACCAAACATACCTGTTCAACTCTGAAACTTAAGGTAATCCCAGGACTGTTTTAATGCAAGTATTTTCATTCTTTTATTCTCCTTTTTCTAAATTGCTGTATATTGTGTCTCCATTTCTTTGTAACCCATTTTTCTGTAAATATTTTTATTCGCACCAATTTTAAAACCTTTCTTATAATTAAACCTTATTTTGAAAAGTGTTAACTTTTGTCTCTAAGCTCTTAAACGCAACTTGACCCAAACGAATCTGCCTCCTGAAGTGCGCTATTGTGTGTTATAGACAGTTATTTTAAAGTCATACTTGATATTTGTACTGTTTAGGCTAACCTATCTGAAACATTCTTGTCAGGTGACAGTGTGTGTTACAGACGGTTATTCTAAAGTCATAATTGATATTTGTGAAATCAGGAGCATCCGCTAAGCTGAAACGTAGCGGTGGTGGCAGTGAAAGGGTTAATCGTGTAATTAACCCGGTGACAATCGCTCTCAGTCTGCTGGCATCTAGATTGTGGTCCCGCAAGCTGGACAATCTGTGTGCTGGGCGCAGCTGAGAGTGGCATTGTTACGCAAGTGACGGCAGGGTGTGAGATTGCTTGGTCTTTGGTCACGAGGTGGATGAGAAGGCCAGGGGTCTGATACCAGTATCCGTCACACCACGCACTTGTTCAATGAGTTCAGGAATGAGAGGTAAAGGATAGCGATCCTTTATCGTAATGGTATTTAATTGCCTATAGTCAATAATAGGCCTAAGACTTGAATCCTTATTGCGGACAAAGAAAAGTCCTGCAGCTGTGGAAGAAGTAGAGGGTCTGATGAACCCTTTCGCTAAATTCTCATCCAAGTATTCCTTGAGATGAGAAAGTTCATCCTGAGAAAGAGGATAAACATGACCGAAAGGTAATTTGCTATTAGGGAGTAGATCAATAGAACAATCATAGTCCCTATGGGGAGGCAACACTTGAGCGTTTTTCTCAAGGAAGACTTCTGACACATCCTGGTAGCATGGTGGTGGTGTAATTTCATCTGACACCATAGACAGGATTTTTTTATATGATTGGAGGTTACACGTGATCTCGCAATAGTGAGAAGGGAAGGTTAGAGTCCGTGTCTTTCAATCAATGGTTGGTTGATGTATGTGTAACCAGGGAAGTCCCAAAATAATGGGAAAATGTGGTGAAGGTAATACATCAAAAGTGGTTGTCTCCACATGAGACTCGTTAGCAGTAACAAGGAGTGCTTGTGTCTGATTGGTGATTGGACCAGAAGATAACGGGATACCGTTAATGAAACTAACAGAGAAAGGTTTAGGTTTTGAAATAATAGCTATTTTATTTAAGGTAACAAAACGAGTATCGATGTAGTTCCCACAAGATCCTGTGTCGATCATAGCCTTGGTGGTGATCCTAATTTGGTCCCACTGTAGTGTCAAATGAATAAAGAGATAGGGATTAGAAAAGGAAGTCGTTAAACCCCCCAGCAAGACATGTGAACACTCACCGTCTTTTTTGCGGACGAGGGGACGGACGTTTATCAAATGATCCGAGGAGGCGCAGTACATGCAGAGGTTTTCGGATCTTCTCCTGGCTCGTTCAGTAGTCGATAAAGGTGGGCGTATCGTTCCTACCTCCATAGGAGTAGGGTCAACGGGCGAAACCCGAGAAGGACTGGACAATGGCCTTCCCATCTTCTCAGCCTTTCTTTCTCGCAGTCGCCTGTCAATATTGATGCTGAGCTGTATTAAGGCATCCAAAGTGCCAGGTAAATCCGCTCGGGCGAGCTCGTCTTTAACGGCTTCTGATAACCCGAGTCTGAACTGAGTTTGCAGAGATGCATCATTCCACCCAGAATCAAGGGTCCATCTTTTGAACTCTGCTATGAAGTCTTCAACAGGTCTCCTTCCTTGTTTTAAAGCCCTCAATTGGCTATCAGCAGTACTCTGCCTATTGGGGTCTTCATATAAGCTAGCGAGTTCCGCTATGAACAGAGGATAGGAGTTGAGAAGAGGGTCCTCTTTCTTAAGGAGAGAGTCTGCCCAAGCCCGTGGATCACCCGATAAATATGAAATAGTAGTACAGACTTTAATTTGGTCTGTAGTATAAGTACGAGGTTTTAAATTAAAAAGCAATTGACATACGTTTTTAAATTCACAAAATATTTTCCGATCACCTGTAAACACTTGAGGAGGGTTTATTTTAGGCTCACGAGGTTGAGCAGCAGTGAGTTGTGAAACACGGGCTATCTGCTGTCTTAAAGTCTGATTTTCATTTTTTACTTCAGTAAGAGCAAGGATTAATGCATCTACCTTTTGTGTTAATTGTATCACTTGAGTGGCTAATTCTGCTGAATCCATTTTTTAAAGGTTCGTTCAATCTGTAACGCTCTAGCGTTTGTTTAGAGAGTTGGATTTGCAGCTGCAGAATCTCCACTCAGTAGTCATGTAGAGATGTGTTGAATCACCAGGTCCAACTCTCCAGACTCATCATTGTGGCCAGCCTGCTTCAGCATAAAATATACAAACACTCAATAAGATGTTCCTGGAGTGATAGATTGTATATGATAGTATAGAGGTGATGTGCTGAAAGGACAGGCGTGAGTTGTGATAGCAATGATGAGTACTCAATAGTAATGTTCAGGAGAGTAGTAGATGATGGTAGATAGGTTAGCAATCATGTGCAATAACAGGTGGTAGGGGACAGCAGATGGAGTGTACAAGAGAGGCTAACTTAGTGCAAGGATAGATGGTAGTAGACTCAAGAGCTAGCAATCTATGTAACAGTGCAGATGATAGAAATAGTAATGCATAGATAGTAACAGTCCTTAGTATGCAGAAGTAGATAGTGTAAGTTTGATAGGAAGGAATCCCCTGTGGGGTACTTATCACTAGTTCAATTAGTAAGCTGAAGGGTCCGGAAATGAGTGAATGATCGGGTAACGAGATACGGGATCAATGGTGAGGTTCCGGTCTTTCCAGGTATGGCAATAGCTGGAGGCTCCGGCAGCGTAAGACAGGCTGTATACCATGCGGTTTAAAGGTATATGCGTTCCACCTAGCTGAAAAGGTGGGACGCAATATGAAGAAGAAAATGACCTATAAGGGTACCGAAGGTACCAGAATCTTACAGTGTGTGATGTAAGTGTTTTGTATGTTGGGCAATGTAATGTCATGTCTCTCATCTGGGTTGGTCTTTTATATGGTAAGAACAAAGGGCTATTAAAATTACCATAAGTAAAAACCAGAGGGATGAAACATTATCTCCATTGGTTAGGATATTCTATACCTAAACTGGTGAGGTCAGAGACACACCTCTTTTGATAATTAACCCAATACTTGGTATAATAAAATTAAAGGATGATTTCTCTATATGTAAGAGTAATCATAAAACACAACATAAAACTTTGTCGAGACTCCCAGTACATACATAAATGTCCATCTGTATCTCAATCATTCTCTGGCAATTATTGGATCTGGTAAACCATTTCAATAATAATATTTTTAATACAATATAATATTTCTTACATTGGAAATATCTCAACTATACCAAGACTGCACCTGGTATTTCGTCTATAGAGGGCAGTATCGCACCGTTCATTAAATTTTGTATTTAACATAATTAAAACATTTTGTTATCTGATGACCATATTGACCTCTAGCTAGTGAAGATCCATTAATTATTTGACCATGCCAAGTCAGACATCTAGTCTAGGTTTGGAAGAATTCCAAGCCTAGTCTAAAGCAATTCTTATATAAACACTCCTACCACATACCTTAAAATGAAGTAATTAGTATTCACTCTAGTCTTAAGTCTAAGTAAGATTATTACTACTGTAAGAATATAAACCCAAAATGTGATATAACATTCCTAAATATATATGTATATGCCTTACATAATATAATGATATAATTATGGCTAATATCTTCTACCACATAATGATGTCTTTAACATTTATATTTTAAATGTCTGAAGAACACTGAGCCATTGTCTATTGTTATATACAGATAAGATTACAAGCTAGACTAGTATGGTGTCTCGCTAATTGTCCTTATCTGATAGAGATGTCTAAAGGGATCTTATTTACGATTACATAGATACAAAAACCTCTGTTTAAATTCTATTCTGTCTTGTAAGCTTGTAAGAGACATTTTGTTTAACAAGTACATATATGAACTTTGTTTCACCCTGAACAAGATGGATCCTGTCCTGTTCAGAATCTTATATGACTGAATATACATGGCTTTTAAAATCATTTTTATTCTATTAGTTAATTAATAACCCCCAATAATCCCGACAAACATAGTAACTCACTTAGAGGTAAGGATAAAGCGGTGTAGTGGAAAGTTATGGTTCATCTGATTCCTTTTATGAGTTGCTGACTGAGACTGAGTGTGGAAGATCTTGATTGTAGGGATTTGGAAGATGTAGAGCGATAAGGTTTGAATTCATGGAGCTGTGTTATTCTCAGCTCTGCCTTTGTTTACACCACCAAATTGTCTCATTCAAAATTGAGCTCCTCAAATCCCTTTAATTCTACCAATGATCCTTGGGTGTCGTACCGCTTTAGGAGATCAGTATATTTAACATACAGTCTTTTAAAAACTCTCATAAGCAACATTCACTTGCTTGATAGCGCCCTGTATTTGTAATGGCTCATGAGATTGTTGAAAGAGAGAGATCATTGATCGTTGATATTAAACAGCAGTTCTTCCTTGTCAGCTTTAAGATTTTCTTGAATTTTCCGGGTTGGTTTTGTTAAGCAATTTTCTCTTTTGTTTGGTTCAGGGTTTAATTCCTGATATGGAAGGAATTCCAATTTTGGTTGTGTATTAGTTTCCCCAGAGTGTGTATTGCTTTGAAACATTGTGGCTAACAAGGAAAGGGTTTTAGTGCCGGTTCACACTACTCTGACTTGTCAGGCGACTTGGTTGCCTGACAAGTAGCTCCCAATGCTGTGCAATGGAACCGTTCTAATCAGAGCGACTCAAGTCGCTCCGACTTAGAAAAAGGTTCCTGCACTATTTTTTGGCGAAGTCGGAGCGACTTGCATTGACTTCTATTATGATTGCAAGCCGCGATGAAGTCGCGCTGCAGGGGCAACTTCAAAGTCGCCCGAAGTCGGGGCGACTTCGAGTCGGATTAGTGTGAACCGGCTCTAAAGTTCTTCCAGCAGCTGAGAAGTGTATCAATTGCTGTCCCTGAACTCAGGTTTTCTAGGCAGCAGTTGCAGAATGGTTTACTTTGACTTTCTTATAAGATTTCACAGACGAAAAGCCATGTGCTAATGCATACAGAGGTAGTGTATAATTTGTTTGTATGGCACAGTTGTATGAACATTCACAGCAGTAATCTTGTCCTTACACTGATGGGTGCTATGCTTAGATTTGCTTGCAGGCACATACAGGCTTGTGTAGTAATGGCTGTACTGTCTGTTAGCTGCTATTTCCAATGTCCATGTAACATCTCACTGTGTATCCAGAGCTAGCAAGGATCCTATGAAAGGCAATTCACTGATCTTCCTAATGATCTTTTGACTGTTCTGCCTCTCCATAGACTGGAAAGTGTGATCTTTGTAACCTACAGTTGTGATGAGATAGCGATAACCCACAATCTTAGCTGAATTGACAGACAGCAAAACTAAACCCTGGGTGGCTAAACTCCAACATAAAAATGTATATTAGAGCTAAAGAAAAGGCCTTCAAAAAATACAAGACTGAGGGGTCATTGGCAGCATTTAAGCACTACAAAGAGTGTAATAAGAAATGTAAAGACGAAATCAGGGCGGCTAAAATAGAACACGAGAGACATATAGCGGAGGAGAGTAAAAAGAACCCCAAGAAGTTCTTTAAGTATATAAACAGTAGGAAAGCGAGGCCAGAACACATTGGCCCCATAAAAGATGATAAAGGAAAAATGGCCACAGAGGACAGAGAAAAGGCGGAAGTGTTAAATAATTTCTTTTCTTCAGTCTTCACAAAGGAATCGGGGGGCTACACGAACCCCGCTTGTAAGGCCGAACTAAATAATACACCTCAGGAAGTGCCACCATGGCTAACAGAGGATAGACTTAGAGCTAAACTAGAGAAACTTAACATAAATAAATCCCCGGGACCGGATGGCTTGCACCCAAGGGTTCTTAATGAGCTCAGCCAGGTGATTGCCAGACCATTATTCTTGATCTTTAAGGATAGTTTACAGACGGGTATGGTGCCAGCTGATTGGAAAAAAGCCAACGTGGTACCAATATTTAAAAAGGGGCCGAGATATATCCCGGGTAACTATAGGCCGGTCAGCCTAACATCAGTAGTCTGCAAAATTTTGGAGGGGATGATAAGGGACCACATACAAGACTTTAGTAATGAAAACGGTATTATAAGTAGTAATCAGCATGGATTCATGAATAATCGTTCGTGCCAAACCAATCTATTAACCTTCTACGATGAAGTGAGCTGCCACTCAGATAAAGGTAAGCCTGTGGATGTGGTGTATCTGGACTTTGCAAAGGCCTTTGACACCGTTCCCCACAAACGCTTACTGTACAAACTAAGGAAGGTAGGTATGGACCACAAGGTGAGTGCCTGGATAGAGAACTGGCTTCAGGGGAGAGTACAGAGGGTGGTGATTAATGGGGAGTACTCGGATTGGGTGGGTGTGGAAAGTGGGGTCCCCCAGGGTTCTGTCCTGGGACCAATCCTGTTTAATTTATTCATAAATGATCTAGAGGAGGGAATATCTAGTACAATCTCAGTATTTGCAGATGATACTAAATTAGGCATGCCAATATCTTCTATGCAGGATGTGGAAATCTTGCAAGCAGACCTGAACAAAATAACGGGGTGGGCAACTACATGGCAGATGAGATTTAATGTAGAAAAATGTAAAGTAATGCACTTGGGGGCCAGAAACCAGAAAGCAAGCTACTCACTAGGGGGGGAACCTCTGGGTGAGTCTAGGATGGAAAGGGACCTGGGGGTACTGGTAGACAACAGGCTTGGCAGTGGCATGCAATGCCAAGCCGCCGCAAGCAAAGCCAACAGAATACTGGGATGTATAAAAAAGGGGATTCACTCCAGAAATAAAGAGATTATTCTTCCACTCTACAAGACTCTGTTCCGGCCACATCTGGAGTATGCTGTCCAATTCTGGGCACCGGTCCTCAGGAAGGATGTGCTGGAACTGGAGAAAGTCCAGAGAAGGGCAACAAAAATAATTAGGGGAATGGAGGACATCAGCTATGAGGAAAGACTACAAGCACTGAACCTATTCTCTCTGGAGAAGAGACGATTGAGGGGGGATATGATATCAATGTACAAATACTGTACTGGCGACCCTAGCATAAGGAACAAACTATTCAGAGAAAGGAGATACAATAAGACACGTGGCCACTCACTAAAACTTGAGGAAAGGCGGTTTAACCTTAAAGTGCGTAAGGGGTTCTTCACTGTAAGAGCGGTAAGGATGTGGAATTCTCTTCCACAAGCAGTCGTATCAGCGGGGAGCATTGATAGTTTCAAAAAACTATTGGATGGACACCTTAAAGACCACAACATACAGGGGTATACAATGTACGGTTAAAAGCAAACACACACACACATCATAGGTTGAACTGGATGGACTTATGTCTTTTTTCAACCTCACTAACTATGTAACAGTGACTTAATCCAGACAACACCTTGAAGATCTTGTGAAGTTTAATCCATAAACTGTGAGGATCTTACAACAATGAACAGCGGATAGGTCAAAAGATCATAATGTGATCCACTCCATTGGACATGAGGCTAAGATGCATTACTGGGAAAAATTAACAAAGGGGTGGCGCTATCTATACAGGATAAACTGAGCTAAAGGGAGGGGAGGAACCACAGGCAGGAGAATACATATAAAATTAAAAGGCATATCACAAAGCATGTGAAACATGACACATCATGAAATGTTTTTTTTTTGTAAAAGTATGGCCTACTAGAGTTGTAGTGCTCTTTTCTATTTTTTTTTTTTTTTTTTTTTTTTTTTAGGCACAATTCTGTGCTGCTGCCTATATTTATATTGTGGAAACTAAAGAACACTGGACTATATATTTTGTTTACATTTTTTAAACCTTTTTTATTTTTTTTTGGATGTTCCTATCCAAGTTTAACATGTTGTAATGGTGTATATAACCAAAAGTATTACAGTGGCCACTTAAAGAGGTCACTTCTAGCTGGAGTAATTGTCATGGCTGGCATATTCCATTGTTGCACTTTTGTAAACATATACTTTAAAAAAAAAAAATATATATATATATATATATATATATTTTTTTTTTTAAGTTCATGATGTTAGCATTTAATTTTAGCATTTAATTTGCACTGCACGTCATGCCTTTTTGATGTAATAAAAAATAATAATAATACTTGTATACTTGTGATGTATAAAGCCACATTTTTGTGTGTGCACTGCTGGTGGATTAGTGTTAACTTTCTGTGGGTCCTTTGTGGGTTGAATTAGGATCTCGGTGGGTGGAATCCCCCTCTCTGAGGGTTTGAAAGGGCCCCCATTTCTGGTACTGCACTGGTTAATGCACCCAAAAGGGTGGTGTTAAATATCGCACCTTTTTTTTAGTTCCTGGTTCATTTGTGAATTGGACTTAACAGATTACCGCAATAATTACTGAAAAAATATATATTTTTTTCAATGTTGGGAATATATGAGTTCAAAGGGTGGAATCTGTAAGCCAGGGAGAACCAAGTTAAGGCCACAGGGAAGCATGGAGCGCTGTGTAGAGGGCCAGATACAAGAAACACTTTTTATAAAGGCTTTTATAAGGGAATTCAAAGCAAAATTCAGTTTTCAAAGAGCAAAATTTGCTCCTTCACAGTGCTAAGAGATAGATTCTGGTCAAGACATATTTGTAAGAAGGCCAGAATGCAAGACACAGAGTAATCTCTGGGAGTAAATTGACTATGCTCACACCAGGTGAAGAAAGATTTCCATGTACAATAATACATTTTTTCTTAAATTAGTTTTTCTTGCTTTCATGAATCACAGACTCAGGATGCCCCTTGTCTGTTAGGACCTGAGTTTCAACAGCCAGGATACCTGATTCTGCATACAAACAAAGGTAGTCTGTTGTTAGTTGCAGGCTAGGATGTTCACACCGCCATATGCGATACGCTGGGGGTGCCAATTAAAAGTTAACAGCACCCCCAGATCAGATCGCATATCGCAGTGCGATCTGAAAGTTTGCACAGAATCGGATTGCACTAGTGTGAACCACCATGCGATCCGATTCTGCTGCGGACCAAAAAAAGGGTCCTGTGCGAGTTGGGTGTGATTGAGGTGCAAATTCAGCTATACAAACTGTATGGCTGAATTTGCACCGCACAGAGATCGCATGTAATTTTAGAAGCAATGCGCTCCGAATTGCATGCGATCTCTGTGATCGCAGAAATGTGAACCGGCACTTTGACTCCTTGTATCTACTTGATGGTTGATAAGCATGCATAAAGTATTCAGACCCCCTTTTTTTGCTGTAGCCTAATAATAGAGTTTTTCTTTTTTTTTAATCAAAGAAAGCTTTACTGAGAATGGCAAAAGGTAATAAAACATTGCACTAAAGGTACATGGATCACTGTAACAAAAGATACAACCATAAACAGTCACAAGGTACAATGCTTTTCAGTGCAAAGTGAGCATGATGAAAGGAAAATAAATAATAAGGAGAAAAAGGATAGGCATAATGTCAGCAGTAATAAATGCCATTCCGTACATAACTCTTAACAAAACATAAGAAAACTATTAAACCAAACCAATTAGAACTTGCTGCCATCATCTCAGCTGCCACATGCTCACCGCCACTATAGAAGCAGGTGATTTAAGTTGAGGAGGAGCCACTGCAGGCGTAGCTAACCAGCAACCCCAAATGCTCTTAAATTTTGAAGGTGATTTCCTGTGATAAGTGTGCTTTTCACGTATCAGAATAGAATTGACAGATTGGATCCACTGTGCACCAGTGGGGGTGCTGGAGGACATCCACAGTCTAGCAGTAAGCGTTTTAGCCAAATATAAAAGTCTGAGCAAAGCCACATAGATGTGTGGATGGTAAAGTGCTTCGTCCAGGCCTCCCAACAAACACACAAGCGGATCCAACTGAAGCTGAACCTGATAAACTTTATTGATAGTGGCCACCACAAATTGCCAGTACTAGTTTAGGGCATTTCCAGAGCATGTGAATAAAATCACCTGTATGCAATTTGCACTTGGGACACAGGGGCGAGTGACGCCTACCCCACGCATGAAGTTGTCGCGGAGTTCTATAGATGCGGTGCAACACAAACAAATGAGATAATAAATATAAAATAGTGTTGCGCAAAATAAAAATCTGCCTAAATAAAAATAGTAATATGGTGTATAAATAAATACGTGCAACTCTCAAGCTACGGATTCCAATTCTAAAAATATTTCTTTATGTAAAATCCGTCATTAAGAGGTAAAATAGTTTGTGCTATATATAATCCTGGAGATGTGTAAAAAAACAATAGTGCTATATGAAAGAGCTATGTGCTAGGGTGCTCTAGTATATCTCAATGGTTTATATTCCTTTATAATAATCCATACATTATAAGATTAAAGTAATTAATAAGTGACAGTGAATAAATATATATTAAATATCTAAATGCATATACGGTATATACAAAAATGTAAAAAATATATATCGATGATTATAGTGTCCAATAAAATCCAGTGATAATTAGTGCAAAATCAGTCTTCTGTGTGTGGCTGTGATCCCGAAACCAAGTGGGTGATCAGGGTGTCACAACTTATTCCTACTCATGCACCCCCTTGTGATTGGGCGCTCACCTTATATTAAATGTAACTGGGCTCAAATGCTGGGTGTGTGGAGATTCCGGGTGATCTATTCCCATAGATTAGCCGATTGACTCCTCAGTAATCTTGTATTGGGTATAACTAGAATTCCGGACATGCAGTTGTGAGACGTTAGAGGGAATAGTCGGAGTGTCGGGTCCCTGGCTGGTGTAGTGACTGTTCCTGTGTGCTCTCCCGACCCATGTCTGACCACACATATGAGTGTTTCACTGGTTGTCGTCCGGCTGGAGCTTGCGGATCATTCTCCTTCTCCTGTGGGCTTCCAATATCGTGCTGATGGTAAAAGGCTACTCTATGGGATAAGGATACCAGGAATCGCTAGATATCTAGCACTTCAGCCTAGTTATACCCAATACAAGATTACTGAGGAGTCAATCGCCTAATCTATGGGAATAGATCACCCGGAATCTCCACACACCCAGCATTTGAGCCCAGTTACATTTAATATAAGGTGAGTGCCCAATCACAAGGGGGTGCACGAGTAGGAATAAGTTGTGACACCCTGGTCGCCCACTTGGTTAAGGGATCACAGTCACACTCTGGTGGCTAGAGCACACACAGAAGACTGTTTTTGCACTAATTATCACTGGATTTTATTGAACACTATAATCATCAATATATTTTTTACATTTTTGTTTATATATGCATTTAGATATTTAATATATATTTATTCACTGTCACTTATTAATTACTATTATCTTATAATGTATGGATTATTATAAAGGAATAGAAACCGTTGAGATATACTAGAGCACCCTAGCACATAGCACTTTCATATAGCACTATTGTTTTTTTACACATCTCCAGGATTATATATAGCACAAATTATTTTACCTCTTAACGACGGATTTTACATAAGGAAATATTTTTAGAATTGGAATCCGTAGCTTGAGAGTTGCACGTATTTATTTGTACACCATATTACTATTTTTAAACAAGCAAAAAATTTGGGGGAGCATACCCATGTATTTCTAAAGCTGGTGCAGCTATGAACCAAAAGACATGTATATTAAAAAAGAATAGTGCACATATGCAAAAGAAATTACCAAATTTGAAGACAATCCATAAATAAAAATAGGGATTTGGTCCCACCATATGGCCATATAGTGCTCAAGCCCACCACTACGTCAAAGTACCCCATTATCAGTGGGTCCTACACTATCCATGAAAAAGAGATGAATCCAGCCTTTCTAACCCTTGGAGACAACACTCCTTGCTGGGAAAGATGTGCAAATGCACTACAGGGGACTCCTCCTATATCCACTTGATAGTGGACACTGATGTTTATTATGTATTCGGTCTGACCAGACTACCGAGGTTGAGCAACCCACCCCACCCCCCACACACACCTGTACTCCATCAGTGTCCACTATCAAGTGGATATAGGAGGAGTCCCCTGTAGTGCATTTGCACATCTTTCCCAGCAAGGAGTGTTGTCTCCAAGGGTTAGAAAGGCTGGATTCATCTCTTTTTCATGGATAGTGTAGGACCCACTGATAATGGGGTACTTTGATGTAGTGGTGGGCTTGAGCACTATATGGCCATATGGTGGGACCAAATCCCCATTTTTATTTATGGATTGTCTTCAAATTTAGTAATTTCTTTTGCATGTGTGCGCTATTCTTTTTTAATATATTACTATTTTTATTTAGGCAGATTTTTATTTTGCGCAACACTATTTTATATTTATCAGCTCATTTGCACTTTTATGGGAAGTGAAGTGTCTGCGGCATTTTAAAAATCTACAGCAGAGAGGTTGCTCGCAGGAATTTTTATCTTTTTAGTATACAAACAAATGAGATAGTTTATGACTAGCGGATACAGAGACCAAGGGGCCTGCCTCAAGTATTTGCTCCCAGCGATCGCCATCAATGGGACCAAGATCTCTCTCCCACTTCGCCCTACAGGGGAGCAGGGAAGAGTCCTGCAAATAAGATAGCAGAGTATTGTACATACTAGAAATTATGCCCTTCTTCTCCCCCTCCCTAAAAATGGATTCCAGAAATGGAGATTCAATCAGCCAGAGTGGGGTATGTCGGCCCTGACTCCGAAGTGCATGGGATAAACGTATATATTGATATCTACAATTTCCAAGCTGCGGGAATTCCGCCATCAATTGAGCAAAGGGCTTAATAGCTTGGCCACACAGCTGGGAAAAATATTTAACCCCAGCTTGGATCCAACCAGGGAAGGTACCCAATCTAGCTAGTTCTCCATAAAAACTGTTATTCCACAAAGGGGTGCAAGCAAAGAGTCAGGCAGCATGAGCAAATCCTGGGAAGGATCCGCACAACTAGGGAGATCCCAACCCGTGAAGTGCTGCAGCTGCGATGCAAAAAAATACATCTGTGTATGAGGGAGAGCCATCCCACCCCTATCCTTAGGGTACTGCAGGGTTTCAAGTTTTAAATGAGCCGTACCACCCCTCCAAATGAGTGCCCGAAACTGATAATCTATTTTATCAAACCAGTACCTAGGTATCCACACCGGGGAGTTATGTAATATATAAAGTAATTGAGGTGCCCATATCATTTTGATTACATTCACGTGGCCCGTAACAGTAAGGGGGAGCTTACTCCAACTAACACATTTAGCATGAAAGGGATGAAGGAGGGGTTTACGATTCAAAGAAATATAATCCTTAGGGTTAGCAGAGACCACTACACCCAAATACCGAAAGGTGAATACCACCTGGACCTGGGAGACTGCAGGCGGCAGTGCCGTCGGGTGGTGAACCAGAGGAAGCAAAACTGATTTGTCCCAATTGATGGCAAAGCCAGAAAATTTACCAAACCGTTTGATAAGGGACATAGCTTCCAGTAGAGACCCCGCAGGGTCTCCCAGATACAGTAGGGCATCATCAGCATACAGAGAGATCTTGTCTTCCCTAGCAGCTCAGCGAAAACCTATTATAGAGGGGGAGTCTCTAATCTTTAATCGCTAGAGCAAAAAGCAAAGGGGAAAGGGGGCACCCCTGTCTGTTACCCCAGTACAGGGGAAAAGGGTCAGAAAGAGACCCATTGATTCTAATATGTGCTCTAGGCCCAGTGTAAAGCAGTTGCACCCATGAGATAAATTCAGTACCCAGTCCAAATTTACGCAACACAGCCCACAGATAGTTCCATTCAATGCTGTCAAAAGCTTTGGCAGCGTCGAGCGAAAAAATGGCTCTACCCCCCAGATTATTGACTGGGAGTTGAAGGTTTAAGAACAAACGGTGAAGATTTAAGGAAGTTGACCTGGCCGGGATAAAACCCGATTGATAAACATGCACCAACCCAGAAACAACTTTCACCAATCTGTTAGCCAACACTCTAGCCAACAGCTTGACATCCATGTTGAGCAAGGAGATAGGCCTATAGGAATCTGGGTGTAACGGGTCCTTCCAGGATTAGGGATAACCACCGCTATAGCCTCTCTCATAGAATCCAGCAACCCACCGCCTTGTGAGCCTCATTCAGGGTAGTCAGTAAGGCCGGCAGGAGGGTGTGGGAAACTCATCAGCCAGAGACAGTTCCTCAACGGATAGGGGTCCACCCAACACCCGTTCCTCAACGAATAGGGGTCCAACCAACACCCATTTCTGAGACCGCGAAACCTGAGGGATCTCCCAATCAGCCAGAAAGTCCTCCAGGTCCGCCTCAGCCTCAAGGGGGCAGACCCTAGAGGAGTACAGCTCCCTGAAATAATCAGTAAATACTGAAGCAACCTGGGTGGGGTCCCGAACCAGCGTGCCATCAGAAGCCTCGTTATTCGCCGCTATGTGCGAGACTCCCTGTTGCGCTTTAGCAATAACAGCCAACAAGTGGCCAGTATTTTCCCCTTCATTAAAATAGCTTTGTTTATTAAAAAATCTCTTATTCTCTGCAGTCGTTATAGAAACCTGTTTGTAGAGCGCTTGGGCCTCAAGCCAGCGTCATTCATAAGTGGAGTAGGGTCCGATACATACTCCATCTCCGCCCTCCCGGCCGTAGCGAGTATCTGATTATCCCAGTCCTTAGTTTTAGATTTAATGGCTGAAATATGTGTAATAAGAATCCCCCTAAGATGTGCCTTTAAGGTATCCCACACCACCAAAGGCGTTGCAGAGTCCACATTGCAAAACAAGAAGTCTCGCAAGGCCAGCGAAACGGGATCACTAGCAGGTAGTAGAGTAAGCCAAAAAGGGTTAACCTTCCAAACCCGGGTACCAGTGGGTAGCAGACCCCCCAGTCAGACTATTACAGGAGAATGGTCGGATATGTTCCAAGGGGCGTAATGCACAGATTGAATCATGGAACAAGCAACAGCATTCCCTAGGCAAAAATCAATGCGGGATAGGCCTTTGTAGGAGGCTGAGTAACAGGAGTAACAACGTAAAGTGGGGTTCTTACTCCTCCACAAATCCTGCAGGCCCAAATCTGCCAAAAGGCGGGCAAAGGGAGTGGGGCCCGAAGCACCCAGTAGGCTAACACTGGGGGTAAACCTGTCAAGACCCTTATCCAGCACATTATTAAAATCCCCAAGGACTATAATGGGTATAGTGGAGTAGGGACTCATAAACTGAGCCAGAGAATGGTGGGGGCACATATACACAAGCCAGCACATACTATAGATAATGCAATTTACATAGAAGAAAAATATACCTGCCCCGGTTATCAATCTTAGAAAGTATCAGCTGGAAGGGCACAGTATCAGAAATCAAAATAGTGACTCCCCTAGAGTAAGCGGAGTGGGTGGAGTGAAACTGGGTACAGTATCTACGACGACGCAGCAGAGAGAGAGAGTGGAAGCCTGCAGGTGAGTCTCCAGCAGGCACACCACATCAGGGGCATGTCTCTTCAAAGTGGAAAACAGCACCACCTTTTTCACACTGTCACCATGGCTGCGAACATTCCAGGAGACTACAGTACAGTGATTAGCCATAGTTCCTGTAGGCAGTAAAAACAGGGGTTATAGGTATCACATTATAATGCAAATCGGCAAGGGAAAGGACAGAAGAAGAAACCAGGGTGAAGGGACCAGTGAGAGACAGAAACTCCCAAGTAGCACAGTAACAGAAAAGCATGATCTCAAAAGGTAGCAGCAGCAGGCAGGCATCTGTATAGGAGATAATGTCAGTCCCAGAGTCCGCAGAAAAGCGTTTAGCGGACGGTAGCAGCAGTAAGGAGCCAGACAACAGGCAGCTAGGTGCTCACAACAAGAGAAAAAAACACATTGCATAATGGGCATTAACATGGCACAGTCCGTGGCCACAAAAGAAAAACAACAAGGGGGGGAGAGGGGATCAAACCCCACAGCAAACGTCCACATAGGACAAAAAGCTTGATCCAAAGAAACTTACAGGAAACACAGTTCCGAGCAAGGAGCAAGACCCAACTGGATTCGTCAATCATGACTCTCTGCCAAAAAACAATGGTATTTGCAGAGATTTCAAATGAAAAAGGTTCAAGCATACTTTCTCCTACTAGACAGCAAACAGAGCAACTTCCTGTCAGGCAGGTGATGCACAAGCTCTCTCCAGGGTGGGCTCCACTCTATCCAACCAGCTAGATTCAGCAAGTGGGTTATCAAAAAGTGAGTTTCATGATTTGCAACCACCCGTAGGCGGGCCGGGTATAACATGGCGTAGTTAACCATGAATCTCCTCAAGCACTTCTTGTCATCAGTGAATTTGGCCCTGCAACGTTGCACCTCAGCAGAGAAATCCAGATAAAAATAAATGCAAGCATTATCAATCTTCAAAAGGTCACATTTAGTGTGGGCAAGGAACAGACAGGCATCTCTATCCTTATAATGGAGAAGTTTAAATAAAAATGGGCGTGGGGGCTCTCCAGGGCGCGGTGGTTTAGCAGGGACCCTGTAGGCCTGTTCAATAGCAAACATGTGAGAAAATGCATCCCTTCCAAAATAATTAAGCAACCAGGTCTCCATAAATGTAACAGGATCCTTCCCCTCTGCCTTCTCAGGGATGCCCACCGCTCTGATATTGTTGCAACGGAGTCTATTTTCCATATCCTTCAGGCGGGAGGAATGGCCTCATGTGAGAAGTTGCATGTGGTGTACATCACGCTGTAATGGCGCCAATTCATCTTCCACAATCCCCAACCTGTCTTCAATGGCAGCGGTACGGTCCCGCAACTTCTGCATATCCTGTTTCACCAAATTCACCTCCATTTTCACCCCCTTAAGTTCAGAAGTAAGGACATGGATGGCATTATTACAGGATGTACCAGCAGCAAATATATCTCTCACAGAGGGCTCAGACAGGACACCCCGATCAGCATCAGGCCCAGGGAGGGGGGTAGTATTCACAGCATCCCAGGATGAAGTAGAGGCCACATCCAGGGGCCAGGAGTCCTCCACTTTAGCGGGCAGGGTGCCGGGGTCCTCAGGGCCAGACGTAGGCTTATGTTGGGTCTCCTTCGCAGAGGATTTGGCAAAGAGTTTCATTGCAGCCTCCCTGGCGGAGCGGGACGGCCGGGCACCATCTTGGTCCGTAGTGTCTCCCTGCCCCTCCGAGACATCGCTCCGAGACAAGGTACCCAGCCGGAAGGTAAGTATTACTGTCAGGAGATTGGGGAGGTAAGTGGAAGAGGCGGATGGCATCGGATTCTGCAGATGACAGGATAATCGTCAGGATCAGTGGCGGAGAGAGCGCTCAGCACGTCCGTCTACATCAGCTGCAAGCCACGCCCCCCTAATAATACAGTTATTATTTTTTTCTCATTAATCTACACTCATTACCCCATAACGACAAAGTGAAAACAGAATTTTAGAAATGTCTGTGAATTTATTACTAAGAAAAAACTGAAATATCATATTGGCATAAGTATTCAGACCCTTTCAACAACACTTGAAATTTTGCTCAGGTGCCTTCCATTTCTTTTGATCGTTGCTGCAATGTTTCTACACCTTCATTAGCATCTACCTGTGGTAAATTAAATTGATTACACATAATTTGAAAAGGTGCTGTATTGGAGCATAAGCCATGAGGTCAAAGGAACTCCCTGTATGTAACGCTCCTGCGTTTCTTATATGGTGTGGATTTTCAGCTGCAGAAATAGTTCCACGTCAGTAGTCATGTAAGAGATATGCTGAGATACCATTCCCAACCTCAATGACTCATCATGTGTGGAAGGTCTTATTTCAGCCAGTAAATACACACAATTAGCAAGCTGGTTCCTAGAGTGACTTTATGTATGAGGTAACACAATGATGAAGGTTGAGGGATAGGTTGAGTGGAGGTGGTAGGTGATAGACACTTGAAGGTGAGACAGTAGCAGATGGATGCAGGAAGGTTTAGCAATGTTGTATGGTAGCAGATGACAGATTAGCAGGTGGACATACAAAAGAGATCAACCCAGTGCAGAAAAGTAGCAGTAGTCTCAAGAGCTAGCAATCTAGTTATGCAGATGTGATAAACAGTCTTTACTATGCAGAGCTAGATAGTGTAAGCTTAGTATAAGTTTATAGAGAATTCCCCTGCGGGGTACTTAGCACTATTAGCGATACAGCCGAAGGGTGGTTCAGGAGAGGCGGATGATCCAGTAGCGGGATACAGGGATCAGCGCAGCGAGGTTCCGTCAGCGAGGTAAGCTTGCAAGCATGGAAGCTTCAAGCAAGGTTAGCATCCAGGTAAGGGTGTTTGAACGAACACCTGTGAGTGAGAACCGGCGATTTAAATAGCCATCTAGTCCGGCGCTGGGTGATGACAGCTCCAGTCTTAAAGGTGTATGCTCACCTTTCCAAAAGTAAATGGTGGGGCGCATACACTTGTGGAAAGTGTAATTTAGGGTACCAAAGGTACCGGAACATTACAATACCCCCCCCTTAAGGCCTGCTCCTGAAGGCCTCTGGAGCTGGTTTGTCTGGGTATCTCGCATGAAAATTGCGGATTAATCTAGGGGCATGTATGTCAGAGGTGTTTAGCCAGGTGTCGTCTTGGGGCCCATAGTTCTTCCATCTAACCAAGTACTGAAGTCTTCTTCTGTAGATACGAGAATCCAGAATCTCTTTTATCTCGTATTCTTCTCCACCTTCAACTTGTACAGGAGGGGGAGGTGGAATATTAGGCCTTATTCCTTGGTCCGGAACATGGGGTTTCAGTAGCGACACATGGAAAATGGGATGGATTTTTAGGTCCATTGGCAATGTAAGCTGCACTGCAGCTTTTCCAATAAGTTTCTTGATTGGGAAAGGTCCCAAGAACAGAGGTCCAAGCTTTTTGCTAGGGATCTTCAGTCTCAAGTTTTTTGTTGAGAGCCAAACGAGGTCCCCGATAGTATACTGTGGAGAAGGTCTTCTACGAAGATCATAGTACTTCTTTTGTTGACTGTGAGCGTGTGCAATGGTAGTATTTAGTAAACCCAGAGAATCCTTTATTTGGGTAAGATAGTCTGAGGCTACTGGGTTATTTGAAGGAAGGATGCGTGGAGGGAGAATAGAGGGATAGAACCCATAGTTCAAGTAGAACGGACTCTGCTTGGTCGTACTGTGGGTTGCGTTGTTGTAGGCAAATTCTGCCAGGGGGAGAAGATCCAACCAATCATCCTGTTGGTAAGAAGTGTAACAACGTAAATACTGCTCGATGCATTGGTTGACTCTTTCAGTCTGTCCGTTGGTCTGCGGATGGTAAGGAGAAGTGAGCTTCCGCTCAATCCGTAGTATGTGACATAGTTTTTGCCAGAATTTAGAAATAAATTGGGATCCACGGTCAGACAGAAGAGTTTTTGGGATACCATGTAATCTGAAGACATGTTTCATCAGGAGTTCTGCCGTTTGTTTGGACGAAGGTAGTCTGCGAATAGCAATGAAATGTGCCATCTTTGTCAGATGGTCCACTGACACCAAGATGGTATTAAATCCTTTGGAAGGAGGCAATTCTACGATGAAGTCCAATGACAAAACCTCCCATGGAGTTTGGGGTATTGGTAGACTGCATAGTAGACCGGATGGTCTCGTAGTGTCAATTTTGGACCTGGCACAGACATTGCATGAAGAGACGAATTTTTGTATAGATGTTTTCATGTCAGGCCACCAGAATTGCCGAGAAATCAAATTGAAAGTCTTTGTCATACCCATATGTCCTGCCATAGGCACATCATGCGTTAATTCCAAGATCTTGGTGCGTAGGGTAGGTGGTATGTAAAGTTTGTCGTTGTAGTAGAGGAAGCCTTCTACATCAGTATTTAGTTGTGGTGGGGGTGAATCCAAACTTATACCATGCAGAACCTCTTCCTTCAAGGAACGGACAACTCCAATAATGCGTTTGTGAGGTATTATAGGAACGGAAGGAATTTCAAAGTAGTTTTCTTCAGTTAGTCGTGATAGTGCATCCGCCTTTTTGTTCTTATCTGCAGGTGTGTAGGTCACTAGGAAGTTAAACCTTAGAAAGAATAGTGACCATCGTACCTGTCGATGCGAGAGAGTTTTGCTAGTCTGAAGATATTGGAGGTTTTTATGGTCCGTGTATATAATTATTGGTAATTGGGTGCCTTCGAGTAAATGTCGCCAATTCTCCAGAGCCAATTTTATAGCAAGCAGTTCCTTTTCACCCACGGGGTAATTTATCTCGGGACTGCTCAGGGATTTAGAAAAAAAAGCGACTGGATGAAGTGGTGAAGTGTGGGTAGGTCGTTTCGTTGGGAGAGTATTGCTCCTACTGCCATGTTTGAGGCATCTACCTCCAGAATGTATTGGAGGGATGGGTCTGGATGGCGTAATATGGGAGCGGAAGTAAACCTTGTCTTTAACAAGTGGAAAGCCTTATTTGCTTCTTCTGACCATTTAAATGGTATTTTTATGCTAGTGAGCTATGTGAGGGGTCTCACAATAGCAGAAAAGTTTTTTATGAACTTCCTGTAGAAATTTGAAAATCCCAGGAATCGCTGTAGCGCCTTGCGTGTAGTTGGTGTAGGCCAATCCTGAATGCAGGATATTTTACTCATGTCCATCTCGATTCCTGTTTTGGATATGATGTAGCCTAGAAAGAGTACCTCATCTTTATGGAACAAGCATTTCTTCAGCTTCACATAAAGATTATGTGCAAGCAATCTCGATAATACAAGTCTTACATGTCTTATGTGTTCAGACAGGGTCCGTGAATATATAAGTATATCGTCCAGATATACCACAACACAGACATCTAGTAAGTCTTTAAAAATATCGTTTATAAATCGTTGGAAAACTGCAGGGGCATTGCATAGGCCGAATGGCATCACAAGATATTCGAACAATCTGTATCTAGTTCTGAATGCAGTCTTCCACTCGTGTCCATCACGGATTCGAATGAGATTGTATGCTCCTTTCAGGTCTAATTTTGAAAAATAGGTAGCTCCACGCACCTGCTCAATGAGCTCAGGGATAAGCGGTAGAGGATAGCGATCTTTTATTGTGATAGCATTCAATTTCCTGTAGTCGATGATAGGTCTGAGACTTGAATCTTTATTGCGAACAAAAAAGAGTCCTGCTGCTGTGGAAGAAGTGGAAGGTCTAATAAAACCTTTTTCCAAGTTCTCATCCAAATAGGTTTTGAGATGGGCAAGATCATCCTGTGAAAGAGGATAAACATGACCGAACGGCAATTTGCTATTTGGGAGTAGATCAATGCTACAATCATAGTCTCGATGAGGAGGTAATGCTTGAGCATTTTTCTCAAGGAAAACCTCAGAAAGATCCTGATAACATAGTGGTGCAATCTCATCTGTCACCACAGACAGAATCTTCCCGGAAAACGGGAGGTTACACGTTTCCTCGCAATAACAAAAAGGGAAGGTCAAGGACCGTTTCTTCCAATCTATGGTTGGTTGGTGTGTGTGTAACCAGGGAAGTCCCAACACAATGGGAAAGTGGGGTGAAGGTATTAAATCGAAGGTAGAAGTCTCCCTATGAGACTCGTTAATAGTGACTAGAAGTGCTTGTGTCTGATCTGTGATCGGACCAGAGGATAACGGAACACCGGTAATAAGTCTTACTGAGACAGGTTTGAGTTTAGAAATAATAGGAATTTTATTTAAAGCAGCAAAACATATATCCATATAATTTCCACAAGATCCTGTGTCAATCATGGCCTTAGTAGTAATCCTGTTCTGTTCCCACTGTAATGTCAAAAAAACAGAAATGTAGGGGTTAGTGAATGAAGTTGTCAATCCTCCTAGAGAGACATGTGAACACTCACCCTTCTTTTTGTTGACTAGGGGACAGACGTTTATCTTGTGATCCGGGGATGCACAGTACAAGCAGAGATTTTCATTTCGTCTTTTGGCTTTTTCCAGAGTTGATAGCGGTGGGCGTATGGTTCCTACCTCCATAGGAACGGGGTCAACGGCCGGAATCCGAGAGGAAACAGATAATGGCATTCCCATCTTTTCAGCCTTTCTTTCTCGTAGTCTTCTATCTATGGTAATACTGAGTTGTATTAATGCATCCAGGGTTTTTGGCAGATCCGCTCGGGCGAGCTCGTCCTTAACGGCTTCTGATAGGCCAAGCCTAAATTGGGTTTTCAGAGATGCATCATTCCATTCTGAATCAAGGGTCCATCTCTTGAACTCTGCGACAAAGTCTTCTACAGGCCTCCTTCCTTGTTGCAAGGATCTTAACTGAAGATCAGCAGTACTCTGCCTATTGGGGTCATCATATAGGCTAGTGAGCTCTGCCAGGAACAAGGCATAGGAGTTGAGAAGCTGGTCGTTTTTCTCAAAAAGAGAATCTGCCCAGGCTCGAGGATCGCTTGATAGGTAAGAAATAATAGTACAAACCTTAATGTGATCAGTAAGGTAGGTACGAGGTTTTAGCAAAAAAAGTAACTCACATGCGTTTTTAAATTCGCGAAATTTTTTGCGATCGCCTGTAAATACCAAAGGGGGATTTATCTTGGGTTCAGGGGACTGAGCAGAGGTAAGTTGTGTCAGTCTAATTACCTGCTGCGACAGAGCCTGGTTGTCTTGTTTTAATTCAGCAAGTGCGTGTATTAACGCAGATACTTGCTGTTTTAATTGTGTCACCTGAGTGGTTATTTCTGCTGAATCCATTTTTGGGTTCGTTCAATCTGTAACGCTCCTGCGTTTCTTATATGGTGTGGATTTTCAGCTGCAGAAATAGTTCCACGTCAGTAGTCATGTAAGAGATATGCTGAGATACCATTCCCAACCTCAATGACTCATCATGTGTGGAAGGTCTTATTTCAGCCAGTAAATACACACAATTAGCAAGCTGGTTCCTAGAGTGACTTTATGTATGAGGTAACACAATGATGAAGGTTGAGGGATAGGTTGAGTGGAGGTGGTAGGTGATAGACACTTGAAGGTGAGACAGTAGCAGATGGATGCAGGAAGGTTTAGCAATGTTGTATGGTAGCAGATGACAGATTAGCAGGTGGACATACAAAAGAGATCAACCCAGTGCAGAAAAGTAGCAGTAGTCTCAAGAGCTAGCAATCTAGTTATGCAGATGTGATAAACAGTCTTTACTATGCAGAGCTAGATAGTGTAAGCTTAGTATAAGTTTATAGAGAATTCCCCTGCGGGGTACTTAGCACTATTAGCGATACAGCCGAAGGGTGGTTCAGGAGAGGCGGATGATCCAGTAGCGGGATACAGGGATCAGCGCAGCGAGGTTCCGTCAGCGAGGTAAGCTTGCAAGCATGGAAGCTTCAAGCAAGGTTAGCATCCAGGTAAGGGTGTTTGAACGAACACCTGTGAGTGAGAACCGGCGATTTAAATAGCCATCTAGTCCGGCGCTGGGTGATGACAGCTCCAGTCTTAAAGGTGTATGCTCACCTTTCCAAAAGTAAATGGTGGGGCGCATACACTTGTGGAAAGTGTAATTTAGGGTACCAAAGGTACCGGAACATTACAATACCCCCCCCTTAAGGCCTGCTCCTGAAGGCCTCTGGAGCTGGTTTGTCTGGGTATCTCGCATGAAAATTGCGGATTAATCTAGGGGCATGTATGTCAGAGGTGTTTAGCCAGGTGTCGTCTTGGGGCCCATAGTTCTTCCATCTAACCAAGTACTGAAGTCTTCTTCTGTAGATACGAGAATCCAGAATCTCTTTTATCTCGTATTCTTCTCCACCTTCAACTTGTACAGGAGGGGGAGGTGGAATATTAGGCCTTATTCCTTGGTCCAGAACATGGGGTTTCAGTAGCGACACATGGAAAATGGGATGGATTTTTAGGTCCATTGGCAATGTAAGCTGCACTGCAGCTTTTCCAATAAGTTTCTTGATTGGGAAAGGTCCCAAGAACAGAGGTCCAAGCTTTTTGCTAGGGATCTTCAGTCTCAAGTTTTTTGTTGAGAGCCAAACGAGGTCCCCGATAGTATACTGTGGAGAAGGTCTTCTACGAAGATCATAGTACTTCTTTTGTTGACTGTGAGCGTGTGCAATGGTAGTATTTAGTAAACCCAGAGAATCCTTTATTTGGGTAAGATATTTTGAGGCTACTGGGTTATTTGAAGGAAGGATGCGTGGAGGGAGAATAGAGGGATAGAACCCATAGTTCAAGTAGAACGGACTCTGCTTGGTCGTACTGTGGGTTGCGTTGTTGTAGGCAAATTCTGCCAGGGGGAGAAGATCCAACCAATCATCCTGTTGGTAAGAAGTGTAACAACGTAAATACTGCTCGATGCATTGGTTGACTCTTTCAGTCTGTCCGTTGGTCTGCGGATGGTAAGGAGAAGTGAGCTTCCGCTCAATCCGTAGTATGTGACATAGTTTTTGCCAGAATTTAGAAATAAATTGGGATCCACGGTCAGACAGAAGAGTTTTTGGGATACCATGTAATCTGAAGACATGTTTCATCAGGAGTTCTGCCGTTTGTTTGGACGAAGGTAGTCTGCGAATAGCAATGAAATGTGCCATCTTTGTCAGATGGTCCACTGACACCAAGATGGTATTAAATCCTTTGGAAGGAGGCAATTCTACGATGAAGTCCAATGACAAAACCTCCCATGGAGTTTGGGGTATTGGTAGACTGCATAGTAGACCGGATGGTCTCGTAGTGTCAATTTTGGACCTGGCACAGACATTGCATGAAGAGACGAATTTTTGTATAGATGTTTTCATGTCAGGCCACCAGAATTGCCGAGAAATCAAATTGAAAGTCTTTGTCATACCCATATGTCCTGCCATAGGCACATCATGCGTTAATTCCAAGATCTTGGTGCGTAGGGTAGGTGGTATGTAAAGTTTGTCGTTGTAGTAGAGGAAGCCTTCTACATCAGTATTTAGTTGTGGTGGGGGTGAATCCAAACTTATACCATGCAGAACCTCTTCCTTCAAGGAACGGACAACTCCAATAATGCGTTTGTGAGGTATTATAGGAACGGAAGGAATTTCAAAGTAGTTTTCTTCAGTTAGTCGTGATAGTGCATCCGCCTTTTTGTTCTTATCTGCAGGTGTGTAGGTCACTAGGAAGTTAAACCTTAGAAAGAATAGTGACCATCGTACCTGTCGATGCGAGAGAGTTTTGCTAGTCTGAAGATATTGGAGGTTTTTATGGTCCGTGTATATAATTATTGGTAATTGGGTGCCTTCGAGTAAATGTCGCCAATTCTCCAGAGCCAATTTTATAGCAAGCAGTTCCTTTTCACCCACGGGGTAATTTATCTCGGGACTGCTCAGGGATTTAGAAAAAAAAGCGACTGGATGAAGTGGTGAAGTGTGGGTAGGTCGTTTCGTTGGGAGAGTATTGCTCCTACTGCCATGTTTGAGGCATCTACCTCCAGAATGTATTGGAGGGATGGGTCTGGATGGCGTAATATGGGAGCGGAAGTAAACCTTGTCTTTAACAAGTGGAAAGCCTTATTTGCTTCTTCTGACCATTTAAATGGTATTTTTATGCTAGTGAGCTATGTGAGGGGTCTCACAATAGCAGAAAAGTTTTTTATGAACTTCCTGTAGAAATTTGAAAATCCCAGGAATCGCTGTAGCGCCTTGCGTGTAGTTGGTGTAGGCCAATCCTGAATGCAGGATATTTTACTCATGTCCATCTCGATTCCTGTTTTGGATATGATGTAGCCTAGAAAGAGTACCTCATCTTTATGGAACAAGCATTTCTTCAGCTTCACATAAAGATTATGTGCAAGCAATCTCGATAATACAAGTCTTACATGTCTTATGTGTTCAGACAGGGTCCGTGAATATATAAGTATATCGTCCAGATATACCACAACACAGACATCTAGTAAGTCTTTAAAAATATCGTTTATAAATCGTTGGAAAACTGCAGGGGCATTGCATAGGCCGAATGGCATCACAAGATATTCGAACAATCTGTATCTAGTTCTGAATGCAGTCTTCCACTCGTGTCCATCACAGATTCGAATGAGATTGTATGCTCCTTTCAGGTCTAATTTTGAAAAATAGGTAGCTCCACGCACCTGCTCAATGAGCTCAGGGATAAGCGGTAGAGGATAGCGATCTTTTATTGTGATAGCATTCAATTTCCTGTAGTCGATGATAGGTCTGAGACTTGAATCTTTATTGCGAACAAAAAAGAGTCCTGCTGCTGTGGAAGAAGTGGAAGGTCTAATAAAACCTTTTTCCAAGTTCTCATCCAAATAGGTTTTGAGATGGGCAAGATCATCCTGTGAAAGAGGATAAACATGACCGAACGGCAATTTGCTATTTGGGAGTAGATCAATGCTACAATCATAGTCTCGATGAGGAGGTAATGCTTGAGCATTTTTCTCAAGGAAAACCTCAGAAAGATCCTGATAACATAGTGGTGCAATCTCATCTGTCACCACAGACAGAATCTTCCCGGAAAACGGGAGGTTACACGTTTCCTCGCAATAACAAAAAGGGAAGGTCAAGGACCGTTTCTTCCAATCTATGGTTGGTTGGTGTGTGTGTAACCAGGGAAGTCCCAACACAATGGGAAAGTGGGGTGAAGGTATTAAATCGAAGGTAGAAGTCTCCCTATGAGACTCGTTAATAGTGACTAGAAGTGCTTGTGTCTGATCGGTGATCGGACCAGAGGATAACGGAACACCGGTAATAAGTCTTACTGAGACAGGTTTGAGTTTAGAAATAATAGGAATTTTATTTAAAGCAGCAAAACATATATCCATATAATTTCCACAAGATCCTGTGTCAATCATGGCCTTAGTAGTAATCCTGTTCTGTTCCCACTGTAATGTCAAAAAAACAGAAATGTAGGGGTTAGTGAATGAAGTTGTCAATCCTCCTAGAGAGACATGTGAACACTCACCCTTCTTTTTGTTGACTAGGGGACAGACGTTTATCTTGTGATCCGGGGATGCACAGTACAAGCAGAGATTTTCATTTCGTCTTTTGGCTTTTTCCAGAGTTGATAGCGGTGGGCGTATGGTTCCTACCTCCATAGGAACGGGGTCAACGGCCGGAATCCGAGAGGAAACGGATAATGGCATTCCCATCTTTTCAGCCTTTCTTTCTCGTAGTCTTCTATCTATGGTAATACTGAGTTGTATTAATGCATCCAGGGTTTTTGGCAGATCCGCTCGGGCGAGCTCGTCCTTAACGGCTTCTGATAGGCCAAGCCTAAATTGGGTTTTCAGAGATGCATCATTCCATTCTGAATCAAGGGTCCATCTCTTGAACTCTGCGACAAAGTCTTCTACAGGCCTCCTTCCTTGTTGCAAGGATCTTAACTGAAGATCAGCAGTACTCTGCCTATTGGGGTCATCATATAGGCTAGTGAGCTCTGCCAGGAACAAGGCATAGGAGTTGAGAAGCTGGTCGTTTTTCTCAAAAAGAGAATCTGCCCAGGCTCGAGGATCGCTTGATAGGTAAGAAATAATAGTACAAACCTTAATGTGATCAGTAAGGTAGGTACGAGGTTTTAGCAAAAAAAGTAACTCACATGCGTTTTTAAATTCGCGAAATTTTTTGCGATCGCCTGTAAATACCAAAGGGGGATTTATCTTGGGTTCAGGGGACTGAGCAGAGGTAAGTTGTGTCAGTCTAATTACCTGCTGCGACAGAGCCTGGTTGTCTTGTTTTAATTCAGCAAGTGCGTGTATTAACGCAGATACTTGCTGTTTTAATTGTGTCACCTGAGTGGTTATTTCTGCTGAATCCATTTTTGGGTTCGTTCAATCTGTAACGCTCCTGCGTTTCTTATATGGTGTGGATTTTCAGCTGCAGAAATAGTTCCACGTCAGTAGTCATGTAAGAGATATGCTGAGATACCATTCCCAACCTCAATGACTCATCATGTGTGGAAGGTCTTATTTCAGCCAGTAAATACACACAATTAGCAAGCTGGTTCCTAGAGTGACTTTATGTATGAGGTAACACAATGATGAAGGTTGAGGGATAGGTTGAGTGGAGGTGGTAGGTGATAGACACTTGAAGGTGAGACAGTAGCAGATGGATGCAGGAAGGTTTAGCAATGTTGTATGGTAGCAGATGACAGAATAGCAGGTGGACATACAAAAGAGATCAACCCAGTGCAGAAAAGTAGCAGTAGTCTCAAGAGCTAGCAATCTAGTTATGCAGATGTGATAAACAGTCTTTACTATGCAGAGCTAGATAGTGTAAGCTTAGTATAAGTTTATAGAGAATTCCCCTGCGGGGTACTTAGCACTATTAGCGATACAGCCGAAGGGTGGTTCAGGAGAGGCGGATGATCCAGTAGCGGGATACAGGGATCAGCGCAGCGAGGTTCCATCAGCGAGGTAAGCTTGCAAGCATGGAAGCTTCAAGCAAGGTTAGCATCCAGGTAAGGGTGTTTGAAAGAACACCTGTGAGTGAGAACCGGCGATTTAAATAGCCATCTAGTCCGGCGCTGGGTGATGACAGCTCCAGTCTTAAAGGTGTATGCGCACCTTTCCAAAAGTAAATGGTGGGGCGCATACACTTGTGGAAAGTGTAATTTAGGGTACCAAAGGTACCGGAACATTACACTGTAGAACTCAGAGACAGAATTATTGCAAGACACAGATCTGGAAAAGGCTACAAAAAAATGTTCTGCTGCAATAAAGGTTCCCAAGAGCACAGTGGCCTCCATAATACTCAAATGGAAGAAGTTTGGCACAGCCAGGACTCTTCCAAGAGCTGGTTACCTGGGCAAACTGAACAATTGAAGGGCCTTAGTGAGAAAGGTGAACAAGAACCTGATTATCAATCAGACTGAGCTCCAGAGATCCTGTGTGCAAATGGGACAACGTTCCAGAAGGACAACCATCGCTGTAGCCTTCCAACGATCTGGGATTTATGGCAGAGTGGCTAGACTCAAGCTTCTCCTCAGTGCAAAACACAAGAAAGCCCACTTGGGAGTTTTCAAAAGAGTATCTGAAGGACTCTCAGGCTGTGAGGATCAAGAATATCTGGTTTGATGAAACCAAGATTCAACTGTTTGGCGTCAATTCTAAACATTATGTCTGGTGGAAACCAGGCACCGCTCATTACCGGCCCAATACCATCTCAACAGTGAAGCATGGTGGTGGCAGCATCATGCTGTGGGGGTGTTTTTCAGCAGAAGAGACTGGGAGACTGTCTGCTCAGGGTCTGACTTCTGGTAAGGGTTAAGGAACAGCTGAATGGAGTAAAGCAGAGAGATATCTTCAATGAAAACCTGTTCCACAGTGCTTAGGACCTCCGAATGAGCCGAAAGTTCGCCTTCCAACATGTTGGAAGGTTGTGGTGTTACACATGAAAACAATGTAATGGATTCTAATGAAGGGGCTTTGTGGCAGAATCATCCAGCGCTCAGTTAGGGTGCTTCCGTCAAGATATATAGCTTCCTCCAGTCTGGACCCAAGAACCAGGTATTATAGCTGAATATTGCAGAGCACCCAAGAATCATGCCGACACTAGCTTAGGTGCTCTGGAACTGAAACTCCTTTATTGTAAAATCACACAGAATTTATAGCAAACCACATCAGGTAAGCCTAATCACAATATTGCATGCAAATTAAACTGTATACATGAATATAATTAACATAGATAAGGAACAGCCGATTTAAACAGTATACTAATTTAACAACTAGTCTTGATTAGTCACAGAAGGACTAGACCATCTGGCAACAAGCCTACAACAAAGTACATTACACATTATCATAAGTATAAACACAGAGCAGACAGACACAATAGGTAGGAATTCACACCTAGGCAATGCTTTGATTAATCAGGGATCACAGACTGTCTACTACGGTCTACAACAGTCTATGAGGCAAAGCTGATACAATGTTTTTGCAGTCTGATATAGTGAAATTCATTTATCTTCATAGATTTTTTAAGGGATATGGTTGATAAATATTCCATTATTTGCAAATTTGAAGTGGTGCTATGCTTCAAAATGAAAAGAATAATAAAACTACATAAAGAATTGCAAACAGTAATGATTCATGTGTCTGATCTCTCAGGGTAGATATTAAAGAGGAAGTAAACCCTCCTCTGCAAGTTGTACCTATAGGTAAGCCTATGATAAGGCTTACATATAGGTACTGTAAATATCTCCTAAACTTGTACCGTTTAGGAGATATTTACCTTACATGCATCCAGTGACGTCACTGGCGCATGCGCTATGAAGGAACGGCCGCTCGTGCTGTTCCTTCAGAGCCTCGTGCCGTGACTGTCGGCTCCCGCGCGCGTGCGTGGGAGTGACGTCACCGCGGCTCCGGCCAATCTGATGGCCGGATGCCGCGATACCGGAAGACGGCGACTAGACATGTCGCCCGTCATGGAGGTGAGCGGACGGCACGGCGGGGGCTCGTTCTAAGGTAAGTATTTAATAATGAGCTAGTATGTGATGCATACTAGCTCATTATGTATTTCTCTTTCAGGTTGTAAAAAAAAAATTTTTACCGAGTTTACAACCTCTTTAAATAACATGAATATTAATAATACATTATCTACGGAGTTTGTACCGAAAGTGCCAGTACTGCAACAAACTTGTCATCAAGGTGTGCAAAATGACACAAATAAAAATGATATTCGTATAGCTTATCACAATCCAATATTAAAATAATACCCCTACTGAGTATTGTAGCAAGAAACACCGGTGCTGCAAATAATGCAAAATTGTGCAAAACATGTGCAAATAAGCAAAAAAAGATTAAACATTATTCAATAAAGCGACAAAGTGGAAAAAACAATCTATTTTAGTGACTTGATTTTCATATAATCGTGTCCATTGAAGAACAAAACTAGTGTGTCCGATGATATCAGTTGTGCAAATGTCATCAAATTTCTCAGTGATGTGATCACTCTCCCTTGCGCCTCAATCCACACTGTGTGTGCTTAGCAAACAAGCACCAATAGCAACATTACCAAAATAGCAATGTTAACAAAGTAAACAATTTAAGAAAGGCAATTAGAAAAACTTTAAGGAAATTAGAAATAATTTAAACTTGCTGTATCCGGCTATGGTTCAAAACTATGCAATTTGAGGGGGTGCATGCACGGAGCTGACTGAGCAGGACATGTCTGCTTAGAACTCCGCACCTCTCGAGACCGGACAGCCTCTTCACGCCAACTGACCCAACGGCACCCAGAGATCTCCCTGACCGTCCCGCGATGGTCTACGGGACATGTTGATTAGAACTACTCCCAAGATGGCGGCGCTGCCATCTTCCAGATCACCTCACGCGCCTCCACTGACTAAACCCCCGGTGCATCCACAGGAGGCTGAGTCGGATAGCGATTTTGGATTAACCCCTCTAGAATTCCGGGGGAAAGCCTCCCAGACAGACCTGCTTAAACAATTCGAGCGGATGCTCACAAGGGCCCTGAAAACTACCTCAGATGCCATAACTGACAGGCTCACAAGGTAGATTACGGAAGTGGGCCATCACACCACTGTATTGGAACAGCACACTGAGGAGCTGGATGTAACCATAGGCAACCACGCTGAGGAGCTTGAGACCCTCAGAAAGGAAAATCTGCCCCTGCAATCCCGTTTGGAGGATTTTGAAAACCGGGCTAGGAGATCCAATACCCGGATCAGAGGTATCCCAGAGTCTGTGGAGGACCTTCAATCCACCATTACTGCACTATTTCAGGCACTTGTCCCCTCAATTCCAATTACAGTAAACGCCTAGAAATGGAAAGGATTCATAGACCACTTGCTCCACGCACTGCTGAAGGTCCCCCCAGGGACATAATTCTGAAGCTTCACTTTTTCCGCTCTAAGGAGCAACTTATGGCGGCAGCTCGCAATATGGATGCACTAACCTTTCAGGGTCACCGTTACCAATTATTTCAGGATTTATCACAGGCCACCCTCGCTAAACGCAAAGCTATGAAACCCCATCTGCTTATCCTGCAACATCATAGAATCACATACAGATGGATCTTTCCCTTTGCAGTTTGCTTTTCTTATAAAGGAACCACCTACCAGTGCAAATCCTCAGAAGATCTGCAATACGCTATTTGTGACCTACACCTGACACCCCCTGATCACTTGACAGAAGGCTCCAGAGGCTGTCTGGCTTCCTCCTCTCCACAGAAGTCTCAGGCCCACCAGGATCGAGTCACCCAGCAAGGAATCCACAAGAGAGGCCGCTTCTCATCCCCAGCTCCAACTCCTGCTCCTGAGGACTCCATGGATTGAAGAGTCACCACGACGCAAGCCTTTGGTTTTCCTACTTTGCAGGTGCCCTGCTGCCCTGCCAACCCTTTATGACGCCACATTTGAGTGTCCCCCTGGAACCGTAACTATGCATTTTTCTTTTTCTTTTTTTTGGTACACATCTGGTAGTACCGCTTGATTGGGTATGATTGGTGGAGACTACTTCCTCTTGACCTTTCTGTAGGCCTATCCACATTTCTGATCCCTTTTTCTTTCTTCTCTGCCACCACTCTCACCTGTTGACTATACCTCCCCATGGGGCCTGCCCTAAGGGGCACCCTGTGCTGTACGTTTTTTATGTACTTATTGGATGTATGTTCTGCTCCCATGTACACTCATACCAGGCACATTTGGCAGGTTTACTGGCCTTCTTGACCATCACCACGAAAGGAACGCGATTACCCATTGTGGGTTGCCTTGGCTCTCGCTAAAATCACCCAGTGGCCAGGTTTGCTACTGGGCTCATTCTCTTTTTCTTGTCCTGCAATATCACTGCCTGTTCTGAGTGTGCTGGTATGTTATTATCAGTTGGGACCTTATGTCCCAATTACCTTCTTTCTCATTAGTTGGGTTTACTTTTCCACCCTGATTTGCTTTATTGTGCAATATTTGCTGTACTATTGACTCTTTTATACACAAATTTTCCTTTGCTTGTTTTCAGGCTGTCCTAGTCTCAGAGACTGTTCACTGTACCCCCAGTTTTTTGTCCTCTAGTGCCAACCCTGTCTGGATTGGCACCTATTGGACCCTCTGACTCCTTTTGGCAGGAAGTACTCTTCTTTCCAGAAGACCCCTTCTTGTCACCACCACTTTATACTATTCCTGAGATTTCCTTCCCCAGCTTACCTTACTCCCTTTCCTACCTTCTTGCTCATATCCTTTCCAACCCCTGCCTCCTCCTCACACCTTTCTAGCTCCAACGTGTTAACCTTAAATGTACTTACCCTTAACGTACAAGGCTTCAACTTCCCCTCCAAATGCGTGAAAGCTTTTAGGTCCCTCTCCTCTTTATCTTTTACCAGGAGATGCATTTCTCCTCACAATCAACTCAACTCCCAAACACTTGAGACATCAGTATCCACAGGCCTATACGGCTTCCGCTTCCCCAAAGCAGCGGGAGATAAAAAACCCTGAGGGTCGCTATCTCCTTCTGGTGGGCCAGCTCCTATTATGCCTCTAACAAAAAACCCCTGGCTTTCCTTTCCCATCTACTGTCTATCGCGGACACACACAAGCGCAGTACGCTTTTGCTCTTTGGTGATCATGTACTCTATCCCCTGCAGGATAAATCCCCTGCCCCAACTTCGGCCCAACGCCTCTCCTTCCAACACCTCTTGAATCAGCACTCCCTCTTGGACACATGGCGCGAGCATAATCCGACTCGGAGACAGTACACCCATTACTCTCACCCACATAAACTATTTTCACGGATTGACCACATATTTACCCACACTGGCACGTCCCCTCTTCTCACTGCCTCCACCATCATCCCATGCTCCTGGTCTGACCATAATGCGGTTGTTTCCTCTTTCTCCTCCATGGTTCCTAAACCTAATCATTGCTCATGGCAAATCAATGATAGCATACTAGCCAATGCATCTCATCGCCTTGAAATAGAGCGTGCCATCACTGACTACCTATCCGTTAACACTCACCCGGATATTTCTCCTCTAACTTTGTGGGAAGCGCATAAACCTGTCATACCCCACACTGCATCAGCAAAGCTTCCTACTTACACAAAGAACGACGCCTCCTGCTACACGGACTAGAAGCAGCCTTCTTTAGGGCCTCCGCGAGATTTCAAGATACCCCTACGTCAGCCAACAAACAGGCTCTTGACAAGGCTCGCCTTGAACTTGATCTTCTCCTCTCAGAATCAGCAGAACGAATACTTAGAAAATCGAAACACACGCTCTATATGAAGGTGAATAAACCTGACACCTTTCTGGCTTTGACACTCCATAAAGCTGACTACACCCCCAAACCTATACGTCCTAAACTACCTAAGGTGACTTACTCCAGTAATCCCCTTAAAAGTCTCAGTCAATTCAGCGACAAACTCTCTACGCTTTATAAGAACCCCTCCACATTTATTCAAACTCAACTGAACACCCTCTTCTCTTCTATACCTCTCCCTATGCTGTCATCCTCTCATAGGGAGACATTTGAACAACGCATTACTGCTGAAGAACTGCTACAGGCAATTAAATCTCTGAAACCACGCAAGCGCCCTGGCCCAGACGGCTATAATAGTGTCCATTGAAGAACAAACTAGTGTGTCCGATTATATCAGTTGTGCAAATGTCATCAAATTCCTCAGTAATGTGATCACTCTCCCTTGCGCCTCAATCCACACTGTGTGTGCTTAGCAAACAATCACTAATAGCAACATTACCAAAATAGCAATGTTAACAAAGTAAACAATTTAAGAAAGGCAATTACAAAAACTTTATCAGCTCCTAGTCTTCTTGATACCTTAACCAAATTTGGGTCTGTCTCCGGCCTCGTAGTTAAACCTCGAAAGTCATTAGCCCTGAATGTTTCATTATCCTCCGACGTCCTTAACCACCTCAAATCTTCTCTACCGTTCCCTTGGGCACATTCATATATCCCTATCTGGGTATCAAATGCACAGCAGACCCTGCCGAACTTTACTCTGCTAACTATCCCCACATGCTCTCTATGCTTACGAGCCTCATGACCAAATGGTCTTCTCTACTCTACCCATCTCATGGCTGGGGAAAATTACAGTACTTAAGATGTCCATTCTACCTAAAATCCTGTACCTGTTTTGAGTGCTCCCGATACAGGTACCAGCCTACTTTTTGCACATCCTACAAAAGCGAGCTCTGGATTATGTTTGGGGCAACTCTAAACCCCGCCTGCCCAGACCGACCATGTACCGACCATGTATCTGTGACAGGTTTGGAGTGCCCCATTTCGCTAAGTATTATTATGCAGCACAGCTGGCTCAGCTTGCTAAGTATCACGCAATGAAGAAAATTCCCTTGTGGGTTTCCTTAGAAGCAATGGAATGTGATCCACTGTCAGTGGCTAACATCCTCTGGCTGCCACCCTCACAGCGGAACCGTGTTACCAACCCGATCAGTAAATACAGTTTAACCATTTGGGACAGACTCAAAAAAACGTTCCGGCCTTTAATCTCCCCACATCCCCCTGCTTTCTTTTCTTCGCAACCCCTCGTTCTACCCGGCCTGGTCCTCTCGGCCCCCTTTCTCCGCCTGGACCAGTACTGGCCTGATATGGGCCTATCAATTCTTATGTGAAATATACAATCTCCCCTCCGTTGAAGTGTTTCGCTACCTACAACTTAAACATTTCTTTACGCAGGCTACACCAATTCGGGATGGCCCCTCTACTTTTTTGACTTTTGAACGTGCATGCAAAACTGACCCTCATAGGCGTGGACTCATAGCTAATATCTATGCCCAACTCTTGTCTACTCAGGATGCCACCACACCCACATATACCACTAAATGGGAATGGGAATTGAACCTCACACTAGACGATGCTGATTGGATACAAATTTGGCAGGCTACTTAATCTGCGTCACCTAATATTGTCGCTCTGGAGACTAACTATAAAGTTCTTACCAGATGGTACTTAGTCCCAGCCAGAATCTCTAAATACGTGCCTCAATACTTACCCCCGCTGCTTTCGTGGATGCAAATCTCCAGGTACTCATGCACATATCTGGTGGAAATTTCCCATAGCCTGTGCCTTCTGGTCCGAGGTCTACAGTACCCTGTCTACTATTTTTCACACTTCTCTTGCCCCTGATCCGGCGACTGCACTCCTGAATCTCAAGCCACCTGATCTCACACATCGTCAATTTAAACTTTTTTTGTATGTCACGACTGCAGCCAAACAGATGATAGCGAAAGCTTGGAAAACCCCCAAACTCTGTTTCCTGGCAATGAAGAACAGAGTCACCCAGGCAATGATACATGCTAAAACGGAAGCAACTTTGTAAACAAGCTGGCCCCCTATGAAAAGCTTTGGAGGCCCCGGATCGACAATTGCCTGCCTTCGGGTCTTGACGACACCCTTGTACTCACTTGATCTCAAGTGCTTACTTTCCCGCCCTGCGTACCCGTCTGGGCCCCCAATGGTGGTTCGGGACTCTCTCCGGACATCTACTGCTACCCCCCTCCTCGGCCCCTCCCATTTCCCCTGGTTTCCTCCTTGTAATGTGCTGAATTCTCCACCCTTGACTGCCCCATCCCTTACTGCCTTCACTCTGACATTGCCTACCTATAGCTCAGTGTGGATTGTTACTGCAGTGGTTATTTTGTCTGCACCACAATTTAGCATATGGGAAAGGTTTGGATTGACATCCATCCACGTTGGTCAGTGCATCTAGAGCAAGGCATTCACTGAACTTTCAAGGCAGACGGTATTAATAGTAGTTGAGGTTGAATAAAGACAATAGTCCATCCAGTTCAACCTGTGTAGGTGTGTGTGGCCATAATCATCTCTCATACCCCTGAATGTTCTGATCATTGAGATATACGTCCAAGAGTCTTTTGAAAGCAACCATACTTCCCGCAGAAACCACCTCTTGTGGTAGAGAATTCCACAATCCTGTAGCCCTAACATTAAAGAACCCCCTGCGTTGCCTGAGGTTAGAACGCTTCTCCTCTAATCGCATTGTATACCCTCGAGTCCTCATGCAATCTTTTCAACTGAATAGCTTTTTTTCTATGCTGAGATCACCATTGAGGTATTTATAAATTGCTATCATGTCCCCTCTCAGGCATCTCTTCTCCAGGGAGAATAAATCAAGCGTACTATTGGGAGTCTGAACCAATTTTTTCGTGTTCCAGCAACAGCTGAGTATCTCCACTTGGAGACAACTACTCTGCCATTTTTTTATCAACTGAGACTGGCCATGGGCGCTTTTTAATTATTAGTACCCTGATGATCAGTGCAGCCCCAAGTGCCAATCAATGCAGCATATTAGTGCTGCCTGTCAGTGCCCATCAGCGCCTCCTCATCAGTGGCCATTAGTGCAACTTATAAATGCCACCTCATCAGTGCCCATCTGTGCCCATCAGGGCAGACTCATCCTCACACATCAGTGAAGGGAAAAAATAACTTATTAAATTTTGTAACAGAAACAAAGAAAATATTTTGTCTTTTCTTAAAATTGTTGGTTTTTTCTTCATTTGTAAACTTAGTGGTGATTAAATAGCACTAAGGCCCTTTCCACACAGGGAGTCCGTTCAGATCTGCCTGTCAGTTTTTTTGGCAGATCTGAACGGTCACCCCATGCATCTAATGGGGCATTAGATATCAGTGGAGACATGTCCGCTGACATCCGATCCGTCAAAACCGGATGGAAACCCTATTTTCCATCCCTCTGTCCGTTGTCATCCAATCCGATCCGCCAGACGGTCCTTTCCCATCCGATTCCCCCATAGAGATGCATGAGGACCTGACAGCTGTGTCTCCACACACAGTGCGGAGACACAGCTGTCATCCGCCTGCTCAGCAGGGAATTGGCTGATCGATCCCCTGCTGAGAAAAATGGAGTCGACCTGACAGACTCCGTGTGTGAAAGGGGCCTAAAAGAAAAAAACAAGTCTACCTCCTTAATAAATAATAACAAAGTCCATAAACAAGTGGAAAAACCTATAAATATGTAAGATAATTTAGGTGACATTCCTGATGTAACCCGTTCACCACACCATGTGAGTAAATGGCACCGTTCCCTCTAGGTATTTCACTCACCAGATAACTGACATATAATCGCATATCCAGCAAGGTAGGAGAGAAACTTTAAACAGGTATATATCCAGAGATTTCACCAGCTCATAGGTACACTGTTTATTTTCATTGATTTGTTTTTAGGAGGTAGACTTGTTTTTTATCGTGAATTTTTAAAAGTGGCTAGCTTTATGAGTTTTATATGTTCCATAATTTATTTGCGGAGACACATTGTTGTGATCTTGCATTTACTCTTTTATGCTGAGGTGCAGTGGTAGGTTAAATTTTTAGATTGCCTTTAGGGTGGACCATTTTGCTTTTGACCACTAAAAGAAAGCTCTATCTGTCTAAAAAAAAAAAAAAAAAGTAAAAATGACCGCACAATTGTCATTCAAAGTGCGACAGCACTGACAGCTGAAAATTGGCTGAGGGTGTATTTATTCAGAGTATTTGGTCCCCCATTACTGTGCATAGAATATATATTTCCTTGAACCCCTCATTTTTTTTCCTTTTTTTATTTTTTATGGTGTTGTTTTCTTCCTTTTTTGGGGGGGCATTTTTTTATTTTATTCCATTCCCCCATATTAGATTTTGTGTAGTGACCTTGGTGATCTTCACACATGTTAGTAGGTGTCATTTAAACTTACTTTGGGTGTCCAATCTGATAGAAATAGCCCTCAATTGACTTGATAGTTCTGGGTATCCTGGTGTATGTGTGTGTGTGTGTTTGTGTGTGTTATATATATATATATATATATATATATATATATATATATATATATATAATTCACTCAAAAAAATTAAAGGAACACTTTGAAAACACATCAGATCTCAATGGGGAAAAAATATCATGCTGGATATCTATACTGACATGGTCTGGGTAATGTGTTTGGAACAAAAGGATGCCACATGGTTTGATAGAAATGAAAACGATCAACCTACAGAGGGCTGAATTTAAAGACACCCCAAAAATCCAAGTCAAGGGCCTCCATGCTCCCCTTTCCTAGTCCAGGACCTCCAGACATCCGCTGTCCTAGTTCAGGGCTTTCTAACATCCCATCTCCTAGTCCACCTCCAGGGATAACCTCTCCTAATTCAGTGTCTTCTTTTTGTACCCCCCCCCCCTCAATCTAGGGCCTTTGCCACACCAACCTCCTTTTGCTAGTCCAGGGCCTCCTTTGCAGCCCATCCAATTTCAAGGCCTCCTTTGCACCCCGCCCTCCGATGCCAGGCCCTTTGCCCCACCAGCCCCCTTTTCCTAGTCCAGGGCCTCCTCTGCACCCCTTCCCGCCCCAGTCCAGGGCCTCCTCTGTACCCCCTCCTAGTCCAGGGCCTCCTCTGCAGCCCCCCAAGTTCAGAGTCTCCTACCCCACCCTCCTAAATTAAGGTCCTTTGTCACATCAACTCCCCTTTTTAAGTCCAGGGCCTCCTCTACTCCCCCCTTCATTATTCAGGGTCTTTGCCACACCAACCCCCCCCCCCCCTTTTCTAGTCCAGGGCCTCCTCTGCAAACCCACCCGGTCCAGGACCTCCTCTGCACACCCCCTTGTCCAGGGCCTCCTCTGCACCTTCCCCAACCTGGTTCAGGGCCTCCTTTGCACCTCCTTCCTAATCGAGGACCAATCCCCTTTTCTAGTCCAGGACCGCCTCTGCATCCCCCCATCCAGTTCATGTCCAGGTCCTTCAACACAAAAATTCTCTCTCCTAATAAATGCCTTTCAGTTTTAGGCTGGCTCTCCCATGTAAATTTTTACTACAGCTCTGACACAAAAGGTGTGAGCTGTTTTGGCACTGGGCAGGACTTGTGCAGAAGCAGGAAGACTTCACAGCACTCCAGCGCTGAATCACTCCACTCCTCCCGCCATTGGGGGTACCGCCCACACCGGGTACCGCTGCTCTAATGGTGCCACTGCCACCCAATAAAATCTAATAGACAGGTGCCGTCCACTGCATAGTCCGGCATATACCAGATAAACAAATAGAAGAAGGGAGACAGCACAGCACATGAGTTACTCAACTCCTCCTGTCTGCCCCGTAACAGCATAGCAACATTGCAAAAGTAGCTGAATCATTGCTAAGAAATCCTTTTCTAGGGGGCAGGCAGGAGGAGTGGAGTGTTTTAGCACTCCTGCACTGTGTGGTCTCCCTTTATGCAACAGGCGCTGCCTGTCCAGTAGACTTCATTGAGCCACAGTGGCACCCTTAGAGCAGTGGTACCCGGTGACCCCCACAGTGCCCCTCTTTATGCGGTGCCTGGGGTACAAGCCCCCCCTCAGTTTTGGCGTATATATATATATATATATATATATATATATATATATATATATATATATATATATAAAACCATATATATATATATATATATATATATATATATATATATATAAAAAACCATATATAAAAGACATAGTAGTGTATCACAATTACACATTTTAAGTCTGATTTAATCAAAGTTTATCTTTTTGTACAGAAAAAAATGATAGTAATTTTTATCATTTTGAGTTGTGATTCCATTTCCTAAGGCATTTTCTATGGTGCCAGAATCCTTGTTTCTGTTTTTTTATGTTTTCGTTCAAAGTTTGGGATGTGATGCCAATCATATCTTGGTGAGTCTCTGTGATATCATACACAAAAACATGGTTGCATTATACATACAATCATATGTTAGCCTCCGCTTTGGACCCAACATACTTACAGATGCAGTGATGCTTTCCACTTCTAAGGAGAAGTGGTGTTTCGGTTGGGAATAGCTCTTTAGGGTCCCTAAGAATGTGGGGGTCCTGACCAATTGCCATGTTTGCAAACCCCAAGTAATGGCCCCAGCCCCAGGCTCTGGTTTATGAATGGCCAGTGGGAGAATAGAGCAGAGAAAGAACCGCAGCATTGAGGTCATGAGACCTGCAGTGCTTACATTCAAGTGACCTGGAAGTATATTGAAAGTTGTACTAACCTTGGAGTCCAAACGAGTAGATTTGCAAAACATAGAAGTTAGCTTGCTTGGCAGGGGGTTGCTTTTGAGGCAAATTAATGTTACGTATATTTCTTAAAACCTGATGTTATTTTGCCCGATGTTGTGCTTCAATTCTAGTTGTGAAATTTTGTTGGTTCAATTTGTGTGTTTTTCTTTACCCTCAGATGTCAAGTTTCTTTGTCATGATGGTCGTCATGGTAACTATGCTGTCTCTTGGTACCTATTTACAACCTCTGCCCAAGGTATGCTTGATTTTCTTTCATTCTTTCCATAGATGCTCTTTCAAGTTACTGTCAACCTGTTTTTTAATTGACTGTGTTTGTCTGTGTAGTGTGAGGACAGAAACATAGCAGATGAAGGAAAGATATTCACATTCTATCGAGCTCTGTAGAGAAATAGTTTAATCACACATGCATTAATTATTTTTTTTTTCACATTGTATTGTATAACATCTAAGTCTGTGTTGCTTTGTCTCCAGTCTGTTCTAGGAGCCTTAATCGCAGTTAACCTTAAGAATTCTCTAAAGCAACTTGCTGACCCTTTCTACCTTTGGAGCAAAAGCAAACTTGATTGTGTAAGTCCTTTAGTAGACCTTCTATTTGGCCATAAACATCTAGCCCCTCTGAACTAGCAGAGCAACAAGTATATACATACATAGCCTGCATTAAAACGATCACTGATATGTGTACATGCATAAGAAAAAAAACAAGGGGGTGGGGGGTTCCATCAATGGTGTGTTGATAAGATGAAGCAAAAATTATTCATAAACTCTTTCACTCCCAGGGCCACTTTTGCATTATTAGGTTTTTTTTGCACACATGTTAACATGCACATTTTAGGCCTGAAGTTTAATTAAACCACCCAAACATGCAGTTTCTGAAAGTAGGGGCACTGAAGAATGATGATACTAATGCTAGTAGTTGCAATTGTTTTTTAAATGTCACAATATTAGTACAACAGTTTAAATTAAAAAAAAAATACACAATACCTAAGATGTGTAGTGCAAATTGTAAATTTTGTAGAAAGGTGCATAAATTCATATGTGCATACACATACAGGAGGTTATTTAAACTATTTTTTTTTCTTTTTTTTTTAGGGCTATGTATTTTATTTATTTTTTTAAGTTGCTAGTGACAGGTCCTCTTGAAGGAGACATCAAATGTCTATTAGATGAGTAATGTCACCTTTGCACTCCACTGCAGCTAATCAAGCACAGCTTGTCATTAGTTGTTTCTCTGGCTATAGCAGCCATGAAAGCTCTTAACTAGTGTTGAGCGAACACGGACTGTATTATTCGTGTTCGTACCGAATAATTGGATTTTTGTTACCCGAACACGGACCCGAAAACTTTACTGTATGTTTGGGTTTAAAATCCATGTTCGGTCATTTTATTTCCGGGTTTGTATGTAATGGCGCGCTTTTAATGGCGGGCTTTCAACAGCCAATCAACAAGCGTTTAACTGGTGTGCCTTAAGCCATCCCAGCCATGCCTACAAATGTATTAGTAGCTGTGATTGGCCATCTGAAGCATGTGACCAAGTCTTTATAAGTTCGAGACCGAGCGCCGCTGCGTCATTCTACTGTAGTACAGGGACAGAGCACACATCATACGTGCTGGCTGCTGATTAGGGACAGGCAGTCAAAAATGATATTGTGTCCGAAAAGAATTCAGGGACAGGTCAGAGTGCTGCAGGCAGGGCGAGTTGTTAGGGCATTTTAGGGCAAAACTGGAGATAGGCAGGGTCGGTGTTCTACATCGATTTTGCTGTGTGGGGGGTTTGCAGTGTCGGCAGTGACTGATCTTATCTATCATTTTAGGGCGAGGCTGGAGATAGGCAGGGTCAGTGTTCTACATCGATTTTGCTGTGTGGGGGGTTTGCAGTACCGGCAGTGACCGATCTTATCGATAATTTTAGGGGGAGGCTGGAGAATAGGCAGGGTCAGTGTTCTACATCGATTTTGCTGTGTGTGGGGTGGTGTGAACACAATCTTTTTGCCCGCTGAGGAGGAGGGAGAAAAAAATCTTTTTTATCAGTCAGTTGTGTGCAGCGTTTTTCCTTCAGTGCTGCTGACTGTGATAATACACTGCTGTGTTCACATGTGCTAATATTGACTGATTTCAAAATGTATACACTTTTTTCTATTCCACTATTCAATATACACCCTTTTGGGTTAAAAACATTAAATTGTGGCATAGTCTGTACTAATCTATTTAAAAATTACAAACTTAAAAGGGGAATTTTCTTTTTTTTTCCCTTCATAGCCTGCAGCGGAGCTGACTGATATAAGACACTGCTGTGTTCACATGTGCTATTGAAAAATCACCAATTTTATATCATATTTTCTATTCCGCTATTCAATCTACACCCTTGGGGTAAAAACAATTAAATTGCGGGATAGTCTGTATCGGTACGTGTGAGATACACCTTTCCAATTTTTGGGGCGCATCTCATACCGCCGAGGATTGCAGGGTGCTTCAGTGTGCCTCCTGCCTGTTCCGAACTCCTCCTACTCCTCATCCTGCCTTTGGGGGTACAAAAAATAGTAATTTGGGCCTAGTCTGGGTCTGTACGTGTGAGATACATACACCTTTTGATATCATATTTTCTATTCCGCTATTCAATCGACACCTTTGGGGTAAAAACAATTAAATTGCGGGATAGTCTGTATCGGTACGTGTGAGATACACTTTTGCAATTTTTGGGGCGCATCTCATACCGCCGAGGATTGCAGGGTGCTTCAGTGTGCCTCCTGCCTGTTCCGAACTCCTCCTACTCCTCATCCTGCCTTTGGGGGTACAAAAAATAGTAATTTGGGCCTAGTCTGGGTCTGTACGTGTAAGATACATACACCTTTTGATATCATATTTTCTATTCCGCTATACAATCTAGACCTTTGGGGTAAATACAATTAAATTGCGGGATAGTCTGTATTGGTACGTGTGAGATACACCTTTCCAATTTTTTGGGGCGCATCTCATACCACCGAGGATTGCAGGGTGCTTCAGTGTGCCTCCTGCCTGTTCCGAAATCCTCCTACTCCTCATCCTGCCTTTGGGGGTACAAAAAATAGTAATTTGGGCCTAGTCTGGGTCTGTAAGTGTGAGATACATACACCTTTTGATATCATATTTTCTATTCCGCTATTTAATCTACACCTTTGGGGTAAAAACAATTAAATTGCGGGATAGTCTGTATCGGTACGTGTGAGATACACCTTTCCAATTTTTGGGGAGCATCTCATACCGCCGAGGATTGCAGGGTGCTTCAGTGTGCCTCTTGCCTGTTCCGAACTCCTCCTACTCTTCATCCTGCCTTTGGGGGTACAAAAAATAGTAATCTGGGCCTAGTCTGGGTCTGTAAGTGTGAGATACATACAACTTTTGATATCATATTTTCTATTCCGCTATTCAATCTACACCTTTGGGGTAAAAACAATTAAATTGCGGGATAGTCTGTATCGGTACGTGTGAGATACACCTTTCCAATTTTTGGGGCGCATCTCATACCGCCGAGGATTGCAGGGTGCTTCAGTGTGCCTCCTGCTTGTTCCGAACTCCTCCTAATCCTCATCCTGCCTTTGGGGGTACAAAAAATAGTAATCTGGGCCTAGTCTGGGTCTGTACGTGTGAGATACATACACCTTTTGATATCATATTTTCTATTCCGCTATTCAATCTACACCTTTGGGGTAAAAACAATTAAATTGCGGGATAGTCTGTATTGGTACGTGTGAGATACACCTTTCCAATTTTTGGGGCGCATCTCATACCGCCGAGGATTGCAGGGTGCTTCAGTGTGCCTCTTGCCTGTTCTGAGCTCCTCCTACTCCTCATCCTGCCTTTGGGGGTACAAAAAATAGTAATTTGGGCCTAGTCTGGGTCTGTACGTGTGAAATACATACACCTTTTGATATCATATTTTCTATTCCGCTATTCAATCTACACCTTTGGGGTAAAAACAATTAAATTGCGGGATAGTCTGTATCGGTACGTGTGAGATACACCTTTCCAATTTTTGGGGAGCATCTCATACCGCCGAGGATTGCAGGGTGCTTCAGTGTGCCTCTTGCCTGTTCCGAACTCCTCCTACTCTTCATCCTGCCTTTGGGGGTACAAAAAATAGTAATCTGGGCCTAGTCTGGGTCTGTACGTGTGAGATACATACACCTTTTGATATCATATTTTCTATTCCGCTATTCAATCTACACCTTTGGGGTAAAAACAATTAAATTGCGGGATAGTCTGTATCGGTACGTGTGAGATACACTTTTCCAATTTTTGGGGCGCATCTCATACCGCCGAGGATTGCAGGGTGCTTCAGTGTGCCTCCTGCTTGTTTCAAACTCCTCTTAATCCTCATCCTGCCTTTGGGGGTACAAAAAATAGTAATTTGGGCCTAGTCTGGGTCTGTACGTGTAAGATACATACACCTTTTGATATCATATTTTCTATTCCGCTATTCAATCTACACCTTTGGGGTAAAAACAATTAAATTGCGGGATAGTCTGTATCGGTACGTGTGAGATACACCTTTCCAATTTTTGGGGCGCATCTCATACCGCCGAGGATTGCAGGGTGCTTCAGTGTGCCTCCTGCCTGTTCCAAACTCCTCCTACTCCTCATCCTGCCTTTGGGGGTACAAAAAATAGTAATTTGGGCCTAGTCTGGGTCTGTACGTGTGAAATACATGCACCTTTTGATATCATATTTTCTATTCCGCTATTCAATCTACACCTTTGGGGTAAAAACAATTAAATTGCGAGATAGTCTGTATCGGTACGTGTGAGATACACCTTTCCAATTTTTGGGGCGCATCTCATACCGCCGAGGATATCAGGGTGCTTCAGTGTGCCTCCTGCCTGTTCTGAACTCCTACTACTCCTCATCCTGCCTTTGGGGGTACAAAAAATAGTAATTTGGGCCTAGTCTGGGTCTGTACGTGAAAGATACATACACCTTTTGATATCATATTTTCTATTCCGCTATTCCATCTACACCTTTGGGGGAAAAACAATTAAATTGCGGGATAGTCTGTATTGGTACGTGTGAGATACACCTTTCCAATTTTTGGGGCCCATCTCATACCGCTGAGGATTGCAGGGTGCTTCAGTGTGCCTCCTGCTTGTTCCGAACTCCTCCTACTCCTCATCCTGCCTTTGGGGGTACAAAAAATAGTAATTTGGGCCTAGTCTGGGTCTGTACGTGTGAAATACATACACCTTTTGATATCATATTTTCTATTCCACTATTCAATCTACACCTTTGGGGTAAAAACAATTAAATTGCGGGATAGTCTGTATCGGTATGTGTGAGATACACCTTTCCAATTTTTGGGGCGCATCTCATACCGCCGAGGATTGCAGGGTGCTTAAGTGTGCCTCCTGCCTGTTCCGAACTCCTCCTACTCCTCATCCTGCCTTTGGGGGTACACAAAATAGTAATCTGGGCCTAGTCTGGGTCTGTACGTGTGAGATACATACACCTTTTGATATTATATTTTCTATTCCGCTATTCAATCTACACCTTTGGGGTAAAAACAATTAAATTGCGGGATAGTCTGTATCGGTACGTGTGAGATACACCTTTCCAATTTTTGGGGCGCATCTCATACCGCCGAGGATTGCAGGGTGCTTCAGTGTGCCTCCTGCCTGTTCCAAACTCCTCCTAATCCTCATCCTGCCTTTGGGGGTACAAAAAATAGTAATTTGGGCCTAGTCTGGGTCTGTTTGTGTGAGATACATACACCTTTTGATATCATATTTTCTATTCCGCTATTCAATCTACACCTTTGGGGTAAAAACAATTAAATTGAGGGATAGTCTGTATCGGTACGTGTGAGATACACCTTTCCAATTTTTGGGGCGCATCTCATACCGCCGAGGATTGCAGGGTGCTTCAGTGTGCCTCCTGCTGTTCCGAACTCCTCCTACTCCTCATCCTGCCTTTGGGGGTACAAAAAATAGTAATCTGGGCCTAGTCTGGGTCTGTACGTGTGAGATACATACAACTTTTGATATCGTATTTTCTATTTCGCTATACAATCTAGACCTTTGGGGTAAATACAATTAAATTGCGGGATAGTCTGTATTGGTACGTGTGAGATACACCTTTCCAATTTTTTGGGGCGCATCTCATACCGCCGAGGATTGCAGGGTGCTTCAGTGTGCCTCCTGCCTGTTCCGAAATCCTCCTACTCCTCATCCTGCCTTTGGGGGTACAAAAAATAGTAATTTGGGCCTAGTCTGGGTCTGTAAGTGTGAGATACATACACCTTTTGATATCATATTTTCTATTCCGCTATTTAATCTACACCTTTGGGGTAAAAACAATTAAATTGCGGGATAGTCTGTATCGGTACGTGTGAGATACACCTTTCCAATTTTTGGGGAGCATCTCATACCGCCGAGGATTGCAGGGTGCTTCAGTGTGCCTCTTGCCTGTTCCGAACTCCTCCTACTCTTCATCCTGCCTTTGGGGGTACAAAAAATAGTAATCTGGGCCTAGTCTGGGTCTGTAAGTGTGAGATACATACACCTTTTGATATCATGTTTTCTATTCCGCTATTCAATCTACACCTTTGGGGTAAAAACAATTAAATTGCGGGATAGTCTGTATCGGTACGTGTGAGATACACCTTTCCAATTTTTGGGGCGCATCTCATACCGCCGAGGATTGCAGGGTGCTTCAGTGTGCCTCCTGCTTGTTCCGAACTCCTCCTAATCCTCATCCTGCCTTTGGGGGTACAAAAAATAGTAATCTGGGCCTAGTCTGGGTCTGTACTTGTGAGATACATACACCTTTTGATATCATATTTTCTATTCCGCTATTCAATCTACACCTTTGGGGTAAAAACAATTAAATTGCGGGATAGTCTGTATTGGTACGTGTGAGATACACCTCTCCAATTTTTGGGGCGCATCTCATACCGCCGAGGATTGCAGGGTGCTTCAGTGTGCCTCTTGCCTGTTCTGAGCTCCTCCTACTCCTCATCCTGCCTTTGGGGGTACAAAAAATAGTAATTTGGGCCTAGTCTGGGTCTGTACGTGTGAAATACATACACCTTTTGATATCATATTTTCTATTCCGCTATTCAATCTACACCTTTGGGGTAAAAACAATTAAATTGCGGGATAGTCTGTATCGGTACGTGTGAGATACACCTTTCCAATTTTTGGGGCGCATCTCATACCGCCGAGGATTGCAGGGTGCTTCAGTGTGCCTCTTGCCTGTTCCGAACTCCTCCTACTCTTCATCCTGCCTTTGGGGGTACAAAAAATAGTAATCTGGGCCTAGTCTGGGTCTGTAAGTGTGAGATACATACACCTTTTGATATCATATTTTCTATTCCGCTATTCAATCTACACCTTTGGGGTAAAAACAATTAAATTGCGGGATAGTCTGTATTGGTACGTGTGAGATACACCTTTCCAATTTTTGGGGCGCATCTCATACCGCCGAGGATTGCAGGGTGCTTCAGTGTGCCTCTTGCCTGTTCCGAACTCCTCCTACTCCTCATCCTGCCTTTGGGGGTACAAAAAATAGTAATTTGGGCCTAGTCTGGGTCTGTACGTGTGAAATACATACACCTTTTGATATCATATTTTCTATTCCGCTATTCAATCTACACCTTTGGGGTAAAAACAATTAAATTGCGGGATAGTCTGTATCGGTATGTGTGAGATACACCTTTCCAATTTTTGGGGCGCATCTCATACCGCCAAGGATTGCAGGGTGCTTCAGTGTGCCTCCTGCCTGTTCCGAACTCCTCCTACTCCTCATCCTGCCTTTGGGGGTACACAAAATAGTAATTTGGGCCTAGTCTGGGTCTGTACGTGTGAGATACATACACCTTTTGATATTATATTTTCTATTCCGCTATTCAATCTACACCTTTGGGGTAAAAGCAATTAAATTGCGGGATAGTCTGTATCGGTACGTGTGAGATACACCTTTCCAATTTTTGGGGCGCATCTCATACCGCCGAGGATATCAGGGTGCTTCAGTGTGCCTCCTGCCTGTTCTGAACTCCTCCTACTCCTCATCCTGCCTTTGGGGGTACAAAAAATAGTAATTTGGGCCTAGTCTGGGTCTGTACGTGTGAGATACATACACCTTTTGATATCATATTTTCTATTCCGCTATTCAATCTACACCTTTGGGGTAAAAACAATTAAATTGCGGGATAGTCTGTATCGGTAAGTGTGAGATACACCTTTCCAATTTTTGGGGCGCATCTCATACCGCCGAGGATATCAGGGTGCTTCAGTGTGCCTCCTGCCTGTTCCAAACTCCTCCTACTCCTCATCCTGCCTTTGGGGGTACAAAAAATAGTAATTTGGGCCTAGTCTGGGTCTGTACGTGTGAGATTTATACACCTTTTGATATCATATTTTCTATTCCGCTATTCAATCTACACCTTTGGGGTACAAACAATTAAATTGCGGGATAGTCTGTATCGGTACATGTCAGATACACCTTTCCAATTTTTTGGACGCATCTCATACCGCCGAGGATTGCAGGGTACTTCAGTGTGCCTCCTGCCTGTTCCGAACTCCTCCTACTCCTCATCCTGCCTTTGGGGGTACAAAAAATAGTAATTTGGGCCTAGTCTGGGTCTGTACGTGTGAGATACATACACCTTTTGATGTCATATTTTCTATTCCGCTATTCAATCTACACCTTTGGGGTAAAAACAATTAAATTGCGGGATAGTCTGTATCGGTACGTGTGAGATACACCTTTCCAATTTTTGGGGCGTATCTCATACCGCCGAGGATTGCAGGGTACTTCAGTGTGCCTCCTGCCTGTTCCGAACTCCTCCTACTCCTCATCCTGCCTTTGGGGGTACAAAAAATAGTAATCTGGGCCTAGTCTGGGTCTGTACGTGTGAGATACATACACCTTTTGATATCATATTTTCTATTCCGCTATTCAATCTACACCTTTGGGGTAAAAACAATTAAATTGCGGGATAGTCTGTATCGGTACGTGTGAGATACACCTTTCCAATTTTTGGGGCGCATCTCATACCGCCGAGGATTGCAGGGTGCTTCACTGTGCCTCCTGCCTGTTCTGAACACCTCCTACTCCTCATCCTGCCTTTGGGGGTACAAAAAATAGTAATTTGGGCCTAGTCTGGGTCTGTACGTGTGAGATACATACACCTTTTGATATAATATTTTCTATTCCGCTATTCAATCTACACCTTTGGGGTAAAAACAATTAAATTGCGGGATAGTCTGTATCGGTACGTGTGAGATACACCTTTCCAATTTTTGGGGCGCATCTCATACCGCCGAGGATTGCAGGGTGCTTCAGTGTGCCTCCTGCTGTTCCGAACTCCTCCTACTCCTCATCCTGCCTTTGGGGGTACAAAAAATAGTAATCTGGGCCTAGTCTGGGTCTGTACGTGTGAGATACATACACCTTTTGATATCATATTTTCTATTCCGCTATTCAGACTACACCTTTGGGGTAAAAACAATTAAATTGCGGGATAGTCTGTATTGGTACGTGTGAGATACACCTTTCCAATTTTTGGGGCGCATCTCATACCGCCGAGGATTGCAGGGTGCTTCAGTGTGCCTCCTGCCTGTTCCAAACTCCTCCTACTCCTCATCCTGCCTTTGGGGGTACAAAAAATAGTAATTTGGGCCTAGTCTGGGTCTGTACGTGTGAGATACATACACCTTTTGATATCGTATTTTCTATTTCGCTATACAATCTACTCCTTTGGGGTAAAAACAATTAAATTGCGGTATAGTCTGTATCGGTACATGTGAGATACACCTTTCCAATTTTTGGGGAGCATCTCATACCGCCAAGGATTGCAGGGTACTTCAGTGTGCCTCCTGCCTGTTCCGAACTCCTCCTACTCCTCATCCTGCCTTTGGGGGTACACAAAATAGTAATTTGGGCCTAGTCTGGGTCTGTACGTGTGAGATACATACACCTTTTGATATTATATTTTCTATTCCGCTATTCAATCTACACCTTTGGGGTAAAAGCAATTAAATTGCGGGATAGTCTGTATCGGTACGTGTGAGATACACCTTTCCAATTTTTGGGGCGCATCTCATACCGCCGAGGATATCAGGGTGCTTCAGTGTGCCTCCTGCCTGTTCTGAACTCCTCCTACTCCTCATCCTGCCTTTGGGGATACAAAAAATAGTAATTTGGGCCTAGTCTGGGTCTGTACGTGTGAGATACATACACCTTTTGATATCATATTTTCTATTCCGCTATTCAATCTACACCTTTGGGGTAAAAACAATTAAATTGCGGGATAGTCTGTATCGGTAAGTGTGAGATACACCTTTCCAATTTTTGGGGCGCATCTCATACCGCCGAGGATATCAGGGTGCTTCAGTGTGCCTCCTGCCTGTTCCAAACTCCTCCTACTCCTCATCCTGCCTTTGGGGGTACAAAAAATAGTAATTTGGGCCTAGTCTGGGTCTGTACGTGTGAGATTTATACACCTTTTGATATCATATTTTCTATTCCGCTATTCAATCTACACCTTTGGGGTACAAACAATTAAATTGCGGGATAGTCTGTATCGGTACATGTCAGATACACCTTTCCAATTTTTTGGACGCATCTCATACCGCCGAGGATTGCAGGGTACTTCAGTGTGCCTCCTGCCTGTTCCGAACTCCTCCTTCTCCTCATCCTGCCTTTGGGGGTACAAAAAATAGTAATTTGGGCCTAGTCTGGGTCTGTATGTGTGAGATACATACACCTTTTGATGTCATATTTTCTATTCCGCTATTCAATCTACACCTTTGGGGTAAAAACAATTAAATTGCGGGATAGTCTGTATCGGTACGTGTGAGATACACCTTTCCAATTTTTGGGGCGTATCTCATACCGCCGAGGATTGCAGGGTACTTCAGTGTGCCTCCTGCCTGTTCCGAACTCCTCCTACTCCTCATCCTGCCTTTGGGGGTACAAAAAATAGTAATCTGGGCCTAGTCTGGGTCTGTACGTGTGAGATACATACACCTTTTGATATCATATTTTCTATTCCGCTATTCAATCTACACCTTTGGGGTAAAAACAATTAAATTGCGGGATAGTCTGTATCGGTACGTGTGAGATACACCTTTCCAATTTTTGGGGCGCATCTCATACCGCCGAGGATTGCAGGGTGCTTCACCGTGCCTCCTGCCTGTTCAGAACACCTCCTACTCCTCATCCTGCCTTTGGGGGTACAAAAAATAGTAATTTGGGCCTAGTCTGGGTCTGTACGTGTGAGATACATACACCTTTTGATATAATATTTTCTATTCCGCTATTCAATCTACACCTTTGGGGTAAAAACAATTAAATTGCGGGATAGTCTGTATCGGTACGTGTGAGATACACCTTTCCAATTTTTGGGGCGCATCTCATACCGCCGCGGATTGCAGGGTGCTTCAGTGTGCCTCCTGCCTGTTCCGAACTCCTCCTACTCCTCATCCTGCCTTTGGGGGTACAAAAAATCGTAATTTGGGCCTAGTCTGGGTCTGTACGTGTGAGATACATACACCTTTTGATGTCATATTTTCTATTCCGCTATTCAATCTACACCTTTGGGGTAAAAACAATTAAATTGCGAGATAGTCTGTATCGGTACGTGTGAGATACACCTTTCCAATTTTTGGGGCGCATCTCATATCACCGAGGATTGCAGGGTGCTTCAGTGTGCCTCCTGCCTGTTCCGAACTCCTCCTACTCCTCATCCTGCCTTTGGGGTTACAAAAAATAGTAATTTGGGCCTAGTCTGGGTCTGTACGTGTGAGATACATACACCTTTTGATATCATATTTTCTATTCCGCTATTCAATCTACACCTTTGGGGTAAATACAATTAAATTGCGGGATAGTCTGTATCGGTATGTGTGAGATACACCTTTCCAATTTTTGGGGCGCATCTCATACCGCCGAGGATTGCAGGGTGCTTCAGTGTGCCTCCTGCCTGTTCCGAACTCCTCCTACTCCTCATCCTGCCTTTGGGGGTACAAAAAATTAGTAATTTGGGCCTAGTCTGGGTCTGTACGTGTGAGATACATACACCTTTTGATGTCATATTTTCTATTCCGCTATTCAATCTACACCTTTGGGGTAAAAACAATTAAATTGCGGGATAGTCTGTATCGGTACGTGTGAGATACACCTTTCCAATTTTTGGGGCGCATCTCATACCGCCGAGGATTGCAGGGTGCTTCAGTGTGCCTCCTGCCTGTTCCGAACTCCTCCTACTCCTCATCCTGCCTTTGGGGTTACAAAAAATAGTAATTTGGGCCTAGTCTGGGTCTGTACGTGTGAGATACATACACCTTTTGATATCATATTTTCTATTCCGCTATTCAATCTACACCTTTGGGGTAAATACAATTAAATTGCGGGATAGTCTGTATCGGTACGTGTGAGATACACCTTTCCAATTTTTGGGGCGCATCTCATACCGCCGAGGATTGCAGGGTGCTTCAGTGTGCCTCCTGCCTGTTCCGAACTCCTCCTACTCCTCATCCTGCCTTTGGGGGTACAAAAAAATAGTAATTTGGGCCTAGTCTGGGTCTGTACGTGTGAGATACATACACCTTTTGATGTCATATTTTCTATTCCGCTATTCAATCTACACCTTTGGGGTAAAAACAATTAAATTGCGGGATAGTCTGTATCGGTACGTGTGAGATACACCTTTCCAATTTTTGGGGCGCATCTCATGCCGCCGAGGATTGCAGGGTGCTTCAGTGTGCCTCCTGCCTGTTCCAAACTCCTCCTACTCCTCATCCTGCCTTTGGGGGTACAAAAAATAGTAATTTGGGCCTAGTCTGGGTCTGTACGTGTGAGATACATACACCTTTTGATATCATTTTTTCTATTCCGCTATTCAATCTACTCCTTTGGGGTAAAAACAATTAAAATGCGGGATAGTCTGTATCGGTACATGTGAGATACACCTTTCCAAGTTTTGGGGAGCATCTCATACCGCCGAGGATTGCAGGGTACTTCAGTGTGCCTCCTGCCTGTTCCGAACTCCTCCTACTCCTCATCCTGCCTTTGAGGGTACAAAAAATAGTAATTTGGGCCTAGTCTGGGTCTGTATGTGTGAGATACATACACCTTTTGATATTGTATTTTCTATTTCGCTATTCAATCTAGACCTTTGGGGTAAATACAATTAAATTGCGGGATAGTCTGTATCGGTACGTGTGAAATACACCTTTCCAATTTTTGGGGCGCATCTCATACCGCCGAGGATTGCAGGGTGCTTCAGTTTGCCTCCTGTTCGGACCTCCTCCTACTCCTCATCCTGCCTTTGGAGGTACAAAAAATAGTAATCGGGGCCTAGTCTGGGTCTATACGTGTGACGTGTGTGTACGTGTGGGACTCAATTATCAAGAGGACAGAGAGGGCAATCTGTAAAAAAGATCTCGTGAACCGAACAGTATGTTGTTTACCAGGCGCCCGCGTTCGGCACATCGCAGATCTGGCAGACAAATTATTGTGCGGGGCTGGGGATGACCCAGCCGTCATGGTGCATGTGGGCACTAATGACAAAGTTAAAGGTAGGTGGAGGATCCTAAAGAACGATTTCAGGGACTTAGGTAATAGATTGAGGAAAAGGACCTCCAAGGTGGTTTTCTCTGAAATACTGCCTGTACCTCGAGCCACACAGGAGAGGCAGAAGGAGATTAGGGAACTTAACAAGTGGCTGAGGAACTGGTGTAGGAAGGAGGGGTTTGGGTTCCTGGAGAACTGGGCTGACTTCTCAGTCGGCTACCGGCTCTTTAGTAAGTATGGCCTGCACCTTAATGGGGAAGGTACAGCTCTTTTGGGGAGAAAGATGGCCACCAAGTTGGAGGGGCTTTTAAACTAGGAGACGGGGGGGAGGGCTCAGAAGTAGAGGCAGTTAGGAGGGAGCAAAGGACTGAAGACAGCTGTAGGGTCAGCAGCGACAGTAGGTCCACAATGTCAATTGGCAGGTCTGTGCGGGAGAACCGCAGACCAAACAGGAATAAACATAACCACCAATCACGTTTAACTTCCATAAAACTAAGAGGGGTATATGCTAATGCCAGTAGCCTAGCTAATAAAATGGATGAGTTGGAAATGTTAGTACATGAGGAGGACATAGACCTTGTGGGAATAGCGGAGACTTGTTTCGACCTCTCACATGACTGGCTGGCCAATATCCAAGGGTATTCGGTGTACTGGAAGGACAGGGTAGGAAAAAGAGGGGAAGGGGTATGTCTCTACGTCAAGAACAATGTAAAGGTGATTGAGAGGAGTGACATTACGGAAGGGATGAGTATGGAGTTAGAATCCGTATGGGTAGAACTCCATAGGGAAGGAGAAAAGGGAAAAGTAATTGTGGGGGTTTGCTATAGGCCACCTAAACAAGGGGAGGAGGTAGAGCTGGAATTTTTAGCACTTTTGGGTAAAGTGGCAAAGCTAGGATCAGTCATCATATTGGGGGACTTCAATTATCCCGACATTGTCTGGGGAGAGGGGACTACACACTCACATAAGGGCCGTCTATTCACGGAAACCTTATTGGATAATTACATGTCACAGTTGGTGGACTCTCCTACTAGAGAAAACGCAATCCTGGATCTATTGATCACTAATGACCCAGACCTAATCTCGGAGGTAGGAGTCCAGGACAACCTGGGCTCTAGCGATCACAGGATGATCACATTTAGCGTAAATAACAATATAGCAAGGCAAGTGGGGAACATAAGAACCCTTAACTTCAGAAGGGCAGACTTTCCAAAATTGTACTCATTGATGGAAAGGGTAAACTGGGACCAGACCCTGGGATCCCTGACCACAGAGGAAAAATGGGAATGCTTTAGGAACATATTAAGCAAAGGCATCTTGCAGTGCATTCCTATGGGAAATAAATTTAGAAGAGACAAAGCCAAACCTGGCTGGCTAAACCGTAGCGTTAAAAAACTTATTAGGGGAAAAAAATTGGCCTTCAGGAAATATAAATCAGAGGGCACAGTATCGGCTTTCGAGCAATACAAGGAGGCAAATAAGAAGTGTAAACACGAAATCAAGATGGCTAAAATAGACTTTGAGAGACAAATAGCGGAGGATAGTAAAAAAAAAACCAAAGAAATTCTTTAAGTATATCAACAGCAAAAAAACTGGGGCAGAGCATATTGCACACATAATTAACAATGATGGGAGGATGGTTACAGAGGACACTGAAAAAGCAAACGTGCTGAATGCTTTTTTCTCGTCAGTATTTACACAGGAAACGGAGGGGTACACTGACCATGACGGTATGGTTAGTAGTAATACACAGGACCTGCCACTATGGCTAACAGAGGGTGAAATCGGGGAAAGGCTGGACAAACTTAACACAAACAAATCACCAGGCCCGGATGGCGTACATCCGAGAGTACTCAAGGAACTCAGTAAGGTTATATCCAGACCACTGTTCCTGATCTTTGCGGACAGTACTAGGACAGGAGATGTACCAGGGGAGTGGAGGAAAGCAAACGTGATTCCGATATTCAAAAAGGGTCAGAGGCATATACCGGGAAATTATAGGCCGGTCAGTCTGACATCAGTAGTATGTAAACTTCTGGAGGGTATGATAAGGGACTATATCGTGGAATTTGCTAAGGACAACATCATTATCCGTAGTAACCAGCACGGGTTTACAAATGGGCGTCTTGTCAAACCAATCTCTTAACATTCTACGAGGAGGTGAGCTGTGAGCTAGATAGGGGCAGACCAGTGGATGTGGTGTACCTAGATTTCGCTAAGGCGTTTGATACAGTTCCCCACAAGCGCTTAATTTATAAAATAAGGTCTGCAGGTATCGACAGCAGGGTTTGCTCTTGGATACGGAACTGGCTAAAAGGGCGTATCCAAAGGGTGGTAATAAACAGCGCATACTCAGACTGGTCTGAGGTAGTAAGCGGGGTCCCCCAAGGCTCAGTCGTAGGACCAACCTTGTTCAATATATTCATAAACAGCATTGAGGACGGGATCAGTAGTTCGATATCAGTTTTTGCTGATGACACAAAATTGGGTAGGGCAATAACAGCACAGCATGAAGCAGATATCCTACAGAATGACCTGGACAAAATAACGGAGTGGGCAACGACTTGGCAAATGAGGTTTAATGTGGAGAAGTGTAAGGTTTTGCACTTGGGGACTAGAAACATTAAAGCACAATACACGTTAGGAGGGGAACCCTTGGGGGAATCAAAAATGGAGAAGGATCTGGGAGTCTTGATTGATGATAGACTAGGCAACAGCTTGCAATGTCAAACGGCGGCTACCAAGGCTAGCAGAATATTAGCATGCATAAAGAAAGGGATGTTTTCCAGAGATAAGACTATAATCCTTCCACTTTATAAAACTCTGGTCCGACCGCATCTGGAGTATTCTGTCCAGTTCTGGTCACCAGTCCTCAGAAGGGATGTGTTGGAGCTGGAGAGAGTACAGAGAAGGGCAACTAAACTAATTAGGGGACTGGAAGACCTTGATTATGAAGAGCGTCTCCAATCGCTTGATTTATTCTCCCTGGAGAAGAGACGCCTGAGGGGGGACATGATAGCAATTTTTAAATATCTCAATGGGGATCTCAGCTTAGAAAAAAAGCTGTTCAGTCAAAGGGATTGCATGAGGACTCGGGGGCACACAATGCGATTAGAGGAGAAGCGTTTTAACCTCAGGCAACGTGGGGGGTTCTTTACTGTTAGGGCTACAAGATTGTGGAATTCTCTACCACAAGCAGTGGTTTCTGCGGGTAGTATGGTGGCTTTCAAAAGACTATTAGACGTACATCTCAAGGATCAGAACATTCAGGGGTATGTGAGATGATTACAGCCACACACACCTACACAGGTTGAACTGGATGGACTATTGTCTTTATTCAACCTCACCTACTATGTAACTATGTAAGATACATACACTTTTTGATATCATATTTTCTATTCCGCTATTCAATCTACACCCTTGGGGTAAAAACAATTAAATTGCGGGATAGTCTGTATCGGTACGTGTGAGATACACCTTTCCAATTTTTGGGGCGCATCTCATACCGCCGAGGATTGCAGGGTGCTTCAGTTTGCCTCCTGTTTCGGACCTCCTCCTACTCCTCATCCTCATCCTGCCTTTAGGGTACAAAAAATTGTAATCGGGGCCTAGTCTGTGTTTGTACGTGTGAGATACACCGTTTTGTAAAAATTTTTCTATTCCGCTATTCAATATACACCCTGTTTGAGTGTAAAAAATTAAATTACGGCATAGTCTGTATCGGTACATGTGAGATACACCTTTTTAAATTTGTTTGGCGCATCTCCTTCCACCACCGAGGATTGCAGAGCGCTTCAGTTTGCCTCCTGTTCCGAACTCCTCCTACTCCTCTTCCTCATCCTGCCTTTAGGGAACAAAAAATTGTAATCGGGGCCTAGTCTGTGTTTGTACGTGTGAGATACACCTTTTTTTAAAATTTTTCCTATTCCGCTATTTAATATACACCCTTTTGGAGTGTAAAAAAATTTAATTACGGCATAGTCTGTATCGGTACATGTGAGATACACCTTTTCAAATTTGTTTGATGATCTCCTTCCACCGCCGAGGATTGCAGGGCGCTTCAGTTTGCCTCCTGTTCCGAACTCCTCCTACTCCTCTTCCTCATCCTCATCCTGCCTTTAGGGTACAAAAAATTGTAATCGGAGGCCTAGTCTGTGTTTGTACGTGTGAGATACACCGTTTTATAAAATTTTTCCTATTCCGCTATTCAATATACACCCTTTTGGAGTGTAAAAAATAAAATTACGGCATAGTCTGTATCGGTACGTGTGAGATACACCTTTTAAATTTGTTTGGCGCATCTCCTTCCACCACCAAGGATTGCAGGGTGCTTCAGTTTGCCTCCTGTTCCGAACTCCTCCTACTCCTCTTCCTCATCCTCATATACACCCGTGCGATAGTGTTGTTGTTTTGTTCCGCTATTCAATAAACACCTTTCTAGGGCAAGATCATAAATTACAGAAATATGAGGAGACCGTCAAATAGGGGCCGTGGCCTGGGTCGTGGTGCTGCTGGTAGAGCTCCTGTTGCAAGGAGAGGACGTGGTCGATCTGTGCCAGCTACATGCACAAGTGAAACACCTTCCTCAAGTGTGAGTAGGCGACAGAACCTGCAGCAGTATTTGGTAGGGCATCATGCGCCTCTAGAAGTGATGAGGCCAGAAGAAATACAGGCGATAGTAGATTGGGTTGCTGACAGTGCCTCCAGTTCCTTCACATTGTCTCCCACCCAGTCTACTGCAGAAAGGTCAGAGTTGGCACCTGCAGCCAATGTCCAACCGTCTTTCACCTCACCCCCTTGCAAATCAGGCAAGCAGTCTGAGCCCCAAGTCATGCAGCAGTCTCTTCTTCTTTTTGATGACTCTGTCAGCAGGGTTTCCCAGGGCCAACCACCTAGCCCTGCCCCAGAAGTGGAAGAGATTGAGTGCAGCGATGCCCAACCACTTATTTCTCAAGATGAGTACATGGAAGGACCATCGCAGCACGTCTCTGATGATGACGAAATGTAGGTGCCAACTGCTGCGGCACTCAGAATTGTGGAGACCGACAAGGAGGGCAGGGGTGAAGACTGGGTGGAAGATGATGTGGAGGACGATGAGGTCCTCGACCCCACATGGAATGAAGGTCATGCAGGTCACCTGAGTAGTTTGGAGGAAGAGGCGGTGGTCGCACAGAGCCACCAGCACAGCAGAAAAGGGAGCAGGGTGCAGAAGCGGAGCGGCCCTGCCCTAGACACTACGCCTGCTACTGCCCAATGCAGCAAGGGAACGAACGCACCAAAGGCAGCTCAAAGGAGTTCTCTAGCGTGGAAGTTCTTCAGAAAATGTGCTGATGACAGGACACAAGTGGTTTGCACCCTGTGCAATCAGAGCCTGAAGCGTGGCATAAACCTTCTCAACCTGAGCACAACCTGCATGATCAAGCATCTAAGTGCAAAGCACGAGCTGCAGTGGAGTAGACACCTTCAAAACCAAGAAAGGTCTCTGGCTCCTCCTGCTTCCTCTTCTGCTGCAGTCTCGGCCTCTCCGTCCACATCTGTAGTGATACCGGCACCTGCCACCCCGCAAACAGACGATCTGTCAGCAACACCACCACCTGGGTCACCAACAACCATCTCCACAATGTCCCGTGGAAGCGTTCAGCTTTCCATCTCCCAAACACTTGAGAGGAAGAGGAAGTACCCCCCTACCCACCCGCGATCCCTGGCCCTGAATGCCAGCATTTCAAAATTCTTTGCCTTTGAAATGTTGTCATTCCGTCTGGTGGAGACGCACAGTTTTAAAAGCCTTATGTCGGTGGCTGTCCCACAGTACGTCGTGCCCAGCCGCCACTACTTTTCCAGGCAAGCCATCCCTTCCCTGCACAACCAAGTGGGGGAAAAAATCAGGTGTGCACTGTGCAACGCCATCTGTGCCAAGGTCCACCTAACTACCGATACGTGGACCAGTAAGCACGGTCAGGGGCGTTATATCTCCCTAACGGCACACTGGGTAAACGCAGTGGCGGATGGGCCTGGGGCGGATAGCAATTTGGCGCACGTCCTTCCACCACCGAGGATTGCAGGGCGCTTCAGTTTGCCTCCTGTTCCTAACTCCTCCTACTCCCCTTCCTCATCCTCTACCGCCTCCTCATCCGATCAGCGTAACACCTTCACCACCAACTTCAGCACAGCCAGGGGTAAACGACAGCAGGCAGTTTTAAAACTTGCCTGTTTGGGGGAAAAACCACACACTGCGCAGGAGTTGTGGAGGAGCATGGAACAGCAGACAAATGAGTGGTTGCTGCCAGCGAGCCTCAAGCCCGGCCTGGTGGTGTGCGATAACGGGCAAAATCTCATAGCAGCTCTGGGCCTAGCCGGTTTGACGCACATCCCTTGCCTGGCGCATGTGCTGAATTTGGTGGTGCAGAGGTTCCTTAAAAATTACCCCGATAAGTCAGAGCTGCTGCAGAAAGTGCGGGCTGTCTGTGCGCACTTTCGGCGTTCTCACCCTGCTGCTGCTCGCCTGTCAGCGATGCAGCGTAACTTCGGCCTTCCCACTCACCACCTCATATGTGACGTGCCCACAAGGTGGAACTCCACCTTGCACATGCTGGAAAGACTGTGCGAGCAGCAGCAGGCCATAGTGGAGTTTCAGCTGCAGCACGCACGCGTGAGTCGCTCTGCGGAACAGCACCACTTCACCACCAATAACTGGGCCTCCATGCGAGACCTGTATGCCTTGTTGCGCTGTTTTGAGTACTCCACCAACATGGCCAGTGCCGATGACGCCGTTGTCAGCTTAACTATCCCACTTCTATGCCTCCTTCAAAAAACGATTTGGGGGGCGTGGCCGGGATGTAGACGGCGCCGGACGTGTGTTAGCAGAGCTCTCCACCATCCTGACCTTATCCGGCTCCATCCACGGCCCCTGTGCCTCGGATCGCGGCGGTTTTGCCCTCCTCCGCATCTGGCACAGGTGGGGCACGGATGCCTGGGAGAAAATCCCGGGTTTCAGCACCGAACCCGCGGCCTAAACGAGCGGTCCCGCCGCGAGGTGCGAAAGCGGCCGCCGCCATCTTACAGGTCCAGGCCTCATCTTCTTCCTCTGCAGCCACAGGCGCCCAGGCCTTCTTGAAGTTGGGAAAGATGTCTGCGGGGGCCGGGAACCCTCCTCTGGCACAGCCTATGGACTCAGGTACCGAGGGGTCACTGCTGGGGACCGCTGGACAGACTGGGGGGTCGCATGGAGGGGGGGATATTACTGCTCCCATACTGGCTGCTATAGACGCCTCAAAAACTGCCCTGATGCTCCGGATTGACCACCTGGCCTCTGAATGTACCCTAATCCGCCATGATCTGGATAAAATCAGGGGGCGCCTGACTGAGACTGAGGGCCGGGTGTCTGAGGTGGAGGATGTTACCGCTTCCCATTCGGCACAAATCATTGCCATGCAGGCCCAGGTGAATGCTTTGGCGGACAAGATGGAGGATGCTGAGAACCGACAGCGTCGCAACAATATCAGGGTGGTCGGCTTGCCAGAGAAGGCTGAGGGATCTAATTCTACATTGTTTGCTGAGAAGTTCTTTTGTGATCTACTCAAATTGCCTCCCCCGACATATGTGGTGGAAAGGGCCCATAGGGTTCCCACGGGACCTCGGCCACCCGGGGCCCCCCCGCGCCCGTTTCTGGTCCGCTTTTTGAACTTCCGTGACAGGGATCGTATCCTCTCTGAGGCCAGGAAACAGGAGGAATTGCAGTTTGAGAACAGCAAGATAATGTTATTTCCTGACTTCTCTGTGGAAACGCAGAAAAAACGCAGATCCTTTACTGAAGTGCGCAAACTCCTGAGAACCAAGGGCCTGAAATATGGCATGATGTACCCGAGCCGCTTGCGTGTGGATTACAAGGGATCTGTCCTTTTCTTCAATTTGGCGGGGGAGGCTGCTGACTGGTTGGAATCCATTTAATTTCCTCTGATGCACCTGCTCTCTTGGATGATATGGGGCTCTTGGGGCCCTGCTGCACTGTACTCCCTATTTGCAGCTCCTGTCTACGCACGGTCTGCCTCCTCAATTGCTGATGGGGGGACATCTATGGTTCCTGTATTGCTGATCCTGCCCTGAAGTTTCCTGGGTTGCCCTGGGCTGGATCCATGCTTCTATTCCTGGGGCTGTGGAGTGGTCTACAGATCATTGGAGCTCTGTGTGCTACACGTTGTTGAACTAACAATTTTTTCTTTTTTTGTTTTGACTCTATTTTTCCTCCCTTTAGGTTTTTTTCCTTTTTTGAGGAATGACTATCTAACGGCCCCCCCTTTTTTGGGGCTGCCTTTGGTGGACACGAGTAACGCCGGCTGCGGTTTTTATGTTGCAGCCATGCCTTTAAAATTTTTGCTGGGTTTTGGGATTAGGCTGGGTACCCTGTTGCACTTTTTTTTGTTCCAGGTTTGGGTATCACAGCAGGGATGTTTTTTTGTTCTTGGCTCCAGGCTCCATCCGGTGGTCACTGTTCTTTTTTACTTATGTGTCTGTATTGCTGAATGTCTGGATGGAGTTGGGGGATCGGGTTGGTCCTCGGGCTGTGCTTGGTCTTCCGGCTCCCTCCTGCTATGTGTCCCTCTGCTGTTCTATGGCTGAGCTACTTAAAATCATGTCATGGAATGTGCGGGGTCTCAATGACAAGGTGAAACGCACAGCCATTTTTAGGTATATTAAATCTGTTCAACCGCATGTTATCCTCCTCCAGGAGACGCATTTGGATGGGAGCAGGGTGCTTGCCTTGAAGAGGCCTTGGATTCAGAGGATCTTCAATGCCACATACTCCACGTATGCCCGTGGGGTGTCTATTTTGCTGGGTAGAAATGCACCCTGCTCGATTCAAAAGGTAATTACGGATCCTGGCGGACGGTATGTTATTGTTCTCCTGGAGATTTTTCACCGGCAGGTGGTACTGGTGAGTGTCTACTTACCTCCCCCGTTCCACTCTCAGATTCTGGTGGATCTCCTGGTGACCTTGGCCCCTTATATGCACCTTCCTCTAATTATGGCGGGGGATTTCAATGCTGTTCTGGACGGCGGGCTGGACTCCTCTAACCCGGGTAGACTGTCGTCTCCTGAACTGGTATCCTGGTCTTCCGCGGCTCAGCTTACGGAGCTGTGGCGCTGGAAAAACCCTGGGGTACGTGGCTACTCCTGTTGGTCTGGGGTGCACAGAACGGCGTCCAGGATAGATCTGGCTTTTGCTAATGGGCCTTGTCTTGCTTTGGTCCAGGATGCTACATATTTGGCGGGTGGCCTCTCTGATCACAACCCACTCCTGCTGACTCTGCGGGTGGGAGCGGGTGGAACTAGGGGTGCATGGCGCCTTTCGCCGGGTTGGCTGCAAACTGACAAGGTGATGCAGCAGGTAGAGCCCCAGATGCCTACATATTGGGTAGATAATGCCTCGTCCACGGCAGGGGTAGTCCTGTGGGATGCTTTCAAAGCGGTTATGCGGGGTCATTACATCTCTGCGATTAAGGCATCTCGTAGGGAGGCTAATGCTGACAGAGAAGCTGTTCTGCTGGAGGTCCGTAGGTTGGAAGATGAATACTCGGCCGCTCCGGGACCGGCGGCCTATGCGGCCCTGGAGGAGGCCAGGAGGCGTTTGGCTTTGTTGGATACTGATTTTGCGCATGCCAACCTTAAACATAGAGCGGAGTAACTTTTTGAGAAGGGAGACAAGAATGGTAAGCTTTTGGCCTTTTTGGTGGCAGATCAGAGGGCTTCGGTAAGTGTTCCGTGCATCAAGTCTAGTTCAGGGGAACTGGTTAGGGACCCGGGGGAGATCTCCCGGGTCTTTATGGATTACTACTCTGACACCTATTCCCCCCTGCCTGCATATCACCTGGAGGAGTTGGAGCGCCTTTTATCTGGCTTGCCGGTTCCGGTCTTGGAGGGTGAGGACAGTGCGTGGCTGGACAATGACATCACGTTGAAGGAAATAGAGAGAGCCATCTCATCCTTTCCCTCCAATAAATCGCCGGGCCCTGATGGGTTCCCGGTGGAATGGTATCGGCAGTACTCAGACTCCCTGGCTCCCAGGCTCCAGGCATTGTATGCTGCGTGTTTCGATCAGGGGGCCCTGCCGGGTTCCATGCTCGAGGCGTATGTTGTTCTCCTGCCCAAGCCGGGGAAGGATCACACCCTGTGTTCCTCCTACCGCCCCATTGCCTTACTCAATGTGGATCTCAAGATACTCACGAAGGTCTTGGCTACTAGGCTGGCGGTGGTCTTGCCTTCCCTGGTGGACATTGATCAGACCGGGTTTATGCCGGGCAAGTCCACGGACACCAACCTTCGACGTCTGTTTACTCATTTGCAGGTGTCCCATGCCTCGGTTGGCACTAGGGTGGTGGTGTCCTTGGACATTGCCAAGGCCTTCGACACGGTGGATTGGGGGTACATGGGGGTGGTGCTGAGGCGCATGGGGTTTGGTCCTAAATTTTGCAAGTGGATTTCCCTCTTGTACTCCTCCCCGCGTATGGCGTTGAAGATTGGATCCTCCCTGTCTCCCTTTTTTGCAGTGGGTAGGGGGACTAGGCACGGCTGCCCTCTTTCACCCTTTTTGTTCTCTCTGATGATTGAACCCTTGGCTATTGCATTGCGTGCATCTCCGGAGGTGGGGGCTCTGGAAGTGGGCTCCATTAAGGAGTGCCTGGCACTTTATGCGGATGATATGCTTTTATTTTTGAAGGATCCCAATGCTTCCCTGCGGGCGGTATTCAATATCCTGGACACTTTTGCAAAGTTTTCCGGCCTAAGGGTAAATTGGGATAAATCCACTATGCTCCCTATTGATCCTGGTGCCATTGCTGCAGCTGATGGGGCGCTGCCATTGAAATGGGTGACTGAGTTCACCTACCTGGGAGTCAGGGTGTCGGCGAGGGTGGCGGATTATCTTACTCTGAATCTTAACCCATTGCTGGAGGTCTTTAAACGCAGGGCGGAGGTGTGGCGCGACTTACCTTTGTCGGTTCTGGGGCGCATTAACTTGGTGAAAATGAAACTTCTCCCTGTCTTTCTGTATTTCCTTAGAAATTCCCCGGTGTGGGTCCCGCGTTCTTTCTTCCGCCGCGTTCATGGCCTGATAGGTTCCTTTATTTGGGGTACCTCTCCTCCTAGAATTGGTCTGCAGGTGTTGCAGGAGCCCTGGGGTCAGGGGGGATTGGCTTTACCTGATCTTTATAAATATTTCCTGGCTGGGCAGGGAGTGGTGGCGCGACGCTGGCTTGCGGGGGACGATGGGGACTCCGCCACGGTGCTGGAGGCGGCTGTTTTGGGCTCCTACGAGAGTCTTCGCCTTTTACTGCATCGAGGGTCCAGGGCTACATTTAAGCTGACAGGAACGATGCGTTCTACCATCAAAGCCTGGGAACAGATGCAGGTGCTGGTGGAGCCAGGAGCCACTGGTGTTTCCCCGGCCTCCCCATTGTGGTTGAACCCCAAGTTTCCTCATTTTGCCTCGATCCCTGATCCTACCATCTGGGCCGTTAAGGGGGTGAAGTTGCTGGGGGATATTGTCTCTGGTGGGGAGCTGTGCACCTTTGATGCCCTGAAGGCGCGTTATGATCTTCCAAATGGGTATTTTTTTCGCTATCTTCAACTTCGCCATGCGTCTGTGGCACAATTCGGTTCCTCTCGGGTTGTGATTAAAGCTTCAGCTCTTGAAACGGCGATACAAGCGGCGGATATGCGGAAGCCTCTCTCAGAATTGTACAGGGAATTGTTCGCTATCACTCCACCTGCTGTACGTAGGTGTCGGGAACGCTGGGTGGAGGAGGTGCCTGACCTGGATGGTGATGACTGGGATGATATGTGGAGTTCACCCTTCGCCTACCTGGTCTATGCGAGGGACCGTCTGATTTACTTTAAATTTCTGCATCGGATTTATTACACGCCGGCGAGGCTGGCACATATTTATCGGACGGCCTCGGCGGAGTGCTGGCGTTGTTCCCATTCACCGGCGGACTTCAGTCACATCTTCTGGGGGTGCCCGGTGGTCAAGGACTATTGGGCATCCGTCTTAGCCTGTATTGTGGAGGTGGTTAAGATTCCGGTCCCCAGCTCCGTGGAGGTTTGCCTCTTGGGGTTGGTGGATGGCTTGGCCCCTGCGAGGGCCGTTCGTACTCTGGTCAGCTTACTGCTTTTCTATGTTCGCAAGGCTCTGCTCTTACACTGGAAGAGTCCCTTGGCTCCCACGATCCTTTTCTGGAAAGGCTTGGTTAATAAAGTGACTCCGCTCTATAAGGCCGCGTATCTCAGTAGGGGATGCCCCCGCAAGTTTGATAAAGTATGGAAAACATGGATAGACTCTCCGGCCTCGACCTCCGTTGATCAGCTTTAGTGTTCTGTGTGCTACTGTTCGGGATTGTCTGGGGGGGGGGGATGGACATGCCGCTCGGTGATATTTTCATGTTCATTGTGTTCTTACTGCATGTATAGAAGTCTCTCTATTTTTTGACTAAGCCATGGGGTTGCTGCTTGTGGGCTCTGTGCTGGACTAATCTATATGTTCTATGACCTTACTACTGGATAATTGGAGCAGACTTGAGGGGTATCTTTATTACTGATGGAAGCTTTGTTTTCTCTATCGCTCATTGACAGACGTAGTCTTCTTGATTCTCAAGAGCTGGGTTATGTTGTCTCCGCAGGAGTAGGACTAGGCAGAAAGACAAAACGTTCTGGCTCCACCTTAGGGGCAGTCCCTGAGGGTATATCCTCCCTCTCTCTGCTACAGGGAATCAGTTTTTTTCTGTCTAGTCAGGAGTAAGGACCTAAGTTCCTTGCTGGGATCTTTTGGTCCTGGCAAGACTTTTTTCTTTAGAAAAAGACATTTTTTAGGTAGTTTTTCTCCAGTGTTTTTCCTGTGAGATCTTCAAGCAAAAATGCCGGACTGGGCGACACTTGTGGTCACCCCAGCCGGCCTACGAGCGCGCGCAGACCATGGCATTGCGCTTGGTCGGCCGCGACACATTCAAGTAAGTATGCGGGGCCGGGCGACGGGCTGGATGTTGAGATCCAGTGGTCACCCCGGTTTCTGCCTACGAGCGCGTGCAGACCAGAGCTCCGCGCTGGGTCGGCCGTGACGGAGTCCCAGTGGAGGGACTGACCTTGCGAGTTAAAAGTCTTGCTTGGACGCCAGGAACCAGAGAGTCGAGGCGTCCGGAGTGGTCCACAACCCCCCACCCCGGTGGAGAGGGTATTGTGAAGAGAGGGTGCCTGTCGGTTCGGTATGGTGAGTAAACGTTCCCTTTTTTTTTTCTTTCCTCGTTATGAGGCAGTATGAATTATGGGCCCCTCCATATATGGTCAGTATATATCTGATACTTATAAGTCCCCCTTGTAATACAGCATGTGTTTGTGGGAAGTGGACTTGGTTTGAGAGCTAAACACTCTACCCAGCAGACTGTAACATTACAGCAGACATAGGAGGTATAATCCTACCTTATTTGTAGTGTATCTCCTGTAGATCCATATATCGCCTCTTAGCAGAGATGCAGGTGGATGTGCTGGGAAAACGATTTCGGCGGTCCGCCGCCATTTTGCCGTAGACCAAGTGCATGTATGTCCTCAGGTCACGCCGGCCGCCATGTTTTTGGAGTCTTATGTCTCTTCTATGGGGGCGGCCATGTTTCGTGAGCCCAGCTACCTCGTGGAGAGCTGGGAACGCCGGAAGGCGTACACAGGGGGCGGAGCCACGTCCTTCTACCCGGGAAAAAGCAACAGCTCCTTCCAGTCTGTGTAAGACAGACGCTGACTGCAGTTGGTTGGAAACTTCACTGCATCGGTTGGTGAGCCTTGGGGGTCCCTCTCTCTCTCTGTGGGATCGAGAAGCAGGTACTCTGAGGGGCGCTTTTGCGCTAGGGGGAGACACACAAAAAAAAAAAAAGAAAAAGTTTTTTTGTTTTTGCTGGCAAAGGTGTCCTGAATTAACATGGACCCTGCCACTCATGTATCTCCTCCGGATCCCCTCGAGGGGTCTGCAGGATCCTCCAGCACCCCACTGACAATTGAATCATTGTCAGCTATTATGGAAACTTTTGTGTCCCGGGTGGAAGTGGCTTGTCAGGGACAGGGCGCAAGAAAGCGACCCCCGCCTAACCCCTTATTATCTGAAACCTCGGATTCAGACTCTGAGCCTATTTCTGCAGTTGCAGGTACTTCATCTGGGATTGGTGTCTCGGGTCCTGTCTCTTCAGACAGCGAGGAGGATGTTTCGGCATCAGCCATAGCCCGAGAGGAAGCGTTGGTAAACGCACTCATTGTATCTGTTCAAGAAACCTTAAGGTTACAGGGTATTCCATCGGAAATAGCTGAAACTGAAATCCCTTTTGGGACTAAAAAACGCATCAAAGTGGCGAAGGTTTTTCCATTGCCCAAATGTTTTGGCAATCCAATCGAAGAAGAATGGCGTCTGCCAAAACGCACTTTTACTATTTCTAAACGCATTAACAGGCGTTATCCGTTTGAGGAAACCCTCATTAGGAAATGGACAGAACCACCTGTGGTGGATTCACCAATTGCTAGATTGAATAAAGCCACGGTTATTCCTCTAGAAGACGCTCCGTCTTTTAAAGATCCAGTGGATCGCAAGATAGAAGCTATGTCTCGCACCATGTTTTCCTTGATTGGATCAGCTTTCAGACCTATAATAGCTATTGGTCTGGTTTCGCAGGCTGTAACTGAATGGACCAAGTGGTTACGCCGGGACTTAGAAGAGGTCCCTCAGGCGGTATCAGATTTGTTGGAACAGATGATACAGGGGTTACAGTTTGTGTGTGATGCGGCGTTAGACGCCACTCCATTATTGGAGCGAGCATCAGTCTCAGCAGTGGTTCTCAGGCGTACACTGTGGCTAAAAGGTTGGTTAGCCGACCAAGGTTCCAAAAAAGCATTGGCTAATATCCCCTTTTTAGGAGAGCGTCTATTTGGAGCCAACTTAGATGAGATCATTAAGGATCTCACGGGTGGAAAGAGCACCTTTTTACCGCAAAATTTTAAAGGTAAAGGAACTCGTCAAAGACGAGGGCCTTCTTTTTCTGCTCACAAGAGGTTTTTTCGTCCCGCGGGTGAAAAAATTAAGTCCTCCAAAGCTCCTGCAGGAGGCGTCAGGGGTCGTTGGTCGGGCAAGCAAAAGCCCGCCCCCTCCAGACCTGAAGATAAACCGTCCAAAGCCTGAAGGTGCGCCCCCACCCATAACTGGGGTGGGGGGACGTCTTCGCCGGTTCCCGGATCCATGGCTTTCCAGAATCCCGGACAAATGGGTTTGCGAAGTCATAAGGTCAGGGTACAAGATCGATTTTCGATCTCTCCCACCGGCGCGATTCTTCCCTTCCAATATCCGACTATCCCCGGATCGTTTAGAAGATCTGCGGAGAGCAGTCACAGATTTACTACAAGGAGTGGTAGTCCACGTTCCTTGGACAGAACGGTTTCAAGGGTTTTATTCAAACCTATTTACAATACCCAGGAAAGAGGGCAAAGTGCGTCCAATTCTGGACTTAAGGGCACTCAATTCTTTTGTCAACATAAGAAGATTCAGAATGGAGTCCATTCGCACAGTAGCAGCCTTCCTGCATCCAGGGGATGTCCTAGCGTCCATAGACATCAAGGACGCATATCTTCACATTCCCATTTTCGCAGGACATCAGCGGTTTCTACGCTTTTCCGTAGAAGAAAACCACTATCAGTTTGTGGCGTTACCTTTCGGTCTCGCCACGGCTCCGCGGGTCTTCACAAAGGTGTTGGCCCCAATGTTGGCACTTCTGCGCCAAAGAGGCATATCGATCCTTGGTTACCTAGACGATCTTCTGCTTCATGCAGAGTCTCCTCAGACCTTGCTACAAAACATAGAAATTACTATGATTTCTTTACAGGAATTCGGGTGGCTGGTGAACCAGCAAAAGTCATTTCTGGTTCCCACCCAGAGGATCGAATATCTGGGTCTAATTCTAGACACAGTCAGGACAAGAGTTTTTCTTCCGGTAGGGAAACTCCGAAAGATTCAATCAGCAGTCCAGTTGTTACTGTCCAACAGCTGGTCTTCCCTTCGGACTTGCATGAGGGTTCTGGGGTTGATGGTGGCTTCGTTCGATGCAGTCCCATTTGCCCAGTCCCATACCCGAATTCTTCAGCAAGAGATTTTTCTCAGATGGAATCGGAATCCGGAATCCCTGGACAATCAGATCCGATTGAGCAAACAGACCAGAGAGTCCTTGGTCTGGTGGCTTCGGTCTCCGATGCTCAGCCAGGGAAAGTCATTTCTGTCAATATATTGGACGATAGTGACCACGGATGCCAGTCTATCCGGATGGGGAGGAATTCTCGGTCAGTTATCTGTCCAGGGACTTTGGTCCCCGGAAGAATCCAGGTTACCGATAAATGTATTGGAACTGAGAGCGATCAGACTTTGTCTGATTCACTGGACCGAGCAGCTCCAGGGCAGCCCGGTTCGGATCCAGTCGGACAATGCCACGGCCGTGGCTTATGTCAATCACCAGGGGGGCACCAAGAGTGTCCGAGCGGCCAGAGAAGTGGCTTGCATTCTTCGCTGGGCGGAACGATTTGTTCCAGCAATCTCTGCGGTGTTCATTCCGGGGGTGGAGAATTGGCAGGCAGATTATCTCAGCCGTCAGACTCTGGATCAGGGGGAATGGTCCCTCCATCCAGACGTTTTCCACCAGTTGTGCCTACGGTGGGGCACCCCGGATGTGGATCTGTTGGCATCACGATTCAACAGGAAAGTTCAGAGATTCGTGGCTCGCTCCCGCGATCCTCTAGCAGAAACCGCAGACGCACTGATCGCCCCGTGGGGGCAATACCAGCTAATGTATGCCTTCCCTCCTCTCGCGTTACTGCCAAGACTTCTTCGCAGGATAGAGGAGGAAGGAATTCCAGTAATTCTGGTAGCTCCGGACTGGCCTCGTCGAGCTTGGTACGCCGACGTGGTCAGACTGGTGGCGGACGTCCCATGGAGACTTCCTCTCAGGGAGGACCTACTGTCTCAGGGACCGATCTTCCATCCTGCTTTACGATCGCTGGCTTTAACGGCCTGGCTATTGAGACCCAGGTGCTGAAGGACAAGGGATTGTCAGCTTCAGTTATTCCTACTCTAGTTGAAGCAAGGAAAGCGACTTCCAGAAAGATTTATCCTCGCACATGGAAGTCCTACATTGCATGGTGTGAACCTTTGGGGTTCCGTCCTCGGTCTTATTCGATTAGTCGAATATTAGCTTTTCTGCAACAAGGGGTTGAGCAGAAACTGGCCTTGAGTACTATCAAGGGTCAGGTCTCAGCATTAGCTATCTTCTTTCAGAAGCCTTTGGCTACTCATTCCTTGGTGCGGAATTTCATCCAGGGGGTGCGACTTCTGGCTCCGCCAGTGCACGCGCCGTTACCCCCCTGGGATCTTAATTTAGTGTTGTCGGTTCTTCAGAAACCTCCCTTTGAAGATATTAGGGAGATTCCTCTACCTACGTTGTCCCAGAAGGTGGCCTTCTTGGTGGCTATTACTTCTGCACGCAGGGTGTCAGAACTGGCCGCATTATCTTGTCGTTCACCATATCTGGTGGTTCATAGAGATAAGGTGGTTCTTCGTCCGAATCCATCCTTCCTACCAAAAGTGGTTTCAGAATTTCATCTGAATGAAGAAATTGTGTTACCTTCCCTGTGTCCTAAGCCCAGTCATCCTCGGGAGTTTGCTTTACACTCCTTGGATGTGGTCCGGGCGATCAGGGTATACTTGAAAACGACAGACTCGTTTCGCAAGACGGATTCACTTTTTGTGATCCCAGATGGACCCAAAAAGGGGTTGCCTGCATCTGCCGCGACCATTTCCAGATGGATCAGACAGACGGTAGTACAGGCTTATTCTATTAAGGGTCGGGAGCCCCCGTTCCCTGTTAAGGCGCACTCCACTCGGGCACTTAGTGCGTCATGGGCCTTTCGCCATCAGGCGTCAGTGGTCCAGGTGTGCAAGGCGGCTACCTGGTCGTCGGTGCATACCTTTACCAAACATTATAAAGTTGATGTAATGGCATCGTCTGATGCCTCGTTTGGCCGCAAGGTTTTGCAGGCCGCCATTTGAGGAGACCAGTGGTCTACCTCGAGGGTTTTTTCCGTTGGAATTTTATTTGAGTCTCATTCTTTGTTTATAATGAGCCTTTAAAACTTCTAGTTTGGCACCGGTTGGGCCTTCTAGATTGGATTTGATTTTGTCAATCCCACCCCTCATTTGTGGCACTGGTTCTGGATGTCCCAGCTCTTGAGAATCAAGAAGACTACGTCTGTCAATGAGCGATAGAGAAAAATGGATTTTTGTAAGATCTTACCGTAAAATCCTTTTCTCTTAAGCTCATTGACAGACGTAGTACCCGCCCCTCTATCATTGAGTTGGGTTGGGTTAAATTCTCTGTTACTGCTTTAGAACAGAACTGATTCCCTGTAGCAGAGAGAGGTAGGATATACCCTCAGGGACTGCCCCTAAGGTGGAGCCAGAACGTTTTGTCTTTCTGCCTAGTCCTACTCCTGCGGAGACAACATAACCCAGCTCTTGAGAATCAAGAAGACTACGTCTGTCAATGAGCTTAAGAGAAAAGGATTTTACGGTAAGATCTTACAAAAATCCATTTTTTGCACTGGACGTGCTGGATGGAGCCTGGAGTGGGGGGGGGGGTGGGGGGTGGTATGGGAGGGGTTTGACCTGTTGTCACTGTTTATGCTTGTTGCCCTGCGTGGCATTGTCTTGTCTGTTTTCTTGTGCAAAAATTCAATAAAAACTAATTTTCAAAAAAAAAAAAAACGATTTGGGCGTTGATGGAAGAGGATGTGGCACAGGATGAGGAGGAGGAGGAGGATGAAGAGGTAACATTTCCAAGGCTTTCAGGGCAGTCATTCGCAAGGGGCTCCGAGGGTGGGTTCCTGCACACACAAATGCCAGGGACACAATTGTCCAGCAGGGGCACAGTTCTGGAGGATGAGGAGGATGAGGAGGAGGAGATGGAGGAGAGATGGAACCATGTTCACAGCAGGGTGGCACCCAGGCCAGCTCATGGCCATCACTGGTGCGTGGCTGGGGGGATACAGAGGACACAGACGATACACCTCCCACAGAGGACAGCCTTTTGTTGCCTCTGGGCAGCCTGGCACACATGAGCGATTACATGCTGCAGTGTCTCCACAACGACCGCCGAGTTGCCCACATTTTAACTTGTGCTGATTACTGGGTGGCCACGCTGCTGGATCCCCGTTACAAGGACAACGTACCATCCATAATTCACTCACTGGAGCGCGATCGCAAGATGCGCGAGTACAAGCGAACGCTGGTAGACGCGATGCTGCTGGCATTCCCACCTGACAGCGGGGCCACAGTGGAAGCACAAGGCCAAGGCAGAGGAGGAGGAGGAAGAGGTCGCGAACGCAACCAGGGCACCGCCAGCACCTCAGAAGGCAGGGTTAGCATGGCCGAAATGTGGAAAAGCTTTGTCAGCACGCCACAACAAACAGCAGCACCAGCAGCTCATATGGAACGTCTTAGCAGGAGGCAGCATTTCACCAACATGGTGGAGCAGTATGTGTGCACACGCCTACATGTAGTGAATGACGGGTCTGCCCCCTTCAACTTCTGGGTCTCCAAATTGGGCACATGGCCTGAGCTTGCCCTTTACGCCTTGGAGGTGCTGGCGTGCCCTGCAGCCAGTGTATTATCTGAACGTGTATTTAGCACGGCTGGGGGCGTTATCACAGACAAGCGCAGCCGCCTATCCAGAGACAATGTGGACAAGCTCACGTTCATTAAAATGAACCAGGCATGGATCCCACAGGACTTTTCCTTACCTTGTGCAGAATAGAGATGGATACCGACCTTACCCAGCCATTGTTCTATTTTTGCTCTTTCTCACTCTTTTGGGGTGTACCCTCATTTAAAATGACTGAAAAAAAGCAGTGTTGGCTACCTCGTCCTCCTCCACCGCCGCTTCCAACTACACCGCCCATAGGTGTGTGCAGCCTATTGCATTAGGGTGTGCACCCCAAAGTTTAAATACACATGCATGTGTTTGCCTACATGTATATGGCCCCGGTACATTACACTCCCTGCTGGAAAAGTGAAATAGAAGTGTGCGGCACTTCTCTTATGGCAGAGCAGGTCCGAGGGAGATCTTTCCCATCTCCTCACTGGCAAACAGAGCGATAATGCTAATGTGCCCTAGGTGATTAGGGTGTGCCCAGGCACACCCTGTGCGCACGCCTATGACACCGCCACATCCACCACCACCTCAACCTCCCTCCTACTCCATATGGGCCTCGTCCTTCACAGATGAAGAACATTGTTTTATTTTTCTTTTTTTTTTTTTTTTTTTTAAGTTATTTCCCTATCCACATTTGTATGCAGAGCACTTGCCATGCTCTTAACTACGTTTTTCTGCCATTTGCAGCACTTTAGCCCTTTCCATTGGTGTTTTAGAGCCATTTTAGTGCCTTAAAGTTCGGGTCCCCATTGACTTCAATGGGGTTCGGTGTCCGGGTAAAGTTCGGAAAAAGTCCGGGACACGGACCCGGACTTTTTTTCAAGTTCGGCCGAACCCGCCGAACACGGACATCCAGGTGTCCGCTCAACTCTACTCTTAACATGTGATAAAATGCTTGTCACTCTGGGTTCATTCACCATGAGGAAAGATTAGGGAACAGATGTTTGCTGATTTCCTTTCCCTCCGCTCTATCTGCTGACACCATCCATGACCATCCTGTGCCTACAGGCGGGACATTGGGGAAGTAAGAGAGGGGCACTTTCCAGTGTTTGTGGGAGTCATCAAGCAGCTTTACAGTCACCCACATTGGGCACATTACGGGGGGCAAAGGATACCTGTTAAAAATAGGTACCCGCTCCCACTTCCGTGTAAGGGAACTGTGGCGACCTGCGTCATTTGCGTCCCCTCCTCTTTCCCAATGCTGCCTTCTGGGAGACACACACATCCCAGAAGACAGGGAGACCATTCAGAAAGCGCAGTGTGTCTCAGATATGCGCAGTAGGAAACAGTCTGTTAAACCGCAAGGCTTCACTTCCGGTCTCCCTTAGTAAGGATGCCTATGCTTGCACCTGGATGGACAGGTCGGCTTCGGGCTCCCTGGACAGGTAAGTGTCCTTATATTAAAAGTCAGCAGCTACAGTATTTGTAGCTACTAACTTTTATTATTTTTATTATTTTTTTTTTTAATACAAGCTGGAAATCCGCTCTAAATAACAGTGGGTAAATTGACACTAGTGAATGTTTGGTGAAAGTTACATTTACTGCTTTACAAATATGCCCCTGAGTCATTAATGAAAGACCAAAACTATTCTATTAGATTATTATTACATTTTAATTTATGATTCATAAAATAAAAAATTATCAGAAATACCAGAGACATTTTCAGAGTTAATCAATGAAAAATAGGGGCATTTGCTGTTCTGAAATTAAAATTGCTATATTCTCCGCTTTAATATTTTTTTTATTGAAGTATTTCACAAGAAAGAGAATACAAAAGTTATGACAATTAATCTGTATCTTCCACAATACAAAATCTAACTGAATGGGTAATAAGTCCATGTAAACCTAAAAGAACATAAAAGTCTGTGAAAACTATTTCCTCCAAGTAAGAGTCTTTACTGTCAGTATAGATTTTACTGTCAGTGTGGAGTAACCCCAGAACTTGTTCAAAACTCTAAATAATGCATTTACAAGGCACATCTCAGGCTCAATGTACATTACAATGACCGAGCTACTACAAATTGTATTTCCAAACTTAGGGTCAGCTCGTAAACCTTAATGATTTAGGGATGCGCCTGTTAATAACTGTATACAGTTGTGGAAGGGGACCTATACCTCCAAGAAAAGAAAGCTGCATCCCTTGTCACCCAATCTTTACTCTAAGGAAGCAGCAACTTTGGTAGATTTATAGGGAACAGGCAAAAAGACCTAAGAAATGTAGTACTGTCCCCTTAGGGCTTGCTGTATGTTGACTTCTTGGGTCTCCATCTGATTACCTACAGACAGTCACTAGGGGATTTTTCACACATCCATCCTTACTTCCGTTTGTTCATTTCTCAATAGTCCAGGGTATTTGGTTTTGTATTTATTGTGGAACCTGGATGGGAGAAGGGAATAGTGGAATACTCCAACTAAACTATTCACAGTAGATAAGGAAAACTCACTTGGCCTCACCAGGTTATTTGTGGAAGCAGACATTCTGCTTTTACCATACTGCCACTTATATGGAAGAATTAGGTCCTCTTGCTCTCTTTATCAACAGACTTGATGCAACTACTTGTAGCACCCTACAGGTAGCTGCTAGGTAAATGTATAGTGGGCCTTGTCTGCCTAACAACAGGGCTGTGATCTGTTTAGATAGGGTGCCAGGGCTTCCAGATGTGCCTGCTGAGGGGGGAAGTATCCCCACTGGCTCCTGTGAGAGGCTTCTCATAGGGCAGTGTGGGAAGCCCAATCAGGGGACACATCCCAGCTTGTAACTACCCCAAAAGGCAGATTATGCTGCAAAGGATTCTGGGAGTGGGTATAAGTTTGGGGGGAGGTGCGTGGCTAGGTGTCTTTGGCGGGAGCAGAGTCCCAAGAAGGAGAGTGCGGCTGTCTCTCCTCCTGTCTGAGGAAGGCGGATGTCTCGGGTGTCACCTGAGTGTCCAGAGAGTGCTGAGTTGAGCTGAGGGGATCCGGTGTGCGGGGAGCCTGCGAAGAGAGAAAGGGTTCCAGTCCCAGGAAAGCCTACACAGGTCGTGAGTACTGAGGATTGCCCCTGGGGGTCTGCCTGAAGTTAGAGGGGGCCACTCTGGAAGAGGTTCTGGGATCCAGTGTCAGCTAGCTGTAAGGGGGTACCTAGGTTGAGGACCCTGAAGCTACAGAGGGGGTACATAGTCAGTGGACCCTGAAGAGTTTGAGGTCAAAGGGGGCACCTGCAGTTTGTGCCCTGAATTGTACAGAGCATGCCAGTTACAGTGACAGTTATACAGAGTTCTACTACATACTATATCAAGCTGTGCCAGGCGGGGGGAAAAAGTTCAGTGACTTCCACAGCGCAACAGTGTCTGGAGGTCTACGGTTCTCAGTCTTGGATCTTCTGGACTATAAGTCGCTGATTTAGCACTTCTTCTGTTTTACAGAATATTATTAGTGTCAGTGAGCATTGGCTGGCGCTGGCTGGCATCAAGGAAGCACCAACGGGCATTTCAGAAGTAGAAGTCCGAATTATAATTAGTTTAAGCCTCAAGGAGCATCCCACTCATTCCCTTCTCCCGTCCTGTTAATTCCAATTAAACTACAAGCAAAGATGCCGGAGTTGTCGCTGCTTCAGTTATCACACCCAGGGTCACAGCTCACATGGGCTGGAGAGATTACCGATACTAATGGCAGACCCAAATCAGGCCACAGGCCTGGAAACTTAGCTACATACTTTATCTTCAGGACACTCTAGCATGCTCTTGAGTGACACCCGTCCACTGCCTCAGATGACCCTCACATGACAGGCCCCATGACACAGATCTGTACTCACTGTAGGCAGAATCAGATCCTCTCCAGTGTCTCCCTTCCAGTCAGCTCTGCAGGACCTCTGGGTTCAGCTCTTATCTGACTTTCAGGCCCTCAGGTTGACCACCCAAGGCCGTATGGTAGCTTTTACAGAGGAGGGTCAGCCTCCCCTCCCTCAGGGACCCCGCTCTCCAGTGAAAGACACATGTACCAATGCACTTTCCTCTGCCAATCACCAGGGATGTAACAATGCTTGTGCCTCCACTTGTCAGGTGTACTCCCACTGTCCAATATGCCTCCCTATTGGACCAGTGTAAAACATTTCTGACAATCTGAGCTGCACTATGAGCAGACCCTACCAATGGATCCTGCTCTCTGGTAGGCAGAGAGCAATAAAATTTGCCTGGCAATCTCTCTGGTAAACAGATACCCAAAAACTATACTCTCTCTTCTAGCACCTACCTAGGAGGGTGCTACACCCCCTCCCCCTTTACCACCAAACTGAGCCATGTCCTCACTGGCTCTGGGTATCCGCCCCTGCAAAAAAACCTGTACAAAAATATACAAGTGGTATCCCACAAACTAGGAAAAGGGAAGTAAAATATGTACAGGGCCAAGGGGCATACTCCCATACAGTCAGGTCCATACGTAAATATTGGGACATCGACATAATTCTAATCTTATTGGCTCTATACACCACCACAATGGATTTGAAATGAAACAAACAAGATGTGCTTTAACTGCAGACTTTCAGTTTTAATTTGAGGGTATTTACATACAAATCAGGTGAACAGTGTAGGAATTACAACAGTTTGTATATGTGCCTCCCACTTTTTAACTTGTTCCCTTCCGTGCTACAGCCTATATACGGCTGCAGTGCGGACTCGAATTTTCGGGAGGCCGTTTTTAAACGGCCTCCCAGTGACACGCCCCCCGCGCGCTCCCGCGAGAGCGCAGCGGGGAGAATCTGTGTCGGCCGTGTCCCTTGGACACAGCCGATCACAGATCGTGGTGAATGGCCAATCACAGCGGCCATTCACCACGTGATCGGACCATCCAATGAGAGATGATCTCATATGTAAACATATGAGATCATCTCTCATCGCCGGCGCTCCTTCCTCACACGGAGACTGCAGTGTGAGGAAGGAGGGGGAGCCGTCAGCCACCGGGGACACAGAGACATGTAATCAGGGCACTGATCACCATTGCCCTGATTACTAAAAGGTAAAAAAACCACACACAGTGTCCCCCATCAATGCCCACAATCAGTGCCCATAGTGCTGCCAGTCAGTGCCCATCAGTGCCTGCTCATCTTGGCACTGATAAGCACTGACTGGCAGCACTATGGGCACTGAGTGTGGGCACTGATGGTGCTGCCCATCAGTGCTCATCAGTGCCGCCCATCAGTGCTCATCAGTGCCACCCGTCAGTGTCCATCAGTGCCATCCGCCAGTGCCCATCAGTGCCGCCTCTCAGTGCCCATCAGTGCCGCCCGTCAGTGCCGCCTCTCAGTGCCCAGCAGTGCCACCTCTCAGTGCCACCTCTCAGTGCCCAGCAGTGCCGCCTATCAGTGCTCATCAGTGCCGCCTATCAGTGCCGCCTATCAGTGCCACCTATCAATGCCGCCTATCAGTGCTCATCATTGCGGCATATTAGTACCTCCTCATCAGTGCCCATAAGTGCCACCTCATCAGTGCCCATCAGTGCAGCCTATCAGTGCCCATCAGTGCCGCCTCATCAGCGCACATCAGTGAAGGAGAAAAATTTATTTTCAAAATTTACTCGCAGAAAATAAGAAAAACTTTTTTTTTTTTCAAAATTTTCTGTCTTTATTCTTTTTTTTTGTAAAAAATAAAAAACCCAGAGATGATTAAATACCACCAAAAGAAAGCTCTATTTGTGTGAAAAAAAAATGATAAAAATTTCAAATGGGTACAGTGTAGCATGACCGCGCAATTGTCAGTCAAAGTGTGACAGCACTGAAAGCTGAAAATTGGCCTGGATGGGAAGGGTGTTTAAGTGCACAGTAGGCAAGTGGTTAAGGGACCAAAAATAATGGGACAGATTAACAATCATAAATCAAACTTTCACTTTTTAATACTTGGTTGCAAATCCTTTGCAGTCAATTACAGCCTGAAGTCTGGAATGCATAGACATCACCAGATGCTGGGTTTCATCCCTGGAGATACTCTGCCAGGCCTTTACTGCAACTGTCTTCAGTTCCTGCTTGTTCTTGGGGCATTTTCCCTTCAGTTTTCTCTTCAGCAAGAGAAATGCATGCTCAATCAGATTCAGGTCAGATGATTGACTTAGCCATTGCATAACATTCCACTTCTTTCCCTTAAAAAACTCTTTGGTTGCTTTCGCAGTATGCTTCGGGTCATTGTCCATCTGCACTGTGAAGCACCGTCCAATGAGTTCTGAAGCATTTGGCTGAATATGAGCAGATGATATTGCCCGAAACACTTCAGAATTCATCCTGCTACTTTTGTCAGCAGTCACATCAACAATAAATAAAAGAGAACCAGTTCCATTGGCAGCCATACATGCCCACGCCATGACACTACCACCACCATGCTTCACTGATGAGGTGGTATGCTTTGGATCATGAGCAAGTCCTTTCCTTCTCCATACTCTTCTCTTGCCATCACTCTGGTACAAGTTGATCTTGGTCTCATCTGTCCATAGGATGTTGTTCCAGAACGGTGAAGGCTTTTTTTGGCAAACTCTAATCTGGCCTTCCTGTTTTTGAGGCTCACCAATGGTTTACATCTTGTGGGGAACCCTCTGTATTCACTCTGGTGAAGTCTTCTATTGATTGTTGACTTTGACACACATACACCTACCTCCTGGAGAGTGTTCTTGATCTGGCCAACTGTTGTGAAGGGTATTTTCTTCAAAAGGGAAAGAATTCTTCGGTCATCCACCACAGTTGTTTTCCGTGGTCTTCCGGGTCTTTTGGTGTTGCTGAGCTCACTGATGCGTTCTTTCTTTTTAAGGATGTTCCAAACAGTTGATTTGGCCACACCTAATGTTTTTTCTATCTCTCTGATGGGTTTGTTTTGTTTTTTTTATTGCCTAATGATGGCTTGCTTCACTGATAGTGACAGCTCTTTGGATCTCATATTGAGAGTTGACAGCAAAAGATTCCAAATGCAAATAGCACACTTCAAATTAACTCTGGACCTTTTATCTGCTCTTTGTAAATGGGATAATAAGGGAATAACACACACCTGGCCATAGAACTTTTGGTCCCTTTAAAAAGTGGGAGGCACATATACAAACTCTTGTAATTCCTATACCTTTCACCTGATTTGGATGTAAATACCCTCCAAATTAAAGCTGAAAGTCTGCAGTTAAATCACATCTTGTTTGTTTCATTTCAAATCCATTGTGGTGGTGTATAGAGCCAAAAAGATTAGAATTGTGTTGATGTCCCAATATTTATGGATCTGACTGCATGTGGTCAGTAAGTACAATTATTTACGTGAAAAAATATCCACATCTGCTGTACAAGAATTTCCATGGAGGTTTCCACCAAGTGCAATCAATGCACCCCCCCCCCCCCGCCAAACAAAAACTGCTGGGCAGGAAATGGTTAAGCATCCTGACTAACTGTACTACAAATAACATTTGTACACATATACATAGAAGTGGGCAATGAACAATCTTCCAAGAGGCGTGGAGACCCCTTGTAAACCTACAAAGAAAATGTGAGCATGTAGCAAATATATGTTCTATGTACTCACAGTGTCACTGTCCTCTCCGCAGAGGTGAACTTCTCACCTGAAGAATTTCTTACACTAGAATTCATTTAGAGACAGCTGATGCATCCAGCGCTTTAAGGGCAACTCTTGACTTGTCATCCTATTGTGTTCCTGTAATAGAAAAACAGAACAACCTGCCATTCTGGCTATCTAAGCATTTCCTATACCTGTTCCATTCGGAAACCATATGACTAGCAATAGGCACAGTCTCTCTCAATTACCAGGGTACTGACTCTTTCCTATCCTAGTCAGACCGACAAGTTAGGATGAAGAAATGCAGTCCATCTGACTGGTGTTCGGTGTTCACTCTGCAACACCGAGGCAACACCTCTTAACTTTGCGGCACTCTGTCATTGCTGGAGGCTTAGCAATAGCTGCCCTACTTGTGAGTGTCTGTAAGAACTCTTCAAGAGGTCCTTTCTCTCTGGCACCCGTCTCTCTGAAGAGACAATTAACCACTACCCCCCCTTACTTTTTTAGAAAAACAAACTTTCCTTCCACACAACGTTGGCCCAAAGAAATCTTGGCAGAGTGTCCTTTTACCTGAAGTATCTTTGAAAAGTGTCCTTTAAATGAAGTATCTTTTGCAAAGTGTCCTTAAAGAGATATTGCTTTAGCAATAGTAATGGCCCATGGCCCAAAAAATCTTTACAAAGTGTCTCTGTGAACTAGGGGTTTACCCCCTCCAGGTAGCATCCCCCTTGGCTTTAACAGGAGAAGTTCTCTGTGATCCCTGTCTTCATTTGCAAGGATAGAAGGGGAAGGGGATTTGGCAAAAGGGCTCCTAGCCTCAACAGAAACATTTTAACAGTAGTAATTATTTAGGCTCTACAGCCCCTTTGTAACTCAAACTCTTTTAATTAGATCAAAAACTCGGCATACCTCAGTAGTAGTGGTCAGGATGAGGTATACAAACCATCTAGTCTTCCGGAATCAAAATGGTGATGGCCCAAGCTTGATTTTTTTTTATCTGGACGGTTGACTTCCACCCGATCAATGTATACCGACCACCCAGATTACAATTCTCCTTGATGGACAGGGAGATTTCCCACAGCTGAGGCCCGGATATGTCCTGATGTGGCTTGGGGACATACAGAAAGTCCCAGACAGCTTCTTCACACCAAGCCTCCCTCTTGCTTTCAATTTCCTCCATTACCTCCAGTGGAGCATATGGATAATCATATCCATATTCCATGGCCACCTTCCTCTGGATGAGTTGTTGCAAATGAGAAAACCTGGGAAGTTCTTGCCTATCGCCTCCCCCAGGTGGGGCATAGGGTGTCTCCTGCTTTAGAGATCAGAGATCTGTGCTCAGGCCCTACCACAGGTGTGAGGTGGGTATAGGTCTGGGACCCTTGTAGCATAGGCCTCACAGAACTTAAGATTCCTTGCACAGCTCATACCAACGAATCGCACTTCAGTTTCCTCAATAAGTGAACTAAAAAGACTTCTTCTTCCTTCAGTTCCCCAGTTCTACTCAGTCTCCACATCTGATCCCCATTCATTGATTCCCTCTTCCAGGGATCTGTATCGATACTCAAACCTGGGTGACTCCACATCAATGATCCCTGCCTCCCCCCCTCCCCCACTGGACAAATTGGAGGACTTCAACTTCTGGATTCATTGACGCCCATCTGCCTTTTTAAGAGCTGGACCTTTTGTTGCTGCGACCGCAATCAATGCACCCTGTGACTGCTGCTCGGCACTCACGACTTGTGTGCATAGCACCTCTAAACTATGGGTTTCCCTAGTTTGGCAGATGGTTGCGTTGGTCCCAGCGTTGTTTTTGGCACTCCCCGTCCTCTCCCAAAGGGAATAGCCACTATTGGCGTTAACCGTTCAGAGGTGTTTTCTACCTCCCAGTACACATATAGTCTTCTGGGCTGGCAATCACTCTGCTCCAACTTCAGAAACATGTCACTGCAGTGCCCAAATATGGGAGGGCCTCAGAGTGCCAAATAAAATTGCAAGACTGTTTGAGAGCTGAGAGCATGCTTTCCCCCAGAGAAATATTAATGGCCTGTTACTGACTTGTCATGGTTTACTCTAAGACCCGAGATCATTGTAAATGGTTTAGGTGTTGTGTATAGGTTGGGGAGGGTAGTGATAGGCGATGAGACCATCATCAAGATGTCATCTGCAAAGAGGACAGATTTATGTTCCCTATTACCACATTCTATACCTGAATATTAGTGGAATTGCAAATTGTAATTCCAGGCTACAGAGCCAGGACAAATAGTAATGGAGATAGTGGACAGCCCTGGCGAGTACCTCTCTGGATTGAAAAAGGCTCAAGGAATATGTGAGGTATCCTCATAAACATCTGTGAGGTATCCTCGTAAACATCAGAGCTAAAGCGATAATTCTAGTGTTGGACCTTCTGTGTAACTCTAAACTAGTAACCTGTGAAGGCTTTTAAAGCCTTGGCAATGGAGATTTTTAGGTACAGTAGCTTGTTTCATGGGTGTACGCAGTTTTAAAGCCTGACATGTTTGGTATCTATTTACTCTGCGTAACATCATCTTTTATATTTTACCAAAATTGGTTATTATATTGTGTTTGTATGCACTAAAATTCATACCTACTTAAGGACCGGAAGGTTTTACCACCTTAATGACCAGGCCATTTTTTGCAGTTTGGCACTGCGCAACTTTAATTGCGCAATCCTGCAATGCTTTACCTAAACAAAATTTATGTCCTTTTTTTCCCCACAAATAGAAATTTCTTTTGGGGGTATTTGGTGGTTTTTATTTTATGCAATGTAAATGAAAAAAGACCAAAAAGTTAGAAAAAAAAATTACAGTTTCTACTTTTTCTTATAAAAAAATATACAATACTATGTAACTATAACTCAATTTTTGTCATACATATAGGCCAAAATGTAATTAGCTACCTGTCTTCAATTTTAAAAAATCTCAAGCGTATATTTATTGGTTTGCGCAAAAGTTATAGCGTCTACAAACTATGGTGTATATACTAGAATTTCCAAAGCTTTCACTTTCTGACTGCCTATCTCATTTCAAGTGCTAAAATGGGAGGGTAGTACTAGGGATGATCGAACGGTTCGGGTCGACCATCGGTTCGGCCCAAACATTGGGTGTTCGAGGTTCGGCCGAATTTAGAACTTTTTGCCCAAAAAGTTCAGAATTCGGCAACCAGAACCGCCCAAAATGCAATGCTTCAGGAAATGGGCTTTAAAAGCCCGTGATTGGACCAGAACCATTAGCAAAAGCCAATTGAGGGGGCAGGAGAATGCTAGGAATGTGACTGGAGTGACTAGGGGGTCCCTAGACCAAGCATTAGTGAATACGCCCCCCAGTATATAAGATCGCCCCCGCCATATTCCTAGCATTGTTATACTGGACATGGAAGAGAGTGGAAGCAGTTCTGTTAATTTTACTTTAAAAGTGTCATTTAGCTATTTTTAGTGTGAGGTCTAAAAGGTGTACCTGTGAAGTTTCAGCTCTGTAGCATGTCCAGAACCAGAAAAAAAAAGGATTGTATGTATTAGAAAACTTTCAGCTCAGGGGGTTAGCTTCTCTCCACACCTTGCCGGTTTCAAAGCAGGCATTTTTTTTGGGTTCTTTGCAGTCAGGAAAAACATCTGAACTTGTGTATAGTGGTACTGTGCACAAGTTCAGATGTTTTGCCTGCCTCCAAAACCCCCCAAAAAATGCCAGCAAAAACATACCTGGGCATTTTTTTGTTTGACGCTAGCATTTTTTTGGCATTTTTTTGGGTTCTTTTGAGGCAGGCAAAACATCTGAACTTGTGTATAGTGGTATATATATACACACATAATTATATGTATATAGACACCTAGCCATATATAGGTGTGATAGTAGCAGAAATATATTACTGTAAATGATTTCATTAGCGCAAGCATTTATTTCTGCTACTATCACACCTATATATGTCTAGGTGTGTATATAAATATATGGATGTGTGTATATACACCACTAAATACAAGTTCAGATGTTTTGCCTGCCTCAAAAGAACCCCAAAAAATGCCAAAAAAACGCTAGCGTCAAAAAAAAAAAATGCCCAGGTGTGTTTTTGCTGGCATTTTTTGGGGGTTTTTGGAGGCAGGCAAAACATCAGAACTTGTGCACAGTACCACTATATACAAGTTCAGATGTTTTTCCTGACTTCAAAGAACCCAAAAAAATGCCTTCTATTAAACCGGCAAGGTGTTACAGCAGCGGAGCCAACCTCCTGTGCTGAAAGTTTTCTAATACAAACAATCTTTTTTTCATGGTTCTGGACATGCTACAGAGCTGAAACTTCACATGTACCCTTTTAGACCCCCCAGATACTAAATCCAAAGTAAAAATCAAAAAATCTCTTTTTTTTTTTTTTTTTTTTAATTTTTCAATAATTGGCTTTTTTATAAAAAATTACAATTTCTAAGAACTTTTTTTGTGTGATTTTGTGTCTGGGGGGTCTAAAAGGTGTACCTGTGAGGTTTCAGCTCTGTAGCATGTCCAGAACCAGAAAAAAAGATCATATAGGTGTTAAAGTTAAAGGAGGGTCCCGACCCACATCCCTGTTCTACTGAAAAAATATATTTTTTTTTTCATGGTTCTGGACATGCTACAGAGCTGAAACTTCACATGCACACCTTTTAGACCCCACAGATACTAAATCCAAAGTAAAAATCAAAAAATCTCTCTTTTTTTTTTAAATGTTTTCAATAATTGGCTTTTTTATCAAAAATGACAATTTTTAAGAACTTTTTTTGTGTGATTAATAGTTAATGGGGCATGACCCAGGACCCTAGGCACTTTTTAGGGGCATTTATTGGGTTTTAGGGCTTAAAAATTGTGTTTTTTGATTACCGAAGTTCGGGTCCCATTGATTTCAATGGGGTTCTGAAATCCGAACCGAACTTTTGGGAAATTCGGGTGTTCTGGTCGAACCGAACTTTTCAAAAGTTCGATCATCCTTAGGCAGTACAACACCCCCCCCCCCCCAATTACCCCTTTTTGAACAGTAGACACCCCAAGGATTTCGTGAGAAAGTTGTCATTGAAATTATATATTGCCCACACATGCAATGGGTATATGTGGAATTGCACCCCAAAATACATAGTTACATAGTTACATAGTTACATAGTAGGTGAGGTTGAATAAAGACAATAGTCCATCCAGTTCAACCTGTGTAGGTGTGTGTGACTGTAATCATCTAACATAGCCCTCAATCTCCTGATCCTTGAGATGTAAGTCTAAGAGTCTTTTGAAAGTCACCATACTACCCGCAGAAACCACCTCTTGTGGTAGACAATTCCACAATCTTGTAGCCCTAACAGTAAAGAACCCCCCACGTTGCCTGAGGTTAAAACGCTTCTCCTCTAATCGCATTGTATGTCCTCGAGTCCTCATGCAATTCCTTCGAATGAACAGCTTTTCTTCTAAGCTGAGATCCCCATTAAGATATTTATAAATTGCTATCATGTCCCCTCTCAGACGTCTTTTCTCCAGGGAAAATAAATCGAGCGATTGCAGCCGCTCTTCATAGGTAAGGTCCTCCAACCCCCTAATCAGTTTAGTTGCCCTTCTCTGGACTTTCTCCAGCTCCAACACATCCCTCCTGAGGACTGGCGACCAGAACTGGACAGAATACTCCAGATGCGGTCGGACCAGAGTTTTATAAAGTGGAAGGATTATAGTCTTATCTCTGGAATACATCCCTTTCTTTATGCATGCTAATATTCTGTTGGCTTTGGAAGCTGCCGCTTGGCATTGCATGCTGTTGCCTAATCTATCATCAACTAAGACTCCCAGATCTTTCTCCATTTTTGATTCCCCCAAGGCAGTGGCGGCTGGTGCTCAAAATTTTTGGGGGGGCGCAAAAAGAAAAATGTAATAGGTATTGCTTCGCGTCATAAAACGCAGTAAAAAATTGCGTGACTTTGAAGTCATGGTACAGGCATGGCATAGGTGATGGTACAGGCATGGCACAGGTGATGGCACAGGCATGGCACAGGTGATGGTATAGGCATGGCACAGATATGGTATAGGCATGGCACAGATATGGTATAGGCATGGCACAGGTCATGGTACAGGAGATGGTATATGCCCCCTTTCAATGCAGTGACCAGCGTACATGCCCCCTTTCAATGCAGAGACCAGTGTACATGCCCCCTTCAATACAGAGTTCAGCGTGCGTGCCCCCTTCAATGCAATGAACATTGTGCTGTGCCCCCTTCAATGCAATAAACACTGTGCTATGCCCCCTTCAATGCAATAAACACTGTGCTGTGCCCCCACAATGCAGAGTTCAGCGTGCATGCCCCCTTCAATGCAACTGTGCTGTGCCCCCTTCAATGCAATGAACAATGTGCTGTGCCCCCTTCAATGCAATAAACACTGTGCTGTGCCCCCTTCAATGCAATAAACACTGTGCTATGCCCCCTTCAATGCAATGAACACTGTGCTGTGCCCCAACAATGCAGAGTTCAGCGTGCATGCCCCCTTCAATGCAACACTGTGCTGTGCCCCCTTCAATGCAATAAACACTGTGCTGTGCCCCCTTCAATGCAATAAACACTGCGCTGTGCCCCCACAATGCAATGAACACTGTGCTGTGCCCCCTTCAATGCAATAAACACTGTGCTGTGCCCCCTTCAATGCAATAAACACTGTGCTGTGCCCCCTTCAATGCAATAAACACTGTGCTGTGCCCCAACAATGCAGAGTTCAGCGTGCATGCCCCCTTCAATGCAACACTGTGCTGTGCCCCCTTCAATGCAATAAACACTGTGCTGTGCCCCCTTCAATGCAATAAACACTGCGCTGTGCCCCCACAATGCAATGAACACTGTGCTGTGCCCCCTTCAATGCAATAAACACTGTGCTGTGCCCCCTTCAATGCAATAAACACTGTGCTGTGCCCCCTTCAATGCAATAAACACTGTGCTGTGCCCCCTTCAATGCAATAAACACTGTGCCCCCTTCAATGCAATGAACACTGTGCTGTGCCCCCACAATGCAGAGTTCAGCGTGCATGCTCCCTTCAATGCAATAAACACTGTGCTGTGCCCCCTTCAATGCAATAAACACTGTGCTGTGCCCCCTTCAATGCAATAAACACTGTGCTATGCCCCCTTCAATGCAATGAACACTGTGCTGTGCCCCCACAATGCAGAGTTCAGCGTGCATGCTCCCTTCAATGCAATAAACACTGTGCTGTGCCCCCTTCAATGCAATAAACACTGTGCTGTGCCCCCTTCAATGCAATAAACACTGTGCTATGCCCCCTTCAATGCAATAAACACTGTGCTATGCCCCCACAATGCAGAGTTCAGCGTGCGTGCCCCCTTCAATGCAACTGTTCCGTGCCCCCATCAATGCAGAGTTCAGCGTGCGAGCCCCTTTCAATGCAGAGCGCCACAGCATTGTCCCCAATCACTGCAGAGCGCCACAGCATTGTCCCCAATCACTGCAGAGCGCCACAGCATTGTCCCCAATGATTGCAGAGCGCCACAGCATTGTCCCCCAATGATTGCAGAGCGCCACAGCTTTGTCCCCCAATGATTGCAGAGCGCCACAGCATTGTCCCCCAATGATTGCAGAGCGCCACAGCATTGTCCCCCAATGATTGCAGAGCGCCACAGCATTGTCCCCCAATGATTGCAGAGCGCCACAGCATTGTCCCCCAATGATTGCAGAGCGCCACAGCATTGTCCCCCAATGATTGCAGAGCGCCACAGCATTGTCCCCCAATGATTGCAGAGCGCCACAGCATTGTCCCCCAATGATTGCAGAGTGCCACAGCATTGTCCCCAATGTTTGCAGAGTGCGCCACAGCATTGTACCCCAATGATTGCAGAGTGCCACAGCATTGTACCCCAATGATTGCAGAGTGCCACAGCATTGTCCCCCAATGATTGCAGAGTGCCACAGCATTGTACCCCAATGATTGCAGAGCGCCACAGCATTGTACCCCAATGATTGCAGAGTGCCACAGCATTGTCCCCCAATGATTGCAGAGCGCCACAGCATTGTACCCCAATGATTGCAGAGCGCCACAGCATTGTACCCCAATGATTGCAGAGTGCCAGCATTGTCCCCCAATGATTGCAGAGTGTCAGCGTGCGTGCTCCGTTCAAACTTACCTGGCGGCGGCGCGGCTCAGCTTCTTCCTCCTCTTCTGCGGCGGGTCCTTCTCCCTCGTCGTCTCGGCGGCGGGAACCGGCGGGCGGCCTCTCCTCTTCTCTGAGCGGCGGTGACTGTGAGTGATTGACGCACGCACCGGCACCGCCCCCATTGCGACGTCAGGGATATCCTGGATGATGATTGGTCCAGGCTGTAGACTGGACCAATCACAGCCAGGATATCAGAAAGTGGGGGTGTCCAACCGCAAAGACTTGCGCCCAGGATACCCCCCTACCTCCCCAGAAGGCAGCCAATCGGCGCCTCTTCTGGGAGGTAACCCCACCCCCCCCCCAGCCACCAGTTCCTTGGGTTCAGGCCGGCGAACCCAATTTTTTTTTTTGAACAACTTTATTTGTTCGTTTTGGTTTTTTTTTTTTTTTTTTTTTTCTTTTTTTTTTTCTTTTTTTTTTAGGGGTGGGGGGGCGGCGCCCTGGCGCCCCCTATGCACGGGCCGCCACTGCCCCAAGGGTTCCCCTCCTAACGTGTATTGTGTTTTTATGTTTTTGGCCCCCAAGTGCAAAACCTTACACTTCTCCACATTAAACCTCATTTGCCATGTCGTTGCCCACTCCGTAATTTTGTCCAGGTCATTCTGTAGGATATCTGCTTCATGCTGTGCAGTTATTGCCCTGGCCAATTTTGTGTCATCTGCAAAAACTGATAACGAACTACTGATCCCTTCCTCAATGCTGTTTATGAATAAATTGAACAAGGTTGGTCCCAGGACTGAGCCCTGGGGCACCCCACTTACTACCTCAGACCAGTCTGAGTATGCGCTGTTTATTACTACCCTTTGGACACGGCCTTTTAGCCAATTCCGTATCCAAGAGCAAACCCTGCTGTCGATACCTGCAGACCTTATTTTATAAATTAAGCGCTTGTGGGGAACTGTATCAAACGCCTTAGCGAAATCCAAGTACACCACATCCACTGGTCTCCCCCTATCTAGCTCACAGCTCACTTCCTCGTAGAATGCTAAGAGATTGGTTTGACAAGATCGCCCATTTGTAAACCCGTGCTGGTTACTACTGATGATGTTGTTGTCTTTAGCATACTCTACGATATAGTCCCTTATCATCCCCTCCAAAAGTTTACATATTATTGATGTCAGACTGACAGGCCTATAATTTCCCGGGATATGTCTCTGGCCCTTTTTGAATATCGGAATCACGTTAGCCTTCTTCCAATCCCCTGGTACATCTCCTGTCCTAATACTGTCAGCAAAGATCAGGAACAGTGGTCTAGATATAACCATACTGAGTTCCTTGAGCACTCTCGGATGTACGCCATCCGGGCCTGGTGATTTGTTTGTGTTAAGTTTATCCAGTCTTTCCCTGATTTCCCCCTCTGTTAGCCATAGTGGCAAGTCCTGTGTATTACTACTAACCATACAGTCATGGTCAGTGTACCCTTCCTTTTCCTGCGTAAAGACTGACGAGAAAAAAGAATTCAGCACGGTTGCTTTTTCAGTGTCCTCTGTAACCATCCTCCCATCATCGCTAATTATGTGTGCAATATGCTCTGCCCTAGTTTTTTTGCTGTTGATATATTTAAAGAATTTCTTTGGGTTTTTTTTACTATCCTCCGCTATTTGTCTCTCAAAGTTGATTTTAGCCATCTTGATTTCGTGTTTACACTTCTTATTTTCCTCCTTGTATTGCTGGAAGGCAGATACGGTGCCCTCTGATTTATATTTCTTGAAGGCCAATTTTTTTCCCCTAATAAGTTTTTTAACGCTACGGTTTAGCCAGCCAGGTTTGGCTTTGTCTCTTCTAAATTTATTCCCCATAGGAATGCACTGCAAGATGCCTTTGCTTAATATTGTTCTAAAGCATTCCCATTTTTCCTCTGTGGTCAGTGATCCCAGGGTTTGGTCCCAGTTTACCCTTTCCATCAATGAGTACAATTTTGGAAAGTCTGCCCTTCTGAAGTTTAGGGTTCTTATGTTCCCCACTTGCCTTTTTATATTGTTATTTATATTAAATGTGATCATCCTGTGATCGCTAGAGCCCAGGTTGTCCTGGACTCCTACCTCCGAGATTATGTCTGGGTCATTAGTGATCAATAGATCCAGGATAGCATTCTCTCTAGTAGGGGAATCCACCAACTGCGACATGTAGTTATCCTGTAAGGTTTCCGTGAATAGCCGGGCCTTATGCGAGTGTGCAGTCCCCTCTTCCCAGTCAATGTCGGGATAATTGAAGTCCCCCAATATGATGACTGATCCTAGTTTTGCCGCTTTACCTATTAGTGCTAAAAATTCCAGCTCTACCTCCTCCCCTTGGTTAGGTGGTCTATAGCAAACCCCCACAACTACTTTTCCCTTATCTTCTTCCCTATCGAGTTCAACCCACACAGATTCTAAATCCATGCTCATCCCATCCGTAATGTCACTCCTTTCTAGCACCTTTATATTGTTCTTGACATAGAGACATACCCCTCCCCCTCTTTTACCAACCCTGTCCTTCCGGTACACCGAATACCCTTGGATATTGGCCAGCCAGTCATGTGAGGGGTCGAACCAAGTCTCCGTTATTCCCACAAGGTCTATGTCCTCCTCATGTACTAACATTTCCAACTCATCCATTTTATTAGCTAGGCTCCTGGCATTAGCATATACCCCTCTTAGTTTTACGGAAGTTAAACGTGATTGGCGGTTTTGTTTATTTCTGTTTGGTCTGCTGTTCTCCCGCACAGACCCGCCAATTGATGTTGTTGACCTACTGTCGCTATTGACCCTACAACTGCCTTCAGTCCTCTGCTCCCTCCTGACTGATTCTATTTCTGAGCCCTCCCCCCCGTCTCCTAGTTTAAAAGCCCCTCCAACTCGGTGGCCATCTTTCTCCCCAAAAGAGCTGTACCGTCCCCATTAAGGTGCAGCCCATCCTTACTAAAGAGCCGGTAGCCGACTGAGAAGTCAGCCCAGTTCTCCAGGAACCCAAACCCCTCCTTCCTACACCAATTCCTCAGCCACTTGTTAACTTCCCTAAGCTCCTTCTGCCTCTCCTGTGTGGCTCGAGGTACAGGTAGTATTTCAGAGAAAACCACCTTGGAGGTCCTTTTCCTCAATCTATTACCTAAGTCCCTGAAATCGTTCTTAAGGATCCTCCACCTACCTTTAACTTTGTCATTAGTGCCCACATGCACCATGACCGCTGGGTCATCCCCAGCCCCGCCCAACAATCTGTCTGCCAGATCTGCGATGTGCCGAACTCGGGCGCCCGGTAAACAACAAACTGTTCGGTTCACGCGATCTTTTTTACAGATTTCCCTCTCTGTCCTCTTGATAATTGAGTCCCCAACTACCACAACCTTTCTAACCTTTCCTGCGTTGCGGCCCCCCTTCTTCCTGGAGCCGTCCCTCCCCTGGCAGCTGGGGGAGGGCGCATGCTCCAGCACTGCCACCCCTGAGTTGATATCCCCCTCAACCTGCAACTCGGCAAACATGTTAGGGTGTACCAACTCAGGACTGGCCTCCCTGACTCTCCTCCCCCTAACATTCCTAACAGTCACCCAGCTGTGTGCCTCTGCTGCTTGCGTCTCCTCTATTCCTTCCTCCTCTATGCTGGCCCCTACCAGCGCCTGATGGGTAAAGTCCAAGCTCCTTTCCAGGTTGTAGATGCCACGCAGTCTTGTCACTGTGTTCTCTAGATCCACGATGTGGGCTTCCAGAGCAACAAGTCGCTCACATCTTGCACAGCAGTATTCGTCCTCGATTGTTTCATCAAGGAACGCATACATGCCGCAAGAAGTGCACTGAGTGGCATCCCCAATCCTGTCGGACATTATTACCCTCTACTCTATGGGGATAATATTAACGACCTGCTCTTCCTTACCTACACTACCTCTAACTTCCCTGGTACAAAACCTGGGGTACCCACCAGTCGCTAATACCCTCACCAGTCGCAAGGATCCTCACCAGTCGCAAGGATCCTCACCAGTCGCAAAGATACTCACCAGTCGCAAAGATACTTCCAGTCGCAAGGATACTCACCAGTCGCAAGATACTCACCAGTCGCAAGCTACTTCACCAGTCGCAAGGATACTCACCAGTGCAAGGATACTCACCAGTCGCAAGGATCCTCACCAGTCGCAAAGATACTCACCAGTCGCAAAGATACTTCCAGTCGCAAGGATACTCACCAGTCGCAAGATACTCACCAGTCGCAAGCTACTTCACCAGTCGCAAGGATACTCACCAGTGCAAGGATATTCACCAGTTGCAAGGATACTCACCAGTTGCAAGGATACTCACCCGTCACAAGGTACTCACCAGTCGCAAAGATACTCACCAGTCGCAAAGATACTCACCAGTCGCAAGATACTCACCAGTCGCAAAGATACTCACCAGTCGCAAAGACACTCACCAGTCGCAAAGATACTCACCAGTCGCAAGATACTCACCAGTCGCAAAGATACTCACCAGTCGCAAAGATACTCACCAGTCGCAAGGATACTCACCTGTCGCAAGGACACTCACCAGTCGCAAAGATACTCACCAGTCGCAAGGACACTCACCAGTCGCAAAGATACTCACCAGTCGCAATGATACTCACCAGTCACAAGATACTCACCAGTCGCAAGGATACTCACCAGTCACAAGATACTCACCAGTCGCAAGGATACTCACCAGTCACAAGATACTCACCAGTCGCAAGGATACTCACCAGTCGCAAAGATACTCACCAGACTTCCCAGGTACTCAGTTGCAGAGACAGTCACACAACAGTCAGTCGCAGTACAGACAAACAGCTATTGATTTCTTACAGAGTACAGTCACACAGCTTTCCCCCTGTTTGCAGCTGCTGCTCTACTCACAGCTGCTGACACACACACACACACACACTGGGACGGATGTCTCCTCCTCCTCACTGGGCACGGACGGTCCTCCTCCTCTTCTTCCAGGCACTAAGGAAGGCGGGTTCTGACCTCCGCCGCCGCCGCCGCTCTCTGCCTCGGCTCCCGTCCTCCACCTCCGCTCAGTTGCTGGTCCCTGCACGGTGCACCCGCACCCCTTGTGCGGCTTCCCCCGCACGTGTCCCCGCAGCTCCTCTTCCTTCCTCCTCTCTCCCTTGCCGCACGAACCGCACGAACCCTCACATACATTCTGCTGCTTCTCCTGAGTATGGGGATACCCCATGTGTGAGACTTTTTGGCAGTCTAGCCGCATACAGGACCCCAAAAAACAATCACTGCCTTCAGGCTTTCTAAAGGTGTAAATTGTTGATTTCACTCCTCACTACCTATCACAGTTTCGGAGGCCAGGAAATGCCAAGATAGCCACCCCCAAATTACCCCTTTTCTGAAAGCAAAAACCCTGAGCTATTTTCTGAGAGGCATTTTGAGTATTTTGCAGATCTTTTTGTCTCAAGTTTTGAAAAAAAAATACATTTGCTTTTCTTTCTTCATTTTCCAAAAGAAATGAGAGCTGCAAAATACTCACCATGCCTCTTAGCAAATACTTCGGGGTCATTTGGGGGGGGGGGGAGGTTGTGCTATCTTGGCATTTCATGGCCTCCGAAACTGTGATAGGTAGTGAGGAGTGAAATCAACAATTTACGGCCCTTAGAAAGCCTGAAGGCAGTGATTGGTTTTTGGGGTTCTGTACGCGGCTAGACTGCCAAAAGGTCTCACACATGGGGTATCTTCATACTCAGGAGAAGCATCAGAATGTATTTTGGGGTGTAATTGTTTTAGCAATATATAATTTAACCACTTGCCGACCATCCGCCACCTATATACGACAGCAGGTCGGAAGTTTTAGCAAATCGCCGTACCTGTATGGCGGTTCGCAGGAGCGATTCTGGGCACGCGCCCACTCGCCAGCGGGGAAGCCAATCCCCGTGCGATTGCTTCCCGTGAAGAGAGAACAGTGGTCTGCTGTTTTAAACAGGAACACAGGTCTCTGTATTGATTTTACAAGTCCCCCCCCCCCCCCCCCCCACAGTTAGAAAAAACAGCCTAGGCTCATATTTAACCCTTTGATTGCATATTTTTAGCACTGATTACAGTAGTAATGTTACTGGTCCCCCCAAAATCATCAAAGTCAGGGGTCTGATCTTTTTGCCGCAATGTCACAGTCCCACTAAAAAAAATTTACATAGCATAAAGTGAAACATGTTTTTTTCAGAATTGTCGCTCTTTTTTTGTTTATAGCGCAAAAAATAAAAATTGCACTGGTGATCAAATACCACAAAAAGAGAGCTCTATTTGTGGGGGGAAAAAGGACATCAATTTGGTACAGCATCGCACGACTGTGCAATTGTCCATTAAAGTAATGCAGTGCAGAATCGCAAAAAATGGCCTAGTCATTGGGGATAAAATCTTCCAGTCCAGAAGTGGTTAAAAGACAACTTTTGTGTAAAAAAAGGTATTTTTGTCATTTTCTTGAAACTTGTGGCAAAATATAATATATTCCATGGACTCAACATTCCTCTCAGCAAATATAAAATATTCCATGGACTCAAACATACCTCCTTCTAAAAAGTGTCTACTTTCCAAAAAGGGGTCATTTGAACTGTCCTGGCATTTTATGCCCAATATTAGAAACGTATGCCACACATCACCCACACTTCTATCCACTTGAAGACCAAGCCTTTTCTGACAATTTTTTTGTTTACATGAAAATTATTTTTTTTTACTAGAAAATTACTTTGAACCCCTATATATTTCTTTAAAGCAGAGGCCATACAGAACAAAATGGTGGGTGTTGCAATTTTTTTCGTCACACGGTATTTGCGCAGAAAGTTTCCAAACGCAATTTTTTGGGGAAAAAAACACTTTTTTTTAAATTTAATGCACAAATACACGATATAATACCCAATTCTTTGGTAAAATAAAAAAATGATCTGATGCTGAGTACATAGATACCAAACATAACATGCTTTAAAATATCACACACCTGTTCAGCGGTGACAAACTACGTACATTTTTAAAAGCCTTTACAGGCTACCACTTTAAATTAACAGAGGAGGTCAACTGCGAAGAATTTTTTTTTTATATTATTATTATTATTTATTTTGCTTTTCTGTTTTTTATTTTGACACCTTCCCTTTTCATTCTTTTTTTTTTTTTTTAATCATTTTTATTATTATCACAGGGAATGTAAATATCCCCTATGATAGCAATACGTAGTGACAGGTACTCTTTTTTGAAAAAACTGGGGTCTATTAGACTCTAGATCTCTCTAGATGAAATAATAAGCTTGAAAGGTCTTTTAACTCCTAGAAAATCAAAAAAGACCTTTCAAGCTTATTATTTCAATTGTCCTCTGTGTATAATAAAATGTTATTTTTTACAAAATCCAGATTTTTCTCCATCACTTGCACCTTTAAAGTCCCACTTTTGCCCTTCTATCTGTAGTTACTTTTACTCAGGGATGTGGTGCATAAATCATCTTCCATCTCTGGCAATATATCCAAAGATACCAAGATGATGCCTAAATCTGCAGGCATCATCCTGGTATGACAACTCAAAGTACCAGTACATTGCTGGTCCATGTTGGGCATATATTTTAAGGTTCTTTATTTTTCATGCAGCCTGTGGGCTGAACAAAAAAAGAGAACCTAACAGATTCCACCATTCACTTTGATCGATGTGGATGAAGAAATATCTGCCAGAAAGTGTGTGGTATGCCCAACATTAGACCTCCCAGCATCCACCCACTTCTAATGATGGGCATACATGCAACGCACTTTTTTTTTTTTTTTGTTAAGCCCATGGGCTGAACGAAAAAAAAGAACATAACAGGTTACTCCATTCACATTGATAGATGTGGATGAAGAAATCTCAGCCAAGAAAAGTGTTAAAAAATATATGGCAAAGCATAGGGGAGATCTGCCCTCTGCGTCCACCCCATGCCCTATGCTTCACCTTATATGCTCCTTTTTTTTAACTGTGGTGGTGAAATCACTTTCTACAGCACTGCAATCATTGATTTATGTATATGCTGAGAGCAAACACTGTTGCTGTCAGGATAAACAAATCAGTGCCGCAGCTGATGGGCGTACCTATTAGGCAAACAATGGTTACAATAAAACACAGTAACAATAGAACATTACAATATATTAGTATACAGTTCAGTAAAACAGTAGAATTATGGTATCTGCAAAGCAAATTATGGTTAACAATGAAAAACACGGCAACAATAAAACATTACATTAATGTTTAACAAAGTTAACAATGAAAAACACAGCAACAATAAAACATTACATTATAGTAGCATACAGTACAGTAAAGCAGTAGAATGTCGGTATCTGCAAAGCAAACTATGGTTAACAATGAAAAACCGTAAAAATAAAACACAGTATAGCAGTATATTAAAAAGTACAGTGAAACAGTAAGAATAGAAAATTAACTCCATAAAACAACTATTTTTGGCTTTTTATGTTTTAATTTTTAATTTATTTTATTTTTATTTTTTGTAACTGTAAAAAAACTTTAAACATTCCAGGCTAGGGTCTCTTAAAATGTGATAGCCATCTAACATCTTTCGAGACCCTGTGTGAAAGTGGGTTGTGCTGTACCCTTTACTAATACTCCACTTGTGGTAGCAACGGAAACAGTCCCTGATGCAGAGACCAGGTTGGCTAGGACAGGAGGGCCAAAAAAAAGCGGGTGTTCTTTGGGTAGAGGTACCAGGCCTCTCATGAAATGTAAACAAATCCGCGCTTAGGATAATTCTAGATTCCTGGTATTTAGTATTGGCTGCAGCCCACCTTTATACTATATTACTAAGAATATAGTGAGAATGAAGAGAAAGGAGGGGGAAGGTGTATGGCGCTGCCAAAAACTGCTGATGTTTCTATATGTCCAAAATTTAGGCGTTATAGATACATACAAAATAAATCACCACTATGAATAAAGTGTCCAGTGCATCCTATGTGTCTTCCTATTGAGTGTGCAATACTAAAAGATAATACAAATAAATAATAAATAATTGTGCTGAAAAGTGGATATAGAATAAGTGAAATTTGGTATGATGAGAAAATTATGAATTAAAAAATAGATAAAGGGGTGGATTTGTACAGAATAAAAATAAATATATAAAAAATATAAAAATGGATCCACTTAAAGTATGACTTAAATAAGGTGCACAATAGGTAGATAAATATTATAGCAGCAATGATACAAGAATAAATAAGTCCGTTACACCTAAGAAAGAACAAATAGTCCCACAATGCAAGAAAATTCCTAAAAAACTTGGCAAAAAAAAAGGTGACTTGAGTGCAGGTGTTCTGATGAAATATTAAAGGTGCTCAGGTATATGGTGACCGTTCAGTGCTCCCCGCACCCCTTGGACCGCACTCACCAGAACTATGTACCCCTGCAGGGGTATCAGGCCTTGTCTATAATCCTGGATCTTCTCCACTGACCATCAAAGTGGTTGGGTGGTCCGATTATCTACCCGAATCTTGTAAACCAGGTTCCTTGATGTTAGGGTCCGAAGGTGTATCGATATATGGGGGAAGAAGGCTCACATAGAGTAGTACTGCTAAGTTTTAAAATACTTTATTGTATATAAAAATTAGGTACTCACAAAGGGAATAGAGGGTAATGGCATAGAAAGCAATAATAGCGCACTTCCGGGACGCCGTGCGTCCCGGAAGTGCGCTATTATTGCTTTCTATGCCATTACCCTCTATTCCCTTTGTGAGTACCTAATTTTTATATACAATAAAGTATTTTAAAACTTAGCAGTACTACTCTATGTGAGCCTTCTTCCCCCATATATCGATACACCTTCGGACCCTAACATCAAGGAACCTGGTTTACAAGATTCGGGTAGATAATCGGACCACCCAACCACTTTGATGGTCAGTGGAGAAGATCCAGGATTATAGACAAGGCCTGATACCCCTGCAGGGGTACATAGTTCTGGTGAGTGCGGTCCAAGGGGTGCGGGGAGCACTGAACGGTCACCATATACCTGAGCACCTTTAATATTTCATCAGAACACCTGCACTCAAGTCACCTTTTTTTTGCCAAGTTTTTTAGGAATTTTCTTGCATTGTGGGACTATTTGTTCTTTCTTAGGTGTAACGGACTTATTTATTCTTGTATCATTGCTGCTATAATATTTATCTACCTATTGTGCACCTTATTTAAGTCATACTTTAAGTGGATCCATTTTTATATTTTTTATATATTTATTTTTATTCTGTACAAATCCACCCCTTTATCTATTTTTTAATTCATAATTTTCTCATCATACCAAATTTCACTTATTCTATATCCACTTTTCAGCACAATTATTTATTATTTATTTGTATTATCTTTTAGTATTGCACATTCAATAGGAAGACACATAGGATGCACTGGACACTTTATTCATAGTGGTGATTTATTTTGTATGTATCTATAACGCCTAAATTTTGGACATATAGAAACATCAGCAGTTTTTGGCAGCGCCATACACCTTCCCCCTCCTTTCTCACCAGGCCTCTCATGTAGCTGGCTCACTGCATGTGGATTGTGAATTTGGGCCACAGCACCTTCTGAATACAGAAGGGCTGTGATGATCTCTTCCTGGAATTTAAGGAAGGATCCACTTCTTCCTGACACTTTGTTTGGCACATAAGCGTTCAGCAGAGCCAATTGGAATATAGACACTTTATTGTACCAGCCTCTGGCCTTACGGGCAATTAAGTATGGCGACATTATCTGGTCGTTGAATTCCACCCCTCCCATGTTAAGGTTGTATTCGTGGACACAGAGGGTCTTCTCAACAACACCAGTCGCCGTTGTAATTTGGACTGTCGTATTTGCATTCCACTTCACTGCAAGAAATTTATTACGCTTTAGGCAGGCTCTCTCCCCTGGTTTAAGTCCAGGAATCTACAAGCTGTTGGGGGAAGCCCCAGCGATTAGGTCGCAGGGTGCCACATGCGCCAATTCCAGAATCAAAATGGTGACTAAAAAGTGTCACGTTTGTGTAATAATTGTCTACGTATTAATGGTACCCCTCTCCGATTAAGGGTGACACCAAGTCCCAAACAATCTTTCCGCTGCTCCCCATGTAGTCTGGGCAGTTGGGGGGCTCCACATTTCTATCTTCTCCCTCGTAAATCCAGAAACTAAATGTATAGCCTGTTGCCCTGTCACAGAGCTTATACATCTTGACCCCATATCTGGCACACTTGCTAAAGAGAAACTGTTAAAAAAAACATGGCGGCCAGAAAATTTAATAAGGGACTCATCAACGCAGACAGCTTGTTGGGGCATATACAAGGCTGCAAACTTTAGCTTGAAGTGATTTATGAGGGATTGAATTTTGTGGAGCCAGTCATATCCAGGGTCACCCTGAGGACGACAAAATTCATTGTCATTGAAATGCATGAACCGCAAAATTTGCTCGTATCTGGTCCTGGCCATGACAGCAGAGAACACGGGAATATGATGATTTGGGTCAGTTGACCAATATGACCGCAACTCTCTCTTTTTACTAATGCTCATGATGAGGGATAGGTCCAGAAATGTTTTAAATTCGGAAACAGTGATACGTTTCCATGCAAATGGGTCAAATTTGGATTTGCGGCGATAAACTGATCGGCATATAAATTGCTTTGGTCCACAATAGATCTGTAAAGATCTTCCGTGAAAAGCAGCTCATAAAATCCAATGGGAGTAAAATCGGCTGTTTCCACCTGAATTCTAGGATGACCAGTGAATGGGGGAAGTACAGGCGTTGCAGAAGTGGTGGGCTCCCAATCAGGATTTGCAAGCGCATCGGGAAGGACACTATGGGCTCTACAGTCCTGTCTTTGAATTCTCGGTGGCTGCGGGACCCTACTTGTGCTAGCCATTGCACCAGCTTGAACTGCATTAATAGGACTTGCCACGTCACCAAGTGTTACTGTAGTGCTGGTTTGACTATGACCAGGATGTACTAGGCGGCTGGTGCTTGCCAGTTCACCAGAAGGTTGAGCGGCACTAGTACTGACACACTGCTGCATGCAAAAACCCTGTGATTGTTGCACCTCAGCAACAGAATGACGGGATTGAGTATGCTTGACCTTAGCAGGGACCACTACTCTGTGGTCAGAATTGGTTCAGGATCAATGGTTCAGGATTCAATGGATCAGGCTCAGTATTCAAAACTGTAGAGAGCAGCGGCACCCTGACACATAGCGTGTCAGGGTGCCGCTGCTCTCTACAGTTTTGAATACTGAGCCTGATTTTGACAGTGAGGCTTTCCCATAGCTCTCATCTGTCACGCTCAGCATCGTGTAGGCTTGTTCACTGGTGTACCTCTGTTTGGACATTTTGGCCAAAACTTTTTTAGGTACCTAGTGTGACTCACAGGAAAAAAAGCACCTGGTTGTCAAAAACTGCTACCAAAAAATGTAACTACTAGTGCTAGCAGAGATAGGCCTGACTCTGCTAACACAGTTTAGTGTGCTGTGTATTGGAAGTGACAGTAATCTGCACTTCTTGGGGGATGGGCGGAGGGGCTAAACGCAGGTGCTGGAAAGTGTTGGGACTGATCCCACTAATGCTGCGATTTGGGAACACTATACTATACTATTGGGGACACTAGTATAGTTCTGATCTGATCAAAGATATTGATCCGTTCAGACACTATACGAGTAATGGTGGTGTTTAGTGTGTGTGTGTCACTGGCAATAAAAGGGTTAAAATGTATTACTAAATATGTGGCGAGCAATCTGACGCTGTCCTGGATTGATGATAACTAACGTTAACGCTAACTGACGTCACCTATGACACTAATACAGTGATCAGAAAAAAGATCTGTACACTATTATGGTAACACTGTGACAGGGCAGTGAAGAGGTTAACTAGGGGTGATCAGGGGGTTAAATCTTTATTAGGGGATATATAGCGGGTACCCTAAACCTATCTGGGACTGCCACTAAACTACTACTAACTGCTGCTGACACTAACTGGCGTCACAAGTGACACTAATACCGTGGTCAGTAAATTATCTGTAACAAAGAGAAAATTCCGCGCTAGGATGTATGAATATGTATATAAACGAATAAGTGAAAAAAGAAAAGAAATGGTGCTGTAAGCTGATCCTAGGGCTCTTCAAGTGTGGCCGGTGTGATGGGTCAAATAGTGCTCTCCTCATTCCCAGGACCGCACTTACCAGAATTCCTAACCACTACAGGGGTATTAAGCCTGTACTTCGGGCCGGGTATGGTTATATTAGATGGCAATCTCCTATCTCATCTCATGCTCCTTAAGGTAGCATACCAGTAAATCCAGGGGCGCTCCGGGCATATGTATAAGGAAAAGAGGCTCGTATAGTGTAGTACCGTTAATACAAATAATTTTTATTGTAAATGTACTCACATAACACTCTTAGATTAAAGGCACAATCCGAACAAACAGTTTGAGCTGTCTCGCTGTGTATTAGAGTCCTTCCGGAACGCAATGCGTTCCACGCAACCAGATGTGCGTTCCAACGAGGCAGGAAGTGACGCAGTGACGCTCTATGCATTTCGTCTGATGTCATCAGGAGCTGATGACATCTGACGTACAGGTACGATGGTTTGCGCAGCCGAGCCACTTCGCTACAGTAAAACCAAAAATTTGTGTTTGATAAACCACTGCGAAAATATTGCTTGGCATAAAAAATTGCAACAACCATTTTATTCTCCAGGACCGCAGAATAAAAATAAATATAATTCTTGGCGTTTCTAAGTAATTTTTTAAACAAATACATGTCAGAATTGGCCTGAGTAATCAAGTGGTTAAAGTTCCTTTTAAAAACTAAAATGTTTATGCATTCCATACAGTGGTCTGGTTGTGAGAAATATGTCCCAGAGGTATGCAGAAATCATCTTCCTTATGTTCTTTAACCACTTCTGGACCAGAAAAATTTACCCCCTTAATGACCAGGCCTTTTTTTTGCAATTTGGCACTGCGCTACTTTAACAGACAATTGCGCGGTCGTGCAACGCTGTACCCAAATAAAGATGATATCCTTTTTTTCCCACAAATAGAGCTTTCTTTTATTTTTTGCGCTATAAACAAAAAAAAGCAACAATTCTGGAAAAAAAAAAACAATATTTTTCATCATTTTAGGCCAATTTGTATTCTGCTACATATTTTTGGTAAAAAGAAATCCCAATAAGCGTATTTTGATTGGTTTGCGCAAAAGTTATCACGTCTACAAACTAGGGGAAATATTTATGTCATTTATTTATTTTAAACAGACAGATCATACCCCTAACTGACATTTTTGGGGGGACCAGTGATATTATTACAATCAGTTCTAAAATGATGCACTGTTACTGTAATGATGACACTGGCAGGGAAGGCATTAACCCAGCAGCAATCAAAGGGTTAAATGTATTTCTAGGGGGTGTTTTCTAACTGTGAGGGGGATGGGCTTGTGGAATCAACACAGAGACCTGTGATCCTAAATAGGAGGAACTCAGACTCTTTGTATTGATTCCTGAGAGAACAACGGTCTGCTGTGTTTACAACAGCAGACCGCCGTTCTCTCTCCACAGGGAGCCTTTGTGGGTGGCAATCGTGGCCCGCTGGCACCATGAATCAGCTTCCCCGCTGACGATTGGGGGCCTGTGTGAGCCAGGCTGCCGCAGTATATATGCGGCAGGTAGTCGGCAAGCGGTTAATGGGGTTTCTAGGCAAATTCATTCTTTTTTGTAATTTGTAAGACCATGCGTTGAATTTTTTTGCATTGGCACACCACATTATTGGAGGTACAGCTATATGATCCTGTGATATTGAAGGTTCCTTTTGATTGTGTGAAACTTTTTAGTGGATTCATTTGACTGCAGTTTGCATACTGTATATACTCGAGTATAAGCCGAGTTTTTCAGCACATTTTTTTGTGTGCTGAAAACGTCCCCCTCGGCTTATACTCGAGTCATGCTCCTGAGGCGCCTTAGATTTAAATATGGCACCGCCTGGCGCCAACAAGTCACAGCGCATGCGCCGCCGCTCGTGAAAGGTCGTACATGTTCGGCTATTCACGGTGGAGGCGCATGCGTGATGAGGTGTTGGCGCTGGGCGCCATTTTTAAATCTAAGGCACCTCAGGAACATGTAAGTGAGACTCCTCCACAGCCGCACTACCTGCCATTATGCAGGGCTGTGGGCATACTACACCTGTACCATGCCCCCAGCACTGCATCTCTTGTAGTATGCCCACAGCCCTGCTTTCTTTTGTACTATGCCCGCAGCCTTGCATTCTCCTGTACCATTACCATGCCCACAGCCCTGCATTCTTCTGTACCATGCCCACAGCCCTGCATTCTCCTGTACCATGTCCACAGCCCTGCATTCTCCTGTACCATGTCCGCAGCCCTGCATTCTCCTGTACCTTGCCCGCAGCACTGCATTCTCCTGTACCATGCCCATAGTCCTGCATTCTCCTGTACCATGCCTGCAGCCCCTGTTTTGGTTCTTGTAGTTGTCCAGTTGGGTGCAGTTGCTGCTGCATTTCCCATCCTAGGCTTATACTCCAGTCAATCATTTTTCCCATTGTTTTGTGGTAAAATTAGGGGCCTCGGCTTATATTCGGGTTGGCTTATACTTGAGTATATACGGTAATTTGTTTTTGAAGGACTTGGTTCTGGTATTTGCATTTCTAGAATCAAAATTAGGTTTCCTGCTGATAAATTCATGTCTGAGGTGGGGTGGTTACCTGAAAGCAAGTGTAGCACTCTACAAGGTAGGTGCTAGGTAAAGTGTAGTAGGCCTTAACTGCTTATCAGCGGGGCTATGATTTGCAGCTAGGTTGTCATGGTTCCCAGGTGTGGCTGTTGAGACTGGATAGTCAACCCACTGTACTCAATCAGGGCTCTAATTGGGCAGTGGAGGAAACCCGTCCAATGGTTCACCCAGGCTTGTATGTATCCCAGGAGGGCAGATTATGCCGCACAGCATTCTGGGAGGGGGTATAAGTTTGAGGGGAGCACATGACGCAGTGTCTTTGGCGGGAAGTAGAGTCCAAGGAGGGAGAGTACGGTTGTACAAGCACTGAGTTTTGTGTTATGGGTTTCTAATCTTTCTGACCTCTTAGAGTGCTGAATTAAAGTAGTTACTAAAGGTACATGGTTATTTGCTGGGGGGTTTTGGAGCAGGGGGGGGGGGGTTATACTCTTTGTTTTTATAGGGGCTTTTCTCTTTTGGTTTTCAAGGCAGTGTTTTATACTTTTCTGATGGTTTCGTTGCTCTAACCTTTCTTGTAGAGAGAGTCAGCTTGTACTCTAGTATGTTTATTTTTTGTCTGCTGGTTCACAGCATATTTGAAATCCAGTGTCCTGACTGTGTATAGTGGTTTGTTTGGTTTGTTTGGTGTGTTAGGGGTGGAAGCTAGAACTGTGGAGGTAGTTGCATTGGTCAATAGATTTCCTGCATATGATGGTACAGTGTGCCACCCCTGATATACTGTACTGTGTACTTTAGTATCCAGGAAGTTCACATGTGTGCTTGAATGATCTATTTTTAGGTTGCTAGGTGAAACGTGTTAAGCAGTGAGTGAGATGTTTTCAGATTTTCTTCACCTTCTGTCCATGTGATGAAAATTAAGGATGATCGAACTTTTGAAAAGTTCGGTTCGACCAGAACACCCGAATTTTCCAAAAGTTCGGTTCGGATTTCAGAACCCCATTGAAATCAATGGGACCCAAACTTCGGTAATCAAAAAACACCATTTTGAAGCCCTAAAACCCAATAAATGCCCCTAAAAAGTGCCTAGGGTTCTGGGTCATGCCCCATTAACTATTAATCACACAAAAAAAGTTCTTAAAAATTGTCATTTTTGATAAAAAAGCCAATTATTGAAAAAATTAAAAAAAAAAGAGATTTTTTGATTTTTACTTTGGATTTAGTATCTGGGGGGTCTAAAAGGTGTGCATGTGAAGTTTCAGCTCTGTAGCATGTCCAGAACCATGAAAAAAAAAAGATAATTTTTCAGTAGAACAGGGATGTGGGTCGGGACCCTCCTTTAACTTTAACACCTATATGATCTTTTTTTCTGGTTCTGGACATGCTACAGAGCTGAAACTTCACAGGTACACCTTTTAGACCCACCAGACACAAAATCACACAAAAAAAGTTCTTAAAAATTGTCATTTTTGATAAAAAAAAGCCAATTATTGAAAAAATTTAAAAAAAAAAAAGAGATTTTTTGATTTTTACTTTGGATTTCAGATCTGGGGGGTCTAAAAAGTGTACATGTGAAGTTTCAGCTCTGTAGCATGTCCAGAACCAGAAAAAAAAAGATTGTTTGTATTAGAAAACTTTCTGACAGGGGGTTTGCTTCGCTCCTGTAACACCTTGTCGGTTTAATAGAAGGCATTTTTTTGGGATCTTTGCAGTCAGGAAAAACATCTGAACTTGTATATAGTGGTACTGTGCACAAGTTCTGATGTTTTGCCTGCCTCCAAAAACCCCCAAAAAATGCCAGCAAAAACACACCTGGGCATTTTTTTTTTTTGACGCTAGCGTTTTTTTGGGCATTTTTTGGGGTTCTTTTGAGGCAGGCAAAACATCTGGACTTGTGTATAGTGGTATATATACACACATACATATATTTATATACACACCTAGACATATATAGGTGTGATAGTAGCAGAAATATATTACTGTAAATGATTTCATTAGCGCAAGCATTTATTTCTGCTACTATCACACCTATATATGTCTAGGGGTATATATTCAGACATATATGTCTATATATACCCCCTATACACATGTTCAGATGTCATGTCTGACATCAAACATGTCCTCAAAAAAGCACTGGCAGTGGCAGCCCCTGCAGCATAAAAAATGCTTGGCTGGTGAGAAGCCATATGGGTGTGCCGAAGCTATTCAGAAAAATGATCTTTTCTCTATAGCGGTCACCCTGCTATGGAAGGGTTTTGTCACCCTGCCATAGCAGTCACTGCCAGTTAACCCTACACTACACTACGGTCCCCTTACACTTAACACTTTCCCTACAGAAACTCAATTTTTGAAGCTAACTTAAGTGTAAAGGAGCACTCTAACTACACTAGATATCCCTTTCCTCACACTAAAAATAGCTAAATGACACTTTTAAAGTAAAATTAACAGAACTGCTTCCACTCTCTTCCATGTCCAGTATAACAATGCTAGGAATATGGCGGGGGCGATCTTATATACTGGGGGGCATATTCACTAATGATTGGTCTAGGGACCCCCTAGTCACTCCAGTCACATTCCTAGCATTCTCCTGCCCCCTCAATTGGCTTTTGCTAATGGTTCTGGTCCAATCACGGGCTTTTAAAGCCCATTTCCTGAAGCATTGCATTTTGGTCGGTTCTGGTTGCAGAATTCCGAACTTTTTGGGCAAAAAGTTCTAAATTCGGCCGAACCTCGAACACCCAATGTTCGGGCCAAACCGATGGTGGACCCGAACCGTTCGATCATCCCTAATGAAAATATCATAAATATTGCATAGATAGATACTGTAGATACTATATTGTCAAAAGTATTGGGACTCCTGCCTTTAACCACTTTACAACCGGAGGATTTTGCTGTCTTCCGTCCAGGCCACTTTTTGCGATTCGGCGCTGTGCGACTTCAACTGACAATTGCGCGGTCGTGCGACGCCGTACCCAAACGAAATTTACGTCCTTTTTCTCCCACAAACAGAGCTTTCTTTTGGTGGTATTTGATCACCTGTGCAATTTTTACTTTTTGCGCTATAAACAAAAAAAGAGCGTTTATTTTGAAAAAATAACAATATTTTTCACATTTTTTTATATGAAATTCCCCCCAAAAAAGATGTAAAAACCAATTTTTTTAAAAGTTTTTGGCCAATTTGTTTTATGCTACATATGTTTGGTAAAAAAAATCGCAATAAGCGTATTTTGATTGGTTTGCGCAAAAGTTATTGCGTTTACTAACAAAGGGAAAGATTTCTGTCATTTTTGGTGTTTTTTTTTTAACGCGTAATGGCGGCGATCTGCGATTTTTTTTGCGGGACTGCGACATTGCGGCGGACAGACCGGACCCCTGACTGACATTTTTGACACTTTTGGGGGTACCAGTGACATTACTGCAGTAATCAGTGCTATATATATGCACTGTTACTGTAAAAATGACACTGGCAGGGAAGGGGTTAATTTTATTGGAGAGGGAGGGGTTAATGTATGCCTGGTGCTTACTGACGTGTAGGGGGGGAGGTGACTATGTGATTCATGGACAGATCGGATGTCCAGCTATGCTGAACAGTCCGATCTGTCACTCCCTGTCACTATGGAGATCCGCCCGCTGTGTTTACACACAGCGGGCGGATCTCCAGACTCGATCCCCGACGATCGGGTAAGAGCAGCGGCGATCGCCGCTGCTCCTCCCCTGGCCCGACTCCCGCTGTGAATGAAAACAGCGGGAGCGAGCCTCCGGCGGCGCGCAAGCGCCGCCCAGAAGGGGAGGAGTCCAGTCACGTTAATACTACGTGACTGGACGGGAACGAGCCACTCTGCCGCAGTACTATTACCGTGAGCGGTAGTAGAGTGGTTAAATGCACATGAACTTTTAAGGCATTCCAGTCTTAGTCTTAGTCTGTAGGGCTCAATTCTTCTGGGAAGGCTGTCCACAAGGTTTATGAGTGTGTCTATGGGAATGTTTGACCATTCTTCCAGAAGAGCATTTGTGAGGTCAGGCACTAATAGTTGGACAAGAAGGCCTGGCTTTTAATCTCTACTCTAATTCATTCCAAAAGTGTTCTATCGGATTAAGATGCAGGCCAGTCAAGTCCCTCCATCCCAAGCTCGCTCATCCATGTCTTTGCTTTGTGCACTGGTACGTAGTCATGTTGGAACAGGAAGGGGGGTCATCCCCAAACTGTTCCCACAAGGTTGGGAGCATGAAATTGTTTCAAAATGTCTTGGTATGCTGACCCCTGAAAAACAACCCCACACCATAACCCCCCCCCCCCCCTCCACCAAATGATTTGGAACAGTGCACTAAGCAAGGTTCATAAAGACATGGATGAGCAAGTTTGGGGTGAGTCCTGACCTCAACCCGATAAAAGACCCTTGGGAGGAATTAGAGCAGAGACTGCAAGACAGGCCTTCTCGTCCAACATCAGTGCCTGACCTCACAAATGCCCTTCTGGAAGAATGGTCAAACATTCCAATAGACACACACCTAAACCTTGGGGACAGCCTTCCCAGAAGAGATGAAGCTGTTATAGCTGCAAAGGGTGGGCCCACTCAATGTTGAACCCTGCGAACAAAGACTGACCGGGCTGTGCGACTGAGCGTTGTGCGTCTGACCGGGCTGTGCGACTGAGCGTTGTGCGTCTGACCGGGCTGTGCGACTGAGCGTTGGGCGTCTGACCGGGCTGTGCGACTCAGTGTTGTGCGTCTGACCGGGCTGTGCAACTCAGTGTTGAGCGTCTGACCGGGCTGTGCGACTCAGTGTTGTGCGTCTGACCGGGCTGTGCGACTCAGTGTTGTGCGTCTGACCGGGCTGTGCGACTCAGTGTTGTGCGTCTGACCGGGCTGTGCGACTCGGTGTTGTGCGTCTGACCGGGCTGTGCGACTCGGTGTTGTGCGTCTGACCGGGCTGTGCGACTCGGTGTTGTGCGTCTGACCGGGCTGTGCGACTCTGTGTTGTGCGTCTGACCGGGCTGTGCGACTCAGTGTGGTGCGTCTGACCGGGCTGTGCGACTCAGTGTTATGCGTCTGACCGGGCTGTGCGACTGAATGTTGTGCGTCTGACCGCGCTGTGCGACTTAGTGTTGTGCGTCTGACCGCGCTGTGCGACTTAGTGTTGTGCGTCTGACCGGGCTGTGCGACTTAGTGTTGTGCGTCTGACCGGGCTGTGCGACTCGGCGTTGTGCGTCTGACCGGGCTGTGAGATTGTGAGTGTTGGGTGACTGACCGGTGTCAAGTGAGTGGAGCGGAATACCAGAGGGTGAGAAGGTAGCGTTAGGAAGCCAGGAAATAGCCACATAAGATAGACTTAAATCGCTGAATCCCCATTAGATTAGATAGTAGGTACAATGCCCGGCGGGTGTGGGGATGCGACTCGGTGTACATCTTGTGATATGTATGCGTTCCTCGGTCATGCGATCGAGGGCGAATACAAATGCGCAAAATGTGAGCACGTTGCTTCCCTGGAAGCTCAGGTCCTGAATCTAGGGAAGCAGCTGGCAACACTGAGACGAATGTCCATACCGGAGGAGAGCCAGGATTGTACCAATCAGGTGCAGATAGGGGCCTGCACAGAGGTGGGCGGAGTATCGGAGGTGCAGGCATCAGAGCAGAGCAGAGGGGTGACAGTTAGGAGGGGTAGAAGGGGACAAGTCAAGGAGGCTGATCCTGGGCTGGAGCACCCCAATAGATACGCCCCGTTGTGTGATGTTGGGGAAACCAGTCAGGGACCAGCATTGCTGGAGCAGAGCGACGCCCCTAGCTGCCAGGGGAGGAACTCCTCCAGTGAGGCCGGGAGAAAGGGAAAGGAAAGACAGGTGCTGGTGGTAGGGGACTCAATTATTAGAAGGACAGATAGTGTAATCTGTGACATAGACCGTGTGCGCCGAACAGTCTGTTGTTTGCCGGGCGCTCGGGTTCGGCACATCGCGGATCGGGTGAACAGATTATTGGGTGGGGCTGGGGAAGACCCAGCTGTCATGGTACACGTGGGTACCAATGACATAGGCAGAGGAAGACGGAGAGTCCTAAACGATTTCAGGGACTTAGGCGCTAAGTTGAGGACTAGGACCTCCAAGGTAGTATTTTCCGAAATACTACCGGTACCTCGAGCCACACCAGAGAGGCAGCGGGAGATTAGGGAAGTTAACGAGTGGCTGAGGAGCTGGTGTAGTAAGGAGGGTTTCGGGTTCCTGGAGAACTGGGCCGACTTCTCAGTCGGTCACCGACTCTTTGGTAGGGACGGATTGCACCTAAATGGGGTGGGTGCAGCCGTACTGGGTGAGAGGATGGCCAAAAAGTTAGAGGGGCTTTTAAACTAGGGAATGGGGGGGAGGGTACAGATGTAGAATTAGCCAGTGGAAAGCAAGTTTCAGAGGGCAGAAATGGGGGCATTAGCGGTAGGGTGTTCGGAGCCCCTATACCCAGGGTGGGTACGGGGAAAAATCAAGAGAGCAGCCTAAAAACATCAAAATTACGAGGCTTATATACCAATGCCAGAAGCCTGGCCAACAAGATGGGAGAGCTGGAGCTGCTGATGTTTGAGGAGGACTTAGATTTTGTGGGGATAACTGAGACTTGGTTTGACAGCTCTCATGACTGGATGGCGACCATTCAGGGGTATTCCCTTTATCGCAGAGATAGAGAGGGTAAAAAAGGGGGAGGAGTATGTTTGTATATTAAGAACAGTATACAGGTAAATATGAGGGATGATATTAATAATGGAGCTATGGACGAGGCAGAATCCCTATGGGTAGAGCTTCAAAGGAAAGGCACGGTGGGGAAGGTAATATTGGGCGTATGCTATAGGCCCCCAAACCAGAGGGAGGAGGGTGAGGTGGACCTCATGTTACAGATAGGATTGGCAGCAAGGATGGGAAATGTCATTATAATGGGGGACTTTAATTATCCTGATATAGACTGGGCAGAAGGAACCGCGCATTCAGCCAAGGCTCGGCAGTTCCTAAATGTTTTGCAGGACAATTTCATGGGTCAGATGGTGAATGCACCGACAAGAAACAATGCGGTACTTGACCTACTGATTACCAACAATACAGACCTGCTCACGGATATAGAAATACAGGACAACTTAGGGAACAGTGACCATAGGTCAATTGGTTTCAGTATTAATTACAGTAATAGGAAACACAAGGGTAATATAAGGACACTGAATTTCAAAAGAGCCAATTTCCCTAAACTGCGCTCGCTGCTAGAAAATATCAAATGGGATAGAACCCTGGGAACAAAGAACACGGAGGAAAAATGGGAGTGCTTCAAGAGCATACTTAACAAGGGGGTGGGCCAGTGCATTCCACAGGGAAATAAATTTAAAAGAGCAAAACTAAACCCTGGGTGGCTAAACTCCAACATAAAAATGTATATTAGAGCTAAAGAAAAGGCCTTCAAAAAATACAAGACTGAGGGGTCATTGGCAGCATTTAAGCATTACAAAGAGTGTAATAAGAAATGTAAAGATGAAATCAGGGCGGCTAAAATAGAACACGAGAGACATATAGCGGAGGAGAGTAAAAAGAACCCCAAGAAATTCTTTAAGTATATAAACAGTAAGAAAGCGAGGCCAGAACACATTGGCCCCATAAAAGATGATAAAGGAAAAATGGCCACTGAGGACAGAGAAAAGGCGGAAGTGTTAAATAATTTCTTTTCTTCAGTCTTCACAAAGGAATCGGGGGGCTACACGAACCCCGCTTGTAAGGCCGAACTAAATAATACACCTCAGGAAGTGCCGCCATGGCTAACAGAGGATAGACTTAGAGCTAAACTAGAGAAACTTAACATAAATAAATCCCCGGGACCGGATGGCTTGCACCCAAGGGTTCTAAATGAGCTCAGTCAGGTGATTGCCAGACCATTATTCTTGATCTTTAAGGATAGTTTACAGACAGGTATGGTGCCAGCTGATTGGAAAAAAGCTAACGTGGTACCAATATTTAAAAAGGGGCCGAGATATATCCCGGGTAACTATAGGCCGGTCAGCCTAACATCTGTAGTCTGCAAAATTTTGGAGGGGATGATAAGGGACCACATACAAGACTTTAGTAATGAAAACGGTATTATAAGTAGTAATCAGCATGGATTCATGAAAAATCGTTCATGCCAAACCAATCTATTAACCTTCTACGATGAAGTGAGCTGCCACTTAGATAAAGGTAAGCCTGTGGATGTGGTGTATCTGGACTTTGCAAAGGCCTTTGACACCGTTCCCCACAAACGCTTACTGTACAAACTAAGGAAGGTAGGTATGGACCATAAGGTGAGTACCTGGATAGAGAACTGGCTCCAGGGGAGAGTACAGAGGGTGGTGATTAATGGGGAGTACTCGGATTGGGCGGGTGGGGAAAGTGGGGTCCCCCAGGGTTCTGTCCTGGGACCAATCCTGTTTAATTTATTTATAAATGATCTAGAGGAGGGGATATCTAGTACAATCTCAGTATTTGTAGATGATACTAAATTAGGCATGCCAATATCTTCTATGCAGGATGTGGAAATCTTGCAAGCAGACCTGAACAAAATAACGGGGTGGGCAACTACATGGCAGATGAGATTTAATGTAGAAAAATGTAAAGTAATGCACTTGGGGGCCAGAAACCAGAAAGCAAGCTACTCACTAGGGGGGGAACCTCTGGGTGAGTCTAGGATGGAAAGGGACCTGGGGGTACTGGTAGACAACAGGCTTGGAAGTGGCATGCAATGCCAAGCCGCTGCAAGCAAAGCCAACAGAATACTGGGTTGTATAAAAAAGGGGATTCACTCCAGAAATAAAGAGATTATTCTTCCACTCTACAAGACTCTGGTCCGGCCACATCTGGAGTATGCTGTCCAGTTCTGGGCACCGGTCCTCAGGAAGGATGTGCTGGAACTGGAGAAAGTCCAGAGAAGGGCAACAAAAATAATTAGGGGAATGGAGGACATCGGCTATGAGGAAAGACTACAAGCACTGAACCTATTCTCTCTGGAGAAGAGACGCTTGAGGGGGGATATGATATCAATGTACAAATACTGTACTGGCGACCCTAGCATAAGGAACAAACTATTTAGAGTAAGGGAATACAATAAGACACGTGGCCACTCACTAAAACTAGAGGAAAGGCGATTTAACCTTAAAGTGCGTAAGGGGTTCTTCACTGTAAGAGCGGTAAGGATGTGGAATTCTCTTCCGCAAGCAGTCGTATCAGCGGGGAGCATTGATAGTTTCAAAAAACTATTGGATGGACACCTTAAAGACCACAACATACAGGGGTATACAATGTACGGTTAAAAGCAAACACACACACATAGGTTGAACTGGATGGACTTGTGTCTTTTTTCAGCCTCACTAACTATGTAACTATGTAACTATGTAACTGAGATGCCTTTAAAGTTCATGTACGTTTTAAAGGCAGGTGTCCCAATACTTTTGACTTTTGACAATATAGTGTAGATAAATGTCAGTATGGAATGTGAAATTGTGTGTAAGTATTATTTCAATAAGCTATGTAATATCATCAATAGGGATGGCCTTGCGTTTCGCCCGACGGTCGGTTCGCGGTGAATTTTGCTTGTTCGCAAATTCGCGAAAAGGCGGACTTTTGCCGATGTTCGGGCGGCCATATTAGTTTACATTGGGGAGAACTTTGACCCATGACACAGCCGCCAGGTGGAACGGGACAGCCAATTGAAACATTTCAGCACATGGACATGCCCCCTACCTTATAAATTGTCAGCGTAGGGAGAGGTTGGCGAGTGCATCGGGGACAGATTGCCAGGGACACAAATAGCTCTGTTAAGATCCACAAAAGTCAGTTTCAGGGCTGGTATTTGGTATAGGTCTACTACAGTCTCTTTTCATTTTAGGGACAGGTATGCTGTGTTCATCAGGGACAGATCAGCAGTGAAACAAATCGCTTTGTTAAGGTCCATAAAAGTCATTTTAAGGGCTGCTATTTATTTGGTATAGGTGTACAGTCTTTTGTCAGTGTAGGGACAGGTATGCTGTGTGTGCACCAGGGACAGATCGGCAGTGACAAAAATCGCACAAAATCATCCACAAAAGTCATTTTAAGGGCTGCTATTTTGTATAGGTGTGCAGTGCACTATATAGGAGTGTAATCCATGTATAATATACTTTGTAATATAGAAAGCATATTATAGTGGATTTGTATTGTGCACTGTGCAGAATTTTGACTGGTGTGTTGAGCGTTGCTGCAGCAATACTACAAACAGTGACAAAAGCACTTTTAATGTATTATAACTGGTGTGATAGACCAGTGGCCCCCCAATACCACATATTGAAGTGGGGTGTTATTTAACAGTATACTTTTCTAAGAGTGTATTGTAGTCCTGCCAAAATGTTGCCTCTTTTTCTGCGTTAACCATGCTACACACAGTGACAACAGTTACTGGCCAATTATTTGTAGAACTGGTGTGATAAAACTGTGGCCCCCCAATACCACAGATTGAAGTGGGGGGTTATCTGAGTATACTTTGATAAGTGCTGTGTTAACTCTGATACACACAGTGCCAAACTCCCTGGCCAATTTGTTTAACAATTGGTGTGATAAACCAGTGGCCCCCCAATTCCACATATTGCAGTGGGGTGTTATCTGAGTATACTTTTCTAAGTGTATTTGTATCCTGCAACAATATTGCCTCTTTTGCTGTGTTAACTCTGATACACACAGTGTGTGGTGTGATAAACCTGTGGCCCCCAATACCACAGATTGAAGCGGGGTGTTATATACCTTTTTTCAGATATACTGCGATTCTCTAGAAACTTTTGTCACAGGGTAATTTAAAAAATGACAGGCAGAGGAAGAGGCAGGCCCTTCCGCAGGGGTGGTAAGGGTAGGGCAGGAGCAGTAGGCCGGAGCCAAAGTGTGAAGTTTCAGAAGGTGCGTTCGATTACGTCAAGGGACGCACCAGACTTGGTTGAGTGGCTCACTCAGCCTTCTTCTTCTGCACCCTCCTCATCCTCTCTATCTGCACCCTCTTCACTCTCTGCTGTGTGCACCCCCAAAGACACCACCACAAACATCACCACCATATACCCTCCGCTTGAGTCACTGGAATTATTTTCCGATCCATCACAAGACATTTGCGATGCGCAGCCATTGTTGGCATCGGATCAGGAAGAGGAGGTAGCAACAGCCGCCACTCTGACGACAGTACCCAGATCAGCCCAAGGAGGTTGGTTCCCGCTGTTGCTGCCTACTCCGAGATCTCGAATGTTAGTGGTGGGGAAGGTGAGGTGGATGATGACGTGTCTATGGAAGAGAGGAAGAGAAGGGGAGTTCAGAGGGATAGACGGACAAGCAAATAGGAAGTAGAGGCAGGCGGAACTTGCATTGCACAAGAGGTACAAAGCAGACTGCAAATGTATCAGGAGCGAGCCATCAACATGTACAGTCACATCTGGTGCTCCCAGGACACCAGCACATGGCTCCGCAGTGTGAGCTTTTTTTAATGTGTCCGTTGCTGACAACAGTGTTGCCATCTGCAGCCTTTGCAGTCAACGCATAAGTCGCAGTAAGCCCAACACTCACCTAGGGACGACTGGCTTAAGAAGGCACCTGAACTCCCATCACCGAGCCCAGTGGGAGCAACACCGTCAGAACCCGCAAAGCCACACTCCAGGCTCTCACCGTCCAGCCTCTTCTCTTTCTCCTCTCTCCTCACAATTGTCCTCCACTCCTTCTTCCATGATGCCGTCGTCACGTTGTTCTGGAAAAAGGCAGGCTTCAGTGGCCCAAATGTTGGAGCAGAAAAAAATTATGACGCCGGATAACCCCCTTGCCCAACATTTGACTGCTGGCTTGTCGGAACTGATAGCCCGCCAACTACTGCCATATCAACTGGTGGACTCGAAAGCCTTTCGTAAATTTGTGGCCATTGGAACACCACAATGGAAGGTCCCAGGCAGGAAATATTTCTTGCAGAAGGGCATTCCAGAGCTGTATGGCCATGTTCAGCGGCAAGTGAATATATCTCTGGCACACAGTGTTGGTACCAAGATACATCTGACCACTGACACATGGTGTAGCAAACACGGGCAGGGAAGGTATATCACTTTTCCTGCCCACTGGGTGAACCTTCTGACGGCCGTCAAGCATGTAACCTGTAGCACCTGTGTAGATTTGGTTGTACCGCCACGGATTGCATGCAGGCCTGCCTCTTCTTCTTCTCCTCCTCCTCCTCCTCCATCCTCCCTCTCTTTCTCGGCTGACTCCTCCTTTTCCACTGCTACGTCTCTTCCGCTGCGCCGCCCAAAATCCCCAGAACCTATTCCACATGCCAGACGTTGCCATGCTGTGCTGCGTCTGTTGTGCCTGGAAGCCAAGAGCCACACTGGTCCTGCACTCCTTTAGCTTTGCGTTCACAGGCAGATCAGTGGCTGACACCGATGAATTTGACAGTTGGTAAAGTGGTGTGCGACAACGGTGCCAATCTGCTGAGAATGCTGAAACAGGGCAAAATAAAATTTGTGCACAGCTAGTAAGTGTTTTGTGGCTGCAAATATGACCTAAAGGTTTTTAAAGTTGCCTCCCATTAAAGTCAATGGGGACCGCCGCAAACTTGCTGGTCGAGGACATTTGAGAAAATTTGCGGCTGACGTTCGCGAACCGCCCGGCCGATGTTTGTCCATCACTAATCATCAGCACTGTATTTGTGATTTGGTGTGGATGATTACAATCTGTGATACGCAGCGATTCCATCCTTGTGAGAGATAGTAATGTACAGAGATTCTACATCCATAGTCACTACAGTAGAAGTATATTTCGTGGTAATTGCTGGGTATTGTGGAGATTTTGCTGGAATTCAGTGGTATCTTGCAAGAAGGTAGCAGAATGTGTGACCAATTAACACTTTTTCTACATGGCCTGAAATTTGTTCATTGAGTGTATTTATACTTGTTACGATGGATCTGCCTGGATTTCCTTGCTTGTGGATATTGGGCAGCATATAGAAGTCCCCAATTTCTGGAGTATCTGAAATTGCACTGCTAAATCCTGAATTTAGGTGGCTTGGTAGTGTTTCAATTAGACCTTTTATTTGTAGAGTAAAACCCTGGATCCGATCATAATCCAGTTTTTATAGTCAGTAGCTTTTGCCAACTGCATCTTGCCCTCTCATATTTGTTTGTATCCATCACAAGAACTGCATCACCTTTTTATTTCTTGTATTTCTTGTATAGCCTTTCACTTTAGTGATTAAAGATTGTATAATATTTTATTTAATGTTGTGTATTCAATGCATGAAAAAAAAATGCAGCCTAGGATCTTGCGTTGGCGATATAGGACACGGGCACACCATTAACTGACTACCCTCCACCACGGTATACATACCTGTATGTCCTCATCAGCAGCTTATGCTCATCTTCTAGAGCACGCACCAAGGAGCCCAGTGATCAATGTGTCCCTCACAGAGAATAATGACCAGGTCAATATTAGTTTGGTAACTGTGTCTGTATATGCTACACACTGTGTCATCGTCCCATTTTTACCAAGCTTATCTGCTTTAGGTGTGATTATTTTAGAAAGACATTCCAAAACTTAAAGCGGAGTTCCACCCATTTTTAATACGTTGGATTACATAGATGTATGTAATCCCCTTTAAAACGACTTTTACCAATGGAAACTTTTTTTTCTTTTGCTAGTAAATACCTTATTTTCTTGTTTATTCCTCCTCTCCTCACTTCCGGGTCCGATCGGCGATGACGTCATTCGGCGATTCGCAGGGCGTGCTGGGATGTATTCCATGCCAAAAATCTCACAGTATTACACAGGAGCTGAGCTGTACTGTGTGTATTGAGGCCGTGACCTGCCCCGCCTCCGCCCCGCCTCCGCCCCGCCTCAAATCAAAAGTGCCCATTTTGAAGGCTTATATGCAAGTAATTGGACATACAATGGTTATGGGGGTCCAGGTACTGCCCTGGGGGACATGTATCAATGAAAATGTTTGTAAAAAATTATAATTTTAAATAATCAGTGATTTACTGATGCTTAAAGTGAAATAACAATAAAAATTCAAAATTCCTTTCAGTATAGTGCCTGGGGGGACCCCTTAGTCTGCCTGTAAAGTGGCATATTTGTACTGTATATAGAAGCTGCTGCAGCAATAACTGCATTTATAAAGCCAAAAAAAATATTTTTTTTTTCTCTGCAAGCTTTAATTTATTTTGTGAACAACGGCTTGGTGAGCCAGTCTGTATGATGGGTCAACAATGTACTGCACTGGGAACAAGACTAGAGATTTTTGGGATAAATTCTGGTATCACTTCTGCAGACTTTGCAAGAAACAGGTGTGGAAAAAAATGGCCTTTGAGTGTCGGAGGTGCCTTCACACTGTAACCCTATAGAGGTACTCTTGGTGAAAGCAAGAATTGCCTTGCTCTCAAACATTGAAATGATATGCACCTGTCAAACAGGTGCAGAAAAATTGGTCTTTGAGTGTCTGCGGTGCCTTCACACTGCAACCCTATAGAGGTACTCCTGATGATGTCAAACAGGTGCAGAAAAATTGGTCTTTGGGTGTTTATTGTGTCCAAATTTCTTCCAGATGAAATCAACACCCACAACGCTAGGCAGCCTAGATGTCTTGCAGAGATTGCACATCCCAAAAACACTTAATCAGCAACATTGGTATCAGGGGCTTTATAGCTGCTGGTAATCCAGGACTGATTCATTTTGATAAATGTCAGCCAGTCCACAGAGTCTTCTATTATCAGTAACAAATCCTCCAGCAGCACTGAATGCCTGTTCAGAAAGCACACTGGATGTAGGGCAGCCCAGCAGCTCAATTGCATACTTGGCAGGTTCTGGGCAGTGGTCTATTACTATGACCCAGTAACTCAGTGGATCATCAACCGGAAAGCTCTCCATCTCTGTTTATGACCATAGATAATTTGCCATGTGATGTAGATGCTGCCTATGGAATGTGGAACCTGAGAGCCCTGGGCGCCGAAGACTAATAAAATTGTGAAATGCATCACTTGGGAGGCCCCCTTCTCCACTGCTCCTCTCTTGACCAACAGAAGCTTCAAAACTATGTTTTCCACAACACTGTAACCTACCAGAGTCGGGAAAAGCATTAGATAAACTCCTCTTTAAGGTTTCCTCAAGAGATTTCATCTTCTGCTCCCTCTGTGGGGACGGGATGAGTTCTGAGACTTTCCCCTTGTAACAGTGGTTAGGGAGGGTTGTCAATCAATAGTGATTCTTCTCCTTAATGCCCCTTATTCTCAGGTCCTTTACAAGGCTTTGAAGCATGAGGGAGCCCATGCACTGCAAGCTTGCGGAGGCATGAGAAGCAGACTCCTCAGGATTACTGAAGATTACAGTATCTGGAACTGCCTCTACCCAGCCACCTACTACTCCCAAGAGTTCTGGAGACAGAAAAACATCTCTTAAGGTTTGATGTATGTCTTCCTCTGCTTCAGTGCCTTCAAAACTGCCAGAATCTTCCTCCCTCTCCTCATGTGTGTTCTTTGGCATGGCAAGAATGGTATCTGCATAAAGCATGCCTTAAGAGGAAAGGAAGTCCTCCTCTTCCTCCCCCACTGCTCTTCCTCTAGTGCTTTGTCCATAATGCCACGCAGAGTCTGCTCCAGCAGAAACACAACAGGGATTGTGTCACTGAGGCATGCATTGTCACGACTCACCAGCCTAAGCAAATCAGGCAGTTTACGGGCAGGTGGAATTCCCGCTGAATTAAAGCCAACTGAGCACTGGCTGTGTATGATGGCCTGAAATGGCTACAGACTCTTCTGCCCTGCTGTAGCAGATTTTCCAACTCTGAGTGCCTATTTAAGAAATGCTGTACCACCAAATTGAGGACATGTGCCAGGCATGACACGTGTCGACTTTCACTGTCTAAGGGCAGACGGGAGGTTTGTGCCATTATCGCACACCACCATTCCTGGCTCCAGCTGGTGTGGTGTGAACCACCTCTGGGCCTGCCCCTGCAGAGCTGAAAGAATCTCTGCTCTGGTGTGGTTCCTGTCCCCTAGACACACCAGCTAAAGCACTGCATGGCACCTTTAGTCTGACTCATTGAATAGCCCCTAGCTTAGTGGGTACTTGTGGTTCATAGGACAATTCAGCAGAGGAGGGCATGGAGGAGGAGAAGGGGGAAGAGCTGACAAATCTCGCATCATCACCACTAGCTGTATGGAGATGTGGCAGCACAACAAGCTGCAGCACTGAGCCCTGGATTTTACATAGTTTGTGAGGCTGAAAAAAGACACCAGTACATCCAGTTCAAACTATGATGTGTGTGCGTGTTTGCTGTTAACCGTACATTGTATACCCCTGTATGTTGTGGTCTTTAAGGTGCCCATCTAATAGTTTTTTGAAACTATCGATGCTCCCTGCTGATACGACTGCCTGTGGAAGCGAATTCCACATCCTTACTGCTCTGACAGTGAAGAACCCCTTACGTATTGCATCCTTGCAAGTTGCAAGCAGAGTTACTCAGTGTGCTGTGAAGGATATATATATAGTCCCTGACCATGCTTGCTAGACCATGTGTCAGCAGTAACATGGACTTTGCAGCTAACTGCCTTGCCCAATTATGCCACAATATTGCCTTCCACATGATAGTACAGAGCTGTAATGGCTTCACATGAAAAGAAATAGTGACTGGCAATCTGCCATTGTGGTACTGCACATTCTGCAAATACACAGAAAGGGGCCTAATCCACCATATGGAAAGGCAGGAGTTGTAAAGCCAGCAGCTTTACAAGCTTGCGTTTAGATGCTGGGCATGTGGTTGGCAGTGACTGTATTTTTTTTAAACATTTACTAACACACTGAAATGTACTGCTTTAAATGGCACTTAACACACAGAAAAATACTGCATTAAACATGCAGCAACGCACTGAAAGATACTGCAATAAATATGCATTAACGCACTGAAATATACTACATTAAACATGCATCATGCACATAAATATACTGCTTTAAACGTTCAGTAACGTACTAAAATGTACTGCGTTACACGTTCGTCCCAAACTCATGCTCAGGCCGAACCCATTCACCTAGCCTCAAATCCAAGTTTACTATATGGACTACTTATGTTTTTATACATGTTGATAATATCTCCCCTTAATCTTCTCTTCTCGAGAGAATGAGTTCTGTTCCTCTAATTTTTCCTCATAGTCGAGCTCCTCCATGCCTCTTATCAGTTTGGTTGCTGTTCACTGCACTTTCCCCACTTCCCCAATATCCTTTTTGTGAACTGGTGCCCAAAACTGAACTGCATATTCTAGACGAGGTCTTACTAATGATTTGTACAGGGGTAGAATGATATCCTTCTCTCTGGAGTCCATACCTCTCTTAATACAAGAAAGGACTTTGCTCACTTTGGAAACTGCAGCTTGGCATTGCATGCTATTATTAAGTATATGATCTACCAGATCTTCCAGTTCCTTCTCCACCATTGATTCCCCCAGTTGTACCCCCCCCCCACCCCCCAGTTTGCATGCATATTCTTACCCCGCAAGTGCATAACTTTACATTTATCAACATTAAACTTCATTTGCCACATACTTTGTAGTTGCCTAATTAAACGGTGCATTGAGGTCACCTTGTAAGTTGGAGACATCTTGTAAAGATGTTCTTCCACTGCATAGCTTGGTGTCATCTGCAAACACTAAAATGGTACTTTTAATTCTATATAGACCCTATATCATTTATAAATATTTTAAAAAGTAAGGGTCCCAACAATGAACCTTGGGGTACACCACTGATGATAACCTCAGACCATTCAGTGTATGAATCACTAACCACTACTCTCTGAATTTGGCCAGTTTTCTATCTATTTACAAATGGATTTTTTTCAGATCTGTAGACTTCACCTTACACATTAGCTGTGTGTGGCGTGTCAAACGCTTTTGCAAAATCCAAATATACCATGTCCACAGCCACTTCTGTCCAAGGTTTTACTTACCTCTTCATAGAAAGAAATCTGATTTGTCTGACAACTTCTGTCTTTCATGAACTCATGCTGTCTGTTGCTTAAAATACATTTTTCCAGCAAGAGCTCATCTATGTGATCTTTTATTAAACTCTCCAGTATGTTCCCAACTATAGAAGTTAAACTAACAGGTCTATAGTTCCTTGGTAAATACTTTGGTCACTTTTTAAATAAAGGCACCGTGTTGGCCTTTTGCCAATCCAGTGGTACTGTTCCACCCATTAAAGAGTTGCTAACAATTAGAAACAATTGCTTTGAAATGACAGAGCTCATTTCTTTTGTGGGTATGTGGGTGTATGGTATATGGTCCAGATGTCCAGATATTTCTGGACCATATCACTTTTGATCACTGGTGGATATCACTTGTGGATCATTTGGGGCTGTCAATAACATCCCCATTATGAACATGAGCCCCCCCCCCCCCCCCCCTTGGTATACACAGAGCTGAAGAAAGTTATTTAATAAATTTGCCTTCTTTGTCCCCAGTCACCCACTCTAGATTATTTTGTAAGGGTCCTATATGCTCAGACCTTAATATATTTGAAGAATTTTTGGGGGTTTGTCCTACTATCAATTGCAATAATCTGTCGTTAATTTTGAATTTTTGCATCCTTGATTCCTTTTTTACATATTCTGTTATAAAGCTCTGTTGAGGCTACTACTTTCTCTGGTCAAAGCAGGCTTGGTATCACTTGATGAAAAGTTATTGTTGCCCTTTTTAAATCTAAAAAGATGCAGAGTGGGGTCCTGCTACTTTTTGTAAGTTAAGCTAACTGTAAAAAATAAATTCCACAGCCATATATGTGCTACGAGAGAATGCTGTTGTTGAGATATTCTGGGAAAATTGTGCTGTTCTGTAACACTGCATACAGCTTTAAGACATCCTTCAAGCCTGTATTTTAAAGGGTTTATATTTTTATTGTTTCCCTTAAAGCAGCTAGAAGAAACCTTCTTCCCAGTGTATGGTATTATTTGACATTGGTACATGTGCTCTATGACAGTGCCTGACTTCTTTGGCCTTTTATTTGATAGATTTTTAGCCCCACAAATAGACTAAATGTAATATTTAATGCCAATGGCTCCCACTGCTATTAATCTGCCGAGTGCCGAGTGCCGAGCAAGAGCCACTGCTCTCGTGTACATTGCTGGATCGAGATTCCACTCAGGTAGGTGTGTGGGGGAGGGGGGGGCTGGGGGGATGCTGCAGCACAGAAAGTTGTTTTACTTTAAGCTATAAAATGCATTAGGGCAGTGCTCCCCAACCTTTTTATCGCCGCGGATCGTCAACGTTTGATAATTTTTCTGTGGCCCGCTGGGGGGGGACGTCAATGCAGAGTGACCAGCGTGCCCCCAATCAATGCAGAGTGCCCACAGCATTGCCCCCAATCAATGCAGAGTGTCCACAGCATTGCCCCCAATCAATGCAGAGTGCCCACAGCCTTGCTTCCAATCAATGCTGAGTGCCCACAGCATTGCCCCCAATCAATGCAGAGTGCCCACAGCAATGCCCCCAATAAATGCAGAGTGCCACAGCATTTCCCCCCAATAAATGCAGAGTGCCACAGCATTTCCCCCCAATAAATGCAGAGTGCCACAGCAATGCCCCCAATAAATGCAGAGGCCCACAGCAATGCCCCCAATAAATGCAGAGTGCCACAGCATTGCCCCCAATAAATGCAGAGTGCCACAGCATTGCCCCCTTTCAATGTAGAGCGCCAGCATTCCCCCCAGGAGGACCCGCTCCCTGATTGGCCAGGAGGAGGATCAGTGTGACAATAGCCAATTTTCATTCGCTATTGTCACACAATGGGCGGGCTCAGGGAGGTGCAATGCTCTGCGCCTCGGCCGCCACATTGAAATCATTTAAAGTTCCTCGGGCGGCCCGGTAGCGTTTGATCCACGGACCGGTACCGGTCCGTGGCCCGGGGGTTGGGGAACACTGCATTTGGGTACAAAACTTTCAGCCCTACAAGCTTACAATCACTTTAAGGCATACACAGTACAATAACAACCAAATGTATAACTTAACTAAGCTAACAGATTAAGAACCCAAATAAATATAAATAGGGGAAATAAGGAAATATAATTCTATCCTGTCGATATCCTGAAATATTCACAGCTGGTAACTATTGAAATGTGTGTGGTTTTAGAAGCAAGTTTGACTTGGCATATACTGTAGCAGCTAATATTAATCTAGGGGAGCAACTAAAATGATTTATTGTAGATGCTGAGTCCAGCAGAACAAGTAAGAGAGGTTGCTGTAATTTATAGTGTTTGCATTTATATTTATTTTTCATTGCTAACTAAGGTTTGTTTACTGTCCCTGTAGTGTGTCTGGGTTGTGAGTTTTCTCTCCACATTCGTTCTTGGGCTTCCATATGGAGTAGCTGTTGGTGTGGGCTTTTCTGTCTTGGTTGTCATATTCAATACACAATTGTGAGTATTTTTCACATTATCTTTGCTTTTCCTTCAAATAGATAGTATACCGTACATCTGTGGACAGAATATTAGGTTGTATTGGTGATGGTGACTGCATGTTCTGAAATTAATTTCCCATCCTTTGCAAAAATAATAATTTTCATAATAGAGACATAATTCATGACACCAGACAGGTCAGTTTCCTTTCCTTTTCCTTTTTTTATTGTTCAAAGAATATGAAATAGCCATGGGACTTCCATGGGCTCTTAAACAACCATAACTTGTTCAATATATGAAAAGAATTGAACCCCTTGATACGTAACGTGACTACATCGATTTAGCCTCCACAATACCAATTCTAAAATAGACTATATATTGAATCAATAAAACATCCTACCTCAAATAACCAGGCATCAATATCAGCAGGTCCTTGAAAAGACCACAACCCAACCATCATCCTATGCCACTTTCCCCCCAACACACTCTATCTTGGCTACTTAGCAACTCTCTTCTACCCATGGATTCTTACAATGAGCAACTTTTATTTATTCATATAAAACATTTATCCCAAAAGAAAAGAAAAACACTGGTACTCTAACTAATTGTGTAACTGCAGTGTGAACTGGAGTTTCCCTTCAATTAGATAGCGAATTTTAGTCTGTTAGTTCATCTAACCCCCCAGATAACAATGCGGCTGTCTGCTGTGCCCCTGCACTCCTTCATCCAGACTGGGGGCACTCTAATAGAGGAGGTTTGTTACTGGTCAGATCACCAGATCAAAACAGAGGAAAAACCTTAAAAAAGAAACCTAATGCAGCCACCACATATAAGGATTGGTAATCTGTAAAATATTAGATTTTTGGTTTTGGTTTTAATGCTGCTTTAATTGCATATCTTATCAATTTTGCAATACAGCTCTTTCTTGGCTCCTGCATTAAAAAAAAAGAGGTTGTTCAATTTCCTTCACCCTTTATTGATCTCCTCCAATTGGTTTAGAATAGCCCTCTTTATGTCTAGGTAATGGAAGGCTGTTTCCTTTTGGATTGGCTAATAGGTTGGAAAGATAATTGTTAAAAAGCCTTAAGCACAACTGTTAAATTCCTTTGCGAGAATAATTTAGATACCTGAGGTTGACTTCTGAATAAAGGATTTGAAAATTAAATTAAAAAAACATAACTAAAGGATTATCCTTAAATTTTAAAATGTAGACAGGGTAGCTGCCTGAACTTTAGTGTATTCATTAGTTTATCTGCCCCCTATTTTGGGAACTCCAGGACTGAAGGCAGTATACAATGCAATCCCTGATTGCTCCTGGACAGCTACAAATTGAATGTCTTAAAGATTTTATGGCATTAGTAACTGTCATCCTATTTCCCAATTACTTTTTCTGATCAATTTTTTTGCCTTTAAATGTTTTCAAGTGATTCTGCAAGTGATCTAACCAAAGGACTAATACACATGTGATGCACATTGTGGTTATTGCTGGCCTGAAATTACAGGTCTCGACTTCCCATTCCTTCTTTACAAGGGGTTCTACCTTATTATTCATAGGTTTTTAAGGATCCCTGTATCTTCAAAAGAAAGATTTTTCAGAAACCCAAGAAAGGGAAGCATATAATTTGAGACACGTGTCCCATAATTTAGAATCCTCTTCTTCATGACAAGGAGTATGGCCAAGTCTCTTTTCTTTCTCTGTGGGTCACAGAAGTGCACTTAGTTCGTCACTCCTGTGACTCGTATTCAGCAAACAATGTGTTAAAGTCCTTTGCTGGCTGACATCACTCAGCTCAGACTCTGGAGGGATCCCAACTCTAATTTTGAGATCCATTCAGATGCCTGACCAGCAGCTGGCTCAGCCTTTCAGCACTCCAGTAAGCATTAGAGGGGCAGAGCAGAGAGCCGGTGGCTGACAGTCAATGGCTCTCTGCTCCCTGAGGTTTAGCAGTCACAGATTGCTCAGTTCTCGTTCTGAGGCTCCATTCACACCTGAGTGTATAATTTTCAGGCATTTCTTTTAGGCATTTTTGAGGCTTTTGTTGGGTGCTTTACGGGCTTTTTTTGCCAGTGTTTGGAGGCAGGCATTGGCATCTGACCAAAGCTTCAGGCATTTTGCTTCAGGTGACAAAATGCTCATATGTGAACAGGGGCCATTGAAATTAATGGAATTTTGCTTGTTGAGCATTTTAAAACTTTAGAGATGAGTGTTTTATGAGCTGGAAAACACACAGGTGTAAACAGGCCCTTTAGAGGCAGCAGGGGACAAATGCAGCATCAGACTGACCACCTAGTTGAGTTTGATTGTTTGTTGTTTATAAATCCCACACTTCTCTTTTACAATATCATGTATGTTATTAAAAATAGAGTAAATACCCTCTACCTGGGCACTCTGGATAAAACCAAACAATATGTATAATGTCAATTAACACACAATGTGTAGAAGAAATAATGAATTTGTAAAATTTACAAATCACTGGTAATAAAATTGTGACAAATTATACAAATAACAAACGTGAAGCAGCTGGTTGTAAGGCAACCCAAGCCTGGAATGTAGTGAAAGACAAAATTAAAGCTGCACTCCTTTTAGGATTAAATCATCAAACAGCTTATAATAAGCTTATGATAGTATATGGAAATGTCCATACATAACCACCAAGTGCTCCAAATAGTGCAATAAGGTGATGCAGAGATCCTCTCAAGTGACTCCACACAGCAAAAAGTGGGTTGTGCTATCTTACACCACCATCAAGTAGATTTCCTACTCACCAGACAGACAGTTAGAATGCAAAATGGATCATTGAGAGGAGTTTCTCTTATAGAAATAGATGTTCCCCAGTAGCCACTCCAATCCAGTCAGATGATATCTCCAGAGTGGTGTACCATATGATTAGACAAAAAGACCCTTCATGGCATAGTATTTTGGAGCATTTAATGATTTCACACTAGTAAAAACACTTACGGTTGCAGATCAAAGTGGACTTGTTCCACCTGTGTTCCAAAATGGCGGAAGTGACGTGTCATGTAGATCCCACCCAATGCGTTTCGGAGGTCACGTTGCAGGGCAAAACGCAATGATTATTAAAAATTATTACTCCACTAATTATTTCAAAATTGTCTGCATACTTTTACGCTCACATGTGAACAAAGTTGGGTATCTGTTGATGTCTTACCTTGGAAACAGGCTAAAGAGAAAGGTTTGACATAGAAGGTGAAAAGTAAACTTTATCCTATTAAAACATTGACTTGACAGCAGTTAAAAAATCATGGACAAAACAGGCATGGGAAAAAGCAGTTGACGCGTTTCAAAAACTAACCTGGTTCTTGGTAGATCGATTGTCTCCGGGATCGGGTCCCTTAATGAACTGGCTGAGAGAGTGGGTAGATGGTCAGCTGCAACCATTAGTCCAGACCTTACAAAGTTTTCTCGCTCTGCATCTCAGATACATTGACGATCTGATCTTTATAATTGACAGAAATACTGACTTTATTCATTTTTTAATTATTTGAATGACAACATATACAATCTTTCTTTTACGGGATGTGAACACTGTTAATTGTCTTGATGTGACACTAGAACAACATGCAGGTAGGATTGTTAGCCAAATATATAGAAAACCCTCAGCGGGCAATAGCCTTCTGCATGCTCACTCGAGTCATCCATTTCATACTGTTAAGGGTATTTTTGTAGGGCAGTTTTTAAGACTCCGTAGGATATGTAGTGAGCGGACACCTAGATGTCCGTGTTCGACGGGTTCGGCCGAACTTTAAAAAAAAGTCCGGGTCCGTGTCCCGGACTTTTACCGAACTTTTCCCGGACACCGAACCCCATTGAAGTCAATGGGGACCCGAACTTTAAGGCACTAAAATGGCTCTAAAACACCAAAGGAAAGGGCTAGAGTGCTGCAAATGGCAGCAAAACGTAATTAAGAGCATGGCAAGTGCTCTGCAAACAAATGTGGATAGGGAAATAACTTAAAACAACAAAACAAAACAGAAAAATAAAACAATGTTCTTCTTCATCTCTGAAGGACGAGGCCCATATGGAGTAGGAGGGAGGTTGAGGTGGTGGTGGATGTGGCGGTGACATAGGCATGCGAACAGGGTGTGCCGGGTGTGCCTGGGCACACCCTAATCACCTAGGGCACATAGCATTGCCAGTGAGGAGATGGGAAAGATCTCCCTCGGACCTGCTCTGCTCTATTTCTCTTTGCCTACAGGTACATGGCCCCGATACATTACTCTCCCTGCTGGCAAACACATGCATGTGTATTTCAACTTTGGGGTGCACACCTTAATGCAATAGGCTGCGCACACCTATGGGCGGTGTAGGTGGAAGCGGCGGTGGAGGAGGACCAGGGCCGGTGTTATGAGGCAGGTGGAAGCCTGTCGTGCAGAGAAGGCTTACCGTTGCCGGTGGGCGGAGCTTGGTTGGAAACCCGAGGTGAGTAGCACAGGCTAACCTGAGGTGCGGGGTCTAAGCATCCACCGGTCTTCACCAGGGCCTCTGAAGGTGAGGATGGATTTGGCTGCAGGTGGATACCAGGTCGCAGTCCCCAGGGTCGCCCCACCAGGGGGTAACCGGTCAAGGTCCGAAGGTGGATGAGCCGACAAGGAGAATCCAGAAGAGTAGTCAAAACGAGCCGGGATCAAGACAGGCAGCAAACAAGCGAAGTCAGGGACGAGCCAAAGGTCAACAGGTATCAGACAGGAAATCAACAGGAAGCAGGTTCAGAACACAGGAAGCTGAAGGCAACACAGCAATGTGCAGTGCTGTTGAGCTGTTTAAATAAGGCAGCCTGTTTGCCAATTATTGCAATTAGTCTGCTCTGGATTAACCCTTTAGGTTGCAGACAGCACATCATGACACACATCAGTGTGCTCAGGAAGCGTTCCTAACATTGACCCCCCCTTAAGGGCAACCTCCTGGTGCCCAACAAACTGCTTTTCTGAGGATGGGTAAGAAAAAACGCTTGGATTAAATCTGCAGCATGGATGTTCCGCTCCGGTTCCCAGGAATTTTCTTCCGGCCCATAGCCTTTCCACTTGATCAGGTACTGGAGCTGGTTACCTCTCTTCCGACAGTCAAGTATGGCCTCCACTTCATACTCCACGTCTCCATCAATAATCACAGGTTCGGGAGGTCCAGAATTTCTGCCAGGGAAGGCATCAGGAACCACAGGCTTTAAGAGGGTGACATGGAATACAGGATGGATCCGCAGGGTATCAGGTAAGGATAGTTCGTAAGCAACGGCATTGAGTCTCCTTTTATCTGAAAATGGACCGATAAATTTGGGAGCCAACTTCTTGGACGGGCAGGCCAAGCGGAGGTTGGCTGTGGACAGCAAAACCCGATCACCGGGCTGGAGGATTAACTCTCCCCTCTTTTTCTCGTCAAAGGTTTTCTTGGACGCTGCCTGAGCCTTGGTCAACGTTTCCCGCAGAAGTTTGTTATTGCTGGTGACAAAGTTGAAAATGTCCTGGACTGCGGGAACTCCAGATTCAGAGGAGATGTCAGGCAGGAAGGAGGGATGGAACCCGTAATTGGCGAAGAAGGGGGATTGCCCGGTGACGGAATGTTTGGAATTATTATATGCGAATTCCGCAAATGGCAATAAGGTTACCCAGTCATCCTGGACAAAGGTAGTGAAGCAACGGAGGTATTGCTCCAGGGTCTGGTTAGTCCTCTCGGTTTGACCGTTGGTTTGTGGATGGTAGGATGAGGACATAGCCAGGTCGATCTTCAGGAGCCCACATAATGCCTTCCAGAAACGGGACGTGAATTGCACCCCTCTGTCAGAGATGATACTGGTAGGTACACCATGTAGTCTTACTACCTCCTTGAGAAAGATGTCTGCGGTCTCTTTCGCGGTGGGAGTACCCTTGAGGGGTAAAAAGTGGGCCATCTTGGAAAGCCGGTCTACGACCACAAAGATGGCAGAGCACCCTGCTGAAAGAGGCAGTTCCACGATGAAGTCCATGGCGATTGTCTGCCAGGGCCGGTCAGGAACTGGGAGTGGTCTGAGAAGCCCCCAAGCCTTGCTTCTTGCGGTCTTACTCCGGGAGCAAGTGGGGCAGGAAAGGACATAGTGTCTGCAGTTCTTTTCCATCTCGGGCCACCAAAAGGTGCGCTGCAGAAGGTCAAGAGTTCTTTGGATGCCAAAATGACCGGCTAGAAGATGATCATGACAGGCACCCAGAACTGCCACTCGGACGTCCTCTGGAACAAAAATCTTGTCCCCGGCCCATAATAAGCCATCCCTGCGTGACAGGAGAGTTCCCGGTGGGTCAGAAATTTTAGCCGAGGCTTGTTCGAGACGGGACCTCAGACCTGTGAGAAGAAGCAGAAAGTTCTTTTCAGACAGAATGGTGTCAGGTACTGGGACCTCTTTAGGGTTGTCAAACATCCGAGACAGGGCGTCTGGTTTGACATTTTTGGATCCAGGTCGGTAGGTGATGTGGAACGAAAACCTAGAGAAAAACAGTGCCCATCGTGCCTGACGGGGTCGCAGATGTTTGGCAGATCTCAGGTACTCAAGGTTTTTATGGTCCGTGAAAATGAGAATAGGGTGTGCCGCACCCTCAAGCAGATATCGCCATTCTTCCAGGGCGGCTTTAATAGCCAAAAGTTCCCGGTCTCCCACATCATAATTCCTCTCCGCCGTGGAGAGTTTTCGGGAAAAGAAAGCTATTGGGTGCATCAGGTCCTTGACCCCCTGTCTTTGGGAAATGACTGCCCCAATAGCGACTTCTGAGGCATCTACCTCAAGGAGGTAGGGTAAGGTGGGATCTGGATGGCTCAGGATAGGAGCAGATGTAAAGAGCTTCTTTAAAATCATGAAAGCGGACTGGGCCTCAGGAGTCCAAGAATAACGGACATCTTTCTTGGTGAGCTGGGTGATAGGGGAGATGATGTTGGAGAATCCCCTTATGAACCTCCTATAAAAATTGGCAAAGCCGACAAAGCGCTGCACTCCTTTCTTATCAGATGGCGGAGGCCAATCCAGAATAGCAGAAACTTTCTGGGGGTCCATCTTTATTCCTTCCGTGGAAATTATTAGCCCCAAAAATGAAATGCTGCTTTGCTCGAAGTCGCATTTTTCAGCCTTGGCATATAGACCATGCTGGCGGAGGCGGCTGAGAACATTTCGGACATGCTCGCGGTGTTGTTCCAGGGATGCGGAAAATATCAAAATGTCATCCAGGTATACAATGACAAAGATGTCCAACCAATCCCTGAAGATGTCGTTCACGAAATGTTGGAACGTAGCTGGAGCATTACAGAGGCCGAACGGCATCACTAGATACTCAAAATGTCCGAACCGGGTGCGGAAAGCCGTCTTCCACTCATCCCCCTCTCGGATGCGGACTAGGTTATAGGCCCCACGAAGGTCCAATTTTGTGAACAGGGCAGCGGACCTGAGTCTCTGAAAAAGCTCGGGAACCAGAGGAAGGGGGTAGCGGTTCTTAATAGTGATCTTGTTTAGATCCCTGTAGTCAATACAAGGTCGGAGAGAGTGATCTTTTTTTTCCACGAAGAAAATACCTGCTCCCGCCGGAGAAGTGGATGGGCGGATGAACCCTTTCTTTAGGTTTTCGTCCACATAATCCTTCAGCACGCCCAGTTCCCGTTCAGATAAGGGATAGATCCGGCCGAACGGAATCGCAGCCCCAGGCAGCAAATCGATGGGACAGTCATACGGACGATGCGGGGGCAAGGTCTCGGCGCCCCATTTACTGAACACATCCAGAAAGTCGTGGTAGGCCTGGGGCACGACGGAGCATAGGTCAGGCTCAGACTCGAGACAGAGTAGGGCTTTGGAAGCTTGGAGTGGCATGGGTAGGCAGGAGTTTCTGCAATATGATGACGGGAATTGGATGGCTCCTGTGGTCCAATCGATCTGCGGGTTGTGGGCCTGCAACCACGGCAACCCCAGGATAACGGGAAATAAGGGAGATGCAATAATGTCCAGACTTATCATCTCCTTGTGGCCAGACAAGGAGACCATGGGAAGAGGAGGGGTTTCCTGGGTCACAGGTCCGGATTTAATGTGGGATCCGTCAGCCAGAAAGATGGTGAGGCCTTGGGTCTTCGGCTGGAGAGGTATGCCATGTTGAGCAGCGAAGGTGCGATCAATAAAGCAGCTGCAGGCTCCTGAATCAATGATCGCTGTAACTGGGACGGGACCTTCCGAGAGCTGCAATGACACAGGGAAAGCTAGGTGAGAGGTATTGGTAACAGATGCCACACAACTGGGTGGAGGAACAGAACGAAACTTGCAGAGTTTTGCAGGGCAGGAACGCACATAAAGGCCGGCTTCTCCACAATAGAGACAGAGGTTACCCATTTGCCGACGACACCTCTCTTCTGGAGACAGGGCTGGTCGCATGATCCCGAGTTGCATGGGTTCAGACATATCTGGAGTGGCACCGGTAGGAGCAGGACAGACAGGGACTGGTCCAGTCGGGGAAAAACGTGCGGGAGTAGTCACCCGTGGCAGCATCCAGGTTGGCCGAAACTGTTGTGGAGGCCGCTCTGCCCGGCGCTCCCGGAGCCGGCGGTCGATCCGAATGACCTGGGAAATCAGATCTTCCAGGGTGTCAGGTATACCCACTCGGGCTAGTTCATCCTTCAGTCCTTCAGATAAGCCCAGGCGGAACTGGTAGCGCAGTGCCGCCTCGTTCCAGGAGGTATCGGAACTCAGGCAGCGGAAGTCGGTGACGTAGTCCTCGACGGGCCTGCGACCCTGCTGGAGAACGTGAAGTGCAGCTTCTGCGGTGGAGGACCGCTGCGGATCATCATAAAGTTGAGCCATGGCCGTAAAAAATGATGATAATGAGTCCAGATGGGGACTGCTCTCCTCTAGAAGCCGATGGGCCCAGGATTGAGGCTCGCCTAGGAGCAAAGAAACGACAAACCCCACCTTGGTGACCTCCAGGGAAAAGGTCCGGGGCTGCAAGGAGAAGTACAATTGGCAAGCATTACGGAAGGCTCGGAATTTACACCGGTCTCCGGAGAATTTTTCGGGGTTCGGAACACGGGGTTCCGGTGGCAACATCACTACCGTGGGACTAGGAGCAGATCCTGTGCACGCTGCAGAGGTGGGCGGAGCTGATAACACTGGAGGGTTCCCCGGGAGAGTGGCGGATTGTAATCGTCCCTCTAGCTGTGTGTAACCATCCTGGAGGGTCTTCACGGCTTGTGACAGGGCTGCGAGGTGCTGGCAAATTTCCTCCAACGGTGAGGCCTCTCTTGCAGGCTCCGACATGGCTGTGTTGTACTGTTATGAGGCAGGTGGAAGCCTGTCGTGCAGAGAAGGCTTACCGTTGCCGGTGGGCTGAGCTTGGTTGGAAACCCGAGGTGAGTAGCACAGGCTAACCTGAGGTGCGGGGTCTAAGCATCCACCGGTCTTCACCAGGGCCTCTGAAGGTGAGGATGGATTTGGCTGCAGGTGGATACCAGGTCGCAGTCCCCAGGGTCGCCCCACCAGGGGGTAACCGGTCAAGGTCCGAAGGTGGATGAGCCGACAAGGAGAATCCAGAAGAGTAGTCAAAACGAGCCGGGATCAGGACAGGCAGCAAACAAGCGAAGTCAGGGACGAGCCAAAGGTCAACAGGTATCAGACAGGAAATCAACAGGAAGCAGGTTCAGAACACAGGAAGCTGAAGGCAACACAGCAATGTGCAGTGCTGTTGAGCTGTTTAAATAAGGCAGCCTGTTTGCCAATTATTGCAATTAGTCTGCTCTGGATTAACCCTTTAGGTTGCAGACAGCACATCATGACACACATCAGTGTGCTCAGGAAGCGTTCCTAACAGCCGGATTAAGAGCATCATGGGCTTGGTGCTGAGGATTTTGAAGGGCCTTAAGGGCCGTGCCTTGCCATGCACCCAGAGGAGGAAGGGTGCAGCCATGCATGCCTAATTCAACATGGGATGCTGTCTCTGAAGCCCATAAACACATCCATGCATCGGCAACTGTCCCTCCTTGTCCGGCCTTCGCGCTGTGTGGGGAGGTTCTGAGGGTGCTGCCTGGGGAAGCGAGCATAGAAGCCAGACTTCTGTGTTTACAAGTGACAGAAGAGCGGTAACAGTGAATATGGCCAACCCGGGGCCTATATAAAAGGTAGGGGCCTGGAGCTGCAGCTCCAATAGCCCCTACGTTAATCTGGCCCTGAGGAGGAGGACGAGGTAGCCAACACTGCTTCTTTTCACAAATTTTAAATGAGGGTACAACCCAAAAGAGTGAGAGCAAAAATGGAACAATGGGTGGGTAAGGTCGGTATCCATTGCTATTCTGCATAAGGTACGGAAAAGTCCCGTGGGATCCATGCCTGGTTCATTTTAATGAACATGAGCTTGTCCACATTGTCTCTGGACAGGCGGCTGCGCTTGTCTGTTATAACGCCCCCAGCCGTGCTAAATACCCGTTCAGATAATACACTGGCTGCAGGGCACGCCAGCACCTCCAAGGCGTAAAGGGCAAGCTCAGGCCATGTGCCCAATTTGGAGACCCAGAAGTTGAAGGGGGCAGACCCGTCATTCACTACATGTAGGCGTGTGCACACATACTGCTCCACCATGTTGGTAAAATGCTGCCTCCTGCTAAAACGTTCCATCTGAGCTGCTGGTGCTGCTGTTTGTTGTGGCGTGCTGACAAAGCTTTTCCACATTTCGGCCATGCTAACCCTGCCTTCTGAGGTGCTGGCGGTGCCCTGGTTGCGATGGCGACCTCCTCCTCCTCTGCCTTGTGCTTCCACTGCGGCCCCGCTGTCAGATGGGAATGCCAGCAGCATGGCGTCTACCAGCGTGCGCTTGTACTCGCGCATCTTGCGATCGCGCTCCAGTGAGTGAATTAAGGACGGTACGTTGTCCTTGTAACGGGGATCCAGCAGCGTGGCCACCCAGTAATCAGCACAAGTTAGAATGTGGGCAACTCGGCGGTCGTTGTGGAGACACTGCAGCATGTAATCGCTCATGTGTGCCAGGCTGCCCAGAGGCAACGAAAGGCTGTCCTCTGTGGGAGGTGTATCGTCCGTGTCCTCTGTATCCCCCCAGCCACGCACCAGTGATGGCCATGAGCTGGCCTGGGTGCCACCCTGCTGTGAACATGGTTCCATCTCCTCCTCCAGCTCCTCCTCCTCCTCATCCTCCTCATCCTCCAGAACTGTGCCCCTGCTGGACAATTTTGTCCCTGGCGTTTGTGTGTGCAGGAACCCACCCTCGGAGCCCCTTGCGAATGACTCCCCTGAAAGCCTTGGAAATGTTACCTCTTCATCCTCCTCCTCCTCCTCATCCTGTGCCACATCCTCTTCCATCATCGCCCGAATTGTTTTTTCAAGGAGGCATAGAAGTGGGATAGTTAAGCTGAGAACGGCGTCATTGCCACTGGCCATGTTGGTGGAGTACTTAAAACAGCGCAACAAGGCACACAGGTCTCGCATGGAGGCCCAGTTATTGGTGGTGAAGTGGTGCTGTTCCGCAGAGCGACTCACGCGTGCGTGCTGCAGCTGAAACTCCACTATGGCCTGCTGCTGCTCGCACAGTCTTTCCAGCATGTGCAAGGTGGAGTTCCACCTTGTGGGCACGTCACATATGAGGCGTGAGCGGGAAGGCCGAAGTTACGCTGCAGCGCTGCCAGGCGAGCAGCAGCAGGGTGAGAACGCCGAAAAGTGCGCACAAACGGCCACAAACTGAAGCGCCCTGCAATCCTCGGTGGTGGAAGGACATGCACCAAATTGCTATCCGCCTCAGGCCCATCCGCCACTGCATTTACCCAGTGTGCCGTTAGGGAGATATAACGCCCCTGACCGTGCTTACTGGTCCACGTATCGGTAGTTAGGTGGACCTTGGCACAGATGGCGTTGCGCAGTGCACACCTGATTTTTTCCCCCACTTGGTTGTGCAGGGAAGGGATGGCTTGCCTGGAAAAGTAGTGGCGGCTGGGCACGACGTACTGTGGGACAGCCACCGACATAAGGTTTTTAAAACTGTGCGTCTCCACCAGACGGAATGACAGCATTTCAAAGGCCAATAATTTTGAAATGCTGGCATTCAGGGCCAGGGATCGCGGGTGGGTAGGGGGGTACTTCCTCTTCCTCTCAAGTGTTTGGGAGATGGAAAGCTGAACGCTTCCACGGGACATTGTGGAGATGGTTGTTGGTGACCCAGGTGGTGGTGTTGCTGACAGATCGTCTGTTTGCGGGGTGGCAGGTGCCGGTATCACTACAGATGTGGCTGGAGCGGCCGAGACTGCAGCAGAAGAGGAAGCAGGATGAGCCAGAGACGTTTCTTGGTTTTGAAGGTGTGTACTCCACTGCAGCTCGTGCTTTGCACTTAGATGCCTGATCATGCAGGTTGTGCTCAGGTTGAGAAGGTTTATGCCTCGCTTCAAGCTCTGATTGAACAGGGTGCAAACCACTTGTGTCCTGTCATCAGCACATTTTCTAAAGAACTTCCACGCTAGAGAACTCCTTTGAGCTGACTTTGGTGCGCTCGTTCCCTTGCTGCATTGGGCAGTAGCGGGCGTAGTGTCTAGGGCACGGCCGCTCCGCTTCTGCACCCTGCTCCCTCTTCTGCTGTGCTGGTGGCTCTGTGCGACCACCGCCTCTTCCTCCAAACTACTCAGGTCACCTGCATGACGTTCATTCCATGTGGGGTCGAGGACCTCATCGTCCTCCACATCATCTTCCACCCAGTCTTCACCCCTGCCCTCCTTGTCGGTCTCCACAATGCTGAACGCCGCAGCAGTTGGCACCTGCGTTTCGTCATCATCGGAGACGTGCTGCGATGATCCTTGCATGTACTCATCTTGAGAAATAAGTGGTTGGGCATCGCTGCACTCAATCTCTTCCACTTCTGGGGCAGGGCTAGGTGGATGGCCCTGGGAAACCCTGCTGACAGAGTCATCAAAAAGAAGAAGAGACTGCTGTATGGCTTGGGGCTCAGACTGCTTGCCTGATTTGCAAGGGGGTGAGGTGAAAGACGGTTGGACATCGGCTGCAGGTGCCAACTGTGACCTTTCTGCAGTAGACTGGGTGGGAGACAATGTGAAGGAACTGGAGGCACTGTCAGCAGCAAACCAATCTACTATCGCCTCCACTTGTTCTGGCCTCATCACTTCTAGGGGCGTATGATGCCCTACCAAATACTGATGCAGGTTCTGTCGCCTACTCACACTTGAGGAAGGTGTTTCACTTGTGCGTGTAGCTGGCACAGATCGACCACGTCCTCTCCTTGCAACAGGAGCTCTACCAGCAGCACCACGACCCAGGCCACGGCCCTTATTTGACGGTCTCCTCATATTTCTGTAATTTAAGATCTTGCCCTAGAAAGGTTTTTATTGAATAGCGGAATAGGAAATATGATCCAAAAAAGTGTATGTATCTCGCACGTACAAAACCACACTAGGTCCCAATTACTATTGTTTCTACCCCTAAAAGGATGGATGAGGAGTAGGAGGAGTATGGAACAGACAGCACCCTCAAATCTTCAGAAGTATGAGATGAACCTCAAAAACTTGGAAAGGTGGATCTCACACGTACCGACACAGACTATCCCGCAATTCAATTGATCCTCAAAGGTTTTTATTGAATAGCGGAATAGGAAATATGATCAAAAAGAAAGTGTATGTATCTCACACGTACACCACCACACTAGGCCCCAATTACTATTGTTTGTACCCCTAAAAGGATGGTTGAGCAGTAGGAGGAGGAGTATGGAACAGGCAGCACCCTCAAATCTTCAGAAGTATGAGATGAACCCCAAAAACTTGGAAAGGTGGATCTCACACGTACCGACACAGACTATCACACAATTTAATTGATCCCCAAAGGATTTAATTGAATAGCGGAATAGAAAATATGATCAAAAAGAAAGTGTATGTATCTCACACGTACACCACCACACTAGGCCCCAATTACTATTGTTTGTACCCCTAAAAGGATGGTTGAGCAGTAGGAGGAGGAGTATGGAACAGGCAGCACCCTCAAATGTTCAGAAGTATGAGATTGTGTTCACTGTACCCCACAAAGATTGTGTTCACTGCACCCCACAAAGATTGTGTTCACTGCACCTCAAAAAGGATTTTGTTCACTGCACCCCACAAAGATTGTGTTCACTGCACCCTAAAAGGATTTTGTTCACTGCACCCCAAAAAGATTGTGTTCACTGTACCCCCCAAAGATTGTGTTCACTGCACCCCACAAAGATTCTGTTCCCTGTACCCCACAAAGATTGTGTTCACTGCACCCCACAAAGGATTTTGTTCACTGCACCCCAAAAAGATTGTGTTCACTGCACCCCAAAAAGGATGTTGTTCACTGCACCCCAAAAAGGATTTTGTTCACAGCACCCCACAAAGATTGTGTTCACTGCACCCCACAAAGATTGTGTTCACTGCACCCCACAAAGGATTTTGTTCACTGCACCCCAAAAAGATTGTGTTCACTGTACCCCCCAAAGATTGTGTTCACTGCACCCCACAAAGGATTTTGTTCACTGCACCCCAAAAAGATTGTGTTCACTGTACCCCCCAAAGATTGTGTTCACTGCACCCCACAAAGATTCTGTTCACTGTACCCCACAAAGGATTTTGTTCACTGCACCCCAAAAAGATTGTGTTCACTGCACCCCAAAAAGGATTTTGTTCACTGCACCCCAAAAAGGATGTTGTTCACTGCACCCCAAAAAGGATTTTGTTCACTGCACCCCAAAAAGATTGTGTTCACTGCACCCCACAAAGATTGTGTTCACTGCACCCCACAAAGGATTTTGTTCACTGCACCCCAAAAAGATTGTGTTCACTGCACCCCAAAAAGATTGTGTTCACTGCACCCCAAAAAGGATGTTGTTCACTGCACCCCAAAAAGGATTTTGTTCACTCCACCCCAAAAAGATTGTGTTCACTGCACCCCACAAAGATTGTGTTCACTGCACCCCAAAAAGGATTTTGTTCACTGCACCCCAAAAAGATTGTGTTCACTGCACCCCACAAAGATTGTGTTCACTGCACCCCACAAAGATTGTGTTCACTGTACCCCCCAAAGATTGTGTTCACTGCACCCCACAAAGATTCTGTTCACTGTACCCCACAAAGATTGTGTTCACTGCACCCTAAAAGGATTTTGTTCACTGCACCCCAAAAAGGATGTTGTTCACTGCACCCCAAAAAGGATTTTGTTCACTGCACCCCAAAAAGGATGTTGTTCACTGCACCCCAAAAAGGATTTTGTTCACTACACCCCAAAAAGATTGTGTTCACTGCACCCCACAAAGAATTTTGTTCACTGCACCCCAAAAAGATTGTGTTCACTGCACCCCACAAAGATTGTGTTCACTGCACCCCACAAAGGATTTTGTTCACTGCACCCCAAAAAGATTGTGTTCACTGTACCCCCCAAAGATTGTGTTCACTGCACCCCACAAAGATTCTGTTCACTGTACCCCACAAAGATTGTGTTCACTGCACCCCAAAAAGGATTTTGTTCACTGCACCCCAAAAAGGATGTTGTTCACTGCACCCCAAAAAGGATTTTGTTCACTCCACCCCAAAAAGATTGTGTTCACTGCACCCCACAAAGATTGTGTTCACTGCACCCCAAAAAGGATTTTGTTCACTGCACCCCAAAAAAATTGTGTTCACTGCACCCCACAAAGATTGTGTTCACTGCACCCCACAAAGGATTGTGTTCACTGTACCCCCCAAAGATTGTGTTCACTGTACCCCCCAAAGATTGTGTTCACTGCACCCCACAAAGATTCTGTTCACTGTACCCCACAAAGATTGTGTTCACTGCACCCTAAAAGGATTTTGTTCACTGCACCCCAAAAAGGATGTTGTTCACTGCACCCCAAAAAGGATTTTGTTCACTGCACCCCAAAAAGGATGTTGTTCACTGCACCCCAAAAAGGATTTTGTTCACTACACCCCAAAAAGATTGTGTTCACTGCACCCCACAAAGGATTTTGTTCACTGCACCCCAAAAAGATTGTGTTCACTGCACCCCACAAAGATTGTGTTCACTGCACCCCACAAAGGATTTTGTTCACTGCACCCCAAAAAGATTGTGTTCACTGTACCCCCCAAAGATTGTGTTCACTGCACCCCACAAAGATTCTGTTCACTGTACCCCACAAAGATTGTGTTCACTGCACCCTAAAAGGATTTTGTTCACTGCACCCCAAAAAGGATGTTGTTCACTGCACCCCAAAAAGGATTTTGTTCACTGCACCCCAAAAAGGATGTTGTTCACTGCACCCCAAAAAGGATTTTGTTCACTGCACCCCAAAAAGATTGTGTTCACTGCACCCCACAAAGATTGTGTTCACTGCACCCCAAAAAGGATTTTGTTCACTGCACCCCAAAAAGGATGTTGTTCACTGCACCCCAAAAAGATTGTGTTCACTGTACCCCCCAAAGATTGTGTTCACTGCACCCCACAAAGATTCTGTTCACTGTACCCCACAAAGATTGTGTTCACTGCACCCTAAAAGGATTTTGTTCACTGCACCCCAAAAAGGATGTTGTTCACTGCACCCCAAAAAGGATTTTGTTCACTGCACCCCAAAAAGGATGTTGTTCACTGCACCCCAAAAAGGATTTTGTTCACTGCACCCCAAAAAGATTGTGTTCACTGCACCCCACAAAGATTGTGTTCACTGCACCCCAAAAAGGATTTTGTTCACTGCACCCCAAAAAGGATGTTGTTCACTGCACCCCAAAAAGATTGTGTTCACTGCACCCCAAAAAGGATTTTGTTCACTGCACCCCAAAAATATTGTGTTCACTGTACCCCCCAAAGATTGTGTTCACTGCACCCCACAAAGATTCTGTTCCCTGTACCCCACAAAGATTGTGTTCACTGGACCCCACAAAGGATTTTGTTCACTGCACCCCAAAAAGATTGTGTTCACTGCACCCCAAAAAGGATGTTGTTCACTGCACCCCAAAAATATTGTGTTCACTGCACCCCACAAAGATTGTGTTCACTGCACCTCAAAAAGGATTTTGTTCACTGCACCCCACAAAGATTGTGTTCACTGCACCCTAAAAGGATTTTGTTCACTGCACCCCAAAAAGATTGTGTTCACTGTACCCCCCAAAGATTGTGTTCACTGCACCCCACAAAGATTCTGTTCCCTGTACCCCACAAAGATTGTGTTCACTGCACCCCACAAAGGATTTTGTTCACTGCACCCCAAAAAGATTGTGTTCACTGCACCCCAAAAAGGATGTTGTTCACTGCACCCCAAAAAGGATTTTGTTCACAGCACCCCACAAAGATTGTGTTCACTGCACCCCACAAAGATTGTGTTCACTGCACCCCACAAAGGATTTTGCTCACTGCACCCCAAAAATATTGTGTTCACTGTACCCCCCAAAGATTGTGTTCACTGCACCCCACAAAGGATTTTCTTCACTGCACCCCAAAAAGATTGTGTTCACTGTACCCCCCAAAGATTGTGTTCACTGCACCCCACAAAGATTCTGTTCACTGTACCCCACAAAGATTGTGTTCACTGCACCCCACAAAGGATTTTGTTCACTGCACCCCAAAAAGATTGTGTTCACTGCACCCCAAAAAGGATTTTGTTCACTGCACCCCAAAAAGGATGTGGTTCACTGCACCCCAAAAAGGATTTTGTTCACTGCACCCCAAAAAGATTGTGTTCACTGCACCCCACAAAGATTGTGTTCACTGCACCCCACAAAGGATTTTGTTCACTGCACCCCAAAAAGATTGTGTTCACTGCACCCCAAAAAGGATTTTGTTCACTGCACCCCAAAAAGGATGTTGTTCACTGCACCCCAAAAAGGATTTTGTTCACTCCACCCCAAAAAGATTGTGTTCACTGCACCCCACAAAGATTGTGTTCACTGCACCCCAAAAAGGATTTTGTTCACTGCACCCCACAAAGATTGTGTTCACTGCACCCCACAAAGATTGTGTTCACTGTACCCCCCAAAGATTGTGTTCACTGTACCCCCCAAAGATTGTGTTCACTGCACCCCACAAAGATTCTGTTCACTGTACCCCACAAAGATTGTGTTCACTGCACCCTAAAAGGATTTTGTTCACTGCACCCCAAAAAGGATGTTGTTCACTGCACCCCAAAAAGGATTTTGTTCACTGCACCCCAAAAAGGATGTTGTTCACTGCACCCCAAAAAGGATTTTGTTCACTACACCCCAAAAAGATTGTGTTCACTGCACCCCACAAAGATTGTGTTCACTGCACCCCACAAAGGATTTTGTTCACTGCACCCCAAAAAGATTGTGTTCACTGTACCCCCCAAAGATTGTGTTCACTGCACCCCACAAAGATTCTGTTCACTGTACCCCACAAAGATTGTGTTCACTGCACCCCAAAAAGGATTTTGTTCACTGCACCCCAAAAAGGATGTTGTTCACTGCACCCCAAAAAGGATTTTGTTCACTCCCCCCCAAAAAGATTGTGTTCACTGCACCCCACAAAGATTGTGTTCACTGCACCCCAAAAAGGATTTTGTTCACTGCACCCCAAAAAAATTGTGTTCACTGCACCCCACAAAGATTGTGTTCACTGCACCCCACAAAGGATTGTGTTCACTGTACCCCCCAAAGATTGTGTTCACTGCACCCCACAAAGATTCTGTTCACTGTACCCCACAAAGATTGTGTTCACTGCACCCTAAAAGGATTTTGTTCACTGCACCCCAAAAAGGATGTTGTTCACTGCACCCCAAAAAGGATTTTGTTCACTGCACCCCAAAAAGGATGTTGTTCACTGCACCCCAAAAAGGATTTTGTTCACTACACCCCAAAAAGATTGTGTTCACTGCACCCCACAAAGGATTTTGTTCACTGCACCCCAAAAAGATTGTGTTCACTGCACCCCACAAAGATTGTGTTCACTGCACCCCACAAAGGATTTTGTTCACTGCACCCCAAAAAGATTGTGTTCACTGTACCCCCCAAAGATTGTGTTCACTGCACCCCACAAAGATTCTGTTCACTGTACCCCACAAAGATTGTGTTCACTGCACCCTAAAAGGATTTTGTTCACTGCACCCCAAAAAGGATGTTGTTCACTGCACCCCAAAAAGGATTTTGTTCACTGCACCCCAAAAAGGATGTTGTTCACTGCACCCCAAAAAGGATTTTGTTCACTGCACCCCAAAAAGATTGTGTTCACTGCACCCCACAAAGATTGTGTTCACTGCACCCCAAAAAGGATTTTGTTCACTGCACCCCAAAAAGGATGTTGTTCACTGCACCCCAAAAAGGATGTTGTTCACTGCACCCCAAAAAGATTGTGTTCACTGCACCCCAAAAAGGATTTTGTTCACTGCACCCCAAAAATATTGTGTTCACTGTACCCCCCAAAGATTGTGTTCACTGCACCCCACAAAGATTCTGTTCCCTGTACCCCACAAAGATTGTGTTCACTGCACCCCACAAAGGATTTTGTTCACTGCACCCCAAAAAGATTGTGTTCACTGCACCCCAAAAAGGATGTTGTTCACTGCACCCCAAAAATATTGTGTTCACTGCACCCCACAAAGATTGTGTTCACTGCACCCCACAAAGGATTTTGTTCACTGCACCCCAAAAAGATTGTGTTCACTGTACCCCCCAAAGATTGTGTTCACTGCACCCCACAAAGGATTTTGTTCACTGCACCCCAAAAAGATTGTATTCACTGTACCCCCCAAAGATTGTGTTCACTGCACCCCACAAAGATTCTGTTCACTGTACCCCACAAAGATTGTGTTCACTGCACCCCACAAAGGATTTTGTTCACTGCACCCCAAAAAGATTGTGTTCACTGCACCCCAAAAAGGATTTTGTTCACTGCACCCCAAAAAGGATGTTGTTCACTGCACCCCAAAAATGATTTTGTTCACTGCACCCCAAAAAGATTGTGTTCACTGCACCCCACAAAGATTGTGTTCACTGCACCCCCCAAAGGATTTTGTTCACTGCACCCCAAAAAGATTGTGTTCACTGCACCCCAAAAAGGATTTTGTTCACTGCACCCCAAAAAGGATGTTGTTCACTGCACCCCAAAAAGGATTTTGTTCACTCCACCCCAAAAAGATTGTGTTCACTGCACCCCACAAAGATTGTGTTCACTGCACCCCAAAAAGGATTTTGTTCACTGCACCCCAAAAAGATTGTGTTCACTGCACCCCACAAAGGATTGTGTTCACTGTACCCCCCAAAGATTGTGTTCACTGTACCCCCCAAAGATTGTGTTCACTGCACCCCACAAAGATTCTGTTCACTGTACCCCACAAAGATTGTGTTCACTGCACCCTAAAAGGATTTTGTTCACTGCACCCCAAAAAGGATGTTGTTCATTGCACCCCAAAAAGGATTTTGTTCACTGCATCCCAAAAAGGATGTTGTTCACTGCACCCCAAAAAGGATTTTGTTCACTGCACCCCAAAAAGATTGTGTTCACTGCACCCCACAAAGGATTTTGTTCACTGCACCCCAAAAAGATTGTGTTCACTGCACCCCACAAAGATTGTGTTCACTGCACCCCACAAAGGATTTTGTTCACTGCACCCCAAAAAGATTGTGTTCACTGTACCCCCCAAAGATTGTGTTCACTGCACCCCACAAAGATTCTGTTCACTGTACCCCACAAAGATTGTGTTCACTGCACCCTAAAAGGATTTTGTTCACTGCACCCCAAAAAGGATGTTGTTCACTGCACCCCGAAAAGGATTTTGTTCACTGCACCCCAAAAAGGATGTTGTTCACTGCACCCCAAAAAGGATTTTGTTCACTGCACCCCAAAAAGATTGTGTTCACTGCACCCCACAAAGATTGTGTTCACTGCACCCCAAAAAGGATTTTGTTCACTGCACCCCAAAAAGGATGTTGTTCACTGCACCCCAAAAAGATTGTGTTCACTGCACCCCAAAAAGGATTTTGTTCACTGCACCCCAAAAAGGATGTTGTTCACTGCACCCCAAAAAGATTGTGTTCACTGCACCCCACAAAGGATTTTGTTCACTGCACCCCAAAAAGATTGTGTTCACTGCACCCCAAAAAGGATGTTCACTGCACCCCAAAAAGATTTTGTTCACTGCACCCCAAAAAGGATGTTGTTCACTGCACCCCAAAAAGATTGTGTTCACTGCAGCCCAAAAAGATTGTGTTCACTGCAGCTCACACACAGAAAAATGGATGTGGATCACTGACACCTGCCTATCTCCTATCCCACACCACACAGCAATATCGATTGTAGTTTGTAGAACACAGTTTCCCTAAAATTCAGCAGCAGCAGCCTCTCCCTAACAGGATTGAGAAGAGATCGTAGATCAGGTGCAGAGTCACCCCCCACACAGCAATATCGATTGTACTTTGTAGAAGACACTGACCCTATAATTCAGCAGACTCTATCCCTAAAATGCCTACAACTCGCCCTGCCTAAACACTCCGACCTATCCCTCAATTCTATCTGGACACAAATGGTTTTTTCCTGCCTGTCTTTCCCTAATCAGCAGCCAGCACGTTGATGTGTGCTCTGTCCCTGATCTAAGCAGCAGAATGAAGACGCTGCGGCTGCCTGGAACTTATAAAGACTTGGTCACATGCTTCAGACGGCCAATCACAGCTACTGAGACATTTGCAGGCATGGCTGGGATGGCTTAAGGCACACCAGTTAAACGATTGTTGATTGGCTGTTGAAAGCCCGCCATGAAAAGAGCGCCAAAGCATGCAAAACCCGGAAATAAAACGACCGAACACGGATTTTTACCCGAACATACAGTAAAGTGTCCGTGTCCGTGTTCGGGTACAAAAAATCCAATTATTCGGTACGAACACGAATAATACAGTCCGTGTTCGCTCAACACTAGTAGTGAGGCATCGACCTTTGTAAGAGAGTCTAACCATCTATATAATCGCTTTTTGGCACGAGATGTACCCTAGGTGGTCTCTGGATAGAGCTTTTAATATGGTTCACAATAGAAACAGGGATGATCTACTTTCCATGAGAGGTAGAAAGCGTACAAGGGGGAATCAATGACCCGGTATTTCTTTGGCACTATCATATAGTCTGGAATTTAGACAAATAAAACATATTGTCCTTAACTATGCTGCATCATGTTATATAGAAAAAGTGAGTATGCAATTTCTACGGATGTTGCCGTTTGGGTCATACACAGTGTGTTGTCCACAGGTCTAATCCTCTTCGAGGATATGTGTACCTTCTTTTGGCATATATCTTTGAGTGTGCGTCTTCTTGTATCAGCACTGATCTGCTTTAGGGTGATCTGGGAAGGTTCCCTGGGTCCGGGTAAAGATCACTCTACCGGTCCCCACTGCAGACAGGGAGGAGAGAGGACACACAGCGGCAACTGCAATAGAAACTCCAAAAAGCCAAGGTACCAAGAACAAACTACACTTTGGGACCGGTAGAGTGATCTTTACCCGGACCCAAGGAGCCTTCCCAGATCACCCTAAAGCAGATCAGTGCTGATACAAGAAGACGCACACTCAAAGATATATGCCATGTGTACACATATCCTCGGAGAGGATTAGACCTGGGGACAACACACTGTGTATGACCCAAACGGCAACATCCGTAGAAATTGCATACTCGCTTTTTCTATATAACATGATGCAGCATAGGTTCTCGCTGTTCAACAGGAAGCAATAAAATCACACAAGGAACAAAAAAACATATAACTGGTGACCATTACCCTTGAAAAAGGCTCACTTTGTAGCCGAAACGCGTAGGAAACGCAGGAGAAACTCTCTGATCAGAATTTCCAGGCTATACAGCGTGGAAAGACAGAGACCTATCCTTAAAGTCACCATAAAACACATGTCACGAAAACTTCCAACTTCTTACACCTCTTCACTTGGGTCTATAACCCATCACTCTTATTTATGTACTTACCTTGTACACTGCTTTAATCAGAGTTATTAAATTGTCTCGTTTTTATATAAATTGTGTACTACCCTCACTAATTTTACCTGCCTAAAAAGTCCCACCCAACTTGGCATGAGGTACCAACCCACACACACAAATTTTTCATGGACGACGGCAAAAACCCTTACTCCTGATAGGATAATAGAGATCGAATCATCCAAATAAGTCTGGTACACACAGTGCCAAACTCACTGGCCAATTTTTTGAACAACTGGTGTGATAAACCAGTGGCCCCCCAATACCACATATTGAAGTGGGGTGTTATTTAACAGTATACTTTTCAAAGAGTGTATGTTAGTCCTGCAAAAATGTGGCCTCTCTTGCTGTGTTGACAGTGCTACACACAGTGACAACAGTTACTGGCCAATTATTTGTAGAACTGGTGTGATAAACCTGTGGCCCCCCAATACCACAGATAGAAGCAGGGTGTTATCTACCTTTTTCCAGATATACTGCGATTCTCTAGAGACTTTTGTCACAGGGTAATTAAAAAACATGACAGGCAGAGGAAGAGGCAGACAAGTACACAGGGATGGTAGGGGTAGGCAGGGCCGGCGTTAGGGGGGGGGCAAACTGGGAAACTGCCCAGGGCCCCGAATGTGCAGGGGACCCGGCAGGGCCGGACTGGCCTACCGCATCGCCTCGCCGCTTTAACATAGGGCCGCATCGCCGCTTTAACACAGGCCCGCAGTGCCGCTTTAAGCATTGGAGCCGCGCCGCTGTGATGATGCCGCTGCAGCCCCGCCCCCGGCCCCCGCTGCGCTCCAGATAGAGTGACGGACAGTCCGTCCGATATTTACTCTGCTACGTCAGCCGCTGTGAGCGGCATGACGTCACGGGGCGGCTGCATGGCGGGTGGATCAACAGACTGTGACTGGCTGTGTGGCTGCCTGCTGGAGGTCTCTGCAAAGACGCTGCCACCCCCCCCCCCCGCTCAATGACACTACATACCCATACACGTGTCTGTCCTCTCACAATAGGCAGAGGGGACCCGGCATCACAGCATTGTCTCCATGCTAATGTCACCCTCCCTGGCAGGGCTCTGGGGAGCAGAGAACACAGGAGGGTATTGTGTGCCCCTCTACCCCCGCTGACTGCACCACTTCATAGCCTGACATTGTGTGAGTAAGTGATGCCCCAAATACCTGCCCTACCACTGCATATATTACTGGCAACCTGTTCCTGCCTCACACATAATATAGGATGAGACATCAATCCATCCATCTATCCAAAAAAAAAAAAGATGTATAATTATTATATTATTTTAAATATAGTTTTTTTTTTAGAATATATATTAATAATACTAAGTGATGGCTCTCTTTGGAATATATTTGACAGTGATGACAACGGGCGCGCCAATGCCGATCCCTCCTATCACACTGTCCCACACAACAGACACGCGCCAGCAGCAGCATGATGTGATTTCAGGTGAGCCTGAGAGTGTGCCTTCCTGCTGTCCCCTTAGATGTCCATGACATCTCCTATACCATGTCCGCACAGCCCCTGATATCTCCTGTACCATGTCCGCACAGCCCCTGACATCTCCTGTACCATGTCCGCACAGCCCCTGACATCTCCTGTACCATGTCCTCACAGCCCCTGACATCTCCTGCACCATGTCCGCACAGCCCCTGACATCTCCTGTACCATGTCCTCACAGCCCCTGACATCTCCTGTACCATGTCCGCACAGCCCCTGACATCTCCTGTACCATGTCCGCACAGCCCCTGACATCTCCTGTACCATGTCCTCACAGCCCCTGACATGTCCTGTACCATGTCCGCACAGCCCCTGACATCTCCTGTACCATGTCCTCACAGCCCCTGACATCTCCTATACCATGTCCGCACAGCCCCTGACATCTCCTGTGCCATGTCCGCACAGCCCCTGACATCTCCTGTACCATGTCCGCACAGCCCCTGACATCTCCTGTACCATGTCCTCACAGCCCCTGACATCTCCTGTACCATGTCCGCACAGCCCCTGACATCTCCTGTACCATGTCTGCACAGCCCCTGACATCTCCTGTGCCATGTCCGCACAACCCCTGACATCTCCTGTACCCCTGTCTGCACAGCCTCTGACATCTCCAGTACCATGTCCGCACAGCCTCTGACATCTCCAGTACCATGTCCGCACAGCCCCTGACATCTCCTGTACCATGTCCGCATAGCCCCTGACATCTCCTGTACCATGTCCGCATAGCCCCTGACATGTCCTGTGCCATGTCCGCACAGCCTCTGACATCTCCTGTACCATGTCCGCACAGCCCCTGACATCTCCTGTACCATGTCCGCACAGCCCCTGACATGTCCTGTGCCATGTCCGCACAGCCCCTGACATCTCCTGTGCTATGTCCGCACAACCCCTGACATCTCCTGTACCATGTCCGCACAGCCTCTGACATCTCCAGTACCATGTCCGCACAGCCTCTGACATCTCCAGTACCATGTCCGCACAGCCCCTGACATCTCCTGTACCATGTCCGCACATCCTCTGACATGTCCTGTACCATGTCCGCACAGCCCCTGACATCTCCTGTACCATGTCCGCACATCCTCTGACATGTCCTGTACCATGTCCGCACAGCCTCTGACATGTCCTGTACCATGTCCGCACAGCCCCTGACATGTCCTGTACCATGTCCGCACAGCCCCTGACATGTCCTGTACCATGTCCACACATCCTCTGACATGTCCTGTACCATGTCCACACAGCCCCTGACATCTCCTGTACCATGTCCGCACATCCTCTGACATGTCCTGTACCATGTCCGCACAGCCCCTGACATCTCCTGTACCATGTCCGCACATCCTCTGACATGTCCTTGACCATGTCCGCACAGCCCCTGACATGTCCTGTACCATGTCCGCACAGCCCCTGACATGTCCTGTACCATGTCCGCACAGCCTCTGACATCTCCTGTACCATGTCCGCACAGCCCCTGACATCTCCTGTACCATGTCCGCACAGCCCCTGACATCTCCTGTACCATGTCCGCACAGCCCCTGACATGTCCTGTACCATGTCCGCACAGCCCCTGACATGTCCTGTGCCATGTCCGCACAGCCCCTGACATCTCCTGTACCATGTCCGCACAGCCCCTGACATCTCCTGTACCATGTCCGCACAGCCTCTGACATCTCCAGTACCATGTCCGCACAGCCCCTGACATCTCCTGTACCATGTCCGCACAGCCCCTGACATGTCCTGTACCATGTCCGCACAGCCCCTGACATGTCCTGTGCCATGTCCGCACAGCCCCTGACATGTCCTGTACCATGTCCGCACAGCCCCTGACATGTCCTTTACCATGTCCGCACAGCCCCTGACATGTCCTGTGCCATGTCCACACAGCCCCTGACATGTCCTGTACCATGTCCGCAAATTTGGGGCCCCACTTTTTGGTTTGCCCAGGGCCCCACTTTGTCTAAAACCGGCCCTGGGGGTAGGGCAGGAGCAGTAGGCCGGAGCCAAACTGTGAAGTTTCAAAAGCCGTGTGCAATTACATCAAAGGACGCACCAGACTTGGTTGAGTGGGTCCCTCAGCCTTCCTCTTCTGCACCCTCCTCCTCCTCTCTATCTGCACCCTCTTCATGCTCTGCTGTGTTCACTCCCAAAGACACCACCCCCACCACATACCCTCCGCTTGTGTCACTGGAATTATTTTCCAAACCATCAAAAGACGTTTGCGATGCAAAGCCATTTTGGAATCGGATCAGGAAGAGGTGGTAGCAACAGCCGCCACTCAGCAGTCTGACAACAGTACCCAGATCAGCCCAAGGAGGTTGGTCCCCGCTGTTGCTGCCTACTCCGAGATCTCAAATGTTAGTGGTGGGGAAGGTGACGTGGATGATAAGTCTATGGACCTCACGTGGGTGGCCACAAGAGAGGAAGAGGAGGGGAGTTCAGAGGGAGAGACGAACCGGCAGATAGGGAGGAAAGGCAGGCAGAACTTGCATTGCACAAGAGGTACAAAGTAGACTGCAAATGTATCAGGAGCGAGCCATCAACCATGTACTGTCACATCTGGCGCTCCCAGGACGCCAGCACATGGCTCAGCAGTGTGGGCTTTTTTTAATGTGTCCGTTGCTGACAACAGTGTTGCCATCTGCAGCCTTTGCAGTCAACGCATAAGTCGTGGTAAGCCCAACACTCACCTAGGGACAACCGCCTTAAGAAGGCACCTGAACTCCCATCACCGATCCCAGTGGGAGCAACACCGTCAGAACCCACAAAGCCACACTCCAGGCTCTCACCATCCAGCCCCTTCTCCTTCTCCTCTCTCCTCGCATTTGCCCTCCACTCAACCTTCCATGATGCCATCGTCACGTTGTTCTTGAAAAAGGCAGGCTTCTGTGGTCTAAATGTTGGAGCGGAAAAAAATGATGAGGCTGGATAACCCTCTTGCCCAACGTTTGACTGCTGGCTTGTCGGAACTGATAGCCCGCCAACTACTGCCATATCAACTGGTGGACTCGGAGGCCTTTCGTAAATTTGTGGCCATTGGAACACCACAATGGAAGGTCCCAGGCAGGAAATATTTCTTGCAGAAGGGCATTCCAGAGCTGTTAGGCCATGTTCAGCGGCAAGTGAATATATCTCTGGCACACAGTGTTGGTGCCAAGATACATCTGACCACAGACACATGGTCTAGCAAACACGGGCAGGGAAGGTATATCACTTTTCCTGCCCACTGGGTGAACCTTCTGACGGCCGTCAAACATGTAACCCGTGGCACCCGTGTAGATTTAGTTGTACCGCCACGGATTGCAAGCAGGCCTGCCTCTTCTCCTCCTCCTCCTCCATCCTCCCTCTCCTCCTCGGCTGACTCCTCCTCTTCCGCTGCTACCATCTCTCTTCCACTGCGCTGCCCAAGATCCCCAGAACCTATTCCACGTGCCAGGTGAGACGTTGCCATGCTGTGCTGCGTCTGTTGTGCCTGGAAGCCAAGAGCCACACTGGTCCTGCACTCCTTTCAGCTTTGCGTTCACAGGCAGATCAGTGGCTGACACCGCTGAATTTGACAGTTGGTAACGTAGTGTGCGAAAATGGTGCCAATCTGCTGAGCTCGCTAAAACAGGGCAAAATAACACACGTGCCATGCATGGCACACGTCCTGAACTTGGTGGTGCAGCGATTTGTTGCCAAATACCCTGGGGTCCAGGACGTCTTGCGGCAGTCAAGGAAAATCTCAGGCCATTTCAGAAGATCTTACACAGCCATGGCTCGCCTTGCTGACATTCAGCGGCGACACAACCTGCCCCTCAGGCGTCTTATTTGTGACTGCCCGATGCGATGGAACTCAACGTTGCATATGCTCGATAGGCTGCTCCAGCAGAAGTGTGCAGTTAACGACTACCTGTTCGAACTCGGCAGCAGGACAGGTTCTGGGGAGCTTGGGTTTTTTTCACCTCGCCAGTGGCTACTCATGCGAGACGCTTGCAGACTTCTGCGGCCATTCAATGAGATCACCAAACTGGTCACTCACGGCCAGGGCGCCATAAATGACATCATACCTTACGCCTTCTTTCTGGAGCGTGCATTGCGTTGTTTCATTGATCAAGCCGTCGAGGAGCAGGAAGATGAGGAAGTCGCAATGTTGGATGAATTCCCAGGGGGGGGCTACTCCATCTGAGACAAATCAACAGCAGGAGTCTGAAGAGGAGGATGGTGCTGGGGGGTTGAGGAGGAGCAAGAAGAACGTGCTTTAAACCTTTCTGGGATCCCTGGTGTTATCCGTGGATGGGGGGAGGAGAACGAGGAAGACATTATCCTGGATGATGAGGTGGAAGCAGGCCACTACACCGCTTCCAGTTTAGTGCAAATGGGAGACTACTTGCTCCAGTGTTTTAAGGGGGACCCCCGTATAAAACGCATAAAGGCCAAGGAGCAGTACTGGGTGGCAACATACTTAGACCACCCGGTACAAACACAAAATGGCGGAAATGTTACCACAATCACAGAGGGCGGTCAGAATGCAGGGCTTCCAGGCCTTGCTGCGGGAAATGCTGTATTCTGCTTTTCCGTGCGCTGGCAGAGGAATTTCCAGTCACAGAGAGACAGTTGCGGGTAGCAATCTAACAGCGCCTGCAAGAAGAGGGTGGTTTGAAGATGTCTTGGTCACTTCCGATATGAGATCCTTCTTTCAGCCGAACCATCGACAGCTTCGTACTTCGGATTCAGCAACAAGGAATGCCTAGACTGACAGGTGTCCGACTACATCGGGTTAACGGCCGATGTGGACACTCTGAGGAGTGATGAACCCCTGGACTACTGGGTGGGCAGGCTTGACCTCTGGCCAGAGCTTGCACAATTTTCAATGGAAATGTTGGCTTGTCCCCCGTCCAGTGTCCTGTCCGAAAGGATGTTCAGCGCAGCAGGGGGGGATCGTGACCGATAAGCGCACTCACCTAGCTCATGACAGTGTAGACTACCTCACATTTATAAAAATGAATGAGGCATGGATCTCTGAGGAATTCAACACATGTGACCAGTAGACCATGTTTCATTGAATTCTTCATTCCAGGCCAGAAATATCCGCCAGACCGCCATCCACCCACAGCAATTCCTGGTCCTTGGCTTCGCTACATACAGCGGCATAAAAGACATTTCATGTCCATTGAATAGCAAATTTTTGGGGCCTTTCAGGGCCGACAATTATTTTTTCTGTGAACGCCTAATGTACCTCCAGCCATCAAATACTACGTTCTTTGCTGTCAGTTCAAACCATGTGAGCTAATTTTTGGAGCCTATACAGGCCGACACTTACTTCAGTATACTGTGAATGCCTACTGTACCTCCAGCCATCAAATACACTCCCTCCTTTGCTTTCAGTTAAACCCATGTGGGCTAATTTTTGGGGCCTATACAGGCCGACACTTACTTCTGTATCCTGTGAACGCCTAATGTACCTCTAGCCATCATATACTACGTTCTTTGCTGTCAGTTCAACCCATGTGAGCTAATTTTTGGAGCCTATACAGGCCGACACTTACTTCAGTATACTGTGAATGCCTACTGTACCTCCAGCCATCAAATATACTACGTTCTTTGCTGTCAGTTAAACCCATGTGGGCTTATTTTTGGGGCCTATACAGGCCGAAACTTACTTCTGTATCCTGTGAACGCCTAATGTACCTCTAGCCATCAAATACTACGTTCTTTGCTGTCATTTAAACCCATGTGAGCTAATTTTTGGAGCCTATACAGGCCGACATTTACTTCAGTATACTGTGAATGCCTACTTTACCTCCAGCCATCAAATACACTCCGTTCTTTGCTTTCAGTTAAACCCATGTGGGCTAATTTTTGGGGCCTATACAGGCCGACACTTACTTCTGTATCCTGTAAACGCCTAATGTACCTCTAGCCATCATATACTACGTTCTTTGCTGTCAGTTCAACCCATGTGAGCTAATTTTTGGAGCAACTTTTCCAATTGCAATACTTCTGTTATGACATTGTCCATGTGCTGGGACTAGTACATCTTTTGTGGCTGCAAATATGACCTAAAGTTTTTTAAATTTCGCCTCCCATTAAAGTCAATGGGGCCCGCCGTGAACTTGCGGTTTGCAGACTTTTGAGAAAATTTGCGGCTGACGTTCGTGAACTGCCCCGGCCGATGTTCGTCCATCGCTACACAGGAACACAGGTCAGGAACACATAAAGCAAAACCCAAAGGCAGAGAGGGAAAGCATAGGCAGGGCTTACATACACTTCCTGCAACAAGCATCAAGTGATGCCTGATTCCCATGACCTCCTGGCTGCTGAGAGACACTCACTGGTGAGCACCAAGACTGCAGCATTTTGATCTGGGAGCCACAGTGCCACCAGCAGGTGAACCCTTTCTTGACACTGGGGTACTGTGAGTAGGGATAGACCGATATGTTTTTTTCAGGGCCGATACCGATATTTTGGTCAAAACGTATCGGTATCGATATGGGACAATATTTTGTACATTTAAAATTTTGAAAAATAAAGACAATTTTCAACAAAAATCTGGTACTGAACATGTTCATTTTTGTTTAATGCTTAATGGCTGGCTTGCTGGCACCCTGTGGTGGGTGGCTGTCTGGTTGGCACCCTGTGGTGGGTGGTTGGCTGTCTGGCACCCTGTGCTGGATGGCTGGCTGGCTGGCACCCTGTGGTGGGTGGGTGGCTGGCTGGCTGGCACCCTGTGGTGGGTGGGTGGCTGGCTGGCTGGCTAGCACCCTGTGGTGGGTGGGTGGCTGGCACAGGGGCTGTGGGTGGCTGGTTGGTACAGGGCCTGTGGTAGCTGGCTGGTACAGGGCCTGTGTGTGGCTGGCTGTCTGCCACCCTGTCTGTGGGTGGCTGGCTGTCTGGCACCCTGTGGTGGGTGGCTGTCTGGCACCCTGTGGTGGGTGGGAGGCTGGCACAGGGGCTGTGGGTGGCTGAATGGTACAGGACCTGTGGGTGGCTGGCTGGCTGGTACAGGGCCTGTGGGTGGGTGGCTGGCTGGATGGCTGATACAGGGCCTGTGGGTGGCTGGCTGGCTCCCTGGTACAGTGCCTGTGGCTGGCTGGCCTGGTACAGGGCCTGTGGATGTGGGTGGCTGGCTGGCACCGGGCTGCTGTGGGTGGGTATATGGCTGTGATACACTCCCGCGAGACTAGTCCCAACTCCAGACGAGGCTGTCCAAGGCAAGGGTGGTGGCCTAAGAAGGCAGAATGATGTCACAAAAATATCGGCCATTTCGGGGGCCGATACCGATACATCGGGGAAAGTGCATATCGGCCCCCGATATATCGGCCTTGCCGATAATCGGTCTACCCCTAACTGTGAGTACTGAGGTACTGTGACTAGCTTACTGTGAGTACTGATGTATTGTGACAGGGACACTGTGAGCACTAAGGACACAGAGGGCTGTGTGACCAGTGAGCGGGTGCAAAAGATGAGGATGTGGTTAGTGAGTGGGAACATCCTGAGCGGATGGAAGAAATAAACGTTGACTGCACTCCAAAGATGTACCAGATAAAATATACATTTATTAAAATCTTCTCATAAAAAATTGTATGGATCGCAACTCCAACTCATAGACCGAGGATAGTTAATGTGTTTCACACAGGGATGCATGCTTAATCATAACACTGTGTGCACATTTTCCTGTGTAAACTTTTATTTCTTCTATCTTAAGAGAGGATACCGAGGGCTGTGTGATCAATGAGCAGGTGCAAGGAGAGGGGACACCAGGGGCTGTGTGATCACTAAGCAGGAGACCCCAAACAGTTAGGGAAACAAATAGTGCTCAGAATGGATTCAAACTAAGAAGGTGATTAACTATCAATTATTTTAAACATAATTTCTACTTTTTTCTGGATTATCACTATTACGTTAGTGGGTAACGTGTCCAACAGGAATAGTGATGCAACTCCTGCACATCCTGCACCAAACAATTATTAGAGGGTTAATACTTGTGCGCACAATGCGAGCAAGTTGTTTCCTTGGAAACCCAGATTCCAAACCTAAGAAAGCAACTGATAACACTGAAAAACACTGTCAATCTGAAACCGTACCCATCAACCTTTGGACCGTACCCATTGGGTACTTAGCAGGGGCCAGCATAGAGCAGGGTGTGGTATAGAGATGCAGGCACTAGAGGAAGGAGGCAGTTAGAAGACGGGGTAGGCAGAACTAAATAAGATAGGGCAATATGTCACAAAGACCATGATTGTAGAACAGTATGTTGTTTACAAGGTGCTCGGGTTCAGAAAATTGCAGATTGGATGGACAGATTGTTGGGTGGGTCTTGCGAGAGATAAGACTATAATTTTACCACTTTACAAAACTCTGGTTTGGTCACATCTTGACTATGCTGTCCATTTCTGGTCACCAATCTTCAAGAAAGATGTGTTGGAACTGAAGAGAGTCCAGAGAAGGGCAACAAAGCTAATAAGGGGGCTTGAGTACCTCAGTTAACTTATTCTCTCTGGAGAAGGGATGCATACGAGAAGATATAATCACAATATACAAATATCAAAATGGTGGTTCTAGTATAGGGAGAAACTGTTCTGTCAAAGGTCACGTAAGAAGACATGTGGCCACTCAATAAAGTTGGATGAGAAGTGATTTAACCTTAAAGTAGTTGTAAAGTCAGAAGGTTTTTTATCTTAATGCATTCTATGCATTGTTAAGATCTGTTTAGCCCAGAGCTAAGGAGACGTTTCAGAATGCTACATGGGCATCATAGGCTGCTGATGGGGACAGGATCCCAAAGCACCACACACCAATTAAATAAGATGCAGGTGGTTGCTGCGTCGGGACATGGGGCATCAGAGGACAGGGCAACTGGAGGTGGCAGAACAGTGTTTCGCCATGTTCTGGCTGTTAATAAATCCCTGCGTGCATGCCTATGACTTGTTTTAAAACTGTAATTGATGCTGTAATGTGTTTTTTTCTAAAATGTATTAAACTTTTAACTATGAATTAAGCGTTTGCTAATAAAATGTTATGTGCATTTTCTCTCCCTTGTCAGTCGAAATGGATCAGCATTGGGTCAAATTTCTTCCACTGATATATACAAAAACCCCAAAGTATACAGCAAGGTACAGTCAAATGCCTTATCTATTTGTATTACGTATTTTTATGTAGCAATAGTAGATTTTTCTGAAAAACTGTCTCAGAGTGGATCTATCAAATCTGCCACAGTCATTCTTAAATTTCCCAAATCAACTCCTTTCTTCAGTTTAGAAACAAATGCACTATATTTATTTTATATGTATATTCAGAATCCAGGTCATTGCTAGGATTGTGAAAAACCTGGGGAACCCTTCCAGGATAGCAATGATGTGGCACGCATAGTGTGCCAAGGTGGGTTTGGCCAAATTGTTTTTAAAAGTGAGAGAGGCTTATTGCAACTGTACTGTAACCCTTTGTAAAGTGCTGCACAAACTGTTGGCACTATATAAATTCTGTATAACAATAAAAGGGAGAAGAAAAAAAAAAAAGAATCAAGTGTTATGGTTAAATAAAACTTCAGCTCCTCACTGTATACACAGTACACATATTACATAGTCCTTGTATCAATAAAAAAAAAAATCGCTTTAATGTCACAAACAAGAGTCTTACAGACAATAACAATCCTTTTTTAATTCAACCGTTCCATTACCTATGCTTGCAGGGGTCAGGTGTATGTACCAAGGAGCAGTGGTGGCTGGTGCATTGAGGGCGCAGGGGCGCCACCCCCCCATCCATGCGTCCAGCCCCCTAATCTACATGCAGGGGCGCCGGACGCATGGAGCTCAATGGGGCTTTTTTTTTAACCATGTGATTAGAGCCAGAGGCTCTAATAGGCTAAAAAATGGTGGGCTCGGGGCGCAGAGCACTGCGCCCCAAGCCCACCCAGTTGTGTGACAATAGCGAATGAAAATTCACTATCGTCACATGGATCCTCCTACTGGCCAATCAGGGAGCGGGTCCTGAAACCCGTCTCCCGATTGGCCGAAAGGAGACGCTATGCCACTGGGCATGGAGGAGGGAGGAGACGTACAAGACCGAGAGGGAAGATGCAGAAGCCATCGCAGCATCATATGTCCAGGCAGGGTGAGTGAGCGGGGGGGGGGTCCTGCTGTGGTCCTGGGGGGGGGGGGTATGGTGCGGGTCCTGCTGTGGTCCTGGGGGGGTATGGTGAGGGTATGGGGGGTATGGTGCGCAGCCTGGTGTGGTCCCGCGGGGGGGTGTATGGTACATCCATCTGCCGCCCCCCAGCCCATGGAGCACCAGCCGCCTCTGTCAAGGAGCATGCAGGGCTCATAAGTGTGTAAAACACAGAGTGCAATACTCAAGGGTGTATGACCTATAGGATACAGGGGTTAGGGATGTGTAATGCACCATGTTCTGGGGTCAAGAGTATATAAGACACAGAATGCGTGGGTCATGGATGTGTGTCATGCCTGGGTTAGCAGTGTGTAATGCAGAGAGTACAGAGGTCAGGGGCATGTAAGACACAGAGTGCAGGGTTCAGGCGTGTTTAATGCACAGAATTAATACAGTTGTAACGCACAGAGTTTCGGGATCGGGAGTTTGCGTAGGTACAGGGTGTCATTGTAGTGCAGAGGTATATATAATGCACAGAGTGAAGGGGTCAGGAGAATGTAACACACAGAGTAGGGGTCAGGATTATGTGTAACACCTGGAGCACAAGCAAAAATCTCACCACCAGAACCTGGCAGTGGTGCCCGGTGCTGTGAGGGGAAGTCCTGCTGGGATTCCCAGCAGCTGTGTCACAACAGGGCCAGGGAAGAGCGTAGCATTGCTTCCCTTGGATCTGCAATATGCTGCTGTGTGTTGGATCTGATAGGCAGTGCAACTGTGATAAAAGCTGCTAGCTGCTGTAGTGGGCGGTCGCAGTCTCCAAGGACACCCTGCAAGAGATTTGGGGCACATGTCCCGGGTTTTAGGGGCAACTGATACTTATATTCTATGTTTCTATATTCAGAATTGTGTTATTTAGACAAAGGTGCTGTTATTTTAACAGATTTTTGAGAAAACACACACCTACACCCATTGTCTGACTTTTCTTTTTTTAGGTTCAGTCTATTGATGGTATTAAAATTGTCAATTACTGCTCTCCATTATATTTTGCAAATTCAGAAATATTTCGACAGAAAGTTATCAAGAAGGTAAACTATTCTTTAAACTGCTTGGCAAAAGTTTCTATTACTGAATAAAAATCCAGTATTAAGTGCACCAGCCTATACTTTTATATACATAGAACCATGCTTTGCTAAATCAAAGTTTCTGTATTGATATTATTAAAAAACATGCCTCAATGGGAGTCAAGATTTATAAATTGTATCAAATTTGGCTGTGGCAACAAAATAATCAAGCCTTTTGGAGTTGTCAGTTTTTTTCATACAAAAAAAAAAAGTGGTTTATTTGAGACCAAAGTACAAATGCCCTGGTTACAATATGAACGCACTGACTCATTACGCACCGACAGGGGCTAAATTATAAAACATCATAAGACCTTTTATTTACACGACTGATTCTGCAAAAATATAGTATACTAAAATGTGCCATGCTTAGTTGTTCATCAATATCAGAATGTATATCACATGTGTATGTCAAGCAACATTATATAACAGTAAAATAAATCAATTGTAAAATAAAATAAAAAAATCCACATATTGTGAAAATTTCCTAAGAGGGTTTAATGCAAACGTCCAAATAATGTACGTCATACTCTAAAAGCATCGCCATACCACTACCAAGAAAGCACAGCAGAGGCTTACTGTAAAAATATGACACTCAGATTATAGAGGACTCATATTAGGCATGATGTTATAATTACAGTCATAAATGTGCAGTACTCGAACTATAATCATGGAACAGCCAGCAGGAAACACCACCGTTCAAAAATCCTCAAGTTTGCGATCCCATTTGCACAATGTTCAGAGAAAGTAAAGAAGACTAGTGCTCTATATAATGTAAAACCCAGTGAATCAACTTATTGAAACAAATATATTGCACTTACATAAATATAGGCATCATAGTGCTGTACACAGCGGTTGTGTGAATAACATCATGTAGTTCCGCCCTATTCATTTCGTCAGAGTTGATGTCTTCTGGAGCTTGGATGCTATGCAAAGCCATCACACATAAAATACCTTCCGAGTGCCATGGATGGAAAAAACAATGGAACAAAGCCTCACTTTTGATCTAAAATGGCTGAACACAGCTTGCACACTCTATGGGATTAAATCCATATAACACCAATAATTGAATATAAAAAAGCCAATACAAAAAAATGATTAATTGGTTAGAAAAAGTATAATGCAAATGTAGGGGACTACAATAAGGGGCATAGCTTTTAGTTGGCAAAATAAAATTGAAGGGGAGGCGCAATCTCATGTGGAAAGGGGGGAAGATTTGGAAAGGGATTATGAGAAGAGGGTAGAAAAAGATGTAGTGTAGATTGTGATAGAGAATGAATAAAGAAAGAACAACCCAGATCACATCTTATTCAGGACAAGAGATTTTCTTTTAGATCCCCAGTTAGGAAGTGCAATGGAAAGAGTAACAATGATAAATTTCAATTTCAAGAGCGAAATATGAAAAGACATTATACTAACTCCGGTGGGAGAGAATATTCTAGTGCAACACAAGGAAGAAGAATTCTTATTAATATGGAGTCTAAACAGATATCATCCTTTGACTGAGGGGTGACTACTATTGTGGTGGAACCTCTACTGGTGGTGTTGGCGGTGGGTCAATATATAGACTCCTTCTACCATTCGCAGTTTAATAATCAGTCCGATTATAATTCAGATCAGAAAAGGCACAATCTTTTGGGGGTTTTTTTCTGGTCCAATCAAGGACAAAAAAGAAGGGTAGAACAAAGAGAGGAAAAACAAATGGTAACCACCCCAACCTATAACTGTCCTTTGCAAGCAAGGAGCACATGGAAGGGTGATGCATGTCAAAAAGCAACTAACAAAAATTCCCAGCTCACTTACCAGCCAGCCTGCAACAAACCAACGACAAACCAAATTGACCCTGTCTAACAGTTCACCATAAAGCCAAGTTCACCAGAGTCTCCTGATTTGGAGCTTATATATAATGATGGATAGATTAAGGGCAGATATGCCTGGAGGGAGCCAACCCCTCCTTAAAGGTAAAGGGACACACTAGACACCCAGCAATAGCACAATGGCAATGAAGGTATCCAGTGCATCTCATTACCAACTCTCCAACAGTACAAACAAATGGCAACAACCCCAACCTATAACTGGCTTTTGCAGCAAGGGGCACATGTAAGGGGGATGCATGTCAAATAACAACAAACAAAAACTCCCAGCTCACTTACCAGCCAGCCTGCAACAAACTGAAATCACCCCGTTTAACAGTTCACATTAAAACCAAGGGGTTTAATTGGCACACATTTGCAAATATATGCATAAGCTGCAACAGGCACATCATGGCACCTCAGTGTACTGCAGTCCTAACTCTATAATTTTGAGAGTCTCCTGAGTTGGAGCACATATACAGTATAATAAAAGATAGATTAAAGGCAGGTATGCCTGGAGGGAGCCCACCCCTTCTTAAAGGTATAGGGACGCACTGGACACTTGAGAATAGCACAATGGCAGCGAAAGAATACAGTGAGTCCCCTCACCAACTCTCTAACAATACAACCAAATGGCAAACACCCCAACCTATAACTGTCTTTAACAGCAAGGAGCACATGTACGGGGGATGCATGTCAAATAACAACAAACAAAAACTCCCCAGCTCACTTGCCAGCCTGCAACAAACTGAAATCACCCCATCTAACAGTTCACATTAAAACCAAGGGGTTTGGTTTGCACACATTTGCAAATATATGCATAAGCTGCAGCAGCCTCATCATGGCACCTCAGTGTACTGCAGTCCTAACTCTATAATTTTGAGTCTCCTGAATTGGAGCACATATATAATAAAGTATAGATTAAAGACAGGTGTGCTTGGAGGGAGCCCACCCCTCCTTGGAAGAAGCCCACCCCTCCTAAAAGGTATAGGGACACACTGGACACCCAGCAATAGCACAACAGCAACAAAGTATCTAGTTCTTCCCCTCACCAACAGTACAAACACATGGCAACTACCACAACCTATAACTGGTCTTTGCAGCCAGCCTGCGACAAACCAAGTTGACCCCGTCTAACAGTTCCCATTAAAACCTAGGGGTTTATTTTGCACACATTTGCAAAGAAATAGAACGAAGTGAGGGACTTTAGGGGGGGAGATGAATATAATAACAAAAGAAAAAGAATGTGAAAGGAGCCTGAATATTTAATTTAAAACTGGCTGAGGAGGAAAAATTGGTCTTAGGTAAAGGACTTAAATGTCCCCCCTTTCTAGACTTGCAGACATTTTATAGGCATTCAAAAAATATATTTGTAAAATAAATGTTAAACAATATTTGATTACCAAGCCAGTAAGGGATAGAAAGAGAATTACCACCAATATTCAACATTCTAATTTATTGAATGATTCTTTGTTCAACTCGCCTTGTGCTATGTCTACTTAGATTAGAGTCTTTAGAAACCTAAACCACTTTAGGCCTTTTCTGACACCTTTTGTTCACAGTACAGGTAACAATCCATATTTTTGTTAGAAAATTTCTTAGAACCCCCAAATATTATATATTTTCTAAAGTGGAGGCCCTAGAGAATAAATTGGTGGGTTTTGCAATTTTTTAAGTCACTCAATGTTTAATCAGCGTTTTTTTTTTTTGGTTTTTTTTTTGTTTTTTTTTTTAAAGAATACACCTTTTTGAATTTTATTAGAAAAAAAACACAATTCACAACTCAGCTGTTGGTAAAATATTGTTGTATGCATGCTTGCGGGACCAATGCATGCGTTCATGTTTGCCCACAAGCACAGAGGGACACTGTCTCAAGGAATTTAAACATCCATTGTGACAGCAATAGATAGGCTTGTGACAGGTACTCTTTATGGAGAGATCTGGGGTCTATAAGACCCCAGATCTCTCCTCTGCCCTTAAAAGCATTTGATCACACAAAATTAGTGTGATCAAATGCTTTCCATTTTTAAAAATAGTGCCGTCTACATCCGAGTAAGCCGGAAGTGATATAAGGTCATTGCTTCCATCCCAGGAACGCTGGCTGGATGATGGGATGTCCCATAGGATGGGACAGCCTGATGAAGCCACAGAAGGTGGCTGGGGGGTGCAACTGGTTACATCGCTAGTTGCAACTCTTGGTCACCAAGATGCCTTCTTTCTTAAAAGATACTCGATATGTCATTAATTTTTTGAACAGTGTTGAGTATCATGAGAATCTGTTGATTGTTACTGCTGATGTAACATCTTTATATACAGTTATCCCCCTGCATTGGGTTTTGATGTCATTGAGCATTTTTTAGATTTAAAGTCGGACCTAACTGTACATCAGAAAACTTTTGTTAGGCCCCTTTCACACTAAGGAGTTTTTCAATCGAAAAAAAAAGCATGAAAAGCTCAAGAAAAATGCTTCCCTTTAAAATCAATAGATGCTTTCACACTGGGGTGGTCTGCTTGCGGTGCGGAGAAAAAAATCTTGCTTGCAGCATCTTTGGAGCATTTTTGGGGAGCTAAGCAAACAGCACCAAAAACGCTCCACCCCATTGAAATACATAGGAAGCGCCTCAAAAGCTCCCTAAAAGTGCCTTTAAAAACTGCTCAAAAACATCCCACAGTGTTTTTGGTGCAGTTTTTGAGTCATTTATCCTTTAAAAATCGCACCTCAAAAGCGCTGCCAAAGCGTTTTACTGGCAGTTTTGAAGCGAACCAGAGTGAAAGGGGCCTTATGAATATACTTTAATTTGCTACCACCTGTAATTTATTTTCATTTAAGGGACAGTATTTCTTTCAGAATAAGGGTGTTGCATTGGGGGCAAAATACACCCTCCGTTTGGCCAATCTATTTATGGCCAAACTAGAGAAGTATGTCATTTATTCCCATTGGAGACCTAAGTTGTTAGGGGCACATTACATAGTGACATTCATCTTCTGTGGGATGGTGACCATCATTATTTGAGGATGTATATGGAGGAATTAAATGATAATGATCAGGGAATATTCCCTTATTATGAGGCTGGTCAAAAATAAATCAATTTTCTAGATTTGAAGATCAGTAAAGATGGCAATAAGTGGGTAACTACCACTTATTTTAAAGCCACTGACTGGAACTTCTTTATACCATTAGACAGTTGCCATTACCAGTTGAGGTTGCAATCAGTGTTATAAAGTCAATTCATGAGGATTAGATGCAACAGGCAGTGGTTTATTGAAAAATGGTATGAGGGCAATGTGTTGGACACCACCATTTCTCAAAAAAATGCGAATGACAAAGAGAAACTTTAAAGAGAAAAGGTAAAGGACAATGATCAAAAATTGGATACCTTTTCATGGTCATTAACCTCTTACCGACCACCCCACGTACATTTACTGCACAGATACGTCATTCTGCACTTCTGGGTCTAGGGCACACACACACTTTGCCGGCAACTCATGCAGTCGAGCCGATGAGCGGGTCCAGCAGGCCGATGTCCACTAGGAAATGTTGATTATTCCCAAGAGAGACAGTGCAGATCGCCGTTCTGTTAGTAAGGAAGATAGAGATCCTGCATTTCTGCTAAGCAGGTGCACAGATTTCTGTCTTCTCACAGTTAAAGCACCCCCCCCCCCCTTACACACACACACAGTTAAAAAGCACTCCCTAGGAACACATTTAATCCTTTGATCGCCCCTGATGTTAACCCCTTCCCTGCCAGTGTCATTAGTACAGTGGCAGTGCATATTTTTTTTAGAACTGATCACTGTGTTAGTGTCACTGGTAAACCCCAAAAAAGTGTCAAAAGTTTCACTTCATGTCCAATTTATCTGCCGCAATGTCGCAGTCCCGCTATAAGTTGCTGATCACCGCCATTACTAGTAAAAACAAAAAATAAATAAAAATTTCCATGAAAATATCCAATTGTTTGCAGCACTATGACTTTTGCACAAACGAATCAATATACGCTATTGGGTTATTTAGATTTTAGATTTCGATTTTTTTAAATTTTTTTTTGGATGTGTTTTATAGCAGAAAGTAAAAAAAAATATATATATATATATATATTTTTTTTTTTTACAAAATCGCCGGTCTTTTTTTGCTTTATAGCGCAAAAAGTAAAAACCGCAGAGGTGATCAAATTCCACCCAAAGAAAGCTCTATCTGTGGGAGGAAAAAAGGACATCAATTTTATTTGGGTATTTTGGGTGTCGCACCACCGCGCAATTGTCAGTTAAAGTAATGCAGTGCCGTATCACAAAAAATGGCCTGGTCAGGAAGGGAGTACACCTTCCGGGGGTAAAGTTGTTAATTACATCTTTTTCCACCCATCATTATGGTGTAAAAAAATATGAGAAAACATTGGCATGCACTAAGAAATTCTAGAATTCTGGGCCCCCTATTGCCTAAAATCCACAGGTTATATAAAGGTATGTTTCATCCCTGAGTAGTTTTGTTGCTCTAATTGTTTTAAATAAACTGGTCAGTCCCTCTTTCTTCCATAATCATACAGGTTTTTTCCCTGCAAGAAATGCCAAATCAACTAATGCAGAAATAAGAAAACATGTTCTTTTACCTCTACTATAACTCCTAGGACAATACGTTTTTTATAACGTGTTCATCTACTAATGTAGTTTAGGTACCGCAGTGCTTGAACTGTCTCTAATATAAAGTGTGACCACACAGGCATTAAATGTTCGCTTGGGTAAACATATTGGAACATAAGAGGGGATTCGGAGGGCAAGTTAAAAGTATACATCCCTTGTGGTTTAATTGTTTGTTGGGACGTCAATGCTTTAATTCATAATTGCTTATGCTACTCTTTCCAATATGTTTTTTTTTTTTTTTTTTTTTTTTTTTTTACTAAACATTTTGCACAAAACAAGTACATAGACAACAATGCAATGATTTTTTTTCTAATCATGATAGCTGCTTAAATTGTAAATTCTTATTGTTCCTCTTGATGAATTATTAATATTTTTTTTTATTTTTATACAATTTAAATATATTTAATTATTGGTGTTCTGTGGATTTTAATTCGATAGAAGTTGCAAGTTGTGGTTAATCTGAGATATGATTCTTGCTATTAACTAGTTGGAGCCAGTTTAGATCCAAAGTGAGGCCTGGTTCCCGTTATAGATTTAAAGTGAAACTTGGTTCTTTTTGTTTATCCACGACATTTGATGGGTATTTAATGCGTGATGGCTTTGCATAGCATACATGCCACAGAAGACATCAACTCTGATGAAATGCGTAGGGTGAAGCTACACTACGTGACGTCATCACACAACAGCAAGTGTCCCTGGAAGTGTGTTTCGACCATTTTTTAATATTGTATACAGCACCACGATGCCTATATTTATGTAAATGCAATATATTTGTTTAAAAAAAATGATTTATCAGGTTTTAAACTATGTGAAGTGCTGGTCTTCTTTTTTTTTTTTCTCTCTCTGAACATGGTGCATATGGGATCAAGAACTTGAGGATTTTTGTACTGGTTGTGTTTTTATTTTTGTACTGGTGGTGTACTGGTGGTGAAGAGTCCTGCACTTTTATGACTGCAATTATAACATCTTCCCTAATATGACTTATCTCTAATTTGAGAGTCATTTTTTTTCGATAAGTCTCTGCTGTGCTTTCTTGGTGGTGGTAATTCTTTAGAGTGTGACACACATTATTTGGACTTTTGCATGCAACACTTTTTAAAAATTTTCACAATATGTCACAGTTGATTTATTTTACTATTATATGATGTTGCTTGATATAAAGATGTGATGTACATTCTGACATTGATGAACAATTAGGCGCTGCACATTTTGATATACTATATTTGTTAGCTATGCTAAATATCTCATAGTGTGCTCGCAGCTATAAACCCCTGATTATTGCATCACTGTTCTAAGGATCTCTTTTTTTTGTATGGGACTGTGCTGTTAGCCTGTGCAATGTCACTTATACTGTATATATTGTCAGATTTCCTATCTAAGCCTTACGGTTATGTTATATTACTTTGTGGATATTGTTACATGTAATTGATTTACATGTGAGCCTCTACTATTTATGCTTCTTCAATACAAGACCTGAGACTGCTTCTTCAACTGGACCATTTAATCCACTGCTAAATAGTTATAGTTATGCACAGTATAGGACACAGACAAATTCATAGACTGGGTTATATGGAGCTACATACAGGTGTTTGGACACTGGCAAATCAGAGCTGTGAGAAACCCCATATAGACCCTCCCACTCTCAGTTTTTTGCTAGCATACTTGGATGATGAATGTCTCCCTCTCTCTCTCCTAAGGGAGACTGTTTTCTTCTAGAAGTTTCCTTAGTGTTTTGCTTCTTCCATTACCAGTTATGCACTAGCCTCTTGGGCTAATGGCACAGTTTCCCAGATTGGCTTCCTAAGCACCTGGAATCTGCCAGATGGAAGATGCAGGGCTAGCTTGTAATTTCACTTCAGGCACTGGACCCTACATTTGGTGCTCCTCCTTGGCACCTACTTGTATGAAATTAGCTTCAAGGTGTTGGGTCCATGGTAGTGGCCATCCACACAGATCTGATCCAGTCCCTGAGATCTACCTTGGAAGCATTCCCATCTGAGGAGGAAGCCGGGATGGGGTTTTCCCCTAACATTCTGGTACTAGACAAAGTATTTTCTGCTATGGGGAGTGTGGGGCTTCTAGCCCACCCTGGGCTCAGTGTGCTTTGCTCTAACCCACTGGAGTAGAGCACAGACTATGACATGTATAACAAAAGTCACAGCCATAGGCAGTAGTGCTAACTTTGGAAGGTGAACTTGTGCGCTAAAATAGGGTATACAACGTCCCTAAGGAAAACAAGCAACAAACTCCAAGCAGTTGTGGAACACCACAGGAAAGAGCAGCCTTTACCCCTTTGAGAAAGCTATGTGAGTTGTAGCGCAACGCGTCAGGGACAAGCCGTATTGACGTCACTTCCAGTCTTCGGCCGAGACCAGAAGCATCGGAGCGGACCGCATCGGTGGCTTTTTTTGACTGTACTCTGCTTTGAACTTTCTGCATTCTAGTAAGTGACCTGTACATTTGTTAAATAAACTTTACCCTAATATACTGCACGATGAGAGCTTCCTTTTGTCTGAGCAACTATTAGATCAATCGTTGGATAAACAAGGAGATCGGCATATTCTTAAGCTGGAAACAGTATATGCTCCTTCCCGAATGTTATGTTGGAGGCAAATCAGATTTTTTGGGCATTTTTATATATACCACTATACACAAGTTCAGATGTTTTGCCTGCCTCCAAAGAACTCCAAAAAATGCCCAAAAAAACGCTAGCCTCAAAAAAAAAAACGCCCAGGTGTGTTGTTGCAGGCATTTTTGGGGGGTTTTTGGAGGCAGGCAAAACATCTGAACTTGTGTATAGTGGTATATATACACACCTACTTATATGTATATTACACTTAGACATGTATATAGGTGTGATAGGAGCGTAACTATATTGGTGTTAATTATTTCATTAGCGCAAGTAGTTTTTTCTGCTCCTTTCACACCTATATATGTCTAGGTGTATATATACATATATGGGTGTGTATATATATACCCCCTATACACATGTTCAGATGTCATGTCTGACTCCAAACATGTGCTCAAAAGATCCCTATGGACGCCTGCAGCCAAAAAGAATGCTGGCGGGGGCGAAGCCATATTACTGCAGCGAAAGTGACTTCAGAGAAAATAGCTTTTCTCTATAGCGGTCACCCTGATATGGAAGGGTTTTGTCACCCTGCCATAGCAGTCACTGTCAGTTAACCCTACACTACATTACGGTCCCCTTACACTTAACACTTTCCCTACAGAAACTGAATAAATTAAAGCTAACTAAAGTGTAAAAGAGCACTCTAACTACACTAGATATCCCTTTCCTCACACTAAAAATTGCTAAATGACACTTTGTAACACTTTGTAACAGAAGTAACGGAACAGCATTCCACTCTCTTCCATGTCCCGTATAAGAATGCTAGAAATTTGGCAGGGGCTATCTTATATACTGGGGGGCGTTTTCACTAATGATTGGTCTATGGACCCCCTAGTCACTCCAATCACATTCCTAGCATTCTCCTGCCCCCTCAATTTTCTTTTGCTAATGGTTCTGGTCCAATCATGGGCTTTTAAAGCCCATTTCCTGTCCCATTGCATTTTGGTCGGTTCTGGTTGCCGAATTCCGAACTGTTTGGGCAAAAAGTTCTAAATTCGGCCGAACCTCGAACAGCCAATGTTCGGGCCGAACCGATGGTCGACCCGAACCGTTCGATCATCCCTACTCTTTACAGGCACTGTCTGTACAGCTGAGCATCACTTCATTCACTTTGCTAAAAACTGTGAGTGCTCCCGGTTGGGTGGTCTTCCCCCCAGGTTCTGTTGTGAACTATTTCTGCATACTCCAATACAGGTTCTTTATTGCACCCACCTGTCTGAATTATTGCCATGGCACCATCCTACACACCACCTACAGACTTTCTCAGCTGACAACAGCCGAAACTAGGGAAGTTTTTGGTTGTTACGATGGGATGCTGTGGTGACTCTGTGGTGTCACCGTGGATGTTGTGGTGACTCTGTGAGATCAGCTCTCCCTAATTTAGGGCCTTTTCTCCAGTTAAGGTCTTCCTTAAGGTGTTCCTCATGGTTCCAAATTAGCCCAAAGGATCTAGCTACTGGAAAACACTCCATTGACACTTCTTTCTCAAGGACTGGCCCTTCATCCTGCTTCTCAGTCGCAGACATTGAGGACTTGGTTATTAAAACTCAGGTCCTGAGGAGCAGAAGCTTGTTGATTTGGCCATTCCTACGGTATGTTCCTGCATGCTAGGTAGTCAACTTCTTGCAAAGTCTAACATGGCATTTGGCCAGCTTTCTTTGCTTGGAGCAAATAGAGGAATCTAGACAGTACTCTGTGAAAAGAACCCTGACCTTCCTTTATTCAGGTTTTGATCTGTATTTGGCCTTGAGCACCTAAAACCTCTCTGGCCTCTTACTTCTTGATGAAGGATTTTGTGTAGGGGGTGGCTTGTATAGTTCCCCTCAGTCGTTTTTTGGTTACTTATCCTGGTTAGGGATGGGTGAACGGTTCGGCCCAAACATCAGTTTGGGCAGAATTTGCAGGGTGTTCACCGAATGTTCGGATGTTCGCTGCACAGTGCATTCTGCACCCTGATTGGGAAAAGCTTTCACTATATTTATTTAAAGGATTTTTTCATTTTAATTGTTGCACTTTAGGCATAATTAAAATCACTGCTCTTTAAAAAAACAATAATTTTAAAAACATTTTTATTGATACTTGTCCCCCAGGGGAGAACCCAGACCCCCATACCTGTTATGACCAATTGCTTGCATATAAGCCTTCAAAATGGGCACTTTTAATTTTTCCTTTTCGGCTCCTATAGACTTCAATGGGATTCACTGTTCGGGTTAGAACATTTCCCCTGTTCAAGGGGAAATGTTCTAACAAGGGGGTCTTTGGCTCATTCTTAATCCTGGTTTTATTAGTCTATCAGGAGTTGCCTTTTTGACCTTTTCAGGTATATTTCCCTGGCTAACCTTAGGCAAAAGATTGTTTGTCTTGTCTTTAATCTGTCCTGTATTAAAACTTCCCAAGGAGTTTTCTCTCCACTGTTTTGACACCAACTCTATTGGTGACGCTTTGACTTTTCAGCACCAAGCATCTGTTTCACATATTTTTTAGGCTGCCAATTGGTCGTCTGTTTAAACATTTGAAAGATTACCAAGTGTATGTTTATGCATATACTGATGCCTGCTTTGGTCGAAAGGTGCTTTTGACTACTGTTTGAGTTAGGGTCCTTGACATTTTATTTTGTGGTCCTGTTTTTTTATGCATTGCCAACCCCTTGATTTGTTTTGCTTTTGAACTTACCAGTCGTCTATGACTTTTCCTGTGACTTAGGATAGGATTTTTTACTTACGTGTAAAATCCTTATTTTGGAGTACAGTACAGGGCACAGGACCTCCCGTTAATGTTTATCCTCTTTTTACTTGATAAAAAATGAAGGATCACTGAGGGAGTGAGGAGTTATTAGGGGGGTATGGCCAGTGGCCAATTACCTGAAAGTAGCTGCATATATCCCTGTCATCTATCACTATTCATGTGTACTATATTTTACGTCAAGAAAAAGATGTTACAGGTAGGTCAAAAATCCTATTTTTGTTCAAATTCTAGACTGGCCTGGACCCTAACAAAGCCTATCTGGCCAAAAAAAAGTACTTGAAGAAGCACGAGAAGGAAGAAGAGAGAAGACAGAGGGGATCTGTGTTCATGAAGAGCAAGGTGAGCCTATAACTGACAATGGTGTACTGCTGACCCCAATTTCTAGGATGTGCATTCATTCAAACAATGTTTCTTAAGGTTATCAACTCAGGTAGGAATATATTTATGAATTATCTTTTTGTGTCAATCTGTATTTAAAACAATAAAAAAAAATTGGATACAAATCACAACTGTAATGGTCATAATGCATCAACCCACAGCTCCATCAAATCAGAAGTTAGATTTCATCAGTTTGAAGATTTGAAATTTCTCTCTCCAATAAAAAAAAAAAATATATATATATATACATACACACACACACACACACACACACACACACAACACACACAACACACACACACACACTCACTGGCCACTGTATGAGATAAAATGTGCTAGTACCGGATTTTCCAAAACGAATGAATCTCCAGATAGCAGCGATCTGGGTCATTACACATAACACCTGGAGGTGCCCCTATCCTACATTAAATCATTAGATATGGAAGGGTTGGGAGACAAGGATTTCGGGCACTTAACTTTCATAAAATTAAATTTTATTAAACAAAATCTTTAAAAGCATCTAATAATACAAGCAGATGAAAAATCTACATTGAACATAAGACCAAAAAGATGGTCGACAGTATACAATACAAAATTTCATGAGGTACTAAACCTTCATATAGTATGAAAACATTTGTGTACAGAACAATTTTCATTATGCACAGATCCAATGTGGTATACTTCAAAGCAGACAGGGCCTGCCGGCGGACACCTCGATACTCAAGGTGCCAGTCAGCATGGTCAGCTGAGATTTACAGTAGATACATAGTGTACATTACTTGTGACAATTTGCTCAACATGTTTCGCCTTCCTGTTGAAAGCTTCATCTGGAGCTTAATATTTGCTTTGTCTGTACATTGTATATTCTGAACTTCTTTGATAACATAACGAGGAGGACTAAGAGACGGTCACAGAGCTCATATATCAGGGAACCATTATTCACATGGAGTATAAAGACAAATACCCCTGTATGTTTGTGTCGATCCTGCAGAATAATCTATTTGGATAAGGGTGAGTAAACCTGCATTGTAAGTAGCAGACACCTGTTGAGCTGTGTTGTGTCATGAAAGTCCTCCCCGGATGGGGAACCGCCGCCATAGATTATTCTGCAGGATCGACACAAACATACAGGGGTATTTGTCTTTATACTCCATGTGAATAATGGTTCCCTGATATATGAGCTCTGTGACCGTCTCTTAGTCCTCCCCGTTATGTTATCAAAGAAGTTCAGAATATACAATGTACAGACAAAGCAAATATTAAGCTCCAGATGAAGCTTTCAACAGGAAGGCGAAACATGTTGAGCAAATTGTCACAAGTAATGTACACTATGTATCTACTGTAAATCTCAGCTGACCCTGCTGACTGGCACCTTGAGTATCGAGGTGTCCGCCGGCAGGCCCTGTCTGCTTTGAAGTATACCACATTGGATCTGTGCATAATATAAATTGTTCTGTACACAAATGTTTTCATACTATATGAAGGTTTAGTACCTCATGAAATTTTGTATTGTATACTGTCGACCATCTTTTTGGTCTTATGTTCAATGTAGATTTTTCATCTGCTTGTATTATTAGATGCTTTTAAAGATTTTGTTTAATAAAATTTAATTTTATGAAAGTTAAGTGCCCGAAATCCTTGTCTCCCAACCCTTCCATATCTAATGTGCTAGTACCGGGTTGGACCCACTTTTGCCTTTAGAACTGCCTTATATATTACATTTGGGGTTGACATATTGACCAGGCTAGGATCTGTTCAAGCCTGCTATATTTTACAATAGATTCAACAAGGTGTCTGAAACATTCCTCAGAGATTTTGGTCATATTGATGTAGCGCTACCCTGTGAGGGCCGCTTACTAAATCTGTACCCTACTCGTTGCCCTGACCTTGCAAGTCCTCTGACACCCTAGTTTCAGACATTTTGGTAGTGACCAAGACAATTAGAAACACACACAATTCAAGTGAAAGAGTCAAACTTTGTTTACTAAAGCATTAGAAACATTACGATCCAGTAACATAAGCCTGACAAGTCGCGGTCCCTCGCGGTCCATGCAGTGCTACAGGACCCGTTCTAATAGGAGCGACACAAGTCGCTCCGACTTAGAAAAAGGGTCCTGTACTACTTCGGGGCAACCTCAGAGCGACTTGCATAGACATTCATTATATGAAGTCCGTGCAAGTCGTACCGAAGTCACGGTGCACGGGACTTCACAGGTCGCCCCCAAAGTCGTGCAGCTGCAGTGTGAATGCGGTCTTACTATGACAAATACTGATGGTAAAAAACAGTCAAAAAGTAAACAGTAACTTGTTGCAAAATATAGAAACACTTACACAAGATCAAGACCCTGTTTAGATTGAAACCTATGGGTACAGAAGAAGGGCAGGATCCTTTCTTATGTCAGACCACTCCCTTCTGTACCTCAACACCCCAGATCCAAAAATAGATAGATAGAAAACTGTACTTAATTGTCCATAAGCAGTTTAACCTTTAAGTCTTTAACCCACTCACATAATAATAGAGTCCTAGTTGAAAGTAGGGCCTTTATGGCTACACTAAGGTGTAGTCTCGTTAAAGGAAAGAAAGCCTTGAGTCTTCATCTAGCACTATATACTACGTATATGTGATATACTGGACGTATTCTGATAAGTAGAGTGATGTAAATTAGGCTGATGGGCCTTGGCAAGCAGGGGATGAAAAGTGTGCCTGTTGTATCCGGAAGCAAAATGAACACTGTCGCATTTTGGCAGGGAGTAAGTTTAGCAAAGAGTTCTACAGGTGTAGGCAAAGAGAAAGATAGCGTTATCTGCATGCGGTGTCCCTTGTCATAAGAAGGCAGGCAAGTGCCCGCTCGCCGATCCATGCAACTTGTAGTATTTAAGAAAGGTGTGAAGGCTCTGCAGCAAACTCCCGCAGGGTCCTGGCTCATGGGATGGCGTGCAACCTCATGTCGCACTGTGCCACGGCCCAGCTGGGTCTGGCACGGATGTGATGAAAGCAGCCTTCAGACTGCCGCTGAACGACCAGAAGTAGCTGGCAGTGGATACCCCTGTACACACACGTGATGACTCTCTAGCACAGGCCGTGACTCAGCCACAGCACAGCCTAACACTGGGTCACTTGCTTGCAGATCCTAGCTGGGGTCCCAAGAGGGTGATCCTGACCTAGCACAGGCTTTATATTCCCTCTCCCAGCATTTTATTTTTCTACTCCAGGCGGCTGGTACTTGTAGTCCATTACAGTCTGGCATGAGTGTGAAACCTAGACTACTGCTCCCAAGATGTTTTGCTTTACTCCCTGGTGTTAATCAGCCTGCTGGCAGGATATGATGACATAGAGTCTTAGCTGAGCACTAGAGGGCTGGGTCAATTGGGAGCTGTGCTTCTCTTCCAAACATTATTCTGTATGGCGAGTACCCAGTGGCATCACTCACGGTACTATTGTGGGCATGCACAACAGCAGTGTTTTCCCCAATGTTGTTTTTTTTCAGTGGGTAAAGTTCCCAGCATATTCAACCTAGTTCTATTAAATCTCTCCGGCTGAGGATCTCCCTGAGGGTGGTATGGAGTAGTCCTGTGTTTCTTTATGTCCAGCAGTTGGCATAGTTGGTGTATTAAGAAGCTCTCAAAATCCTGACCTTGATCAGAGTGTATTTTGGCAAGCAAGCCATAGTGAGCAAAGAATTTCCCCACAAGGACCTTTGCCACCATGGTGGCCTGTTGATCTTTAGTAGGGTAGGCCTCAGAATAGCGGGTGAAATTGTCAGTACCACCAGGACATTACTTCTTCGACCTGTATCGGGTTCCAGGCAAAGAAAGTCAATACAAACAAGCTCCATGGGCCCTTGGGTCTGCAGATGTCCCATGGGAGTAGCCCTGACTGGTAAAGTATTTCATTGAACGCATAGCAAAAAGGAATGACAATAACTCTCTATTTCTGCTCTCATATTAGGCCAGTATAACTTAAATGTCCATGTTCATCATGCAAGGCCTCCAGTACAGTTGTTCGTTGATTTTTGGGAAGGAATAGTTGGGATCTCTCCTCCAAGTCCTCATAAGGACCTCGCATGTACAACAATTCATCTCTGAGTTGCAGCCTGTTCCATTCTCAAAGTATTACTCTTGACTCTGCCACAGGGCTCTTCAATAGTGATGTACCGAACGGTTCGCCGGCGAACGGTTCCCGGCGAACTTTGCATGTTCGCGTTCGCCGCTGCGGGCGAACATATGCGATGTTCGGTCCGCCTCCTATACATCATCATTGAGGCAAACTTTGACCCTGGATCTCACAGTCATCAGACACATTCCAGGCCAATCAGCATACCTCCCTCCCACCTCCTATAAATAAGCAAGGGCAGCATCCATCTTAGATCATTTCTGTGTTACTGAGAGCAGGGAAAGTGCTGCTGCTGTTATAGCTAGGGACAGTTAGTCAGTGTTCCCGGTCTTGTTAGCCAGTGTTCTTGGTACACTCCTGCTGTAAGGACAGCACCCCAAAAAGCCCTTCCTAGGGCTGGTATTTGAGGTTTTTTTGGATATATATATATATATATATATATATATATATATATATATATATCTATTGTCCCCAAAAGGCCTTTTGAGGGCTGGTATTTGTGTAATTTTTTTTGTTCTGTGATAGATATATATATATATCTATTGTCCCCAAAAGCCCTTTTGAGGGCTGGTATTTGAGTATTTTATATATATATATATATATATATATATATATATATATATATCTATTGTGCACTGCAGTTACCTGCCCGCTGTGTGTGAGAGGCCACAGACTGTACTGTGTGCACACCACACTCATTTCGGGTGGCACAGGCACAGTACCTTGCATTTTAAAAAATATTTTTTTTTTCCTCTGTCATAATTGCAGTGAGTGCTGTGTCAGGTCCACAGAGTGTACTGTACCCACTGCAGTGCATTGCCCACCACTGATATATATACGGTGGCACAGCATCTTGTTGCAAATTGAAAAAAAAAAAAATATTTTTTATTATTGCAGTTGCCTGGGCTGCCAGTGACTGTCAGGTCCACAGAGTGTACTGTGCCCACTGCAGTGCCACTGCGTGCCCACCCACCACTGATATATATACGGTGGCACAGCAGCTTGCAAATTAAAAATATATATATATTTTTTATAATTGCAGTTGCCTGGGTGCCAGTGACTGTCAGGTCCACAGAGTGTACTGTGCCCACTGCAGTGCCACTGCCCACCCACCACTGATATATACGGTGGCAGGCATGACTTTTTTTGGATTAGTGTCTGGGGGGGTCTAAAAAGCGTACCTGTGAAGTTTCAGCTCTGTAGCATGTCCAGAACCAGAAAAAAAAGATCATATAGGTGTAAAAGGGGTTCCCACCATCCCTGCTCTACTGAAAAATTATCTTTTTTTTTCTGGTTCTGGACATGCTACAGAGCTGAAACTTCACAGGTACACTTTTTAGACCCCCTAGACACTAAATCACACAAAAAAGTTCTTAAAAATTGTCATTTTTGATAGAGAGACAATTATTGGAAAAATTAAAAAAAAAAAAAAACTTAAAAGAAATTTTTCTTTGGATTTATTGTCTGGGGGGTCTAAAAAGTGTACCTGTGAAGTTTCAGCTCTGTAGCATGTCCAGAACCAGAAAAAAAAATAGAATTAGGGTTAGGGCTAGGGTTAGGGTTAGGGTCAGGGTTAGGGTCAGGGCTAAGGTTAGGGTTATTTTTAGTGCTTAGGGTTAGAGGGTTAGAGTTAGAGGGGTAGGGGTAGGGCTACTAACTCTAACCCTAAGTATCTCACCGTAACCCTAACCCTAGCCCCTAACACTAAACCTAACCCTAACCCTCTAACCATAACCCTAACCCTCTAACCTTAACCCTAACCCTCTAAGCCTAGCCCTAAGCCTAACCCTAGCCCTAAGCCTAACCCTAGCCCTAAGCCTAACCCTAGCCCTAACCCTAATTCGTAATTTTTTTCTGGTTCCGGACATGCTACAGAGCTGAAACTTCACAGGTACAATTTTTAGACCCCCCAGATGCTAAATCCAAAGATTTTTTTTTTTTTTTTTTTTTTTTTTCCAATAATTGGCTCTCTATCAAAAAATTACAATTTTTAAGAACTTTTTTTTTTGTGTCATTCAGTGTCTGGGGGTCTAAAAAGTGTACCTGTGAAGTTTCAGCTCTGTAGCATGTCCAGAACCAGAAAAAAATTAGAATTAGGGCTAGGGTTAGGGTTAGGGCTAGGGTTAGGGTTATTTTTAGTGCTTAGGGTTAGACGGTTAGGGTTAGAGGCGTAGGGGTAGGGTTACTAACTCTAACCCTAAGTATCTCACCGTAACCCTAACCCTAGCCCCTAACACTAAACCTAACCCTAACCCTAACCCTTAACCACTTAAGCCCCGGAGGATTTTCCTGCTAAAAGACCAGGGGGTATTTTGCGATTCGGCACTGCGTGATTTTAACGGACAATTGCGCGGTCGTGCGACGCTGTACCTAAACGAATTTGACGTCCTTTTTTTCCCACAAACAGAGCTTTCTTTTGGTGGTATTTGGTCACCTGTGCGATTTTTTGATCACGCGCTATAAACAAAAAAAGAGCGACAATTTTGCAAAAATAGCAATATTTTTCACATTTTTTTATATGAAATTCCCCAAAAAAAATGTAAAAATCAAAATTTTTTAACATTTTCGGCCAATTTGTTTTATCCTACCTATGTTTGGTAAAAAAAATCGCAAAAAGCGTATTTTTATTGGTTTGCTCAAAAGTTATCGCGTTTACTAACAAAGGGAAAGATTTTTGTCATTTTTGTTGTTTTTTTTTTTAACGCGTAATGGCGGCGATCTGCGATTTTTTTGCGGTACTGCGACATTGCGGCGGACAGATCGGACCCTTGACTGACATTTTTGACACTTTTGGGGTTACCAGTGACATTTCTACAGTAATCAGTGCTATACATATGCACTGTTACTGTAAAAATACACTGGTAGTGAAGGGGTTAACTTTATTTGGGAGGGAGAGGCTGTGTGTGTCCCTAGGGGCGTGCTTTCTACTGTGATTGGCTGTGGCTTGAGCTGTAAGGACACTGATCAACGGATCTACATAGTAGATCCATGTGATCAGTGTCTTTACATCGAGGAGAATGGCAGGTGGCTTGTTTACACAATCATTCTCCCTCTCCCCCGACGATCGCCGAGTGACCGGCGGACATCGGGTCCGCTGGTCACACGCGCGGGGGGGTCCGTGACCGCGCGGGAGTGGTAGCGCGCCTCCGCGGGCGCGCGCTCGCTCCCCAGACCCTCCCAGGCTAGTGACGTTAATTAATTAAGTTTTAACTTAATTAAGTTAAAAACGTGTCGGCAAGCGGTTAAAGCCCAGTTCCTGTCCCATTTTGGTCGGTTCTGGTCTGTTTGCGGTTGTTTGCGGTGCGTTAAACGGGGAGTTTGGTCTGTCACTGTGAAGCGGGCGTAACCCTTACACTACCTGATCGATACAACATCATACCTGATCGTATACACACACTGGATGTTTTAAAGCACGTTATTCCAAACAATTTAGGAATGTTAGGTGATTTATGCCCTTTATGGAATAAAACCCGACTCTGCGTCAACTACGTAATTTTCCATGGGAGTTTTGCCATGGATCCCCCTCCGGCATGCCACAGTCCAGGTGTTTGTCCCCTTGAAACAACTTTTCCATTACTATTGTGGCCAGAAAGAGTCCCTGTGGGTTTTAAAATTCGCCTGCCTATTAAAGTCTATGGGGGTTCGCAATGTTCGCCGGTTCGCGAACATTCGCCGATGTTTGCGTTCGCCGCTCGCGAACGGCGAATTTTATGTTTGCGACATCACTACTCTTCAACAGCAAACTGGGGTTTTGTTTAGTTAACGCTTTAATAGCCAGACGGCATTGTGGGTCCTAAATCTGGTCTGCTTTCAAGTCTTTCTTAAACAGCCGGGGAAGGCCGTTGTCCCGCACATGGGTTAGACTGCAATAGTACTTCGGCACTCCGGAGGGATGAGCTCCTATAGACTGAGGCCTGTGAGACAGTGTCAGCATCTTGATTCCCAGCCCCGGGCCGATATTTCAAACTGAATTGGAACCCAGCTAGGACAGCCAAACACCAATGCCCTGTGGTGTCCAGCTTGACAGATGATAGTAGATAAGTTAGAGGATTGTTATCAGTCTTCACTACTAACGTGGCCCTGTACAGAGAGTCCTTAAGCTTGTCTACTACTATTCACTTCTGAGCCAGGAACTCCAATTTATGGACTGGATATTTATTTTCAGATGGGGCCAGGCTGCGACTTACATAGGCCAAGGGCCTCAGCCCTTTATCTTGTTCCTGGTAAAGAACTCCCCCCAGCCCATTTCGGCTGGCGTCCACGTGGACCTCATAGGGTATGACTGGGTCGGCATACACAAGTACATGTGCTTCAGTAAGGCTCTTCTTAAAAATACAAATTGGCCTAAACTGATAAAAAAATATATTTTTTACATTTTTTATTGGGAATGTTTTATAGCAGAAAGTAGAAAATATTGGTGTTTTTTCAAAATGTATGCTATTTTTTTGTTAATGGCACAAAAACTTAAAACCGCAGAGGTGATCAAATACCACGAAAAGAAAGTTCTGTTTGTGGGAAAAAAAGGACATCAATTTTAATTGGGTACGGCGTCGCTCTACCGCGCAATTGTCAGTTAAAGCAACACAGTGCCGAATCGCAGAAAATGCCCTGGTCATTAAGGGGGTAAAACTTTCCGGGGCTGAAGTGGTAAACGTTCATAGCAAAGCATTATTCCCATGTGAGCTATCCAAAACCTTAATGTAAAGGGCGACTGTGAGGTACAATTCTGCAAAATTAGGTCACAAGTGCCTCTACATACAATATATATACATCCTGTATTACATCATCAAGAATGCCTAGTAGGCATGGTTTAGGGTTGAGCGGTATAGAGAGTTGAAAAGTTCTGTTAATAGTAGTTAGAGAGTGTAGCAAGAGAAAACAATTTAAGGGGAGTACAAGTACAGTGTACTCATAATAGTATGTATAGTTGTGACAATCTTTGTTACATTCAGGAAACAGCAATGGACAGATTCTAGAGCCTCCGTCCAGTGGTCTTCAGGGAGACCCTACAGAGCGAGTTCCTACACCCTGTTCTTATCTCTTAATGGCTGAGTTAGGGAATTGCTCCAGATAATCCACCAATAGCATAGCGCACAGGTGTCAAACACAAGGCCCGCGGGCTGAAGGCGGCCCCCCATGCCATTTCATGTGGCCCTCGCACCTCTCCTGCAGCTGCAGCACCCCCTTGTCTCTGCCCCCACCTTGTTTCTGTAATCAGCAGCAGAGAGGACAGAACTCCTTTGCCAGATCCTGCACTGCTCTGTGCAGCTGCAAAAAGGCTAATTTTTGCACCCCCCCCCCTTCTCAGCAGCCTGCAGCAGAGAGAAGGGCAGAACTCCTCCTGCAGATCCTGAACCTCTCTGTGCAGCCGCAACACCACCTTGCCTCTGCCTCCCCCTGGAAGTTCAGTAGACTCTGGAAGCTGACTCCAGCCCTCCTCTGGTTCGCCTCCAGACCCTGCACTTGTTCCCAGATGCACTCGCATCTTCTTCCTGGCAGCAGCACAAGGTAAGGGGGTGCTTTGGGATACAAGGAAGGGTGGGTGACTCTTGACATCTGATGGTGGGGGGTTCTAGACATCTCATGTAAGGGTGTAAGGGGGCATGGGGTGCACTGGACATCTAATCCTACAGATATAACTGGCCCTTTGAGGGCAACCATAATGCTGATGCGGCCCGCGATAAAATTTAGTTTGACACCCCTGGCATAGCGTAACATCTAGAAATGAAACCATTAGTGGAGGTGGATTGTTGCATCATGTTGAATATAGGAGTTGGGGATAATTAGGAGAAGGAAGGTTGAGACCTAATGGCATTCAGTAATTGGAGGAAGTAGAAATGCATATTGGATGATAGGCGATGTTGGGATTGTAGCTGTGCAAATGAGAGCATCTTACCATTTTCAAGAGGTGTGTGATGATAACCAATGTTCACCATTGTAATTTGACCAATTCTGGGTAAGCATGGTTATTCCATATGGAGTTCTATTTAGTATAACTCGATACTTGTAATTGTTTCACCTTAGTCCATATCTTATGCATTAACCTGTAGGTGAGATATAGTTTTTTGGATTTCAGGAAGAGGTGTGCCTCCAAACCTTCTGGGGGTGTTTGTGCCCCTGTAAAGTCTAATGTCATGGCAAACGTAGAATCCCTAGCTACACCCTTCTGTACTGTATTTAGACCACCCACCAAGTGCTGCAACTGAGCCACCATGTAGTAGAGCTAGGGATTTGGGAAGGCCAGACCCCCATTATCTTTAGATTGAGACAAATTTCTGGAGTAGTGAGTGAAAAATCGAGTTGACCAATCTGAAAATTTTTAGTGGGATGACCACAGGGCCTTATGAAGAAAATAAAGTAGTTGGGGCATTATCATCTTGGCCAAATTTGGTCTGCCTGCTACTGAAAGCCATAGCTTGGTCCACAGCTTTACCTTATCACTAAAGCTTGACAACAGCAGGAAAATATTTAAACAGCAGTAATCAGCTATCTCGGATGAAATCATAATCCCTAAAAGCCCGTACACACGATAAGAAATTCGGAAGGGAAATTTCGTCTGACGACCGATCTGCCGATTTTCGGATTGTTAGTATGGTGCTTTCGACAGCCGACTCCGACTTTTCGGCTCACAAAATCCTGATGTGCAGTCATTAAAATTTTTGTCCTCCGTCAACACACGTCCGATTTTCGTCTCATTAGTACAGATTTCGACGGGGAAAAATCTTATGAGCAAGACTAGGCATGCTCAGAGATGAAAGAACACATGGAAAGCAATCCAACACATGACATCACTTCTGAAGTAGAATTCTGTCGTACGGGAAAATTTGTATGAAAATAACCTCTTCACTTTCCACATCAGACTAGCATGCCACAAAAAACGGACGACAGATCGTTCGATAATCTTATCGTGTGTACGGGGCTTTAGTATCAAAATAGCATCACAACTGGTACTGGGCAAAAGGAAGACAGCTGAGGGTTAAGGTATTGGTTCAGCTTTAGGAGAACTAACTTAGTCCAATTATTAGTGAGACTGGAGCATTTCCTAAACTCAGAAATTATTGTCATCATCACTCTCAATGACGGGCCCATGTCTCCAAGAAGCATTAACATACTGTATCATTAACATTTACGGTAACATTATCTTTTATTGTACTATAAGCATCCTAATCTTTAAATTTCTCATTTTACCATGTGTCCATATTGCAGACTTTGTCACTTCAAGAACTTCAGGAAGATTTTGATGGAGCCCCTTCCACTGACTCCAACAACAACAGTACAGTGAATGGGACAAACAGTGCAATCAATTACATAGCATCTAACACCCTTACTGTGAGTTCTCAAATCACAACTCCTATTCCAAATGGCGTGCCAGCCCCAGTTAAAACAGAAGATCCTATCATGACGGCTCCTCCGATTGTCAACTTCCATACAATCATTATTGACATGAGCGCAGTGTGTTTTGTTGACCTAATGGGGATTAAAGCATTAGGAAAGGTAATACAATTATTATTTTTTACTCTTGTAATCTGATGCATTTTCTCATTTCAAAGTGTTCTTATAAGAAAACACAAATATAAGTTTGCACATAAAAAATTTTTAAAAACATATAAAATATATATTGTTAACCAATGTACAATTTTCAGAAAAACGGAGAACCTCATTAAGAGACTCTTTTTTTTAAAAATGTTTTACATGTATATTTGCATGCAGTCAGCTAAATTTAAAGCAGAATTTCACTCAAAAAATGAAGTCCCGCTGGTTTTCTCCCTCCCTAAAGCCTGTAACTGAGCATGTGTAGTGGGGAGCTGTCTGTGGCTTCCACAGCCACTTCCCATACTCAAGGTGGCGCTGGGGAGCAGCAGTAGTAAAAAGAACCGGCTGCAGGATAACAGCGTTGGACTCCAGGAACTAGTAAGTACCTAATATCAGTATTTGTAACTACTGACTAAAAAAAAAAAAAAAAAAAAAGCAATGGTCACTACATTAGCAGTACTTTCTGCTACTGCACAGTGACTGTGATTGAACAAGTTTATGCACCTAATTTTACTAAAGCTAATGATGGTACCTTGGTGCATCAATCATGAATGGATAACAAAATTATATCTCTCAATATTTACTATGTGCCAGCAATGTGCATAGATCCCTCCCTTCTAAATTGTAAGCTCTAACGAGCAGGGCCCTCTAATTCCTCCTGTATTGAATTGTATTGTAACTGTATTGTCTTCTCTCACATTGTAAAGCGCTACGCAAACTGTTGGCACTATATAAATCCTGTATAATAATAATTATATAGTGTACATGGAGCATGTCTGACCTGACTGATAACAAGTGGTTCACTATTAGGTTAACTGCAGTACTTACAGTGGTTGTAAACCCCAGTTATGAATTTTGACCTAAGCACATATATCTGTAGTGTTTACTTATCTCTCTACAAACCTCTAAGCCTGGGTTCACACTAGATGCAGAGCGAATTCACATTAAATTTGCATGCCGATTCAGCACCGCATCTAAATCGCAAACCTGTCCACGCAAACTGATTGCGGAGTGTATGTTAAGTTAACGACACCCCACAATTACATAATTAAATGTTTGTTGTATAGTTGTAATATTGTACCAGCATCCCTAATAGTAATGCAAAAAACTGGGAATTATGTGAAACCCTGGTGTGGGGGTCTAACACAAAAACCGTTTTTAAATTGAAAAGATCCAAAAGATGGAGTAGAAAAGTAAACACAGAGGGGATAAAAAAGCCTGGGAGTGAAGCAATCACAAGCCGGAAAAGAGAGAAGGGGAAAGAATACAGAAGGAAAGAAAGGAAGTGTGGAGTTGCAAAGGGGGGGAAACTGAGGAAAAAGAGAAACAAGGGAGGATGACAGGGGAGAAAGAAAGGGAAGGAGAAAGAAAAAAGGGGAGAAAAAGAAAGAAAAAAGGGGGGGGGGGGAAGAGAGGGAAGGAGAAGAAGAGGGGAAAAATTAGAATGGGAAAAATTGGAAAAGAAGAAATAGGCAAAGAAAGAATGATTGAGGGCTGGTGGGATTTTAACGGTACTATAGTCAGCGATGGAAAACCACCATGTATAAAATTATAAATTGTATTATTACATTAAAAATAATTACATACAAAATAGAAAAGAAAAATTATAAAATAAAAATTGTACAGAACAGATTACCATCATAGTCATTTCAATTACATACAGTTCTGAATATTTCAGGCAGTATTGATGTTTTACAAGCTCCAGTAGCCCCAAACCAAGGTACCGGGCATTAACCCAACATGTTTCGCGGGTTTCAACACTCCGCTTCTTCAGGGGTATAGGATTATATGATATATTAGTTTGCCTTGGAGTTCCTGTATAATAGAAATATATTATGAGAACATTGTAGTCAACAATTTTGTACAGAGGAGTTATTCGCATGCACAACCACATACTGGTCCGGGGCTCCCACCACCATGAAGCATGCAGGGATGGCCACCCAGTGAACGCCTCACCCACGGATGTGGAGGGGGTCATTAAGGTAGCGTGATTTGGGTAGTAGTAATTATGCGTGACATTGTCACAATACCTGTATGTGATAGTATCGGTATCTGATAGCTCATAAAATGCCCATAGAGTTGTTTGGCCAGACAGTGTGGCACTTCTCTCTGTAGGACATAAAAGTATTATATAGTACCATAGCTTAGAGGGCTCTGAGTCTACAGGGATTAATGGCTCTATTAGAATTTGAGCTTACCACACTTTGGTTAGATATATGCAAGTGTATCTGTAACTACATCTGAATATCCCAAGAAGTTCTTTTTTTGGCTCCAAATTTGCATATAAGCAACAATGGGAGGATAGATAGATTTTCCAGATGAAGACTCCCTTTAAGAAGGTGGGAGGCACTTGGATATATGTATAGCAAAAGGCAAGTTATGTATGAGTTAGGGAACGTTAATCTAAATGTATATCGATCTATCCTGTTCAAAGAAAGCTCCACAGCGCTTACCTCGTGTCTGGTCTACTGGCGTACACCCCGGCATCTGCAGGGGAATTGTCCGCCCGCCACCTTATGAGCATCCCCTCAACCCGGCGTGCGTACGCACATCCGGGCGGAAGTGACGACATCACGTCGGGTCAGGTCTCTAACGGCGCTAGCCACGCGCAGGCGCGCGCCGTGCTGCGTGGTACTCAGCCGCATTCACAGCTGTACGCAGCCACATGATCAGACATGGGCGTAAGTCTGTCAGTCCAGAGACCACACATCCGTTGGGAGTGCCGAGTGATGCCGCCCCCTGCAGTCAGGTAGTAGGCAGCAGAGGACAGTGAATGTGCATGAAAAAACTCCAATGCAGAAATCAAAAATAAATAAATAGGAAGCGAATCCATGTATGCCATTTACAGACATTTTAGAATATACAGCAATGCATCACCATGTATCTATACAAACGTGAGACACCAATATGGGAAAAACATTTATAATAAAACATGTATTCGAGAGTGCATTGCGTGGTACCGGGATTGTTTCCAATCACAACGGTACCAGCAATGGCTAGTAATAGGCATCACAATAAATTATGTGTAGCCTATCATATCAATGGTTTTACAACATAATCTAAGCTTTGGTTGCTGGTCTGGAGTAACAAATAAATGTTAGCAGATCTAGGGAAAAGAAAAATAGAAAAGAAAAAGGCCAAACATATAATATTTACAAAGTATATATGATGAGGCTATTTAAAATGATCCCTCGATTAAATATAAGTCGAGGGAAACTCTCATGGTCCAAATTGGTCCCATATGCATGTAGACCGCAGCTGCAACAAACGACCATATGGATCCATCCAGGGAGGTCCCGAATGGTACCATGCAGAATCTGCAGCATAGTGATATGCCGCACATTCAGCCAAGAAATGGTTTGTAGGTAACCATTTAGTTAATACCTGGGGGTTTGGTAGCGTCCAATGTTTCGATCCAGTAGGATTCTTTTTGAAGAATGCGCTTGTCCCAATTACCCCCGCGGGGATCCTGGGGGATAACCTCTAGGACAAAGAATGATACAACAGAATTATCAAATTTATGGTACAGGTTGATGTGCCTAGTGACACTGGTTTGAATATATGTGCCTCCCTCCGAATAATACACATGGTCCCCAATTCTTTGCCCTAGTTTGCGTATTGTCTTGCCGACATAGTAAGAGCCACATCGGCAAGTCATCAAATAAACAAGTCCCTGTGTATTACAGTCAGCATATTGTTTGGATTTTAGCCATTGGCCATTAGGCAAGCGGATACCATTACCACTGTGGATCCTAGGGCACCTACTGCAGGATCCACAGGGGTATGTACCTTTTTTGTTACCATAGTGAGGGCTCTGAGTTGTATAATGACTTTTGACAAGGTTGTCTCTAAGGGATGTGGCTCTTCTAAAGACTAGATCAGGTCTAGGTTTGACGTATTTGTTTAACGTATAGTCCTGTGTAAGAATAGGCCAGTGTTTGTGTAAGACATCACGAAGAATTTCCTCATGTACAGAAAATCTCGTGATGAACCTCACATTTTGTTGGTCGTCTCTGGATGTAGTTTTATACAAGGGTTCGGATCTTGATTTTGCCTTTGCTCGATTGAATGCTTTTCTCAAAAGGCTTTTAGAATAACCTCTGGCCAATAGTCTAGACCTCAAATGATTAGCCTGAATGTAGAAATTCATGTCGGTTGCACAATTTCTACGAAGTCTAAGATATTGCGCATATGGTATGCTTTTTATCAGGGGGGCGGGATGGGCACTCGCTGCGCACAGTATGGTGTTACCTACGCTGGGTTTTCGGTACAGATCCGTGTCGATGTGGCCATTAGGCAGCAGAGAGATATTAAGGTCCAAAAAAGAAATTTGTTGATGACTAATCGGTTGTGCAAATTTTAGAATAAGATCATTATTATCCAGTGCTGATAGAAATTCCTCTAAATCCTCTCTGCTGCCTGTCCAGATTAACAATAAATCGTCAATGAATCTGTACCAAATGAGAACATGGGACAACCATTGCTCCATGTTCTCATTAGAAAACACCAGACGCTCCCAACCGCCAAGGTATAGGTTGGCATAGGACGGCGCGCAGCAAGTGCCCATCCCGACCCCCTGTATTTGCAGATATATCTGCTCCAAAAAAGTGAAATAATTTCTAGTCAAAATAAATCTAAGTAGTTCAAGGACAAAATTCATGAGGGGCCAGGTAGTACGGTCTTGTTCTTTTAAGAAGGACTCAGCCATCCGGATGCCCTGCTCGTGTGGGATACTCGAGTATAGGGCCTCGATATCGATGGCTACGAGCAGGGCATCCGGAGGGACTTGAATCTCTTCCAAGTGTTTGAGAAGATCAGTGGTATCACGTATGTATGAGGGTAGACCACATACATGAGGGATAAGAAATGAGTCAACAAATTTGCTGGCGTTTTCAGTTAGTGATTCGTTACCGGATATAATCGGTCTGCCCGGGGGGGATAAGATGTCTTTGTGAACTTTCGGTAACGTATAAAACGTAGGAGTTTTTGGGAATTTGACATTTAAAAATTTGTACACAACTTTGTCTATCAGTCCAGCTGTGTAAGCATCGTTGCAAAGTGATTTAAATTCTTCAATAAACCCCTGAATGCATATGGATTGGATGGGGCAATACCAGTCAGGGTTTTCCAGGACCTTCATGCACATCTGTTCATATTGAAAAGGTGACATGATCACGATGTTGCCACCTTTGTCTGATGGCTTTATCAACATATTCTTATTTGCTTTTAACTGTTTTAATGCTATTTCTTGTTCGCATGTTAGATTACTGGTTACAGATGGCCAAGAGATTGATTTAAGGTCCTGGGAAACCCTTTGAACGAAAGTCCAAATGTGGGGGTTAGTGGTTAGATCAGGAAATTTTTCTGATTTAGGTTTGAAAGTTTTTTTAGGAATCAAGGTACCTTGTATGTGGGAGGGTTCCACAGCGGGGGCCGGGGCATCAATGACCGAGACCACTTCTGTGTTGCCCTCCTCATACAGGAGAACCAAATCTTTGAGGTCTCTACTTTCGGCCATGGTAAGATGTTTGGTTCGTTCCGCTATTTGTCGTTCAAGTTGTTTTTGTTTCTTATCGGTGTCAAATATGTATCTGAAAGTAAGGTTCCTTGCAAAGAGATGCAAGTCCTTAATAGTTTCTGAGGTATCAATGGATTTGGAAGGACAAAAGCCAAGACCCAACCCCAAAACATCTTCCTGTGCCTTTGTGAGCTTGAAATCAGTTAAATTAATAATATTGAATTTTTTTTTTGTTGTTGTCAGTGTTTGAACAAGGAATTCGTTGGTTTTTTGGTTTTATGTAGGTGTCCAGGTTGCCCTGTTTGGAATTCTTGGTGATTGGGGTGTTGGGTGACACTAAAAAACCATCATCATTTTCAGTTTGAGTGTTGGGGATAAGGCCTTTTGAAAGGATTTTCTGAACAGTGGGTGTCAAGTTTGGCATTTGTGAAGGTGTTAGAAGTTGTGCACGGGTGTCCGGTTTTTTCTTATTATTTTTATTAGGTTGGTTAGGTGAGGGGCCCATTCCTCCCCTACCACGTTTTTGTGGTTTAGTGCGATTATGTGTCGCTGTGATACTATATCTTGAGCCTTGTGATAATTGTGATGCGGAACTAGAGAGAGAGGAGTCAGACTCCATGTGTTCTTCTGTGTTTTCTGTGGTATTTCGTGTTTGGGGCCTACGTGATCGTGAGGGATAATTTTTTGTGGTCCATTTGTAGGCGTAGCCCTCTACAAAGGCCTGTTTATCTTTATTATATTTTTGTTGTTTTTTAGTGAAAATTTCCTTATTTAGGGCTTCCAACTTATTTTTAACCTCTTGCCAACTAGTGACAAAAGTGGGTATGTCAAATACATGTTCAAATTGAGTGTTCATGACTTCAATTTCCTTGTCCAACACTACCATGTCTAATTTGTGCTGGGTCACCAGAGCCTTCATTAAATCTGTACTGCATGTATTCAAAATGCCCTCCCATTCTTTTTTAAAACTTTCTGTAGGGTCTCGTAAAGTTGGTAAATTATGTATCCTGAGTCCCTGAGGGCTGATATTATCATTAATATATTTTAAGAAAAACTCGGTGTGCCAGTACAAATGAGACTTTCGTTTTAATAGACTGTGCATTTTTATCAAATATACCTGTAGATCTTCCTCAGTTTTGGTTCGTACCCCACAGTTGGACTGAATGTCTGCCATGAAGCCCGTCCAGGCATTCCCCAATAGGTCCATGGCCGCGTATACAGCTGTCAATCAACAGCACTGGGAAAAACGTTTGGACGTGAGAGATAAAGAGAAGAGATATCAAGAAAAAGTTAAATAGTAATATCAAAATGTATAAAAGTATTGATAGAAATTCCCTAAAAAGCTATAATTATAGATCAGCAACCATTACAATCTTATTACTGCATAATCAGAAAGTAAATAAAACAAACACTCGGACAAGCCGAAAAGACAAGAGCGCCCTCGGGTGTGTTATCCACCGAAATTAATTACATAATTAAATGTTTGTTGTATAGTTGTAATATTGTACCAGCATCCCTAATAGTAATGCAAAAAACTGGGAATTATGTGAAACCCTGGTGTGGGGGTCTAACACAAAAACCGTGTTTAAATTGAAAAGATCCAAAAGATGGAGTAGAAAAGTAAACACAGAGGGGGTAAAAAAGCCTGGGAGTGAAGCAATCACAAGCCGGAAAAGAGAGAAGGGGAAGGAATACAGAAGGAAAGAAAGGAAGTGTGGAGTTGCAAAGGGGGGGAAACTGAGGAAAAAGAGAAACAAGGGAGGATGACAGGGGAGAAAGAAAGGGAAGGAGAAAGAAAAAAGGGGAGAAAAAGAAAGAAAAAAAGGGGGGGGGAAGAGAGGGAAGGAGAAGAAGAGGGGAAAAATTAGAATGGGAAAAATTGGAAAAGAAGAAATAGGCAAAGAAAGAATGATTGAGGGCTGGTGGGATTTTAACGGTACTATAGTCAGCGATGGAAAACCACCATGTATAAAATTATAAATTTTATTATTACATTAAAAATAATTACATACAAAATAGAAAAGAAAAATTATAAAATAAAAATTGTACAGAACAGATTACCATCATAGTCATTTCAATTACATACAGTTCTGAATATTTCAGGCAGTATTGATGTTTTACAAGCTCCGGTAGCCCCAAACCAAGGTACCGGGCATTAACCCAACATGTTTTGCGGGTTTCAACACTCCGCTTCTTCAGGGGTATAGGATTATATGATATATTAGTTTGCCTTGGAGTTCCTGTATAATAGAACTATATTATGAGAACATTGTAGTCAACAATTTTGTACAGAGGAGTTATTCGCATGCACAACCACATACTGGTCCGGGGCTCCCACCACCATGAAGCATGCAGGGATGGCCACCCAGTGAACGCCTCACCCACGGATGTGGAGGGGGTCATTAAGGTAGCGTGATTTGGGTAGTAGTAATTATGCGTGACGTCACAATACCTGTATGTGATAGTATCGGTATCTGATAGCTCATAAAATGCCCATAGAGTTGTTTGGCCAGACAGTGTGGCACTTCTCTCTGTAGGACATAAAAGTATTATATAGTACCATAGCTTAGAGGGCTCTGAGTCTACAGGGATTAATGGCTCTATTAGAATTTGAGCTTACCACACTTTGGTTAGATATATGCAAGTGTATCTGTAACTACATCTGAATATCCCAAGAATTGGTTAGCAAAACGCAGCCCGATTTTCAGAATCGGAACGCTTGCGTGTTCTGATGCAGACAAAAAAATGGTCCTGGAGCGAATGCGGTGCAATTTGAGTCATACAAATCCATGGCTCAAATCGCACCCCAAAGACACCACATTTAATTCGCACAGGAATGTGCTGTGATTTCTGTGTAAATTACATGCGGTGTCTCGCACCACAGCAGTGTGAACCGATGCTTATTGTTGTTTCTCTCTGGTGCTTTGTTCCTCTGTTATCAGCATGAGTCACTTCTGAGAAGTTTTCCTGACACATGAGATAAATTTGAGTCGGAAAGTGGGGGGGTGCTTGAACACTTTTCTGCTGTGTTTGTGTGTGTGTGTGGTGTTTCTTTCCTCCAATCAGCTCTTACAAAGTGTAACTGCAGTCGCCCCGCCCCCTCCTCTGTGCTGAGACAGATGAAGAAACCTTTTTTTAACATGGTCTGTACTGCTGAAAGGGTGTAGAAAGGGGAAGACTGCAGGTAAACTAATATAACCTACAGTGGGTACGGAAAGTATTCAGACCCCCTTAAATTTTTCACTCTTTGTTATATTGCAGCCATTTGCTAAAATCATTTAAGTTCATTCTTCTTCCTCATGAATGTACACATAGTACCCCATACTGACAGAAAAACACAGAATTGTTGACATTGTTGCAGATTTATTAAAAAAGAAAAACTGAAATATCACATGGTCCTAAGTATTCAGACCCTTTGCTCAGTATTTAGTAGAAGCCCCCTTTTGATCTAATACAGCCAGGAGTCTTTTTGGGAAAGATGCAACAAGTCTTTCACACCTGGATTTGGGGATCCTCTGCCATTCCTCCTTGCAGATCCTCTCCAGTTCTGTCAGGTTGGATGGTAAACGTTGGTGGACAGCCATTTTTAGGTCTCTCCAGAGATGCTCAATTGGGTTTAAGTCAGGGCTCTGGCTGGGCCATTCAAGAACAGTCACGGAGTTGTTGTGAAGCCACTCCTTCGTTATTTTAGCTGTGTGCTTAGGGTCATTGTCTTGTTGGAAGGTAAACCTTCGGCCCAGTCTGAGGTCCAGAGCACTCTGGAGAAGGTTTTTGTCCAGGATATCCCTGTACTTGGCCGCATTCATCTTTCCCTCGATTGCAACCAGTCGTCCTGTCCCTGCAGCTGAAAAACACACCCACAGCATGATGCTGCCACCACCATGCTTCACTGTTGGGACTGTATTGGACAGGTGATGAGCAGTGCCTGGTTTTCTCCACACATACCGCTTAGAATTAAGGCCAAAAAGTTCTATTTTGGTCTCATCAGACCAGAGAATCTTATTTCTCACCATCTTGGAGTCCTTCAGGTGTTTTTTTAGCAAACTCCATGCGGGCTTTCATGTGTCTTACACTGAGGAGAGGCTTCCGTCGGGCCACTCTGCCATAAAGCCCCGACTGGTGGAGGGCTGCAGTGATGGTTGACTTTCTACAACTTTCTCCCATCTCCTGACTGCATCTCTGGAGCTCAGCCACAGTGATCTTTGGATTCTTCTTTACCTCTCTCACCAAGGCTCTTCTCCCCGATAGCTCAGTTTGGCCGGACGGCCAGCTCTAGGAAGGGTTCTGGTCATCCCAAACGTCTTCCATTTGAGGATTATGGAGGGCACTGTGCTCTTAGGAACCTTAAGTGCAGCAGAAATCTTTTTGTAACCTTGGCCAGATCTGTGCCTTGCCACAATTCTGTCTCTGAGCTCTTCAGGCAGTTCCTTTGACCTCATGATTCTCATTTGCTCTGACATGCATTGTGATCTGGAAGGTCTTATATAGACAGGTGTGTGGCTTTCCTAATCAAGTCCAATCAGTATAATCAAACACAGCTGGACTCAAATGAAGGTGTAGAACCATCTCAAGGATGATCAGAAGAAATGGAAAGCACCTGAGTTAAATATATGAGTGTCACAGCAAAGGGTCTGAATACTTAGGACCATGTGATATTTCAGTTTTTCTTTTTTAATAAATCTGCAACAATGTCAACAATTCTTTGTTTTTCTGTCAGTATGGGGTGCTATGTGTACATTCATGAGGAAGAAGAATGAACCTAAATGATTTTAGCAAATGGCTGCAATATAACAAAGAGTGAAAAATTTAAGGGGGTCTGAATACTTTCCGTACCCACTGTATGTAGGTGGATTTGTTTCATCTCTGTCCATCACCTGAGGCTGTTCACTGCACTCGGTATATGTAAGGAATTATAATAGGGATGCACCAATACCATTTTTTAACACCATGTACTAGTACTGATACTTTTTTTAGGTACTCGCTGATACCAATTACCGATACCTATCGCCTAGGAAGAGTAGGTTTGGGAGGTGGGGGGGGGGGGGTTAGGGAGTGGGGTGAGAGCAGGTTGGCGGGGAGTAGGGGGGTAAGTGAGGACAGGGTGGCAGGTGGGAGTAGGAGGGTATGTGAGGGCAGGGTGGGGGGGGTGGGGGGATAAGTGAGGATGAAGAAACACAATGGTGATGAGGATAAAGAAGCACAGAGGTGATGCATATGCAGCAGAGGACTTCTCTTTCCTTTCCATGTAATCTGCCCCCCCCCTCAGGTTTAACCCTTACAGTATCGACCTATGCACTCACCATACACCATTGCCCCTCCATTCTCATGCAGAAGCCTGAGGAGTGAGATGGTGAGGATGAGCAGAAAAGTTGAAGACCAGCAGCTCCAGTGCTCCTTGATGCTGGAGGAGCTTGAGTCTGAGAAGACATTGCTGTTCTGTCCTGCCCCATCTCTGCCAGTGCTGCCCTCACTCCAGACCATACTCTGGACTCACTTTCATAGCCCCACTACAGCAGTCATAGACAACAATGACAGAGCTCCAAGGAGGGGGCCACCCATCTGCTTGCTCAATACCTAGGAAGTTCGCTCACAGCATGAGGCCTGCAATGCATGGTGGAAGCTGTAGTTCTCCGCTGCCTGTTAGTGCACGGCTGGACAATGAGCATAGGCGTGGCTGCCCCCTCCAAACCTACCACAGTGCTTCCTAATGGTGTCACTCTTGTGGTGAATGAAATGTCATTGGTTGTTAAGGACGCAGCGACTCAGCTCCTTAACAACCAATAATTGCTGGCATTCTTTTCTTTATTGTGAAAAGAAACAAAAGAACCTCGCTCTTACATCATAAAATACATATCACCATTGTGAATATACAAATAAATAAATACATCTTCATTTAAATGATAGAAAATACATATAAATTATGAAGTTCATATAGTTCAGTGAGTATAGGAAAGGTTCCTCTACACCACCATGCAGACGAACTATGCACTCACCAGACTTGATTGGCCCCTATTACAGGGAGTCAAATTGTGCATATGGGAAGATATCATACATGAGGTCACAGGAATGAATTTAAACCGCTGCTATCATCCATTCAATATGTATATAAATAGCTCCAGAGTTATAGAGAAGGAGAGGAAGAAACACTCTCATGGTGCAGTATTTCAAATAATTTATTTAAAAAAGAAGGTTGTATTGCATTTTCTATAATAAAAATAAAGATGTATTTATTTGTCTATTCACCATGGCAATATGTATTTTATGATGTAAGAGCGTGGTTCCTTTGTTTCTTTTCACAGCATAGGTGTTTTTTACACTTTACAACACACAGCTCTTTATTGTAGTTTATTTGTTTTTTTGGTTATTGATTTGCGTGGGTTTAGAACCGATTGGGTTCCTATATTTTCTTTTACTCTTTATTTTATATTTCAGTGGTTAGCTGAGAAATCCTGCTTACAGCTATTAAAAAAGAAGCGAGAATGTATCGGTTTCGGGGTATTGGCACATTTGCATGAGTACCGATACATGTGCAAATGCCTAGTATCAGCACTGATACCGATACTGGTATCGGTGCAACCCTAGTTTACAACCAGTTTAAAGCAGTAAAAAACCAAAAAACAAATCTGTATTATTTCGCAGCTTAGCAAACACATAGAAAAGACATGTGACTTTAAGGGTGTGGCGAATCGGGGTTTTATAGCTCAGTAGTAGGGCCAAAACAGTGAGTTTACCCAATGCCAGAAGTATTTTCAGGACTTTCCTGCCCACTGTTATTTAAAAAGAAAAGGAATCGGGCCTTAGGTTATGTTGTACCCTGGGGTGGCACAGTGGTGTAGTGGTTAGCACTTTTCTCACACAGGTCGATGTGGATGAGGCTCTGAGTTCTAAAGCATATGAAGCCAGCACATACCTGCCATGAGTGTGCTTGCTTCTTTTTAAACTATTTTTTATTGTAATTTTTCAACAACACAGTTTTAATAGGAACATGTACAAATAGGACACGGAAAAAAATTATTCAGCAATCAGTCAAAAATGTTCCATATTATGAAAGAACAAAGGACAATCATATTATATAACAGAAAACCAAACAAAACTTAAATAAACAGTACACCTACATAAAGAGGTCTGTAGAGTTAATACCTGACTTTGATAAGTATATCATATGCCTAACAGAAAGAAAGATAGAAGCTTATAGTCTGCATCAAAGTATGGTCAACTCTCCTCCCCGTATTAAAACCAGAAGAAATCCTAGGCCTCAGGCAATGTGCAAGTGTCGACAAGTTTTTGTCCAAGGGCCTAATATCTTATCAGATTTACGCAGGCACCCCCTAGCCTCATAAGTGAGTTTATATATCGGTAATACCTGATTAATCAGGGCCTCCGTTTGGTAAAGGGAAATTACCGTAGAATATATCCATTGTAGAATTACGGTTTTCCTGGCGTAAAGTAATAAAAAAGTGCAGGAATTGTTTTTGATACCAACTTAGGTCATTTTCCTCTAACACCCCTAATATACACCATTTTGGGCTGCACGCATTAAGAAAATCAAACTTTGTGGCTATAAATTGAGTAACATTAGACCAAAATGGGCATATTTTTTTCAAATCTCCATAACATATGGAGCAGATTCCCTGAACCTTTCCAGCACATATGGCATACAGGACTGTCCCGTTTATGCATCTAGAAAAGTCGAAGTGGTGTGTAATAAATCCTGTAAAAAATGCACAATTGTATCATTCTGTCTCTAGCTGAGAAAGTGGTGACAAAGTATGAAGTAGTTCCTCCCAGTTTTCCTTAGAGAGATCTAGGATATCTAACGTCCAGTAAGCATCTGCAGCCTATCTGATCTATACTGTACTAGAGCACTATAGTAAGAGGAGATCAAACCTGTATGCACCGGCTGTAGTAAGGCCTTTTCAAGAGTAGAATTCTGAAAGTGAATCTCATTAAGCCCTAGGTAAACCCTGGCCGTGTGTCTTAATTGGAAATATCTAAATTGCCAAGATTGGGGTATTCCAAATTCTTGCTGCAACATAATAAAATATTTAAATTGACCCTGAGCATATAGTTGGTGTACATATTTCAACCCTTTCAATGCCCAATGACAAGCATCAGGCAAATTTAAAATATGAGAAAGGGTTGAGTTAAGCCAAATTGGATGATTAGGCGAGATCGAATCTGAGTTATCTGGTACCAGGGAAATGCATTGCCCATATATTTTTAAAGACGTTTTTACCTTGTCTCCCCCATCATTAACCTGAACATGTTTCCAATAGATCAGATTAGTGAGAGTCTAGTAGGTGGAGAGTAATGCCCCTTCAGCCTCGGTAGCCTTGTTGTTTGATTAGGGGAAGAGCCACCAGTGTATGAAAGCCAATTGAGCTGCATAGTAGTACAATCTTAAGTTTGTTAGGGCTAACCTACACTGATTCGTAGGCAACTGTAGCATCTCAAGAGAAATTCTAGGGTTCTTAGGATGCCAAGTGTCCTTGCTTCTAACCAAATATGTTATTAACCACCACATTAGAAAGTGGCACAAAGCTCACTCTGCCAAAGGTGCTAAAAACCTCAGGAGTGGATATAATGGGGTTGATTTACTAAAGGAAATTAAAGCAGGTTGCTTCAGAGCTTAGAAAAGGAGGTGAAGCTGCACTTTATAAAGAGTACCCAATCACATGCAAAGAAAAGAAAAAAATAAAAAACAGCATTTTGCTTACACATGATTGATTGATGGAAGCAAGCAGAGCTTCCCCTCATTAGCTAAGCTCTGGTGCAATTGCACATTTCAAAGTGCACAGTATATTCGCCTTTAGTAATTCAGCCGCAATATACTAATTTACACTGCTCAAAAAAATTAAAGGAACACTTTTAAAACACATCAGATCTCAATGAAAAAAAAAATATCATCCTGGATATCTATACTGATACGGACTGGGTAATGTGCTAGGAAGGAAAAATGGCACATGGTTTGATGGAAATTAAAATGACCAACCTACAGATGGCTGGATTCAAAGCCCCCCCCCCCCCCCCTACAAATCAAAGTGAAAAAATTATGCAGCAGGGTAGTCCATTTTGCTTAAATTTCATTGCAGCAACTCAAAATGGTAGTTTGTATGGCTTGTATGCATGCCTGACAACATCAGAGCATGCTCCTAATGAGATGACACATGGTGTCCTGGGGTATTTCCTCTCAGATCTGGACCAGGGCATCACTGCGCTCCTGAATAGACTGAGGTGCAACCTGGTGGTGTCGGATGGACCGCAACATAATGTTCCAGAGGTCTTCTATCGGATTTAGGTCAGGTGAGCGTGGGGACCATTCAATGGTATTAATTCCTTCATCCTCCAGGAACTGGCTTCATACTCCCGCCACACGAGGCCGTGCATTGTTGTGCACCAGGAGGAACCCACGACCCACTGCACCAGTGTAGGGTCTGACAACAGGTCCATGGATTTCATCCTGATACCCAATGGCAGTCAGGGTGCCATTGTCTAGCCTGTAGAGGTCTGTGCATCTCTCCATGGATATGCCTCCCCAGACCATCACTGACCTACCACCAATTCAGTCATGCTGAATGATGTGACAGGCAGCATAACGTTCTCCACGGCTTCTCCAGACCCTTTCACGTCCATCACATGTGCTCAGGGGGAACCTGCTCTCATCTGTGAAAAGCAAAGGCTGCCAGTGGCGGACCTGCCAATTCTGGTATTCAATGGCAAATGCCAATCGAGCTCCATAGTGTCGGGTAGTGAGCAAGCTCTGGAGCAACTTCACTTTTCAAAGTGCACAGTCTATTTGCCTTTAGTAATTCAACCACAATATACTAATATACTGTATGAAAAAAATCATATATTTATTGGAGCTTATATATTAATGTAGCGCTACTCCCACAAGGGCCGCAGGAAGTTGCTTGTCCCCATTGGTTTACCTGACCTTGTAAGCCCCTCTGACACCCCTGCCACTCTGGGTTCTGACAATTCAAGCCAACCGAAAATGCAAAGATACCAATGATTTGTAAAATCTGCAAGTCAACACTTTACTGAAAAGTTAAGTTAACCAGACTATAACAGTTACGGGTATAACCCACATTTAGGTGGGTTATAAGCCCACATGTTTTAGCATTTTTCATGTTACACCCATATGCTGCACCCTCCAAATCCCTTACTAGATTGAGGGTGTATCTTCCAAAGGAATCCTTTAATTGTTTGAATTTAGCTTGGCTCTGTGTGGTTCCGCCCTCACAGCTGTGACATTCAGGTCTGAGGTTAATTTCTACATGTCTTATCTCCCACTGCGATAGATGGGACATATGCAGAACATGGCAATTCCACCACTATGCTGTAGCTCAGCCAGATCCATACCTTCAAAAAGACTTGAGGCAGGGGAGATCCTGTGTATTGCACTCACAAAACACTGATTAGAGGTGCAATGCACTACAGGTTTAGCAGACATTTAGTAAAGGCACATTAATCATGATAAATGTTCCTGAATTTACTAATGTTTGCAAAAGTAGTGCAAAAGGTGGACCAAGACTTTGAAAGAAAGGTGTTATGTGGGTTGTATGCTGTCATTTTCTACCATCCAAAATAATATTATACCAAAATGTTTCAGTTAGAAATGGGGAAACAAATATGTCAGTTACACATACATTGCTTGTGGGGTCCCTGGTGTAGGTTGCACGAGTAACAGTAATGGATCCTAAACCAAAAAATGATTCATAGGTGTCTCCCCACTCTTAAAGATTTAACACTGATTATGTTTAAGTGATCCAACTGAAATTAAATAATATTTCTTCCTGAAATTTACATAAACATCAATACATTTTTTTCCACTCCACGAGCATGCATCTAATGTGATCTGTGGTGACCTGGGACATTGTACTTATGTTGGCACTTAGGGGGCACTGTATTCTTTTATTCTTACATCAATGCCCTTGTTTTCTCTTCCTATCCTATATTACCATTCATTAGTCATATTATACTTCACTATTACATCTGAATGTGTTAACCCTTTTTCTAATTTTTTTTCTCTCAACATAGTTATGTTCCAGTTACCAGAGGATTGGAGTGAACTTCTACTTAGCAGATGTACAAGGTAATTAAATCTCATTGAACAGCTGATTTAGATAATGTCACTTGAAAAGACCCAGCTCGTGTATGGATTTTCCAGAAGAATTGCCAGTGTCACCTGGAGATAGAGATGGCATTAGGTTTTTTGTCCATAACATACACATTTGGTCAAAGTTATTCTGTATACTTAGGTCAGGGAATGCTTGCACAGCAGTCAGATTTTCTGATCACCATCTTATTTCTACAGGTGATGTCCTTCCATCTCCCTAGTGATAATATGGAAGGACTGATCTAGTCATACAGAGCTTTTACAGCAAGTGGAAAAAAGTACAGTTGCAATAGTCAGAAGGTTTATATTAATCGGGCAACCATACACAACACATTTTTTTGCTTGAATGTTACATTGGGCTGTCAGACCAAGGCATGTGTTGCTGCATCTAAGAATTATTTTATACTCACACATACGCAGCGATGCACACCCCTACCGCCGATATCTACACATGTTTTATATAGTACATGTTTTTGTGGGAATTAAACGTGCATGTTTTTGCTCATCAATTATACAAAGTGTGAGAGAAGCATTCAGAATAGGGATTTTATATTGTGTAAATGCATTAAAATCATACAAAAACTGTAGATTACATGCATTTATGTGCATTTTTATTATTTAATTACATGATTTCAATGTGCCCACTTGACATGCACCAAATTGATGTACAATTGCAACTACTGGAGGTAAATCTGCCCAGATTCAATTCACAAAGGGTGCAATGACTCTTGTACAACATTTGGCAAGACTGAATGAAGAGGCAAATCCTGTTGCAGTCTGTGGGGGTAAATTTTGTTGGCAAATTCTGACCCGCATAAAAAAAAAAAAAAAACTCAAAATATCTCCCCTAAAATAAAGTCCACTTTTTCTTTAAAAGGAGGCCTTGCAGAAAGAAACAAAAAAGCAGTTTAACCTAAAATAAAGGTATGCCAACATACTAAAAAGCAATACAACTTCAAAATAAATGAGAGCTCCCTTTGGTCCATTGTTTTTTTTTTTTTTTTAATCTCTTGGATAAATGAGTGCAAGAATTGATCATGATCCCAAATCTTATACCCACAGGTTTCGCCTGGTACTCATGGTAGTGGTGAACCCAAACATTATCCCTACTCACTATATGTGAGGGGGCATGCAGTACTGTCGGTAACCATTGGAGGTTTACATTGAATAACGCATGAATGAATGCTTGAACTGCAGGTTGATGCATTAAAATGCTTCACTGCAGTAAAACAGACAATCGTGAAAGGGCTGAAGACATGATTGCATGGTTTTACATCCATGCTTACCGTTGTAAAAAATCAGATCTCCTTTTTATCATTATCTATGGTAGTTGTTTCTGGGGCATTCACTGTGAATGCATAAAAAGTATCCACTTTTTGGAAAAAAAAAAGTATCCTTATTCAGCCTATAAATAAGCGCTTGTTGTTTTTGGTCATGCACAGAATCTGCAATCTTATTTTAAAAAATATGCATTTCACAGATCTGTAGTTTTTCACACATGTATTCTGTTTCAGCTCAAGTATATGATGACATCAAACAAGGAGGAGTTTTTGTTGAGGGAGGTCTCAACCGTGATCATATATTTCTCACTGTACATGATGCTGTGTTATATGCATTAGCCAACTATATTGGAACAAGGCATGAATCCTACATAAAGGAGGTAGGGTTCTGATGTTGAGTTTCATGTATAAAATAATTTAAATTATTAATTTAAATGAACAATATTTTCAATTGATAGGATTTTTGTAATGATGGTAAAGCTGGGCTTGGCTATTCACATCTATGCGCACATATTGCCATATCTGGGAACTTTTAAAGACAGCAAATCCTGAGATTGTGTATGTGTAGGACGCTAATTGTGTTGTGATATTCCAAACCTTAGATGTAGACCAACGGTGCTGGTAAGGGCTTAAAATATGGGATACAGAGTCTACAGTAAGAACAAATAAATATAAAAACACTGTTTGTAATACAATGTAATGTTTAGCACCCAGACACATTTTGCAGACAAAACTCTTCACCATTATTGGGACAAAAACCCAAAAATGGTATAGGTGTAACCAAAAATGTCACAGTGTTGCACAAGCAAGATCACTTGCATGATACCATGAATAGCATAAAACGGCCCAGGCCAAATTAAAATGTAGATGTAATACAGTATATTGTTATACACACAAACAAACAAATTGCAGCCAAAACCTGCCACAAGAATGGGGTGTAGGGGGTGCACCCCATTCTTGTGGCAGGTTTTGGCTGCAATTTGTTTGTTTGTGTGTATAACAATATACTGTATTACATCTACATTTTAATTGAATGGTAAATGTGTAAATCTCACAGTGTTGCACAAGAAAGATAAAATGCCTAATACCATGCCTAATACCATGTTTTCATGAAACGGTTTAGGCCAGTAAACTCATAGCCTAAATCACTTTTGTAAAACTTTTTGTCTGCTGTGTCCTAAGAAAAGTTCACTGCTGTCCAAGGTTTCAGTCCCACAGTAAGACAAAAAGAGTATGTCAACTTCTACTAGATGCTGATAACCAAACATCAAGTCCAGCATTGCTGAGAGAGATTTGCAAAAAAAATTCACAAACCAGAAATGCTCTTTTATTCATTTTTGATATTCTATACAACCTCACACATCAATCTATGTCTCCATAATTTATTTTGCTGAGAAGTTACTTTGAAAAAGACCCCTTAGCATTTCAGGTTGGGGTCATCTTTAGTAAGGACAAATGATTCATGTGGCATTTACTTCCTGGAATCCATCTGCCATTAGTACAGGCACGCACGTGGGAGGATGTGCTTAGCTGAAAAAACCCTTCTGAGAAGTCTTCTGGTGTCAGGAGCGTGTAAACACCCCTGTTTGACTGCTGCTGGTCTCCTTCCAGCATTCTAGTTTTGGCTATGATGCATCCCTGACTGTCTGTCCTACTGCAAGGTGATTAATGTCGCTAGTCTCTGGGTGGAGACCAAACCCGATTTAGGCCAGCCAAGCCTGCAGGCTCATAATTGTGATAGCGTATATAATACGTGCAAGCTCTCCGTCTGTCCTGCTCTGCTGTTTGGATTCCCCTGTTTATGACCTCGGATCGGATATCGACTACTCTCTGAACTCTTTTGACTATGGATTGACCCAGACTATTCTGAACCTTGTCTACCTTATCTGCCAGTCTGCCAATCGCAAGTACCTATTTGCTTTACTAAGTTCACGCCTGCCTTGGTTTATTGGCCAAGCATTATAGCATTGTGTATAAGACCCGGGGGCAACCAAATACTGGTAGGCCTGCCTGCCTTATGGGAAAGGGGGCTGCTATAGGTGAAGAACTCAGAGACTAGCTCTAGTGTCTGACCACCTGCGTTAGGGATAAGTGTGACATCTGGTATGTATGACATCTGCCTAGACCTGAAAACCAAGTTAATAAAGATATGTAAAAAAATTTTTAAAACGAGTAAATATGATACATTTTTCTATCTGTTTAGTAATGCTAGCAGCATAAATATTACAGTTAGTCAAGGCTGTGTGAAGTTCCAATTTAAGTTCACAGCTATACTAAAATGATCCAAACATAGTCTCAGCAAAGTAAGAAATAATTTTCAAGACTTTTACCAGCACACCCTATTATCTCAGTCAAGTTTTCTATTGTTAATACTTGCTACATATTTTCAAAACAATACAATAAGCACAGTAGATTTGCATAACACACAGAATGAACTGTCTATATTACTATGGCTTTATACTGATGACTTGGTTACAATAATGATAGACTAGATTTTAGGGATCCATTCAATAATTGCATTGGTATGCGGCTGAATGCCAACATTAGACTTACATGTAATTACAAGTTTAGAAAATTGCACCAGGGCATGACTTTATCCAGGGCAGGGACGGGATGGGGGGGGGGGGGGGGTTGGTCAGAAGAGGAATGTGCCCAGGGTGCCATATTGAGGCAGGGTACACCGGTGATGTGGCCACTAATTTTGCTCCTAATTGACAGGGATGACTGCAGTGTCACTCCTGTCAGAAGGAGCAGTGGCCATAGCTACTGAAGGGAATATTCAGCTTTCGCCTCCCTCCAACCTGCAGGGAATGCTAGAGGGCCAGTGGAAGGACTGAGAGGGCACACTGCCCTTTTTCCTCTCTTCCCTTGTCATATAACATATCACATGGCAGAAGGAGTAGCTGCGTTTAAGCTCCAAGCAGCTCTGAGTCATCTGTGAGTACAGGGGAAGGGGGAGGGGGACTATTCAGACCCCCTTAGCTTAGTGACCTGGCCCCTCTTAGCTTCCTCCTACTCTTAGGTTAGGTTCACATTTGTGCGTTGTAGAAACATGCACAGAATTGTGCAAATTGTGTGCGTTGCTGCAACACACAAAAACACACAACCCTTTTGCAGGTGTGCAATGGTGCCATTACTTCTTAATGCACCTTAGCTTACATGTGTGCTCATTTGCCCACACCAAAATGCATGGTAACAAAGCACCATGAGTTTTGGTGCAGCACAATTTTTAAAAAGGGTCATGCATTTCTTTTGTGTTTTTTTTTTTTTTTTTTTGCATAGCACAACGCATTGAAATTAATTGGCTGCCCTAAATGTGCTGTACAAAAACACATGCACTCAATCACACCCTCATATGTGTAAATGGAGAGGCAGAGTGGACAGCATTGACTGACAGTCACCGCTCCCTGCTCTGAGAAGACCAGGAGTGGTGGTTAGTGGTCATGTGACTGCTCAGTTCTTGGTCTTACAGACAACATGGGACAGCTCACACTAGAGATAAATATGTATGTTTTTTTTCTTTAACCCCGCACATCTCCTTGAAGTACCAGGACAATGGAACACTCACCAGCTGTTGGCAACAGATTGGAACATAGGCAGAGTCTGGCAGGAGACAGATACAGGCTTGATCATAGGTAAAGTTTGCAACAAACGTTTCTTGGATGCCACGAGTAAGATTCTAGGAGGTGACAGGGGATACTTAAGTGAATATAAGAGTCATTGTAGGAGTATCAGGAAACATATAATGACAATGAAATACTCACCAGCTTGTGTTGGTGACGGGTCTCAGTTTGGAAAGACTGTGCAGGAGGCAGATGCAGGCTTGACTGCAAATACAGGATGCGGCTAAGGTCTCTTGGATAGTATGGCTAAGACTTCAGAAGGATGCACAGGATACATGGAGGACTGTGTTACTGTAGGAGAATCAGGAAAACTTTAGCTTAACCAGCAAAGGACGTGACCACTAAGGACAACTACAATGGAATATTCAACACCTTGTTCTGATGACAGACTAGAGCTTGGACAGACTCTGGCACGAAGTAGATACGGGCTTGACAGCATGTACAGGTTGCAGCGATAGTCATTTGGATGGCCCTGGTAACATTCGGAAAGGAGGCACATGTTGGATGACTGTAGACGTCACTGTAGAGAAAATGTACTTAAGCATAGGGAGCAGAGAAATTAGCTTCATCCTCATGGCACCAAGGTCAAGCTCATTATCATAGTTGGACAACAAGAGATGTTGTGAGCTTTGTTATTGCTAATGATGATGTATATCCCAGTCAGCAGCAGCAGGAGAAGTAAAGCTGCAGGCTTTTTTCCAGGAATTCACTCCTTATTACATCAAATCAGAAAATCAGTCACACACAGCCCACATAAAAATATGCTACGTCAACAGTGTGCCCCCCTTGATTCATTTGGTCCTGCATAAAAAAAGATACTAACTGCTTGTGCTCCTTCTGTGCTATGCTGCCCGTGCTGTGTTCCTCTATCCACTGCACTTACTAGGTCCAATGTCAAACACTACCACCACCTGTTCCATTCACCCTTAGTCATCTCACTGGCCCCTAGCACAGCCAGTCTAGTGGCCAATTCTACCCACCTAATCACAGGCAACTTCACTTCTACTCATTCAGCTCCTTAACAAAAACTTCTTTGCTATTAAGTCATTCTTAGGGTACACCCACAAAACCTTGTATCATCCATCATCATCATTCCACCCACCATTATCATCATTCCATCCATCATTACATTCATCATTATCATCATTCCATCCATCATCATCATTCCATCCATCAATTATCCATCATCATTCCTTCCAACCATCATCATTATCATCATTCAACCATCATCATCATCCCATTCATAGTTAGTCAAGTTGAAAAAAGACACAAGTCCATCTGGCTCAACCAATAAAAAAAAAAAAAAAAAACAGTAAAGAAAACCCAACCATACAATCCCATATACACAGTCCTATATCCGCAGTTGATCCAGAGGAAATCCCCAGCAAAGCATGATCCAATTTTCTACAGCATGGGAAAAAAATTCCTTCCTGATCCCCCGAGAGGCAATCAGATATTCCCTGGATTAACTTTACCTATAAATATTAGTACCCATTTATATTATGCACACCCAGGAAAGAATCCTGTTTTAATCTAGACAAAATCTGTTTTAATATAGACGTAAAGAGTGCTCCCTTGTCCTCTGTAGAATATGCAGGGGGTTGTATTGCACTTCAGGGTGTGTTTAAACCAAAACTTCTTACTCCTGCCTTTACTTTTCTTCTAGTTACATATAGTATATTAATAATATATATATAATAATAATATATATATATAATAATAATAATATATATTTAACGTGCTGGTGTGCTTCTATATTAATATATAATTCAGGTGAAGAGGGGTGGTGACGTGTTTAAATAGTTATAAAGTGCTCTTGTGCATCAACCTAAAATTAAATCAATCCGTGCTAGTATATAGTAAATGGATATGGAGTGCCTTTCTTCCAATTTAACATATAAAGTGCTTATTTTCCAAAGTGACCAAGTGCACCAATAAATAAATCTTTAAATAAAAAGTGCTTCTGTCTGAGTCTTAAACAAACAATTTGTTCCTTATAGTGCGAAATGCAAACAATATGAAAGTGTCCAAAAAACGAAAATAAATAAATTCAAGGTGATCCGTAGTGATTTATATCTTCCACCACCTTTACTTTCAGTGTCTTGGGTTTCTTCAGTGAATACACTTCTAAGTGTCCTAAATGCTCACCTTAGTGAGGTTAGTAATACGCCTGTATCACTTAACCCTCAGTGCCTGTGGTTCCTCTTATCCTAGCGCCGTTCGTGTCCTTTTTGGGTGGTCTCCATCTCTCCCGATTAATGATGGGTCCCTTCTCCTGGATGCCTGTATCTCTCTTTTGGGGGCTTGCCTATGGTACTTCCACTCTCGTCTCCTTAATTCCTTTCTTTACTCCTTAGGGCTCATGTAAATAATGGGGGCCATCATGGTGCAGTAAATCAAAGCTTTTATTTCCAAAAAAATAGCCAACTTACATTTTAAATCACGCAATTCTGTATGCTGAGTTGTATTCCGGGATCTCCATCCCGCTCCAATACATCACTTCCGGGTATTCCTACGCGTTGCATCACGACCACACGTGACTTCCTCAGGAAATTCTGCATAAATTGCTGATTTACCCGGAGTTCCGGGTCACTTTTCTACTTGTTTTTCAGTATATCTATGTTTTAGTGGATATGCTGCTCCCCACGGTGAAACTGAAGTCTGGTCTGACCCTCCTGCCATCCTTATGGTGTCTTATGTTGTGTGATGGCTAGCATCAGTAATTTCCTGTCCTGGAATGTGCGAGGGCTGGGTTCACCACATAAGCGCTCCTAGGTGTTTACCACTATTTTGAAATCGAATGCACACTTTGTATGCTTGCATAATGTGAATCACCTCAAGAAACCCTGGGTGCAGTGGTCAGGCCACTCCTGCCATTCCTCATACTCCAGGGGGGTATCTGTTTTGGTGCACCGGTCTGTTCCTTGGGAGTGTGTGCGACTGAAGGCTGATCCCCATGGATGTTTTGTCTTTATTCGTGCCCAGCTGCTTGCACTTCCATTTGTCATACTGGGTATCTATAATCCCCCACCTGCTAATCTACATGTTGTTAACCGGTTAACGACCGCCTGCCGCAGTTATACTGCGGCAGACAGCCGCTCCCAGGCAAATCGCCGTAAATGTACAGGGGTCACTCTCGGGAGGCTAGGGAGTGAGCGCAACCCAGCTCGTCAGCGGGGAAGCCAATGCAGCGGGCAGGCAGCTCCGATTGCCTCCTGACACCCACAATCGTTCTGCTCCCTGCAATGATCATAGAGCCCATGTGATCTTTCTATATAGGATCACATGTCTATATGGTCATTTCAGAAGCCACGCCCCCCCCCACAGTTAGAATCACTCCCCTAGGCTCACATTTAGCCCCTTGATCACCCATGTTACCCCTTCCCTGCCTGTCATTATTACAGTAACAGGCATTACTGTAGTGATGTCACTGATCCCACCATAAGTGTCAAAAATGTCAGTCAGGAGTCGGATCTGTCTGCCGCAATGTTGCAGTCCCGCAAAAAATCGCAGATTGCCGCCATTACTAGTAAAAAAAAAAACAAACAATAAAAATGACATAAATCTTTACAGTAGTTAGTAGACGCGATAAATTTTGTGCAAACCAATCAAAATACCCTTATTGCGATTTTTTTTTTTTTTTTACCAATAATATTTAGCAGAAAAAAATTTGCCCTTAAATGTTAAAAAATTTAAATTTTTAGATTTTTTTTTTTTTTTGAGAATGTCATATAGCAGAATGTGAAAAATATAGTTTTTTTTTTTTTTTTCAAAATTGTCGCTTTTTCTTTGTTTATAGCGCAAAAATTAAAAACCACAAAGGTGATCAAATACCACCAAAAGAAAGCTCTATTTGTGGGAAAAAAAGGGCATCGATTTTATTTGGGTACAGCGTCGCACAACCACGCAATTGTCCATTAAAGTAACGCAGTGCCGAATCGCAAAATAGGGCCTGGTCAGGAAGGGGGCAAATCCTTCCGTTCTTATTTAATTTTTAACCTTAACCACTTGCCGACCGGTCACGTTGACCGTACTGCGGCAAAGTGGCTCGTTATCGTCCTACGTCGCTGGACTCCTCCCCTTGTGGGCGGCGCGCGCACGCCGCCGGAGGCTCGCTCCCGCTGTATTAATTTACAGCGGGAGTCGGGCCAGGGGAAGAGCGGCGGTGATCACCGCCGCTCTTCCCCGATCGTCGGGGATCGAGTGTGGAGATCCGCCCGCTTGTGTAAACAAAGCGGGCGGATCTCCTAAGTGACAGGCAGGGTCAGATTGCAGGATTCAGCATAGCTGAACCTGCGATCTGTGCCTGTGCCACACAGTCCCCTCCCCCCACACACGTCAGTAAGCACCAGGCATACATTAACCCCTTGATCACCAATAACAGTTAACCCCTTCCCTGCCAGTGTCATTTTTACAGTAACAGTGCATATTTATAGCACTGATTACTGTAGTAATGTCACAGTTACCACCAAAAGTGTCAGTCAAGGGTCCGATCTGTCCGCCGCAACGTCGCAGTCCCGCAGAAAAAATTGCAGATCACCGCCAGATCGCCGCCATTACTAGTTAAAAAAAAAAAACAATAAAAATGACATACATTTCCCGTAGTTAGTAGCTGCAATAACTTTTGCGCAAACCAATCAAAATACGCTTATTGCAATTTTTTTACCAAAAATATGTAGCAGAAAATAAATTGGCCTAAAATGTTAACAAATTTTGATTTTTACATTTTTTGGGGGGGGAATTTCATATAAAAAATGTGAAAAATATTATTTTTTCAAAATTGTCGCTCTTTTTTTGTTTATAGCGCAAAAAGTACAAATCGCACAGGTGATCAAATACCACCAAAAGAAAGCTCTATTTGTGGGGTACAGCGTTGCATGACCACGCAATTGTCTGTTAAAGTAACGCAGTGCCGAATCGCAAAATATGACCTGGTCAGGAATGGGGTAAAATCTTCCGGTCTTAAAGCGGTTAAAAATACGCTCATTGAGAATATTTTTGTCAAAGACATGTAGCTAAATACATGCCTAAATATATGACAAAAATTGAATATATTGGATATTTTTTAACTGTCAAAGTAGAAAAATATTGTTATTTTTTCAAAATTGTCGTTTTCTTTATTAATATCGCAAAAAATGAAAATTGCACAGGGGATCAAATACCACCAAAAGAAAGCTCTGTTTGTGGGAAAAAAAGTACGTAAATTTCGTTTGGGTACAGCATTGCATGACCGCGCAATTGTCAGTTAAATTCGCACAGTGCCGAATCGCAAAAAGTGGCCTGAACGTAGGACAGCAAAATCCTCCGGTGGTAAAGTGGTTAATTCTAACCCAGAGCTGGATAGGCACCTTCAGTTCCCGACCACTTTTTGTGCCTTAATAACGGAGTTTGGATGGCACGACCTGTGGCGTGTTCTTAATCCCCATGCCAGGGCATACTCCTAATCTATTCCCAGTACCTCTCATGGATTGACCTGGCACTGGGTAATGATAGCTTGCTGTCTACATTGCTCTCAGTATCATATCTCCTAAGAGGAGTTTCGGATTATTCTCCTTTGTCATTGTCAATTGATGTTGGTGCTAGACCATGGTGGGTGCAGCCTTTCTGGCTTTCCCAAATTGGATCCAATGACTGGATCCCAGACCAATTGTCTGTTTTTCTGGAGGCAAATGGTGCAGACCCGGGCCTAGTGTTTTGGAATACTTTGAAGGTGTTCCTACGGGGAGCCCTTAAGTCTACTATTTCATATATTAAGCATGCTTCCCAGCAGGATGAGGAGGAGCTGGAGAAAAAGTACCGGGAAGCTGAGGCAGCATATTTAGACTCCCCTACTGTTTCCAACCAGGCTCATTGGGAGGGCATGTCACGCATGTATGCGGACCATGCCTCTGCCAGTGCTAAGAGGAACACCTTCTATACTCAACAGAAATACTTTGAGTTTGGGAACCAGTCTAGTCAGCTATTGGCCCATATGGCGAGACAACAGGTGTATAGCACGGTTGTAACCAAGATAGTACGCTCTGATGGTTCTGAGGCCCGTGTGGCCGGGGACATACTTTCTTGCTTTCATGACTTTTACACAAATATGTATACCTCCACTCTAGCCTACACTAATCAAGAAATTGATAGCTACCTATCGGATCTGTTGTTTCCCACTCTGAACCAGGAACAGAAGGAGGGGTTGGAGGCGGACATAACAGAGGAGGAGGTCAGGGAGGTGATAGCATCTTTGGGTAAGGGGAAGGCTCCTGCCCTGATGGTCTGCCTCTGGAGATATATTGTATATTGTAGCGGGAGGGGGCAGACAAATCCTTTTGGAATCTGTCCAAATCAAAGGATAATACCGAATTGAAATCCCCTGCTAGGACAATTGGTCCCTCTACTATCTGAAGTAATTGAGCCATAATTACATCAGAGAAGGTGACAGTAAATGGGGGAGGTACATAGAGGGCCATAAATGTAGGCAGTATTATTAATTTGTAAGATTGCAATCAGTATACCATACGGGTCTGTGATTATAGATTTAACAGTGCAACTGAGTGATTTAGCAATTAAAATCGTCACAACCTTAGCATAGTAAGAATATGTTGAATGAAATTTGTGTGCTACAAATGCTCTTTTAAGAGCCATGACTTTAGAACCAGTCAGATGCGTTTCCTGGAAAAAAATTAAATGTGCCTTATGCTTCTGAATATAGTTAAACACCAGTGAACGTTTAACCTTGGTGTAAGGCCTCTAGCATTCCAAGACATAACTGTTAACGTTTTTAAAGACATTTTGTGTATAAAAAAGCTATAACAATACGTCCTGACCTTCTATCCTGCAAATCAGGAGGTGAGAAAAACCCACCCGATCTGTGCAAGTTGATGGTCCTTCCCAACCTGCAAAGTTCCCATCCTTATTAATCACCAGCGTAGGAAAAAACTGAGAATAAAAACAGAAAAATTTGAACTTTATCCCAAAAATAAGTGTAGGACTCCCCTCCCACCCGGCTCGAAAACCCAACACTCACAAGCTTTCACCCTGAACCAAAAAAAAAAACAAAAACAGAGGATAGAATGTACTGCTTTCCACAGAAGGACTGGTCCATCGAGAATGGTCAAAAGGTGGTAAAAATTCCTGAAGAGTTTGCATGGTCCAGCGGGACCAAAGAAATATATAACAGAATCAGCATCAACATTTAGAATAACTCCCGTATTCAACAAAAAACATATTTATAAACAGCTTACAAAACATAGGGCCCAACTTTCTCCAAATAATTAGCATTCTCTATCCCTCCAGACATCTGTGAGTTCTTGACCTGCCCAGCGAATTCAGCCACTGGTCAGCCTCCACAGGATCAGCAAAGAATTGCACTCTGTCTTTATGCACCACCCGCAGCTTTGCCAGGTATAGCATGCTGTAGGGGAGGTGGAGATGCTTTTTCACACTGAAGAAAGCTGCTCTTTGCTTCTGCGTCATAGCGGAAAATCAGGGAAGATGGTGATCACATTATTATTATATTTAATATCTGCCACTCTCAGGCGCTAAAATGGAGGATCCGCGCCAAAAGTGGTCTAGGTGGGCCTCCAGGAAGGGGAGCCCGAGAAGAGATCCTATGAGCTCGTTCTATAGCAAACAGCGGTGAAAAGGTATCCACACTGTTAGAAACTCCTAAGGTCTTCTTCCCTCCAATCCCTCCAGGAAGCCAAGAAATCAGAGGTTATTATGACACAGGTGATCCTCCATCTCCCCCAGTTTTGCAGCCTGTGCCTTTTGCTCTGCCTGAATATCTCTAATAGAAGCTGGTATGGGGAAAAACTCATCTTCAACTGAGCTTATTCGCTGTATAGCATTAGACACTCTATGGTGAAGCTTGTGCACATCCTCGTTTAGTGGTTGGGGGTGATTGACCGTTTTTATTGGCCTCCATGATCTGGGCCAGAGTCGGTTCCTCTACCTGCTGCGACGGTTGGTTTGCCTCTAGAGGCACATCCACTACCGACATTTCAGGCCCCAGGGTTAAATCCGGCGAGCCCTGCCAGTCACCACCTCCCTCCTGCCAGGGCTCTACAGGATCTTGTGAGGTACTACTTCTGGGAGTCACGCTGCGGCTGCCATCTTGGGTCCGCTGGGGAGATCAGGCCGGATGGTTCTTCGGGAATGGCTGGATGTCCTTGCCATACTTAGCCATGTCAGTTGTAGTGCAGGATGAAGCGAGATCGAATGAGGTGAGTTTCAGCCCTCAGTGTAGCGGCAGTTATACAGGATGGAAGTCAGGATCAGCGTGCAGTGTCGGAGCGGAGAGAAGAAGAGAGTTTTTTCTTGGAAGAGTGCATGGGATCAGCACAGGGCCAATCAGCACTGTCTACATAGAAGATCAGGAGTCCTGAAGACTTATAGGACAGTGGGGGCAGAATGAAAACTCCTCCTACCAGCTTTGACCAGACACTGATTCAAGTCAGAAGGATGCTTTATACTGCTGATGAGAAAAGGTATTTAGCAACATCCTGGGTTTAGTAATACTTTAGGAGAATTTTCTGGAACTGCAGCTCAGTTTAACAGATAAACAACTAAAACAGATCTGATCTACTGATCTAACAGAGTACCTGTTCTTTCTGTTACAGTGGCTCTACTCAATTACATATACATGGATAAAGCACTAGGATAATCATTGTAAAAGTGTACTGTACTTCTATCTATGTCTGCTTCTGTCCATTTTTTTTGTGCTTTATTTTCTGTGCGTTCATTATTCTATTGGGTATCACAGCACATGAAAATGCAAAGAAAAAAAAAAAAGACATCACAACACAATGCATAGCACCACAGAGCTCTGAACAGCCTACTGAATAACATTATTATGGTATACGTGTTGTTTTGCTCTAAAACACAAGGTAAAACGTGAAGATGTGAATAGGGCCTTAATAATTTAGTAATATTGTGGGCTCAATAACTGTGATGTATGAGTAGAGTACATACAGCATGTAGATTGAGGGTGCTAGCAACATCTTTGTTATACTGATTTCAATCGATGACTTTTTATTAGCTCATTTTATTATTGGAAATTTGCAGTTTAGCTTTGGTGGTCTCCCAACTCTATATAATGTTTCTGTTTATTAGCTCATTTTATTATTGTAAATTTGCAGTTTAGCTTTGGTGGTCTCCCAACTCTATATAATGTTTCTTCTGCCCTCTTAATGAACTTGCAAGTGCGCATATCAAATAGAACCTTTTATTTTAAAGAACACCTTTGTTTTACCTAGTGTGCTGATTAAATTGGCATCATGTTTTCCCTCACACTAATTTTTTCTGCCAAAAAAGCTTGTAAAAAATTTGTAATAAAGCTAGCAATTTTTTTCTTCAGGGCTCTGGTGACACAGAGATTTGTATGCAAGACACACAAGATGAAATAAATGAGGATTATCCAAATCTTGAAGAAGTAAGTGAAGATGAATGCTGAATTGGGGTATTGTTTAATTTAATCTCGGTGAAATCAGTTTTCATATGCTTCTCTTGTTATCCGAATCTAAACACACACAATTTGACAGTTTGTCTTAAAGATGAAGCACAAAAATATTACTTGTGTATTTGGAAGTCCAGCCCTGGGCTTTCACCATATGACCGTGTGTGTGTATATATATATATTGTAGCAGAGCGTCCCAGAGAGAGCCGGGAAAAGTCCTGTTCGGGGTTTATACATCCCCCAGGGACCTCTCATACACCTTTAGGGATCTCTGACCCATGATCCAGTTCGTATCTTAGTCCTCTCTCCCAGGCCAATTTAAACTCACCTGAGACAGACAGCCAGTGCTCTCTCAGCCTAGGAAATCAGACAATGTTTGTCTAGGAGAGCAGAAGGTTGGTAAAACTGTCAGAGTGTGTCTGTGGAAGCTGACAAGCTGTAGGCTTGCTTAGCCTGTTCGTGAGGGCCTGCATTGTATATAGTAAGCGCCGGGACACGGCTAGGTTTTTGTTTTGTTATTATTTCTCCTGCTTGTTTTTCCTTAAGCACTGTACAGCACCTGTATAAAGACTTGTATATAGCACCAATAAACACCACACTGTTTGTCACTACCTCACTGGATTTGGTATCTGTGCCTGAAAGACTGCTTATCCCAGGGAGCTTTGCACCTGCTACCTTTTCCCCAGCTTACATATGGTGGAGGATGCGGGCAGTGGTAGTACGTTACTACTTAAAGGGCCAGTACCAGGAGTGACTAAACATGGAAGAAATCCTCAAACAGTTGGTGTTATCCAACGCTGCACAGCAGCAAGTGAACTCTTTGCTTAAACAACAGATTGGTGCTTTACAAGAACAAACGCAATTAATGTTTGAAAAACTGGCAAGTGCTGCAGAAGCAGACAGAAAGGCGCTAGCTGAGGTGGTGCAGACACTTGCACAGAACTCTGCGGCTAAAATCGAAGGTGTTGGAGACAGCTCCTCAGCTATCCATGTGGGTCGTTTCCTCTCTAGGATGACTGCTGATGATGACCCAGAGGCCTTTCTGGTTACCTTTGAAAGAACCGCTGAAAGGGAAGGATGGCAAAAAACCCAGTGGGCAGGATTGATCGCTCCCTTACTTACTGGGGAATCGCAGAAGGCCTATTATGATTTGGATTCCGTGGATGCAGGAGAGTATGAGAAAGTCAAGCAGGAAATCCTGGCATGTCTCTGTGTCACCTTGGCCGTTCGAGCCCAGCGGGTCAACAGCTGGTCCTTCTGAGATGAGAGGCCCCCAAGATCACAGATGTTTGACCTAATCCAACTGGCGCAAAAATGGCTACAGCCGGAGTCCTTGTCTGGGCCACAAATAGTGGAGCGTGTGGTCGTGGACCGGTTCCTGAGGTCATTACCAAATCCTCTGCAGAAGTGGGAGAGTCAAGGAGACCCCAAGTCGGCGGACAACCTGGTGGAGCTCGTTGGGAGGTACTATGCTGCGGAGAGCCTGGTCACCACCCCTACAGCCACACGGACTTTCCACCCAAAGCCACGGTCTCCCCAGGCAACCGGTAAGACTGTTCCAGGGGAAGTGGGTGGTCAGCATGGCAAGGAGACAGGGGGGAGGACTTTTGGTGCCAGAGCTGAAGTTTGGCATCCTGTCAGCAAACCTAACTGGGGTAACATCAGGTGTTTCCGTTGCCAGGAACTGGGACATGTTGCAGCAAACTGTCCATTGACATATGAACCCATGCAGTGTGACATGTCTCTTAGAAGGCAGTCTATGTCTGCTGCTGTTTCATGCGCTGCTGCACCAAGTGTAGGTAAACACATATGCCAAAATGACTGTTAATAATAAGCCTATTATGGCCTTGCTGGACTCAGGAAGTCTGGTGACTTTGGTTAAAGCAGAAATGGTTGAAACTGTGAATTTAAATGCTAAAAAAGTTGCTGTGATCTGTGTACATGGTGATACTCGGGAGTATCCTATAGCTACTGTTAGCTTTAAAACTGACTTAGGTATGGTGACCCATCCGGTTGGACTTGTGCCCCACTTAGTGCACGAGGCCATCATTGGTAGAGACTTCCCTAAGTTTTGGGAAATGTGGGATCGTCCCGACTCGGTCACGGTAACTGACTCAGTGGCAGAGCCAGAACCCCTGGACATCACTGACAATGTGGGTTCAATGGATCCCTCTCAAGGTTCCCCGGGTTTTCCTTTCTCTGTTATGGCAGGAGAACTGGAGGAGCCTGAGGAAGCCCCCACAGCCAGTGAAGGTGGACAACCTTCTGCTGACCCTAAGGCTACATTGGAGTTTGCTGATCTTAATGTGCACAAGGAAAACTTTGGTACCGAGCAGAGAAAAGACCCTACCCTTGCCAGGGCCTGGGAGAATGTAGTAATGTTTAATGATGTACCTGTCGAACCAGGGGACAGGCCCTGTTTTCCTTTTTTCAGCAGCAATGAGGAATTGTTGTATCGTGTATGTAAAAAGAATGATGAAATTGTTGAACAGTTGGTGGTCCCTAAGCCTTTAGCCTTTAGAACATTGCTAAGGAGTTGTTCATGGTGTTCAGTCGCGTTGGGATCCCTAAGGAGGTGCTTACGGACCAGGGACCCCATTTATGTCACAAATAACTAGGGAGTTGTGCAAGTTATTTAAGGGGACCCAGTTGTGAACCTCAGTATACCACCCTCAAACTGATGGCTTGGTAGAACGCTTCAATAAAACATTAAAAAGTATGTTAAAAAAGGTTGTGGACAAGGATGGAAAAACCTGGGACTTCTTGATAACGTACTTGATGTTCGCAATCAGGGAAGTACCCCAGTCCTCTACAGGATACTCTCCGTTTGAATTGCTTTATGGGAGACACCCTCGGGGACTCTTAGACATAGCCAAGGAAACCTGGGAGGGGGAGCAGACACCCCACAACAGTATAATTGAGCACATAGCTCAAATGCAGGACAGGATTGCAGCGATCATGCCTATGGTAAAGGAACACTTTCTGCAGGCCCAGGCAGCGCAACAGAGAATATACAACAGGGGAGCCTGACTCCGTGTCTTCACACCTGGTGACAGGGTCCTGGTGTGAATTCCCACTGTTGAGAGCAAGTTCCTGGCTAAGTGGCAGGGTCCCTTCAAAGTATTGGAAAGCGTTGGGGAGGTCAATTAAAAGTGCATCATGAGTAGAAAAGTAAAAAAGGCACTGGTATAGATATATTATTTGCACTGGATTAGGGGTTAGACTGCTTAGTGCTTAGTGCTAGTATGCAAATGAGGCTGTAAATATTCAAATTAAAGTGCTAGCTTTTCTGTGCAAAATTGCTGAGAATGTTACCTATGAAATAGGTACTAATTAAACATATATACTTTTCTCAGTATTACAGCAGTGCAGTCAATAAATAATTCTTTCAATATAATTGCTTAAAATTCTATATAAAAAATAAATATAATTCATACAGGTATTTTTCAATAATGCTGTGCTTCTTGAAACTTAAATATAAATACAATGGTCCGTGAATAAATGTATAAATGATAAAACAATACTCCAGTGATAAATAAATAAATTATAAAATAATGCTTCAATAGTGCTAAAATGGTGACCATGGAGACCATTGGAGACCATTTTAACACTATTGAAGCATTATTTTATCATTTATTTACTTATTTATCATTGGAGTATTGTTTTATCATTTATTCATTTAATTAACGGACCATTGTATTTATATTTAAGTTATTGAAAGCTTTAAAATCTTTTAAAGTTTCAAGAAGCACAGCACTATTGAAAAATACCTGTATGAATTATATTTATTTTTTATATAGAATTTGTTTGCACTATCTAGCACTTTAAGCAATTATATTGAAAGAATTATTATTTATTGACTGCACTGCTGTAAGAGCCGGTTCACATACAGGCAACCCGACTTGCCAGGGCGACCTGTGAAGTTGCGGTGCACAGCGCGCACCGCGACCTCGGAGCGACATGCACGGACTTCATATCAGTGAAGTCAATGCAGGTCACTCCAGGTCGCCCCAAAGTAGTATAGGACCCTTTTTCTAAGTCAGAGCGACTTGTGTCGCTCCTATTAGAACGGGTCCTCCGCTAATCTATGGCAGGCGACCCACGGCGACTTGTCAGGCGACCAAGTCACCTGACAAGCCGCCCCAGTGTGAACCGGCTCTAATACTGAGAAAAGTATATATGTTTAATTAGTACCTATTTCATAGGTAACATTCTCAGCAATTTTGCACAGAAAAGCTAGCATTTTAATTTGAATATTCACAGCCTCATTTGCATACTAGCACTAAGCACTCTAACCCCTAATCCAGTGCAAATAATATATCTATACCAGCGCCTTTTTTCTTTTCTACTGTTAGGGAGAGCTGACAATTCTTTAGTAGAAAGAGATGTTTCCCAAACCTTTTTTTTGACAATAGCTTGTTTATTAGATCTACAAATTGTCACATTCAAATGACAACAAACTCCAAACTTCGAGCAAAATTCACAAAAATATTCTCGAACCGATCTAAGGCAGACTTTTTCATCCCTAGTTGTAAGTGCATTCTGTGACCTGTGTTATCAGCATCCCCTTTTACAAGCACCAAATTATTCTGTGTTTTTTTTAAATATTTTTCCTATAGCTAATATATGCAAGAGATTAACGTGATGCAAGGAGGCTGCCTTAATAAACACTTAAGCTGGCCATATACAGTGTATTAAAAGAAGTTGAATGATTTCCCCCTTCCATCCTTAACAGCATGGATAGATGAATACATGGTTCCTGTTACTGTATTCTGATAGCTGGCACCCACCGCTGTCAGAATACTCAAACAGCGAATGCACTGATTGGATGTAGGCCCTGTTTGATCAAGAATCTTTGCTTAGCTCCTCTGACAAAAGTCGATTAAAAAATGTATTTTTGTCAAACAGAGTGGTGCCAACAAGGAACAGCTGTGAGCAATGCATGAAGTTCAGAGGTCAGAAGTGCATAATGCAGAGAGTGCAGGAGTCAGACATAAATAATGCACAGGCTAGTGCAACAAAAAATTACCCCAAGCCCATATTCCCTACAGTATAGATTAGCGATCAACCGATATCGTTTTTTTTTGTTGCCGATACCGATATTTTGGCGATCGCAAATCGGTATCAGCCGATATTGGCTGATATTTTTGTACACTTAAAATTTTGCAAAATAAACACAAATTTCGACACAAATCTGTTAGCCCCCGTTCACACTGGGGCGATCTGTCAGGCGACCTGGTCGCCTGACAGGTCGCCGTAGGTCGCCTTCCACAGAGAAGCTGTGGACCCATTCTAATAGGAGCGACACAAGTCGCTCCGACTTAGAAAAAGGGTCCGGAGCTTCTTTGGGACGACCCGGAGCGACCTGCATTGACTTTAATGTTATGAAGTCCGTGCCGGGCGCTCCGAGGTCGCGGTGCGAGCAGCGCGCCGCGACCTGTGAGGTCGGCCCGGGAAGTAGCGTCGCCCCAGTGTGAACGGGGCCTTACTGAACATGTTAATCTTTATTTATTAACATTAAGGGCTCGTTCTTCACACCTTAACTGCATGAAAACTGTTAGGAAAACTTCACTTGCAGGGGACATCAGTTTTACATCATCTGATTGTGCATTAATGCATAATAAACTGCTGTAGTAATGCACTCACTCACTGCAATAATTTTAAATCACTACTGCATTGCAGTCAGTGCAAAACTGCTAGAAAAAAGCTAGTCAACAGCTAGACAGTGGATTGGACTAGAGTCAGTGGACTACCGCTGCAGTAGGGGCACTCACTGCAACTACTGCAGTCAGTGCAAAGCTGCTAGAAAAAAAGCTAGACAACAGCAAGACAGTGGATTGGAGTTGGACTGGAGTCAGTGGACTACTGCTGCAGTAGTGCACTAACTGCAATGATTTACTGCAGTCAGTGCAAAACTGCTAGAAAAAAGCTAGGCAACAGCTAGACAGTGAATTGGACTGGAGTCAGTGGACTACCGCTGCAGTAGGGGACTCACTGCAACTACTGCAGTCAATGCAAAACTGCTAGAAAAAAGTTAGGTAAAAGCTAGACAGTGGATTGGAGTGGACACTACTACACTTTTCAATACTCCCAGTTAAGTAGAACAATATTATACTACAGAAAGCAGAACGTTTCAGCATGTCCATGGTCACCTGTTAAATGGCTTCTGTTTTGTTCATATAATGCTGCCACTTCATGAGGAGAGGAGCAGAGAGAGAGAGGTATCTTCTAGCATGGGAAGCAAGTATTTTGTAGCGTACCTCATTTTCTTTCCACCACTGAAGAGGATGACTTCTTCTGTCAATTACTGGTTCCTTCAAATAGAGATGAAGTTCATCATCATTGCAGATTCAGAAGAAATTGAATACTCTGCATGAGGCCCCAAAAAAACACTGAAAATGTCCCGATCAATTCGACCATGATGAAGAAGATTCTCTTCTGTTCGTTGACGTATTTCTGGGCATTTTTCTGTTTTTGCAGCATGCTGCTCTTTCAGATTATAAAAATGGTGTTCTGGACTTGTCTTTTTAGCAGGAACCTCCTGCACCTCCTGTTGAATATCTTCTGTCAGCCATTGTTTAGCCTTAGCCAATACATCATCAGAAGAGAAAGCATGGTTCTTGTATCGAGGATTCAAAAGACTTGCAAGCACAACATTTTTAATCTCTTCATGCTTCTCAAAACATATATCAGTCAAAGCTCTTTGGCTTGACAGACCATCATTTGAGCAAGCCTCATTCCTTTCTGCATGTTTTCTCCACTGTCTTGAAGTAGCACAAGCATCACTCGGTCTTTGCTGATTCCCCAGTCTTTAAGCATGCCTAGAAACATTTCTCTACTGTACTCAGCGTGGGATCCTTGCATCACTTTTGTATTCAACACCAATTGCCTTTTTGTCCATCCGCTGTCAATGAAGTGGCATGTAAGAATCATGAGTGACTCTGACTCTGTTTGTCCTGACCAGCAGTCAGTCGTTAAGGAGAGTGAGTTGCCAGCATTCTCTGGTTGCAGCATAGCCTTTACTTTGTCAATGACCTTTTGGTGAAGCTTTGCCAGCATTTCGGTTCGATAATAGTGGTCACTCTTCAGTGTGTAGCTTGGCTCAAGTATGGACATCAACCGCTTAAATCCTGAGTCAGACACCATTGTAAATGGCTGGTTATCAGTGACCATCATCTCTGTGATTACTCTGTCCAGCAGTTGGGATCTTCCATCTTTTGACACCTTTTTTCTTTTCAGAAACATATCTGTTATTGTTGCCTGAGATAGTGGAGGAGGTATTTCAAAATCACATTGATATTCATTTTGTTTTTTCTGTGCTGCATGATATAATTGATTATGATGAACTCTTAGATGGGCCCAAAGATTTGACGTATTTTTGTTTTTTGCAGTTACTGGTCCCATGCTTATATTGTTTTTGCTTGTACACTGCTGCTTTTCCTCGAGAAGGTTGAGAAGAGAAATAGTTCCAGACCACACTTTTACTTTTTCTCTCCTCATCTATCTCTATTGCAATTTGAATGAGACAAAATAAATAGTTAAAAAAATGGCTTGCTGGCACCCTGTTGTGGGTCAGTGGCTAACGCCTGGCAGTGTGGACGGCTTGCTGGCACCCTGTTATGGTTCAGCGGCTGATGCCTGGCATTGTGGGTTGCTTACTTGCTGGCACCCTGTTGTGGGGTGGCTGGCTGCTGTCACCCTGTTGTGGGTCGGTGGCTGACGCCTGGCAGTGGGTGGCTTGCTGAGTTGCTGGCACCCTGTTGTGGGTCAATGGCTGACGCCTGGCAGTGTGGGTGGATTGCTTGCTGGCACCCTGTTGTGGGGTGGCTGGCTGCTGTCACCCTGTTGTGGGTTGGTGGCTGACGCCTGACAGTGTGGGTTGCTTGCTGTGTTGCTGGCACCATGTTATGGGTTGGTGGCTGACGCCTGGCAGTGTGGGTTGCTTGCTTGCTGGCACCCTGTTCTGGGGTGGCTGGCTGCTGTCACCCTGTTGTGGTTTGGTGGCTGACGCCTGGCTGTGTGGGTGGCTTGCTGAGTTGCTGGCACCCTGATGTGGGTCAATGGCTGACGCCTGGCAGTGTGGGTGGCTTGCTTGCTGGCACCATGTTGTGGGGTGGCTGGCTGCTGTCACCCTGTTGTGGGTCAGTGGCTGACGCCTGGCAGTGTGGGTGGCTTGCTGAGTTGCTGGCACCCTGTTGTGGGTTGGTGGCTGGCGCCTGGCAGTGTGGGTGGCTTGCTTGCTGGCACCCTGTTGTGGGGTGGCTGGCTGCTGTCACCTTGTTTTAGGTCGGTGGCAGATGCCTGGCAGTTTGGGTGGCTGGCTGGCACCCTGTTGTGGGGTGGCTGGCTGCTGTCACCCTGTTGTGGGTTGGTGGCTGACGCCTGACAGTGTAGGTTGCTTGCTGAGTTGTTGGCACCCTGTTATGGGTCAGCGGCTGACGCCTGGTAGTGTGGGTTTCTTGCTTGCTGGCACCCTTTTGTGGGGTGGCTGCCTGCTGTCACCCTGTTGTGGGTTGGTGGCTGATGCCTGGCTGTGTGGGTGGCCTGCTGAGTTGCTGGCACCCTGTTGTGGGTCAATGGCTGACGCCTGGCAGTGTGGGTGGCTTGCTTGCTGGCACCCTGTTGTGGGGTGGCTGGCTGCTGTCACCCTGTTGTGGGTCAGTGGCTGACGCCTGGCAGTTTGGGTGGCTGGCTGGCACCCTGTTGTGGGGTGGCTGGCTGCTGTCACCCTGTTGTGGGTTGGTGGCTGACGCCTGACAGTGTGGGTGGCTTGCTGAGTTGCTGGCACCCTGTTGTGGGTCAATGGCTGACGCCTGGCAGTGTGAGTGGCTTGCTTGCTGGCACCCTGTTGTGGGGTGGCTGGCTGCTGTCACCCTGTTGTGGGTCAGTGGCTGACGCCTGGCAGTGTGGGTGGCTTGCTGAGTTGCTGGCACCCTGTTGTGGGGTGGCTGGCTGCTGTCACCTTGTTGTGGGTTGGTGGCTGACGCCTGGCAGTTTAGGTGGCTGGCTGGCACCCTGTTGTGGGTTGGTGGCTGACTCCTGGCAGTGTGGCTGGCTTGGTGTCACCCTGTTGTGGGTGGCTGGCTTGGTGTTACCCTGTTGTGGGTGGCTGGCTTGCTGGAACACTGTGGTGGGTGGCTTTCTTGGTGTCACCCTCTTGTGGGTGGCTGGCTTGCTGGAACACTGTAGTGGGTGGCTGGCTTGCTGTCACCCTGTTTTGGGTGGCTGGCTTGCTGGAACACTGTGGTGGGTGGAGGGCTTGGTGCCACCCTGTTGTGGGTGGATGGCTTGCTGGAACACTGTTATGGGTGGCTGGCTTGGTGTCACCCTGTTTTGGGTGGCTGGCTTGTTGGAACACTGTGGTGGGTGGGTGGCTGGCTTGGTGTCACCCTGTGGTGCGTGGCTGGTTTGCAGGAACACTGTGGTGGGTGGGTATCTGGCTTGGTGTCACCCTGTTTTGGGTTGCTGGCTTGCTGAAACACTGTGGTGGGTGGCTGGCTTGGTTTCACCCTGTTGCGGGTGGTATGCTTGGTGTCACCCTGTGGTGGGTGGCTGGCTTGGTGTCACCCTGTTTTGGGTGGCTGGCTTGCTGGAACACTGTGGTGGGTGGCCGGCTTGGTGTCACCCGGTTTTGGGTGCATGGCTTGCTGGAATACTCTGGTGGATGACTGGTTTGCTGGAGCACTGTGGTGGGTTGCTGGCTTGGTGTCACCCTGTTGTGGGTGGCTGGCTTGGTGTCGCCCTGTTGTGGGTGGCTGGCTTGCTGGAAAACTGTGGTGGGTGGCTGGCTAGCTTGAACACTGTGGTGTGTGGCTGGCTTGGTGTCACTCACCCTGGACTGTTGTGGGTGGCTGGCTTGCTTGGTGTCATCTGGGTGGTTGGCTGCTGGCACCCTGTTGTGGGGTGGGTGGCTGGATGCTGGCCTTGCACCCTGTTCTGGGTGGATGGCTGGCGGCTGGCACCCTGTGGTGCGTGGCTGAGACCAGGGCCTGTGGGTGGATGGCTGGCCCTGTGAGCACCGTGACTGGACTGCAGCTGGCTGCACACAAGGCTGTTCGAGGCTTGGGAGGTGGTCTTAGAGGGCAGAGAATGTGTGCAGCGCGCGGTGAAATGATGTCACGTATGGGCCAAGCAGGCGTAGGAGGCGGTCTTAGAAGGCAGAACGTGTGCAGCGCAACATGCGCAGTGACGTCACTAAAATCTCGGCAAAATCGGTAACTTCAGAGGCCAATTCCGATATATCGTGGAAAGTGCATATCGGTCCCCGATATATCGGTGTTGCCAATAATCGATCGATCCCTAGTATAGATCTCCCCGAACAGCTCCCAAATTGTGTCTATCATGTAGGGACCAGGGGTGCATAGCACATAAGGTACAGAGGTCAGGGGTTCACAGTACACAAAGTGGTGGGATTAGGAGTGGTATTACACAGAGTGTAGGAGTCAAGAGTGCATAAGGCACAAAGTGCAGGAGTAATTATCAAATAGAGTGTGAGGGTCAGAAGTGTGCAATGCACAGTGTGCAGGGTTTAGGAGTGCCATATTGCAGGGCAGAAGACAGGAGTGTGTGTAAAGTACAGGCTAGTGTATAGATCACAACCAAAAATTACCCCCTCCTTCTGGTATAAACACCCCCAAGCCCATAATCACCACTGTACAGATCCCCTCCCATAGCCCCAGTTCCCCAAATAATAAAGATTTACCCCCACAACCCTAAAACTTCCTAAGTACAGATCCCCTTCCCAGCCTCACCTCTCTCTCAGTACAGACCACCCCCTTCTTGCTCACCAGCACAGACCCCTCCTCCCACCTAAAACTCACTCACTAGATGCAAAACAGACCTCATCACATGCAGTGGAAAGTCTCCCCTTTGGTTGTACAATGGGATCAGAGCTGAATAGGAGCCTCCCTTGGCTTTGCATAAGAATGAGCCACAGCAGCTCATTTGTATGCAAATATCATCATCAAATAATTTATATGCAATGCACATTTTGTACCATCGCCTTAAATGAGACAGATCTTTCTTAAAACAGTTTACAATTTTGGTGTACTCCACATTTAAACAGCAACTCTTCCTAAGTGCTTTGAAACAGTTTTGGTGCCTCAGGTCAAAGGAAATGGGACTTTAAGGGCTCAGTAAAATGGTGTGTTTATTAAAAATATATTGATTTGCTATTGGCAAAAATTATAATACAAACAAAATAACACAATAGGTGCCAATGGGCTATAGACCCATGTGAAGAAGTGAAAATGGAACGAAAGGTGACAAGGTGAAAATGGTGACTTGTGGAAGTTCGACAAGACACTCTCTCTCAACAAGCTCATATCTCTGAGCCTAAATAGACAGAGTTTCAAAAAAGTCACCATTTTCACCTTGTCACCTTTCGTTCCATTTTCACTTCTTCACATGGGTCTATAGCCCATTGGCACCTATTGTGTTATTTTGTTTGTATTAAAATTTTTGCCAATAGCAAATCAATATATTTTTAATAAACACACCATTTTACTGAGCCCTTAAAGTCCCATTTCCTTTGACCTGAGGCACCAAAACTTTTTCAAAATGTTTTCCCGGGACGTTGGCCACACCTACTAATTCAGGTATCAGGGATCGAACCTTTTCTCTCACTCTTCCTAAGTGCTGCCCTAATATTGTACTGTTTATCCTTTATTAAGGATCAGCAATAATATTTTTCTTAGAAATTCAACATATGCATTTCCTACATGGTTATAGTGGTAAACAATTTGATACTAATCTTCTTGCTCAACAGTCCAAGAGGAAGTCCCAAAGACAATATTCCTTGTCTCTATCACACCTCACAAGGAAGTTAATGACTGTATTGCTTCTATATTTAACACTTTTTGTGTCTGCTTAACCACTTGGATACTAACCTATATAAACCCCTTCATTACCAGACTTTTCAGTTTTCTGTGCTGTGATAGTTTTAATGACAATTGCGTGGTCATCCAACACTATACACAAATGGATTTTAGATCATTCTCTGTTTATTGTACAGTACAGGACACAGGAATCAATTTGTAAACCATGGATTATATGCCACTCCCTTCAGGTCATTGGGCACTGGCAAAAGCTTTGTTTGTTCCACTCCCTGGTGTCCTTAGATGATGAACCCCTTCTACCTTTTTGCGAGATTGCACCTTTTATATTTTTTTCTAACTTTATTGTCTCACCATTTATCACAATAGGTTACATTATTATAATGTATTCAACTTATTTCCACCTACCAACCAGAAGTTACTATCTGGCTGCTGGCGTAATGCTTAAAAAACTGTTAGCTGTGCACTTTCAGCTACCAGTTTTTACTGACAAAGCAAGCTAATCATTTGCTACACCACCATTGCCCATTTCTGAAAGAAAACTGGCATTGGAACTCAGACAGCACCTGGGTTGCTGCAGTTCCCATTCACCACACACACTGAACCTCCTTAATCCATGCCCATTCCGTGAGTACCCACAGGTTAAGACCCTCCCTTTTCAACAGTGGATTACAGGTGTACAGGAATCAGGAGCAAAAACACACAGGACAGACAGCATTGAGTCCCCCTCAGGCTCTGAGGAAACCTCAAGTTTTCCTCGAGTTACTAGTGGTTCCCTTGCTCCAGAGCAAGGTCAAACCTCAATCCAACCCCCTGGTTTGAGCTCTCTTTCAGGCATGCTACCTATAAACCGCTTGACCAGGGCTGAATTCACGGAGGCGTGGCCGGCTACCGGATGTAACAGCAGCGCGGCTCCGGAGCTCCATCCTCACTGCCCGTATCCTTCTATGATCCTTGCGGACCCCGACAAGCTACTTACCTGCAACAACCACTATTCATCTCCCGATCCTCCGGGACACCTGCGGACATTGTAAAAATCGGCCATCCTGGCCAGATGGTGCCAGGTTTCAAGCCACCATCCTTCCCGTCCGCTCCATGCTAAGATGGCGCCGGCCTGCTGCATGTCATAGGAACTCGGGCCGCGTGCTCCTCTACACAGTGCACACCGGCGACTCTCGTTCACACCGAGGGGGACTCACTCACTCCGTCAGTGAACGAAAGAGAAAAAAGTTTTGCCTTTAGTTATACTTTCAGACACCAAAAGTTGTTTAGGTATAATGCAAATGAGTAAAGGGCAATAAACAATACTAATTTGACATTCCAGCCATATTACTTTAACTAATAATAGAACACTGAACATTTTTCCTAAATGGTTTTAGTATACCTCTCAATTTTCTGAGATGAGAAAGAGGGACACCTATTAGTAAATGGTATTTAAGCAAAGGACAAACCCGCTGTCACACCCTCCTCACATAGAGAATAAATGCACAAAAAAATTATTGGCTAAATCCACAAGTGTTTTTTTAACCACTACAATTCCTTTACACTGGTTTTTGAAATTTACAAATGCAGCAATTTAGAAATTGGATGAAAAGTCTAGCACGGTAAACATTTTTTGAAAATTTAAAAAGTGCATTTTATACACAGCTATATAGATCAGACTAAAATTAGGGACAAATGAGGAGTAAATAGGGACATTGTTCCAAATCAGGACAGTTGGGAGCTTGGGAGTTTTAGAACACAAGTGCTATAACTACTACTATACTAGTCGTGGTATTCTATTTTAAAAAGTCACAAACAGCTTGTATCTGTGTGTCAATTTTTGTTTTCTTTAAGCTTATTATTCATTCATTTTTTTTTTTTTTTTATAATAAGTCTTTATTGATTTTCAAACATTAAACAGAGAGAAAAAAAAAAGGGGGGGGGGGTAAATTCCAGTGTATATCTTATAATTTTTTTGAACATTTCAAGCATACCCAAACCATTGACTATAACAAACATTGGCGACGGGGAGATAGTAGCATACATTCTTACATTATATATTTCTCATTAATATCCAAAACAGACTTCCCCAAACTGGGGAATAAACTTTTACTCTGAGTGTAAATTAGCCTTAAATTCTCTCCATTTAACCCAAATTTTTTGATCCCTATCTACCTGTCCCCTTGAAATGTAAGTAAGGTCCTCCATCAATGCCACAGAATCAACCTTGCAGCACCACTGGCGGAAAGAGGGTGGTTCTGGGTTTCCCCATCTGGCCAGGATCAAAGCCTTTTCCGCATTGAGTAGATGGGGTAAGATAGAATTTTTATATGATTTTAGGGACTGTGTTGTACAGTGGAAAAGAACCGTTGATGGGTCTCTCGGTTGGGGGAGCCCGTAATCCTCGTAATTGCGTCCAAAATAGTTTCCCAGTATACTTTTATAAATGGACACTGCCACCATATATGTGCATGTGTTGCCACTTGGCCACATTTTCTCCAACAAAATGGTGATTGTAATGGAAACATAGCATGCAATTTTGATGGCGTATAGTGCCATCTTGTTAACAGTTTGTAGTTTACTTCTGCTGTTTTGGTGGATAGACATGAAGACACAGCCAACTGGAGAATCCTAGTCCTCTGCTTATCTGACAGGGGTAAAGCAAGGTCATTTTCCCATTTTGCAAGATATCTCGGGTAATCTGGATAGTTCATGCTCAACAAGCCTTTATAAAAAACAGATATAGCATGCCGAAGTGGTTGTTGTGCCTGTAATATCGTTTCAACAGGATAAAGATCTGACATTTCACGTATGGGTTGAGGAAGAGAGCTTAGGAAACTCACCAGTTGGCCATATCTCCATTCATCTATCTGTGTAGCTTCCTGTGGGTATATCATTTCTCTTAGTGTTTTGATCTGATTATCTTTAAAAACATGATGTATAAAAAGCTCCTCTCCTGGCTTCCACTGCCTAAAACCCGTATCCATATGGCCTGGGATAAACAAAGCGTGATCTATTATGGGCATAAGTGGCGAGTTATATGCCCACTTATATTTTTTATGTATAGAATCCCATATGGCCAATGTGGAGGTAGTGATTGGTGAAACTGTATGCAAAAATGACCTATATTTATTTGGAATCCAAGGGGATCTAGATAAGTCTACACCACTTAGATCCCGTTCCATTTGTACCCAAAGTTTAACATTGTTCGTATTGACAAAATCTGCTATTCTAGCTAGTGCTACTGAATGGTAATATCATTTCAATTGGGGGAGGGCAAAGCCCCCCTTTGTTTTAACACGATAGAGGGTTGTTTTAGCAACCCTAGGTTGTTTACCTTTCCAAATAAACTTTGACAGTAATCTTTGTATAGTTGAAAAAAAACTCGTTGGCACACCCAACGGCAACATCTGAAAAACAAACAGGATTCGAGGCAATAGAGACATTTTAATTATATTAATTTTTCCCAACCACGAATGTGGAATAGATGACCACCATTGAAGTAGATCTTTAATTCCATTCAACAATGGGATATAATTATATCTATACAACATAGAAACTCTGGGTGTAAGAAAAACACCCAGATATTTCAAGCTGTTTGTTTGCCAGCCAAAAGCAAAAGACGATCTAATTAGAGCGACATCTGAAGGGGACATGTTTACATTCATTATTTCAGACTTATTCATATTGATTTTAAAGTTAGAAACCTGCTGATAATCTGAGTAAATAGGGACATTGTTCCAAATCAGGACAGTTGGGAGCTTGGGAGTTTTAGAACACAAGTGCTATAACTACTACTATACTAGTTGTGGTATTCTATTTTAAAAAGTCACAAACAGCTTGTATCTGTGTGTCAATTTTTGTTTTCTTTAAGCTTATTATTCATTCTACTTGTCATTGTGTCATTTCCAGGCAATGTTTGGCAGCATGTTCCAGACAGAAATCCAAACAGCACTGTAAGAAAAGCACTTGAGCGGTTGCCTGCAACGGTGCTCAACTCCTTTGAACCTACAGACTTGTCAGCAAGCTTCAGGACACCATCATTTTGGACTATAAAATAACTATGATTGGTAATGCATGGGAACAGCAGTATGTGCTGCATTTCACCCAAAAATGGAACAAAATTCATATGACAACGAATCGTGTTGACAACATTTCACTGTCTGGATAATGAATTCCAATCGTATCTTAATCTTCATAAATGCAGCTACAGTTTAGATCTTTGGTGTACCTGCCATAGCTGAAAGTTTTGCACAAATCTCACAAGCATGACTTTCCATTATGATAATGGAAATAAACTAAATTGAGTCCATATAATAGCACTGATGACTTTCTAAAGTCTGTAAAACTGTCAATGAAGTTTTAAAACTTGCTATCTTTTCAGAGCAAATATGACTTCTCAAAGGCCCAAAAAAAAATGCCTAATGTTGCTTTCGTAAATCAAACACTAAATCTTTACATTATTTATGCCACTCGTGTAACTCAATCAATTTCAACTAAATCAAATGTTTAAAACCTCTGCTAGAAGGATTACTAGCAGAGTATTTCCCGAAGATGTGCAGAATTAAATTCTACCATCTTGTACTACATGAAGCCAAGCAACGCTATTAAAACTGTCCTAATAGCCATAATAAATAAACTATTTTAGCAGCCATAATATGCATACTGTTAATAAGTGTGCTGGTGTAACATTGGTATTTACAGTATTTTAACATGATTCCTGTGTATGCTAATTCAAAATTGCATGCAATAAAAAGCACTGATCATGGAAATGTGGCGGCCTCTAGCTTGTCTCAGTAAAAATATTTTTGCACACCTTATTAAAAAAAAAATTTAATACTATAGCACATGTTGTTGATTATATGGGAAATAAAAAGCCTTTTCAACCTACTTGTCTATAATTGCTTGTGACCGCCAAACATTTCTACTTCTTTGCTTTCTTTCCTAACTGTTGCTTGGTTCACAGACTTCACTTCAACTTGCTGATTTGGCAGCTTATTTCAGTCACCTGTTTGCCATATCAGCGTTTGCAAGTACCTGAGGACTGCAATCTGACAACAATCCATGCCTCAATGTGGGTTATCCTGATGAAGGCAATAAAGTTGTTGATTTCTGCACATACCAAAGTCCATTTGTACAGTGAGGAAAAAAAGTATTTGATCCCCTGCTGATTTTGTACGTTTACCCACCGACAAAGAAACGATCAATCTATAATTTTAATGGTAGGTTTTTTTTAACAGTTAGAGACAGAATAACAACAAAAATATCCGAAAAAATGCATTTCAAAAAAGTTATAAATTGATTTGCATTTATTAAGTGAAATAAGTATTTGATCCCCTATCAATCAGTGGCGGCCGGCCTATTGAGGGTGCAGGGGCGCCGCCCCCCCATCCATGCATCTGGCCCGCTAATCTGCATGCAGGGGCGCCGGACGCATGGAGCTTAATGTTTTTTTTTTTTTTTAAATCACCTGATTAGATCCAGAGGCTCTAATAGGGTGATGCAAAGGGTGGAGCCGGGACGCAGAGCAGTGCGCCCCGAGCCCACCCATTGTGTGACAATAGCGAATGACAATGCAATTATTTGCAAATGGAAGATACACAAAATAACTGTCAATCTCCCTCGGTCTGGGGCTCCATGCAAGATCTCACCTCGTTGAGTTTCAATGATCATGAGAACAGTGAGGAATCAGCCTGGAACTACACGGGAGAATCTTGTCAATTGATCTCAAGTCAGCTGGCACGGCAGTCACCAAGAAAACAATTAGTAACACACTAAGTCGTGAAGGACTGAAATCCTGCAGTGACCGCAAGGTCCCCCTGCTCAAGAAAGCACATGTACAGGGAGTGCAGAATTATTAGGCAAATGAGTATTTTTGAGGATTAATTTTATTATTGAACAACAACCATGTTCTCAATGAACCCAAAAAACTCATTAATATCAAAGCTGACCATTTTTGGAAGTAGTTTTTAGTTTGTTTTTAGTTTTAGCTATTTTAGGGGGATATCTGTGTGTGCAGGTGACTATTACTGTGCATAATTATTAGGCAACTTAACAAAAATCAAATATACAGTATACCCATTTCAATTATTTATTTTTACCAGTGAAACCAATATAACATCTCAACATTCACAAATATACATTTCTGACATTCAAAAACAAAACAAAAACAAATCAGTGACCAATATAGCCACCTTTCTTTGCAAGGACACTCAAAAGCCTGCCATCCATGGATTCTGTCATTGTTTTGATCTGTTCACCATCAACATTGCGTGCAGCAGCAACCACAGCCTCCCAGACACTGTTCAGAGAGGTGTACTGTTTTCCCTCCTTGTAAATCTCACATTTGATGATGGACCACAGGTTCTCAATGGGGTTCAGATCAGGTGAACAAGGAGGCCATGTCATTAGCTTTTCTTCTTTTATACCCTTTCTTGCCAGCCACGCTGTGGAGTACTTGGACGCGTGTGATGGAGCATTGTCCTGCATGAAAATCATGTTTTTCTTGAAGGATGCAGACTTCTTCCTGTACCACTGCTTGAAGAAGGTGTCTTCCAGAAACTGGCAGTAGGACTGGGAGTTGAGCTTGACTCCATCCTCAACCCGAAAAGGCCCCACAAGCTCATCTTTGATGATACCAGCCCAAACCAGTACTCCACCTCCACCTTGCTGGTGTCTGAGTCGGACTGGAGCTCTCTGCCCTTTACCAATCCAGCCACGGGCCCATCCATCTGGCCCATCAAGACTCACTCTCATTTCATCAGTCCTTTGAAAAATCAGTCTTGAGATATTTCTTGGCCCAGTCTTGACGTTTCAGCTTGTGTGTCTTGTTCAGTGGTGGTCGTCTTTCAGCCTTTCTTACCTTGGCCATGTCTCTGAGTATTGCACACCTTGTGCTTTTGGGCACTCCAGTGATGTTGCAGGTCTGAAATATGGCCAAACTGGTGGCAAGTGGCATCTTGGCAGCTGCACGCTTGACTTTTCTCAGTTCATGGGCTGTTATTTTGCGCCTTGGTTTTTCCACACGCTTCTTGCGACCCTGTTGACTATTTTGAATGAAATGCTTGATTGTTCGATGATCACGCTTCAGAAGCTTTGCAATTTTAAGAGTGCTGCATCCCTCTGCAAGATATCTCACTATTTTTGACTTTTCTGAGCCTGTCAAGTCCTTCTTTTGACCCATTTTGCCCAAGGAAAGGAAGTTGCCTAATAATTATGCACACCTGATATAGGGTGTTGATGTCATTAGACCACACCCCTTCTCATTACAGAGATGCACATCACCTAATATGCTTAATTGGTAGTAGGCTTTCGAGCCAATACAGCTTGAAGTAAGACAACATGCATAAAGAGGATGATGTGGTCAAAATACTCATTTGCCTAATAATTCTGCTAATGAACATCTGAATAATTCAGAGGAGAACTGGGGGAAAGTGTTGTGGTCAGATGAGACCAAAATCAAGCTCCTTGGCATCAACCCAACTTACCATGGCTGGAGGAGGACAAATGCTGCCTCTGACCCCAAAAACACCATCCCCGCTGTCAAACATGGAGGTGAAAACACTATGCTTTGGGGGTGTTTTTCTTCTAAAGGGACAGGACAAATCCACTGCATCAAAGGGACAATGGAAAGGGCCATCTACTGTCAAATCTTGGGTGAGAACCTCCTTCCCTCAGCCCGGGCATTGAAGATGGGTTGTGGATGGGTATTACAGCATGACAATGACCTAAAAAACACAGCCAAGGCAACAAAGGAGTAGCTCAAGAAGAAGCACATTAAGGTCTTGGAGTGGCCTAGCCAGTCTCCAGACCCTAATCCCAAAGAAAAAAATATGTGTAGGGAGCTGAAGGTTCAAGTTACCCAAGGTCACCCTCGAAACCTTAAAGACTTGGAGAGGATCTGCAAAGAGGAAAGGGACAAAATCCCTCCTGAGATGTGTGCCAACCTGGTGGCCAACTACAAGAAACGTCTGACCTCTGTGATTGCCAACAAGGGTTTTGCCAAAGAGTACTAAATCATGTTTTGCGAAGGGGTCTAATACTTATTTAACTCATTAAAATGCAAATCAATTTTATACCTTTTTTGAAATGCGTTTTTCTGAATATTTTTGTTGTTGTTCTGTCTTATAGACTGATCATTTGTCAGTTGACAAACGTACAAAATCAGCAAGGGATCAAATACTTTTTTCCCTCATTGTACACCTGGAAATACAGTCTTTGTGTACTTATGAATCAATAATAGGGATGACCTGACGTTGAGACAAAAAAAAAAACTTTTGGAGCATTTAGCGGGAATTGCTCTGCTCAGGCAAGGCTTTGGCTAATGATGGTTTTGACTTAATGCACAGCCCATACAAAAAGCCTTTTGTCAGTGTGTTGGGAGTTTAGTAAGGGATAGTTGACATTGCTTTTAGGGCGAGAGAGTGGGTTACTGTAATGTGTTACTACTGATTGTACAGGTATACAGGACAATTGTACTATGCTATAAACAGTACTATATTTAGTGCTGTATATTTGCTGCTGATATTTTGTAATGAATTGCTGTTTATTTGGCAAAGTAGAATAGAGTGTAAAACCACCCAGGTCCATAAATATTGGGACATCGACACAATTCTAATATTTTTGGCTCTATACACCACCACAATACATTTGAAATGAAACAAACAAGATGTGCTTTAACTGCGGACTTTCAGCTTTAATTTGAGGGTATTTACACACAAATCAGATGAAAGGTGTAGGAATTACAACAGTTTGTATATGTGCCTCCCACTTTTTAGGGGACCAAAAGTAATGGGACAATTGGCTGCTCAGCTGTTCCATGGCCAGGTGTGTGTTATTCCCCCATTATCCCATTTACAAGGAGCAGATAAAAGGTCCAGAGTTCATTTCAAGTGTGCTATTTGCATTTGGAATCTGTTGCTGTCAACTCTCAATATGAGATCCAAAGAGCTATCACTATCAGTGAAGCAAGCCATCATTAGGCTGAAAAAACAAAACAAACCCATCAGAGAGATAGCAAAAACATTAGGTGTGGCCAAATCAACTGTTTGGAACATCTTTAAAAAGAAAGAACGCACTGGTGAGCTCAGCAACACCAAAAGACCCAGAAGACCACGGAAAAAAAACTGTGGTGGATGGCTGAAGAATTATTTCCCTGGTGAAGAAAACACCCTTCACAACAGTTGGCCAGATCAAAAACACTCTCCAGGAGGTAGGTGTATGTGTGTCAAAGTCAACAATCAAGAGAAGACTTCACCAGAGTGAATACAGAGGGTTCACCACAAGATGTAAACCATTGGTGAGCCTCAAAAACAGGAAGGCCAGATTAGAGTTTGACAAACAACATCTAAAAAAGCCTTCACAGTTCTGGAAAAACATCCTATGGACAGATGAGACCAAGATCAACTTGTACCAGAGTGATGGGAAGAGAAGAGTATGGAGAAAGAAAGGAACTGCTTATGATCCAAAGCATACCACCTCATCAGTGAAGCATGATGGTGGTAGTGTCATGGCGTGGGCATGTATGGCTGCCAATGGAACTGGTTCTCTTGTATTTATTGATGTGACTGCTGACAAAAGCAGCAGGATGAATTCTTAAGTGTTTCGGGCAATATTATCTGCTCATATTCAGACAAATGCTTCAGAATTCATTGAACGGCGCAGATGGACAATGACCTGAAGCATACTGAGAAAACAACCAAAGAGTTTTTTAAGGTAAAGAAGTGGAATGTTATGCAATGGCCAAGTCAATCACCTGACCTAAATCCGATTGAGCGTGCATTTCACTTGCTGAAGACAAAACTGAAGGGAAAATGTCCCAAGAACAAGCAGGAACTGAAGACAGTTGTAGTAGAGGCCTGGCAGAGCATCACCAGGGATGAAACCCAGCATCTGGTAATGTCTATGTGTTCCAGACTTCAGGCTGTAATAGACTGCAAAGGATTTGCAACCAAGTATTAAAAAGTGAAAGTTTGATTTATGATTGTTAATCTGTCCCATTACTTTTAGTCCCCTAAAAAGTGGGAGGCACATATACAAACTATTGTATTTCCTACACCGTTCACCTGATTTGGATGTAAATACCTTCAAATTAAAGCTGAAAGTCTGCAGTTAAAGCACATCTTGTTTGTTTCATTTCAAATCCATTGTGGTGGTGTATAGATCCAAAAAGATTAGAATTGTGTCGATGTCCCAATATTTATGGACCTGACTGTAGACAATTGAAATGTCAATACGATGTATAAGTAAGGTAATGCTTGCTTACCAGCTGACCGCGGGCAAGCGGCATAATGATCCCGGTTCTCAATGTGTTGAGTCCGTTGCCTCTAAGCTCCTACTTTCCGATCAGGATCTTCTGAGCAGGAACAGCTGATCCAAAGGAAACCAAGCCGGCTGGCTTCCCTAGGCACAGATCCGATCCTCCCCCTCTCACCGCTCCCAGCTGGAATGATCAGCTCTTACACTGACCGACTCAGACAGATGATGGACATGCAGGAGAAGGAGAGAAACTCACATAGTGCATTAACTTTTTAAACGCTGGATTTATTAAAAAGAAGTGCACTTACATAGAAAGAAAGATAAAAGTGTGGTAAAAATGTAGATGACATGGCCGCCTGCAGTGCGGACCGTGTAAAGTGACAAATACTGGCAACTCCGTCCGACACGTTTCCCCCTCTGGCAGGCGTCAACTGTGAATGGAGTGTAGCCAGCAATTGTCACTAATTGCATTTAAATAACATGGGAGGAGAATATCCGGCTAGGATACAAAGAACCCCCTAGGTGCAGAAAAAATACTATTTCCGCTCTTAAAGCAGAGTTCCGGCCTGCCTTTGCAACTTTAGTGATTCCTGGAGTGCTCGCTATGCTGAGCAACAATTGGGCATTTTCAATTTTTTTCGGGTTTCCCTTACCTTATTTTCAAGGCATTTTTGATTGTACTTCCTCCTTTTCCCCCCTCTGTGACCGCGGCCACCGACATCACTTCCGCCTTTGCATTGCATCCTGGGAGCTGTTTGTGATCACTCCCAGGAGGCTGGAATCAGGAAGAACTCCCAGAACACTCCCTGGAATCAGGAAGAAGGACACAGCAGATTACACTGCGGCTTCAGATGTCCACATCCAAAATGGCCATGCTCAGACAGCGTTTTTAAAAGTAAAATGTTGACTAAAATCCAATACTACACACCTTGTAAGTATGAGAATAGCGGTTCTGTAAAGGGCGATGGATAAGTATTATAGGAGTATTTTTAGTTAAAAAAGGTATTTGAAGCCGGAACTCTGCTTTAATGATTGTAACCATGTGCTGAATCACAGCCTCGGCTATCTAATACTTGGTTTTTAATTGTTGTACACTTTGTATCACTAAAAACTTCTACCGTGACAAACTTTCATTATAGTGAAAAATGAGATTCATAAGTTAATGAACATTATACCTAAATGTGAAGAATAGGAATTAAATAATATTCAAAAATGAATATATGCGATTAAAAATGTGCTGAAAAAATTAAAGGTGAAGGAGGAAAGAAAAAGGGGAAAAAGGGAAAACGCCTCATATCCCTTAGAAAATGGAAAGTTTTATTTTGATTATTATAAAAAGTATATGATATATATATATATATATATACAAAGAAATAAATATATAATAAAATAAACATTTTTATTATACTACTAGTGGACACGTGGGTTTTGATAATTGTGCAAAAATACTTTACCTATATAAAATTAAAAACTACATTGAAAAAAATAAATTAAAAAAAATGTAATAAATATTAGAAGCTGGTGTTAGAGGTATATTCACCCCCTACATGGAATTATGAAAAAATGTATGATATGAAGCTCAAAATAATCCATTATCTGTTAATCAAACACAAGTGTGTGTGGATATTTATACACAAATTCAATAGACCTCATATCCATATAAATATTAGACTGAAAAGTTCAATCTATACCTATAATATGTACAATGAGGTGGATTCTAGATATCCCACCAGGAATTCTGTACAAATACCAATTTCAAACAGCACATGTGTGTAGGTTATCTTATAAAATTGCAATCTTTTCCCATACGTTTATATCCAACCAAAATAGCTATATTTCACATAGGATATACTGTAGGTCTAACCATACTAGACCCAATCTTGTATAGTATTACAAATAAAGGATTTTTTCTATAATACGTTCAGGATTATGAAAAAAATCCTATCAAGAATTCAAATGAGATCAATTTCAAAAAGTTCAGGAACCTTATAACCATTAATCACTACATATTCTGTCTGAGATAGAAAACAGTGTATACTTCATTGTCTTGAATACCAGACATCGTCAGAAAAATAAATTTATCTGAAGTATGGTACCAAAACTTCAGCTGTTATTGATATGGTCATTGATTGACATTATGCAAGCACGGCGAATGGTTGAGGATGCTGCAATTTGTTTCCCTAAAATTTCAAGAGACTTTTCAAGTGTCTATGAATCAGGAACCTATTTTTATTGATCATCTGAATGAAAAACTAGCTAACAAAAACATTACCGTCAGTAAATCATTCAAAGAACTTAGATCAACGAGATGTGTAGATTCAGCAAATCAGAAAAAAAGCTTTGAAGTTACAATATCATCCTTGATACGGTTTTGTAAAGCATGAAAACAAGCTTTGCCACTCACAGTAAACTTTACATGCAAATTGCATATTTTGACCCAAACCATTTTGAAGAAAAACTGGCTTTTCCTGACAAAATACAACTGGATGTAATTTCTGCAGCTGTTCCTGAAATTGATGGTCTTGCTCTTCATGAAGAATTCATTTCATTTGCATCTGGCTACAAAAATCTCACAAAAGACCTGTTTGACTGTGATGACACATGGAGCTCAAATGAAGAATCTGAGCCATCAACTTGTAAGCCTGTGAAAACATTCTCCTGTAAAAACTGCACATCTTGAGCATTTAAGCTACTGTTTCAGTGCAGATTATGTTAGTAATTTTATGAAAATCTTTGTTTGACATATAAGTACTTGGTTACTCTATGCACTACACACACAGTGCAAACAGTGCACGGAACGGCGGAACTGGATCAGAGACGACACACCAGCCAGCCACAGCAGGGCCAGGGTGCCAGCCACCCACCTACAGCAGGGTGCCTGGCTATCCAGCCACAGTAGGGTGCCAGCCAGCCACCCACCCACCTACAGCACGGAGCAAGGCCACCCACCCACACTCCCACCGCAGGGTGCAATGTGCCAGCCACCCACCCACAGCAGGGTGCATCGTCCATGCTAGCCAGCCATCTACAGCAGGGTGCACCCTGCAAGCCACCCACCCACAGCAGGGTGCACTGTGCCAGCCACCCACCCACAGCATTTTGCCAGCCAGCTAACCTCCCGCAGCAGGATGCCAGCCAGCTACCAACCCACAGCAGGGTATACTGTCCATGCCAGCCAGTCACCCAGCCACAGCAGGGTGCCAGCCAGCCATCCACCCACAGCAGGGTGTACTGTGCCAGCCATCCACCCACAGCAGGGCACACTGTGCCAGCCACCCACCCACAGCAGGGCGCACCATGCCAGTCACCCACCCACAGCAGGGTGCCATCCAGACACCCACCCACAGCAGGGTGCCAGCCCGCTACCTACCCACAGCAGGGTGCACCTTCCGTGCCAGCAAGCCAGCCACCCACAGCAGGGTGCCAGCCAACCACCCACAGCAGAATGCACCATGCCAGTCCCCCACCCACCTACAGAAGGGTGAACCATGCCAGTCAGTCACCCACCCACAGTAGGGTGCCAGCCAGCCACCCACAGCAGAATTCAATGTGCCAGTCAGCCATACACCCACCCACCCACAGCAGGGTGCACCGTGCCAGCCACCCTTCTACACCAGGGTGCCAGCTATTCTCCCACAGCAGGGTGCCAGCCACCCACCCACAGCAGGGTACACAGTCTGTGCCAGACACCCACCCAAGCACATTTGTTTGATTTGTTTGCGATTTGTATTGCACTTGTTTTGGTTTGTCTAGGATTTGTATTGCACTTGTTTATGACTTTATATATAAACCCTTTGCACTTCTGTTCCTTGTGTTGAAAGATTCCGTTATTAAACAATGTTTTTTTTTAAAAAAAGGCAAAAGTTGTAAAATGTTGTGCAAATGTAGGGGTGGGGCCAGGGGCGGGTCATGGGCCTGACAGGGGGCCCTTGCTTTATTTGGTTCGGGGGCCCTTACTGTTGTCAGTCCGTCCAAGACTGACACTCATACACCTACACAAGTTGAACTCGATGTACTTTTGCAGAGGTCTCCAAACTGCGGCCCTTTGCTTGACTTTATCTGGCCTTTGGGGCACAATTACTCCCACTGATACAAGACACTATTCTGCCAACTGATATCAACAACGGTGCACCATTTCTCCCAATGTTACCAATGATTGGGGCACCAATCCTCCACCTGAAAATTTTCACTCCCGCTGGCCACAGTCCGGCCCCCTAAACTCGAAAGGACAATAAACTGGCTCTTTGTTTAGAAAGTTTGGAGACCCCTGGACTATTGTCTCTATTCAACCTTACCTATTATGTAGCTTGCTTACACAGAGACAAATACTCTTTGTAGGCATATGCCTACAAAACATGTGTAAACAATTCAAAAACTGCCTTGGCAGCACAAGGGTTAGACTTCATTAGCTGTTCAACTCAAGCAGACACTGATATGCTTGTATTATTGTTGCAAGTAGGGATGTGCGAATGGTTCGGCCCGAGCATTAGTTCAGGCTGAACATTTGCCTGTTCTGCTATTTGCCAAGCACCCAAATTTGCAGGGTGCTCACCCCGACAAACACCCTGCAATGCCATGAGCACTGCACAGTGCATTCTGTGCCCTGATTGGGCAAAGCTTTTCCCAATCAGGGCGCAGTGTAAGCTGGTTGTTAAGAGATGGGGCTGGGAAGCAGGCAGCAGGCAGCATCAAGTGCAAAAAAAATCAAATATCACCCAATATCGCTGCTACGAAGTGATGAAAGTGCTCAGTGTTTCTTCAAAAAAAATTGTATTCTATGAAAGTGAACCAAATTATTTAATTATTAATGTCCATAAACAATTGTGCCAATTGATGTATTTCACAGTTTCCACGCTGGTGCAAAGTTGCTGATCCACCACCTAGTGAACAATGGCTACTCACCAGAAGCACTCAGGCCACTAGGACCTATAGTCTTTAGGCAACAATTCCTCCTAGGGGTAGGCCAGGATCTCATACAGTCCAATGGTGCATGTTTCTCAGAAAAATATAAAGAAGCCCTTCATTGTGCAATGTACTTTATTAAAATCGATAAACAAGGGTAAAGCATTCACTCACATTTTGGGGTGCCTCCAATGGCACTATCTGTAGGCAAAGATACTCTGGAACAAGGGAGCACCGCTCAGCTGCGATCCACCCCACTCGGACCTGCCGCAAACCGGAAGTGATGTCACTCACAAACCTCTATGCATTTCACCAGGAAGTGCCTGTATATAAATATATTTATTGTTCACCATGTATTCATGTACTTTTGTTGTTTATTTGTGTTTATTTGTGGTTATGCTTGTGTCCATGTCAGCGGCAGCTGTTTGAAGGAGGAGCCAGGGGGGTTGGCAACATCTCTCCTTTCACTCCTCCTTCCTCTTCTATTTAAATCCCCTTGCATAATGCCACTGGAGATCTGACGAAGGGCTTGTAATCTCCATCACTCCCCCCCCCCCCCCCGTGGCGTTTAATCTTTATTCCACCATCATCCCCTTATTTCTTGGATATGTCCGCTGTTGGTGCATGACACATCAAGTACTGTGGGGCTGCCTTCACCATCGATATCGATAAACAAGGGTAAAGCATTCACTCACATTTTGGGGTGCCTCCAATGGCACTATATGTAGGCAAACATACTCAGGAACAAAGGAGCGCCGCTCAGCTGATGGCGTGCGTTCCAAGATGTTTTCCCCCCCACTCGAACCTGCCGCAAACTGAAAGTGATGTCACTCACAAACCTCTATGCATTTCACCAGGAATGGCCGTCATCAATACTCTGTACTATCCTGCCTTTTAAAACCATTACTAGTAAAGTTGCATCATTTGGACCAGTAATTGTTGACATTTTAGATTTTTTATTAATTTATGTAAGATTCAAAAAACATTCCACATAGCTAGTTATTTAACCACTTCAATACAGGGCACTTTCACCCCCTTTCCTGCCCAGGCCAATTTTCCCCTTTTAGCGCTGTTGCATTTTGAATGACAATTGCGCGGTCATGCAACACTGTACCTACACCAAATTTATGTCATTTTCCCCCCACAAATAGAGCTTTCTTTTGGTGGTATGTCATCACTAGGGTTGAGCGAACACCTAGATGTCCGTGTTCGACGGGTTCGGCCGAACTTTAAAAAAAAGTCCGGGTCCGTGTCCCGGACTTTTACCGAACTTTTCCCGGACACCGAACCCCATTGAAGTCAATGGGGACCCGAACTTTAAGGCACTAAAATGGCTCTAAAACACCAAAGGAAAGGGCTAGAGTGCTGCAAATGGCAGCAAAACGTAATTAAGAGCATGGCAAGTGCTCTGCAAACAAATGTGGATAGGGAAATAACTTAAAACAACAAAAAAAAACAGAAAAATAAAACAATGTTCTTCTTCATCTCTGAAGGACGAGGCCCATATGGAGTAGGAGGGAGGTTGAGGTGGTGGTGGATGTGGCGGTGACTAGACATATGCCGGTTTTCGGTAATTCGATATATCGCGGTATTGCATAGCCACGGTATTGTTATTGTGGAATTTTTAAAATACCGAGTTTCTCTGTCAAGTCTGCCTGACTTGTGAATTGATACATTTCAGTGAGCTGGATGACTCATTCACTCACTCAGCTAACACCTTTCAGCATTAAGTCTCCTAACTATAAACAAAAATGATTACATTTGTATCTTTTCCTTCCCTCTGCCAGGGAGAAAGGAAGTTTAACCTCTTAAAGACTGGATCTTTTTCTGACACTTGCTGCTTGCAAGTTAAAATCAGTTTTTTTTTTGCTAGAAAAGTACTTAGAACCCCCAAACATTTTATATATTTTTTTAGCAGAGACCCTACAGAATAAAATGGCGATTGTTGTAATATTTTATGTCACACTGTATTTGCGCAGCAGTCTTTCAAACGCAATGATTAGACTTTAATGAATAAAAAAAAAAAAAAAAACGTAACAGTAAAGTTATCCCAATTTTTTTTTTTTTTGTTACACAGAGAATCGTGAGAGAATCGTGATCTTTATTCCAAGCTAAAAAATCGTGATTCTCATTTTGGCCAGAATCGTGCAGCTCTAATAAATATATATATATACACACACACACGCCTAGCAGCCCACATTACATTATTATATAGCCATCAAGCAGTGTCTGGCCTACCTGGTGATGACTGGTCCTGGCGCTCTGATCCGATGGCCTGGTCTTTAAAGGGGCAAATCCTTGCGATCCAGAAGTGGTTAAACCTGCAGGAGGACCGGTGTTTTTATCTATTAATGACTTTACTATTGCTTTAGGCCTGGTTCACATGTATGCGGGTTGGTGGTTCACATGTATGCGGGTTGGCGGTTCACATGTATGCGGGTTGGCGGCCCACATTTGCACAGGCATAGCAGCCCATTGATTTGAACGGGCTGCTATGCCCTCATTTTCCGCAGAAAAAAGGTGCATGCAGCATTTTTTTTAAATTCAGTGGCCTTGAAATCCATCCTGCTTTTGCACCATGCGACTAACCTGCAGTTCCTGCTCTGGCAAGCTTTCTGCATTTTTTGTATACGTGGGCACGGCATTTAAAAATAAACAGTTTGCGTGTGCAGCAACGGCAGGTAAGTCGCATGGTGCAAAAGAAGGATGGATTTCATGGCCACTGCATTTTTTTAAATTCTGCATGCACCTTTTTTCAGCTGAAAACGCAGGCATAGCAGCTCAAGCCCATTCACATCAATGGGCTGCTATGCCTGTGCAAATGTGGGCCCCCAACCCGCATACATGTGAACCAGGCCTAAAGCAATAGTAAAGTCATTAATAGATAAAAACACCGGTCCTCCTGCAGGTTTAACCAATTAATGACTTTACTATTGCTTTAGGCCTGGTTCACATGTATGCGGGTTGGGGGCCCACATTTGCACAGGCATAGCAGCCCATTGATGTGAATGGGCTTGAGCTGCTATGCCTGCGTTTTCAGCTGAAAAAAGGTGCATGCAGAATTTAAAAAAATGCAGTGGCCATGAAATCCATCCTTCTTTTGCACCATGCGACTTACCTGCCGTTGCTGCACACGCAAACTGTTTATTTTTAAATGCCGTGCCCACGTATACAAAAAATGCAGAAAGCTTGCCAGAGCAGGAACTGCAGGTTAGTCGCATGGTGCAAAAGCAGGATGGATTTCAAGGCCACTGAATTTTAAAAAAATGCTGCATGCACCTTTTTTCTGCGGAAAATGAGGGCATAGCAGCCCATTCAAATCAATGGGCTGCTATGCCTGTGCAAATGTGAACCACCAACCCGCATACATGTGAACCAGGCCTAAAGCAATAGTAAAGTAATTTATAAACAACACCTCCTTCAGGTTTAACCACTTCTTGACCACAAGGATTTGCCCTCTTAATGACCAGGCCATCGGATCGGAGCCGAGCGCCAGAACCAGTTATCACCAGTTAGGCCAGACACTGCTTGATGACCTATTTTAGGCCTGGTTCACAGAGTCTGTACTGACTGACTATATAATAATGTGCATAAGTGAACCAAAGCCCCTAAATTCAGCAATGAAATTGAAGTGAGGTGGAAATTTAATAATTTAAATTTAATAATAGAATACCGTGATAATACCGTATACCGTGGCAAAACCTTAATCAATTAATCGCAGCATGAAAATCTGATACCGTCACAAGCCTAGCGGTGACATAGGCGTGCGCACAGGGTGTGCTGGGTGTGCCTGGGCACACCCTAATCACCTAGGGCACATAGCATTGCCAGTGAGGAGATGGGAAAGATCTCCCTGGGACCTGCTCTGCTCTATTTCTCCTTGCCTACAGGTACATGGCCCCGATACATTACTCTCCCTGCTGGCAAACACATGCATGTGTATTTCAACTTTGGGGTGCACACCTTAATGCAATAGGCTGCGCACACCTATGGGCGGTGTAGGTGGAAGCGGCGGTGGAGGAGGACCAGGGCCGGATTAACAGCATCATGGGCTTGGTGCTGAGGATTTTGAAGGGCCTTAAGGGCCGTGCCTTGCCATGCACCCAGAGGAGGAAGGGTGCAGCCATGCATGCCTAATTCAACATGGGATGCTGTCTCTGAAGCCCATAAACACATCCATGCATCGCCAACTGTCCCTCCTTGTCCGGCCTTCACGCTGTGTGGGGAGGTTCTGAGGGTGCTGCCTGGGGAAGCGAGCATAGAAGCCAGACTTCTGTGTTTACAAGTGACAGAAGAGCGGTAACAGTGAATATGGCCAACCCGGGGCCTATATAAAAGGTAGGGGCCTGGAGCTGCAGCTCCAATAGCCCCTACATTAATCTGGCCCTGAGGAGGAGGACGAGGTAGCCAACACTGCTTCTTTTCAAAAATTTTAAATGAGGGTACACCCCAAAAGAGTGAGAAAGAGCAAAAATGGAACAATGGGTGGGTAAGGTCGGTATCCATTGCTATTCTGCATAAGGTACGGAAAAGTCCCGTGGGATCCATGCCTGGTTCATTTTAATGAACGTGAGCTTGTCCACATTGTCTCTGGACAGGCGGCTGCGCTTGTCTGTTATAACGCCCCCAGCCGTGCTAAATACCCGTTCAGATAATACACTGGCTGCAGGGCACGCCAGCACCTCCAAGGCGTAAAGGGCAAGCTCAAGCCATGTGCCCAATTTGGAGACCCAGAAGTTGAAGGGGGCAGACCCGTCATTCACTACATGTAGGCGTGTGCACACATACTGCTCCACCATGTTGGTAAAATGCTGCCTCCTGCTAAGACGTTCCATCTGAGCTGCTGGTGCTGCTGTTTGTTGTGGCGTGCTGACAAAGCTTTTCCACATTTCGGCCATGCTAACCCTGCCTTCTGAGGTGCTGGCGGTGCCCTGGTTGCGTTGGCGACCTCCTCCTCCTCCTCCTCTGCCTTGTGCTTCCACTGTGGCCCCGCTGTCAGATGGGAATGCCAGCAGCATGGCGTCTACCAGCGTGCGCTTGTACTCGCGCATCTTGCGATCGCGCTCCAGTGAGTGAATTAAGGACGGTACGTTGTCCTTGTAACGGGGATCCAGCAGCGTGGCCACCCAGTAATCAGCACAAGTTAGAATGTGGGCAACTCGGCGGTCGTTGTGGAGACACTGCAGCATGTAATCGCTCATGTGTGCCAGGCTGCCCAGAGGCAACGAAAGGCTGTCCTCTGTGGGAGGTGTATCGTCCGTGTCCTCTGTATCCCCCCAGCCACGCACCAGTGATGGCCATGAGCTGGCCTGGGTGCCACCCTGCTGTGAACATGGTTCCATCTCCTCCTCCAGCTCCTCCTCCTCCTCATCCTCCTCATCCTCCAGAACTGTGCCCCTGCTGGACAATTGCGTCCCTGGCGTTTGCGTGTGCAGGAACCCACCCTCGGAGCCCCTTGCGAATGACTGCCCTGAAAGCCTTGGAAATGTTACCTCTTCATCCTCCTCCTCCTCCTCATCCTGTGCCACATCCTCTTCCATCATCGCCCGAATTGTTTTTTCAAGGAGGCATGGAAGTGGGATAGTTAAGCTGAGAACGGCGTCATTGCCACTGGCCATGTTGGTGGAGTACTCAAAACAGCGCAACAAGGCACACAGGTCTCGCATGGAGGCCCAGTTAAATTAAATAGCGGAATAGAAAATATGATCCAAAAAAAGTGTATGTATATCACACGTACACAACCACACTGGGCCCCAATTACTATTGTTTGTACCCCTAAAAGGCTAGATGAGGAGTAGGGGGAGTATGGAACAGGCAGCACCCTCAAACCTTCAGAAGTATGAGATGAACCCCAACAACTTGGAAAGGTGGATCTCTCTCACACGTACCGACACAGACTATCCCGCAATTCAATTGATCCTCAAAGGTTTTTATTGAATAGCGGAATAGGAAATATGATCAAAAAAAGTGTATGTATCTCGCACGTACACAACCACACTAGGCCCCAATTACTATTGTTTGTACCCCTAAAAGGCTAGATGAGGAGTAGGGGGGGTATGGAACAGGCAGCACCCTCAAACCTTCAGAAGTATGAGATGAACCCCAACAACTTGGAAAGGTGGATCTCTCTCACACGTACCGACACAGACTATCCCCCAATTTAACTGATCCCCAAAGGTTTTTGATTAAATAGCGGAATAGAAAATATGATCCAAAAAAAGTGTATGTATATCACACGTACACAACCACACTAGGCCCCAATTACTATTGTTTGTACCCCTAAAAGGCTAGATGAGGAGTAGGGGGGGTATGGAACAGGCAGCACCCTCAAACCTTCAGAAGTATGAGATGAACCCCAACAACTTGGAAAGGTGGATCTCTCTCACACGTACCGACACAGACTATCCCCCAATTTAACTGATCCCCAAAGGTTTTTGATTAAATAGCGGAATAGAAAATATGATCCCAAAAAAGTGTATGTATATCACACGTACACAACCACACTGGGCCCCAATTACTATTGTTTGTACCCCTAAAAGGCTAGATGAGGAGTAGGGGGAGTATGGAACAGGCAGCACCCTCAAACCTTCAGAAGTATGAGATGAACCCCAACAACTTGGAAAGGTGGATCTCTCTCACACGTACCGACACAGACTATCCCGCAATTCAATTGATCCTCAAAGGTTTTTATTGAATAGCGGAATAGGAAATATGATCAAAAAAAGTGTATGTATCTCGCACGTACACAACCACACTAGGCCCCAATTACTATTGTTTGTACCCCTAAAAGGCTAGATGAGGAGTAGGGGGGGTATGGAACAGGCAGCACCCTCAAACCTTCAGAAGTATGAGATGAACCCCAACAACTTGGAAAGGTGGATCTCTCTCACACGTACCGACACAGACTATCCCCCAATTTAACTGATCCCCAAAGGTTTTTGATTAAATAGCGGAATAGAAAATATGATCCCAAAAAAGTGTATGTATATCACACGTACACAACCACACTGGGCCCCAATTACTATTGTTTGTACCCCTAAAAGGCTAGATGAGGAGTAGGGGGAGTATGGAACAGGCAGCACCCTCAAACCTTCAGAAGTATGAGATGAACCCCAACAACTTGGAAAGGTGGATCTCTCTCACACGTACCAACACAGACTATCCCCCAATTTAACTGATCCCCAAAGGTTTTTGATTAAATAGCGGAATAGAAAATATGATCCAAAAAAAGTGTATGTATATCACACGTACACAACCACACTAGGCCCCAATTACTATTGTTTGTACCCCTAAAAGGCTAGATGAGGAGTAGGGGGAGTATGGAACAGGCAGCACCCTCAAACCTTCAGAAGTATGAGATGAACCCCAACAACTTGGAAAGGTGGATCTCTCTCACACGTACCGACACAGACTATCCCGCAATTCAATTGATCCTCAAAGGTTTTTATTGAATAGCGGAATAGGAAATATGATCAAAAAAAGTGTATGTATCTCGCACGTACACAACCACACTAGGCCCCAATTACTATTGTTTGTACCCCTAAAAGGCTAGATGAGGAGTAGGGGGGGTATGGAACAGGCAGCACCCTCAAACCTTCAGAAGTATGAGATGAACCCCAACAACTTGGAAAGGTGGATCTCTCTCACACGTACCGACACAGACTATCCCCCAATTTAACTGATCCCCAAAGGTTTTTGATTAAATAGCGGAATAGAAAATATGATCCCAAAAAAGTGTATGTATATCACACGTACACAACCACACTGGGCCCCAATTACTATTGTTTGTACCCCTAAAAGGCTAGATGAGGAGTAGGGGGAGTATGGAACAGGCAGCACCCTCAAACCTTCAGAAGTATGAGATGAACCCCAACAACTTGGAAAGGTGGATCTCTCTCACACGTACCAACACAGACTATCCCCCAATTTAACTGATCCCCAAAGGTTTTTGATTAAATAGCGGAATAGAAAATATGATCCAAAAAAAGTGTATGTATATCACACGTACACAACCACACTAGCCCCCAATTACTATTGTTTGTACCCCTAAAAGGCTAGATGAGGAGTAGGGGGAGTATGGAACAGGCAGCACCCTCAAACCTTCAGAAGTATGAGATGAACCCCAACAACTTGGAAAGGTGGATCTCTCTCACACGTACCGACACAGACTATCCCCCAATTTAACTGATCCCCAAAGGTTTTTGATTAAATAGCGGAATAGAAAATATGATCCAAAAAAAGTGTATGTATATCACACGTACACAACCACACTAGGCCCCAATTACTATTGTTTGTACCCCTAAAAGGCTAGATGAGGAGTAGGGGGGGTATGGAACAGGCAGCACCCTCAAACCTTCAGAAGTATGAGATGAACCCCAACAACTTGGAAAGGTGGATCTCTCTCACACGTACCAACACAGACTATCCCCCAATTTAACTGATCCCCAAAGGTTTTTGATTAAATAGCGGAATAGAAAATATGATCCAAAAAAAGTGTATGTATATCACACGTACACAACCACACTAGGCCCCAATTACTATTGTTTGTACCCCTAAAAGGCTAGGAGTAGGGGGAGTATGGAACAGGCAGCACCCTCAAACCTTCAGAAGTATGAGATGAACCCCAACAACTTGGAAAGGTGGATCTCTCTCACACGTACCAACACAGACTATCCCCCAATTTAACTGATCCCCAAAGGTTTTTGATTAAATAGCGGAATAGAAAATATGATCCCAAAAAAGTGTATGTATATCACACGTACACAACCACACTAGGCCCCAATTACTATTGTTTGTACCCCTAAAAGGCTAGGAGTAGGGGGAGTATGGAACAGGCAGCACCCTCAAACCTTCAGAAGTATGAGATGAACCCCAACAACTTGGAAAGGTGGATCTCTCTCACACGTACCAACACAGACTATCCCCCAATTTAACTGATCCCCAGAGGTTTTTGATTAAATAGCGGAATAGAAAATATGATCCCAAAAAAGTGTATGTATATCACACGTACACAACCACACTAGGCCCCAATTACTATTGTTTGTACCCCTAAAAGGCTAGGAGTAGGGGGAGTATGGAACAGGCAGCACCCTCAAACCTTCAGAAGTATGAGATGAACCTCAACAACTTGGAAAGGTGGATCTCTCTCACACGTACCAACACAGACTATCCCCCAATTTAACTGATCCCCAAAGGTTTTTGATTAAATAGCGGAATAGAAAATATGATCCCAAAAAAGTGTATGTATATCACACGTACACAACCACACTAGGCCCCAATTACTATTGTTTGTACCCCTAAAAGGCTAGATGAGGAGTAGGGGGAGTATGGAACAGGCAGCACCCTCAAACCTTCAGTATGAGATTGTGTTCACTGTACCCCACAAAGATTGAGTTCACTGCACCCCACAATGATTGTGTTCACTGCACCCCACAAAGATTGTGTTCACTGCACCTCACAAAGATTGTGTTCACTGTACCCCCCAAAGATTGTGTTCACTGCACCCCACAAAGATTCTGTTCACTGTACCCCACAAAGATTGTGTTCACTGCACCCCAAAAAGATTGTGTTCACTGCACCCCAAAAAGGATGTTGTTCACTGCACCCCAAAAAGGATGTTGTTCACTCCACCCCAAAAAGATTGTGTTCACTGCACCCCACAAAGATTGTGTTCACTGCACCCCAAAAAGATTGTGTTCACTGCACCCCAAAAATGATTTTGTTCACTGCACCCCAAAAAGGATTTTGTTCACTGCACCCCAAAAAGGATGTTGTTCACTCCACCCCAAAAAGATTGTGTTCACTGCACCCCAAAAAGATTGTGTTCACTGCACCCCACAAAGGATTTTGTTCACTGCACCCCAAAAAGATTGTGTTCACTGCACCCCAAAAAGGATGTTGTTCACTGCACCCCAAAAAGGATTTTGTTCACTGCACCCCAAAAAGATTGTGTTCACTGCACCCCACAAAGGATTTTGTTCACTGCACCCCACAAAGATTGTGTTCACTGCACACCAAAAAGGATTGTGTTCACTGCACCCCAAAAAGATTTTGTTCACTGCACCCCAAAAAGATTGTGTTCACTGCAGCCCAAAAAGATTGTGTTCACTGCAGCCCAAAAAGATTGTGTTCACTGCAGCCCACACACAGAAAAATGGATGTGGATCACTGACACCTGCCTATCTCCAATCCCACACCACACAGCAATATCGATTGTAGTTTGTAGAACACAGTTTCCCTAAAATTCAGCAGACTCTGTCCCTAACAGGATTGAGAAGAGATCGTAGATCAGGATTGAGTGCAGACCCCACCCCCCACACAGCAATATCGATTGTAGTTTGTAGAAGACACTGACCCTATATAATTCAGCAGACTCTATCCCTAAAATGCCTACAACTCGCCCTGCCTAAACACTCCGACCTGTCCCTCAATTCTATCCGGACACAAATGGTTTTTTCCTGCCTATCTTTCCCTAATCAGCAGCCAGCACGTTGATGTGTGCTCTGTCCCTGAATCTAAGCAGCATAATGACGCCGCTGCGGCTGCCTCGAACTTATAAAGACTTGGTCACATGCTTCAGACGGCCAATCACAGCTACTGAGACATTTGCAGGCATGGCTGGGATGGCTTAAGGCACACCAGTTAAACGATTGTTGATTGGCTGTTGAAAGCCCGCCATGAAAAGAGCGCCAAAGCATGCAAAACCCGGAAATAAAACGACCGAACACGGATTTTTACCCGAACATACAGTAAAGTGTCCGTGTCCGTGTTCGGGTACAAAAAATCCAATTATTCGGTACGAACACGAATAATACAGTCCGTGTTCGCTCAACACTAGTCATCACCTCTGTGTTTTTTCCTTTTTGCTAAACAAATAAAAAAAGACCGAAAAGTTTGAAAAAAAAAAAAGTTTTTTTGTTTATGTTATAGAATTTTGTAAATAAATAAGTTTTTTCCTGCAATGATGAGCACTGATGAGACTGCACTGACAGGCACTGATGAGGAGGCACTGATGGGGTGGCACTGATGGGGTGGCACTGATAGGCGGCACTGATAGGCACTGATATGTGGCACTGATAGGTAGCACAGATATGCAGCATTGGTGGGCACTGATAGGCGGCACTGCTGGGCACTGATAGGCGGCATTGATGGGCACTGATAGGTGGCACTGACGGGCACTGATAGGTGGCACTGATGGGCACTAATGGGCACTGATAGGCGGCACTGATGGGCACTAATGGGCACTGATAGGCGGCACTGGTGGGCAATAATGGGCACTGGTGGGCGACACTGAAAGATGGCAATGATGGGCACTGATGGGCAGCACTGATAGGGAGAGCCCTGATTGCCCTCCCTGGTGGCCATAGTGGGCATCCCTGGGGTCATAGGTGGGCATCCCTGGGGTCATGGGTGGGCATCCCTGGTGGTTCTAGTGGCACCCCCCCGAGGGTCTGCACTGGTAATCAATGATCTGATTACCAGTGCCGACCCCCCCCCCCCCCCTCTGTCAGGGGAGCCGCCAATCGGCACTCCTTTTCTCGTGCCTGTCAGGCACGAACTAAGGAAAGCCGATCAGCGGCTCTTCCTGTTTACTATGTGACCAGCCGTGATTGGACACGGCTGGTCACATGGTAAAGAGCTACGTCAGTAGGCTCTTTACCGAGATCGGAGATGCAGGGTGTCAGACTGACACCTTGTATCACCGATCGCCGCTCTGCGCGCCCCCGGGGGGCGCGCAGAGCTGTATTATCCTGCCGCCGTCATATGACGTCTGGTCAGGATAATACAACCACATTCCCGCCATCAATCTGCTATAGGGCGGGCGGAAGTGGTTAATAAACTAAACCTCCATGTAATTCTATAAGAATATTTTTTAATACTATACCCATAGTGCATATGCAGAACATTTTTTAATTAATCTTTGGGCCCCTATATTATTCTTGTAATCTGTTAACAAAATGATTTATACATTATGGTAGTTTTTTTGGATCATAATATACCACATTCATTACACCCATATGGGTAAGGAGTAGTTATTTGGTGGTTATATTTAATATCTGTTACATCCACTAGATGGCGAAAGCCATTTATGTTCATTTATATATATTTATTTATTTATTTCAACATTTGTGATATCCACTAGATGGCGGTAGCAATCTATATTTATTCATTCATTTATTTTTAATATATATGGATTCTATTATTATTATTTTTTAATATCTATATTTTTTGTATTTTATATACCTTATTTTGAATGTACTCATACAAGATTATTATTGCATTACCACCTTTATTTCACTTTCTTAGCAAAATTTTCTTTGTGGAATATGTATTTGAACAACTTCAGCCCCAAAATGATTTGCCCCCTTCCTGAGCAGGCCCTATTTTGCGATTCGACACTGTATTACTTTAACTAACAATTGCGCGGTCGTGCAACACTGTACCCCAATAAAATTGGTGTCCTTTTTTCCCACAAATAGAGCTTTCTTTTGGTGGTATTTGATCACCTTTGCGATTTTTATTTTGTGCGCTATTAACAAAAAAAAGCGACATTCTCAAAAAAAATAAATAAATTTAAAAATCTAATTTTTGAAAATAGTTTAGGCCAATCTTTTTTCTGCTACATATTTTTGGTAAAAAAAAAATCGCAATAAGCGTATTTTGATTGGTTTGCGCAAAAGTTATGGCGTCTACTAACTACGGGAAAGATTTATGTCAATTTTATTGTTTCTTTTTTTTTTTTTACTAATGGCGGCAATTTGCAATTTTTGCGGGACTTCGACATTGCGGCGGACAGATCGGACCCCTAACTGACATTTTTGACACTTTTGGGGGGACCAGTGACATTACTACAGTAATCAGTGCTAAAAATATGCACTGTTACTGTAATAATGACACTGGCGGGGAAGGGGTTAACATTATGGGTGATCAAGGGGTTAAATGTGAGTGATTATAACTGTGGGGGGGGGCGTGGCTTCTGAAAAGACCATAGAGACATGTGATCCTATATAGAAGGATCACATAAGCTCTGTGATCATTTCAGGGAGAAGAAAGGTCAGCTGTGTTTACAACAGCTGACCGTTCTTCTCTCTCAGCGGGGAGCGATCGCAGGTGTCAGGCGGCAATCTGAGCCGCCTGACCACTGCATCCACTTCCCCGCTGACGAGCTGGGGCGGGAGCCTGACGTACAGCTACGGCGATTTGCCTGTGAGCGGCTGCCGTATAACTGCGGCGGGCGGTTGGTCGGTAACAGGTTAACCACACACCCACTAGATGGTGCCTGATCTTTTTGTATGATACAGCGTCATGATAGACATTTAACATTTAATAATAATAGACATTTAAACTTATTATATATATTCATAAAAAGCATTGAGGACAGGATCAGTACCTCAATATCAGTTTTTGCAGATGACACAAAATTAAGCAGGGCAATACCTTTACATCGTGAGGCAGGAATATTACAGAATGACCTGAACAAAAATGCAGAGTGGGCAAATGAGGTTTAATGTGGAGAAGTGTAAGGTATTGCATTTGGGGACTAAAAGCATAGAAGCACAATACACTTTAGGGGGGGAACCATTGGGGGATTTAAAAATTACCTGGGGGTCTTAGTAGAAGATAGATTAGGCAATAGCATGCAATGTCAAGCTGCAGCTGCCAAAGCCAGCAGAATATTAGTATGCATAAGGAAGGGGATGTATTCCAGAGATAAAAATATAATCCTATCACTTTTTAAATATCTGGTCCGACCGCATCTGGAGTATTCTGTCCAGTTCTGGTCGCCAGTCCTCAGGAGGGATGTGTTGGAGCTGGAGAAAGTCCAGAGAAGGGCAACTAAACTGATTAGGGGATTGAAGGACCTTAATTATGAAGAGCGCTTACAAGCGCTTGATTTATTCTCAATGAAGAGGAGACGCCTGAGAGGGGACATGATAGCAATTTAAAAATACCTCAACGGTGACCTCAGCATAGAAAAAAAACTATTCAGTCGCAAGGATTGCATGAGGACACGAGGCCATACAATACGATTAGAGGAGAAGCGCTTTAACCTCAGGCTACGCAGGGGGTTCTTTACAGTAAGGGATACAAAACTGTGGAATTCTCTACCACAAATGGTAGGTACTGTGGGAAGTATGGCTACATTTAAAAAACTCTTGGACATACATTTCAAGGATCAGAACATTCAGGGGTATGAGAAATGAATACATCCACACACACCTACACAGGTTGAACTGGATGGACTATTTTTACATAGTTTGTGAGGTTGAAAAAAGACATCAGTCCATCCAGTTCAACCTATGATGTGTGTGTGTGTGTTTGCTGTTAACTGTACATTGTATAACCCTGTATGTTGTGGTCTTTAAGGTGCCCATCTAATAGTTTTTTGAAACTATCGATGCTCCCTGCTGATGCAGAAACACAACAAATGGATGGGAATGTAAGCGCTCCCCAAAACAATAGCAGGTGGGCACAGGAGTCACAAATGAAATGTCATAATGATGAATGGTCACAAATGATAAAATGTCTCATTTATTAAAACTGGTATAGATGCTGGTAAGCAGGATATGTCCAAGAAGTTAGGCAGTACCTGTGGTGGAGGTCAGGGAGGCAGGTGGAAACATCTCTCAAATCTCTCAGATGGTGGAGAAGCCCAGGGAGCGACCATACATGAGGAGTGGTAGAGAGGGAGATCTGTGGCCTGGGGGTGGTGGGGAGAAGAACATCTCCCTGTGGAACAAGCCGGTCGCAGGACCGCAACAAGCCGGCGTCTCCTCGCCTCAGCTGTCTCGAGCGGCGCCGGCGGATGACGTCATCGGCAGGTGACGGTCAGCTCACAGGAGTATGTTCCAGGCTGCAAGGCAGATGGTGAAGGCAGCCCCACAGTACTTGATGTGTCACGCACCAACAGCGGACATATCCAGGAAATAAGGGGATGATGGTGGAATAAAGATTAAACGCCACAAGGGGGGGGGGGGGAGTGATGGAGATTACATGTTTCGGGACAAGCCCTTCGTCAGATCTCCAGTGGCATTATGCAAGGGGATTTAAATAGAGGAGGAAGGAGGAGTGAAAGGAGAGATGTTGCCAACCCCCCTGGCTCCTCCTTCAAACAGCTGCTGCTGACATGGACACAAGCATAACCACAAATAAACACAAATAAACAACAAAAGTACATGAATACATGGTGAACAATAAATATATTTATATACGGGCACTTCCTGGTGAAATGCATAGAGGTTTGTGAGTGACATCACTTCCGGTTTGCGGCAGGTCCGAGTGGGGTGGATCGCATCTTGGAAAGCATGTCATCAGCTGAGCGGCGCTCCCTTGTTCCAGAGTATCTTTGCCTACAGATAGTGCCATTGGAGGCACCCCAAAATGTGAGTGAATGCTTTACCCTTGTTTATCGATTTTAATAAAGTACATTGCACAATGAAGGGCTTCTTTATATTTTTCTGAGAAACATGCACCATTGGACTGTATGAGATCCTGGCCTACCCCTAGGAGGAATTGTTGCCCAAAGACTATAGGTCCTAGTGGCCTGAGTGCTTCTGGTGAGTAGCCATTGTTCACTAGGTGGTGGATCCAGTGCTGTATCCTGGCCTAGGCCAACAAGGCCTGGGCCTAGGGAGGCACTTTGCATGGGGGGCAGAAAAAAAAGATATTTCATTATTTGTAACATGACTCTGGACTTCCTATTTATTATACAAGTAAGTGAAATAATCCTATAATTACAATCAGTGGCAGCAAACACAAGTCCAAATATCTTAAAAGAGTAATCTTACTAAACCCGTGACATAAGGCTGTACTAATGGACACTGATAGGACTGCACTGGTGGCCACTGATGGGGCTGCACTGGTGACCACTGATGAGGCCACACTGATATGCTGCACTGATGGGCAGTAAAGAGGCGGCGCTGATAAGGCTGCACTGATGGGCAGTAAAGAGGCGGCACTGATAAGGCTGCACTGGTGACCACTGATGAGGCCACACTGATATGCTGCACTGATGGGCAGTAAAGAGGCGGCACTGATAAGGCTGCACTGGTGACCACTGATGAGGCCACACTGATATGCTGCACTGATGGGCAGTAAAGAGGCGGCACCGATAAGGCTGCACTGATGAGGCTGAACTTATGGGAACTGATGAAGCTATGCTGATGGGCACTGATAGACTGTGGTTATGGTCTGTGGTTTACAGATGACAGGGTGGGTCATAAACAGGAAGGGGTGTGGCCTTTAAAGGAAGGGGAGGGTCATATTTAAATTAGGGGGTGCACAAATTTAGTAAGGCCTAGGGCAGCACATTACCTAAATACACCACTGGGTGGATCAGCAACTTTGCAGCAGCGTAGAAACTGGGAAATACATCATTTGGCACAATTGTTTATGGAAATTATTAATTAATTTGGTTCACTTTCATAGAATACAATTTTTTTTGAAGAAACACTGAGCACTTTCATCACTTCGTAGCAGCGATATTGGGTGATATTTGATTTTTTTACACTTGCATCCAGCACTTTTATTTAGTTTATATGGTATTTTGCCCATTATATGTATACAACACAGTATAAAATACACTGTATTTTTTACCTCCTTGATGATACACTAATTAATTTTGAATACACAGTATCCAGCACTGATTGAATAAGCACTTTAAATATATGAATTATTTATTCAATTTTTAAGATTTGCATGCAGCAACATTCAATATAGTTCTATTTTATATATTTTGGTGCAAGTACCAGTAGCAGCGCCTCGCTATATACATCCCATGTGAATGGGTATTGGGAACCCATTCACATACAGTAAACAGTTTTTGACCCGATACCCATTCACATAGGGGGGGAGGCGGGATCTGGGGGCCTCTTGTTAAAGGGGGCCTCCAGATTTCAATAAGCCCCCTGCCCGCAGACCCCCACAACCACAGCCAAGGGTTGTCAGGAAGAAGCCCCCCTGCCCCAAAGTACTCAGCCCCCCCCATGTTGAGGGCATGTGGCCTGGTATGGTTCAGGGTAGAGGGGGCGCCCACTTGTACCCTCCCATTTCCTGACCTGCTGGGGCTGCATACACGGATAAGGGTCTGGTAAGGGTTTTGGGGGCCCCACACCATTTCTAGTTAGGTAGATAGCTTGGTAGGGTCCTTTGTTACCTGATCCAGGAGAAGCAATTGAACGCCGTTTCAAGCGATCTCTACGTGAACGTGTAGATAGGGACTTTGCGGTGAGAAGGTCACCTGTGAGGAGAGGGCAGTGTCACTGGTTTAGATAGTCATATTTGTAATGTGCCTAATTTAAATTTTCTTTCCTTTGTAGGCTTGCACTGGATTTCCGGGTCTGGCTAGGCCCTTCACTAATTGAGTCAGACAGTATGACTTCTTTTTCCTGCTCAAGCATATTTTTGAAGGGAAACATGACAGCCCAGCTGAAAATCATGGCCCTGCTGTTAGGCAGCCAAGGCCCATTATGCTTTTACCTAGCACCTACCTTGTAGGGTGCTAGATCTGTAAATGCCTTCTGTGAATATTGTACAGTATATTTATATTTTTATACTTAATTTATTGTATCTATGGCAGTGTGCATTTATTATTTTCCCTTTTCCCTCTTTTCCAGGTTTGTGGGATACTCCATGAGAAATTTTTGGAAGGAATATTTGTAGAGGGCGGCTACCCTGAGCCAGTGAGGACATGGCTCGTTTGGCGGGGGGTGAGTTTAGCACCCTCCTAGGTAGGTGCTAGGTAGAGAGTATAGTTTTGGGTCTGTCTGCCTATCAGAAGAGCAGCAGGCAAAATCTATATGGCTCTTTGCTTAACAGGGAGCAGGATCTCTGAGTTAAGTCTGTTTGTGGTGCTCAGTGTGTAATTCATCTGGTCTGGGGAGTGTCCTCACTGATCCAATAGGGAGGCATGTTGGACAGTGGAGTAAACCTGACCAATGAGTACACAGGCTTTGATACAGCCCCAGTGACTGGCACTGACTGCTGTCTCGGTGCATTGTGGGGGTGTGGTATAAAAGCTAGGCGTACATGTGCTCGGGGTCTTTGACTGGTGAGCAGAGTTCCGGAAGGAGGGTGGCGGCAGCCTCCTCTTCTTCAGCAGTTTGTGTGGGATCACAGGCAGTCGGCCTGGTGAACAGGAAGGAAGAAGCTGAACCCAGAGGTTCAGGAAAGCTGACTAGAGCTGTTGAGACACTGGAGAACCTGGAAAAACAGTATCGTGAGTACAGGGGATCGTGTCTAAGGGCTTGACCAGGAAAGGGGCCACCCCGGAGTAGAGGAGTCAGAGGAAGGGTGTCAGCTGGAGGAAGGAATAGGGGTGCTAGGCAAGTTCCCTGAAGATAATTGCTAAATGAAGTCTTCATTACAGAGACTTTACCTCAAATTCACCCAGTGGCAAGGTGAAACTGTAGCCTGGCTGCACCTTTAGATAAGAGTCCTCATCAATTGTGAATAGTTCAAGTTCCGGAGTTTCCCACTCTATCCCTTCTCCCATCCCTATTTATAATAAAACAACAAAACAACCAAAACCCCAAGACTATTCATTGACTGAGCCGGAAAGTAAAGTGTTAGGTTTCTGCAAGCAGTTGCTAACGGTAACCCAGGGGGATCCGAAAAGGGGAAGAATTCAGCAGCCCTCAAGGGGGCAGTGCTACACAATCGTTTAACCACTTCTGGACCGGGAGGATTTGCCCCCTTAATGACCAGGCCATATTTTGCAATTCGGGACTGCATTAATTTAATGGACAATTGCGCGGTCGTGCGACTCAGTACCTAAATAAAATTGATGTCCTTTTTTCCCACAAATAGAGCTTTCTTTTGGTGGTATTTGATCACCTGTGCGATATTTATTTTTTGTGCTATAAACATAAAAAGTGCGACAATTCTGAAAAAAAAACACAAAACAATATTTTTCACATTCTGCTCTATAACATTCTAAACAAAAATGTAAAAATCAATTTTTTTTTTTAACATTTTAGGCTAATTTGTTTTCTGCTAGATATTTTTGGTAAAAAAAAAAAATCGCAATAAGCGTATTTTGATTGTTTGCGCAAAAGTTATTGCATCATTTTTATTGTTTTTATTTTTACTAGTAATGGCAGCGATCTGCGATTTTTTTGCGGGACTGCGACATTCCGGCGGACAGATCGGACCCCTAACTGACATTTTTGACACTTTTGGGGGGGACCAGTGACACTACTACAGTAATCAGTGCTAAAAATATGCACTGTTACTGTAATAATGACACTGGCAGGGAAGCGGTTAACCCTATGGGTGATCAATGGGTTAAATGTGAGCCTAGGGGAGTGATTCTAACTGTGTGTGGGGGGGGGGGGGTTGTGGCTTGTGAAATGACCCTTAGAGGCAGATGATCCTATATAGAAGGACCACATGAGCTCTGTGATTATTTCAGGGAGAAGAACGGTGTTTACAACAGCCGACCATCCTTCTCTCTCAGCGGGGAGCGATCGCGGGTGTCAGGTGGCAATCGGAGTCGTGCATCGGCTTCCCCGCTGCAGAGTGGGGGCGGGAGTGCTCGCCCCCTAGCTTTCCGCGCGCGACCGACATAGGTCTACGTCGGTATGCGCAGGAGAGCCACCCTGCCGCATTAAAAAGGCGGCGGGTGGTCAGGAAGTGGTTAAATATGTACCTAGGGGCGTGTTTTAACTGTGGGGCCGTTGATCGCTGTTCTTACACCTCAAGCCACAGCCAATCACAGTTAGAATCACGCCCCTAGGGACACACTTAACCCCTCCCTCTCAAAAAAGTGAACCCCTTCACTGCCAGTTTCATTATTACAGTAACAGTGCATATGTATAGCACTGATTACTGTAGAAATGTCACTGGTAACCCCAAAAGTGTCAAAAATGTCAGTCAAGGGTCCGATCTGTCCGCCGCAATGTCGCAGTCCCGCAAAAAAATCGCAGATCGCCGCCATTACGTGTTAAAAAAAAAAAAACAATAAAAATTACATAAATCTTTCCCTTTGTTAGTAAATGCAATAACTTTTGTGCAAACCAATCAAAATACGCTTTTTGCGATTTTTTTTTTTTTTACCAAAAATATGTAGCAGAAATAAATTGGCCTATAATGTTAAAAAAATTTGATTTTTACATTTTTTTGGGGGAATTGCATATAAAAAAATGTGAAAAATATTATTTTTGCAAAATTTTCGCTCTTTTTTTGTTTATAGCGCATGATCAAAAAATCGCACAGGTGATCAAATACCACCAAAAGAAAGCTCTGTTTGTGGGAAAAAAAGGACGTCAAATTTGTTTAGGTACAGCGTCGCACGACCGCGCAATTGTCCGTTAAAGTCACGCAGTGCCGAATCACAAAATAGGCCCTGGTCAGGAAGGGGGTAAAATCTCCCGGGCTTAAGTGGCTAATTGCAAAGTTATTCGCCTGTTTATAGGTAAAACTGAAGACTTGAGGCATGGCTATGACTTACTGCACAGAGCTGCAGGCTCGCACGTCTAAAGGGCTGCAGGTGGTGCCTCGTTGATTGTACACCAGGATGCTTTGCGAGATATGGGCAGAGTCCATGTAGTTATACAGTGACTAGGAAGAGACTGAGAGCTGAGCTCAGTCAGAGTGTGCAATTGTCCTGTTACCATGTCTAGAGCTTTCTGCAGAGGGACGGCCGGTACCCTGTTGGGACTGTTTCTGTTTGGGGTTGGTTTATTAGTGAGTGCACTGCTGATCAGGACATATACCTCACATAAACCCCGAGTCATTTGGCAGGGAGAAGGAGCCCAGGAAGCCAAGCTTGGTGACAGAGAGATAAAACAACTCACACATGCACTAATAGGTAAGTGCTTAGGAGTTTTCCAACAACGGAAAGACGTAAACAGAGCTATTTCCTTGGCTTTATATATGTGAGGAATATTAGAGGTGTTTTCTGGTGAAAAGCAGTATTGCTTACTAGTGCAATTATAAAATCCTTTTTGTGAGCAAATCCAGCATTGAAATTTCTCTCACGCTGTTCAACCTTTAATCTATGGACCTGCTTATTCCTCAATTACCTGAAGCGGTTCTAAGCCCATGTACACATTGGTCTGATTTCACATACAATTTGACACGTCAAATTGCTGGCAATGGCACCGTTGGAATCAGTGTGATGCCAACGTTCTAAAATTTAGTCGGACCCGTGAAAATTCCGGACCCTCGTCACTTCCGGGGACGCTCCGTCACCACCAGCTGCTGCGAACCCCCGGTACGCATGGGCACACAGAATTTTCAAGATCCGATGAAATTCTAAGACTTACGAACAGCTGACTGAGAGGAGGAGGGGCTGAGGTGGGATGCACACACCGCCGCGGGAAAATGTTACAACACCGCCGCGTAGAGCTGACTTAGAGGAGGCGGGAAGGAAGTGAATACTCATACTAAATAGTAATGATAAAAAATGTTTAGTATTTCTTATTTTTTTTTATTTTTCCATTACTATTTAGTATGAGTATTCACTTCCTTCCCGCCTCCTGTAAGTCAGCTCTGCAACATGTTCCATGCTCGATGACGCGGCGGTGTTATAACATTATATTAAAAAAGAAAAGCGCACACATGCAAAAGAAATTACTACCAAATTTGAAGACAATCCATAAATGGGGATTTGGTCCCACCATATGGCCATATAGTGCTCAAGCCCACCACTACGTCAAAGTACCCCATTATCGGTGTTATAACATTATATCGCAGCGATATGTGAGTCCCACCTAAGCCCCTCCTCCTCTCAGTCAGCTGTTCGTAAGTCTTAGAATTTCATCGGACCTTGAAAATGCCTTGTGCGCATGCACACCGGGGCTCGCATCAGCTGGGTTATGACGTTGCGTCACCGGAAGTGACGAGGGTCCGGAATTTTCATGGGTCCGACTAAATTTTAGAACAGCGGCGCACCGATATCCAAAAGTAGTTTCTGTACTACTTTTGGCAACTTTGGGTGGCGAGGTTGCGTGCGAGAGCCGACGGTCACGGCACGGGGCTCTGAAGAAACTGCACCAGCGGCCGTTCCTTCAGAGCGCATGCGCCAGTGATGTCACTGGCTGCATGTAAGGTAAATATCTCCATTACATTACCTATAGGTAAGCCTTATCATAGGTTTACCTATAGGTACAACTTGCAGGTTTACTTCCTCTTTAAATAGACATCTCTGCAGGGCCCTGCATAGATGTCTGCAAAATCGCCCCCTGAAGTCGGACTGAAAATGCTGGTTTGAAATATGAATTTGCACAATTTTAAACCGGCCTCAGTGTGAACCTAGACGTTTTTTGGTTTAAATTGGTGGTAAACTTCACTTGGTAACTTACCTACAAGTAAGCTTCTAATAAAACTTACCTAATACAATAAATGTCTCCTAAACCTGCACCGTTTATCCTCAAACTACGGCCCTCCAGCTGTTGCAGAGCTACACATCCCATGAGGCATTTTAACCACTTGCACCGCTCACATGGAGCGTACTGCGGCAAAGTGGTTTGTTATCGTCCAGCAACGTAGACCTTTGTCGCTGGACTCCTCCCCTTGTGGGCGGCGCGCGCGTGCCACCGGAGACTCGCTCCCGCTGTATTCAGACACAGTGGGAGTCTGGCCACGGGAAGAGAGGCGGTGATCACCGCCGCTCTTCCCTGATCGTCGGGGATCGATTCAGGAAATCTGCCCGCTTGTGTAAACAAAGCGGGCGGACCTCCTATGTGACAGACAGGGACATATTACAGGATTCAGCATAGCTGAACCTGCGATCTGTGTCACATAGTCCCCTCCCCCCCACATGTCAGTAAGCACCAGGCATACATTAACCCCTTGATCACCAATAAAGTTAACCCCTTCCCTGCCAGTGTCATTATTACAGTGCATATTTATAGCACTGATTACTGTAGTAATGTCACTGGTACCCCCAAAAGTGTCAAAAATGTCAGGGGTCCGATCTGTCCGCCGCAATGTCGCCGTCCCGCAAAAAAAAATCTTAGATTGCTGCCATTACTAGTTAAAAAACAAAAAAACAATAAAAATGACATAAATTTCCCGTAGTTACAATAACTTTTGCGCAAACCAATCGCTTATTGCGAGTTTTTTTTTTTTTTTTACCAAACATATGTAGCAGAAAACAAATTGGCCTAAAATGTTAAAAAATTTTGATTTTTTTTTTTACATTTTTTTTTTTTTTTTTTTTTGGGGAATTTCATATAAAAAAATGTGAAAAATATCATTTTTTCAAAATTGTCGCTCTTTTTTTGTTTATAGCGCAAAAAGTAAAAATCGCACAGGTGATCAAATACCACCAAAGGAAAGCTCTATTTGTGGGAAAAAAAAGGACATCAATTTAATTTGGGTACAGTGTCGCACGACCGCGCAATAAAATAACGCAGTGCCGAATAGCAAAATATGGCCTGGTCAGGAATGGGGTAAAATCTTCCGGTCTTAAAGCGGTTAAAAATACACTCATTGAGAATTTTTTTTGTCAAAGACAGGTAGCTAAATACATTTTAGCCTAAATATATGACAAAAATGGAATATATTGGATATTTTTTTAACTGTCAAAGTAGAAAAATATTGTTACTTTTTCAAAATTGTCGCTCTTTTTTTTATTAATATCGCAAAAAATGAAAAGTGCAGAGGTGATCAAATACCACCAAAAGAAAGCTCTGTTTGTGGGAAAAAAAGGACGTAAATTTTGTTTGAGTACGGCGTTGCATGACCGCGCAATAAAGTCGCACAGTGCCAAGTTGCAAAAAAAGTGGCCTGGACTTAAGCAGGAAAATCCTCCGGTCTTAAAGTGGTTAAAACTCTGACATTCACAGACATGACTAGGCATGATGGGAATTGTAGTTCCTGAACAGCTGGAGGGCCATAGTTTGCGCTGTAGTCATTGAAGTTACTGATGCATGCACACTGAGATCTGAATTGAATTGCACATGCCTGAGAGTGACGTCACATGGTATTGCCATTCATACGGCTAGAGCACGGGCATCAAACCAAGAAGGAAGACCGGGTAAAGATGGAAGCCCTGGTGGTGGTGACAGGGCGCCTTTGGAGTGATCTATTTCACGGGTAGGTCTGTCATAATTTGTTACCATATGATGTACATTATGCCATTCGTTTACAGCGGGGATGGAATATTTTATTTTAGGACTTATCCAGTTCAGCTCTTTGGGCGTACTATATACGTCCAAAGAGTAAACCTTTGATCATAAGCTGATGGCTGCAGCATCAGCCTGTGCGGGTTTTGTAGAGCCGGCGACCTGTTTGAAAGTGATGCGGCAGCTCCATAGCTGGTGACCACTTTCACACAGCCAGTAACGTGGTGCCCCCTCCCGCCGTCAGCCCGTTCTCCTCCTGTGCTGTGCCGCACCTACTGATGCCCGGGAACACATCCACTGGTGGAGGGGGGAGAGAGAGACTGCAGTGAAACCAAGGCAAATCCATGCCTCAAACTCGCATGCAAGCAATGAAATCGGAAGTGATGTCACTTCCGGTTTTGTATGCACACTTTATTGGCCAGTACAGCCAGGAGACACATGTAACCAAGCCAATCTGTGCCTGGTTAGATGGTATGAAGGGCAGAGGTGACATTGGGGTATATTAGGCCCCTAATGTCTCCAAAAAGAACATCTGTCACCTGCCCAATTCTATCACATAGGGGTTTATCAACCCCTTCATGTAAACATAAATAAAAAAATAAAAAGTAAAAAAATTAAAATATATAAAAATAAATGTTTCCAAAACTCCCTTTTCCCCACACACCTGCTGAAAATGCATGCCCAGGGTGCGCACGTGTATGTAAACCATGGTCACACCACACCTGTGACAAATCGCCACCAACATCAGAGTGAGAACAATAATTCTAGCACAAGAGCTCCTAAATTGATGCGCTGTAATGGCTTTTAAAACACATCTAGGGTTATTTTTGGGCACCAATGTTTTTGGCGATTATTGCAGATGCACGCAATTTTAAACATGGAATTTTAGGTATCTATTTACTCGATGCAACCTCCATCTTTTATATTTCAACCAAAAATAGGTAAATTTTATTATATTTTTTCCTGGAAAATTTGCGTTTAATAAACAGTTGCGCACATATCACGTAAAAAACAAAAATTTGCAACTATCCCCTTTTTATTCGACCTCTGCTTTCAGAAAATATATAATGTTTTGGAGGTTTATGTACATTTTTTGCCAAAAATTTGGATTTTTACATGTATGTGACAAAGAAAAAAAATTGCTCTGGAGCCAAACTGGTTAACTACCCCTTGAATGCACTCACTGTATTAGGCCTCATGCACTCAGGACGTTTATAAAAACGCCAGTAGCGTTTGCTGTAGAATGAGTTTTGCAGCGTTTTTGCAGTAGCGTTTTTCAGTGTTTTTTTTAGCTTCTGTGTTTTTTAGCGCTTTTTGCTTAAAAAAAAAAAAAAAAAAAAAAAGAAAAACTATACTCCCATAAACACTTATGTCTTATAAACGCAGAATAGTCGCATTTTTTTTTTTTTTTTTTTTTTTTTAGAGTATTTGCAGTTGGAAAAACTCCCCTCAAAACCCACTAGTTATGGGGGTTTTCTTCCAGCCAAAAAACACCGTGCTAACAGCCTATGTGTGCATGGACACATAGAATTACATGCTGGGGAGATTGACTGCAGAAAAAAACGCCTGAAGCCAAAAACAGCAGCTGTATGCATGAGGCCTTAACCGCTTGCCGACCGCCGCAAGTAGATATACTGCGGCGGTCAGCCCCTCACAGGCAAAGTGACGTATATATACGTCACTAGCCTGTGAGGCTCTGGGGAGCGAGTGGTCACGGACCCCCCCCGCGCGTGTGACCGGCGGACCCGATGTCCGCCGGGCACTCGGCGGGCGATCGTCGGGGGAGAGGGAGAAAGGCAGGCAGCTTGTGTAAACAAGCTGCCTGTCATTCTCCCCTGTGTAGAAACAATGATCATACGGTTCTACTATGTAGGACCGTTGATCATTGTTCCTACAGCTAAAGCCACAGCCAATCACAGTTAGAATCACGCCCCTAGGGACACACACAGCCCCTCCCTCTCAAATAAAGTTAACCCCTTCACTGCCAGTGTAATTTTACAGTAACAGTGCATATGTATAGCACTGATTACTGTAGAAATGTCACTGGTAACCCCAAAAGTGTCAAAAATGTCAGTCAAGGGTCCGATCTGTCCGCCCCAATGTCGCAGTACCGCAAAAGAAATCGCAGATCGCTGCCATTACGCGTTAGAAAAAAAAAAAACAACAAAAATGACAAAAATCTTTCCCTTTGTTAGTAAACGCAATAACTTTTGCGCAAACCAATCAAAATACGCTTTTTGCGATATTTTTTTTTTTTTTTTTTTACCAAACATATGTAACATAAAACAAATTGGCTGAAAATGTTAAAAAAATTTGATTTTTACTTTTTTTTGGGGGGAATTTCATATAAAAAAAATGTGAAAAATATTGTTATTTTTGCAAAATTGACGCTCTTTTTTTGTTTATAGCGCGTGATCAAAAAATCGCACAGGTGATCAAATACCACCAAAAGAAAGCTCTGTTTGTGGGAGAAAAAGGATGTCAAATTCGTTTAGGTACAGCGTTGCACGACCGCGCAATTGTCCCTTAAAGTCACGCAGTACCGAATCGCAAAATACCCCCTGGTCTTTTAGCAGCCAAATCCTCCGGGGCTTAAGTGGTTAAGGTAAAACTAATTGTTCCCCTCTCCCATCCTTAACCACTTGCCCTCCGGATGGTTTTACCTCCTACATGACCAAAATATTTTTCCCAAGTCATCTTCCAGGAAGGCCTTATGAGAGAGCACACGAAACACGAATCCACATTAGTATACAGCTGCAAGAAAGCATGTGAACCCTTTGGAATGATATGGATTTCTGCACAAATTGGTCATAAAACGTGATCTGGTCATCATCATCTAATGCCTCGTACACACGCACCGATTGTTGGCCGACCGATCAGCCGTCTTTTGTCCAGTGTTGTTGTGTTGGTTGAAATGTGCCTAGACTGCACACAAATTTTCTCGGCCAACAACAACCAACTTCAGAAGTGATGTCATGTGCTGGTTTACTTTTCGTGTGTTTTTTCTTCTCTAAACATGCCCATTCTTGCTCATCTGATGTTTGTCTGCCGAAATCTGTACTGACTGACGAAAAATCGGCCGTTGGGGTGACGGCCAACAAAAATTTTATCGCATGCACACCAGATTTTGTTGGCCGATCGGTCGTTGGCCAAAAATTCACGGCCAACAATCGTTGCGTGTGGTCGAGGCTTTAGTCACAACAATAGACAATCAGTCTGCTTAAACTAATAACACACAAAGAATGAAATGTTGCCATGTTTTTATTGAATAGACCATGTAAACATTCACAGTGCAGGTGGAAAAAGTATGTGAACCCCTAGACTAATGACATCTCCAAGAGCTAATTGGAGTGAGATGTCAGCCAACTGGAGTCCAATCAATGAGATGAGATTGGAGGTGTTGGTTACAGCTGCCCTGCCCTATAAAAAACACACACCAGATCTGGGTTTGCTTTTCACAAGAAGCATTGCCTGATGTGAATGATGCCTCGCACAAAAGAGCTCTCAGAAGACCTACGATTAAGAATTGTTGACTTGCATAAAGCTGGAAAGGGTTATAAAAGTATCTCCAAAAGCCTTGCTGTTCATCAGTCCATGGTAAGACAAATTGTCTTTAAATGGAGAAAGTTCAGCACTGCTGCTACTCTCCCTAGGAGTGGCCGTCTTGTAAAGATGACTGCAAGAGCACATCGCAGACTGCTCAATGAGGTGAAGAAGAATCCTAGAGTGTCAGCTAAAGACTTACAAAATTCACTGGCAAATGCTAACATCCCTGTTAGCGAATCTACAACACGTAAAACACTAAACAAGAATGGATTTCATGGGAGGATACCACAGAGGAAGCCACTGCTGTCCAAACAAAACATTGTTGCACGTTTACAGTTTGCACAAGAGCACCTGGATGTTCCACAGCAGTACTGGCAAAATATTCTGTGGACAGATGAAACCAAAGTTGAGTTGTTTGGAAGAAACACACAACACTATGTGTGGCGAAAAAGAGGCACAGCACACCAACATCAAAACCTCATCCCAACTGTGAAGTATGGTGGTGGGGGCATCATGGTTTGGGGCTGCTTTGCTGCGTCAGGGCCTGGACGGATTGCTATCATCGAAGGAAAAATGAATTCCCAAGTTTATCAAGACATTTTGCAGGAGAACTTAAGGCCATCTGTCTACCAGCGGAAGCTCAACAGAAGATGGGGTTGCAACAGGACAATGACTCAAAGCATAGAAGTAAATCAACAACAGAATGGCTTAAACAGAAGAAAATACACCTTCTGAAGTGGCCCAGTCAGAGTCCTAACCTCAACCCGAATGAGATGCTGTGGCATAACCTCAAGAAAGCGATTCACACCAGACATCCCAAGAATATTGCTGAACTGAAACAATTCTGTAAAGAGGAATGGTCAAGAATTACTCCTGACCGTTGTGCACGTCTGATCTGCAACTACAGGAAACGTTTGGTTGAAGTTATTGCTGCCAAAGGAGGTTCAACCAGTTATTAAATCCAAGGGTTCACATACTTTTTCCACCTGCACTGTGAATGTTTACATGGTGTGTTCAATAAAAACATGGCAACATTTCAGGCCCCTTTCACACTTATGCGACGCAATTTTGCCGCAATTTTTTGCCACGATTTTGAGCAATGGCTCAGGGCTATATACCTCAAAACGCATTAAAATCGTGCCAAAGTAGTGCAGGAACTACTTTGAAGTCGGTGCGACTTCAAAACGCACTGATATGAATGGGGCTCATTGAAAATAATGGAAAACGTCGCACTAGTGTGAAAGGGGTCTCATTCTTTGTGTGTTAATAGTTTAAGCAGACTGTGATTGTCTATTGTTGTGACTTAGATGACGATGATCAGATCACATTGTATGACCAATTTGTGCAGAAATCCATATCATTCCAAAGGGTTCACATACTTTTTCTTGCAGCTGTAAATAGACAGGCACTATGCATGGTCCCTCAGTTATTGCGTTTCCTCTGGCCAGACAGGATCATGGATTTGTTTTTCTCCTCTTCTGTCAGACCTTCGTGCTCTGTGTCAAAGGTCTCCTGGGCTAATATCTGTTTCCCCTGGGGCAGTGTTTCTGGGTATATGGAAGGATTAGCTTGGGCTCCCCTGGGGGTGTTGCCCAGGGGAGGCTAGGGGACCCTTTTTCTCCCCTGTTTTTTTTTTTTGGTAGGTCCTAAGGGTGGCCATTGTAGGAGGTTAACCCTCTCCCTTGGGGATTTAGTACAGTGCACTTACCTGTAGCTCCCCCCCCCCCCCCCCATGTGTTACCGGGAAGCCAGGCATGGCTTTCTTGTGGTTTAGAGGCTGGGGGAGGAGTGCTGATGTCACTTCCGATCCAGGCTAGTGATGTGGTCGGAACACCTGGTGGCCATATTGGATGGGGCAGAAGCTGGAATGGAGCCCAGGATGTCCCAGTAGGATGGAGGGAGACTGCGCACTGCCTGGGCATGCCGATCCACAGAGGAGGACATGGGCTGAGCTGGAGGTGGCTACTGCAGAGGAAGAGGATCGGGGGACACAGGAGGATCCAAACCCTAAGATAGGAAAGTGATGACTGTGCATCATGTTATCCTTACCTGCCGCTCAGTGGAGGGGGCACTGAGTGGGGTGTTTTTAGTTATTTGTTTTTTGGAGAGGTTAGGGAGTCACACAGCTGTCCTTTCCTTATTCTTCCTTACATCTGGCAGCTCTCTCTGAATCCGCTCCTTTTTTATCGTTTGTGCCTCCCCAGGGGAAGAGCCGTGAAGATAAGAATATAGCAGGGCCTGCTGAGGTCCCTAAAAAGTGATGTGCCTTGTGTAAACACAAGTTGTCATCCTAATGGGAAAAAGACGTTATGCCAGGAATGCATAGATGCCTTAGCCAAGAAAGAAAGTAGCTCAATGTTTAAGAAGCTTCTAGATACCATGAAGACTGAAATGGTTAAAATGTTTGAATCTTTCAGAAACTCTTCAAGATTCAGGGTCCCTGGATACTGCTATACTTAGTACTTCTGGTTCTAGCTCAGCAACTCCCATTCCCACCCCTGCGGCTGCGGAGCGGGATCCAGGGGTGCTGGAAGAGATGGGAGAAGGATCCAGTGGGGGAATGTAGTCCTGAGAAGAGGAACTCAAGGAAGGGAAAGGTAGTCGAGTAGTTTTCCTTCCGATGAGACAGAGGAGCTCCTAAAATTAATTTACGATACATTAGAGCTGGAAGAGGATAAAAAAGAGGATCTATCTATTCATGACAAACGTTATGGGGGGTTACATACAAAAGAGACTCGATCTTTTTGCATGTACATGCAGCTTTGAAGGACATAATCTCTTGCAGGAATGGAAAGAGGCTGTGAAGAGGGTTTTTCTCCCTAAAAGTCTCAAAAAAAGGTTTCCCTTTAAAGAGGAAAACGCATCACTATGGGAAAAGTGTCCAAGAATGGGTGCATCTTTGTCCAGGGTTGCAAAGCATTCAGACTTGTCATTTGAAGACACAGGTTCACCTAAAGATGCCATGGACAGGAAGGCCGAAGGCTACTTAACCACTTAAGCCCCGGAGGATTTGGCTGCTAAAGGACCAGGGGTTTTTTTGCAAGGTTTTTTTTTTTTTTTTTTTTTTTTTTTTTTTTTACTGCGTGACTTTAACGGACAATTGCGCGGTCTTGCGACGCTGTACCTAAACGAATTTGACGTCCTTTTTTTCCCACAAACTGAGCTTTCTTTTGGTGGTATTTGATCACCTGTGCGATTTTTTTTTTTTTTTTTGATCACGCGCTATAAACAAAAAAAGAGCGTAAATTTTGCAAAAATAACAATATTTTTCACATTTTTTTATATGAAATTCCCCAAAAAAAATGTAAAAATCAAAATTTTTTAACATTTTTCGGCCAATTTGTTTTATGCTACCTATGTTTGGTAAAAAAAATCGCAAAAAGCGTATTTTGATTGGTTTGCGCAAAAGTTATCGCGTTTACTAACAAAGGGAAAGATTTTTGTCATTTTTGGTGTTTTTTTTTTTTAACGCGTAATGGTGGCGATCTGCGTTTTTTTTTTTTTTTTCGGTACTGCGACATTGCGGCGGACAGATCGGACCCTTGACTGACATTTTTTACACTTTTGGGGGTACCAGTGACATTACTGCAGTAATCAGTGCTATATATATGCACTGTTACTGCAAAAATGACACTGGCAGGGAAGGGGTTAACTTTATTGGACAGGGAGGGGTTAAGTGTGTCCTAGGGGCGTGATTCTAACTGTGCAGGGACATTGCTATTGGTGTAAAAGCAAAGATCAACAGTTCTACATAGTAGAACGGTCAGATCTTCACTTTTACACAGGGAGAACTGACAGGCAGCTTGTTTACACAAGCCGCTCTGTCTTTCTCCCTTCACAGGAGCGATCGTAGTGTGACTGGCGGACATCGAGTCCGCCGGTCACACGCACTGACTTGTCTGTGAACGAGCCGCGGCGGGCGCGCGCCCGCCCGCAATAGGCTCGCAAGTCAGTGACAGGCGAGTGACGTATCGATACGTCACTCTGCCTGGCCGGGGCTGACCGCCGCAGTATATAGTCGTGCGGCGGTCGGCAACCGGTTAAGGAAGACATGGGACGCAGGAGCGTTGCCAGGACCCTTGATCGCTGGTTGAGGAAAATTATACTCCTAAAGAAGAGCTTCTGGATTCCCTCCCGGTACTTAACAAAGCGGTCGCTTATGTCACTGATGCTTCTGATGAAGCCATCAGGTTTTTGGCTAGATGCACTACTCTGATCAACCAAGCAAGATGGGCTATTTGGTTGACAACTTGGGCAGGGGATGCCTCTTCCAAGACAAAGTTATGTTCCATTCAAAGGAACTTTAGTCTTTGGTGAAGATCTAGATTCAGTGTTGGAACATTCATCAGACAGGAAGCAACGTTTTCTGGTCCCCAAAAAACAGCAATACAAGAAAGGGTTTTGTCCTTTCAAGAAAATGGGACCTAAAGCAGTTAGCAAGCAAGAGCAAAAGAAGCCATGGCAATATAGAAAACCAAAGGGAAAATGGGGATTTCTGTTTAATTCCTCAAAGCCTAAGGAAAAAGGGCAATGACTCCCCTTGCCAGGTAGGAGGGAGACTGGGGACCTTCCTATCCCAGTGATAGGCCACATCAAACAACGCATACATCTTAGATCTAATCGCCAGAGGTTATCAGATAGAAGGCAATCATCCCCCCGAAACATTTTTTTAGTAACCCGGCTTCGAAGAATGCAAACATGGCAGCTGCCATGACAAATCTGCTCCAAGAAATGATGGACCAAGGAGTCATATCCTCCCTATCTCAAAGGGAAAGCAGAGGGGTTTTTACTCCCTTATCCAGGACCGGACTGGGAATAAAAACCAGCCCTGGAAATAATTTCATACCAGCCCCAGTGGCGTAGCGTGGGTTGTCAGCACCCAAGGAAAGGCAAGTAATTTGCGCCTCTAACCAGCGGACATTTAGCGCTCTCTGGGTCCCTACCACTCCTACAGAATTAAAACCCCTTATGGTACATTTTAGGATTTACCACTCCTTTTCTTTGTTCTCCTTTCTTTCCCTTTTATCTCTCTCTATCCTAACTTCTTGTTTTTTTTCCATCTCTCTCTATCTGGCTTTCTTGTTCTCATATTCTTTCTCTCACTTTTTCTTTGTTCCTCCCCCACTTTTCCTCTCTCTTCCATGTATTTCTCTCTTTTTATTCCTTCTCTTACTCCTTGTTGAGGGGGGGGGGGGTGGCGGGGGAGGCTGGGAGAGCGGCGCAGGCTCCAAGGACAGCCCAGCTGGGAGGCCACAGGCTCTAGGAACAGCCCAGCTGGCCCCCCCTCCCCACTACCTAATACACTGCTGGCGCCCCCTCCCCGCTATCTAATATACTGCTGACGCCCCCTCCCCGCTATCTAATATACTGCTGACGCCCCCTCCCCGCTATCTAATATACTGCTGACGCCCCCTCCCCGCTATCTAATATACTGCTGACGCCCCCTCCCCGCTATCTAATATACTGCTGACGCCCCCTCCCCGCTATCTAATATACTGCTGACGCCTGCTCCCCGCTATCTAATACTCTGCTGACCTCCCCTTCCTGCTATCTAATACACTGCTGACCCCCCCTTCCTGATTTATAATACACTGCTGACCCCCCCCCCCAGCTATCTAATACACTGCTGACCCCCCTTCCTGCTATATAATACACTGCTGAAGCCCCCTCCCCACTATCTAATATACTGCTGACCCCCCCTTCCTGCTATCTAATACACTGCTGACCCCCCCTCCCCTAATACACTGCTGACCCCCCCTTTCCCCTAATACACTGCTGACCCCTCCCCCCAATTACACTACAAAATAGCAGTATTAACTAGTGATTGACCGATATCGGTTTTTCGTTGCCCATAACGGTACCAATATTTTGGCCAATGTGTATTGGTATCGGTCGATATTTTTGTACATTTAAAAAAATTTTTTTTTTTTTTTTTTTGACAGGTACTTTTTTGGAGGGATCTGGGGGTCTAAAAGACCCCAAACCCCTCTTCTGCATTTAAAAGCATTCAAAACGACAAATTTGGCTGAAAAAAAGAGCCAAATGCGGCTTTGATCCGGTCTTCGACGGCCATGCAGGCTGGTTGCCCCGAGCCGCAAAAAGTGGCGGGGGGATGTCCCCTCCTGCTCCTTGTAATGACAGCCGAGCGGCTTCTCAGCCGCATCGGTTGTCATTAAAAGACAGCCGACCGTCGGCTATGGACGCCGGTACCGGGGTGATGCATCTAGCTGCAGGCATCACTCCGGTATAGCACTTTCCCTAAATATCGGCAATATCGGTCACCTCCGGGGCCGATTCCAATATATCGGGGAAAGTGCATATCACCGATAATTGGTCGATCCCTAGTATTAACAATGCTGACCTCCCTCCCCCTAATACACTATTGACCCCCCCTTAAACTAATACACTGCTGACCCCCCCTTAAACTAATACACTAGTAACCCCCCCTTCCCCTAATACACTGCTGACCCCCCTTAAACTAATACACTAGTGACCACCCCCTCCCCCTAATCCAATGCTGTCCCCCATCCCCCTTAAACAATGCTGATCCCCCCACTCCCTAATACCATGCTGTTCCCCCCGGCCCCCTCCCCCTTATATAATGCTGATCCCCCTCCCCCTAATACAATGCTTTCCCCCCGGCCCCCTCCCCCCAATAAAATGATAACCACAACCCCCCTAATACAATGCTGTTCCCCCAGCCCCATCCTGCTAATACAGTGCTGACCCCCCTCCTGATAATAAAATGCTGCCCCCCCGGCCCCCTCCCCCTAATAAAATGCTGATTCCCCACCATATGGCCCCCTCCCCCTAATACAATGCTGTTCCCCCCCCTCCCCCTAATACAATGCTGACCCCCTTCCCCTAATAAAATGCTTACCCTCCGGCCCCCTCCCCCTAATACAATGCTGATCCCCCCTCCCCTAATACAAATCTGTTCCTCCCCCCTGGCCCCCTCCCCCTTATATAATTCTGATCCCCCCTCCCCCTAATACAATGCTGCCACCCCCCGGCCCCCTCCCCCTAATAAAATGCTGACCACAACCCCCCCTAATACAACACTGCCCCCCCCTGGCCCCCTCCCCCTAATACAATGCTGATCCCCACCTCCCCCTAATACAATGCTGATCCCCCCTCTGGCCCCCTCCCCCTAATATAATGCTGTTCCACCAGCCCCCTCCCCCTAAAACAATGCTGACCCCCTCCCCCTAATAAAATGCTGACCCCCCCAGCCCCCTCCCCCTAACACAATGCTGATCCCCCCTCTCCCCCTAACACAATGCTGATCGCCCCTCTCCCCCTAATAGAATGCTGATCTCCCCTATCCCCCTAATACAATGTTGTTTCCCCCCTCCCCCTAAATTTGGGGGGGATCAGCATTGAATTAGGGGGAGGGGGGCAGATCAGCATTGTATCTAAGGGGCCCTAATGCAATACTGATTCCCCCCCTAAATGCAATACACGAGGTCCATCTCCCCCCTCTTACCTGGCTGTCTACAACAGGGCAGCTCACTCAGTCAGTGTCCAGTGATACCTGCATCGATGCTGGTTGGTGTCTGTGTCGGAGGGAATAGGAAGGGAGGGATCAGATGCCGCTGTCAGGGTGAAGTCAGGAGATCCGCTGTTCTGTATCTGTAGGAACACCGCCGCGCAGATGTCCACCCGCCCGCCCGCCGGCCGGATATGACCTCATGCCGCTCACAGAGGCTGGCCGCATACCATAGAATCGAGTGCAGCAGCCAGCGGACCGGCCGCATCTCAAAGCGGGCAGGGTGAAGTCAGGAGATCCGCTGTTCTGTATCTGTTGGAACAACTCCGCCGCCTGCCCGCCGGCCGGATATGACGTGATGCCGCTCACAGCGGCTGGCCGCATACCATAGAATCGAGTGCAGTGGACCGGCCACATCTCAAAGCGGCCCCAGCGGCCCCAGGGCCGGCGGCCTACCGGGAAATTTCCCGGTATCCCGGTAGGCCAGTCCGGCCCTGCCCTTATCTTTCCAAGGAAGAAACTGTCAGGAAAATTCAGACTGATCCTCAACCTGAAAATGTTCAACAGAACAGTCAAATACAAAAGATTCAAGATGGAAATCATCTTTACGACAAAAGAACTACTGACGCAGGGGGCATTCATAGCCACAATAGACCTAAAGGATGCTTATTAACATATTCCCATCAGAGAAAGCTCAAAAATATTTCTCAGGTTTGCAGTAAAAGGTCCAAATCAGACAATCTATTTTACAATTCAACGCTTTACCTTTCAGGCTAGACTACCATATTCTCCAAGAATCTTTACAAAAGTGTTAGCAGAAGCATTACAGACCTTGAGGACAGATGGGATCTTAATAATACCATATCAAGACGACCTGCTCTTGTTTGCAAAAACTGCTACGGAATTGGAACGGTCTTTGAACATTACACAAAGTCACCTTTAGAGTCTGGGTTGGATTTTAAACACAGAAAAGTCACATTTTCTCCCTGCTCGGAAAGTTATTTTCCTGGGTTATATAGTGGATTCCCTAAAAGCAAAAATCTTCTTACCAGAAGAAAAGAGGGAAACGATGTCAGAAGCCTCCAGGCTCATACTGAACCCCACGACTTTCATCAAAAAGATAATGAGATTGTTAGGACTGATGACAGCAGCGATTCCGGCAGTGACTTGGGCCCAGACTCATGTTATCAGTATGGGATGGTCACCAACAATCACTAAACAATCTTGTGACACTGCCAAAATCAGTGAAGGAATCCTTACAGTGGTGACTACTAGAAAGGAATCTGTCTCTGGGACGTTGCTGGACACAGGTGGATCCATTAAGAATCACAACAGATGCAAGTGCGTGGGGTTGGGGAGCACACAAAGGAAAAAAACTATAAATGCACATTTTTTTTTTTTTTTCTGCAAAAATATGTGCATTCATCATTTTTTCCAGAAAGGTGAACTTAGAATTTAAGCTGTGTTGAGTTGAGAATTGCTGTGGAGTGGGGAAGGGCAGCAGCAGGACTGGATGTGCTACACATGTCATGTGTACTGTGGTGATTTTTGGGAGTGTGAAGCACGTCCAGTGTCTTAACCCTTTCCTGCCACCACTGCCACTGTGATTGGCGGGCACATGATCAGAAAGCTACCGATTGTAAGTATGCACCTTGAGCTTCCCGGTGCTTGTTGTTACTCGGCCCCACCACCGAGAGGACGAACATATGCGCCAGGTCTAAACTACCATTCAGCGATTAAAAATTATTCTTTTGCAAAAACTAAAAAAAGGGGGTTCCCTGAAAACTGAAAAGAAATCTAGATGTTTTCATCTCCTGCTGCTCACCAATAACTTCAGAAATGTACATGAGACCTTTACATGGTAAATTCCTTCAGGGCAGGGACTGATGTGAACATACAATATTCACTCACTGGCCACTTTATTAGAACACCTTGCTAGTACCTGGTTGGACCCCATTTTGCCTTCAGAACTGCCTTTGTGGCATAGATTCAACATTCCTCAGATTTCGGTCGATATTGACATGATGGCATCACGTATTCCATGATGCAAATCTCTTGTTCCACCACAACCCTAAGTTGCTCTATTGGATTGAGATCTGATGACTGTGGAGGCCATTAGAGTACAGTGAACTCATTGTCCTGTTCAAGAAAGCAGTTATATATGATTTGAGTTTTGTGACATGGTATATTATCCTGCTGGAAGTAGCCATCAGAAGATGGGTACACTGTAGTCATAAAGGGATGGACACGGTCAGCAACAATACTCGTGTAGGCTGTGGTGTTTAAACGATCCTCAGTTGTTACTAAGGGGCCCAAAGTATGCCAAGAAAATATCTCCCACACCATTAAACCACCACCAGCCTGAACCATTGATACAAGGCAGGATGAACCCCTGCTTTCATGTTGTTTATGCCAAATTCTGACCCTACCGCTTGAATGTCGCATCTGAAATAGAGACTTATCAGACAAGGCAACATTTTTTCCAATCTTCACTTCAAATTTGGTGAGCCTGTGCGAATTGTAGCCTCAATTTCCTGTTCTTAGCTGACAGGAGTGGCACCTAGTGTGGTCTTCTGTTGCTGTAGCCCATCTGCTTCAAGGTTTATTGTGTTGTGTGTTCAGAGATGGTATTCTGCATCCTGTACCTTGGTTGTAATGAGTGGTTATTTGAGTTACTGTTGCCTTTCTATTATCTCAAACCAGTCTGTCCATTCTCTTTTGACATCAACAAGGCATTTTCATCCACACAACTGACGCTCACTAAATATTTTCTCTTTTTTGGACTATTCTCTGTAAACCCTAGAGATGGTTGTGCGTGAAAATCCCAGTAGATTAGCAGTTTTTGAAATACTCAAACCAGCACCTCTGGCATCAACAACCATGCTAGGTTCAAAGACACCTAAATCCCCTTTCTTCCCTATTCTAATGCTAATGCTTGGTTTGAACCTTAGCAAGTCTTCACCACGTCTAGATGCCTAAATGCATTGTGTTGTTGCTATGTGATTGGCTGATTAGCAATTTGTGTTACCAAGTAAATGAACAGATGTACCTAACCAAGTGGCCAGTGAGTGTGTATATATAAAGCACTATGTAAATTGTCAGGCTATATAAATACCTGTAACAAATAAATGGACACTTCTGGGAGTGTTCAGATTCCTTCCTCCTGAGCTGCGCACAGTGCAGATCTTTTACCCTTCTATGCCACTACTGTGTTCTGTAGTGACATAGAACTAACCGATCTCAGCGAAGATAATGCAACACTCTTGGAAATGTTTGATTCTAAATCTTCTTCAGTGGGAGATTTCTCTTTACCATTGCAATTATCAGTGGTGTGGACAGCAAGAGAGTTGTGTATTTAAAGCGGTAGTATACTCCACTTTTTAACTTTTACCTATAGGTAAGCCTATAATAAGCCCCCAGATGATCCATTACAGGGCTTAGTTCACAGACTCGAGACTCAAGAAGCTAATCAGACTCAGGTGATGCGATTCCTACAGGATCTGGCTTCCCGCTTTTGAACGGCTTCAGACCTCATTGGGAACCCCGAATCCGCAACCCCAAGAGCAACCAGTGGCTGGGCCTGTCGCGCCAGTCACAAACTCGCATTCGCTGCAACTACCTCCTCCAATCCGTTTTTCTGGAGACTCCAAGGCCTGCAGGGCGTTTCTTAGCTAATGTACCATCCATTTTGAGCTTCAGCCGCAAAACTTCCTGTCAGATCGGGCAAAGTTAGCCTATATTATTTCCCTCCTTTTTGGTGAAGCTCTAGCCTGGGCAGCCCCCCTATCGGAGAAGAATGATCCGGTAGTTTACAACCTGTCCGACTTCTTGAAGCTCTTTCGTAAATCTTCGAGAAGCCGGCTCGGGCCTCTTCAGCTGCTAGTGCTCTTTTACGTCTCTGCCAAGAATCCCGTTCAGTGGGACAATATGCTCTCCAGTTCCATATCCTCTCAGCTGAATTGAGCTGGAACAATGAGGCCCTGGTCGCTACCTTTTTGCATGGCCTCTCTGACCGAGTGAAGGACAAATTAATGGAAAGAACCATCCCCGTCGGTCTGGACGATGTCATCTCCTTATGCAACCAGATCGATATTCGTTTTCAGGAGAGGTCCATAGAAAAAAAACCCCAACACTCCCTAGGTCTTAGCCAGTCTGAGCTCCCCTCACTTCGTCCTGTGGAGCATCCTCTGCCTGTTGAGGAACCTATGCAGCTGGGCCACACCAGAATTACCCCAGAAGAACGTGCTAGACGCAGAACTTTGGGCTTATGCCTCTATTGTGGAGGCTAGGGCGACTTTCCTGACTCCTGCTCACTTCGCCCGGGAAACGCTCGGGTAATACATTTAGAAGGTGGAATATTGGACCCAGAAACATCACCTTCCCGTATTCTTCTTCCGGTGTCCCTTCATGTAAGCACTTTTCCCCAGTCGACCCTTGCATATCTGGATTCCGGGGCTGCCGGCAACTTTATGGATTGGAGAACGGCCTGTTCTATGAAGCTCACCCTTTCACCCCACTCTACGCCGTTGGTAGTCTCGGCAATTGATGGCACTGTTCTCCCAGGGGGTCCTATTCGCTTCCAGACACTACCCATTAGAATGTCGGTAGGGATTCTTCACCAGGAGTGGATATCCTTTCTCATCCTACCCAAAGCCTCTAACCCCATTGTGTTGGGCCTTCCTTGGCTACGGCTCCACTCTCCCCATGTGGACTGAGTCTCTGGCTGGATCCTGGCTTGGGGCCCCTCATGTTTCTTGTCATGTCTTTCCAAGGTGACCCCAAAGGAGAGACTTTCCATTGCTACCCCATCTGTATCTTCTGACCTTCCTGTTGCATACAGCGATTATCGGGATGTGTTCTGTAAGAAATCAGCTGAGGTGCTCTCCCCACAGGTCTTTTGACTGTGGGGAGAGCCCAGGGGTCGTACCTACCCATTGTCCATCCCAGAGACCCAGGCCATGTCTGAGTATGTCGCAGAGAATCTTGAGAAAGGTTTCATTCAGAAATCCTCTTCGCCTGCAAGAGCAGGGTTCTTTTTTTGTCGCCAAGAAAGATGGTACCTTGAGACCCTGCATTGATTATCGAGGCTTAAATGCTGTTACTATTAAGAACAGATACCCCTTACCCTTAATATCTGAACTATTCGAAAGGTTGAAGGGTGCCTCCATTTTCACCAAGTTGGATCTCAGAGGGGCGTACAACCTCATTCGAATTTGAGAAGATGAATGGAAGACTGCGTTTAACACTCGAGACGGTCACTACGAATACCTGGTCATGCCTTTTGGGCTGTGTAATGCCCCAGCTGTGTTTCTAAAATTTGTCAACGAAATCTTCAGGGACCTGCTGTACCAGTTTGTTGTCATCTATCTGGATGACATGCTTATCTTTTGGGAAAATCTGCGTGTCCACAGAAACCATGTCCGCACTGTACTCCAGCGCCTTAGAATAATCTCTATGCCAAGCTGGAGAAATGTTCCTTTGAATATTCTGAGGTCTTATTTCTAGGATGCTTTGTCTCAAGTTTGGGTCTTCGTATGGATCCTGAGAAGGTCTTAGCCATTACCAACTGGCCGTTTCCTGCTAGTCTTAAGGCCACACAGCGCTTTCTTGGCTTCACAAATTACTATAGGCAGCTCATAAGGAATAACTCTTCCATTGCCGCACCTATTATCGCTTTGACCAAGAAGGGTGCTAATGCCAAAGTCTGGCCCCCCAAAGCTGTCGCTGCGTTTCATGATCTGAAACAGGCCTTTGTCTCTGGGCCTCTCTTGAGGAGACCTAATCCTGGGGATGCATTCTTTATTGAAGTGGACGCTGCTTCAGTGGGGGTGGAAGCTGTGCTTCTTCAACTCTTTGAGAAGAAACGTCAACCATGTGCGTTCTTTTCCAAAAAATGTTCTCAGGCAGAGAGAAATTATGCCATCGGCGACCGGGAACTTCTCGCAATCAAATTGGCGCTGGAACAGTGGCGTCATCTTTTGGAAGGTTCTCCTCACCCCATAGCGATCTTCACCGATCACAAGAATTTACAGTACCTACGGAATGCTAAACGTCTGAATCCCAGACAGGCCAGGTAGAGTCTCTTTTCCCGTTTTCTTTTTTTTTTATTTCACGATTACGTACAAACTTGGTTCCTGCAACAGTCGGGCTGATGCGCTTTCTAGGTCCTTTGACACTTTGGACAAGGAGTCCACTCCTGAACCTGAGCCGATCGTCCCAACTTCATGCATTGTTGCCATTTTACCACCCTGGATTTAAAAATTCCTCATGGTAAGACCTTTGTCTCCACTGAGCTAAGAGCTAAGATCCTGCGTTGGGGACATGATTCCAAGGTGGCGGGCCACACAGGGTTTTTCCGGTCCTTCTTGCTCATCAGCCGTCACTACTGGTGGCCTAATCTCCGCTCGGAGGTCAAGAGCGGAGGTCAAAGACTATGTCAAGGCTTGTCATGTCTGTGCTCAGTCTAAATCCTCCACACAAGCTCCTACTGGTCTCCTCATGCCTTTGCCCATTCCTAAGGAACCCTTGGCTCATATTGCCATGGATTTTATCACCAATCTCCTACTGTTGGACGGTAATACGGTGATTTGGGTGATGGTCGATTGGTTTTCCAAGATGGCTCATTTTGTTCCCCTTCCTGGTCTTCCTTTCGTCTCTTGCCTTGGTTCCCATTTTTATTTGAGAAATTTTCCGCCTCCATGGGGTTCCTTCTCACATTGTTTCCGACAGGGGCGTTCAATTTACGTCTCGTTTCTGGAGAGCCTTTTGCAAATCCCTCCAATATTGCCTTGGATTTTTCCTCTTCTTAGCATCCTCAATCCAATGGGCAGATGGAGAGGGTTAATCAGGAGTTAGAGGTTTTTCTTCGCACCTTAGTCTCCGCTCATCATGACGATTGGTCCTCTCTACTTCCGTGGGCGGAATTTTCCCATAACAATCATGTAAATACCAGTTCGCAGAGAACACACTTTTTCGCAGTTTATGGAAGACATCCTCAACTTCCGCTTCCCATGACCTGTTCTCTGGATATCCCAGCATTGGATTCAGCTCAGGAGTCCTTCAATTCTATCTGGAGTGATGTTCATGATTCCCTCCAGGCAGCTGCCAACAAATTCAAAGGCTTTGCTTCGCCTTTTCTTTAGCCAGGGGACAAAGTTTGGCTCTCCACCAGGAACATCAAGCTTCGAGTGCCTTCCCTGAAGTTTGCTCCAAGATTCATTGGTCCATATATTATCATTTCTAAACTGAATCCGGTTTGTTTCAAACTTCAGATCCCCAAAAGCCTCAGAATTGCTAACTCCTTCCATGTTTCCCTTCTGAAGCCTTTAGTCCTCAATAAGTTCTCTCGTCCCCTCCCTACCATGGCATCGGTCTCTGAGGATAATCAGAAATGCGAGGTCAGTCAAGTTCTGGATTCCCGACTCTGTAGAGGAATTCTTCAGTACCTTGTTCATTGGAAAGGCTTTGGTCCTGAGGAGAGGTCTTGGGTCCCGGCATCGGAGGTCTTTGCACCTCGTCTGTTAAAAAAGGTTTCATCTGAAGTTTCCCTCTAAACCCGGGCCCAGGCGGGGTAGGGGGAGGCCCTTATAAGAGGGGGGGGGGGTACTGTCAGCTTACCTGTTCGTTCATGTCTGCATTAGAGGCCACACTTCACTTCTGGTTCCTTTTTTATCATCTCTCCTCCCTGTTCGGCCCCACCCCAGGCCTTCCAGGAAGTCTATATATTAACCAGTGCGCTGCAGGTCTGCTTTGCTGTTCAACAGTGTTTGCTAGTTGTTTCCTGTCTGCCGTGTGCTTGATCTACCTTTCTGTGTACCGACTTTGGCTTGTCTCTGACTTCTCCTGTTTGCCTGTGACCCTGACCTTTGGCCTGTTCCTTGGTTACCCTCGTCTGCCTGTTGTCCTGACCTCGGCTTACCCATCACTATCCCCTTTGTCCTGACTGGCGGCTTCCCCTCTCTCCCTACGTAGCGTGACGTGGAGGACCCCAGGGGCCGTGACCTGGGCCCAGCTGCAGCCAAGTCCATCCTCACCACTAGAGGCTCTGGTGAACACCTGCTGGGTCTTAGACTCCGCCCTGGGAAATCTTGGGCTCACGTTCCTGTCCATCCGCAGCAGTCAGCTACTGGGTTCACTACCTTGTGGTGCACCCCTGCCTCCAACTGGGTGCAGTTGTCACCTGGCCACAGGTGACTTGCCACTGACTTTTACAGCCGCTGGAGCCAATGACGCCGCAGCTGTGTCTCAGCCAACCAGGAGAGAGAGTCCCGGACAGTTGAGGGATTTGTGGACATCACTGGACCAGAGATGGGGCTCAGTTAAGTATGAGGGGGCTGCTACACCCAGAAGGTTTTTTATCTTATTGCATAGGATGCATTAAGATAAAAAACCTTCTGACTTTACAACTGTAAGAGCTGGGGGGAGGAGAAGCAGCAGTATCCAATCTTCCCAGTGAAAGGCTGTGCGGGGGTGTGTGTCAGGACAAGTTTGATCATTGGAGGAGAGCAGGCTAGAGAACTCGCCATGGGGTGTTCTCCTGCTTGGTGTGGTCAGTTTTTAATAGGAAAGCAGAGGGACTGGCAGGATCACCAGGGATTTCTCGCAAAGGAAGCAATACAAAGAGAGCAGGATACTTGTTCATACAAGTTCATACAAGTACATGGTACAGCAGGCACATATCAGGAATATCAAATGTTGGGTTTACATACTCTTTAATGTCCCTTTTTTTTTTGTTCCCTTTTTTACTAAGAACATGAAGTAGTAAAATTGAAAAGAAAAAAATGTATACTGTACCGTAAGAATGAGTGATTTATTTATCCTAACAAATCCCTCAAATTAGGCAGGCAAAAACAATTTGACAATCCTGCATTATCTTGTGAAAACACAAAATGTTAAACAGTTTAAAGAGGGCGACAACCCCTCGATCGCTATCTACCCATTGACTGTGGGCAGGTGACAGGTAGATTGTAAAAATGTCCCTGCTTTGCTGACCCCCGCTTGCGTATGGCAGAGTGGAGGGCAGGAAACAGCACAGCACCTATAGACCCATGATTTATCCTCAGGGATTTTGCTATGGTGACTCAGGTAATATTCTAGGATGAGACCTTTTGATGAGATCATCTATTAGTTGATTTTGCTTAACCACCCAAGCCCCGGAGGATTTGGCTGCTCAAAGACCAGGGCCTATTTTGCGATTCGGCACTGCATGAACTTAACGGACAATTGCGCAGTCGTGCGATGCTGTACCCAAATGAAATTGACGTCCTTTTTTTCCCACAAACAGGGCTTTCTTTTGGTGGTATTTGATCACCTGTGCGATTTTTATTTTTTGCGCTATAAACAAAAAAAGAGCTTCAATTGTGAAAAAATAACTATTTTTCACATTTTTTTTATATGAAATTCCCCCAAAAAAATGTAAAAATCAAAAAAAAATTTTTAAACATTTTAGGCCAATTTGTTTTCTGCTACATATTTTTGGTAAAAAAATTGCAATAAGCGTATTTTGATTGGTTTGCGCAAAAGTTATTGCGTTTACTAAGGGAAAGATTTGTATATGTGTGTGTGTGTATATATATATATATATATATATATATATATATATATATATATATATATATAATGTATATATTTATATTATATATAATATAGTCTTCCAACAGTCTTGAAGGAGTTCCCAGAGATGCTTAGCACTTGTTGGCCCTTTTGCCTTCACTCTGCGGTCCAGCTCACCCCAAACCATCTCGATTGGGTTCAGGTCCGGTGGCTGTGGAGGCCAGGTCATCTGGCGCAGCACCCCATCACTCTCCTTCTTGGTCAAATAGCCCTTACACAGCCTGGAGGTGTGTTTGGAGTCATTGTCCTGTTGAAAAATAAATGATGTTCCAACTAAACGCAAACTGGATGGAATAGCATGCCGCTGCAAGATGCTGTGGTAGCCATGCTGGTTCAGTATGCCTTCAATTTTGAATAAATCCCCAACAGTGTCACCAGCAAAGCACCCCCACACCATCACACCTCCTCCTCCATGCTTCACGGTGGGAACCAGGCATGTGGAGTCCATCTGTTCACCTTTTCTGCGTCGCACAAAGACACGGTGGTTGGAACCAAAGATCTCAGATTTGGACTCATCAGACCAAAGCACAGATTTCCACTGGTCTAATGTCCATTCCTTGTGTTCTTAAGCCCAAACAAGTCTCTTCTGCTTGTTGCCTTTCTTTAGCAGTGGTTTCCTAGCAGATATTCTACCATGAAGGCCTGATTCACACAGTCTCCTCTTTAACATTTGTTCTAGAGATGTCTGCTCCTAGAACTCCATGTGCCATTGACCTGGTCTCTAATCTGAGCTGCTGTTAACCTGCGATTTCTGAGGCTAGTGACTCGGATGAACTTATCCTCCGCAGCAGAGGTGACTCTTGGTCTTCCTTTCCTGGGGCGGTCCGCATGCGAGCCAGTTTCTTTGTAGCGCTTGATGCTTTTTGTGACTGCACTTGGGGACACTTTCAAAGTTTTTCCCAATTTTTCGGACTGACTGACCTTCATTTCTTAAAGTAATGATGGCCAATTGTTTTCCTGTACTTAGAATTTGTATTATGGCAAGAAAAAAGCAGCTAACAGTCGTTTCAGTGGGACTATCAGCTGTGTATCCACCTGACTTCTGCACAACACAACTGATGGTCCCAACCCCATTTATAAGGCAAGAAATCACACGTATTAAACCTGACAGGGCACACCTGTGAAGTGAAAACCATTTCAGGTGACTACCTCTTGAAGTGTGACTCTACAATTTTCATAGTCATGAAAATAATTGATTGGGTCCGGACATGGTCCGCCATTTAGTGATGCCTGATCTAGAGGAACTACGAGCAACAGCTGGCTGTGGTTTCGCACTGGATAATCTAGATCCTTAAGGTCTCCCAGCCTGGCCATCGAGCGTAAACAGGTTATAGTCCAGAACTAGGCCTCGCCATGACGGTGCCCCGATGGATGGGGACGAGCCTGCGAGTGGACAGTCTTGCTGGGACGCATCGACCTAGAACACCCTGAGTCGCAGCTTCCCCTTGGCTGACAGTACCGCCATCCCGGGTGGGAGGTGATCTGTTTCGGAGTGGCGCCCACCTGGTACCGTGGTATGGTGAGTAAAATTGTCCCCCCAAACACCCTTGGCAGTCATGGGGCAGGTGTGGGAACCTCCCTGGAATAGTCGGACCTTAGGGGTTCCCTGGCACCCTGGAGGACTAATCTGGTGTACCCCTTGGCATTCCCCTAACAGGTTTTACCTTTGGGGGGCGGTAATAATGCAGCCGTTATGGCGCTTATTTGAAGGGGGTGAATTGTCCCGGGTGGGTCCCTGGCTAGGGACCTTTAGATGCCTATTGTTCTGAGATCCCTTTGGGGGGTCCTGGTGACCGCATGGCGCGCCGTGGGGGCTGCCATTTTGTTGTGGTTCATGATCTCTGTGTTCCAATTAGTTTGCATGGGCAGCCATTTTCTATACTTCCCCAGAGAATGTATGAGTGGTCATTTTCTTGAGGTCCGTGGGATGGACAGGCGTGTGGCATGGTTTGTAGTGATAGAGGCAGCGCTTCTTCCTCTTCCTGTGCAGACAGTGTTAGTTTCGTTATTACATTGATCAGGCTGGATGCTTCTCTGTGATCTGGTAACGTTCCTGGGTTTCCCTGTGGGTTTTTTCCTCTTCTGCTCTGCTATTATTACATAATAACCAGGGATCGTGAATCTGCAGTAATAGCGGTGGGACCGCATTTTTCATGGTCTTAAAGGCACATTACACAAAAAAACATTTTTATTTGAGCAATGGAGTCCCAGGATAAAAATTCACCTGCAGACCCCCTGGAAGCGACTGTAGGATCCTCTGGTTCACAGTTGCAGACAGAAATTGCATTTTTTTTGCAAAGCCTGATGTCAAAAGTGGATTTTGTCATTTCTGGTGCTGCCAGCCGCAAACGCCCTCCGCCCTCACCTCCATCGGCAGGGTCTTCGGACAAATTTGTCTTCGGACAAATTTGTCTTCAAACAAATCTGGTCGTCGTGGACGCAGACCACCTTGAGGGGTCGGTGTCTTCACATTCTGACGGTGAGGAGGACCTGTCCCCATCAGCCGCATTGGTGAAAGCCCTGATATCTGTGCGGGAAATCCTAAAACTGGCTGATGAACCTACAGCATCAGATATGCAGGTGTCTTTTGGATCCCGCAAATCCCTTAAAGCGGGCAAGGTGTTCCCTTGTCCAGAATTGTTTCATACTATTGTGGATGAACATTAAGCACATGTTGGTGGTGCCTAAGCATTTTGCACGCGGTTATCCTTTTGCGGAGGTGGTGTCCAATAGGTGGACTGTACCAACGAAAGTGTATTCTCTGGTGGCCAGGTTGAATAAAGCGACTCTGGTAACGGTGGAAGAGTCTCCGACCTTTCCAGATCCCATGGATAGACGGGTGGAATCCTTGTCCCGCCATTTACATGTGGCAGCAGGTCACATGTTAAAGGCTACCTTTTGTGAATGTTTTAGAAGCGCAGACTGCTACTGAATAGATGAAGTGACTGAAAAGTAACTTGGAAACGGCACGGCTTTCCCCTGCGGTACAGGAACTAATAGACCAGTTGACCCAAGCCCTGGTGTTCATGTGTGATACGTCCCTGGACTCCGCTTTATTGGTGGCCAGGACGTTGGCAATGGGGATTTCTATTTGGAGCATGGTATGGCTAAAATGCTGGTCGGCTGACCAGGCTTCTAAGAAGGCTGTGAATGAACTTCCTTTTACAGGGGAGAGGCTATTTGGATCCTCCCTGGATGAGTTAATCAAAGGTATCACGGGGAGTAAGGGCACTAATCTGCCCCAATCCTCTAAGGGCAAGGTGTACTAGGCGGGGGTCTTCCTTTACTGCTCACAAATGTCTTTTTCGTGCTTCCGGGTCGCAAGGAAACGGTAAATCGTTCAGGTCTTCTGAAGGGTTCCATAAAGCCATGGTCGGGAAAATCTAAGTCCGGCTAATCTGGACCTGCAGAGATTTCTTAGCCTCCATAGATATCAAGAACGCATATCTATACATACCTATCTACGCTGGACACCAGCGGTTTCCTCGCTTTGCGGTAGCTAGTACTGCGGTACTAGCAGAGCAGCATTATCAATTCGTGGCTTTACCCTTTGGTCTCGCCTCCGCTCCCCTAGTGTTTACCAAGGTACTAGCACCGGTATTGGCACTGCTGTGCCGGCGGGGAATACTGGGGTACCTGGACGATCTGTTGAGAGCGGACTTTCATTAAGCCTTGTTGGGGGATCTGTCGATCATGGTCAGAACTCTGCAGGAATTCGGTTGGAACATCAATTTCAAGAAATCCGCGCTGACTCCAGTTCTGAGACTGGATTATCTGGGCTTGACTCTGGATTCTTCAGCCTTGGCGAGGGGTTTTCTTCCGCCAGAAAAAGTTGCAGGGGGCGATTCAGTTGTTGTTGGACAACAATCTGTCTTCTGTACGAGTTTGCATGCGAGCCTTGGGTCTGATGGTATCGACCTTCAAGGCGGTCTTTTTTGCTCAGTTCCATACAAGGCCTGGCAAAAGGAGATTCTTGTAAAATGGAACAAGGATCCAAAGTCCTTGGATTCTGTGATTCGGTTGAGCCACAACACAAAATCTGCTCTGTTGTGGTGGATTCAGTCTCCAGCACTATGCCAGGGCAAGTCCTTCCTTCCATTATTTTGAACGGTGGTAACCACAGACGCCAGCCTGTCGGGCTGGGGTGGGGTGCTGGGGAAGCTCTGTGCCCAGGGTACCTGGACGATGGAAGAGTCAAAACTTCAGATTAAATGTTTTGGAGCTTAGAGCGTTAAAACTTTGTCTGAGTCGTCTGCAAGGTTGTCCAGTTCGGATTCAATCGGACAACGCCACGACTTTGGCTTGCATCAATCACCTGGGGGGCACCAAGAGTGTCTTGGCGGTCAAGGAGGTGGCCAAGATTCTGGCCTGGGTGGAAAGCTTTGTTCAAGCCCTCTCTGCTGTACAAATTCCAGGTGTGGAAAACTGGCAGCCGGATTACCTGATTCGTCAGGTGTTGGATCAAGGGGAGTGGTCCCTATACTCGGAGGTGTTCCGCCTCCTGTGTGTCCGGTGGGAGACTCCCAAGGTCGATTTGTTTGCCTCTTGCCTCAACAAGAATGTGCAGAGATTTTAAGCCAGGTCTCGAGATCCTTTGACTGACACCACAGACGCACTGGTGGCTCCTTTGGGGTCAATATCGGCTGATTTTATGCATTTCCTCCAAACTCCTGCAGAGGCTTCAAGGCAGGATAGAGGTGGAAAACATTCCGATCATTCTGGTGGCTCCAGACGGACCTCACCAGTTTTTGTACATAGACCTGATAAGGCTGGTCGCTGATACCCCTTGGAGACTTCCTCTCAGGGAAGATCTGCTGTCTCAAGGTCCAATCTTCCATCCTGCTTTACAGTCGCTGGGTTTAACGGCATGGCTGTTGAAAGTCAGGTGTTGAGAGAGAGATATGGGTCTTTCTGACTCTGATTCCTACACTCTTGAAGGCTAGAAAGTCAACTTCCAGGAAGATCTACCATTGTACGTGTAAATCGTACATTTCATGGTGTGAATCGCTGAAGGTGCACCCTCGCTTGTTTTTGATCGCTAGGGTTTTGGCCTTTTTGCAGAAAGAGTTTGAACAGCGGTTGGCTTTGGGTACTATCAAAGGTCAAGTTTTAGCTTTGGCTATATATTTTCAACGCCCGTTAGCCACGCATGTCCTAATCCGGACTTTTATCCAGGCAGTGCGCCATATGGCTCCTCCAAGGCGATTCCCGTTGCCTCTGTGGGATCTAAATCTGGTGTTATCTGTTCTTCAAAAGCCTCCTTTTGAAAAACATTTGGGAGATTTCACTGCTTTCTTTGTCTCAGAACGTTGCATTCTTGGTGGCGATCACTTCTGCAACACAGGGTATCTGAATTGGCGGTGTTGTCTTGCCGCTCACCTTATCAGGTGGTACTTCGACCTTATCAGTCGTTCCTAAGGTGGTTTCTGATTTTCATCTGAATGAAGACTTTGTGTTGCCTTCACTTTGCCTTAAACCTCAGTATCCTAAGGAGTATGCCTTGCATTCTTTGGATGTTGTTCGGGCGATCAGGGTTCATTTAGAGACCACTGAGTCCTTTAGAAAATCAGATGCGTTTTTGTCCTTACTGATAGACCTCGTAAGGGATTGGCTGCGTCTGCTGCGACCATTTTCAGATGGATTAGGCATACGGTGGTACAGGCCTATTCACTGAGGGGTCAGTTTCTTCCTTTCCCTGTGAAAGCTCATTCTACGAGAGCGCTGAGTGCCTCTTGGCCTTTTCAACATCAGGCATTGGTGCTTCAAGTTTGCAAGGCGGCGACTTGGTCATCTGTGCATACATTCACAAAACTCTACAAGGTAGATGTGTTGGCATCGGTGGATGCTTTTCTTGGCCACAAGGTTTTGTAGGCTGCAGTTTAAGAGTGAACTCGTCTATTTAGTTTCTTTTTGAGGGTTACATTTTTTCCGGCTGAGCTCCAGTTGTTCCTGGTTGAGCTCCATGTTGCCTGGTTGTCTGTTTAGCCATTGGAGACTTATGTTTTGTTTCTGCGTTTGTTTCCCACCCCTCATGATTATACTGCTTTGGGACATCCTTATGAGTCCTGAAGATGAGGAGCTGCGTCTGTCGATGAACGATAGAGAAAAATGGATTCTTGTAAGAACTTGCCTTAAAATCATTTTTCTCTGAAGTTCATCGACAGAATGTCTTCTAAATACTGCTTGCAACTAAACTGTTTGATGATAGCAGAGTCTGAGGGGTTATGTCTGCAGGGACAGCCCCCATAGGCGTGGTTACGTTTTTTTTTTTTTCCTGCCTAGTGCCTATTCCTAGAAGGAGGAGCATAACCCTATGAGTAATGAAGATAAGGAGCTGCGTCTGTCGATTGAACTTTAGAGAAAAGGATTTTTAAGGTAAGTTCTTACAAAAATCCAGTTTTTCCTTAGATGGGCGTGGTCAACAGACCAATTGAGTAAGTTTACATTTACTTTGTTTAGTGTGATTTCATACCAAGAAATTAACCACTTAAGAGCAACATTCTATTTAAAAACTGCTTATCAAATTTATGGTGTTAACAAAATGTTATTTTTATGTGTTAGGAGCTGTTCGCATTCCTACGGTTTCCTTTTCTGAAGAAGAGCAGAATTTCACAGCTCTGGCTGAGTTTAAAGATTACATAAGAAAGGGTATGTATATGTTGTATGGGTCATGTATATGTTGTGTAAGGCATGCTCAACAAGTATTGGTGGCAGTAAACTATGCATGAGACAGGGACACCCAGGAAAAGTCTAAGCAGATTAATCCCACACACTTATTCAGCAAGGTAGCAAACAAATACAATTTTTAATGCAGGGGCTTTGAAGAGCAAGTTCATTACATTCTAGCTACTAACTAAACTTTGCCTCATACTAATAGGGTACCCCTAAACGGGTTTCCCAAACAATCAAGCAGCACTTTTTTTTTTTCTATAGTGTTCTGGTAAGCATTTAGCTTTTCACTTAGTAGCAGGCTCCAACAGCTTTCACTTAGTAGCAGGCTCCAACAGCAGAAAGTGAGAACCGTGAGTATCAGTCAGTTGATATAGATAGGCCTGTGGACAGCTGAGACTAATAATGAGGACTGGCTAAGATGTGGACCAAGGAATGGAGGCTTTGTCCTATGCAAAGGTCTACAAAGACCCCAGGACCCAGAACATAGGGTAAGATTTTGAGAAAAAAAAAGTTTCCTTCTCATTCTTTATAAACCCCCAGAGCCCTGGGGCATAGCTACAGATCATGGGGCCCCATAGCAACATTTTGATAAGGATCTTTGATTTTAATATAAGGCATGTCTAAATTAAGGACAGATAGGAGAACGGTCAACGTAGTCAGTACAATTCTAGGGACCAGAACTGTGGACAGAAGTTGGTTAGGGAAGAACATGGCATACCGGTCACTGTCATAACAGAGTGTGCCGTGGGCGCGATCATGGTATGCAGTCATACGACAGTGTTCCAGAACCAGGAGGCCACGCTGTATTCGTCAATTAGCTATAGTGCCGTCGGCAAGTGGGTAAATTTCCTTTGCCACATAGTCGTCCAATTAAACAGTGCATTAAGGTCCGCTTGTAAGTTGGAGGCATCCTGTAAAGGTGTTTATTCCATTGCATAGCTTGGTGTCATCTGCAAAGACTGAAATGGTCCTTTTAATCTCAGACTCTATATCATTTACAAATATATTAACAAGTGAGGGTCTCAACACTGAAGCTTGAAGTATACCACTAATAACCTTAAGCCATTCAGAGTATCAGTCAATAACCACTACCTTCTCTATCGTCCATTGACAGACGCAGCCTCCATCTTCATTAGCTGAATGGGTTATGCTCCTCCTTGCAGGAGTAGTCTAGACCGTCTAGTCTGGGGCCGCCCCCACAGGCATAACCCACACACCCTCTGCTCAGAAAACCAGTTTGTTTCTGCCTAGAGAAGGAGTAGGACCTAGGTTTCCTGCTGGGTTCCCAGTTTTTTATTATTTTCAGAATATTTTGTTTATTTCTCTTTACTCACTTTGCTAGTTAGTGTTCAAGGGGATCCTCCTGGTGATCTGCAAGTAATACCGACTGGGGCTTCGCACTGGATAATCTAGATCCTTATGGTCCCCCCTCAGCCTGGCCTACAAGCGTGAGCAGGTTATAGTCTCGCACTAGGCCTCGACACAACGGTGCCCCTTTCCGGATGAGGACGAGCCTGCGAGCGGTCGCCTTGCCGGGGCGCGACGACCTGGAACGCCCTGAGTTGCAGCGTACCCCTCGACTTGCAGAACACCCACTTCTGGTGGGAGGAGGTCTGCCCAGAGCGGAGCCCACCCGGTCCATGGTATGGTGAGTAAACATGCCCCTCCTTGCTCCTGGTGGCCTTGGGGGGGATGTGGGCCCTCTCTTGGGGATAATGAGACCTGTAGCTCCTAGATCCAAGATCTCCCTGGCCTGTCAGCTACCCAGCCTCTGTGCCCTGTCTCCCTCTCCCACCACCCCCCCCCACCCCCGGGGGGGCTATGTACCTGGGGCGCCTGGCGTCCTGAGGGGGGTGGCAATCATTTCTTGTTGCTTGCTGGGTCTTGTTGTAGATCCTTGAAGCCTTCATTGTTGGAGTTCCCTGGCTGCATGGCACGCCATGGGCGCCGCCATCCTAAATGTGGGCAATGTGTATATTTTTCCTATTGACTTGTATGGGGCAGCCATTTTCCCTGAGCTTCCTAATAAAATGCATTGGCAACCATTTTTGTGTAGTCCTATGTACTGCATTAGCAGCGTGACCTTTTACATCCAGGCCTAGGTCACTTCCTGTGATTCTTATTCCTTCTGCAGGCTGTTCAGGAGGGTTTTCTCTGGTGGTGGTACAGTACTGGGGTCTTTGTGGGCATATCCCTGCACACTCTGCTGTTTGTGTATATTTAAGGGGGACTCTGCAGACCACTGCAATCTGCGGTGGGAACCGCGATCAGCTCTTCTTCATGTGACAGTACTCCGTTTTGTAACCTTGAATATGGAGTCCCAGGCTGTAATTTCACCCTCAGACTCACTCTGTGCGACTCCCGGACAGTCCGGATCGCAGTCGCTGGCCGCGATTTCAACCGCTCTGGAAAGCCTGGCAACAAAAGTTGATTTTGTCATGAAAAAGGTTAATAGCTGAAAACGGCCACTGCCTTCTTTATCTTTGGTGTCTTTTGATTCAGTGGCTGATGTGGTTGCCATGGACGCCCCCCTACCTAAAGTATCGCTGTCCTTGCAGTCAGGTAGTGAAGAGGACCTGTCTTCTTCAAATGCAGCGCAGGAACGCGTTTTGGTGGAAGACCTTAATTATATCAGTAAGGGAAACTTTAAAATTGGCTAATGAGCCCACACCGGCAGGGACACAGGTGGCCTTCGGCTCCTGCAAAACCCAAAAGTTTAGCAAGGTTTTTCCCTGTCCCGAGACTTTTCATGATATTGTGAATGACCAATGGCGGCGTGTTAAGCACATTCTAGTTGTGCCAAAACGCTTTAAACGCCGGTATCCTTATGCTGATATGGTCTCCAACCGTTGGACGGTGCCACCTTTGGTGGACCACCCTGTTTCCAGGTTGAACAAATCTACCATTGTGCCTGTGGACGATTCCCCAGTTTTTATGGATCCGGTGGACAGGCGGGTGGAATCCCTTTCCTGCCATCTTCACGTGTTGGCAGGTTCCATTTTGAAATGGGTCTTTGTGTCTGTTTTGGTATCACAGACAGTTACGGAATGGATTAGGGTTCTGAAAGGGAACTTGGACCCTGACGTAGTTACCCCCAGAACTGATGGAACTTGTGCACCTGGTGTTTCTGTATGATGCGTCCCTGGATACAGCTCCCCTGGTGGCCAGAGTTTCGGCTTTGGGGATCGCCCTACGGCGCATGATTTGGCTGAAGAGCTGGTCGGCTGACCAAGCTTCCAAGAAAGCCCTGACGGATCTCCCTTTTTTGGAAGAGTGTTTTGTTTGGCGACTCACTGGATGAGTTGATCAAGGGTCTGACTGGCAGGAAAAGTACTCTTCTTCCTCAATCATTCAAAGGTAAAACACACCGTGCTAAGTGGGGTCCTTCCTTTACTGCTCATAGACGGTTTATTCCTGCCACCGGGGCGCAAGAAAAAGGTAAGCCGTTCAGAGCTTCTGGAGGATCTAAGAAGCACTGGGGCAAGTCCAAGACCAGTCACTCTGGTGCTGCAGAAAAGTCCTCTTCAGCATGAAGGGGTGCCCTCACCTGTTTCTGGGGTGGGGGCACGTCTGCACTTCTTTCAGGAACCCTGGACTTCCTTCGTTCAGGACAAATGGGCTTGCGAACTGATTCGTTGCAGGTACAAAATCGAATTTGGTCCCGGCCGGGGGACAGGTTTTTCCAGTCAAATTTTCACCTGTCTCCAGAGCATTTGAAAGATCTTCGGGAAGCTGTGCAGACCCTCGTGGCTCAAGGAGTGATCATGCCGGTTCCTCCGCAGGAACGCTCTCATGGTTTCTTTTCAAGCCTGTTCATGGTGCCCAGAAAGGAGGGCAAAGTGCGTCCAATCCTGTATCTCAAGGCTCTGAACCGCTTTGTGCGGGTGCAGAAGTTTCGAATGGAGTCCATTTGGTCGGTGGTGGCATCCTTGAATCAGGGGGAGTTTCTGGCCTCCATCAATATCAGAGATCCCCATAGTCGAGGGACATCAGTGATTCTGCCGCTTGGCGGTGGCAGAGGAGCATTTTCAATTTGTGGCATTACCCTTTGGTCTTGCATCCGCTCCCAGAGTTTTTACCAAGGTCCTGGCCCCTATGCTGGCCTTATGTCAGAGAGGAATCACAATTTTGGGATATCTGGACGATCTCCTGTTGCGCGCCGACTCTCATTTGGATCTGTTGGACAACACCTCTATTACAGTTAAGACCCTTCAAGAAGTCGGGTGGACGATCAATTTCAAGAAATCTGCTCTATCGCCATCAGTACGGGTCACTCATCTGGGGCTGACTATCGACTCCACTCTTGCGAGGGTCTTTCTCCCCTTGGAAAAGCTTAAGAAGTTGCAAAGGGCGATCAGGTTGCTGATGGAGACCGATCAGTCCTCCCTGCGGGCCTGCGTGAGGGCCCTTGGTCTGATGGTGTCGACCTTCGAAGCGTTCCTGTTTGCTCAGTCTCATTCCAGGCCTCTGCAGAAAGAGATTCTGGCAAAATGGAACAGGGACCCTCTGTCATTGGACCAAAAGATTTGTTTGAGTTATCTCACAAAGTCGACTCTGTCCTGGTGGATCCAGTCTCCTGCCTTATGTCAGGGCAAGTCCTTCTACCGCTGTTCTGGATGGTGGTCACCACGAATGCCAGCCTGTCAGGCTGGGGTGGAGTGCTGGGGAAGCTCTGTGCCCAGGGGACTTGGGCGTCAGAAGAGTCCTCCTCCTTGCCGATCAACATTCTGGAGCTAAGAGCGATCAAGGTTTGCCTGTTCCACTGGACGAGGCAACTACACGTTTCTCCGGTTCGGATACAGTCAGACAATGCCACAACTGTGGCTTGCATCAATCATCAAGGGGTCCCCAAGAGTGTCCTGGCGGCCAAGGAGGTGGCCGAGAGTCTGGTTTTGGCGGTAGCCAATGTTCCAGCTCTTTCCGCAGTCCACATCCTGGGTGTGGAGAATTGTCAAGCAGATTACCTGAGTCGTCAGGTGTTGGATCAAGGGGAATGGTCCCTTCATCCGGAGGTGTTTCACCTCCTGTGTGTCTGGTGGGGGACTCCGGAGGTGGATCTCTTTGTGTCTTGCCTCAACAGAAAGGTCCAGAGGTTTGTGGCCATGTCTCGGGATCCTCTGGCCGATGCCACAGATGATCTGGTAGCTCCTTGGAGCCAGTATGGGCTGATTTATGCCTTCCCTCCACTCGTACACCTGCCGAGGTTTCTTCGCCGGGTGGCGGTGGAAGGCATTCCGGATGTTCTGGTGGCGACAGACTGGCCTCTGTGGTCTTGGTACGCAGACCTGGTTAATTTGGTCGTAAATCCTCCATGGAGACTTCCTCTGCGGGAAGATCTGCTATCTCAGGGACCGATCTTCCATCCTGCTTTACGGTCACTAGCTTTAACAGCTTGGCTGTTGAAAGCAAGGTGTTGCGGGATAAAGGCCTTTCTGACTCAGTGATTCCTACCCTCTTGAAGGCCAGGAAGTCGACATCTAGGAAGATCTATCATCATACGTGGAAATCATACATTTCATGGTGTGACTCGCTGCAGCTGCACCCTCGCTTGTTTTCTATTGAGCAGCACCTAGCATTGGGCACTATCAAGGGTCAGGTGTCGGCATTGGCTATTTACTTCCAACGTCCTTTGGCTACTAATAGCTTGATTTGCACTTTTATTCAGGGGGTGCGTAATCTGGCGCCTCGGAGGAGATCTCCGTTACCTCCGTGGGATCTCAATCTGGTTTTATCTTTTCTTCAAAAGCCCCCTTTTGAGAATATTAGGGAGATTTCTCTGCTTTCGTTGTCGCAGAAGATTGCCTTCATAGTGGCTATTACTTTTGCTTGCAGAGTATCTGAGTTAGCGGTTCTGTCCTGTCGTTCACCTTATTTGGTGGTCCATAGGGGATAAAGTGGTTCTGCAACCTAATCTGTAATTTTCTCCCTAAGATGGTGTCGGATTTTCATCTTAATGAAGACATTGTGTTGCCTTCCTTATGTCCTAAGCCTAAGCATCCCAAAGAATTTGCCTTGCACTCTTTGGATGTGGCTAAGGCGATGAGAGTTTGTCTGACGGTTACGGAGTCCTTATAATATTGGACTCTCTCTCCTTAGATGGTCCTCACAAAGGTTTCGAGGTGGATCAGGCAGACTGTTGTTCAAGCTTATTCACTCAAGGGTCAGGTTCCTCCTTTCCCTGTGAAGGCGCATTCTACTAGAGCGCTGAGTGCCTCTTGGGCTTTTCGCCATCAGGCCTCTGTTGTACAAATTTGTAAGGCAGCGAATTGGTCGACTGTGGACACCTTTACAAAATTCTACAAGGTGGATTTGTTGGCATCTTTGTATGCCTCTTTTTGGCCGCAAGGTTTTGCAAGCTGCTGTTTCGTAAGAGAATGTTTTTGTTTCTCTTGGGGGTATTTCTACCTGGGTGAGCTTCTGTTGGTTGAGCTTCATGTTACCCAGTGGGATAAGTTTAGTCTTTGGAGTTTACGTTACTTTCTGGTTGCGTTCTTTCCACCCCTCATGCCTACACTGCTTTTGGACGTCCCATGCAGCTAATGAAGATGGAGGCTACGTCTGTCAATGGACGATAGAGAAAACAAGAATTTTGTGAGATCATACCGTAAAATCCATTGACAGACACAGCAGCCCCTCTGATATGGAGATGTTTTTTTTTTCCCTCACTGCTTACAACTGAGCTGGTTTGCTGAGCGCAAGGTATGTGAGCAATGCCTGTGGGGACGGCCCCGTGGGCATGTACATTTACATTTTTCCAGCCTAGACTTCTCCTGCAGGCAGAAGCAACCCCCCATTCAGCTAATGAAGATGGAGGCTGCGTCTGTCAATGGACTTCACAGAAAAAGATTTTACGGTAAGATCTTACAAAAATCTTGTTTTCTGAATACTGTCCTTTTAGCCAGTTTTGTATTAATTGACAAACTGATTTTTCAAAGCCTGTAGACTTTATCTTCCACATTAGCTACATCAGTAGTCTGCAAAATTTTGGAGGGGATGTTAAGGGACCACATACAAGACTTTAGTAATGAAAACGGTATTATAAGTAGTAATCAGCATGGATTCATGAAAAATCGTTCGTGCCAAACCAATCTATTAACCTTCTACGATGAAGTGAGCTGCCATCTAGATAAAGGTAAGCCGGTGGATGTGGTTTATCTGGACTTTGCGAAGGCATTTGACACCGTTCCCCACAAACGCTTACTGTACAAACTAAGGAAGGTAGGTATGGACCATAAGGTGAGTACCTGGATAGAGAACTGGCTCCAGGGGAGAGTCCAGAGGGTGGTGATTAATGGGGAGTACTCGGATTGGGCGGGTGTGGAAAGTGGGGTCCCCCAGGGTTCTGTCCTGGGACCAATCCTGTTTAATTTATTCATAAATGATCTAGAGGAGGGGATATCGAGTACAATCTCAGTATTTGCAGATGATACTAAACTAGGCATGCCAATATCTTCTATGCAGGATGTGGAAACCTTGCAAGCGGACCTGAACAAAATAACGGGATGGGCAACTACATGGCAGATGAGGTTTAATGTTGAAAAATGTAAAGTAATGCACTTGGGGGCCAGAAACCAGAAAGCAAGCTACTCACTAGGGGGGGAACCTCTGGGTGAGTCTAGGATGGAAAAGGACTTGGGGGTACTGGTAGACAACAAGCTTGGCAGTGGCATGCAATGCCAAGCCACCGCAAGCAAAGCCAACAGAATACTGGGATGTATAAAAAAGGGGATTCACTCCAGAAATAAAGAGATTATTCTCCCTCTCTACTAGACATATGCCGGTTTTCGGTAATTCGATATATCGCGGTATTGCATAGCCACGGTATTGTTATTGTGGCATTTTTAAAATACCGAGTTTATCTGCTCCTGGGTCTGACTTCTGAATTGATACATTTCAGTGAGCTGGATGACTCATTCACTCACACAGCTCTCCCAGTAACTATAAACAAAAATGTTTACATTGTATCTTTTCCTTCCCTCTGCCAGGGAGAAAGGAAGTTTAACCTCTTAAAGACTGGACCTTTTTCTGACACTTGTTGCTTGCAAGTTAAAATCAGTTTTTTTTTTTGCTAGAAAAGTACTTAGAACCCCCAAACATTTTATATATATTTTTTAGCAGAGACCCTACAGAAAAAAAAGGGCGATTGTTGTAATATTTTATGTCACACTGTATTTGCGCAGCAGTCTTTCAAACGCAATTAATAGACTTTAATGAATAAAAAAAAAAAAAAAAACGTAACAGTAAAGTTATCCCAATTTTTTTTTTTTGTTACACAGAGAATCGTGAGAGAATCGTGATCTTTATTCCAAGCTAAAAAATCGTGATTCTCATTTTGGCCAGAATTGTGCAGCTCTAATAAATATATACACACACACACACACACACACACACACACACACACACACACACACACACACACTCATAGCAGCCCACATTACATTATTATATAGCCATCAAGCAGTGTCTGGCCTACCTGGTGATGACTGGTCCTGGCGCTCTGATCCGATGGCCTGGTCTTTAAAGGGGCAAATCCTTGCGATCCAGAAGTGGTTAAACCTGCAGGAGGACCGGTGTTTTTATCTATTAATGACTTTACTATTGCTTTAGGCCTGGTTCACATGTATGCGGGTTGGCGGTTCACATGTATGCGGGTTGGCGGCCCACATTTGCACAGGCATAGCAGCCCATTGATTTGAACGGGCTGCTATGCCCTCATTTTCCGCAGAAAAAAGGTGCATGCAGCATTTTTTTAAAATTCAGTGGCCTTGAAATCCATCCTGCTTTTGCACCATGCGACTTACCTGCAGTTCCTGCTCTGGCGAGCTTTCTGCATTTTTTGTATACGTGGGCACGGCATTTAAAAACAGTTTGCGTGTGCAGCAAAGGCAGGTAAGTCGCATGGTGTAAAAGAAGGATGGATTTCATGGCCACTGCATTTTTTTTTAATTCTGCATGCACCTTTTTTCAGCTGAAAACGCAGGCATAGCAGCTCAAGCCCATTCACATCAATGGGCTGCTATGCCTGTGCAAATGTGGGCGCCAACCCGCATACATGTGAACCGCCAACCCGCATACATGTGAACCACCAACCCGCATACATGTGAACCAGGCCTAAAGCGATAGTAAAGTCATTTATAAACAACACCTCCTTCAGGTTTAACCACTTCTTGACCACAAGGATTTGCCCTCTTAATGACCAGGCCATCGGATCGGAGCCGAGCGCCAGGACCAGTTATCACCAGTTAGGCCAGACACTGCTTGATGACCTATTTTAGGCCTGGTTCACAGAGTCTGTACTGACTGACTATATAATAATGTGCATAAGTGAACCAAAGCCCCTAAATTCAGCAATGAAATTGAAGTGAGGTGGAAATTTAATAATTTAAATTTAATAAATAGAATACCGTGATAATACCGTATACCGTGGCAAAACCTTAATCAATTAATCGCAGCATGAAAATCTGATACCGTCACAAGCCTACTCTCTACAAGACTCTGGTCCGGCCACATCTGGATTATGCTGTCCAGTTCTGGGCTCCGGTCCTCAGGAAGGATGTGCTGGAACTGGAGAAAGTCCAGAGAAGGGCAACAAAAATAATTAGGGGAATGGAGGACATCAGCTATGAGGAAAGACTACAAGCACTGAACCTATTCTCTCTGGAGAAGAGACGATTGAGGGGGGATATGATATCAATGTACAAATACTGTACTGGTGACCCGAGCATAAGGAACAAACTATTCAGTGAAAGGAGATACAATAAGACACGTGGCCACTCACTAAAACTAGAGGAAAGGCGGTTTAACCTTAAAGTGCGTAAGGGGTTCTTCACTGTAAGAGCGGTAAGGATGTGGAATTCTCTTCCACAAGCAGTCGTATCAGCAGGGAGCATTGATAGTTTCAAAAAACTATTAGATGGACACCTTAAAGACCACAACATACAGGGGTATACAATGTACAGTTAAAAGCAAACACACACACACATCATAGGTTGAAGTGGATGGACTGATGTCTTTTTTTCAACCTCACTAACTATGTAACTATGTAATTAGCTGTGTAGGGGGAACTATATCAAACACTTTTGAAAAATTCAAGTACACATTTCCAGCCACTGTTTTTTGTCTTTGTTTTGCTTACCTTCTCGTAAAAATCAGATTTGTTTAACAGCTTCTGTCTTTCATTAATCAATGCTGTCTATTGCTTGAAATATTTTTTCCTAGCAAAAAACTTATCTATGCAGTCTTTTTTTTTTTTTTAAACTCTCAAGTATCTTCCTAACTATAGAAATTAAACTAACAGGTCTGTAATTACTTGGTAAAGACTGATGCTTTTCTTCAATCCTAGGCACCACATTGGCCTTATGCCAATTCAGTGGTACAATGCCAGTCATTAAAGTGGTCCTAAAGGCTCAAGGGTTTTTTTTTTTGTTTTTTGTATGGTTTTATTCTAATGCATTCTAAGCATTACGGTAAAAAACCTTCTGAGTGCAGCTCCCCCCTAAGTCCCCCCCCCTCTGATCCCCATCTCGATCCAGCGATGTGCACAAGAGCAGCTGCCCTCCTGTGAGTCACTCTCTCTCCTCATTGGCTTGCACAGCAGTGGGAGTCATTGGCTCCTTCTACTGTAATCAAAGCCTGTGAAGAGAACATCCGACTGCCTCTTGGGGCATCAGGAAGGACTTTATTCCCCTGCTTGAGCAAATTGGATCATGCTTTATTGGGGTTTTTTTTCTTGCCTTCCTCTGGATCAACTATGGATAAAAGGTTGTTTGTGTGTGTGTGTTTGTGTATATACAGTTGTGCTCATAAGTTTACATACCCTGGCAGAATTGGATTTCTTTGCCATTTTTCCGAGAATATGAATGATAACACAAAAACTTTCTTGGTTAGTGTTTGGCTGAAGCCATTTATTATCAGTCAACTGTATTTACTCTTTTTAAATCATAATGACAACAGAAACTACCCAAATGACCCTGATCAAAAGTTTATATACCCTGGGGATTTTGGCCTGATCATATGCACAAGTTGACACAAAGGGGTTTGAATGACTATTAAAGGTAATCATCCTCACCTGTGATCTATTTGCTTGTAATTCGTGTATGTGTGTATAAAAGGTCAATGAGCCCCACTCTCGTCGAGGTCTACTCCTCCATCTGGAACGGAGACTCGTATCTCCCGACGGGCAATCAAGCCATTGTTAAATTATTAGCCAAAAAAGGGAAAGATCCCCTGGAACTGGGCTCATATTGTCCTATTTCTTTGTTAAATCTAGATGTGAAAATCCTCTGGAAAATAACAGCCTCCCACCTAGCTAATATAATGCCGCACCTCATCCATCCGGCTCAATCGGGGTTCACTAAGGATCGCTCAGCCACCGCCAATATCAGGAAAGTGCTCTTGGCTCTAGACCAGGCTCGCATACACTCTGATAGGGACATGGCTATAGTTAACACTCGATGCCAAGAAGGCTTTTGATAATGTGAACTTTGCCTGGCTCCGCAGAGTCCTATCGGCCATGGGCTTCCAAGGCCCTTTCGTTAACCTCATAAAGTCTATGTACGCTTCTCCGACTGCTAAATTGTGTGTGGGGAGTTCCCTTACTGATGATTTCCGCCTACACAAAGGTACACGCCAGGGCTGCCCCCTCTCCCCGCTCCTGTTTAACCTAGCGATTGAATCCCTCTCCCGTTATCTATTGACCAAAGCCCCCCCTTCACGGAATATGTGTGGGATATCAAGAGCTGCGTCTATCCCTATTCGCGGATGATGTCCTATTGTTTACCTCCAACCCCTCCGCCTACATACCAGTGATTGTTTCCACCTTTTGATAGCTTTAAAAGATGCTCGGGTCTGAAAATTAACTATTCCAAAAGTGAGATACTCCCCTTGGGGGGAACTGTAGCCCGTCCCTGGGAAAGGGACTCCCCGTTTATGATCGCGTCTAAACACATCACTTACCTGGGTATTAAAATTGGATGGATTTGCCGTTGTCGCTTTTGGGGAGATGCCACCTAATTAAAATGGTTAGCTTTGCCCGCCTTCTGTATCTTCTTCAGACTTTCTTTTTGCTGATTAGGCATAAGGATGCGCAAGATATTAATCGGGCCTTTTCCCGTTTTCTTTGGCGGGCGAAGCGGCCCCGAATCTCTATGAAAAAGCTTAATCTGCCCAGGAGCGACGCGGGTGTAAATTTCCCTAACCTGAGACTGTATAACCTGTCATATCTACTCAGAGTGGCCTTGGACTGGATATCTCGGACCTCTCACTATTCCAACTATGATCTTAAGTCCCAGATGTCCAGCGCTTTCTCCCCGTCGGCTCTCTTACATGCCAAGTAGGCCCACCTGTGCCCCGTACTTCGCCACAACCTACTCCTCATGGATACAGCTATTGCGTGGAGGGAGGTGAGGAAACTCCTTAAGTTATCACTATATTTTTCCAAATTCCTCCCGATCCGTGATAATCACAACTTTCCCCCAGGTCTCGACCACGCAGCTTACCAGTTCTGGGAACGGAAGGGTCTGGTAAATTTTGCACAATTGTGCGATCTACAATCTGGCTCCCCCTATCCTCAACACACCATTATGGACAAATATGACCTCCGGGACCCAGACTTTTTTTTTACTTGGCCCAATGCCTCCACTTCATTGTGAATACAAACGGTAAACCAGCAGACAGGTTCCGGTCATCCATCATTAATAACCTTTTGGACTCTGCCAACTTTATAATTTCGGGCATCTGCAAACCTCTTCTGAAGATGTGTCCCCCAGCAGTTTTTACCTCTACCGCCTCCAACTGGCTCAGGGCTTTCCCTGGCAAAGACACCATACCCAATATTTTCAGCGACCTTCACACCACCCTCGGGCTCACACCCAATGCCATCTGGCAAGAGACTCAGCTAAAAACCTTCCACCGAGCCCAAATCCCATTCCTCTTCCTCTCTGATAGAATGATTCCTGACGCTCAAAAATGCCTTCCCTTAGTCACAAGTTTTGGTCCTGCCCCTCCATTTCTCTGTTCTGGGATCAAGTTTTGTCTTTCATTAAGGATGTAACACACGTCTTTGTACCTAAAGACCCTTTTTTGCTTTTATTTGGCTACTGGGACAAACGCCTACAAAAATGGTCAAGCACTCCTGCCTCTAAACATCGTCTGTGGATCCTTACCTGCCTCCTTATAGCCAGACGGACAATTTTAGCCAATTGGATTTCCCCGACCCACACCTTTTCCTAGGTAATAGACTTTTGACCCTGTATCCACCCCCCTCCCCCCCACCCCTCCTTCTTTGCCCAACCCCAGTTCAGTTTTTCCCCTACAAGAGTGAAAATGTTTGTACTACTATTGTATGTATTTGCTCTTACGTTGTACCCTATCTGTTTTGCCAAAAAGTTTAAATTAAAAAAAAAAAAAAAGGCCAATAACTTTCTGGACTCCTGACAGACCCTTACATCTTTCATCCAATGCTGCACTGACATTTCTGGATTCTGAGTCATGGGGAAAGCAAAAGAATTGTCAAAGGATTTGTGGGAAAAGGTAGTTGAACTGTATAAAACAGGAAAGGGATATAAAAAGATATCCAAGGAAATTGAGAATGCCAATCAGCAGTGTTCCAACTCTAATCAAGAAGTGGAAAATGAGGGGTTCTTTTGAAACCAAACCACGGTCAGGTAGACCAACTGCAATTTCAGCCACAACTGCCAGGAAAATTGTTCGGGATTCAAAAAAAAACCCCACAAATAACTTCAGGTGAAATACAGGACTCTCTGAAAACATGTGGTGTGGCTGTTTCAAGATGCACAATAAGGCGGCACTTGAAGAAATATGGGCTGCATGGTCGAGTCACCAGAAGAAAGCCATTACTACCCAAATGCCACAAAGTATCCCGCTTACAATACGCCAAAACAGCACAGAGACAAACCTCAAACCTTCTGGCACAAAGTCATTTGTAATTATGAGGCAAAAATTGAGCTTTTTGGCCACAACCATAAACGCTACATTTGGAGAGGAGTCAACAATGCCTATGATGAAAGGTACACATTCCTGCTGTGAAACACGGAGGTGGATCGCTGATGTTTTGGGGATGTGTGAGCTACAAAGGCACAGGAAAATTGGTCAGAATTGATGGCAAGATGAATGCAGTATGTTATCAAAAAATACTGGAGGAAAATTTGCATTCATCAGCCCGGAAGCTGTGCATGGGACATACTTGGACATTCCAACATGACAATTATCCTAAACACAAGGCCAAGTCGACCTGACATTAGCTACAGCAGAATAAAGTGAAGGTTCTGGAGTGGCCATCTCAGTCTGCTGACCTCAATATCATTGAGCCACTCTGGGGAGATCTCAAACGTGTAGTTCATGCAAGACAGCCTAGGAATTTACAGGAACTGGAGGCTTTTTTTTCCAGGAAGAATGGGCAGCTTTACCATCTGCTCAGCCTCATCCAGAAATACCACAAAATACTTCAAGCTGTCATTGATGTTAAAGGGAGCAATACACGGTATTAAGAACTGGGGTATGTAAACTTTTGATCAGGGTAATTTTTAGTAGTTTCTGTTGTCATTATGATTTAAAAAGAGTAAACACAGTTGATTGATAATAATAAATGGCTTTAGCCAAACACTAAACATGAGTGAAAGAAAAGTTTTTGTGTTATCATTCATATTCTCTGAAAAATGGCCAAGAAATCATAAATTCTGCCAGGGTATGTTAACTTATGAGCTTGTAAATTTGAGGGTATGTAAATTTATGGCTCGGTGTCCCGTGATGTACTTCAAGAAATGGATTTTACAGGTAAGTCTGTATTAAAAAAATCAATTTAACACCTCTGTTTTGTCATAGTTGACTTTAAAATTGCTCACTTGTCCAAAGGTCTCAAATTTATGTATTATGGAAGGAAGAGACAAATATGGAGTTATTGTATAGAGAAGTAGGTCATCTGCATACAGTGATAATTTGTATTGACGGGAACCTACCTCAATCCCTTTTTAATTTCATTATTCTTTCGAATTGCAACTGCTAGGTGTTCCATCGTGAGAATATATAGCAAAGGAGATAGGGGATAACCCTGTCGAGTACCATTGTGAATTGTTAGAGGATGGGACAGAAATCCATTAGACCTAACTCGCACCGAGGGGTTATGATAAAGGTCTAAGATTTTATAGAGTATATTTGGTCCTAATCCTTTTCGCTGGAGAGATCTTTTAAGAAACTCCCAGTTCACTAGGTCAAATGCTTTTTCAGCATCAACTGAAATTAAACATGCGGGTATTTTATGTTTCTTAGCATATTCCAACAGAGAAATGGTGTCAAGAGTATTATCTTGAGCTTCTCTATTGGAAATAAACCCTACCTGGTCCAGGTGTATCAAATCCGAAATATATGGGGTAAGTCGATTAGCTATCATATTTGAATATAGACCAATATCAATATTCGTAAGCGAGATGGGACGATAATTGCTACAAAGAATAGCGTCTTTGCCAGGTTTCGGTAAAACTATAATATGTGCCTCTAATGACTGGGATGGAAAAAACTATGGTTGATGATATGGCATTATACATCAAAAAGAGAAATGGAATCAGAGAAAAACTTAAAAATCGAGAAGTAAAACCATCCTGGCCTGGACTCTTGTTAGGCTGAAGAAATTGCTCTTACAAATTCCTCAACCTGCAAGGGTTGTTCTAGATCGTATGTAACAGTCTGTGCGGTGTAGGAAGGCCAGTTTGTGTGATATTTTCCCTGATTTTTACCAGAAAGGTCATGATTTAAGGCCTCTAACAAAATATTAGAGACGTTCATAAAATTGAGAAACATCGAATTATCAGTAAAGGACTTTTTTGATATTTCAAAATATAACATGGTGTGACCCACAGGGGCCAACACAAAGGGATATAAATCAGAGAGTTTTCATAACACTTAGATACATTTCGGAGGTATATCTAAGATGGATACAGAGTAGATGATGATACACATATATCTTGCCACACAAGGGTACAAGTAATGAATAATCATGCAATATGGCTATACAATGCAATGCTTCATGCAATCCCAGGTCTTATAGAACCAGCACTAGATATTGGGAATAGCACTCAGAGCCACGCACTAGGGCTGAACGATATTCGATGTTCCCATCGACATCGTGCGGCGAGCCTGGGCGATAGTCACATTGCCGGAACGTGCGATGGAAGACCGTGTGGAAGGCAGAGAAGTTGGAACTCACAGTGAGTAGAAGTCTGCCCTGCAGCTAATTCTCCTGACTGAGCGGTGAGCAGCGCGCTGTGAGCAGCGGCACAGCGAACCAATCACCAGTGGCGGCTGGTGCGTTGGGGGCACCGCCCCCCCTATCCATGTGTCTGGCCCCCTAATCTACATGCGGGGCGCCGGACGCATGAAGTTCAATGAGTTTTTTTTTTTTCTGAATCACCTGATTAGAGCCAGAGGCTCTAATAGGCTTCAGAAAAGGGTGGACCCGGGGCGCAGAGCACTGTGTCCTAGCCCACCAATTTGTGTGACAATAGCGAATGAAAACGACTATGTCCCTGTCCTCAGGGCCGAGCCTGCGAAGTTGCTATCTTCGCCGGGATGTCTCAACTGCAGTACACCCGCCTGTTGCTAGCGTCCCCTTCAACTGACGGCACCCCCACTCAGGGTGGGAGGCTTCCTGTCACAGAGCGGTGCCCACGTTTTCGCTGGACTGGTGAGTACCATGATACCCCTCTGTCTCTGGCCATGCCTGTCGGGGTGTGTATGTGGGCCCTCTGTTTTATGGGGATGGCAGTTCGGTGTGGGTTCTGTGATGTCCCCCTCATGTCTGTAGGTACAGTCCCTGTGTGTCCCTTCCCGGTCCCTGCGGGGGCGCTGTGGCAGTTCCACCACTGTATGGGGGGTTGCGGGGGTCTCCTATGTCCCTGAGGTGCTTGTGCAACTATTTGGGGAACAGTACATGGTGTGTGGGGGCCGCTTTTGGCGCAAAACCGCACGGCCGCCATTTTAGGTGTGGGCAGGCTGTTTGGCCTCATAGTGAGGGCAGCAGCCATTTTCTACTATGCTTTTGGCGTCGATCGGGCGCCATATTTAGTGTGGGCAAATTGTCCTTGTGTGGACAGCGGCCATTTTCCCAGAGCTTTTCCCATAGACTTGTATTGGCAACCATTGTTTTGTGGCTCAGGACTGTTTCTGCCTCTAGGGGCGTGAGGTCACTTCCTCTTTCTTCTCTTCAGATCGTTCAGCAGCGTGGGGCAAGTATAGCACACTGTTGGGGGCTTTTACTGTATTTCCTGGCCTGCATTCCTGCTAGCATTCATTTTTTGCAGTTTTTCCTGTAGCACAGGACTTGCTCTCCATTTGCGGTGTGGACCGCGGGAATCGCTAATTTAAAGGGCCAGCTTCATTTAAATTGAGATTGCTATTATGGAGTCCCAGGATAGCAAATTCCCCCCGGATCTGTTGGAGGGTTCCGGTACTCCTGAATCCTCTGCTATAGTCTCACTTACTGCTGCACTTGCGACTTTAGCGTCAAAAGTGGATTTGTTGATGTCTGACCGAGCTTCTAAGAAAAGGCCTATGCCCTCTCAGTCTTCTGATTCAGAGCCAGATTTGGTTGCCATGGACAGCGTACCCCCTGAGGGGTCTCAGTCCTCTCAGTCGGATGTGGAGGAGGAGGATTCCTCCTCCGGATCAGCACGGGACCGCGCTGCAGTGTCCGCGCTTATTAGCTCTGTGAAAGACACTTTAAATTTGGATGATGAGCCCCACCTGTCCGGTAAGTGGTCTTCCTTTGGGACCAGCAAAGCCCAAAAGTCGGGTCAGGTTTTTCCTTGTCCCGAGGAGTTTCACGAAACCGTGAATGATCAATGGCGCCGTATAAAGCATAATTTTGTTACATAGTAGGTGAGGTTGAATAAAGACCATAGTCCATCCAGTTCAACCTGTGTAGGTGTGTGTGGCCGTAATCATCTCTCATACCCCTGAATGTTTTTCTCCTTGAGATGTACGTCTAAAAGTCTTTTGAAAGCCACCATACTTCCCACAGAAACCACCTCTTGTGGTAGAGAATTCCACAATCTTGTAGCCCTAACAGTAAAGAACCCCCCACATTGCCTGAGGTTAAAACGCTTCTCCTCCAATCGCATTGTATGCACCCGAGTCCTCATGTAATCCTTTCGACTGAATAGCTTTTTTTCTATGCTGAGATCACCATTGAGATATTTATAAATTGCTATCATGTCCCCTCTCAGGCGTCTCTTCTCCAGGGAGAATAAATCAAGCAATTGCAGATGCTCTTCATAATTAAGGTCCTCCAATCCCCTAATTAGTTTAGTTGCCCTTCTCTGGACTCTCTCCAGCTCCAACACATCCCTCCTGAGGACTGTGGTGCCAAAGAGATTTCAGTACCATTATCCCTTTGCGCATCCGGTGGATTCTCGCTGGACTGCGGCTCCTAAGGTGGACCGCACTGTGTCCAGGTTAAATAAGGCCACTTTAATGCCCGCGGAGGATTCTCCGGTGTTTAAAGCCCCGGCGGATAGGCGGGTGGAAACACTTTCCGCCACATCTATCTGGTAGCGGGTTCCTTGCTGAAACCCGTGTTCACTTCGGTAATAGTCTCTCAGGCTGTTGTGGAGTGGGCCAAGGCACTTAAGCGCACTCTAATTGCTGACTCCGCCTCTCCTGCTGCTCTGGAGATGGTGGATCAAATGGGCCAGGCTGTTTTTATACCTGTGTGACGTGGCCTTAGACGAGGCCCCTTTAGTCGCGTGACTTTCAGCACTTGCAATTCATCGCATCGTTTGGTTAAAAAGCTGGTCGGCCGACCAATCCTTCCAAGAAGACAGTGTCTTAAACATCCCTTATGCGGGGAGTCTTCTTTTTGGGGACTCTCTGGATGAACTAGTCAAAGGGATCACTGGGGGCAAGAGCACTCTGTTGCCCCAGGTGCCCAGGGAAAAATCATTCCGCGGCAAGCGGGGTCCCTCCTTTAAACCCAGGGGTCCTTTAGTGCCTTCAAGGCACAAGACAAGGGTAAGTCCTTCAAGGCCCCTAGTGGCCAGAAGAAGCCTTGGGCGGGCAAGTCAAAATCTGCCCACACTGGCACAGCGGCTCAGTCCGCCTCATCCTGAAGGGGCGCCCTCACCCGTTTCAGGGGTGGGGGGACGTCTGCGTTGTTTTCCCGAGCCTTTGCTGTCCAAGATTCAGGACAGGTGGGTTCATGAACTCACTCGTTCAGGGTACAAGATCGAGTTTCGATCTCGCCCCGAAGACAGATTCTTTCCCTCAAATCTTCATTTAACGCCCAATCGTTTCCAAGATCTCCATCGGGCGGTTCAGGATCTCCTCGCTCAAGGGGTGGTTGTCCCGGTTCCACAGCGGGACAGGTTTCTGGGTTTTTACTTCAATCTTTTCACAGTGCCCAGAAAGGAGGGCAAGGTGCGCCCGATTCTGGACTTAAAGTTTCTAAACCGCTTTGTGTGGGTTCAGAAGTTTGGATGCACTGCCCGCATCCGAAACACCAGTTGTGATATTCGAGGTGATAGCTCCCAGGGATCACGTGCACAAGCCAGGTAAACTTAAACAAGAAGTGGTTTATTTTCTTCCATAACAGAAATAAGGCTTCCAGCAGCAAACAGTTCAGAAAACAGGCATAACTTAAAAGTTCGCTAAACTTCAGCACAAATGGTAATTATAACACATTACCGGCTTTTGGCAGGGGTTTTTATCCCAGGTATGTAGTTCCAAGCAGCAGCTTGTCTCCAGCCACCATGCAGCACACAAACACACTTGTTTTAGCAGCTCAGTCTCCCAGGTGTATGTCCAGCTCCTACTCTCCACACCCACTGACACTACTTCCTGTCTTTAAGAGCTGGTCTCTCTGGGAGACGGCTTAACCCTTGCCTTTCTGTGATCCCATACTTCCCTTAAAGGACCCACAGCCCAAATATTGGTGCAATGTAACACCCATCCAGGACCCAACCTCTATGACCTCCACACAGCATATTGACTAACGAAGAAAAAAAATCTATGCTAGAATACGAGGAATGGACATGTGACAATAACAATGAATAACCTGTATAGTCCCTTTCTGTGTAATGAGTTTTCATCCATATATCCACTAAATTATATTGAGTGAGAAGCTTCTTAAGTTTTTGAATCTGAAATTTAGAAATGGAACTCCTACCTGAGGAAGTATCTAAAGAAGGATCTAGGACACAATTATAGTCTCCAGTCAATACAATCACTCCCTCCGCAAATTTCAGAAGATCTTGAATGTATTGAACACTCCTCGCAATTTGATCACTATTAGGGATACACATATTGGCGAAGGTATATGTTTTACCTTGCAGGGTCAATTTGAGAAAAAGATATCTCCCTGCAGGGCCTGAACGTGCATTTAATAATTGTTAAGTCACTGACCTGTGAAAGGCAAAACTGCAAGAATAAGCCTCAAAAATACCAGACCTAAGAATATGAATAATATGGCCTATACCTTCTCTATCAGAAGATAAATGATAGTAATACAGAGTGATCATACACATCACGTATTTTTTTTTAAACACATAAACCCTTTCTGGTCATACCTCCTACCACTCATACAGAGAAGAAAAAGGGGAAGGGAAGAGATGAAAAAAAAAAAAAAAAAACGCAAACACATAAAAACCCCCTATTCTCTTTCGTTCATTGACCGACACAGCTCCAGGATCTTCTTGACCATTGGGTTATGCTGCCCCCTACAGGAGTAGGACACTAGGCAGGAAAAAGCTTTACTACACCTATGGGGCAGTCCTAAGGGGTATACTACCAATTCCTGCTATGGGCATTCAGTTTTTTTCTGCCTAGTCAGGAGTAAGGACCTAGTTCCTTGCTGGGATCTCTGGCCCTAGCATTTTATTTTCCTTTTTTAAACTGATTTTTTTCTCTATTATTTTCTGTTCCTGTGAGAACTACAATCAACTGCTGGACTTGGTGACAGGCTGGATATTCTAGATCCTTACGGTCTCCCCAGTCTGGCCAGTGAGCGTGTGCAGACCTCCCGCTCCAGCCACGACATAGCCTCTCTGGACGGGGTCTTTCCTGTGAGTTAAACGTCTCGCGTCGTGAGGAAGCATACGACCTGGTCCAGGTCTGAGACGCAACATGCCTCCTGGCCCGTGGCACCCCTATTCCAATGGAGAGGAGGTGGTCTGCCTGGAGCAGTGCCCACCCAGTTCTATGATATGGTAATTCGTGTCTCCCCATTCCCTGGTGGCCTTTCATGGTGGACGTGGGCCGCTCCCTGGGACGGTCAGACCTATGGGTTCCTCTCCTTCCCACACAGCGTTTCCCCCCCATATGTCGGGGGTCCCCTGTAGACCACCCCACATCTAGCTTCCCCCTCCTATTCCCCCCTGAGGCGACCATACCTGTTCAGGTGCTTTTTGGGGGTGTCGAGCAGGCGGGGGGGGGGGGCATGCCGCTGGCTGCTGACTCCTGGACTTGCTTTTGCTCTCAGGTCGCCGCATGGGTACAGCATCCAGAACCTCTGCTCTGTGCTGACGTGAGTTATTGTGGATGCCCTAAGGGATCTCCCTCTCTCTGCTATAGCAGCGCTTCAGCTGTGCTGGGTCTTGTAGTGCCGCTAGCCCAGCGGCAGGGGGGTCACTAGCAGTGTTTTTTTTTTTCGAATTTGCCTGTGTGATTTCCGTTGTCAACATGAAGTCCCTGGAGCAAATTTTGCCCCTTGATCCCATCTTGGAGGCAGTTGGCCCTTCTGGGTCCCAGTTTACCCTGTCTGCAATAGCAGTGGCCCTGGAGTCATTAGTGTCCAAGGTTGATTTGGTCCTGCAAAACGAAACCAACAAAGTGTCCACCATCCTCACCTGCCTCCTCTGTCTCCTCAGATTCTGAGTCTGGTCTGGTCCACGCACCCTGAGTGCTCTGCTAGTGAGGATGATTCCTCTTCCAATGCAGCCTCGCATGAAAAAGCACTGGTGGAGGCACTGGTTGTATCAGTGCTGGAAAGATGCAGCTGCTCCAGAGGCGCCGGTCACCTTTTGGTACCCGACGCCCCTTCAAAAGCGGCAAAAGTTTTTCCTTTTCCTGCCTATTTTGACAAAATTATCACAAATCAGTGGGGTTTATCTAAATGCAATGTGTTGGTTCCTAAGTATTTCGCGAGAAGGTACCCTTTTGAAGAGTCCCAGTTTAAAAAAGTGGACGGTCCCACCTGTGGTGGATTCCCTGGTTTCCAGGCTGAACAAATCCACCCTGATTCCGGCGAAGGAGGCTCCGACTTTTAAAGACTCTTTTGATAGGAAGACGGAAACCTTGGTCCAGCACATGTTTACTATGGCTGGTTCAGTCCTTAGGCCAGCGTTCACCGTTGCCTTGGTTTCCCAGACCTTGACAGAATGGGCTAAGCGTTTGTGCCAGGATCTGGAGGGGCAACAGGTTCCCACTGCCTTTGCGGAGCTGGTGGACCAGTAGGTACAGGGGTTACAGTTTATCTGAGATGACGTGATGACTCCCTGGATGCGGCTCCCTTAGTTTCGAGGCTGTCTGTGACAGGAGTGGTCCTTCGGTGCAAGATATGGCTAAAATACTGGTCTACGGTCCAAGCTTCCAAGAAGGCTTTAGCGGATCTCCCTTTTGTGGTAGATTGCCTGTTTAGGTCTTCACTGGATGAAATCATTAAGGGAGTCATGGGTGTGAAGAGTACTCTCCTCCCACAGGCTTCCAGGGGCAAGAAATCCTGTCGCAGATGCGGTCCTTCTTTCCTCAGGTCATAGGCATTTTTTTTTCCCCTCAGGGTCTCAAGACAAAGGATCCATATCCGTTCGGAACGTCTCTGGAGGTTCCAAGAGGCACTGGCCTGGTAAGCCGAGAGCAGGTCCTTCCAGACCTGTGGACAAGTGCTCTTCTGCCTAAAGGGGTGCCCTCATCCGTATCTGGGGTGGGGGGACGTCTTCGCTTTTTTTGGGACCCGTGGACCTCTCTGATTCAAGGCAGGTGGGTCCACGAGCTGATTCAGTCCGGCTTTAAGATCGAATTTTGGTCTTATCCTCCAGAGAGGTTTTTTCTTCCAACTTGCATCTGTCCCCAGACCGCTTGCGTGGTATCTTCGGGGTGGTACGAGATTTTCTACTGCAAAGAGTGATTGTACCGGTTCCAAACTCGGAATGTTTTTGGGGGTTTTATTCAAACCTGTTTACAGTTCCCAGGAAGGAAGGCAAAGTTTGTCCAATCTTGGATCTCAAATCCCTGAACCGCTTTGTGCGGGTACAGAAGTTCCAGGTGGAGTCCATTCGTTCGGTAGTGGCATCATCAAGGGGATCTTCTAGCCTCTCTACTTGATATCAAGGACGCTTACCTCCATATTCCAATTTATGTCGGACATCAGCGTTTTCTCTGCTTTGCCTTGGGCGAGAAGCATTATCAGTTTGTGGCCTTAACTTTTTGGTCTCGCCGCCACTCCTCGGTTATTCACAAAAGTGTTTGCCCCAGTGTTAGCATTGTTGCGACAGCAGGGAATTGCGGTGGTGGGGTACATGGACGATCTTCTACAAACAGAGGCTCCGACTGCTCTAAAGGACAACCTGGACAATACTGTGCGGACTCTGACTTTTCAAAAGCCTGCTCTGGTTCCGTACACTAAGTTGGACTATCTGGGTCTGATTCTGGATTCTGCTTCAGCCAGGGTGTTTCTTCCAGGGAAAAAAAATCCAAAAGCTGCGTGATGCCATTCGACTTCTGTTGTCCAGCAGTCGGTCATCTCTCAGGACTTGCATGCAGGTGCTGGGCCTGATGGTGTCTACCTTCGAGGCGGTTCCACTTGCACAGTTCCATACAACACCTCTGCAGAGGGAGATTCTTGCCAAGTGGGACAATAATCCAAAGTCTCTGGACAATCTGATCCTGCTGGACCAAGGTGCAGGAGTATCCCTGATCTGGTGACTTCGCTCTCCGTCTCATCGACAGGGAAAAATCCTTCCTTCCCCTATACTGGATGGTGATCACTACGAATGCCAGCCTGTACGGGTGGGGAGGTGTTTCGAGCACACTGTGCTCAGTGGGTTTGAACTCTGGAGGAGTCCAGGCTGCCGATCAATGTAATGGAACTTTGGGCGATCAGACTCTGGACCTAGTGTGGTATATATCCCTGTGTCAGTGGCTGTCTTTCAGGCAGGCACCCTGTATCTCTCATAAGGAACCTAGGCTCCCAATTGATGGATGTGGGCAGCAGGCACATGCGCACTAGGCAAGTGGGTGTTGCCAGCTGATCCGTGCGCCTCATCACTGAGGGTACTCGGACCAGCGTGGTGTCTCTGCGTCAGGCACCAAGCCGCGCATGCACGGCATATATAGGAAGACGCCGAGAGCCTTCAAGGAGATGGGTATCATCTGCCTCTCGTGGCAAGCACAGGAAGGGGGGAGTAGTCACTTTGATACTGGAGAGGGGACTCGGATCTCAGGCCATAAAAGTATTGAGGAGACCTTTTTGTGACCTCTAAGTTGGATGTAAGTAGCAAGTGGGCCATCTTTTTCCCTGACTAATCAGTATTGAATATTAGACATTTTTTGCTCCTGTGTTTTATAGAGTAGTCTTGAGTTTGGATATGACATGTACCCCTCTCCCCTCTCAAGGTGAAACCAGAGAGGCATTTACTACTACCCTTCTCCTTCAGGTTGGGGACCCCATTAAATGCTTCACAAGATATCTAGTAATTATTGCCCTGTAAGTATAATTACACAATGGCCAGGTGCACATTGGAAAGGAGGTTTCTGTACAGGATATATCCCTCCTTAGAAATAAGCCTCTTCCGGGGAATCTTGGGAGATACATCTTTACAAAATGTATAGAGAGAAATAGCCGCACTCCAACTTGAAGGTAAAAAATACCTGGTTACGACTAAGCGGACGTTTATCCGTGAAACGCGTCAACTACTATGCGTCTCTGTCTATATTATGGATACACTTTGAATTTATTTTATCTTTTTGCATACGAATAAAACAGATTTTATATTTTTCACCTTCAAGTTGGAGTGCGGCTATTTCTCTCTATACATTATAGTTGCCTGGACTGCGGATCCTTGCTGCACCTTATTTTGATGGTTGGGATTACCTTATCGCTGGAGCGGTTCTTTTGCCCTTTCTGCAGATACATCTTTACAAGCCTTATATAAATATAAATATAAATATCTTTCCTTTCCCTAGTTGGGATATGTATAGCGGAAATATATCTCCTCCCTGAACAGATATTTATCTGTATTGGAAAGTGGAATGTGTGGGAGTTTACACAGGACCTGACAAGGCTCTTGTGCTGATCGTTTTAATGTAGGACAGACTGCTTGTCGGAAGGCAATTGGTATGTCAATGGTGCATTAAAACATGAATATAGTTTGTATTTGTATAATAATATATGGAGATATTGAAATGAAGGAATTGTAGCTTGCGTTTGGTTATTTATTACAGAGTGGTAAATAATCCCTGATGAAAGTATTTTCATTGTTTTCAAAACTCGTTGGATATTCCAGCTTGGAGCAGCAACCTCTGTGCAAGTAGGGTGCGAAAGATCTCTAACTAGCTGGAAATTACCACCTGTTTAAAGAAATAATTTATTTGAAGGATAGTTTGTCCTTAAAAGGGAATCACACATTACTTGTACTGATTTTTTCCTTTTTTTATAAATACTATGAATTATTTTACTCCTTGTTAAATAAATATTTACATTTTTAAGGAATTTTGGTTACATTTTGTACTGCTATATTACTATATTTCAATAGCCCTACGCAGCCCCATTAATATAGAGAAATCATGTTATGTACAGGCTCAATGACCACAGGAACCTGTATGCAGCGATCCAACCAGCAATAGAAATACATATCCACTCTGCATTGGGGAGGAGGGAGGGGCCTGTCTATGGCGCCAAACCGGTGTGCCGGCTGACGCTGTGAGAGGAGCTGCCCGGAGAGATGCAACTAAAGCCTCCCAGCCCGCCTGCGCCCATGCACTGCTGAACGACCCCCCCCCCCCCCACCACGGGAATGCACCCCTTCCTGCCTTCATCGACTCGACCGAGTAAGGAAGATCGGTAATCTGCGGTGATATCCCAGCGCAGCCGCTAGCAAAGCCAGACCCCGCTAGACGCGAGGAGAGGAGACTCCGCCAAGCACACGAGCCGAACAATGGACGTAGTTTGAAGGCGGACCCTAGCCGAGCACCCGGCAGAGGATCAACCACCCACACTTACACGCACCCAGCTCGCCGTACAATAGCTGACCAAGCCGACTAAGCCCTTACAGAGAGAGAGAGGGGACTGCTTCACGGAGACCGAAGGACGGAGGAAGTACGGCCAGCCAGGGAGTGGTGAGAGGGCGAAAGCCCGCTGTTTATCTCTGTTTCACTGAATGTGTAGTATCAATCATCACTCTGCCTCTGTTACATGTAGGTAGAACTACATAAAAGCTGTGAACTGTGAACTGTTAAGGAATTGTTAAGGGACACCACATATTGACCCTAGGAGAGACCTGGCTGCACCAAAAAGGAACTGAAGGGGAATCCTCCTACGGGTGGATAACAAGCTCAGACCCCCCTCTATCTACCCCAGGATAAATAGACTCTCACTACCAGTCCCCCCTCTAAGTGGCTTAGGAAAAGAGACCCGTATAGTGGAAGGCTAAACTAAAGCGCTGGGTGTGCAATTCCAGCCCCGGCAAGAAATTACCAAAGAAGTATCAGAGAAAGAATCATTATGATTGAGGATCTGTACAAAGGGTATAAAGGCTTGAAAAGAACATCTAAAATAAATACACACTAAGTATATACCTGTCCCACCTATTAAAAAAAAAAAAAAAAAAAAAAATCCAGCCGCGTACAAAATCCAGGACATCACCTGAAGTAAAGGGATAGGGGGAGGAAGAGAAAAGGGAGGAAGAGAGACCCTCTTAAACAATAACCTACAGGTCCACAGAGTCTCAATCATAGTATATGCCATAGAGGAATCTTGTCTTTTTTTTTTCTCCTTTTTTTTTTTTGTGAAATGGTACTTTTCTCCCCAAACCCTCAGACTACATGCATAAAATACTAAAGATACTCATACGGCCTCTAGTCATTGAGGCGTAGGAGAGTTCCATATATTATTGGGCTAACACACAGGAGAGGCTTGGCAACATTAAAAAGGAAACCCCAGTGAAAAAACATTAACCTGTAGTCTAAAAATAAGGGACAACTTACACCCCAAGAAAATTACCTTTCCTAGATTAAGCCACACTGTAGGAGGAAAGGAAGAAATCCTACCAGCAGAAGTGTATACCAAAACACAGGGGCTTATGATACCTTTCAGGGTATACAGGAACAAGGAAACCGATAAATCGAAACCCCCCAAAAGGGTGGAAGGACTGACCAAGATAATATATCTAGAAATAAGTCTATACCCCACGCTGCCACTAAATATACACCAGTATATAAAGAACAAGCCTTGTTCGCAAGTAGATTCCATTGGATTTTCTTAACTTGGAACCTCACCTTAGCTACACCTCTTGGTATTTTTTTTTTTTTGGGTTCCAGAAGACTAGAGAGCGGTTAGAAGCCGGCCCTCGCTTTCTAAAGCCTTTTGAAAGGTGCTTACAGATATAATTGGTGTACCTTACCGATATTTGTGGCAAGAAAGGAGAAGGGAGACCGAGAACAAAAAATGAAGAATAAACCAACAAAAGAAGTACCAGGGAAACCCTCAAAAAGCACAGCAAGTCCAGGTTCAATTAAAATGTACATGACACCAGAAGGAAAAGGACAAAGTCTACCGCCAGAGAGACAACCAGTAGTAAGATCAAAACAGAATACAGAGACAAATAAGAAAAGTAAAAGCCAAAAAAATAGGGGTGCAAGCGGAGAAGAAAGTCTAGAAGTATCAAGAGAAAGTATACAAAACCTAGGGGATGAAGATATGAGTAGGGAAGAGGAACTGAATGGAAAAGAACTCCCCCCATCAAAATCAGAGATGAGAGAAATGTTCGCCAGTCTTGAGAAATCTATCAAAACTGAAATGGCTACCCTCTATAGGGAAATGGGACATGTCCTGGTGAGGGTAGAGGAAACGGAAGACAAAATAGTCCATCATGGGAAAAAATTGAAAAATTTAAAGGAACAAATGAAGAAAATGCAAATCGATCAGAGAAATATGGTATATAAAATGGAGGACCAGGAAAACAGACACAGAAGAAAGAACTTACGAATTAGAGGAATACCGGAGAAGAAACCAGCAGAAAATTTAGGAGAGATCCTAGAGAACATATTTAACCCCCTCCTGGGAAAAGCGATCACAGAAAAAAATTGAAGTTGAGAGAATACACAGAATACGAAGACCAGCTAATATATCAAAAGAGAAAACAAGAGATGTGATTGTGAGGTTCCATAAATACGAGACAAGAGCCCAAATCTGGGAGAAAATGAGAGAGAGATCAGCATTAAAATATGAGGGTGAAGATCTACAGATTTTCCCGGATCTGTCGCAAGAGACGATTAATAGGAAACGTGTTCTGAGACCAATAGTAGAGGAATTAAAAAAACTAAACATACAATATTTCTGGAGCCACCCAGCCGGCCTGGGCGTACGGCGTGAAGGAAGGACTATATTACTCAGATTCCCTGAAGATACCCAAGCTTTTTGTGAAGCCTTAAAAATACCACCGATAGAGATACCGGGTTGGACAGACCAAAGACCCTCAGAAGAAGAAACAGATGAAGAAGACTGGACTCAGAGAAAAACGAAGAAGAAAGAAGAAATTACTAAAAAATGAAAAGAGACGATGGGGGAGGGGGGGGGGTGTCCTGGGGAGGGGGGAGATTGGCGGGGGGCGGGGGAAGGGGGGGGAAGAGCAAACAAGGCAAAAAATTGAAAAAAAAAAGTGGGCAGCCTCACAGCAGTCAGCAAGCCTTCACCATCTTGGCCTAGGACTAGGCAGGATGGACGGAAAGGGCGAGCATGGCCAGAGCCCTACCTCGGCAAATAGTCGATGGTAAGGGGAGAAGGAGACGTCGACAATCCTGGTCAAGGGCAGGGGGAAGGCCAGGCCCTCACAGGGACAGGGAGGGAGGGGGAGGGAAGGGGAGGCAGGGCGGAGGGAGGTTGGGGAAGGGAAGAAGAGCGGGAGGAATAGTTAGAGAAAAAACCCCTATAAACTTGACTAACTCTGACAAGAAAGAGGAAAGTGAGAAAGGATGGAGGAAAAAGAAGGGGAAAAAAAGAGAAGGAGAAAGAGAGTGAAAAACCTAATCCTATAAGATATAAACCGACCCAAAGGAGTAAGATCCCTCAGGAATACAGGAGTATACCAAAGCCCAGACGGGAGAGACGGGAAACTATAAAAATGAGAAATGGCAGTAATTAAAATACTATCATATAATGTACGAGGCTTGAACGCACCAGACAAAAGAAAACAAATCCTAAAAGAAATCATTTACTTGGGGGCAGACCTAGTCTTTCTACAAGAGACCCACATCTCCCACGCGTCTAATATCAGGCTTTATTCACAGGATCACCCGACCTGGTACTACGTGGACTCCAGGGGAGTAAATCTAGGGGAATAGCTATTGGCATCGCCAGAGGACTCAGATTTGCACTTGAGGAGAGATGCGTAGATCCAGAGGGAAGATACCTCTTTCTAAGAGGGAAAATAGGAGAGGAGGAAATTACCCTAGCAAATATATATAGCCCAAATGTAAGACAAATAGATTTTCTGAGTAAGGTAATGGAGAAATTAACGACGTTTAAAAAAGGGGGAGTGATCGTAGCAGGAGACCTAAATCTATGCCTCGACCCAAAAATAGATACCACCTCAAAAGTGATAGGCATCAACAAAAACCAGAAAAATAGAATAAAAGAAAAACTATTAAAAAACCAATTAGTCGATGTCTGGAGAATGCTACACCCAAAAAGCAGAGACTATACATGCTTCTCGAGTATATACGGAACTTACTCGAGATTAGATTACATACTAATAGAACATAGATGGATAGAGAGGGTAACCGAGGCAGAGATTGGGACAAGGACCTGGTCCGACCACACCCCCATTACTGTAAAAATAAGGATAGACAGGGAAACACCGAAAAGGGACATGTGGAGAATTAATGAAGAGATGTTAATTTATAAAAAATGGGGAAAAGAAATAGAGAAAGAGCTGGAACTCTACTTCCAAGTAAATGATGACAACGTTACGCCAAAAAATATGGTCTGGGTAGCCCATAAAGCATATATGAGGGGGATAATGATATCAAAAGGGGCACAAAGGAAAAAAAGAAAAATGAATAAGGATAAACTTCATACGGAATTGTACCACCTCGAGCAAAAACATAAAAAAACACAAGACATATCTACACATAATATGTTAGAAAAAAAAAGAGAAGAATGGAAAGACCTCTTAGACCAAGAAGTTAGACAGGAAATGAAAAGATATACAAAAGAAATCTATAAGGAAAGTAATAAAGTGGGAAAAAACCTGGCAAGAACCTTAAAAAAGAGGAAAGCGAGGAATTTTATAGATAGAATAAAAAATAAAAACGGGGACATAATCCAAACAACAACAGAAATCGCTAAGGAATTTCAAATATACTATGCAAATCTTTATTCAGTAAAGAAAGAGAGGATATACAGGTTGTGGAGCCGGACAGGAGCGAGAAAATTACAGAATATATCAGAAAGGCAAAACTGACAAGGGTAGAGGAAGATAAATTAATAGCCCTAGAGAAACCAATCTCAGAACAGGAAATAGAGAAGGCTATTAAAGATACTAAATCAGGCAAAAGTCCAGGCCCTGATGGGTTTACAATAAACTACTATAAAAGATATAAGGAAAGATTAATACCAAAATTAAAAGACTATATGAATGGAATAGGTACTCAATACGAGATGAGTAAAGACGCCCTGTCCGCCTCCATAACTGTTATCCATAAAGAGGAGAAAGATCCGCTACTTTGTTCAAGCTACAGGCCTATATCACTCCTTAACACGGACACCAAGCTATTCACAAAAATACTAGCTACCAGGATAAAGAGTCTGATGAAGGAATGGATACATAGAGACCAAGTGGGGTTCATACCAGGTCGGCAGGGCCGAGATAACGGAATAAAAACCAATTCTCCTAATTAATCAAATGTTAAAAAAAAAGACCAGCAAGTATAATAATGTCATTAGACGCAGAAAAAGCATTTGATAGGGTGAATTGGGAATTTATGTTCAAAACCATAGAATAGCTAGGGCTTGGCCCTACAATGCTATCCAGGATTAAATCCCTATATAACCAGCCCACTGCCAGAGTTAAGATCAACGGTACTATGTCAGAACCCTTCGAGATGTTTAATGGAACCAGACAGGGATGTCCATTATCCCCAATGTTGTTTGTGTTATCACTGGAACCATTACTAGCAACCATCAGGAGAAATGTGAATATCGGGGGTGTAAGGCTAGGAGAGAACGAGTATAAGGTATCCGCTTTCGCGGACGATATCTTATTATATATAACCAATCCCACGATTACACTGCCAAATATAATAAAAGATATGAAATATTATGGCAAGCTTTCCAACTTAAAAATCAATCAAAAAAAATCAGAGATACTAAGTATAAATATTGATAAGCAAGAAGAAGAGAGGTTAAAAAACGAATTCAATTTTAAATGGCGCAAAGACGAAATAAATTACTTGGGGATTAAGTTAACAGCATCCCCTGAGAAATTATATAAAGTAAACTTCCTCCAATTATTAAATAATACGAGAGCAGAGCTGAACAAACTATCCCCAAGAATATTCTCTTGGATAGGAAGAATAAATACAATAAAAATGATAATCCTACCTAAAATACTTTACATATTCCAAATGATCCCTATCCCAATCCCACAAATATTTTTTAAAACACTAAAAAGGTTGATAACCCAGTTTATATGGAAGCACAAAAAACCAAGGATTAGCTACACGACACTAAGTAGAGAGAAAGGACATGGAGGGCTAGCACTACCAGATTTTAAAAAATATTATTTTGCATCAATAATTACACGGGTGATAGAGTGGGGTAAACAAAAAGACGAAAAAGACTGGGTAAGAATAGAATGCAAGCTTAGTTCGGCACATCTAGCAAAAATTTATTTGGATACCCCCGAAGTTTGGAGAATTAAATAGCAACACAGACATAACCACACGACATGCCCTAAAAATATGGGACACGATTCACTTAAAAGAGAACTGGAAACACAATTCACCTCTGATTCCGCTCCAAAGTACTACATTTTTCACACCTGGGGAAGGTAGGGAACTAGGTAGATGGATAGATGATAGGGACGCCCGGCTAGGGGAAATAATAGATCAAGGGAGACTTTTACCTTTTGTGGAATTAAAACAAAAAAAAAGGAATGGAGAATAAATGAGTGGAAATACATACAACTGAGGCACTTCGTTGCTACTCTGCCCCAACCACTAAGAGACGCGAAGGATGTAAGACCCTTTGAACAGATGTGTGTGTCGGACAGAGTGGCAAACAGTGTCTCAAATGTTTATAAGATATTGCTTAAAATAACAAAGGAGATGGGTCCCTCATTAAAAGAGAAATGGGAGAAAGATCTAGGACCATGTAGTAAGGATATTCTATGGGAGAGAAGTTTACAGCTTGTACATAAATCAGCAATTGACACAATTACTGAAGAAATGAACTACAAATTGCTTGCAAGGTGGTACAATACCCCCGATAAATTGGGAAATTTCCAGAAGGAGAATTCAAGAGACTGCTGGAGAGGTTGCCAGATGATTGGGTCAATATCCCATATCTGGTGGGAATGTCCAAAAATTAAAATATTCTGGAAAGAAATTTTATCCTTGATAAAAAAAATTACAAAAAAATATGTGCCAGATGATCCATGGACCTGCTTGTTCCATGGAATGCAGATGTCAGTGAAGCAATATAGAAAAACACTCCTGCTCCACCTACTAAATGCAGCCAAAAGTCTTATCCCCTTAAAATGGCAAAAGGAGGAGCCACCAACAAGTAAAGATTGGGTGACTAGAGTAGACAAAACAAGAAAACTGGAAGCCTTAAAGAACTGGGGAGAGGAGGATCAGGAGAGTGAGATAGAAATTTGGGTTGAGTGGCAAAACTTTAAGGAAACAGAGGAGTGTAAGGAAATAATAGGAGAAGGTATGATAGTAACGTAAGGGAAGTAAGGGGGAAAAGAGGAGGTTTACAAGGGTTATAGGGGCAAAATGTTTTAAAGTGTATTGGAATTGGACTTTCCTCCAGAGAATGGAGTGTTGAAATGTTTTCTTCCTTTAAATTGTAATCTTTGAAAAATTTAATAAAGAAATATAAAAAAAAAAAAAAAAAAAAAAAAGAAATGCATATCCTCTAGCACTACAATTAGCACTGTGGCCAAACACCACGCAAATACAGGCTTACGTTTTACCACAGTTCTTTGTTCAGACATCACATAGGGTCACCCACCACGTTCTGCACTGAAATATGTGCTCATTTACGACACAACCCTCTACACCCTAGGTTATTCTTTACAAATGTCTGACACACATCAGCCCCCTGTTGCAGCATCTGACCCAGTGACCTGCTAACAATTTGCCAAGTTGCAGTCCAATCACTGGGAGAGAGACCAAAAATATGCCTCCCCCTGCATACAGCAGACCAGTGTCATTATCCCCACCCGATTCATTGATCTAAAGCTGCATATGGTGACCTGTCAAAGGTTTTGTATGTAGACAGGGCCATATTTTGGAGAAAAAAATCAAAAAACAATCTTGCATAAATTAGTGATTCTGGGATATGCCCCCTTACTCCAAATCTAAGGGTATTGCCAATCATTTATTAAATAATATCAGATATTTAGCATATCAATAACAGGGGGTAATCTGTAAGTACACTCTGCAAAATTTTCTACTAGCTGTTTCCGAGACCAGGTTTTATTCTTTGGTTTGTTAGAGTTTAAGCAAAAGGGCAAAGAGGGCCCTTCTCAGCGAGTGCCAACCAATTGCAAACCTCAGTAGGTGAAGCTCCCAAGAAGCCGAAGCGGGCTGGAAGGTGAAGTCTAAATTATGTCCTTTCCTTGGGTATTACAATATGAAAGGGATGACCCCACGTATAATGCGCTCCGTGTTCTCTTAAAAGATCAAGTAAAGGTTTCAACATCCTCCGCATAACAAGAGTAGCTTTTGAAAGATGAGGAAGAAGGAGTATTCGTGCACCCTCAAACTCTACTGCAGCGGAATGCCATGCTCTTTGCATTATATCCTCTTAAATCAGAAAAAAATGGACCGTGCTAATCACATCTTGTGGGCAGGAAGAATAGGCTTCGCTCTGGGGACCTGCCAACCTATGTACCCAATCTAATTTTAGAGGATTAGTTGGTGGCTTCTTAAGGACTTTATTCAATATTGCGGTAACGGTGACCCACAAATCTGGTCCATTGGTTGTTTCTAAGAGTCCACGAATACGGATATTATTTCTTCTAGAGCGGTTTTCTCCATCACCATTTTCAGCCAGATATTGGTAAGGGCTCGTCTGTATGACATCTGTGTGTTTTCCACCTCATCCATACAAGTAGATAATTGTGTAGATGGTAAAGAGATTCTCCATAGTGGCTGCCATTTTAGACACTTGTTGTTTTACAGCATCTACCTCTGTCTTCAGTGCCTCTTTAATCTCTTGAGCCTACATGCTCATATCTGCCTTTTGTAGGGAGGGATTGAAGCAAAGCATGTAGCTAAGGCATCGTGACTGACATTACATCTCCTACTTGCGAATGCACAGAATTTAAACCCTGAAACAGCAAAAAAAATGACACACTCTTTTTCGTGATTTACGGTATAATTTGAATAAATATAGATTAAGAAAAGAAGAAAACTTAAAGCGGAATTCCACCCTCAGAATCATTTTTTAAACAAAAATAGCCCATTAAGATTAATACATCTCGCTTGACAAAGCCGCTATTTGCATATTTATGAGTTGAACAGTGTAGTTGTTTAGTGAAAATCTTACTTTTAAAATTGCTGCCTGTGCGTTGTCATCTTTACTAAGGGCATCTGAAGCCGCAGTGTAGGACTTCGTGACCTTCTTCCTGCTTTCTGTTCATTCTGGCTACCCAGAATGCAGCAGGCAATCCCGCACATGGGCAGTACTATGCTTTAGGCATAGTACAGGTTGCTATAGAGACGTCGGCTGAGGAGGAAGTTGCCGCCCTCTATATTCCTTCCCCACCTCCCGGAAGACACAAGTGCAGGAGACAGAGAGAAAGAGTCAGACATAGAGACACACACACAATGCAAACTATTTTTTTTGTAAGGAAATACAGTTTTTCTTTATTCATCCGCTCTTCCGGGTCCGGCCGCCTATAGGTGATTACGTCACTCGGCGATTCGCAAGGGCTCCTGGGATAGCAGTGTCATGTATCCCAGCAGCCCTTGCGAATCGCCTAATGACAAAATTTTGCATTATTTCCAGACAGGTGTCCTGTGGAATAATGCATGCGCGGGACGGAACGGATTATTCTTATGTGAGATTCATAGTGAGAAATGGCGGGAATATTATCTGATTACAGAACACACAGCTCTTATCGGGGCACATTAAAGGGGCACTCTCACCGCACGGGGACACGATGTAAAGGAGAACTCTCATGGGGACACGGATGTAATATATAAAGGGGAACTCTGACTGGAACGTTAAAGGGGAACTCTGACTGGAACGTTAAAGGGGAACTCTGACCGGAATAATAAAGGGGAGCTCTGACCGGAATAATAAAGGGGAGCTCTGACCGGAATAATAAAGGGGAACTCTGACCGGAAAAAATAAAGGGGAACTCTGACCGGAAAAAATAAAGGGGAACTCTGACCGGAATATTAAAGGGGAACTCTGACCGGAATATTAAAGGGGAACTCTGACCGGAATATTAAAGGGGAACTCTAACCGGAATATTAAAGGGAAACTCTGACCTCAATATTAAAGGGGAACTCTGACCAGAATATTAAAGGGGAACTCTGACCGGAAAAAATAAAGGGGAACTCTGACCGGGACACTGGATGTAAAGGGGCACTCTGACGGGGACACCGATGTAAAGGAGGACTCTGATGGGGACGCACTAGATGTAAAGGAGCACTCTGATGGGGACACGGATGTGTCCCCATCAGAGTCCTCCTTTACATCTGTGTCCCTGTCAGAGTGCCCCTTTACATCAGTGTCCCGCTCAGAGTTCCCCTTTATTATTGCAGTCAGAGTTCCCCTTTATTTTTTCCAGCCAGAGTTCCCCTTTATTTTTTCCAGCCAGAGTTCCCCTTTATTTTTTCCAGCCAGAGTTCCCCTTTATTTTTTCCAGCCAGAGTTCCCCTTTAATATTATAGTCAGAGTTCCCCCTTTAATGTTCCAGACAGCGTTCCCCTTTAATGTTCCAGACAGCGTTCCCCTTTAATGTTCCAGTCAGCGTTCCCCTTTAATGTTCCAGTCAGAGTTCCCCTTTAATATTCATATATTACATCGTTTCCCTGTGAGAGTTCTCTTTTACATCAGTGTCCCCGTGCGGTGAGAGTGCCCCTTTAATGTGCCCCGAGCTGTGTGACTGTTCTGTAATCCCATAATACTCCTGCCAATTGTCACTATGAATCTCACATAAGAAGAAGCCGTACAGTGATAGTGCAGAGAGCGAGGCAGAATCTGACATTAGATTCTGTCCCCTCTGCTCTCTGTCTATCGTTGAATAATGCATCTGACAAACTGCCCCACCTTGCCTCCGCCCCGCCTCCTCTGTGAGCTCTACGGGATGTAATGCTTTCAGTCACTGAGAGGAGGTGGGGCGGAGGCAGTTGGCTGTGTTTGTAGTGAAGTCACGGACCTTTATCCGTTTGGCTGATGTGCTTTAGCTATACGCATTAGTCACTGCTCATCTTTTCAGACAGACTAATATGCTTATATTCAAATGCAATGAAAACATACAAGGTTTGCTAAACAGTACGAGAATGGGTTAAATCATGATTGAACATTCCATATTGGAGCCAGTACTTCTGAAAAGACAGACTTTGCCATATTATTATCCATTTATTTTGTACAGAAAAATTATATATAATCCGCCCCGCCCCGCCTCCTCTCAGTGAGCTCTACGGGATGTAATGCTTTTAGTCACTGAGAGGAGGCGGGACGGAGCACGGACTGAATGCAATACATCCCTGAGAACTGGAAATCGCACGAGATTTCATCACTAGGCGAATTGCAAGGGCTGCTGGGATACATGTCCCAGGAGCCCTTGCGAATCGCCGAGTGACGTAATCGCCGAAAGCAGCAGGACCCGGAAGTGCAGATTAATAAAGAAGATAAAAGGCATTTCCTTAAAGAAAAAAAAAATAATTGTTTACATTGCCAAAAGCATATTTGAAGGGGATTACATACATCTCAACTTGTAAAAATGGGTGGAACTCCACTTTAATTTTTGGTTGAAGAAAAAAAAAAAAATCTCAAGGCTGGGTAGGAAGTGTGGAACAGCACTAGTCCATTACATGCTTTGCATTTGCTATATCGCAGCCAATTGTTGTTTTTCTTTGACCAACTTGATGTTGTTTTGTTTTCCAATTTAGTTTTTCCTCGGGTGTTCTCTTCAAGTTTTATTCAACATGAGGTTGTGGCACAATACAGTCACCTGTTCACAGTCCGAGGCCTAGATCAAGGTTTGATGCCATACATGATCCTTGCCCACTTGGACGTTGTTCCAGCCCCAGATGAGGGCTGGAAGTTTCCACCATTCTCTGGAGAGGAGCACAACGGATATATTTATGGAAGAGGAGCATTGGATGACAAAAGCTGTGTGATTGTGAGTGAAAAAAAAGTATAATATGTATAATAATAATAAGTATAATATGATTGTTATTATTAGAATATAGAGATAGTCTTGCGGTTCGCCCGGTGGTCGGTTCGCGGCGAATTTAGCTTGTTCGCAAATTCGCGAAAATACCTTTTTATTTTACTTTTGCCGATGTTCGGGGCGGCCATATTAGTTTACATTGGGGAGAACTTTGGTGGAACGGGACAGCCAATTAAAACATTTCAGCACATGGACATGCCCCCTACCTTATAAATAGACCAGAGCAGGCGGCCATTTCACATTCTGCTTTTTGTCAGCGTAGGGAAAGGTCTGCTGTGTTCATGAGGGAGAGATTGCCAGACACAAATAGCTCTGTTAAGATTCACAAAAGTCCTTTTCAGGGCTGGCATTTCGGTATAGGTCTACTACAGTCTCTTTTGAATTTAGGGACAGGTATCCAGTCTGTGCTTTAGGGACAGCTAGAGATCGGCAGTGACACAAATTGCTCTGTTAATGTCCACAAAAGTCATTTAAAGGGCTGGTATTTATTTGGTATAGGTGTACAGTTTCTGTTGAGTTTAGGGACAGGTATCCAGTGTGCTCTAGGGACAGATCGGCAGTGACACAAATCGCTCTGTTAATGTCCACAAAAGTCATTTAAAGGGCTGCAATTTTTTTGGTATTGGTGTGCAGTTTCTATTCAGTTTAGGGACAGGTATTCAGTGTGCTCTAGGGCAGCCTTTCTCAACCGGTGTGCCCTGGCACACTAGTGTGCCGCCAGAGGTCCTCAGGTGTGCCACGGGATCATGGTAGAGAAGGGTTGTCAGATGAGCCCGATCTCCCGATCCCCTGCAGAACTGTACATCGGCACTGTATGGGAGCTCCGTCAGCCTCAGGAAAGTGAAAGTAAAGGGAGGGGGAGTGTGCTGTGCTCTCTGCTTCCCCCTACAGTGCAGTACCCGGCTGTGTGAGGAAAGGTATTGTACTAGAATTACTGTATTATTGTACTAGTATTGTACTAGAACTTTTAAAGTTTGTGTGTGTGTGTGTGTGTGTGTGTGTGTATCTATACGCGTGTGTGTGTCTGTGTTTGTACATGTGTTTGTATGTGTCTATATGTGTGCATGTATTCATGTGTATGCATGCGTGTGTGTGTGTGTGTACATGTGTCTGTATGTGTTTATGTGTGTATGTGTCTATATATGTGCATGTATGCGTGTGTGTGTGTTTGTACATGTGTTTGTATGTGTGCATGTATACATGTGTATGCGTGTGTGTGTGTTTGTACATGTGTTTGTATGTGTGCATGTCTGTGTGTGTTCATGTATACATGTTTATGCATGTGTGTGCATTTGTATGTATGTGTGTGTTTGTATGTGTGTGTGTGCATATGTCTGTATGTCTGCATGTATACATGCGTATGCATGCATGTGTGTTTGTACATTTTTTTTGTGTGTGTGTATATATATATAATATAATGTATGTATGTTACTTTTAATCCTGACCCCCATTCCTATACTGTCAGAACTGCTTTTTAGGGCTTATTTCTGATAGCAGCAAAGGCTGCTGCTCCTTTGAAAATCAATCCTTGCTTGGATCACTTTTCAGAGGCATTTGGCAGGCGGCAAAGAGGCAATATGTTGCTTCTCCCCTCCTGTTTTAAGTCCGGAAATTCAGCACCACGTCATCTGTGAAATAAGGGGGCGTGGCCTCCCAGTGACTTTACCGGGAGGCCACGCCCACAATGGCTATATAACAAGCTGCAGAGACCGGAGACCGGCATAATCACCGGAGACATCGTCGGAGGAGGACCGGAGGAAGAAGAAGAAGACCAGAGGAGGCAAAAGAGCAGAAGATTGGACAGCAGAAGAGCGGACAGCAAAAGAGCAGAAGACCGGAGAGGGAGAAGACCAGAGCAGGAGAAGACCGGATGAAGATTTTTAATAAACTTTCCAAAACGTCTCCTGTCATTATTTACATACACTGCCTTTTATGGGGTGAATGGGTAGGGGTACAGTGTACCCCTACCCATTCACATAGGGAGGGGGTCCAGGATCTGGGGGGCCCCCTTGTTAAAGGGGACTTCCACATTCCGATGAGCCCCCTGCCCGCAGACCCCCACAACCACCGGCCAGGGTTGTGGGGATGAGGCCCTTGTCCTCATCAACATGGGGACAAGGTGCTTTGGGGTGGTTGGTGCAGAGCTCCCCCTGCCCCAAAGCACCAACACCCCCCCCATGTTGAGGGCATGTGGCCTGGTATGGTACAGGGGGGGTGGGGCCGCTCGCTCGTCCCTTCCCCCTTCCTGCCCTACCGGGCTGCGTGCTCGGATAAGGGTCTGGTATGGATTTTGGGAGGGACCCCACGCCGTTTTTTCGGCATGGGGCTACCCTCAAATTCCATACCGGACCCGCAGGGCCTGGTTTGGAACCTGGGGGGGACCCCCACGCCGTTTTTTCTCATCTTTGGCGTGGAGTTCCCCCTTAAGATTCTCACAGTGCGAGTCGCGGTGCGACTTCCATTCAAATCAATAGGCTCCCATGGGGAACCATTGATTTTGAATGGAAGAAAAAAATGTATAACGTGGCTGAACGTATGTTCATCACGTTCAGTCACGTTTGGTCATGTTTGGCCTCGTTTCTGCGTTTCAAACGCCGGGAAACACATGTTCGAACGCAAATAATTGCGTTCCAAAAAACGTCCCTGAACTCAACTGCCTGCAAATGACTGTAAACGACCCTGTGTACATGGACAGATAAGATAAAATGTAGATGGGTTCAGGGGCTTCTAAAAAAAACGCCCAACTGCTCCTAAATGGCCATTTACAACTAGTGATGTCGCAAACATAAAATCTAATGTTCGCGAACGGCGAACACGAACATCTGCAAATGTTCGCGAACCGGGCGAACCGCCATAGACTTCAATAGGCAGGCGAATTTTAAAACCCACAGGGACGCTTTCTGGCCACAATAGTGACCTGGACTGTGGCATCCCGGAGGGGGATCCATGGCAAAACTCCCATGGAAAATTACGTAGTTGACGCAGTTGGGTTTTAATCCATAAAGGGCATAAATCACCTAACATTCCTAAATTGTTTGGAATAACGTGCTTTAAAACATCCAGTGTGTGTATACGATCAGGTATGATGTTGTATCGATCAGGTAGTGTAAGGGTTACGCCCGCTTCACAGTGACAGACCAAACTCCCCGTTTAACGCACCGCAAACAGACCAGAACCGACCAAAATGGGACAGGAACTGGGCTGTTAGGGTTAGGGTTAGGTTTAGTGTTAGGGGCTAGGGTTAGGGTTACGGTGAGATACTTGGGGTTAGAGTTAGTAACCCTACCCCTACGCCTCTAACACTAACAGTCTAACCCTAAGCACTAAAAATAACCCTAACCCTAGCCCTAACCCTAATTCTAATTTTTTTTCTGGTTCTGGACATGCTACAGAACTGAAACTTCACAGGTATACTTTTTAGACCCCCAGACACTGAATCACACAAAAAAAAGTTCTTAAAAATTGTCATTTTTTGATAGAGAGCCAATTATTGGAAAAATTAAAAAAAAAATAGAAATAAAAATAAAACATTTCTTTGGATTTAGCGTCTGGGGGGTCTAAAAAGTGTACCTGTGAAGTTTCAGCTCTGTAGCATGTGCGGAACCAGAAAAAAATTACGAGCTAGGGTTAGGGCTAGGATTAGGGTTAGGGTTATTTTTATGGCTAGGCTTAGAGGGTTAGGGTTAAGGTTAGAGGGTTAGGGTTATGGTTAGAGGGTTAGGTTTAGTGTTAGGGGATAGGGTTAGGGTTACGGTGAGATACTTGGGGTTAGAGTTAGTAACCCTACCTCTACCCCTCTAACTCTAACCCTAAGCACTAAAAATAACCCTAACCTTAGCCCTGACCCTAACCCTAACCCTAATTCTAATTTTTTTTCTGGTTCTGGACATGCTACAGAGCTGAAACTTCACAGGTACGCTTTTTAGACCCCCCCAGACACTAATCCAAAAAAGTCATGCCTGCCCCGTATATATCAGTGGTGGGTGGGCAGTGGCACTGCAGTGGGCACAGTACACTCTGTGGACCTGACAGTCACTGGCAGCCCAGGCAACTGCAATAATAAAAAATATATTTTTTTTTCAATTTGCAACAAGATGCTGTGCCACCGTATATATATCAGTGGTGGGCACTGCAGTGGGTACAGTACACTCTGTGGACCTGACCCAGCACTCACTGCAATTATGACAGAGGAAAAAAAATATATTTTTTTAAATGCAAGGTACTGTGCCTGTGCCACCCGAAATGAGTGTGGTGTGCACACAAAGTCTGTGGTGGGTCTGTGGCCTCACACACAGCAGGCAGGCAACTGCAGTGCACAATAGCTAGATATATACTCAAATACCAGCCCTAAAAAGGGCTTTTGGGGACAATAGATATATATATATATATCTCCCAAAAAAAAAACTCAACAGCCCTAGGAAGGGCTTTTTGGGGTGCTGTCCTTACAGCAGGAGTGTACCAAGAACACTGACTAACAAGACCGGGAACACTGACTAACAACTGTCCCTAGCTATTAACAGCAGCAGCACTCTCCCTGCTCTAACTAACACACTGCTTCAGAAATGATCTAAGATAGATGCTACCCTTGCTTATTTACAGGAGGTGGGAGGGTCTGGGAGGGAGGTATGCTGATTGGCCTGGAATGTGTCTGCTATGAGGTTCAGGGTCAAAGTTTGCCTCAATGATGATGTATAGGAGGCGGACCGAACATCGCATATGTTCGCCCGCCGAGGCGAACGCGAACATGCGAAGTTCTCCGGGAACTGTCCGCCGGCGAACAGTTCGGTACATCTCTATTTACAGCGTCCCGTGTATATGGAGCCTAAAGGCAAAAAAATCTTTTTTTTTTTTTTTTCGTTTTCAATAGTGTGGAGAGGGATTAGAACACCTGTCAGTCCTTAATGCCGGCTGTGCCATCACTAGGGAAATTGTCCTGTTTACCATTATCAGTAAAGAAAATCCCAAACTTTGGGCTGTCTTTAGAAGAGAGGGGAAATCTTCCAATGGGAACATGTGGCATTCAAAGGCCTTTGACACCGTTCCCCACAAACGCTTACTGTTCAAACTAAGGAAGGTAGGTATGGACCATAAGGTGAGTACCTGGATAGAGAACTGGCTCCAGGAGAGAGTCCAGAGGGTGGTGATTAATGGGGAGTACTCAGATTGGGCGGGTGTGGAAAGTGGGGTCCCCCAGGGTTCTGTCCTGGGACCAATCCTGTTGAATTTATTCATAAATGATCTAGTGGAGGGGATATCTAGTACAATCTCAGTATTTGCGGATGAGACTAAACTAAGCATGCCAATATCTTCTATGCAGGATGTGGAAACCTTACAAGCGGACCTGAACAAAATAATGGGGTGGGCAACTACATGGCAGATAAGGTTTAATGTAGAAAAATGTAGAGTAATGCACTTGGGTGCCAGAAACCAGAAAGCAAGCTACTCACTAGGGGGGGAACCTCTGGGTGAGTCTAGGATGGAAAAGGACCTGGGGGTACTGGTAGACAACAGGCTTGGCAGTGGCATGCAATGCCAAGCCGCTGCAAGCAAAGCCAACAGAATACTGGGATGCATAAAAAAGGGGATTCACTCCAGAAATAAAGAGATTATTCTCCCTCTCTACAAGACTCTGGTCTGGCCACATCTGGAGTATGCTGTCCAGTTCTGGGCACCGGTCCTCAGGAAGGATGTGCTGGAACTGGAGAGAGTCCAGAGAAGGGCAACAAAAATAATTAGGGGAATGGAGGGCATCGGCTATGAGGAAAGACTACAAGCACTGGACTTATTCTCTCCGAGAAGAGACGATTGAGGGGGGATAAGATATCAATGTACAAATACTGTACTGACGACCCTAGCATAAGGAACAAACTATTCAGAGAAAGGGAATACAATAAGACATGTGGCCACTCACTAAAACTAGAGGAAAGGCGGTTTAACCTTAAAATACGTAGGGGGTTCTTCACTGTAAGAGCAGTAAGGATGTGGAATTCTCTTCCACAAGCAGTCATATTAGGGAGCATCGATAGTTTCAAAAAACTGTTAGATGGGCACCTTTAAAGACCACAACATAGAGGGGTATACAATGTACGGTTAACAGCAAACACACACACATCATAGGTTGAACTGGATGGACGGATGTCTTTTTTCAACCTCAACTATGCAACTATGGATATCTTTAAGAAATGGCTTTCTTCTTGCCACTCTTCCATAAAGGCCAGATTTGTGCAGTATCACTGTCCCCATTGATTGTTGTCCTATGGACAGAGTCTCCCACCTCAGCTGTAGATCTCTGCAGTTCATCCAGAGTGATCATGGGCCTCTTGGCTGCATCTCTGATCAGTCTTCTCCTTGTATGAGCTGAAAGTTTAGAGACGGCCAGGTCTTCGTAGATTTGCAGTGGTCTGATACACCTTCCATTTCAATATTATCGCTTGCACAGTGCTCCTTGGGATGTTTAAAGCTTGGGAAATCTTTTTGTATCCAAATCCGGCTTTAAACTTCTCCACAACAGTATCTCGGACCTGCCTGGTGTGTTCCTTGTTCTTCATGATGCTCTCTGCGCTTTAAACGGACCTCTGAGACTATCACAGTGCAGATGCATTTATACGGAGACTTGATTACAGTAAACCCCCCTCCACTGCGGGGGATACGTTCCAAACCCAGCCGCAAAAAGTGAAAATCCGCGAAATAGAAAAACCCTATTAAAATGCATTGTAGGCATGTTTTTTTTACTGTCACTACACTTTTAAAACAATAGAAACTCATTTAAACACATAAAAGATACTGAGAGACATAGCAAGAGCTATGGAAAACACAAAAATGTTTCATTTTTAATGATTTATATAGTAAAATAACATTACAAAAAAAAACCCAATATACCGGGACCGCAAAAACTGAACCGCGATGGAGCGGGGGTTTACTGTACACACGGGTGGATTCTATTTATCATCATTAGTCATTTAGGTCAACATCCTCACTGAACTTCTGGAGAGAGTTTGCTGCACTGAAAGTAAAGGGGCTGAATAATTTTGCACGCCCAATTTTTCAGTTTTTTATTTGTTAACAAACTTTGAAATTTTCAATAAATTTCGTTCCACTTCATGATTGTGTCCCACTTGTTGTTTCTTGACAAAAAATTAGTTTTATATCTTTATGTTTGAAGCCTGAAATGTGGCAAAAGGTCGCAAAGTTCAAGGGGGCCAAATACTTTCGCAAGGCACTGTATCAAAATATAAAATTACACTCACAATACACTACACACAGCCTGTTCACACAGGCCCTAAAAACAGGGGAAATGCACTTTTCATAGCCTAACTTGTGCTAAATGCATGTGAATGCCACATGCTCTAATTGGATGAATTTAGGGCTCTTTCTAATGGGCGGCCATGGGCACAGTAAGAAACAGGTGGCTGAGTCGTGGTTTTAACTGCACCCCCCGGCTGCCCACTCGAATTGTAACACTAAAGCCAGACAGGGCTGTGCACATGCCATGGTGGCAATGCTGTGCTTCCCAGACCCAGGATTTTTTTTACTCAGGGTGCAGAGTTTGGTAGGTGGCACCATCTGTCAAATTAAACTATTGAGTTCAATGGAGCCGGCTCACAACTGCAAAGTGACTCTTAGTTGGGGCGCAGTCCTGCAATGTAGAATTGCAGTTTCTCAATTTAAAAATAAAAAGAGACAACAAAAAGCAGGCATTCAGGAGACAGCAGTGGTACCTCCTGGATGCCTGTCAGTCTCTGTTAAATTGTTAGCAGTACCATAAGTTTGAAAAAAGCCCAAGTGCATTTTACATAGCAAAGCTTGAATTCAGAATTTCTTTTATCAAGTGGTCTATGGTCAACCTAATGTATACAGAATTCTGATTTATTGCCCCAAAGATCAAAGTCAGAATGCTGAGGGAATATCTCCGATAACAGTTTATTATCATAGATTTCTGAAATATTTTAGAGCTTTGAAATATTATCTCAGAATTATGCCTTATCTCAGAGTTCTTATCTCAGAATTATGACATATTATGAGTGTTTGTTTTTTGCCTTCATGGAGGTCCGAATAGTAAAATTTTGTTCCAGCAGAGGTCCAGATTGCATTTTTGTGTGATGATTCGGATTCTTTACATCACAGCCCAGGTGTGCAGGCACGACAGCCCATTCATTTGAATGGGCGGCTGTGTCTGCGTTTTCTGCTGGGAAAAAGCCCTGGCACCTTTTTAAAAATGCAGTCGCATGGAAACTGCATGGTGTATTTGCACCATGCAATATCCATGTGTGGGAATCCGCACCTTGTATTTCATTGTGTTTAAGAGTCAATGGTACCCCTGCACATTTTCTGTGCAGCTGCTTATCCCTGTTCACACCACCACCCCCCCCACACACAGCACTGTCCCCCTTCACATCACCACCCCCCCGCAGCACTGTCCCTCTTCACATCACCCCCCCCCCACACACACACACACAGCACTGTCCCCCTTCACATCACCACCCCCCCTCCTCACACACACACAGCACTGTCCCGCTTCACATCCCCATCCCCCCCCCATACACACACCACTGTCCCCTTCACATATCACCCCCCATAGTGCTGCCCCTTTCACATATCCCCCCACAGCACTGTCCCTCTCGCATCCCCCCCACACCACTGCCCCCTTCATCTATCCCTCCAACAGCACTGTCCCTCTCACATCCCCCCAACATCACTGTCCCTCTTACATCCCCCCTCAGCACTGCCCCTTCACCTATCCCCCCCACAGCACTACCCCCTTCACATATCCCCCCAACATCACTGCCCCCTCACATCCGCCCACATCACTGCCCCCTTCAACTATCCCCCCAACATCACTGCTCCCCTCACATCCCCCCACAGCACTGCCCCCTTCACCTATCCCCCCCACAGCACTGCCCCTTCACATATCCCCCCAACATCACTGTCCCCCTCACATCCCCCCACAGCACTGTCCCCTTCACCTATCCCCCAACAGTACTTCCCCCCTTCACCTATCCCCCCAACATCACTGTCCCTCTCACATATCCCCCCCACAGCACTGCCCCCTTCACATATCCCCCCCAACATCACTGTCCCTCTCACATCCCCCCACAGCACTGCCCCCTTTACCTATCCCCCCACAGCACTGCCCCCTTTACCTATCACGCACGCGATGACGTCAGCTCTGACGAAACGAGTCGTGCGCGATTACGTCATTTCCGCCCCACTGCAACGCAGATCCGGTCGCTGACCCGCACAGCGTCCCGGAAGCGGCCGCCAACGAGGGACTCGCGGCCCCTACTGCTTAGATGCCCGTTACCATTGAGTTTTATGTGAGTACCTGACTTTTATTTTTGCAATAAAGCTATTTTAAAACGGTACATCACTATATCAGTACTTTTTCCTTACATATCATCATCGACTGCACCTAAGAGGAGATCCTATTATCTGGCTAAAAAAGGGGGACATCCCCCCCCCCCCTCCCACAGGAGCCTTACAGACAACGCTGCAATAAGGCTTGTTACCCCTGTAGGGGTACATACCTCCGGTGAGTGCGGGAGCAATTGGAGGGGTGCACCTGTGTGTCTCAACCATCACTCACACCACCCTTAAAGCATTGGAAGCACCTTAATAACACCTGATTAGCTGTTTTTCACCGATCATTGAATATATATTCCTTTAAACACCACGGATTTATCCAGCAACAATAAGACTGTTGATTTGTTTTTTTGGGACTATTAGTTCACTGCATGAGCACTATTTATTGTTGTATTTATCCGCTATTAACAAAGATGTGATTTTACTTTATTTTATTCATTATAATATTTATTGCACGGATCACCACTTGCACAGGCAAGGCACACATCATATCAAGTGTGCTTTTAAACACATCTTTTTTCACTGGAACATTAATTATTTATTTATTGTCTGCACCTAAACACTTTATAACACTTCAACTAAGGACAACAATTTGTGTATTAATCTAGATGTTGTTTTTACACTGAGTTTTTACTTATCAATCAACACTATAGCACTTTAAATAATAATATTCATTTTTATCTATCACTCAAAATCAGGCAGCGCCACTTTACCTCACCTTGCTTATATACCCTTTACCTATCCCCCCACAGCACTGCCCCCTTCACCTATCCCCCCTCACAGCACTGTCTCCCTTCACATCCCCCCTCACAGCACTGTCTCCCTTTACATCACCCCCCCCCCACACACACACCACTGCCCCCTTATATCACCCCCACAGCACTGCCCCATTTGCATCACCCCCACACACATACACAGCACTGCCCCGTTAACACACACCCTCATAGCACTGCCCCCTTCACCCCCCCCCCACAGCATTGCTCCCCCTTTACATGAATCCCCACACACACCACACTACCCCTCTGTACATGACCCCTGCTCCCCAATCATCCTTCACAACTTCACAGCCATGTCCTCACTTCACTCTCCTACCTTACACAGAGCAGAGAGCAGGAGGCGGAACAATCTCGAGAAGGCAGAGGAACAGCAGCACTGCATGCAGAGAGGCAGCCTCCCAGCCAATCACCTCCCACTTTCCAGCAGCCAACCACCTCCCGACTCCCAGCAGCCAATCACCTCCAACCTGAAAAGTTAATTCAGGCAGCTGCCTCTCTCCATTCAATGCTGGTCCCGCCCCCAGTCACTGTCCTGCCTCCGGCCCTCCACCCTGCTCTGCTAATGACAGCAGCAGAGGCAGGGAAGAAAACCAGCAGCTGATCGCGGCGGTCCTGATAGAGCAGCAGCTGGGGCCGGGCGCGGGCCGCCATTTAGTGATGCCCGCTCTAGCATATGGCCTGTACAAATATGTGTATACTGTAAACCTGTTTACGATTTGTGTATTATATATATATCAAAATATAAAATTACACTCACAATGCACTACAGTGTGAACAGGCCCTAAAAACAGGGGCAATGCACTTTTCTTAGCCTTAAGGCCCCTACACACGAGTGGAAATTCGGCCAGGAATTTTCGTCCCACGACCGATCTGCCGATTTTCGGCTTGTTAGTGTGATGCTTCCGACAACCGAAAAAATCCTGGTGTGCAGGCTATAAAATTTTTGTCGACCGTCAAAACACGTCCGATTTTCGTCTCATTAGTACAGATTTTGATGGGGAAAAATCTTATGAGCAAGACTAGGCATGCTCAGAGATGAAAGAACACAAAGAAAGCAATCCAACACATGACATCACTTCTGAAGTAGAATTCTGTCGTGCGGGAAAATTTGTGTGCAGTTTAGAGCACATTCCAACCAACAGACACCACTCTGGACAAAAGACGGACGACCGGTCGGCGGAAATTCGTTGCGTGTGTAACGAGGCTTAACTTGTGCTAAATGCACGTGAATGCCACATGCTCGAATTGGATACATTTAGGGCTCTTTCAAATAGGGCGGCCATGGGCACAGTAAGAAAAAGGTGGCTGAGTCGTGGTTTTAACTGCACCAACCCCCCCCCCCCGGCTGCCCACTCGAATTGTAACAAAAGGCAGACAGGACTGTGCACATGCCATGGTGGCAATGCTGTGCTTCCCAGACCCAGGATTTTTTTACTCAGGGTGCAGAGTTTGGTAGGTGGCACCATCTGTCAAATTAAACTATTGAGTTCAATGGAGCTGGCTCACAACTGCAAGGTGACTCTTAGTTGGGGCGCAGTCCTGCAATGTAGAATTGCAGTTTGTCAACTTAAAAATAAAAAGAGACAACAAAAAGCAGGCATTCAGGAGACAGCAGTGGTACCTCCTGAATGCCTGTCAGTCTCTGTTAAATTGTTAGCAGTACCATAAGTTTGACAGAAGCCCAAGTGCATTTTACATAGCAAACTTGAATTCAGAATTTCTTTTATCAAGTGGTCTATGGTCAACCTAATGTATACAGAATTCTGATTTATTGCCCCAAAGATCAAAGTCAGAATGCTGAGGGAATATCTCAGATAACAGTTTATTATCATAGATTTCTGAAATATTTTAGAGCTTTGAAATATTATCTTATAATTATGCCTTATCTCAGAGTTCTTATCTCAGAATTATGACATATTATGAGTGTTTGTTTTTTGCTGTTTTTTTCAGTGGGCCTATGGGAAACTTGATAACAACAAAAATATAATGTATTGTCTAAGGAACACTACCGAGCAGGGCCATTCTATTCCTACTGTATTGAACTGTGTAGTAATTGTACTTGCCCCTTTATATTGTAAAGTGCTATGCAAACTGCTGGCGCTGTGTAAATCCTATATTCTAATAGTGATGGACGAACATCGGCCGGGGCGGTTCACCGTCAGCCGCAAATCTTCTCAAAAGTCTGCTAACCGCAAGTTCGCGGCGGGCCCCATTGACTTTATTGGGAGGCGAACTTTAAAAACCTTTAGGTCATATTTGCAGCCACAAAAGACGTACTATCTGTGCACAAATAGTCCCAGCACATGGACAATGTCCTAACAGAAGTATTGCAATTGGAAAAGTTGCCCTAATTTTTTTTTTTTACAGCAAAACATATTTTTTTTTTTTTTTCATTAAATCAGCCAGAACTGACAGCAGCCGGAAAATACATGTCAAATACATATAGGGTCCATTCACACATCTGTAAAATGGGTCCGCATCCATTCCACAATTTGGCGGAACCTTTACAGACCCATTGATTTTCAATTCCAGTCTGAAAAATTAGGCATTCACAGGATACAGAAGTGTCGGCCATTCCAGGCCCCAAAAATTAGCCCACATGCGTTTACCTGACAGCTAAGAACGTAGTATTCTGTGGCTGAAGGTACATTAGGCATTCACAGGATACAGAAGTAAGTGTCGGACAGTATAGGCCACAAAAATTAGCCCACATGGGTTTACCTGACAGCTAAGAATGTAGTATTCTGTGGCTGAAGGTACATTAGGCATTCACAGGATACAGAAGTAAGTGTCGGCCAGTATAGGCCCCAAAAATTAGCCCACATGGGTTTACCTGACAGCAAAGAAAGTTGTATTCTGTGGCTGGAGGTACATTAGGCATTCACAGAAAAAATAGTCGTCGGCTCTGAAAGGCCCCAAAAATTTGCCATTCAATGGACATGAAATGCTATTTATGCCGCTGTATTTAGCGAAGACAAGGACAAGGAATTGTTGTGGGTGGATGGCGGTCTGGCGGATATTTGTGGCCTGGCATGAGGAATTTCAATGAAACATGGTCTACTGGTCACATGTGTTGAATTCCTCAGAGATCCATGCCTCATTCTTTTTTATAAATGTGAGGTAGTCTACACTGTCATGAGCTAGGCAAGTGCGCTTATCGGTCACGACCCCCCTGCTAAGCTGAACGTCCTTTCGGACAGGACACTGGACGGGGGGCGAGCCAACATTTCCATTGCAAATTGTGCAAGCTCTGGCCAGAGGTCAAGCCTGCCCACCCAGTAGTCCTGGGGTTCATCACTCCTCAGAGCGTCCACAACGGCTGTTAACCCGATATAGTCGGACACCTGCCGGTCTAGGCGTTCCCTGATGCTGGATCCGGAGTACAGCTGTCGATGGTTCGGCTGAAAGAAGGATCTCATATCTGAAGTGACCAAGACATCTTCAAACCGCCCTCTTCTTGCAGGCGCTGTTGGATTGCTACCCGCAACTGTCTCTCTGTGACTGGAAATTCCTCTGCCATCGCACGCAAAAGCAGAATGCAGCATTTCCCGCAGCAAGGCCTGGAAGTGCTGCATTCTGACTGCCCTCTGTGATTGTGGTAACATTTCCTCCATTTTTTGTTTGTACCGGGGGTCCAAGTACGTTGCCACCCAGTACTGGTCCTTGGCCTTTATGCTTTTTATACGGGGGTCCCACTTAAAACACTGGAGCATGAAGGCCCCCATTCGCACTAAACTGGAAGCGGTGTAGTGGTCTGCTTCCAGCTCATCATCCAGGATAATGCCATCCTCGTTCTCCTCCCCCCATCCACGTATAACACCAGGGATCCCAGAAAGGTTTAAAGCATGCTCTTGCTCCTCCTCACCCCCCCCCCTAGCACATCCTCTGACTCCTCTTCAGACTCCTGCTGTTGACGTGTCTCAGATGGAGTAGCACCCACTGGGAATTCATCCAACATTGCGACTTCCTCATCTTCCTGCTCCTCGACCGCTTGATCAATGACACGACCCAATGCAGGCTCCAGAAAGAAGGCGTAAGGTACGATGTCACTGATGGTGCCCTGGCCGTGACTGACCAGTTTGGTAATCTCATCGAATGGCCGCAGAAGTCTGCATATGTCACGCATGCGCAGCCACTGGCGATGTGAAAAAAACCCAAGCTCCCCAGAACCTGTCATGCCGCAGAGTTCGTACAGGTAGTCGTTAACTGCACGTTTCTGCTGGAGCAGCCTATCAAGCATATGCAACGTTGAGTTCCATCGCGTCGGGCAGTCACAAATAAGACGTCTGACTGGCAGGTTGTGTTGCCGTGAATGTCAGCAAGGCGAGCCATGGCTGTGTAAGATCTTCTGAAATGGCCCGAGATTTTCCTGGCCTGGCGCAAGATGTCCTGGACCCCAGGGTATTTGGCAACGAATTGCTGCAGCACCAAGTTCAGGACGTGTGCCATGCATGGCACATGTGTAATTTTGGCAAAAAAATATACTATGTATATTAGCGCGCCAGAGAGGCAGTGACCGTAGCCTGGTTAAGATTTATATAAATAAGTAAATTAATTGTGATAATTAAGTGCAGCTGCTAGTAAAGTGCGGGTGCAAATTGGAAGAAAAAGTATTCACAATAGTGATACCTCTAGCGCTTGCTAATCCCTAGTGGAAATTTAAAATATGTGCTAAAAATTCACAGTGGATACAATTAATAAATAAACATGAAAATAAATCATTTCAAAAATAACTTAAAAATAATAGTCCATTCAATGTGTAGTGATAAGTCAATCAACATTAATAATAAACCATAAAATAATAAAGTCCAAATCCAAATAATTTGTAATAAGGTGCTGGTGCTTCTTCCTTAATAACTGGTGCTTCCTTTCCCGTGATAAATAAATAAATAAATTGCCCACTCACCAGATGTTGTGGGTTCTATATGTCTTATGACATTAGAACCTAACTTGCTTCAATAGAAAATCCTTTCCAGGTTCGGGTTCCCTCTCCCTGGGTATGGACAGGCCGTTCGGTTAATAATCCACCATGGGATGAGTCTCCTCCAACCACGGGCCAAAGTATGAGATGTATTCCCTGTAAATCACCTCCAATCACAAGCCGTGATGGGGGAATAAATGGATAGTGTGGTATTGCTTTTCAAAGTTTTATTGCACACACCAAAAAAACAATATTGCACACTCAACGGTCAAATCCGTAAACTCCAAAATTGATAAAAGCAGGTGTCATACACTTCCACATCTTCAAAAGCAATATCCAGCAAAGTGAAATAGAAGAAAAGCTGTGCTCAATCCAAAAAATGGCAGACAAACAGGACCGGATCGTCATACACGTGTGCTGGAGAGTGGAGAGCGGTAGTTCCGGCTTGCGTTCCACTCAACAACGTATGACGTCACGGCGTGCGTTCCACCTAACGCGTTTCGTCATTGGTTCAGACGTCTTCAGAGGTGGAGTCACACGTCTAGCTCAACCCTTATATGCCGGAGCTGCCGCTCTGCACTGCGCACGACTCCGCCCATTTAATTACTCTGTCGGAAACAGGAAATACCTCCCGTGCCCCCGCAATAACATTGTGCTATGTAAACCAAGAAAATCATAACAAAATATCTTTGTGCTATTCAAAATGTAATTGTTAAACCAGCTCTCATTTTCCCCTAGATTAATAGCGCTTGGCATTCATAGTGTATGTGTACTATTTTATTATTTCTCAATAATACTTTTATTAATAATAAAAATTATCTATAAAAATTACCTTTTTATAAATGTATAGAGTTTTTAAAACTTTATTTTATTTAAAAGAATATAATTTTATCAAATCAATACTTTTACTAATATATTATGTGGATATATTTAAACATTGTATTCTATTATATATTATATATTTATTATATAAATTACGTAAATCCAGAAAAATATATATAAATATGATTAAAAATTTCATTAAAAAATATTTAAAATATTATTATAAAGATTTTTTAAAATTTACAAAAATTGAGCGGAAATTTAAATATTAAAATAATCTATGGATTTGATATAAAACAGTTAATATCCATGTCAACGTTCATACCATTGGGTTGCAAGGTGGAAAGTTCATAAATCCACCGAGATTCATTTTGGGAGACAGCAATACGCATGTTACTGCCCCTCCAGTTCTGTTCAATCTTGTCGATGCCCAAAATAGTAAGAAAGGTGGGGTCCCTATTATGTACCAATCTAAAATGTAGGGAAAGGCTGTGCTTTTTAAATCCTTTCTTAATGTTGGCGATGTGTTCGCCCATACGCACCCTAAGTTCTCTTGTGGTGCGACCAACGTATTGAAGCCCACATGGGCAAGTGAGGAGGTATGTGACATGGGTACTACGGCATGTGATTAATTTCTTAATATTATATTTCTTTTTAGTCACATTTGATTGAAATTCAAGTACTTGTCGTTTTCGGGTTTTCACCGTTCTGCATGATTTGCACCTTCCGCATGAATAAGATCCTTTGTAATCTAGAAAAGTTAAAAGTTTCTTAGGGGGATCCGGAACATTTTTCACCAGTTTGTCTCTGAGGTTGGGTCCTCTTCGATAAACAAACTTCGGGCGCGTTGGGATAACCCCCCTCAACTTTTCATCTCTCAAAAGAAGGTGCCAATGCTTTTTTATGATGTCTTCCACTTCCTTATATCTTACGTTATATTGTGTGATGAAGTTCAGAGAGTAATCCGAATTTTCTTTTTTCTTATGTTTTAGAAGTGTTTCTCTGTTCATACCTCTTACATCTTCTCTAACTCTTTCCAATATATTTCTTTTGTATCCTTTTTCTTGGAACCTATCCAGTATCATATTCGATTGGGTATTGTAATCCTGTTCATTGCTGCAATTCCTCCTTAGGCGCATCAGTTGTCCCTTAGGGATTCCTTTTATCCAGTTAGGGTGGTGTCCACTATGAGTAGGGATATATCCATTCCTATCTGTTGCTTTAAAGTGCGTCTTAGTGCAGAGTCCATTTTCTCCTTTAAATATGGTAAGGTCCAGGTAGTGTATTTCATTTTTATCCCATGTTCCACTAAATTTTATTTGGTAACGGTTGATGTTCAAATCTTCTATATATTGCCTCAGAGTTTCTTCCGATCCTTTCCAAACGATGATCACATCATCTATATACCTTCGGTACATTACCAGTTCATCTCGTTTTTTACCCCAGATTTCTTCTTTTTCTCACTTGCTAAGAAAAAGATTGGCTACACTCGGTGCGTAGCGGGCGCCCATAGCAACTCCTTTGTGTTGGCGATAGTATTCACCCTGGTGCCAGAAATAATTCCTCTTCATTGTCATCTTTAGAAGTTTCAAAATGAATTCTTTTTGTTCCGATTCCAACTCTAATTGGTCTTCTATGGCCCATTTTATGGCTGATAGGGCATCCTCTTGTTCAATGTTCGTGTATAACGATTCCACATCTACTGTGGCTAAGATGATGTCTTCGTTCTCCCATGTGTGTGAATCGATAAGGTTGATAAGATGTTTGCTATCTCTGAGGTGTGATGGATATTTTGTAACCAGAGGTTTCAGATAGGTGTCTAGGTACTCTCCTATACGTGAGAAAAGGGAGTCTATCCCGCTGATTATGGGCCTGCCTGGCGGTTTTTCAGGATTCTTATGGACCTTAGGGAGTTGATAAATGACAGGCGTCCTACTGTAAAATACAATCTACCCACACACAACTCATTCCAACCTCTCGAGAACAATCAACAAGGTTATTACACCCCTGAAAAGCCCCAATATCGGGATTTTCACGGATGGGAGAACCGGGAACCTCCTGTGTGGAATGGGTATGTGAATCAGGCACCATATTACCAACGACCAACTCGGGGTTACAGAGGTTGGAACAGAGGTTGGCAAACATCTTATCAACCTTATCGATTCACACACATGGGAGAACGAAGACATCATCTTAGCCACAGTAGATGTGGAATCGTTATACACGAACATTGAACAAGAGGATGCCCTATCAGCCATAAAATGGGCCATAGAAGACCAATTAGAGTTGGAATCGGAACAAAAAGAATTCATTTTGAAACTTCTAAAGATGACAATGAAGAGGAATTATTTCTGGCACCAGGGTGAATACTATCGCCAACACAAAGGAGTTGCTATGGGCGCCCGCTACGCACCGAGTGTAGCCAATCTTTTTCTTAGTAAGTGGGAAAAAGAAGAAATCTGGGGTAAAAAACGAGATGAACTGGTAATGTACCGAAGGTATATAGATGATGTGATCATCGTTTGGAAAGGATCGGAAGAAACTCTGAGGCAATATATAGAAGATTTGAACATCAACCGTTACCAAATAAAATTTAGTGGAACATGGGATAAAAATGAAATACACTACCTGGACCTTACCATATTTAAAGGAGAAAATGGACTCTGCACTAAGACGCACTTTAAAGCAACAGATAGGAATGGATATATCCCTACTCATAGTGGACACCACCCTAACTGGATAAAAGGAATCCCTAAGGGACAACTGATGCGCCTAAGGAGGAATTGCAGCAATGAACAGGATTACAATACCCAATCGAATATGATACTGGATAGGTTCCAAGAAAAAGGATACAAAAGAAATATATTGGAAAGAGTTAGAGAAGATGTAAGAGGTATGAACAGAGAAACACTTCTAAAACATAAGAAAAAAGAAAATTCGGATTACTCTCTGAACTTCATCACACAATATAACGTAAGATATAAGGAAGTGGAAGACATCATAAAAAAGCATTGGCACCTTCTTTTGAGAGATGAAAAGTTGAGGGGGGTTATCCCAACGCGCCCGAAGTTTGTTTATCGAAGAGGACCCAACCTCAGAGACAAACTGGTGAAAAATGTTCCGGATCCCCCTAAGAAACTTTTAACTTTTCTAGATTACAAAGGATTTTATTCATGCGGAAGGTGCAAATCATGCAGAACGGTGAAAACCCGAAAACGACAAGTACTTGAATTTCAATCAAATGTATCTAAAAAGAAATATAATATTAAGAAATTAATCACATGCCGTAGTACCCATGTCACATACCTCCTCACTTGCCCATGTGGGCTTCAATACGTTGGTCGCACCACAAGAGAACTTAGGGTGCGTATGGGCGAACACATCGCCAACATTAAGAAAGGATTTAAAAAGCACAGCCTTTCCCTACATTTTAGATTGGTACATAATAGGGACCCCACCTTTCTTACCCTTTCTTACTATTTTGGGCATCGACAAGATTGAACAGAACTGGAGGGGCAGTAACATGCGTATTGCTGTCTCCCAAAATGAATCTCGGTGGATTTATGAACTTTCCACCTTGCAACCCAATGGTATGAACGTTGACATGGATATTAACTGTTTTATATCAAATCCATAGATTATTTTAATATTTAAATTTCCGCTCAATTTTTGTAAATTTTAAAAATCTTTATAATAATATTTTAAATATTTTTTAATGAAATTTTTAATCATATTTATATATATTTTTCTGGATTTACGTAATTTATATAATAAATATATAATATATAATAGAATACAATGTTTAAATATATCCACATAATATATTAGTAAAAGTATTGATTTGATAAATTATATTCTTTTAAATAAAATAAAGTTTTAAAAACTCTATACATTTATAAACTATAAAGGTAATTACATGCCACAAACCTCATAAAGATTGGTCATAATGTTATTTTAGGTTTACAAATAAAGTTTAAAAAATAATTTTTATAGATAATTTTTATTATTAATAAAAGTATTATTGAGAAATAATAAAATAGTACACATACACTATGAATGCCAAGCGCTATTAATCTAGGGGAAAATGAGAGCTGGTTTAACAATTACATTTTGAATAGCACAAAGATATTTTGTTATGATTTTCTTGGTTTACATAGCACAATGTTATTGCGGGGGCACGGGAGGTATTTCCTGTTTCCGACAGAGTAATTAAATGGGCGGAGTCGTGCGCAGTGCAGAGCGGCAGCTCCGGCATATAAGGGTTGAGCTAGACGTGTGACTCCACCTCTGAAGACGTCTGAACCAATGACGAAACGCGTTAGGTGGAACGCACGCCGTGACGTCATACGTTGTTGAGTGGAACGCAAGCCGGAACTACCGCTCTCCACTCTCCAGCACACGTGTATGACGATCCTGTCCTGTTTGTCTGCCATTTTTTGGATTGAGCACAGCTTTTCTTCTATTTCACTTTGCTGGATATTGCTTTTGAAGATGTGGAAGTGTATGACACCTGCTTTTATCAATTTTGGAGTTTACGGATTTGACCGTTGAGTGTGCAATATTGTTTTTTTGGTGTGTGCAATAAAACTTTGAAAAGCAATACCACACTATCCATTTATTCCCCCATCACGGCTTGTGATTGGAGGTGATTTACAGGGAATACATCTCATACTTTGGCCCGTGGTTGGAGGAGACTCATCCCATGGTGGATTATTAACCGAACGGCCTGTCCATACCCAGGGAGAGGGAACCCGAACCTGGAAAGGATTTTCTATTGAAGCAAGTTAGGTTCTAATGTCATAAGACATATAGAACCCACAACATCTGGTGAGTGGGCAATTTATTTATTTATTTATCACGGGAAAGGAAGCACCAGTTATTAAGGAAGAAGCACCAGCACCTTATTACAAATTATTTGGATTTGGACTTTATTATTTTATGGTTTATTATTAATGTTGATTGACTTATCACTACACATTGAATGGACTATTATTTTTAAGTTATTTTTGAAATGATTTATTTTCATGTTTATTTATTAATTGTATCCACTGTGAATTTTTAGCACATATTTTAAATTTCCACTAGGGATTAGCAAGCGCTAGAGGTATCACTATTGTGAATACTTTTTCTTCCACATGTGTAATTTTGCCCTGTTTCAGTGCGCTCAGCAGATTGGCACCGTGGTCGCACACCACTTTACCAGCTGTCAAATTCAGCTGTGTCAGCCACTGATCTGCCTGTGAACGCAAAGCTGAAAGGAGTGCAGGACCAGTGTGGCTCTTGGCTTCCAGGCATAGCAGACGCAGCACACCATGGCAACGTCTCACCTGACATGTGGAATAGGTTCTGGGGATCTTGGGCGGCGCAGCAGAAGAGAGGGTAGCAGCGGAAAAGGAGGAGTCACCCGAGGAGGAGAAGAAGAAGAGGCAGGCCTGCATGCAATCCGTGGCGGTACAACCAAATCTACACGGGTGCCACGGGTTACATGCTTGAGGGCCGTCAGAAGGTTCACCCAGTGGGCAGTAAAAGTGATATACCTTTCTTGCCCGTGTTTGCTAGACCATGTGTCTGTGGTCAGATGTATCTTGGCACCAACACTGTGTGCTAGAGATATATTCACTTGCCGCTGAACATGGCCATACAGCTCTGGAATGCCCTTCTGCGAGAAATATTTCCTGCCTGGGACCTTCCCTTGTGGTGCTCCAATGGCCACAAATTTACGAAAGGCCTCCGAGTCCACCAGTTGATATGGCAGTAGTTGGCGGGCTATCAGTTCCGACAAGCCAGCAGTCAAACGTTGGGCAAGAGGGTTATCCGGCGTCATCATTTTTTTACCTTTTTTTTTTTTTAGCCTGCCTTTTTCCTGAACAACCTGACGACGGCATCATGGAAGGTGGAGTGGAGGACCAATGTGAGGAGAGAGGAGAAGGAGAAGAGGCTGAACAGTGAAAGCCTGGAGTGTGGCTTTGTGGGTTCTGACGGTGTTGCTCCCACTGGGCTCGGTGATGGGAGTTCAGGTGCCTTCTTAAGGCGGTTTTCCCTAGGGAGTGTTGGGCTTACCGCGACTTATGCGTTGGTAGATGGCAACACTGTTGTCAGCAACGGACACATTAAAAAAAGCCCACACTGCGGAGCCATGTGCCAGCGTCCTGGGAGCGCCAGATGTGACTGTACATGGTTGATTGCTCGCTCCTGATACATTTACAGTCTGCTTTGTACCTCTTGTGCAATGCAAGTTCTGCCTGCCTCTCCTTCCTATCTGCCGGTCTGTCTCTCTCTCTGAACTCCCCTCCTCTTCCTCTTTTGTGGGCACCCACGTGACGTCCATAGACACGTCATCATCCACGTCCCCTTCCCCACCACTAACAATCGAGATCTCGGAGTAGGCACCAACAGCGGGGACCAACCTCCTTGGGCTGATCTGGGTACTGTCGTCAGACTGCTGAGTGGCGGCTGTTGCTACCTCCTCTTCCTGATCTGATGCCAACAATGGCTGCGCATCGCAAATGTCTTGTGATGGATCGGAAAATAATTCCAGTGACTCAAGCGGAGGCTATGTGATGGTGGTGGTGTTTGTGGTGGCGTCTTTGGGGGTGCACACAGAAGAGAGTGAGCTGCAGATAGAGAGGATGAGGAGGGTGCAGAAGAGGAAGGCTGAGTGAGCCACTCAACCAAGTCTGGTGCTTCCTTTGACGTAATCGAACACGCCTTCTGAAACTTCACACCTTGGCTCCGGCCTACTGCTCCTGCCCTACCCCTTCCTCCCCTGTGTAAGTGTCTGCCTCTTCCTCTGACTGTCATGTTTTTAAATTACCTTGGGACAAAAGTCACAAAAGAGAATTGCAGTATATCTGGAAAAAGGTATATAACATCCCGCTTCAATCTGTGGTATTGGGGGGCCACAGGTTTATCACACCAGTTCTACAAATAATTGGCCAGTAACTGTTGTCACTGTGTGTAGCACAGTTAACACAGCAAAAGAGGCCACATTTTTGCAGGACTAAAGTACAATCTTAGAAAAGTATAATGTTAAATAACACCCCACTTCAAAATGTGGTATTGGGGGGCCACTGGTCTATCACACCAGTTGTTCAAAAAATTGGCCAGTGAGTTTGGCACTGTGTGTATCAGACTTAACACAGCAAAAGAGGCAATATTGTTGCAGGACACAAATACACTTGTAAAAGTATACTCAGATAACACCCCACTTCAATATGTGGTATTAGGGGGCCACTGGTCTATCACACCAGTTGTTCAAAAAATTGGCCAGGGAGTTTGGCACTGTGTGTATCAGACTTAACACAGCAAAAGAGGCAATATTGTTGCAGGACACAAATACAATTGAAAAAGTATACTCCGATAACACCCCGCTTCAATCTGTGGTATTGGGGGGCCACAGGTTTATTACACCAGTTCTACAAATAATTGGTCAGTAACGGTTGTCACTGTGTGTAGCAGAGTTAACACCGCAAAAGAGGCCAAATTTTTGCAGGACTAAAATACACTTTTAGAAAAGTATACTGTTAAATAACACTCCACTTCAATATGTGGTATTGGGGGGCCACTGGTCTATCACACTAGTTATAATACATTAAAAGTGCTTTTGTCACGGTTTGTAGTATTGCTGCAGCAACGCTCAGTCACCACACCAGTCACAATGCTGCACAGTGCACAATACAAATCCACTATATTATGCTTTCTATATTACAAAGTATATTATACCGTGGATTACACCCCTATATAGTGCACTGCACACTAATACCAAAAAAATTCCAGCCCTTTAAATGACTTTTGTGGACATTAACAGAGCGATTTGTCCCTAGAGCAGTGTTTCTCAACCTTTTTTCAGTCGGGCCACCCTTTGAAAAGTATTTTCAGTCTTGAGGCACCCCTGTCCCAAGGTTTGATTCACGTTACTGTGTATCGCAGAATACGTGCAGAATCGTGCTCGTTCCTGACACACAGACAAATGCTCTGCTCTTTAGGGGGTACCATTAATTCTTAATGGCACCCCACACTTTGGCAAACATGGGGTGCTTTGGGTGCGGCACAAGTTTAAAAAAAAGGGTCAGGGACTTCTTTCCCTGCATTTCTGCTGGTAGGGAAGCCCATTGAAGCCCTACACGCAGCACACATACAAAACAACACACGGCTTGTTCACATGTCAGGTTGGAGGGGTAGTAAAATCACATGGTTGAGCTGTCTTTACTACCCTCAGCTGCTCCCCTTTAGCTGCAGAGGCAGCATCTGGGGATGTACACATGTGGTGGCTGCAGCTGGAGGTATACCCAGGGTGAATGGGGCTGCACTGCAACCACCCTGCAACTGTGAGTAGAAGACAAAGGTGACCAGCGCTATGGAGTATGAGGTGGAACAGTGAAGAGTGGAATAAAGTAGGTGTAAGCAGCCAACAACCAAACCCCGAAGGGTTAAGAATAAAGTAAATGTGCAAAGGGGTTGAGACGGCGCTACCTAAAGTGATCAAGTGCTGATAAAGTGCAATAGTGTGCAAAAAACCCCTTATGAAGAGGGGTGACACCGGCTGATTTTAAATTATAATTCCCAAAGGTTTGAGAAGCAAAAAAAACCCAATTCCGTGTCAATAAACATCGACCGATTCGATCTGTCAATTTATAGTGGATATTTATCTATAAATAATAATTGTGCAACAAATGAACAAATCTTATAGTGAATTTATTCCAATAAAGTGATACAGTGCAAGGCTGATCAGACTAATAAATAATACATATAAATAAGAAATCCCTGGTGGTGAAGTGGTGAATATATATAAAAAAAAGTAAATCCTGAAGTGATGTATTTCCCAAAGGTTTAGGTGCTGTATTACCCTAAGTGACCACTAGGTGTAGAATATACGACCTGTTCCAATGGAGTGGTCCCAAATGGGGTAGATCTCAAGGCTCCTCTCTTGATCCAGCAAGGCACCGGCTGGTGGTCTCACAAAAAGAAAAGAGAGGGGAACCCCATGAAGCAATATGAAATAGTATGCCAATACAGAAAATAATATCGACTCACGGTGAAGCTGCCTCGGATCAGTGTAGAGCAAACGCCGGAAGGAACCTTGAGATCTACCCCATTTGGGACCACTCCATTGGAACAGGTCGTATATGCTACAACTAGTGGTCACTTAGGGTAATACAGCACCTAAACCTTTGGGAAATACATCACTTACTTCAGGATTTACTTTTTTTTATATATATTCACCACCAGGGATTTCTTATTTATATGTATCATCAAATCGGTTGATGTTTATTGACACGGGATTGGGTTTTTTTTGCTTCTCAAACCTTTGGGAATTATAATTTAAAATTATCCGGTGTCACCCCTCTTCATAAGGGTTTTTTTGCACACTATTGCACTTTATCAGCACTTGATCACTTTAGGTAGCGCCGTCTCAACCCCTTTGCACATTTACTTTACCCTGCAACTGTGTACATGGACAGATGAGATAAAATGTAGATGGGTTCAGGGGCTTCTAAAAAAAAACGCCCAACTGCTCCTAAACGGCCATTTACAATGTCCCGGGTACATGGAGCCTAAAGGCAAAAAAATATTTTTTTTTTTTTTTTTTTAGTTTTCAATAGTGTGGAGAGGGATTAGAACACCTGTCAGTCCTTAATGCCGGCTGTGCCATCACTAGGGAAATTGTCCTGTTTACCATCATCGGTAAAGAAAATCCCAAACTTTGGGCTGTCTTTAGAAGAGAGGGGAAATCTTCCAATGGGAACATTAGTTCTGGTGACCTGGGGGTCCCCGAGTGAAATGTGGGGTGGTTTTGGATCTTCCCTATTCATTTTAAATATGTATTATCTTGTCTATTCCTATAGTAGTCTATCAGAGCTCTAATAGGGTTAATGGTCAGGATATTATAATAATAACAATGCTAGCTATAATAAAATAAACACACTGCTTAAATGGGCAAGGATCTAATTTATTATAAAAAAAAAAAGCTAACATAAAACACTAAAAGAATATTACAGAGCCTATAACGGGGGTGATACAATACAGTAGTTCCTTCCTTTCAGGTTCTGTATGTAGCTGGGCTCCAGGACAAAGAGCAAAGAGAAATCATTCTAGCTGTCGACTGCCTTTAACCGGTTGCCGACTGCGCACAGTATATTTACTGCGGCAGTCAGCCCCGGCCAGGCAGAGTGACGTAGATCTACGTCACTCGCCTGTCACTGGTATTGGAGCCAATAGCGGGCCCGCCTCGGCTCGTTCAGGGAGGAGTGCGGGCGTGTGACCGGCGGACCCGATGTCCGCCGGTCACTCGCCGATCGTCGGTACAGCGGGAGAAAGGCAGAGCGGCTTATGTAAACAAGCCGCCTGTCATTCTCCCCTGTGTAAAAATTAAGATCAGACGGTTCTACTATGTAGAACCGTTGATCTTTGTTTTTACACCAATAGCCATGTCCCACTACAGTTAGAAGCACGCCCCTAGGACACACTTAACCCCTCCCTGTCCAATACATTTAACCCCTTCCCTGCCAGTGTCATTTTTGCAGTAACAGTGCATATGTATAGCACTGATTACTGCAGTAATGTCACTGGTACCCCCAAAAGTGTCAAAAATGTCAGTCAAGGGTCCGATCTGTCCGCCGCAATGTCGCAGTACCACAAAAAAATCGCAGATCGCCGCCATTACTCGTTAAAAAAAAAAAAACACCAAAAATGACAAAAATCTTTCCCTTTGTTAGTAAACGCAATAACGTTTGCGCAAACCAATCAAAATACGCTTTTTGCAATTTTTTTTTTTTATCAAACATATGTAGCATAAAACAATTTGGCCGAAAATGTTAAAAAATTTCGATTTTTCCATTTTTTTGGGGGGGGAATTTCATATAAAAAAAAGTGAAAAATATTGTTATTTTTGCAAAAATTACACTCTTTTCTTGTTTATAGCGCATGATCAAAAAATCGCACAGGTGATCAAATACCACCAAAAGAAAGCTCTGTTTGTGGGAAAAAAAGGACATCAAATTTGTTTAGGTACAGCGTCGCACGACCACGCAATTGTCCGTTAAAGTCACGCAGTAAAAAATCGCAAAAAAAACCCTGGTCAGGTCAAGTCCACTCACACAGCACCCACACCAACACCCACTATCTGCTTGTCAAATGAAAATCCATAAGAGGCCACCCTTCCTAATAAACAGGAAGTATCTCATATTTCCAGGAAGCATGTTGTTATAGTCTCTATTAGGGGTGCCATTCTTCCATGAATCACTGTTTTTGACCCGGGTCATCTTTCCGTAACAGCTGGCCTTTGGTGTTGGTATAACCTCCCCAGTAGATCGTATCTGATGCTCCTCTACCCCCCCCCCCCCCATACCTCAGAACAGGAGGCCTATGCAAGAACATCCTGTTAGGATATGAAATCTCATTTATTAAGTCATGAACACCCTGCTGGGTAAACTTGCTCTGCTGGCATTCCAGGCTAGGTATAATCCGTTTTAACCATCCAGAAACATCTAAAATTAAAACAATAAAAACATGTTGCCTTCCAAACACCAAGAAATTCCCCTAATTTGCAGGGGTTTTTTCTCACTTCCTGTTTGGCTATGGGACAGGATGTTAAGGGAAATCTCCAAAATGAGAAGTAGATGGCAAAGAAAAATCTGACGGGTTATAACCCTCCGTAACTCTATTCAAAATGTAAAAAAAAAAAAGTTTTTCCCTTAGTTCTACTTTAAAACCCTTTGACTACACACAGGTGATCGCTTATGAACTTATTATGTGACTTTGGAAAAAAGTTGTAAATAAAGTGATGATTTAGGCCTGTCATTTTTAATAGGCAGTATACTTATTTGTGTTTTTTTTTTTTTTTCATTGTAATTAATTTAAATCACTTTGCATAGATGTTTTCACTTTAACGTGAGACCGTCTATTTTAATTAATAGACGGACGCCGACGGAGCTTGTTACCACCTCAGTGTATTTAGACGGCCCCGCGGGATGGTCATGCTCAATGAGTCTTTTGTTCCTTTCGCACACTGCCGTGACGCTGGGCCACAGCGCGTGGCGGTCCTGGCTGATGCAGAGCACTACTGGTTGGAGTCTGGGATCCACTCCTGGTACTTTCTTGGTATCTTCCCTTCATGCTTATATCTTCATGTTTTCACTGCAATGTGCTGCACCGGCTTTTCCTCTCTCATCCCAGGTTGCAGTCTGGCTCACACTATTCCTTTTCTCCTTTTCATTGGGTTTCCATTCAATCATGGCTTCTTACTTTATTTTCTCCATTCCCAGTCACCCCTTTTTTCATAGTTGGTTTGTTACACTTTTCCCATTGACTCACGCCACTGTGTTTCACATGTCTACCTTCTCTATATTTCTTTTTCATCCACACTTGATATGTAGCACTATGGTATTCTCATCATGAATACACATATTCACTATAATATAATATATATTGTGTATACCCTATCTGACAGATATCCTTTCATGTTGCTACACTATTGTCCTTCACTTCATTTTTCTCCACCCATACTCATCATGTGTGCGGCGTGTTCCGCCTGACCCTCCCACCAGTGTGACACGTGGGGTCATCCTCCTCTCTATTGCCATGCACCATCTGGCTGCTATGTAAGTTTGGGAATTTAGGGGCCTGTTCTCCCCTTTTTCCCTCCTCTGCCCCCCCCCATTTTCATCTTTGTTAATCATCATCATTGTGCCAATTTCCTTATCTATTTTTTATAGATTTATATTATACATCCACTCCTGACGAAGTGGCGATTTGGGTCCACGAAACGCATTGAGTTCTGCAATGTTTTAATATAGCCAACTACTCCTCTACTACTTGATATATGAGTTCATTATATTTTATCACTTTACTATTATGTGGAATTTTGCCATGCTGGTTTTTTATAAATTTGGAATTGGGAACCATTTACTAGCTTCTGCATTATTTTTTATGTATATTTCCATCTGTGATGTTGTATACCTGTATGTACAATAAATGTGCCATTTTTCCTGCCAGCCTGATCGTTGTCTGTAATTTCAAAGCTATTGTCTCTTCTATGATTGATGTAATTTAAGGCACAGATTGACAACATATTTTTCAGAATACATTTTAGGCCATTGGCAATAATCCTTGCTATATTCTTTCTTATTTCTATTATATCCTTTCTAGGGTTTGCTTCAAGCTCTTGAATTTTTGCTGGAGAGAGGCTACCGACCTAGAAGATCTTTCTATATTGGACTGGGACATGATGAGGAGGTAAAGCAAGATAATGTTTTGTTAAAATATAGTTCTATACAGTCAAAATAAAAAAAATACAAAATCAGCATAAGGGACATAACTTACAGTCAATAGGGCAGTGTTCCTTGTGCTGATACCTCCTCCTCCATCAATGGGACCCCCCCACCACCGTAATTTTCTGGTGTGGCTGGGGTAAACTATTGTGCGCCATTTTTCCCTACAGGTGGGCTTTTAATAAAGCTTACCTGTAGGTTAAATGAATATCTCTTAAAGATGCACCGTTTAGGAGATATTCCAACGAGCAGCAGCCGGCGATGTCATTAGCGCATGAGCTCTGAAGGAACTGTATACCTGTGCCATTCCTTCAGAGGTCTGTGCTGTGCCTGGGGCTCCCGCATGCATGCGCGGGAGTGACGTCATCATGCCCGGTGTAACGTTAGAAAACCATACCCCGTGAGAAATCCATACCCACGTCACTTCCTGTCAGGAACAGCTGAGCAGCGTAGCAGTACGCATGCTCACAGTCCCGGATACGTCATGAACAGCTGAGGAGCTGACAAGTGCGCGTGGATTTTTCACGGTAGTGTGTGTAACGTTACACCGCATCAGCTGTTGCGGCGTTTACATTAAAGTTTACATTAAAACAGCTCGGCTGCAATATGAGTCATCTCCGCTCCTACCCCTGTCACTTCCCTGATCTCGGCTAGTAAATGTAAAAGCGGCGGCGGGTCTATGAAATCTAAATGACGATCTCGGCTGTGATTTATATTTTCATACACCCGCCGCCGCTTTTATATTTACTAGCCGAGATCAGGGAAGTGACAGGGGTAGGAGCGGGGATAACTCATGTTGCAGCCGAGCTGTTTTAATGTAACCGCCGCAACAGCTGAGGTGGTCTAACGTTACACACACTGCAGTGAAAAATCCATACCCTCCGAGCATGCGCACTAGTAAGCTCCTCAGCACGTAGGTGCTGACATAGGTGCACCGGAAGGGACGAGGGTATGGATTTTTTTACGGGTATGGTTTTTTCACGGAACACCGGCAAATCAGATGCCCGAAGCCCACAAACCTGGAAAGAAGATTGGGCAAAGATGGAAGCCCTTTCAGCAATGACAGTGCACCACTGGAGGCCTTAGTTTTAAGGTATTTCATAATATACTAATATACAATACATACTAGCACATTATTTTATTACCTTGCAGGGGGAAACCGTTTTTTTTTTTTCTTATTTACTACTGTTTTAATAACTGTTACAGGCAGCTGTCACAAGTGCCCGACTATACCCTTTCTGCCCACTCCTCCATTCATAAAAGCCAGGACTACAACTTCTATAAATAAAAAATATTCTATAATATGAGGAATGTGTGGATGATTAAAAGGTCCACCCCCTCAATTCATAGATCCTTTTTCGTTCATAGAAACGTTAGTATCGTCTTCTACAGTATGAATGGAGGAGCTCGGCGGAAAGGGAGGGTACAGCCCGGCACTCTTGATGACAGACTGTGACTGCTTCTATTCAACCCCTTCCTACAAAAGGTGCAGAATGGCTTGGGGGAGGTTCACAAAAGCTGTAATTGGGCTTAAAGCATTCATTCATTTTTTTTGGAGATGGGATTTCATTTCTAGTTAACTTTTTATATTCGTTTACTAGCCTACATTTTATGGATAAAAGACAGTTATATTTATATAACCTTACTTTTCTTTTTCTATTTTTTACTTTTTTATAAGTATTTTAGACCTTCGTCTGCTTTGTTTTTTTATCAGGTGTCTGGACATAAAGGAGCCATGAAGATTGTAGAAAAGCTTCAGTCTCTTGAAGTGAAACTTGTGTTTGTAGTAGATGAGGGGTTGGCAGTCGTAGATGGCGTTATTCAAGGAGTAAAGAGACCAGTGGCTTTGTATGTTACACAAGGTTATATTAAAACATGTAAACGGAACACTATTTATGACCATTTGTCTACATAAGGGTATCAAGCCTCATTAGTAAATCTAAACCTGGCCATGTGTACCTTGATAACCTTTCTCCACTGTCCATGCATCTCAGTCTTTTACAGGTTTATTCATAATCCTATGGGGATCGATTAAACCAATGGGTGCATATATAAAAAGAAGAGAAGGTTGGGACTTTGAGTGAGAGGCGTGACCAGGCTGACAGAGAACAATCGGCATGTTTATTGGTACATATAGTTCAAATGGCATATACAATGTTTTACAAAAAATTGTTGCATATTAGGAGAGCGAATAAGTGATCCCATAGTCCAATTACATAGAGATCAACAGAGTAGGATTCCATATATGGTAGAGTATTGGAGAGTATACATAGTATCACAAACTGGGATTCCAAGTAGTAATAATATAGTGGTAGGATTTAGAACATTATGAGCTCAACGCGTTTCGTGGCCCGAATCGCCACTTCGTCAGGAGCAGATGAAAAAAATCTAAAAAGAAACATATAAGGAAATTGGCACAATGCTGATAATATGTATTGGAAAAAAGGGAGAGGGAGAAGGGGCAGACCCCCAAACATACCCACACTTATACGAGGCTCAGCTGGTGATCCACCCTCCCTTCCAATCATCAGCTGAGCCTCGTATAAGTGTGGGTATGTTTGGGGGTCTGCCCCTTCTCCCTCTCCCTTTTTCCAATACATATTATCAGCATTGTGCCAATTTCCTTATATGTTTCTTTTTAGATTTTTTTCATCTGCTCCTGACGAAGTGGCGATTCGGGCCACGAAACGCGTTGAGTTTATGATGTTCTAAATCCTACCACTATATTATTACTACTTGGAATCCCAGTTTGTGATACTATGTATACTCTCCAATACTCTACCATATATGGAATCCTACTCTGTTGATCTCTATGTAATTGGACTATGGGATCACTTATTAGCTCCCCTAATATGCAACAATTTTTTGTAAAACATTGTATATGCCATTTGAACTATATGTACCAATAAACATGCCGATTGTTCTCTGCCAGCCTGGTCACGCCTCTCACTCAAAGTCCCAACCTTCTCTTCTTTTTATCTATTGAACCGGGATGGAGTCGCACGGCACTCCCACTGTGCGCCTCATTTAAAGTCCCAAACCTCCCCCCCCCCCCCATGCAATGGGTGCATATACATGCAGATGCAGTAAGAATTCTCTGTTGTCCTTTGAGGGGCGCAATACTTCATATTCATGAACCATGAGTTATACTGTCACCTAAAGGAAGATTAGACACGAGGCACAAAAAAAAAACAAAAAAACAGGAAACTGCTGCATTTGTCAGGCCAGATGTTACTTAAATCTATACATTCACTGCAGCTTCTTTACCATTGCAGTTGACTTATTTGTTTTTTGCTCTGAAGACTCACCTCACTAAAATGTGCTGGCTGCATGTTGCCCAGATGCTGTGGCAGGTAGCAGCTCCTATGGTGTGACAACAGCATTCTCTTTATTGTTTCATTACATTTCTGAATGTTGGTACTTGATTCTATTTTGGTGCCTGCAGTGCTGGAGATCACAGTTCTTGCTGTTGCTTTTTTCAGACCTGTACCCTCATTATCTGTCAAAGTCATGGGGTCTGATCTGTCACTCACTCATGAGTATCCCACTTAGAGACTGTGAGATAGTGCCATGGGGTGCATAGGAGTGGTGGTTTATCTTATCTTCCCTACCACTGTTTTATTGTCCTTGCTATCTGGCAATGGCTGACACAAGGCAGGGGACCATTTGCCAGGCGACCAATGACAAACAGCTGATGCAGTCTGTTCACTGCATGCACTGCCTGAAAATGAAAGTTTGACAGCGCTTCCATGTGCACATTATATGACACCTGTAAGTTCTCATCTGTGCTTACCCCTTTTGCCACTGCCTCTGAGGCATTCATTTTGCCATCTAGTCTGCAATACCTTGTGGTAGAAGTGTTTTCTACCACTATGGAAGACTTGTGTAGTAAGGTACTCAGCTTGTGACACAATCAGACCACATGGGCTGCAAACAGTGCCCTTATCTCCCTCCCCTGTATTACCTTTTGAATTCAGATTCAGAGATACCAGCCTCTGCTTAGCCAGATGTGGATCATTCCATAGACTTATGTCCCTGAGGTAGAATCCTTACCTCCACTTAGTAAAAAAAACATTGCCTTTCATTTTGGCCTCTAAACAGAGAAACTGCCATGGTCATACAAAAGAAAATATATATTTAGATAAGGTTAAAACTGTAACCTATTGTAACAGAATTGTACAAAATATTAACTTTAATACATTTAATCAAAACCGTGCAAACTGTGGTGCAATGTAAAAAACCAGCATGGTGCCTGAGTGTCAGTGCTTAGGATCCTGTCCCGCAGAATGGTCCCTCAATCAGGAGGTGTCGCAGATCCTCTGTCTTCATTGGGGGATGCTGGACATAGACATGATGGTGCTTCATCTCAACAAGAAAGTGGAATGGTTTGTAGCCAGGAAAATTGTGATCCTCTCCAGAACACCATGATGTACATTCCACTTCCAAGTTGTACTATCGGACCTGAAAAGCGTATTCTTAGTGCAGATCTCAGGGCTTTCATGCTCACCCGGAAGGGCTTAGTATGCTGGTCTAATCCGACTGCTTACTGACCCACTGTGATATTTACAAGATTGGCCAAATATGCTGTCTCAAGGTCTGATCTTGCACCCTGCCTTTCAGTCACTGATTTTAATTGCATGGCTGTTAAATCCCAGTTACTGAGGGATTGTTACCCTTGAACTTTTTCGGTGGAGAGATTTCTCATTTCTCTTTTGTTCATTGACAGACACAGCTCCAGAATCATCTTAACCATTGGGTTATTCTGCCCCCATACAGGAGTAGGACACTAGGCAGGAAAAAGCTTTAGTTTGAATAACCACTAAATACTGTATAGGGGCTACTCGTGCGCTTGCTGTTTGTGAATGCTGTGATGACTTTCAATTCTCAAATAAATGCAAAGTTCTTGTAACCCAATAAATATACAAAAAAGGAATACATATATGTGCATCAAGTATAGTGCAAATAGGCAATATTTAAATGAATACTATATCCCGTCCAATTATGGTGCAAACATTGTGCAAAAAAATATATAAAGTGCTTGTGCTTAATAAAGTCCATATAAGTGTAGCGTGACTTTTCAGTGATCACAGTTCAAATTAAATGATTCTTTGTGCCAAGAATGGAAATAGGTGCAAGTGCTCAATGCCGGTCTGTTGATCTGCCTTATAATAAATAAATAAATGGCGCCAGTCACTCTCCACCCTATGAAGGTAGTAGATGCTTCACTCACTAAATGTAGTTGGTCATAGATGCCTTACAGCACTATGACCAAACACCACTTGATTGGCCACTAGGACCAGGATAGGTACCCACTCCTGGTATGGTCCCCTCGTTCCCCGTGAATAGCAGGTTCCACCTCCTCTTTTCTCACCACATAACGCCAAGGCAAGGGTATAGAGAAAGAAGCTCCAGATAGTGTATTACGTTCTCAAAGCTTTATTTTTTTTGTTTTATCTTTTATCAGAAACAAGTAAAAGCAGTGCATAAAAATGAACCCTGTGAGCAGTCACAAGTCAGTGACCTAAACGCAATAGGTGGGTGCCTAAACGTTTCACCAGACCGTATCCCTTTGAAGAGTCCCTGTTAAAAAAGTGGACAGTCCCACCTGTGGGGGATTCTCAGGTTCCAGGCTGAATAAATCCACTCTAATCCGGTGGAGGAGTCTCCGGCTTTTAAAGACCCCTTTGCCAGGAGAGCCGAGACTTTGGTCCGCTACATGTTTTCTGTGCCCGGTGTTCACCATAGCATTGGTGTCCCAGACTTTAACAGAGTGGGCAAAGCTTTTGCACCAGGATCTGGAGGGGGAAGAGCTTCCCCCTGCCCTTGCGGAGATGGCGGACCAGTTGGTCCAGGGGTTGCAGTTTGTCTGTGATGCTTCTCTGGATGCGGCTCTCTTAGTTTTTAGGCTGTCCATGACAGCAGTGGTCCTTCGCCACATGATATGGATGATATCATTATTGGTCTTACAGGGGGGGGGGGGGGGAGTACTCTTCTTCCACAGGCTGCCAGGGGTAAGGAGTCTCATTGCAGATGTGGCCCCTTTTTTTCTTGGCTTGTATGCGGCCTTTTCGTCTCTTAGGATCTCAAGACAAAGAATCTAAGTCTGTCACGACCTCCTCCGGAGGTTCAAAGAGGACCTGGTATGGTAAGCCGAGAGCGGGTTCTTCTAGACCTGCAGTCAAGCCCTCTTCTGTCTGAAGGGGTGCCTTCACCCCTGTTTGAGGTGGGGACGTCTTTGTTTCTTTCTGGACCCATGGACCTCCCTGATTCAAGACAGTAGAGTCCACAAGCTGATTCAGTCTGGCTACAAGATCGAGTTTTGGTCTTATCCTCCAGTGAGGTTCTTTCCTTCCAACCTGCCTTTGTCCCCAGACCGCCTGCAGGATCACTTTGGGGCTGTGCAAGACTTTCTACTATAAGGGGTGATTGTTCTAGTTCAAAAATTGGAACGTTTTCAAGGTTTCTAGTCAAACTTGTTTACAGTTCCCAGGAAAGAAGGTAAGGTACGTCCAATCCTGGACCTCAGGACTTTGAACCACTTTGTGTGGGTACAGAAGTTCCAAATGGAGTCCATTCGTTCGTTAGTGGCATCTCCACATCAAAGGACGCTTACCTTCATATTCCAATATATGTCAACAGGCTCTTTCCTGTTGTCCCTGCGCGGTGCACTTGGGAACTGCGATGTGCTCCTGCCACCTCCATTCCTAATCCCTCCCCTACCTCGACCTTGCATCCGGGTGGGGGCAGGGGTTCATTGGCGGCCGCGGCGCATCGGTGCCACGCTACTCCGTGCGTGACGTGACGTCCTCTCGGGCGTCTGCGTTCTCAACACGTGACATTTCATCGCATTCTTTACAGGATGACCGGTCCGGGCAGCGGATGTTGGCCTGTACGGTTTCCCATTTCTTTGAATAGCACCATGATGCTGGGAGCTTTCTCTGCTGAGGCACTGCTGAGAATACTCATGTAGGTCACTTCTTTTTTTCTTTTATTTTCTATTTGGTATTTCGATCACTATCCATAGTCATAGCACTTTGTTTATTTTTTGTCACTATTTACTGGGGGTGCTTTCCATTCACTTGATTTTTTCTTGCACTGATATAATGGCCATTAATGATGGCCATGCTATGTTACTTGGTGGTGATGATTTACACTGCTCGATTTTCTTCCACAACTTTTCACCTTACATGGGCTATCCACATATACTGTATATGCACACTTATTTATTCTATCTCCTTACACCTTGCTCTTGAGTCCCACCTTATTCCGTCCTATCACTTATGGTTATTTTACAGTCATAACCTTTGATATATATTACCTATATATATCTTTATAGAGCTCTAATTGCCTCCCAACTGAATTCTCTCAGACCCCTATGAAGACCCTCATACCCCTACATGGGCCTTATGCTCTAGCCTGGGCATGGGTTTTGCTCCCTCAGTTCCCATCTGGATGTTTTGCTGGACGGCTCGCAGCCTCACTGACAGCTAACACTCAATTGTAAGTTTTTTTCTCAGTTACTTTTTTCCCCCCTTTTTTTCCCCCCCTTGTTTTCGGATACAGTATTATTTCTATATATATCCCTTCCAGATATTGGGACCAAGCCTCTCCTGATGAAGTGAATTTTATTTCACGAAACGCGTTGAGCATTAGAAGGCAACCCACAACTGCAAGCTCTACTATACACTCCATCATCTGTTTCCGAAAATTATCTACATTATATACATACATCAAATATGCTATTTTTTATTATTATTTTTATTTTTTATGTACTGGATCATTATTTCAATACTTCAAATATCATGTATTGTATCATGTATTGTTTCATTATATAGTTCATGAATTTTCTTCATGTGTTTTCCATTCAGATATACTGTTGTTACCCGCCACGGATCTGTTAATAAACGCATTATGTTAATTTATCTACTTTCTTTGTGCTTACCAGCACAGGTTTATGTACCATTATATACTGGGCGCACCTCATATAAAGTCCCAACCTTTTTGAACACTATGTGTTCTTATTTTAATACTTATGCATTTAGGGATGGAGACTCAATCGCACGAGTCTCATTTAAAGTCCCGCCATTCCCTTTATCCCCCTCCCTCTCCCTCATTTATTATTCCAATATATGTAGGTCATCCGCTTTTACTCTGCTTTGCCGTGGGTGAGGAGCATTATTAATTCATGGCATTACCCTTTGGTCTCGCCTCAGCTCCTCGGGTATTCACAAAAGTATTGGCACCGGTGTTGGCATTGTAGTGGCAGCAGGGGTTTGCGGTACTGGGTACCTGGACAATCTTCTTCTGTCAGCTCTAATGGATAATCTGGAAATTACTGTGTGGACTCTGCAGGAGTTCATTTGGAAATTGAACCTCCAAAAATCTGCTCTGGTTCCGTTCCCCAAGGTCGAATATCTGGGTCTGATTCTGAACTCGGCTTCAGCCAGGGTGTTTCTTCCAGGGAAAAAACTCCAAAAGCTGCGTGATGCGATTTGGCTCCTGTTGTCCAGCAGTCAGTCATCTTTCAGAACTTGCATGCGGGTGCTATGCCTGATGGTGTCTGCCTTTGATGCGGTTCCGTTTGCACAGTACTACTCAAAGCCTCTGCAAAGAGAGAATCTTGCCAAGTGGGGCAAGAATCCACAGTCGCTAGACAATCTGATCCTGTTGAGCCAGGATACGAGAGGGTCCCTGATATGGTGGCTTTGCTCACCAGCGCTTCGACAGAGAAAATCCTTCCTTCCCCTGTACTGGACGGTGGTCTCCATGGTTCGCAGCCTGTCCGGGTGGGGAGGTGTTTTGGGCAAGGATGTGCTCAAGGGGTCTGGACTCTGGAGGAGTCAAGACTACCGATCAATATACTGGAACTTCGGACAATAAGATTTGTGTGGCTCATTGGACAAATCACCTTTTAGGTGTGCCCGGTTAAGATTCAATGGGACAATGCCACGACTATTGCGTATGTCAATCACCGAGGGGCACAAGAAATGTCCTGGCCGCTCGGGAGGTAGCCCGCATTCTAAGGTTCAGCTGTGTCTCCGGTGGGGAACTTCCGAGGTGGACCTGTTGGCTTCTCGTCTCAACAGGAAGGCATATAAAATTGAGGCTAGGTCTCAGGATCCTCTGGCCTACGCCACAGACACACTGGTGGCTCCTTGGGAACCGAATCATCTGATATATGCCTTTCCCCCGCAAAAACTTCTCCCGAGTCTTCTGCGAAGGATCAGGGCAGAAGGGATCCGCTCATCCTAGTGGCTCCAGACTGGCTTTGTCGGTCTTGGTACACCGATCTGGTATGTCTAGTCGCCAATGCCCCTTGGAGACTTCCTCTCAGAGAAGATGTATTGGCCCAAGGGCCAATCTTCCATCCTGCCTTACAATTGCTGGCCTTAACGGCTTGGCTGTTTAAAGCCAGGTGCTGAAGGATAGGGGGTTGAAAATCTACCTCTAGGAAGATTTACCATCGCGCCTGGAAGACGTGGTGCGAGTCTCATGGGGGTCATCCCCATTCCCATTTGGTGGCTCGGCTTTTGGCATTTCTCCATCAAGGTGTTGAGCAGCACCTGGCCTTGGGTACCGTCAAGGGCTAGGGTTTCAGCCTTGGCAGTCTTCTTTTACCATCTTTTGGCTACACATTCTTTGGTTCGCACCTCTATTCAGGGGGTTTGCCATTTGGCTCTCCTAGTAAGGTATCCGTTGCCTACGTGGGATCTCAATTTGGTGCTGTCGATTCTCTAGTAACTGCCTTTTTAAATATATTTCTGAGCTTCCTCTGCTTACAGCAATTTTAGCGGGACTACGACATTGCGACGGACAGATCGGATACATAACTGACATTTTTTACACTTTTAGGGGGACCAGTGACATTTATTACAGTAATCAGTGCTAAAAATATGCATCGTTACTGTACTAATGACACTGGCAGGGAAGGGGTTAACACCAGGGGTGATCAAAGGGTTACATGTGTCCCTAGGGGGTGCTTTCTAACTGTGTGGGGAATGAACACAGGGACCTGTGTTCCTAAATAGGAGGGATGCAGGAGCCCTGTGTTCATTACTGACAGAACAGCGGTCTGCCGTATTACAATCGCAGCCACCGGACCCGCAGATCAGCTTCCCCTGTGGCAAATGGGCGCTTGCGTGCCCCCACTCGCGGTCCCGTGAAGCAATGTACAGTTATGTTGTTTTGCGGAAAAAAGATCCGACCTGCCACAGTATACAGTATACAGTATGTACTGGTGGCGGTCGGCAAGTGGTTACAACTGACCAGTTCAGCAGAGGGACTTCCTTTTAAAGTGTATTTGGTGATGTGTTTCCTGTTCCTGTTGGAGGAGGTGCCTATCTCTCATTGGCTTTCTTGGAAGACTCAGGGAAATAGTTACTGGGAAGTCTAACTCCCGTTTTCTGTAAAAAGATCTGTAAAAAAACGGTATCATCCGCTCTGCTAAAACCTTAAAATAAGAGGCCTATCAGTGCTATGAAATTACAGATACTTGTTCAGTACTGATTTTTCCATTTCTACTGCTAAATAAGGGGCCACACAGCAAAAGAACATTAACTGTAACTTATGCAGGTAAAATGTCAGTTACCATATAGACAATATTAGTAGCCAAATAGACAGAATGTCAGTTACCATATTTTTTAGTGAATTTTGCCATGTCTTTTTTTATTCAATGGCACCTATAATTTGTTTTCTATATACACATACTCTGTTTCTTTAGAGTCGGCACCTCTGAAAAGGGATCCATCACACTCAACCTGACTGTAAACAAGCCACCTGGCCATTCTTCAATGCCTCCTGCCGAGACTAGCATTGGGATCCTTGCAGCAGCTGTATCCAGGTAAAAAGCTACAGTATGTACAGAAAGTAATTAACTGTCACTGTATGTGGAAACCACCCTTTCAGACATAGTAAAGAGTAAACATGATGCAAGGTTTCTTGTTTTTCAAAACTGCTATCAAATTAGAAAGCCATATCCCCTATTAAATACTAACACTGACTTCTTTACAATTACTTTGTCATGTTTATCCTAAGATACTTGTTCCTAAGACTTGCTGTGATTTTCATCATAATTAGACATTAAAGCGACTGTTGCATCACAGAAAAAGATCTAAAGGACTCCCTGCAAAAGATGACACTGAATAATTATCCCTCCAGTGGATGGCTAGTTTATACTCTGCTTTCTTCAAGCAGTAAAGCTTCCCACAAAGTCTTCAGCATTCAACGCTTAAAGAATTGTCCAAAAGCATAAAAGAGCCTTGTCCATAACTGGTACTGCTTGAAACTAGAGTTTGGCCTGGCTGCCCTTCAGACAAATAATATCTGTGGGAGATTCATAGGGGTGTTATATATAGACACACACAGGTGTTTACACTGAGGTCAGTGTCCATACTGGACACTCCTTGCTTTCACTACCTCCCTCCTTGGCTATTGTGCCCATCACTCTGACAGGCGCATGGGCAAGGAGTTTTGTAGAAGTAGGTAATAGGCGAAGCATGATGAGGAACTGACAGTCTTGTTCTCTATCAGGTCTGCCTTGCTGGTTATTGCCAGTGCAGAGTATGTGGTTGGATCCATAGTCGCTAATCAGTCTAGTATGCCCACTGCCATGTGCTGCCAATCAAAAGTTGGACCAGATGGGGAACTCAGTTCCTCATCAGGCTCTGCCCACCCAGTGACACAAGTCAAGTATGTGCATTGCCATATTTATGTAAAGACATCACCAATATCTCTGGTTCCTTTTTGTTTATATTCAACGTTTAGCCTGGAAATCTCCCATGCACATGCACCACTCTCCATACACCGGACCATATCTGGTCTTAATTAACTTCTGTTTACTAATCAGGCAACTGGTGATAATTCTTTAAGAATTTGTCACTGCCACAGCGAGTGGCGATACAAAGAAATATCTGAAATTGGTGCACATGTCAGTGTTATTACTGACACGGGAGCAAATGCTTGCAGGAATTGGAGGCAGGTAGATCTTAGTGAAACTAGCCAAAATATAACTGTCATCATAGCTTTATTGAGTTCCCCCTTCAGGAAAAATGGCAAACTTATGCATTTATTTGCCTCCATATAAACCAATTACCAGTAATGCACTCCCTACCCTTTGAACAGTTGTCAGGTGACTTAGAAGGGCCAATATTAAGGGTTTTCTTATATGCCAGCCCCCTCCCTATAAAATTCAGGGTTCCCAGCAGGCCTTTGCGAGTTTGAGGACCATAAAAGTAGATAGAAACAGCTGTGTTTACAGGGAAAAATAGTTGCTGGTATACATTGCTCGCTATTTAGTGCTATATGTACAGATGTACAGTACTGTATTGTGGTGCATAGCAGTTTGGTTGGTATTGCCTGTACCCCCCCCCCCCCCTTGTTCACTCTTCTGTATTGTGATGCAGAACTATGAGTTGCTGGCTGTTAGGGTCAGCTTTAGGACCCCACCCTTTGCATTTTTTTTTAATACTTTTTCATATATACTATATAAATTTGTGCAGTTTTAGGCAGATGTAACAAAATGCTGTAAATTAGGAATACTAAAGAAATAGACGTGTTTGTAGTTTATTTTTATCAACTAACTAAATGGAAAGAAAATTAACATTCGAGAAATCCAAATCATATCAATATTTGGTGTGAACACCGTTTACCTTCAAAACAGCATCAGTGCTTCAATTCTGCACACAGTTATTGAAGGAACTCACCAGGTAGGTTGTTTAAAAATCATGGAGAACTAACCATATCTTCTGTGAATGTAGACTGCCCCAAATCTTTCTGTCTTGTCATATAATCCCAGACAAACTCAATGATGATGAGATCACGGATCTGTGGGGGCCAATTTATCACTTCCAGGACTCATTGTTCTTTATGCTGAAGATAGTTCCTAATGACATTGGCTGTACTCTTGGGGTCATTATCTTGCTTCAGAATAAATTTGGGGCCAATCACACACCTCCCTGATGGTATGGCATGGTTGAGTATCTGCCTGTATTTCTTAGCATTGAGGATACCATTGACCCTGACCAAATCTCCAACTCCATTTGCAGAACTGCAGCCCCAAACTTGCAAGGGTGCTTGACTTGACCATGCTTCCCTATTGCCTGTAGACATTTATTAGTGTACTGCTCTCCAGCCCTTCAATGAACAAGCTGCCTCTTAATACTTCCAAATATTTCATATTTTGATTAATCAGTCCAGAGCACCTGCTGGCATTTTTCTGCACCCCAGTTCCTGTTTTTGTGCATAGCTAAGTCGCTTAGCCTTGTTTCTATGTGGGAGATATGGCTTCTTGGCTGCAATTTTTCCATGAAGAGTACTTCTTGCCAGCACTAAAAATAAAAAAAACTGGGATTACCTATGTTAAGAAGACAGGAATAAACACATTTTTTACTAATAATTCAATTATTTAAAGATTATTATTATTTTTTTTTTACATACTGTCATCCAGAGTAGTTCAATGTCACCACAGTCACATTGTATTACTCTTGGGGTGATGGGTGATGTTTTTTTTTTTTTTAACACATGGATGATCACTGTTATAAGTAATAGTGGTGCAGGGTGTTGTGATTTGCCCAGGTATCATGTGATAACTGTAAGCCAATGACAGCATCACAATAGTAAGTAAGCGGTGATGAATGAAAGCCATTCATGACAGTTTTGCTTACATTTATTCATGTAATCGCTGTCTGTGCAATAGTCCTTTGTTTTTCATGTGAAAGATTTACTCTTTATGGTGTGGGTCATGTGACTTTGCAAATGCAGTCTACAACAGATTGCCTATATACTGTTTATAATGTCTAGCTTTTTCTGTGACATACAGTATATACAATTTAAATATGGATTTTGGGGATAAAAAGGTGCATGCAGTGTTTCCTTTTCAAAATGAGGCCTAATCCAGCTGCCTAGATGCAGACTAGTAACATATAACCACTTGCCGGCCGCAATGTGTATATAAATGTAAGTGGTTTACTGGGGGTTATGGCTGAAGCTATTACATAGTTACATAGTTACAAAGACATCAGTCCATCCAGTTCAACCTATGATGTGTGTGTGTGTTTGCTGTTAACCGTTCATTGTATAGCCCTGTATGTTGTGGTCTTTAAGGTGCCTATCTAATAGTTTTTTGAAACTATCGATGCTCCCTGCTGATACGACTGTTTGCGGAAGAGAATTCCACATCCTTACTGCTCTGACAGTGAAAACCCCCCTACGTACTTTAAGGTTAAACCGCCTTTCCTCTAGTTTTAGTGAGTGGCCAAGTTTCTTATTGTATTCCCTTTCTCTAAATAGTTTGTTCCTTATGCTAGGGTTGCCAGTACAGTATTTGTACATTGATATCATATCCCCCCTTAATCGTCTCTTCTCCAGAGAGAATAAGTTCAGTGCTTGTAGTCTTTCCTCATAGCAGATGTCCTCCATTCCCCTAATTGTTTTTGTTGCCCTTCTCTGGACTCTTTCCAGTTCCAGCACATCCTTCCTGAGGACCGGTGTCCAGAACTGGACAGCATACTCCAGATGTGGCCGGACCAGAGTCTTGTAGAGTGGGAGAATAATCTCTTTATTTCTGGAGTGAATCCCCTTTTTTATAAATCCCAGTATTCTGTTGGCTTTGCTTGCAGCGGCTTGGCATTGCATGCCACTGCCAAGCCTGTTGTCTACTAGTACCCCCAGGTCCTTTTCCATCTTAGATTCACCCAGAGGTTCCCCCCCTAGTGAGTAGCTTGCTTTCTGGTTTCTGGCACCCAAGTGCATTACTTTACATTTTTCAACATTAAACCTCATCTGCCATGTAGTTGCCCACCCCATTATTTTTTTCAGGTCCTCTTGTAAGGTTTCCACATCCTGCATAGAAGATATTGGCATGCTGAGATTGTACTAGATATCCCCTCCTCTAGATCAGGAGACTCAGACAGCCAGTGACTGAAGGGGGACTGCAGACACAACGTGACAGACACCAGGCGGTGGGAACAGTACTGGTGGCGTGCGGGGACTGACTGACCGGACAGGAGACAGCAGAAACGGGAGTGTGCTGAATCAGCTGTTTGGCTGAGTGAGGGGGAGGGGGATCACACAGACAGGCACAGACAGTGCGTAGAGAGACTGACAGGGGGAGGCTGCAGGATCTTCCATCAGACGAGGACAGACCAGGGCAGACAAGCAGTAGATTTGACAGTACCTAATACCTTGATACCTGCAGCGGCGGAGGACCCGGAGGGACTGAAGAAGGAACAGGACGTGAGTAGGTGACCAATCAGCTGATCAGCTGTTAAGCTGCTGGGGGTGAAGTCAGAAGGAACTGTGACTGACTGTTACTGTGCTGTGACTGGACTGTGACTATAGCTGTGCCCTGACTGTACTGTGATTGTACTGTGACCGTACTGTGACTGTAGCTAGCTATACTGTAGCTGTACTGTAACTGTACTGGGACTGTGACTGTAACTGACTGACTAAACTGTGGGTGTAAAGTAGTATCTGAGCATCTGCGAGAACCTAGCGGTACCTGAGCATTTGGGAATAACTGTAAGTGCCTGAGTGTGAGTGCTGTGCGTCTGAGAGTGCTGTGCGTCTGAGAGTGCTGTGCGTCTGAGAGTGTTGTGCGTCTGGGAGTGTTGTGCGTCTGGGAGTGTTGTGCGTCTGGGAGTGTTGTGCGTCTGAGAGTGTGGTGCGACTAAGTGTCAAGTGAGTGTAGCGGAGTACCAGAGGGTGAGAAGGTAGAGTTAGGAAGTCAGGAAACAGCCACACAGGACAGACTTTAATTACTAAATCCCCATTAGATTAGTAGGTACAATGCCTGGCGGGTGTGTAGATGCGACTCAGTGTACATCTTGTGATATGTATGCGTTCCTCGATTATGCGATCGAGGGCGAATACAAATGCGCAAAATGTAAGCACGTTGCTTCCCTGGAAGCTCAAGTCCTGAATCTAGGGAAGCAGCTGGCAACACTGAGCCAAATGTCCATACTGAAGGAGAGCCAGGACCGTACCAGTCAGATGCAGGTTGTGGCCTGCACAGAGGTGGGCGGAGTATTGGAGGTGCAGGCATCAGAGCAGAGTAGAGGGGTGACAGTTAGGAGGGGTAGAAGGGGACATGGCAAGGAGCCTGATCCTGGGCTGGAGCACCCCAATAGATAAGCCCCATTGCGTGATGTTGGGGAAACTAGTCAGGGACCAGCATTGCTGGAGCAGAGCGACGCCCCCTAGCTGCCAGGGGAAGAACTCCTCCAGTGAGGCCGGGAGAAAAGGAAAGGAAAGACAGGTGCTGGTGGTAGGGGACTCAATTATTAGAAGGACAGACAGTGCAATCTGTCACAAAGACCGTGTGCGCCGAACAGTCTGTTGTTTACCGGGCGCTCGGGTTCGGCACATCGCGGATCGGGTGGACAGATTACTGGGTGGGGCTGGGGAAGACCCAGCTGTCATGGTACACGTGGGTACCAATGACATAGGCAGAGGAAGATGGAGAGTCCTAAACGATTTCAGGGACTTAGGCGCTAAGTTGAGGAGTAGGACCTCCAAGGTAGTATTTTCAGAAATACTACCTGTACCTCTAGCCACACCAGTGAGGCTGAGGAGCTGGTGTAGTAAGGAGGGTTTCGGGTTCCTGGAGAACTGGGCCGACTTCTCAGTCGGCCACCAGCTCTATGGTAGGGACGGATTTCACCTAAATGGGGAGGGTGCAGCCGTACTGGGTGAGAAGATGGCCGAAAAGTTAGAGGGGCTTTTAAACTAGGTGATGGGGGGGAGGGGACAGATGTAGAATTAGCCAGTGGAAAGCAAGATCCAGAGGGCAGAAATGGGGACATTAGTGGTAGGGTGTTTGGAGCTCCTAAACCCAGGAGGGGTATGGGGAGAAATCACAAGAGCAGCCTAAAAACATCAAATGAGGATATTTGTAACCGATCACCGATAAACCGATTACGAGGCTTGTATACCAATACCAGAAGCCTGGCTAACAAGATGGGAGAGCTGGAGCTGCTGATGTTTGTGGAGGACTTAGATTTTGTGGGGATAACAGAGACTTGGTTTGACAGCTCTCATGACTGGATGGCGACCATTCAAGGGTATTCCCTTTATCGCAGAGATAGAGAAGGTAAAAAAGGGGGAGGGGTGTGTCTGTATATTAAGAACAGTATACAGGTAAATATGAGGGATGATATTAATAATGGAGCTATGGACGAGGCAGAATCCCTATGGGTAGGAACTTCAAAGGGAAAGCACTGTGGGGAAAGTAATATTGGGCATATGCTATAGGCCCCCCAACCTGAGGAAGGAGGGGGAGGCAGACCTCCTTTTACAAATAGGATTGGCAGCAAGGATGGGAAATGTCATTATAATGGGGGACTTTTAATTATCTAGATATAGACTGGGCAGAAGGAACTGCGCGTTCAGCCAAGGCTCGGCAGTTCCTAAATGTTTTGAAGGACAATTTCATGGGTCAGATGGTGAATGCACCGACAAGAAACAATGCGGTTCTTGACCTACTGATTACCAAATAGGTTAATTAGTTTCAGTGTTAATTACAGAAATAGGAAACACAAGGGCAATATAAGGACACTGAACTTCAAAAGAGCCAATTTCCCAAAACTGTGCTCTGTGCTAGAAAATATCAAATGGGATAGAACCCTTCAAAAGCATACTTAACAAAGGGATTGACCAGTGCATTCCAAAGGGAAATAAATTTAAAAGAGCAAAACTAAACCCTGGGTGGCTAAACTCCAACATAAAAATGCATATTAATGCTAAAGGAAAGGCCTTATAAAATACAAGACTGAGGGGTCATTGGCAGTATTCAAGCATTCAAAGAGTGTAATAAGAAATGTAAAGACGAAATCAGGGCGGCTAAAATAGAACACGAGAGACATATAGCGGAAGAGAGTAAAAAGAACCCCAAGAAATTCTTTAAGTATATAAACAGTAAGAAAGCGAGGCCAGAACACATTGGCCCCATAAAAGACGATAAGGGAGTTTTGGCCACAGAGGACAGGGAAAAGGCGGTAGTGTTAAATTCTTCTTTTCAGTCTTCACAAAAGAATCGGGGGGCTACACTAACTCAGCTTGTAAGGAAAAACTAAACAACACACCTCAGGAAATACCGCCATGGCTAACAGAAGATAGACTTAGAACTAAACTAGAGAAACCGGGACCAGATGGCTTGCACCCGAGGGTTCTTAAAGAGCTCAGCCAGGTGATTGCCAGACCATTATTCTTGATCTTTAAGGATAGTTTACAGACGGGTATGGTGCCAGCTGATTGGAAAAAAGCCAACGTGGTACCAATATTTAAAAAGGGGCCGAGATATATCCCGGGTAACTATAGGCCGGTCAGCCTAACATCAGTAGTCTGCAAGATTTTGGAGGGGATGTTAAGGGACCACATACAAGACTTTAGTAATGAAAACGGTATTATTAGTAGTAATCAGCATGGATTCATGAAAAATCGTTCTTGCCAAACCAATTTATTAACCTTCTACGATGAAGTGAGCTGCCACCTAGATAAAGGTAAGCCTGTGGATGTGGTGTACCTGGACTTCGCAAAGGCCTTTGACACCATTCCCCACAAACGCTTACTGTTCAAACTAAGGAAGGTAGGTATGGACCATAAGGTGAGTACCTGGATAGAGAACTGGCTCCAGGGGAGGTTGCAAAGGGTGGTGATTAATGGGGAGTACTCGGATTGGGCGGGTGTGGAAAGTGGGGTCCCCCAGGGTTCTGTCCTGGGGCCAATCCTGTTTAATTTATTCATAAATGATCTAGAGGAGGGGATATCGAGCAAAATCTCAGTATTTGCAGATGATACTAAACTAAGCATGCCAATATCTTCTGGGCAGGATGTGGAAACCTTACAAGCGGACCTCTGGGTGAGTCTAGGATGGAAAAGGACCTGGGGGTACTGGTAGACAACAGGCTTGGCAGTGTCATGCAATGTCAAGCCGCTGCAAGCAAAGCCAACAGAATACTGGGATGTATAAAAAAGGGGATTCACTACAGAAATAAAGAGATTATTCTCCCACTATACAAGACTCTGGTCCAGCCACAGCTGGTGTATGCTGTCCAGTTCTGGGCACCGGTCCTCAGGAAGGATGTGCTGGAACTGGAGAAAGTCCAGAGAAGAGCAACAAAAATAATTAGGGGAATGGAGGACATCAGCTATGAGGAAAGACTACAAGCACTGAATTCTCTCTGAAGAAGAGACGATTGAGGGGGGATATGATATCAATGTACAAATATTGTACTGGAAACCCTAGCATATGGAAAAACCTATTCAGAGAAAGGAAATACAATAAGATGCGTGGCCACTCACTAAAACTAGAGGAAAGGCGGTTTAACCTTAAAATATGCAGGGGGTTCTTCACTGTAAGAACAGTAAGGATGTGGAATTCTCTTCCGCAAACAGTTGCAGGGAGCATTGATAGTTTCAAAAAACTATTAGATGGGCACCTTTAAAGAACACAACATACAGGGGTATACATTGTGTGGTTAACAGTAGACACACACACACATCATAGGTTGAACTGGATGGTCTGATGTCTTTTTTCAACCTCACTAACTATGTAACTCTGTGATTTATGAATAAATTTAACATGATTGGCCCCAGGACAGAACCCTGGGGAGCTTGACTCCCGAAACACGTTAGCGGTCCTGACTTCAAGGACATGTTCCTGTTTATGCATGGTGGATTCTTGTAACACGCTTTTATTATCTTCATGTCTGTGAGTATGCATTTGGCATTTTATTAAAATTATTAACAGTGTACCACGGGTAATGCACTAGGTGTTTGCGCCTCCTTTCTCTCTTTTTTAAGAACCCTGGGGGACCCCACTTTCCACACCCGCCCATTCCGAGTACTCCCCATTAATCACCACCCTTTGCACTCTCCCCTGGAGCCAGTTCTCTATCCAGGTACTCACATTATGGTCCATACCTACCTTAGTTTGAACAGTAAGCCTTTGCAAAGTCTAGATACCCTACATCCACAGGCTTACCTTTTATCTAGGTGGCAGCTCACTTCATCATAGAACGTTTTTTATGAATCCATGCTGATTACTACTAATTTTATTTATTTAAGGTTCTTATATAGCGCAGTCAATTTACGCATCGCTTTACATATAAATTGCACATTCGCATCAGTTCCTGCCCTCAAGGAGCTTACAATCTAAGGTCCCTAACTCACATTCATACATACATAGTAGGGCCAATTTTATAATTGCTAATAATACCATTTTCATTAATAAAGTCTTGTATGTGGTACCTTAACATCCGCTCCAAAATCTTGCAGACTACTGATGTTAGGCTGACCGGCCTATAGTTACCAGGGATATATCTTGGCCCTTTTTTAAATATTGGTACCACGTTGGCTTTTTTCCAATCAGCTGGCACCATACCCGTCTGTAAACTATCCTCCTCACCTGGCTGAGCTCTTTAAGAACCCTAGGGTGCAAGCCATCCGGTCCCGGTGATTTATTTATCTTAAAGCGGAATTCCACCCTAAAATTATACTTAACCTCCATCTTCTTGCTCCGGGTCACCTGAAAAACAAATGGATAATCGCAATTTTTTTTTTTTTTTTTACTTACCATGTTTAGAAGAAAATATACTTACCTTACTTCCTCTTCCTCTCCTCGGCGGCCACGGCGATTCGTCACTTCCTGGCTTGCAATGATTCCTGGGAGCTGAACGTCATCGCTCCCAGGAATCAATGCGCCTGCACCGTCCCCGATCCGGTGCAGGCGCCATCCTACCTTGCTAAACAGCTTCTGGGCATGCCCAGAAGCTGTGCAGGGATGACGCTGCGGCACCGGAAGTGACGGCGGGGCCGGTGCAGTGCATCGTGGGACCGAAGAAGACGGAAGAGGACACAGAAGAGGATCGCGCTGGCTTCAAGCTGCCCACACCTGAGATGGCAGCGCTGGACAATACATTTTCAAGGTAAGTATTTCTTCTAAAAGGTAAGTGCAACCCGGGACAGATCAGAGGCTAGCCATTGTGGAATGCACTAGCCCTGACTGTCCTGGGGTATTTTTATGAAAAAAACTTTCCCAGGGTGGAACTCCGCTTTAAGTTTCTCTAGTTTAGTTCTAAGTCTATCTTCTGTTAGCCATGGCGGTACTTCCTGAGGTGTGTTGTTTTGTTTGGCCTCACAAGCTGGGTTAGTGTAGCCCCCCAATTCTTTTGCGAAGACTGAAGAGAAGAAATTATTTAAAGACTGAAGAGAAGAAATTATTAATCAACCCAGCATTTTCATAAAAGCGGTCCGAACGGCTAATTAGCTGCTGGATCGCTTTCAGAAGAAGCGGGGGGGGGGGGGGGGAGTCGATCCGCTGCTGTTTATCAGGCATAATGTTTTTACTGGCGCACCTGAGAAATGATCTGATGGTTCGTAAGGCTTGCTATAGAGGTTACCAGAGACCAGATCATCTCTGTTTGCTCTATGATCTTGGAGGACCAGAGATCAAGAAATTTTTATTGGTAGAGGAGAGATTCCATAAAGAGGACTGGTCATCCTTTCTTTATTACAAGGGATGTTTATGTACAGCCATATTCAAATCATGGCACAGATTCTCAATTGTATTGAGCTCTGGGCTTTGACTAAGGTGGTGCAAACAGCACCAAGTACTGACTCCCTGGGGATGCTGTGTCCACCTCAAGAATGAGAAAAAATAATAGTATTTTGTTATGAAAAGAACTTGGAAATTATTTGATACAATGGCGGAGATTTACTAAAAATGGAGCACTCAGAATCCAGTGCAGCTGTTTGTAGTAACCAATCAGTTTCTAACTTCAGCTTGTTGAAATAGGCTTTGAGCATAAAACCTGACAATTAAGCTTTGAAATAAAAAAATGTAAACACCTTTAGACAAAATAAAGATCAATAAAGCACCTGGACCAGATGGCTTACACCCACATGTCCTCAAAGAGTTGAGCTATGTTATTTAAAAGCAATTGTTTCTAATTTCTTGAGACTCTCTTTATTGACTAACTCAGTACCACTAGAATGGTGCAAGGCCAATGTGGTTCCTAGGTTTAAAAAGCTAATTGGTTTTTATGCAGAGCTCCACCAGATCCTTTGTGCACTCGTTTTATTAAATCTTCCCCAATGCGTTTCCAAAACAAAAGTGTCACCCAGTTATCGATTAGGTCTACTTTTATTGGTTATCAAGTTCCATTAGGGCCGCTGAATAATGGGGTACCACCAGCCCTTTTGTACGGGGCCCGATCCCATCAGCTCCAGAGTGGGGAGCCCGGGCAGCTGACAAGCACATTTGCAGCTGCTAAGCTACATTTAGCTCCACAGCCTCCTGTCATTCTCTCACAGTTTGGCTCTGTGCTCTGAATGTTAAGTGCACTCTTCATTCTACTCTCCCAGTCTGACTCGGTCATATTTACTTTGATTTACCTCTGTAACTTTGTTTCTAATCCCCCCTTCTTTCCCTTAGATTCTTGCCCTACTCACTCTGTTATTGCTCCCCATCCCTAATTTCTTTGATTGTGCCCTGTTGTCTCATTGCAGTCCATCACTCCTGTACTTGTGCCATCTGATTTATCCTGTCTCTCTTCTGCTCTAACTGCTCAGCATATATATTCTTATCTGCTCTCTCCCCCTTTCTCTGCCTCCCTGCTACTGTCACAGCCGATCAGCTACATTCCGTTCCTGTAGTTGCCTTTTTTCTCCTACCAGTGCAGCTTAGTGCTCTTTTATGTATCTGGGCTTCCCACTCCTCTCCCCCAGAATGGCACTCTTCAGTTCACTGCTACAAACCTCCCATTCCTCTATATGCAATGCAACTTTGCTTCTTCTCCCCCCTACCCTGTCTTCACCCTACAGACTCCATGCAAATCCATGTACAGTGTTCATCTTCTTCTATTTAACAATTTTACTAACTGATCTAGTTAATGTGCCCCATTTTCTATCACCTATAGCCTAGATCTGGAACCATTATAAGATTCCTGATTGAATCCCACCACTAGTCCAATTGCATCTAAGACTTCAGTCCCATCCCTTCAGTCCTGTTTCCTTACATATAATAACCTTTAGATTATTCACAGAAGTGTTCACCCCACTTGTGATGCAGGAAGGCACGCAAGCGCTTGCATTTTTCCGCACTACAATGAAATGCACTACCTTCTGTAGATGTGCACTAATTCCTAGTGACACCCCCACACATCTAGCAAACGGTGGTGCGCTCACAGCAACCAAAACAAGTGGTTCAGCAGTATGATGCAATTTAGTGTGGCGCACATTAAGGCCTCATGCACACTGGATGTTAGCAAAATGTCAGTAGAAAGCTGTAGCTGTAGAAGGAGTTTTTCAGCTTTTTTGCAGTAGCGTTTTTCAGCTGTAGCGTTTTTTAGCTTTTTTTAGCAAAACTATATTCCCACAAAAAGCTTCTGGCTTTAAAACGTTGATAAATGCAGAATAGCTGTGTTTTTCAGCATTTTTAATCTTTTATCAGAGTTAGAGCTTTTTTACAGCTGAAAAACACCTCTTAAAACCCCCTAGTTCTGGGTGTTTTTTTTTCAGCTAGAAAACGCCCCTGCTAAAAACTGCTGATAACAGCCTATGTGTGCATGGACACATAGGATAAAATTCTGGGGAGTTTACTGGCTGTAGAAAAAAAAAATGACGCCAAAAATAGCAGCTGTAAAAACATTTAGTGTTCATGAGGCCTAAAAATTAAGTCTCCAGTACGTTTTGCACATTCCAGCTCTTTGAAATGAATGGTCTGTGTAAAACTCACCACATGGAAACACGCAAAGAATAGGTACAGTGCATCCAGAAAGTATTCACAGCGCTTCACTTTTTCTACATTTTGTTATGTTACAGCCCTATTCCAAAATGAAATAAATTAATTATTTTTCTCAAAATTCTGCAAACAATACCCCATAAAGACAACAAGAAAGAAGTTTGTTTAAAATCTTTGCAAATTTATTAAAAATAAAAAACGAAAAAAAATCACATTTACATAGGTATTCACAGCCTTTGCCATGAGGCTCAGAATTGAGCTCAGGTGCATCCGGTTTCCACTGAATATTCTTAAGATGTTTCTACAACTTGATTGGAGTCCACTTGTGGTAAATTCAGTTGATTGGACATGATTTGGAAAGGCACACACCTGTCTATATAAGGTCCCACAGTTAACAGTGCATGTCAGAGCACATACCAAGCCATGAATTACAAGGAATTGTCTGTAGACCTCTGAGGCAGGGTTGTTTGGAGGCACATATCTGGGGAAGAGTACAGAAAAATCTCTGCAGCATTGAAAGTCCCAATGAGCACAGTGTAAATGGAAGCAGTTTGGAACCACTAAGACTCTTCCTAGAGCGGGCCGCTCGGCCAAACTGAGTGATTGGGAGAGAAGGGCCTTAGAGAGGTGACCAAGAACCCGATGGTCACTCTGACAGAGCTCCAGCGTTTTTCCCAGTGAGAGAGGAAAACCTTTCAGAAGAACAACCATCTCTCCAGCACCCCACCAATCAGGCATGTATGGCAGACTGGCCAGACGGAAGCCAATCCTCAGTAAAAGGCACATGACAGCCTTCCTGGAGTTTGCAAAAAGGCACTCTGGTCTGATAAAACAAAGATTGAACTCTTTGGCCTGAATCACTAGCATCATGTCTGGACGAAACTAGGCACCGTTCATCACCTAGCCAATACTATCTCTACAGTGAAGCATGGTGGTGGCAGCATCATGCTGTGGGAATATTTTTCAGCGGCAGGAACTGGGAAACTAGTCAGGATCAAGGAAAAGGAATGCAGCAATGTACAGAGACATCCTTGATGAAAACCTGATCCACAGCGCTCTGGACCTCGAACTGGGGAAAAGGTATATCTTCCAACAGGACAACGACCCTAAGCACACAGCCAAGATAACAAAGGCGTGGCTATGGGACAACTCTGTTAATGTCTTCGAGTGGCCCAGCCAGAGCCCAGACTTGAACCCGATTGAACATTTCTGACGAGATCTGAAAAAATGGCTGTGCACTGACGCTCCCCATCCAACCTGATGGAGCTTAAGAGGTCCTGCAAAGAAGAAAGGGAGAAACTGCCCAAATATAGCTGTAGCAAGCTTGTAGCATCATGCTCAAAAAGACTTGATGTTGTTATTGGTGCTAAAGGTGCTTCATCGATGTATTGAGCAAAGGCTGTGAATACTTATGTACATGTGATTTTTTTTTTGTTTGGTTTTTATTTTTAATAAATTTGCAAAGATTTCAAACAAACTTCTTTCACATTGTCATTATGGGGTATTGTTTGCAGAATATTGAGGAAAATAATGAATTTAATCCATTTTGGAATAAAGCTGTAACATAACAAAATGTGGAAAAAGTAAGGCCCTCTGAATACTTTCCTGATGCACCGTACCTTTATGGTGTGAACCCGCTCATAATCCTTTCACTATATTATTTTTTTAAAATTATTTTTCTATGCATATGTTGCTGCATCCCCACTCAATAAATTTTTAATATTTTCAATCTAGCAGGAATTTAGTAAATTATGTTGTATTTTTGTCCAGTAATAATGATTTTAGTGTATTTTTAGCAAAAATATTATTTTGCTAATTTCGGTTAGGGGCCCTGTCAGGTAGGCTGTACGAGGCCCTGTGATTTATAACAGCAGCCCTGAGTTCTGATGTTATAGATTTGTTACATAATTCAGGCAACAAAAACATAAACCTAGCATGTGTACAACAGACATCAAGTAGACAGCAGTACAATGTTTGGAAGCAATAGATGTACAAAATCTGCAGGATAAACTCCAATGAAGTGAGTAATGTAAAAAGAGTGTCTTTAAGTAAACTGTAATATTTAGGACAAGCATTATGTAGTTACAGTACAAGGAATTAAATAAGACATGTAAAAACAAAATCAAGAAGGCTAAAATCGACTTCGAGAGACAAATAGCAGGGGAAAGTAAAAGGAACCCTAAGAAATTCTTTAAATATAGCAACAGCAAAAAATCAAGGTCAGAGCACATGGTACACATTATTAACGATGATGCGAGGATGGTTACAGACGACACAGAGAAGGCAACTGTGCTGAATGCTTTCTTCTCCTCCTCAGTCTTTACACAGGAAAAGGAGAGGTATACTGACCATGACTGTATGGTTGGTAGCACATCACAGGACTTGCCGCTATGGCTAACAGAGGGTAAAATCATGGAAAGGCTTGATAACATTAACACAAATAAATCACCAGGACCTGATGGCGTGCATCCGAGAGTACTCAAATAACTCAGTAATGTTATATCTAGACCACTGTTCCTGATCTTTGCAGATAGTATTTTGACAGGAACTGTACCAGGTGACTGGAGGAAAGCTAATGTGATACCAATATTCAAAAAAGGGCAGAGGCATATCCAGGGAAATTATAGTTTGGTCAGCCTGATGTCAATAGTATGTATATTACTGGAAGGGATGGTAAGGGACTATATTCAAGAATTTGCTAAAGTCAACAGTATCATCAGTAATCAGCACGGGACCTTCTTGTCAAACCAATCTGTTAACATTCTACGAGGAGGTGAGCTGTGAGCTCGATAGGGGGAGACCTATGGATGTGGTGTATCTGGATTTTGCTAAGGCATTCGATACAGTTCCCCACAAACGCTTAATTTGCAAACTAAGGGCTGCAGGCATCGACCACAAGGTTTGTTCTTGGATAGAAAACTAGTTAAAGTGGCGTATCCAAAGGGCGGTGATAAATAACGCATACTCAGACTGGTCTGGAGTGGTATGTGGGGTCCCCCAAGGCTCAGTCCTAGGACCAATTTTGTTCAATTCATTCATAAATAGCATCAAGGACAGGATCATTAGCTCAATCTCAGTTTTTGCAGATGACACAAAAATAGGCAGGGCAATAACTTCACATCAAGATTTAGAATTCTTACAGAATGACCTGAACAACATAAGAGTGGGCAGCTACATGGCAAATGAGGTTTAATGTGGAGAAATGTAAGGTGCTGCACTTAGGGACTAAAAACATAAATGCAAAATACACTTTAGGGGGGAGAATCAAGAGAATCTCTGGGAGAATCAAGAATGGAGAAAGATCTGGGAGTCTTAGTAGAAGATAGACTAAGCAATAGCATGCAATGTTAGCTGCCAAACCCAGCAGAATATTTGCATGCATAAGGAAGGGGATTTATTCCAGAGATCAAGCTATAATCCTACCACTTTATAAAACCATGGTCCGACCACATCTGGAGTATTCTGTCCAGTTCCGGTCGCCAATCCTCAGAAAGGATGTGTTGGAACTGGAGGGAGTCTATAGAAGGGCAACTAAACTGATTAGGGGTTTGGAGGGCCTTAATTATGAGCAGCGATCGTGACCACCAGGACCCGCCGATCGTTCCTAGGAGAGACAGAATGCCAGTCTGCCTATGTAAACAAGGCAGACCACTGTACTGTTACATAGGGAGAGATAAATCTTGTGTTCCTGCTAATTGGGAGCACAGAAAAAAAAATCAGCTTTCTAGAGCATGCCAACATCCTAATAATTATAAAGAAAAGAATATCTCACATGAATATCTCCTGTGAACATAAGAGGACTTTTAGGCACAACATGTGACATAGCCACAATTAATTTATATAAAAATCAAGTTTTTTTGAACAATGCATTAAAACATATACAAAAGCATAAAAAAGGTTAGGGTTTAGAAAACCTAGCCTGATAGGGGAGAGAAATCACCCCTATTTTATGTGTAACCTCAACTAGAAACTGGACAAGAGTAATAGTCATAACACCAAGTACTGATACATATCACCCAAGTGCTCTTGTCCAAACAGTGGTCAATGCCTTTCGCTAAACAATAGCTTCTTCTGGACGATTTGATTGTGAGGATACAAACACATTTATCTTAACCACTTTAGCCCCGGAGGATTTGGCTGCTCAATGACCAGGCCCTATTTTGAGATTCGGCACTGCATGACTTTAATGGACAATTGCGCGGTCATGCGACGCTGTACCCAAATGAAATTGACGTCTTTTTTTCCCACAAACAGAGTTTTCTTTTGGTGGTATTTGATCACCTGTGTGATTTTTATTTTTTGTGCTATAAACCAAAAAATAGCGACAATTTTGAAAAAATAACAATATTTTTCACATTTTTTTTTATATGAAATTCTCAAAAAAAATGTAAAAATCAAAATGTGTTAACATTTTAGGCCAATTTGTTTTCTGCTACATATTTTTGGTAAAAAAAAATCACAATAAGCGTATTTTGATTGGTTTGCGCAAAAGTTATTGCGTTTACTAACTGCAGGAAAGATTTGTCTTTTTTTTTTTTTACAAGTAATGGCGGCGATCTGCGTTTTTTTTTTTTGCGGGACTGCGACATTGCGACCCCTGATTGACATTTTTGTCACTTTTGGGGTTACCAATGACATTACTACTGTAATCAGTGCTATAAATATGCACTGATACTGTAAAAATGACACTGGCAGGGAAGGGGTTAACTTTATTGGTGATCAAGGGGTTAAGTGTGTCCCTAGGGGCGTGATTCTAACTGTCAGGGGGTGTGGCTAGTGAAGTAACCACAGAGACATGCGATGCTATATAGCAGGATCGCATAGCCTCTGGGCTTACTTCAGGGAGAATGACAGACGGCTGTGTTTACGGCTACGGGAAATCGCGAGTGGCCGACGGCCATCGGAGCCGCCGGTCAAAATGGCTGGCTCCCCGGGGAACGAGCAGGGGCGGGAGCGCCCTGCCGGTGGCGTGCCCTCACCCCCTACAGTCTCGTTGGTCTCTGTATGCGGCAGAGTGCCGCAGTAAATCTGTGTTAGCTGGGGCTAAAATGTTTAAAGCAAACAAACAATATATTCTAATTTTTTATGTATACAGGTCAATCGATTTCAATATTTCTATAAGCTACTATAAATGTAGTCATATGGCTTACATGGCAGTGTTTTATCCTGTTCCTGACATACACAGTCTGGGGGTGGGCACAGAGGCTCAAGTAGGCCCACCCGGGACAGCTGTGTGGAGAGCGGAGTTATAAATATGAAATATATATTTATTCATACACAGGATATCCATAACCATATCATATTTGTATCTTGGAATGCAAAAGAAAAGAACTTACTGTAGACAATCAGAACGCAACACAAGGTATCCATAGATATATTTGCTGCAGGCAACTGTGAGTAGGTATTAAAATTGCCTCATAATTAAGGACGAGGGTTGGGAGGCATCTATACAGTCAAATAAGCTAGAATAACTTGCAAATACATATGTGCAGAAATTAGTATACCCTGTCTGGACTTCCCTGGCCAAAAGGTCCTACTGGTCATAGAATACTTACTTAGATTTAAATAGGCTGAATATTGCACCTTGATAAGAATCTCTCTAAATAAAGCCCAGCCAAGGAACCAAGGTTTGCAGTCTCCATATGGGAAAAAGCTGTAAAAAAAAAAAAGGAAAAAAAGACACACCAATAGGTCTCAACATATACCGTATTTTTCGCCGTATAAGACGCACTTTTTCTTCCCCAAAACTGGGGGGGAAAAGTTGGTGCGTCTTATACGGCAAATACACATTTTGCCTGCTGCCTGCTGAGTCCTAACGCCGCAATGGGGGCGGTGCCGGTGCGTGTGTCAATCACGCACCGTCACCGCCTGATCTTCTTCCCGCCGGACCGAGAGAGCCGCCGTCAAAGAAGACAGAAGAGGACGAGAGGAGCAGCGCCGTGGACGGTTCCAGGAATCCCGCCGCTGTCAGAAGAAGAGGACGAGAGGAGCAGCGCCGTGGACATCTCGCAGGAAGCCCAGGAGAGCAGGTAAGTGATTGAAGCCGACCTGTGCCATGCCTGTACCACCACCTGTGCCATGCCTGTACCACCACCTGTGCCATGCCTAAAGCACCACCTGTGCCATGCCTGTACCACCACCTGTGCCATGCCTAAAGCACCACCTGTGCCATGCCTAAAGCACCACCTGTGCCATGCCTGTACCACCACCTGTGCCATGCCTGTACCACCACCTGTGCCATGCCTAAAGCACCACCTGTGCCATGCCTATACCCTCACCTGTGCCATGCCTATACCCTCACCTGTTGATATAAAATATTTTCTCTGTCGCTCATTGACAGACGTAGTCCTCTTTGATTCTCATCAATAGGGTTATGCTGCCTCCACAGGAGTAGGACTAGGCAGAAAGAAAAACGTTCTGGCTCCACCCTAGGGGCAGTCCCAGAGGGTATATCCTCCCTCTCTCTGCTACAGGATGTCAGTTTTTTTCTGTCTAATCAGGAGTAAGGACCTAAGTTCCTTGCTGGGATCTTTTTGGTCCTGGCAAGATTTTTTAGAAAAAATATTTTTTTAGGTAGTTTCTCCAGTTTTTTTTCCTGTGAGATCTTCAAGCAAATTACGCCGGATCTGGGCGACGGGCTGGATGTTGAGATCCAGTGGTCACCCCAGCCGGCCTACGAGCGCGCGCAGACCATAGCATCACGCTTGGTCGGCCGCGACACATTCAAGTAAGTATGCGGGACCGGGCGACGGGCTGGATGTTGAGATCCAGTGGTCACCCCGGTTCAGCCTACGAGCGCGTGCAGACCATAGCTCCGCGCTGGGTCGGCCGCGACAGAGTCCCATTGGAGGGACTGACCTTGCGAGTCAAACGTCTCGCTTGGACGCCAGGAACCAGAGAGTCAAGGCGTCCGGATTGGTCGACAGCCCCCCACTTCGGTGGAGAGGGTACTGTGAAGAGAGGGTGCCTGTCAGTCCGGTATGGTGAGTAAATGTTTCCCTTTCCTCTCTGTGAGGCGTTTTGGGATACGGGCCCCTCTATACATGGTCGGATTCTTTCTGACACTAAAGTCCCCCTTGTAACCTATGTTAAGTTCACATATCCTCAGTGATAATGTGCTCGGTGGGCAGCGGACTTGGTTTGGGAGCTAACATTCTAAACCAGCAGGCTTGGTTTGTAACTGACTTCAGTACTATAGCATACATAGGAGGTATAGCCTACCTTGACTGTAGTGGATCGTCAGACTCCCGCAGGCCGACAAGCCGCCATTAGCTTGGAGCATGCAGGCTGCTGTGCTGAGAACGCTACATCGGCAGTCCGCCGCCATTTTGCTATAGACCAGGTACACAAGCGTCCGCAGGTCACGCCGGCCGCCATTTTTTTGGAGCCTATTGTCTCCTGCATGGGGGCGGCCATGTTTGAGGTGCCCAGCTAACCTCGAGGAGCAGCTGGGAATGCCGGAAGGCGTACACAGGGGGCGGAGCCACTTCCTTCTACCCGGGAAACCTAGCACAGGACTTCCCAGTCTGCACAAGACAAACGCTGACTGCAGTTGATAGGAAACTTCTCTGCATCGGGTGGTGAGCCTTTGGGGTCCCTCTCTCTCTCTATGGGGGTCAAGAAGCAAGTACACTGGGGGGCGCTATTGCGCTAGTGGGATACAGATAAAAAAAAAAAAAAAATTTTTCTGGCAAGTGTCCTGGATTAACATGGACCCTGCCACACATGTATCTCCACCTGATCCCCTCGAGGGGGCTGCAGGATCCTCCAGCACCCCGCTTACTATTGAGTCATTTCAGCAGTTATGGAGACCTTTGTATCCCGGGTGGAAGTGGCTTGTCAGGGACAGGGCGCAAGGAAGCAACCCCCGCCTACCCCCATTTTATCTGAAACTTCGGATTCAGAGTCTGAGCCTATTCCTGCAATTGCAGGTACCTCATCTGGGATTTGTCTCGGGTACTGTCTCTTCAGACAGTGAGGAGGATGTTTTGGCATCAGCCATAGCCCGAGAGGAAGCGTTGGTAAACGCACTAATTGTATCTGTCCGAGAAACCTTAAGATTACAGGTTACACCGTCGGAAGTAGCTGAGACTGAAATTCCCTTTGGTACTAAAAAACGTATCAAAGTGGCGAAAGTATTTCCATTGCCCAAATGTTTCGGTAATCCGATCAAGGAAGAATGGAGTCAGCCAAAACGCACTCCTGCTATTTCCAAATGCATTATTAGGCGTTATCCGTTTGAGGAAGCCCTCCTTAAGAAATGGACAGTACCACCGGTGGTGGATTCACCAATTTCTAGATTAAATAAAGCTACGGTCATTCCATTGGAAAACGCTCCGCCTTTTAAGGATCCGGTGGATCGCAAGATAGAAGCTATGTCTCGCGCCATGTTTTCCTTGATTAGATCAGCTTTCAGACCAATAAATGCTATTGGGCTGGTTTCGCAAACTGTAACTGAATGGACCAAGTGGTTACGCCGGGACTTAGAAGATGTCCCTCAGGCGGTATCAGATTTGTTGGAACAGATGATACAAGGGTTACAGTTTGTTTGTGACGCGGCGTTAGACGCCACTCCATTATTGGCGCGAGCATCAGTTTCAGCAGTGGTCCTCAGGCATACACTGTGGCTAAAATGTTGGTCAGCTGACCAAGGTTCCAAAAAAGCATTTGCTAATCTTCTTTTTCTAGGAGAGCGTCTATTCGGAGCCAACTTAGATGAGATCATCAAGGATGTCACTGGGGGAAAGAGCACTTTTTTACCACAAAGTACTAAGGGTAAAGGACCTCGTCAAAGACGGGGGCCTTCTTTCTCCGCTCATAAGAAAATTTTTCGTCCACGGGTGAGAAAACAAAGTCCTCCAAAGCTCCTTCGGGAGGTTTCAGGGGACGCTGGTCGGGCAAGCAAAAGTCCGATTCTTCCAGACCTGAAGATAAGACTACTAAAACCTGAAGGTGCGCCCCCACCCATAACTGGGGTGGGGGGACGTCTTCGCCGGTTTCCGTATCCATGGCTTTCCAGAATCTCGGACAAATAGTTCGCGAGGTCATACGGTCAGGTTACAAGATTGTATGTCAATCTCTCCCAGTGCGATTCCTCCTTTCCAATATTCGACTATCCCCGGATCGCTTAAGAGCTTACGGGGGGCAGTCACGGATTTAATGCAACAAGGAGTGGTGGTCCACGTTCCTTGGACAGAGCATTTCAAGGGTTCTATTCAAACCTTTTCACAATACCCAGAAAAGAGGGCAAAGTGCGTCCAATTCTGGACTTAAGAGCACTTAATCTTTTTTGTCAGGGTACAAAAATTCAAGATGGAGTCCATTCGCACAGTAGCGTCCTCCCGGCATCAGGGGGATTTTCTGGCGTCCATAGACATCTAGGATGCCTATCTTCACTTTCTTATTTATGCAGGACATCAGCGTTTCCTGCGTTTTTCCGTAGAAAGAGTATTATTATCAGTTTGTGGCGTTACTCTTTGGTCTCGCCTCGACTCTCCGGGTCTTCACAAAGGTGATGGCCCCAGTCTTGACGTTGTTACGACAACGAGACATATCGATTCTAGGTCACCTAGACGATCTTCTGCTCTGTGCGGCTCTATTACTAAACTTAGAGATCACCATGACCTCTTTTACAAGAGTTCAGGTGGCTGGTGAACCTGCAGAAGTCCTCTTCGGTTCCCACCAAGAGACTGGAATATTTGGGTCTAATTCCCATATCCGAATCCTTCAAGGAGAGATTCTTCTCAAGTGTAACCGGAATCCAGATTCCAGGACTATCGGATCCGGCTGAGCAAGCGGACCAGGGAGTTCCTGGTCTGGTGGCTTCGGTCTCCGATTCTCAGCCAGGGGAGGTCATTCCTACCAATATTTGGACGCTTATCACCACGGATGCCAGTCTATCCGGGTGAGGAGAAATTCTCGACTCGGGGGCTTGGGTCCCTGGAAAAGTCCAGGTTACCGATAAATGTATTGAAACTGAGAGCGATCAGACTTTGTCTGACTCACTGGACCGAGCAGCTCCAGGGCAGCCCGGTTCGGATCCAGTCGGACAATGCCACAGCAGTAGCTTATGTCAATCATCAAAGGGGCACCAGGAGTGTCCTGGCGGCCATAGAAGTGGCCAGCATTCTTCGTTGGGCGGAACGATTGTTCCAGCTCTCTCTGCGGTATTCATTCCGGGGGTGAATTGGCAGGCAGATTATCTCAGCCGTAAGATTCTGGATCAAGGGGAATGATCTCTTCATCCAGGGATATTCCACCAACTGTGCCTCCGTTGGGGCACCCCGAATGGGAGCTGTTGGCATCTCAGCTCAACAGGAAAGTGCGGAGGTTTGTGGCTCGCTCCCACGATCCTCTAGCAGACACCGCAGACATGCTGATCGCCCCGGGGGGGGGCAGTATCAGCTACTGTATGCCTTCCCTCCTCTCAAATTACTGCCAAAGCTTCTTCGCAGGATAGAGGTGGAGGGAATCCCAGTTATCCTGGTAGATCAGGACTGGCCTAGTCGGGTCTAGTACGCCAACCCGGTCAGGCTGGTCGCAGACGTTCCTTGGCGACTTCCTCTTAGGGAGGATCTGCTTTCGCAGGGACCGATCTTCCATCCTGCTTTACGATCTCTGGCTTTAACGGCCTGGCTATTGAGACCCAGGTGCTGAAGGACAAGGGATTGTCAGCTTCAGTTATTCCTGCTCTAGTTAAAGCAAGGAAAGCGACTTCCAGAAAGATTTATCATCGCACATGGAAGTCTTATATTGCGTGGTGTGAATCCCTTGGGTTCCCTCCGCGTTCTTATTCAGTGGCCCGAATATTGGTTTTTCTGCAACAGGGAGTTGAGCAGAAGCTGGCCTTGAGTGTTATCAAGGGTCTGTTTTCAGCATTAGCTATCTTCTTTCAGAAGTTTTTGGCTACTCATTCCTTGGTGCGGAATGTCATCCAGGGGGTGCGACACCTGGCTCCGCCAGTGCGCGCGCCGTTACCATCCTGGGATCTTAATTTGGTGCTGTCGGTTCTTCAGACACCTCCCTTTGAAAATATCAGGGAGATTCCCTTGCTTACTTTATCCCAGAAGGTGGCCTTCTTGGTGGCTATCACTTCTGCACGCAGGGTGTCAGAACTGGCTGCATTATCCTGTTGTTCCCCAGATCTGGTGGTTCATAGGGATAAGGTTGTTCTTCATCCGAATCCATCCTTCCTTCCTAAGGTGGTTTCAAAGTTTCATTTGAATGAGGACATTGTATTGTCTTTCCTATGTCCTAAGCCCTATCATCCTCGAGAATTGCGTTGCATTCCTTGGATGTAGTTCGGGCGATCAGGATATATTTGAATACTACGGATTCATTTTGTAAGACGGATTCACTGTTTGTGATCACGGATGGCCCTAAGAAGGGGTTGCCTGTTTCTGCCGCGACCATCTTTAGATGGATCAGACAGACGGTGGTATAGGCTTATTCTATCTAAGGGTCGGGATCCCCCGTTCCCTGTTAAGGCGCATTCTACTCGGGCGCTTACAGTTTCCTGGACCTTCCGCCATCAGGCGTCAGTGGTTCAGGTTTTCAAGGCGACTACCTAGTCGTCGGTTCATACCTTTACAAGATTGTATAAGGTTTATGTGAGGGCATCGTCAGATGCCTCTTCTGGCCGCAAGGTTCCTGCAGGCCGCTGTTTGAGGAGACTGTTGGTCTACCTCGAGGGTTTGTTGGGTAGGTCTCATCTGTTTGCTCGATGAGTCCTTTGATACTTCTGGTTGGCTCCGGTTGGGCCTTCTAGATTGGATTTTGATTTCTGTCAATCCCACCCCTCATTTGTGGCACTGCTTTGGGATGTCCCTATTGATGAGAATCAAAGAGGACTACGTCTGTCAATGAGCGACAGAGAAAATTGGATTTTTGTAAGATCTTACCGTAAAATCCTTTTCTCTTAGCTCATTGACAGACGTAGTACCCGCCCCTCTATCATTGAGTTGGGTTGGGTTAAATTCTCTGACACTGCTTTGTGACATAACTGACATCCTGTAGCAGAGAGAGGGAGGATATACCCTCTGGGACTGCCCCTAGGGTGGAGCCAGAACGTTTTTCTTTCTGCCTAGTCCTACTCCTGTGGAGGCAGCATAACCCTATTGATGAGAATCAAAGAGGACTACCTCTGTCAATGAGCTAAGAGAAAAGGATTTTACGGTAAGATCTTACAAAAATCCAATTTTACTGCAGTATTTGGTTCAGAATCTTTTTTTTCTAGATTTTCCTCCTTTAAAATTGGGTGCGTCTTATACGGCGAAAAATACGGTATTTCTGCTACCGATAATCAAGACAAGTGTATTGGATTAGAATGATCACCCAATATTAAGCCCCCTGTTTCCTATGTCCGTACCTGAGACACCCACTCCTCTCCTGTCCCAGCTGCCATAACTGTCCCACTGTGGGCGGCCTCCTATATATCCCCACTGCGTCTGCCACTACGCCTATCAGCCGCGCCACTCTCCAGTGCTGCAAATCTAACCACTTCAGTGTTGTTTTTATGATATAGGCCAATATGTCTGCCATTAGGTGTTGATAGTAGGTTACCTTTCACATAGTATATATGATCTTTTATCCTACACCAAAATTGGCGTTTGGTCTTGCCTATATACAAGGCTCCACATTTGCAAAACATTATATAGACAATTCCTGTTTGGCAATCTACGTGGTATTTAATGGAATGCAACTTTCCATCAGGTAAATATAAGGATTTGTTTCATATATCCAATGGCAAAAGTTGCATGCCCCACATCCCTAGGTACCTTTTAGATTCAAGGTCAATCTCATCCTTTACTTCCTCAAAATCCCTCCTAGTAATTCTTTTAAATAGTGCACCCCCTTGAATGTGATTTCAGGGAAATCTTTAATTTTCCTAGGATCGTATCATTAATGAGTAGGTACCAGTGTTTCTGAAATATATTTGTGTATGTTGTCTGATGTATAGAGTTATCATACAAAGTGTCTCTGCTTTGGGTTGGCTTTTAATCTGCAACAAAACCTCTTCTCTTGTAAGTTTACATGCCTTGTTGTATGCTTTCCACAAGATAATACGTGAATATCCCCTTTTTAACCACTTGCCTACTGTGCACTTAAACACCCTTCCCATCCAGGCCAATTTTCAGCTTTCAGCGCTCTCACACTTTGACTGACAATTGCGCGGTCATGCTACACTGTACCCATATGAAATTTTTATAATTTTTTCACACAAATAGAGCTTTCTTTTGGTGGTATGTAATCACCTCTGGGTTTTTTATTTTTTACAAAAAAAAAGAATAAAGACAAAATTTTGAAAAAAAAAAACAGTTTTTCTTATTTTCTGCGAGTAAATTTTGGAAATAAATTTTTCTCCTTCGCTGATGTGCGCTGATGAGGCGTCACTGATGGGCACTGATAGGCTGCACTGATGGGCACTGATGAGGTGGCACTTATGGGCACTGATGAGGTGGCACTTATGGGCACTGATGAGGAGGTACTAATATGCCGCACTGATGAGCACTGATAGGCGGCACTGCTGGGCACTGAGAGGTGGCACTGCTGGGCACTGAGAGGTGGCACTGCTGGGCACTGAGAGGTGGCACTGAGAGGTGGCACTGCTGGGCACTGAGAGGCGGCACTGACGGGCGACACTGATGGGCACTGATAGGCGGCACTGATGGGCACTGGCGGATGGCACTGGACACTGATGGGTGGCACTGATGAGCGGCACTGATGGGCAGCACCATCAGTGCCCACACTCAGTGCCCATAGTGCTGCCAGTCAGTGCTCATCAGTGCCTAGATGAGCAGGCACTGATGGGCACTGACTGGCAGCACTATGGGCACTGATTGTGGGCATTGATGGGGGCACTGATGGCGGGCACTGTGGGCACTGATGGGGGGGCACTGTGTGTATGTTTTTACCTTTTAGTAATCAGGGCACTGGTGATCAGTGCCCTGATTACATGTCTCTGTGTCCCCGGCGCTGTGAGGCTCCCCCTCCTTCCTCACACTGCAGGCTCTGTGTGAGGAAGGAGCGCCGGCGATGAGAGATGATCTCATATGTTTACATATGAGATCATCGCTCATTGGACGGCCCGATCACGTGGTGAATGGCCGCTGTGATTGGCCATTCACCACGATCTGTGATCGGCCGTGTCCAAGGGACACGGCCGACACAGATTTTCCCCGCTGCGCGCTCGCGGGAGAGAGCGGGGGGCGTGTCACTGGGAGCCTCCCGAAAAATTTCGGCCTCCCGAAAATTCAAGTCCGCGCTGCAGCCGTATATAGGCTGTAGCGCGGATGGGGGGAGGTTAATAGTCTATCACGTAAGGAGTTTGCCTCTTGTTTAAATCATTCTTTGTCAGAACAAATCCGTTGAAGTCTCAAGTATGGTCTACTATTATGTACTAGAGGTTTTGGGTGGAAACTATTGGCATGAAGCATGGTGTTCCCTGCTGTAGGTTTCAAATATAACGTTTCAATCCTCCCTTCCTCCTGTATCAGAATTTGGATGTCCAAAAATGGGATAACTTTTTCATTGTGTTGTACAGTAAACTGTAGATTGAAGTCATTCTTGCCCAAAGCTGCTGTAAATTCAGAAAGTTCCTTTATAGACCCCGACCATAGCATCATAACATTATCTATGTATCGGAGCCAAAGGAGGATAATAGGCCAAAATTGGCTATATCAGGGGCAGACGTACCGGGGTCGCAGGAGTCGCCACGTCCGAGGGGGCCCCCTGTATAGGAGGATCGGTGACAAGGGCAGCTGAGACGGAGCTCCTCGATCCTCAGCAGAACTATCACACATAAGAAAGTGAAAGCACAGTGTGTGCTGTGCTCTCTGCCTCCCCCCTACAGTGCAATACCCGGCAGGAAGTTAAAGCGGTTGTAAACCCGAAAATTAAAAAAAAAAAAACCTGCAAGACAAAGGCATAATGAGCGAGTATGCTTCGCATACCAGCTCATTATGTATTACTTACCTTAGAACGAAGCCCCGACACGGACCCCCGGACATCGCTGCATGGAATCTGGAAGAGAATTCCACATCCTTACCGCTCTTACAGTGAAGAACCCCTTACGCACTTTAAGGTTAAACCGCCTTTCCTCAAGTTTTAGTGAGTGGCCACGTGTCTTATTGTATCTCCTTTCTCTGAATAGTTTGTTCCTTATGCTAGGGTCGCCAGTACAGTATTTGTACATTGATATCATATCCCCCCTCAATCGTCTCTTCTCCAGAGAGAATAGGTTCAGTGCTTGTAGTCTTTCCTCATAGCTGATGTCCTCCATTCCCCTAATTATTTTTGTTGCCCTTCTCTGGACTTTCTCCAGTTCCAGCACATCCTTCCTGAGGACCGGTGCCCAGAACTGGACAGCATACTCCAGATGTGGCCGGACCAGAGTCTTGTAGAGTGGAAGAATAATCTCTTTATTTCTGGAGTGAATCCCCTTTTTTATACATCCCAGTATTCTGTTGGCTTTGCTTGCGGCGGCTTGGTATTGCATGCCACTGCCAAGCCTGTTGTCTACCAGTACCCCCAGGTCCCTTTCCATCCTAGACTCACCCAGAGGTCCCCCCCCCTAGTGAGTAGCTTGCTTTCTGGTTTCTGGCCCCCAAGTGCATTACTTTACATTTTTCTACATTAAATCTCATCTGCCATGTAGTTGCCCACCCCGTTATTTTGTTCAGGTCTGCTTGCAAGATTTCCACATCCTGCATAGAAGATATTGGCATGCCTAATTTAGTATCATCTGCAAATACTGAGATTGTACTAGATATCCCCTCCTCTAGATCATTTATGAATAAATGAAACAGGATTGGTCCCAGGACAGAACCCTGGGGGACCCCACTTTCCACACCCGCCCAATCCGAGTACTCCCCATTAATCACCACCCTCTGTACTCTCCCCTGGAGCCAGTTCTCTATCCAGGTACTCACCTTATGGTCCATACCAACCTTCCTTAGTTTGTACAGTAAGCGTTTGTGGGGAACGGTGTCAAAGGCCTTTGCAAAGTCCAGATACACCACATCCACAGGCTTACCTTTATCTAAGTGGCAGCTCACTTCATCGTAGAAGGTTAATAGATTGGTTTGGCACGAACGATTGTTCATGAATCCATGCTAATTACTACTAATAATACAGTTTTCATTACTAAAGTCTTGTATGTGGTCCCTTATCATCCCCTCCAAAATTTTGCAGACTACTGATGTTAGGCTGACCGGCCTATAGTTACCCGGGATATATCTCGGCCCCTTTTTAAATATTGGTACCACGTTGGCTTTTTTCCAATCAGCTGGCACCATACCCGTCTGTAAACTATCCTTAAAGATCAAGAATAATGGTCTGGCAATCACCTGGCTGAGCTCATTAAGAACCCTTGGGTGCAAGCCATCCGGTCCCGGGGATTTATTTATGTTAAGTTTCTCTAGTTTAGCTCTAAGTCTATCCTCTGTTAGCCATGGCGGCACTTCCTGAGGTGTATTATTTAGTTCGGCCTTACAAGCGGGGTTCGTGTAGCCCCCCGATTCCTTTGTGAAGACTGAAGAAAATAAATTATTTAACACTTCCGCCTTTTCTCTGTCCTCTGTGGCCATTTTTCCTTTATCATCTTTTATGGGGCCAATGTGCTCTGGCCTCGCTTTCTTACTGTTTATATACTTAAAGAACTTCTTGGGGTTCTTTTTACTCTCCTCCGCTATATGTCTCTCGTGTTCTATTTTAGCCGCCCTGATTTCGTCTTTACATTTCTTATTACACTCTTTGTAGTGCTTAAATGCTGCCAATGACCCCTCAGTCTTGTATTTTTTGAAGGCCTTTTCTTTAGCTCTAATATACATTTTTATGTTGGAGTTTAGCCACCCAGGGTTTAGTTTTGCTCTTTTAAATTTATTTCCCTGTGGAATGCACTGGCCCACCCCCTTGTTAAGTATGCTCTTGAATTCACTCCCATTTTTCCTCCTTGTTCTTTGTTCCCAGGGTTCTATCCCATTTGATATTTTCTAGCAGCGAGCGCAGTTTAGGGAAATTGGCTCTTTTGAAATTCAGTGTCCTTATATTACCCTTGTGTTTCCTATTACTGTAATTAATACTGAAACCAATTGACCTATGGTCACTGTTCCCCAAGTTGTCCCATATTTCTATATCCGTGAGCAGGTCTGTATTGTTGGTAATCAGTAGGTCAAGTACCGCATTGTTTCTTGTCGGTGCATTCACCATCTGACCCATGAAATTGTCCTGCAAAACATTTAGGAACTGCCGAGCCTTGGCTGAATGCGCGGTTCCTTCTGCCCAGTCTATATCAGGATAATTAAAGTCCCCCATTATAATGACATTTCCCATCCTTGCTGCCAATCCTAACTGTAACATGAGGTCCGCCTCACCCTCCTCCCTCTGGTTGGGGGGCCTGTAGCATACGCCCAATATTACCTTCCCCACCGTGCCTTCTCTTTGAAGCTCTACCCATAGGGATTTTGCCTCGTCCATAGCTCCATTATTAATATCATCCCTCATATTTACCTGTATACTGTTCTTAATATACAAACATACCCCTCCCCCTTTTTTACCCTCTCTATCTCTGTGATAAAGGGAATACCCCTGAATGGTCGCCATCCAGTCATGAGAGCTGTCAAACCAAGTCTCAGTTATCCCCACAAAATCTAAGTCCTCCTCAAACATCAGCAGCTCCAGCTCTCCCATCTTGTTGGCCAGGCTTCTGGCATTGGTATACAAGCCTCGTAATTTTGATCGGTTACATTTATCCTCATTTGATGTTTTTAGGCTGCTCTCTTGATTTTTCCCCGTACCCACCCTGGGTATAGGAGCTCCGAACACCCTACCGCTAATGCCCCCATTTCTGCCCTCTGAAACTTGCTTTCCACTGGCTAATTCTACATCTGTACCCTCCCCCCCATTCCCTAGTTTAAAAGCCCCTCTAACTTTTTGGCCATCCTCGCACCCAGTACGGCTGCACCCACCCCATTTAGGTGCAATCCGTCCCTACCAAAGAGCCGGTGACCGACTGAGAAGTCGGCCCAGTTCTCCAGGAACCCGAAACCCTCCTTACTACACCAGCTCCTCAGCCACTCGTTAACTTCCCTAATCTCCCGCTGCCTCTCTGGTGTGGCTCGAGGTACAGGTAGTATTTCGGAAAATACTACCTTGGAGGTCCTAGTCCTCAACTTAGCGCCTAAGTCCCTGAAATCGTTTAGGACTCTCCGTCTTCCTCTGCCTATGTCATTGGTACCCACGTGTACCATGACAGCTGGGTCTTCCCCAGCCCCACCCAATAATCTGTCCACCCGATCCGCGATGTGCCGAACCCGAGCGCCCGGCAAACAACAGACTGTTCGGCGCACACGGTCTTTGTCACAGATTACACTGTCTGCCCTTCTAATAATTGAGTCCCCTACCACCAGCACCTGTCTTTCCTTTCCCTTTCTCCCGGCCTCAATGGAGGAGTTCTTCCCCTGGCAGCTAGGGGCGTCACTCTGCTCCAGCAATGCTGGTCCCTGACTGGTTTCCCCAACATCACACAACGGGGCGTATCTATTGGGGTGCTCCAGCCCAGGATCAGCCTCCTTGCCTTGTCCCCTTCTACCCCTCCTAACTGTCACCCCTCTACTCTGCTCTGATGCCTGCACCTCCGATACTCCGCCCACCTCTGTGCAGACCCCTGCCTGCACCTGACTGGTACGATTCTGGCTCTCCTCCGGTATGGACATTCGTCTCAGTGTTGCCAGCTGCTTCCCTAGATTCAGGACCTGAGCTTCCAGGGAAGCAACGTGCTTACATTTTGCGCATTTGTATTTGCCCTCGATCACATGTCTGAGGAACGCATATTACATTCATCTAAAAGATTGCCAGGTTCATATCTATGAATTTTTATTTGCTCAATTTGTTTCTGTGCCTGAAGGTACACCATTTCTGTCATGTAATATCAAAGTGAATGTTATTAGATATGTTAGATTGCAAGGTCACTAATCAGTACATGTAGTATATTGTAATTGGCTGGCAGCTATTTACTTGTTCCTGCAATAGTCTATTGGGCAGGCATATTCTTTCCACGTGCTCCCCTGTGTGGGTGTGTGCTTGCGTGGCGGCCTGCGTTCCTCCACCTTTGAGTCCATATGTCTCTGAGTTTCTGGACACTCGGCTGCGGCCGCGGTGCACATGCGCGCCCTTGGCCTCGGCCGATTTGAGGAAACTTGGGACCAAGCACACCACACCATGACTCCCTTATGCAGTGCCACTCTGTGACTTCATCAGCCAATGCCGTCGTCTTTGACGCGGCTGATAGCTGCGGTGGGGGTATATAGGAGGCCACCCATGATGGGACAGTTATGGTGGCTGGGACAGAAGAGGAGTGGGCGTCTCAGGTACGGACATTGGAAATTGGACATTGTAGTCTCACTATTGATGTCCACTCCTAGGGGTCTTTATTACCATACTTTCGGTCCTGAATTGAGTCTATTAGACTATCTTTCCACCTTAGGCTCTTGCAGGTAATATCCCCCTTATAATTCTAATCCAACACACTTTATTAGTCTTTATAATCGGTAGCAGAAATATATGTTGAGACCTGTTGGTGTGTCTTTTTTCTTTTTATTGCAGCTTTCTCCCATGTGGAGACTGTTATCCTTGGTTCATTGGCTGGGTTTTATTTAGAGAGATAATTATCAAGGTGCAATATTCAGGCTATTTAAAACGAAGTAAGTATTCTATGACCAGTAGGCTGATTTGGATAGGGAAATCCAGATGGGGTATATTTATTTCTGCACATATGTATTGTTTATAGATCTTTTGCAAGTTAATCTAGCTTATTTGACCATATAGACACCTCCCAACCCCTGTCCTTAATTATGAGGCAATTTTGACGCTTACTCTCAGTTTCTTGTGGCAAATATATCTATGGATACCTGGTGTTTAGTTCTGGTTGTCTACAGTAAGTTCTTTTATTTTGCATTCCAAGATACACATATGAAATTGGTATTATTATCCTTTGCATTAATGAATACATATTCCATATTTAGAACTGCCCTGTCTCAACGCAGCTGTCCCGGGTGGGTCTACTTGAGCCCCTGTGTCTGCCCCCCAGACAGTATATGTCAGGGACAGGATAAAACATTGCCATGTAAGCCATTTGACTACATCTATAATAGCTTATAGAAATATTGACATTGGTTGACCTGTATATGTAAAAGATTCTAATACATTGTTTGATTTTAAAATAAATGTACCCTCATAATCAAATGGTCCCGAGGAAGCTTTTGTGTATCGAAATGCACTGACCACTGTTGGGACAAGAGCACCTGGATGAAGTGTATCAGTACTTGGTGCTATGACTATCACTTTTGTCCAGGTTCTAGTTGAGAGTACACATATAATAGGGGTGATTTCTCTCCCCTATCGGGCTAGGTTTTCTAAAGTCTAACCTTTTTATGATTTTGTATATGTTTTAATGCATTGTTCAAATAAACTTGATTTTTATATAAATGAATTGTGGATATGTCTCATGTTGTTCCTGAAAAGTCTATCTATGCTCATAGGAGATATCCATGTGGGATATTTTATTTACATTAATTAGGATGTTGGCATGCTCTAGAAAGCTGATTAGCAGGAACACAAGATCTCTCTCTCCCTCTGTGACAGCACAGTGGTCTGCCTTGTTTACATAGGCAGACTGGCGTTCTGTCTCTCCTATGAACGATCGGCGGGTCCCTGCGACCGCGATGGCTCCCGCTGTGTCCAATCACAGCATGAGCGTGGCTCGGTCGGCGCATGACCCAGAGCCAACCACCAGAATCGCGTACCTGTACATGATTTCTTTTACGTCCTCTGACAGTCGCCGCCCACTCATACAATCTGCACATCTGGGTATTGGCCTTCTCCATAGGAGTAAGCTAGGTAGAAGATTTTGTTAGAATATTCACAAAAACTTTGTATAGAAACACCTACAGGGGGCTGTCCCTTCTGGTCAATACCCCCAGCTAGCTTCATTCCCAATTCAGTTTGCTGCTGCCTAGCTTAGGAGTAGGCTGGCTTTTCCCTGGCTGGGGCTGCGGTCTCAGCTTTTTTCTTCTTTTTATGTTTTCTCTCTAGAAAAGTGTTTTTTTTTTTGTTAAATATAGCTTTTTATTTGTTCCTGCGCTTAGTTAGTCGGACTTCGGAAGACTACAGCGTTTGCGGAGCTGGGAATCGCACTGGTTATTCTAGAGCCTTATGGAATCCCAACCTGCCATCGAACGTTAGCAGGTTCGTGGTACGCCCAGGCCTCGCAAACGACTATGTCCCTGACCTCAGGGTCGAGCCTGCGAAGTTGCTATCTTCGCCGAGATGTCTCAACTGCGGTACGCCCACATGTTGCTAGTGTCCCCTTCGGCTGACGGCACCACCACTCAGGGTGGGAGGCTTCCTGTCAGAGCCGTACCCACATTTCACTGGACCGGTGAGTAACATGCTACCCCTCTGTCTTTGGCATTGTCTGTCCGGGGGGGGGGGGGGATGTGGGCCCTCTGTTTTAACGGGATGGCAGTTCGGTATGGGTTCTGTAATGTCCCCCTCATGTCTGTAGGTGCGGTCCCTGTGTGTCCCTTCCCGGTCCCTGCGGGGGCGTTATGGCGGTTCCACTGCTGTTAAGGGGGTTGCGGGGGTCTCATATGTCCCTGAGGTTCTTGTGCAACTATTTGGGGAACAGTGTATGGGGGCCGCAATCGGCGCAAAACCGCACAGCCGACATTTTAGGTGTGGGCAGGCTGTTTGGCCTCATTGTGAGGGCAGCAGCCATTTTCTACTATGCTGTTGGCGCCGATCAGGCACCATCTTTAGTGTGGACAAGATGTCCTTATGTGGACAGCGGCCATTTTCTCACAGCTTTTCCCATAGACTTGTATTGGCAACCATTTTTTTGTGGCTCAGGGCTGTGTCTGCCTCTAGAGGCGTGAGGACACTTCCTCTTTCTTCACATTCAGATCGATTCAGCAGCGTGGCAACTATAGCACACTGTGGGAGTTTTTTATTGTTTCCTGGCCGGCATTCCTGCTAGCATTTATTTTTTGCAGTTTCCTGTAGCACAGGACTTGCTCTCCATTTGCGGTGCATTTGCGGTTGGGACCGCGGGATTCGCCGATTTAAAGGGCCAGCATCATTTAAATTGAGATTGCTATTATGGAGTCCCAGAAAAGCAAATTCCCCCCAGATCTGGTGGAAGGTTCAGGTACTCCTGAATCCTCTGCTATAGTCTCCCTTACTGCTGCACTTGCGACTTTAGCGTCAAAAGTGGATTTGTTGATGTCTGACCGGACTTCTAAGAAAAGGTCTATGCCCTCTCAGTCTTCTGATTCAGAGCCAGATTTGTTTGCCACGGACAGTGTACCCCCTGAGGGGTCTCAGTCCTCTCAGTTGGATGTGGAGGAGGAGGATTCCTCCTCCGGATCAGCACGGGACCACGCTGCGGTGTCCGCGCTTATTAGCTCTGTTAATGACACTTTAAATTTGGATGATGAGCCCCCCCAAAAATCAGGTCAGGTTTTTCCTTGTCCCGCAGAGTTTCACGAAACCGTGAATGAACAATGGCGTCATTTTAAACGTAATTTTGTGGTGCCAAAGAGATTTCAGTACCTTTTATCCCTTTTGCGGATCCGGTGGATTCTCGCTGGACTGTGGCTCCTAAGGTGGACCACACTGTGTCCAGGTTAAATAAGGCCACTTTAATGCCCGCGGAGGATTCTCCGGTGTTTGAAGACCTGGCGGGTTGAAACTCTTTCCCGCCATATCTATCTGGTAGCGGGTTCCTTGCTGAAACCCGTGTTCTCTTCGGTAATCTCTCAGGCTGTTGTGGAGTGGGCCAAGGCGCTTAAGCGCACTCTGATTGCTGACTCCGCCTCTCCTGCTGCTCTGGAGATGGTGTATCAAATCAGTCAGGCTGTTTTATACCTGTGTGACGCAGCCTTAGATGAGGCCCCTTTTAGATGCACGAATTTCAGCGGTCGCAGTTGCAATTCGTCGCATCGTTTGGTTAAAAAGCTGGTCGGTCGACCAATCTTCCAAGAAGACAGTGTCTAACATCCCTTTTGCGTGGAGTCTTTTTGGGGACTCTCTGGATTAACTGGTCAAGGGGATCACTGGGGGCAAGAGCACTCTGTTGCCCCAGGTGTCCAGGGGAAGATCATATTGCGGCAAGCGGGGTCCCTCCTTTAAACCTAACCAGGGGTCCTTTCGTGCCTTCAAGGCACAAGACAAAGGTAAGTCCTTCAAGGCCTCTAGTGGCCAGAAGAAGCCTTGGGCGGGCAAGTCAAAATCCGCCCACACTGGCACAGTTGCTCAGTCCGCTTCGATCTGAAGGGGCGTCCTCACCCGTTTCAGAGGTGGGGGGACGTCTGCGCTATTTTCCAGAACCTTGGCTGACCAAGATTCAGGACAGGTGGGTTCAAGAACTCATTCAGTCAGGGTACAAGATCGAGTTTCGATCACGCCCAGCAGACAGATTTTTTCCCTCAAATCTTCATTTAACCCCCGATCGTTTCTGAGATCTCCATCGGGCGTTCAGGATCTCCTGGCCCAAGGGGTGGTTGTCCCGGTTCCACAGCGGGACAGATTTTGGGATTTTTACTCGAATCTGTTCACAGTGCCCAGAAAGGAGGGCAAGGTACGTCCGATTCTGGACTAGAAGTTTCTAAACCGCTTTGTGCGTGTTCAGAAGTTTCGAATTGAGTCCTTCCGGTCGGTGGTGGCATCCCTGAGTCCAGGGGATTTCCTGGCTTCCATCGACCTCAAGGATGCGTATCTACACATCCCTATTTACGAGGGTCATCAGAGGTACCTCCGATTCGCAATAGCAGAGGAGCACTATCAGTTCATGGCGTTGCCTTTCGGCCTCGCTTCGGCTCCAAGGGTTTTTACCAAAGTTTTGCTTCCTCTTCTCGCTTTGTTGCGGGTGCAGTGGATTGACATCCTTGGTTACCTGGACGATCTCCTATTAAGGTCGAGCTCCAGTGCCACTCTGTTGCGCGATCTGTCGATCACGGTTCAGACGCTCCAGGAGTTCGGATATCAATTTTCAGAAGTCAACTTTGTCCCCTTCTGTTCGCCTCCCTTACCTGGGGATGATTCTGGACTCTGCCCAGATGAAGGTCTTTCTTCCAGAGGACAAGCTCCGGATCCTGCAGGACGAGGTCAGGTCCCTCAGGGGACAACAAGTTCTCCTCGCTTCGGACCTGCATGCGGTCCCTGGGCTTGATGGTGTTGGTTTTCGAGGCGATCCCATTTGCACAGTTTCACACGAGATCTCTTCAAGCGAAGATTCTGGTTCGGTGGGACAGGCATCCTCAGTCCTTGGAAAGGAGGATTGCTTTGAGCCCTCAAGTCAAATCGGTTTTCTCCTGTGGTGGCTCCATTCTCCGGCTCTGAAGGAAGACAAGTCCTTTCGGACGCCAGCCTGTCGGGCTGGGGTAGAGTTCTGGGCAAGTTGTCTGCCCAGGGCACTTGGTCGGAGGGGGAATCCTCTCTACCGATAAATGTCTTGGAACTGCGGGCAATCAGGCTCTGTTTGCTCCTTTGGTCGGATCGTCTTCAGGGCTGCCCAGTGTGTGTGCATGCGGTGGCTTACAGAAATCGCCAAGGGGGCACCAGGAGTGCCCGGGCGGCCAAGGAAGTGGCCGAGATTCTGTCCTGGGCCGAGACGCAGGTCCCGGCGATTTCGGGAGTTCACATTCCAGGTGTGGAGAACTGGCAGGCTGACTTTCTGAGTCACCAGACCCTGGACCAAGGGGAATGGTCCCTCCACCTGGAGGGGGTTTCAGAGGCTGTGTGCGCAGTGGGGATCCCCGGACGTGGATCTGTTCGCGTCTCGTCTCAACAACAAGGTGGGAAGGTTCGTGGCACGAACGCGCGACCCTCTGACGGATGCCTCGGACGCGTTGGTGGTACCTTGGAATTGGTATCGGCTGATTTATGCCTTTCCCCTGATTCAGTTGTTGTCCAGATTCCTCCACAGGTTGGTCTCGGAACCGAGGTTGGTGATTCTGGTGGCCCCAGACTGGCTGCGTCGGTCTTGGTACGTGGACATCATGCAACTGGTCGTCAAGCCTCCCTGGCGGCTCCCGCTATGAGACGATATTCTGTCTCAAGGGCCAATCTTCCATCCTGCTTTACAGTCGCTGGCTTTGAAGGCGTGGCTGTTGAAAGCCAGGTCTTGAGAGACAGAGGTCTCTCGTCGGCGGTCATTCCTACCTTGCTCAGGGCCAGGAAGGCCTCCTCCGGTAAGATTTATTATCGTACCTGGAAGGCTTATTTCGCCTGGTGCGAGTTGCAGGGGTTCCATCCATGCTCCTTTTCGGTGGCGAGAGTGTTGGCTTTCCCGCAAACTGGTGTGGAGCAGCGTCCTGCACTGACCACTATTAAGGCCATTCTTTTTCAGCGCCCTTTGGCGTCAAATTCCTTGATCCGCACCTTCGTTCAAGGGTTGCGTCATCTGGCTCCCCCTAGGAGGGCACCCTTGCCTCCTTGGGACCTGAATTTGGGTTCTGTCCGTTTTGCAACGTCCTCCCTTTGAGAACATCCGGGAGATTCCTCTGTCGGTGCTGTCACGGAAAGTTGCCTTTCTGGTGGCGATCACATCTGCTCGCAGAGTGTCGGAGTTGGTGGCCCTGTCTCGCTGCTCCCCCTATCTGGTTGTCCATAGAGATAAAGTGGTCTTGCGACCTCATCAGTCCTTTCTTCCGAAAGTGGTTTTGGATTTCCATCTCAACGAGGACATTGTCTTACCTTCGCTGTGTGCGAAGCCTAAGCATCCTAAGGAGTTTGCCTTGCATTCCTTGGATGTGGTCCGGCGATCAGGGTTTACCTGTCGTCTACTGAATCCTTCAGGAAGTCGGATTGTCTTTTTGTCCTTCCTGAGGGACCTCGGAATTGTACGGCTGCGTCTGCGGCAACCATTTCAAAATGGATCAGGCAGACGATTTTGCAGGCCTATTCAATTAGGGATCAGGTTCCTCCTTTCCCTGTCACAGCACACTCTACCAGAGCGATTAGTGCGTCTTGGGCCTTCCGCCATCAGGCGTTGGTGACTCAGGTGTGAAATGCGGCGACCTAGTCGTCCGTGCATACCTTTACAAGATTTTACAAACTTGATGTCTTGGCATCAGCAGATGCCTCTTTTTGGCTGCAAAGTTGAGTGCGGCAATGCCTTAGAGAGACAGGGTAGTTTTGGCCTGTCTCCTCCTGTTAGATTTTCCGCTTTTTATTTGTTTTCCTGGGTTTTCGCTCCTGTTGCGCTTTCTTGTTGCCCAGTATTTAACTTTCTGGTTCAGAAAAGGTTCTTTTCTCTGACCTGGGTGCTGCGTTGCCTTTCTTGACGGTTACGTTTTCCCACCCCTCCACATCTACACTGCTTTGGGACATCCCAGACGTGCAGATTGTATGAGTGGGCGGCGACTGTCAGAGGACGTAAGAGAAAATAGAATTTCTCTTACGTCCTCCGACAGTCGCCGCCTCTTCATATTCGTCACATATGGGGGTATTAGACTTTGCTCCGAAGGAGTAGCTAGGCAACAGAATATGTTAACAATAAAGCTTTAACATATCCCACCCTCAAGGGGTGGTCCCCTCAGTCAATACCCTCCTACTTCCTGCAACCATATCTCAGTTTTAATGTCTAGCTTGTCAGGAGTGGCTGGCTCTCTCTGTGCTGGGACTTTCTGTCCCAGACTCTTTCTTCTTTTTAATATTTTGTTTGAGTTTTTCTCTCTACCTTTAATTAGCTGTTATTTTGTCAGCGTTAGTTAGTTCTTCGGACGAAGAGGATCATGCGGACTGGGTCTCGGGCTGATCCCCCTGGTCGCAGGTCGTGGGTCAGTGGCTTCCCAGTCTGCCATCGAGCGTTCAGCCAGGTAACGCTCCTGGCATAGTGAACGACCCATCCCTGTTCGGTGCAGGGATGATTGGTGAGGTGGCTACCTCACTGGACGCTGTGCGGTTTCTTAACCCCCATTTTGTGCGTCTTGAATTGCGACTCTCCCTGCCTCATGTGCAGCGGCTTGTTCGCCTGTGCGGGTCCCCCACGCCATGTGAGGTAAGTGTATTTATGTGGGGACCTGTCTGTCTGGGGGGGTGTCAGTCTGGGACTGTGTAACCTGCCTCTATTCACGCTGCTTGTCTCCCTATCTCTCGGCTGCATGCTGTGGGCTGCAAGGGGGGGGGGGGGGAGCTGTATGACACTGTGTGTGTCAGGCTGGGCAGTGTGAGAAGCTGTGTGCTGTGGGGCATGTTTTTTTTTGGCATGTTTGGGCATATACATCGATCGCTGCGGCGATCTAACATGTATCCTTATATTGGAATGTAATGTGTGTTTTAATGCACTGTGGAGCGGCGTTTTCGGCGCCAAACGACGCCATTTTGCCTGCACCCGCTCCGGCCGCATGGTTTACATGCATGGCGGCCATTTTCTTGTAGCCTCCATAGGCTTACATAGAGCGCCCTGGCAGCATCACTTCCTCTTTCCAGGAACACCGATCGAGGCAGCAGCAGCGGCGAGGGTCTCCTCAGGTTTTATCCTTCTGTTCTTGCTATCCATTGCCTGTGTTCAGTTTGCATATTCCCTGTGGGGGTCTCATTGTGCTTGAGTGTGGTGCGGGGGGCTGCGCTTGCCGCGCTTGCTAAAAAGGGGCAGTTAACCCTTGGTTGTCTGGCATTACAGGGGCAATGGATTCTCAGGAGGGCAAATTTCCTACAGTATTGGTGGAAAGCCAGGGGACCGCTGTTTCCCCCCCAGGGGGGGATTTAGCCACTATTGTGGCTGGCCTTGCTGCTCAGGTGCAAATGCTGGTGGCTGCTCAATCTACTAAAAGGCCCAGAGTTGCTCTGTCCTCTGATTCTGAGGGTGAAGGTGATGGGGCTGTTCTGGCAGGGGCCTCCTTATCGGGGTCCCGCTCCTCTCTTGATCTAGTGGGGTCTGAGGTGGAGGCTGAAGTTGAGGGGGTCGATAATTCTCCCCCTGGCTCGCCTGAAGAGCTTGCAATCATGGATGAGTTGATTGCTTCCATTAAGCAAACGCTGCGTTTGCAGGACGAAGTGTGTCCCCCCGCTGCCTTGGCGGCTTATGGGACGCAGAGAAAACGCAGGACGCCGCAGGTTTTTCCCTGCAATGCTGATTTTCAGCGCGCTGTTAAGGATCAATGGCGCGATCTGCGCAAACCTTTTGCGGTACCAAGTAAATTCAAGCTGCGTTATCCTTTTTCGCCTGCCACTGATGAACGGTGGTGTGTGCCTCCACCAGTGGATCATGCAATTGCGGTTTTGAACAAAGCCACTGCGATTCCTGCAGAGGGTTCCCCTGTTTTCCGTGATGCCCCGGATAGGAGACTGGAGTCTCTTGCCCGTCATACTTATTCTGTTACGGGTTCTATGCTTAAGGCTCTGTTTGCTTCTCTCATGGCGGCCCAGGCGATCGCAAGTTGGACGCAGATGCTTAGGCGCGTTCTAGTGGCCGATTCGGCCTCGGCGGCGACCCTGGATATGGTGGATCAGATCCACCAGGGTGTCGTGTATCTGTGTGATGCGGACCTGGACCTGATTCCGTTGGCTGCACGTGTGCACAGCGTGGCGGTGTTGTCTCGCCGCCTGGTTTGGTTAAAATGTTGGTCGGTGGACCAATCTTCACGTAAGACCTTAGCCAATCTGCCTTATGATGGGTCTCGCCTTTTTGGGGAGTCCCTGGATGTGTTGATTAAGGGGATCACCGGGGGTAAGAGCACTCTCTTGCCCCATTTCCCCAAGGCTAAGGGGGCTTCTGGGAAGAAGCATGCAAATTTTCGGCCCCCTCGGGGGTCCTTTCGTGCCTTTCGGCCGCACTACAAGGGCAAACCGTTCAAAGGTCAAGGCTCTCAGAAGAAGCTCTGGTGTGGGAAACAGAAGTCCGGCCAATCCGGACCTGCAGCCCATAACAGTTCGGCCTGAAGGGGCGCCCTCACCCAGTTTTGGGGTGGGGGGACGCTTGCTCGGTTTTCTTCAGCCCTGGTTGGCCCGTGTGCGGGACAGATGGGTTCTGGAAATCGTTCGATCTGGTTACAAGATCAAGTTTCTCTCTCGGCCGGAGAGCAGATTTTTTCCCTCAAATCTTCAACTGTCTCCAGAGCGCCTGCGGGACCTGCACCTGGCGGTGCGGGACCTGAGGGCTCAGGGAGTGGTGGTTCCGGTGCCTCATCGGGACAGGTTTCGGGGGTTTTATTCCAATCTGTTCACCGTGCCCAGAAAGGAGGGCAAGGTTCGTCCGATTCTGGACTTGAAGGCTCTGAACCGCTCTGTGCGGGTTTGCAAGTTCCGCATGGAATCCCTGCGGTCGGTGGTGGCTGCCCTGGTTCCGGGGGAATTCATGGCCTCCATCGATTTGAAGGATGCGTACCTTCACATCCCCATATTCGAGGGTCATCAGAGGTACCTTCGATTTGCCATTGCGGAGGATCACTACCAGTTCGTGGCGTTGCCCTTTGGTCTCGCCTCGGCTCCGCGGGTCTTCACCAAGGTGCTTGCACCGGTTCTGGCATTATTGAGGGCCCAGGGCATTTCTGTCCTGGGGTATCTGGACGACATTCTGGTTCGGTCTGCGACCAGACAGGGTCTGGAGGAGGACCTGTCTGTCACAATGCAAACTCTGCAGGAGTTTGGTTGGACGATAAATTTTCCAAAGTCGACACTGAGTCCGTCGGTTCGTCTCCCCTATCTGGGAATGATACTGGACTCGGTGCAGGCGAAGGTCTTCCTGCCGGAAGACAAACTCAGGACTCTCCGGGAGGAAGTCAGGGACGTTCCGAACTCGTCTCTGCGGACGTGTATGAGATGTCTGGGATTGATGGTCTCGGCCTTCGAGGCGATTCCTTTCGCACAGTTTCACACGCGGGGTCTCCAAGCGGAGATCCTGTCCAGGTGGGACGGGCGACCTCAATCTCTGGATCTTCAAATCTCGTTGAGTCTTCGCACCAGGGAAAACCTTCTGTGGTGGCTCCAGTCCCCGTTGGTGTCCGGGGGCAAGTCGTTTCGTCCGATCTCGTGGACGGTAATCACCACGGATGCCAGCCTGTCGGGCTGGGGTGGAGTTCTGGGCGTTCTGTCCGCTCAGGGGACTTGGTCGGAGGGGGAGTCTTCCCTTCCGATCAACATTCTGGAATTGCGTGCGATAAGGCTCTGTCTTCATCGCTGGACGGACCGGCTGCAGGGTTGCCCGGTTCGGGTGCAGACGGACAATGCCACGGCGGTGGCCTACATCAACCACCAAGGGGGCACCAGGAGTGCCTGAGCGGCTCGAGAAGTGGCCGACATTCTGTCTTGGGCCGAGACTCATGTCCCGGCGATAACGGCGGTTCACATTCCGGGAGTGGAGAACTGGCAGGCGGACTATCTGAGTCGCCAGACCCTGGATCAGGGGGAATGGTCTCTCCATCCGGCTGTCTTCCAGACGTTGTGCGCGAAGTGGGGTCTTCCAGATGTGGACCTGTTCGCGTCTCGCCTCAACAACAAGGTGAAGAGGTTCGTGGCAAGGACGCGCGACCCTCGGGCAGACGCGTCGGGCGCGTTAGTGGCTCCGTGGCATCAGAACAGGCTGATGTACGCGTTTCCACCGATTCAGTTGCTGTCCAGGTTCCTTCGCAGGTTACACTCGGAACGCAACACAGTGATTCTTGTGGCACCGGACTGGCCTCGCCGGTCCTGGTACGCAGACCTCGTGAATCTGGCGGTCGACGCCCCGTGGCGTCTGCCTCTTCGAGACGATCTACTGTCTCAAGGACCGATATACCATCCTGCTTTACAGTCGCTGGCTTTGACGGCCTGGCTGTTGAGACCGAGGTCCTGAAGGAGAGGGGTCTCTCTCCGGAGGTCGTTCATACTTTAATCAACGCAAGGAAGTCTTCCTCGGGGAAGGTTTATTACCGTACTTGGAAGGCCTATTTTGCCTGGTGTGAGTCCAGGGGGTTTTCACCCCGCACGTACTCGGTGTCCCGTGTGCTGTCTTTCCTTCAAACGGGTGTTGATCAGCGTTTGGCGCTGGCTACGATAAAGGGTCAGGTGTCTGCTCTGGCCGTTCTGTTTCAACGTCCCGTGGCTTCCAACCCTTTGGTTGGCACCTTTGTTCAGGGTGTGCGGCATCTGGTTCCCCCGAGGCGGGATCCTCTGCCCCCTTGGGACTTGAATCTCATTCTCTCTGTGTTACAACGTGCTCCTTTTGAACAGATCAGGGAGATCTCGTTGTCTATGTTGTCCAAAAAGGTCGCCTTTTTGGTGGCGATCACTTCGGCTCGCAGAGTGTCGGAACTGGCGGCTTTGTCCTGCAAGTCTCCGTACCTGGTTATTCATTTGGATAAGGTGGTCTTGCGACCTAATCCTTCTTTTCTGCCGAAACGAGTTTCGGAATTCCATCTTAATGAGGATATTGTCTTGCCTTCGTTGTGCACGAAGCCTAAACATCCAAAGGAGGTGAGATTGCACTCTCTGGATGTTGTTCGGGCGATAAGGGTTTACCTTAAATCGACTGAGTCTTTTCGAAAGACGGACTCCTTGTTTGTTCTTCCAGAGGGTCCTCGGAAGGGCATGGCGGCTTCGGCCTCTACCATCGCCAAATGGATCAGGCAGACCATTGAACAGGCCTATGCTTTGCAGGGGAAGGTTCCCCCTGTGCCTGTGAAGGCGCACTCTACTAGATCTCTGAGTACGTCTTGGGCCTGTCGTCATGGGGCTTCTGTAGCCCAGGTGTGTAAGGCGGCGACTTGGTCGACCGTGCACACTTTCACAAAATTCTACAAAGTAGATGTTCAGGCATCGGCGGATGCTTCCTTTGGCCGCAAGGTTCTTAGTGCGGCTGTTCCCTAGGGTCCCTTGTTGGGGACTCCTGGCTGTTGGGATAAGTTTTGTATCCCCTGGTTTTTTTGTCTTTTCCTGGGTTGTTGCTCCTGTTGAGCACTTATTTTTGCTGTTGCCCAGCTGGTTTCCTTCCTTTGGTAAGGTTCCTTTCTTTGATGTGGAGACTGCGTTGCCTTTCGGCGCGGATGCGTTTCCCACCCCTCATGTTTGTACTGCTTTGGGACGTCCCCATATGTGACGAATATGAAGAGGCGGCGACTGTCGGAGGACGTAAGAGAAAACGGAATTTTTGTAAAATCTTACCTGTAAAATTCCTTTCTCTGAGTCCTCCGACAGTCGCCGCCCCCGCCCCTCTTTTGGGGTTTGATTGTATACTCTACTGCTATTCCACTAAAACTGAGATATGGTTGCAGGAAGTAGGAGGGTATTGACTGAGGGGACCACCCCTTGAGGGTGGGATATGTTAAAGCTTTATTGTTAACATATTCTGTTGCCTAGCTACTCCTTCGGAGCAAAGTCTAATACCCCCATATGTGATGAATATGAAGAGGCGGCGACTGTCGGAGGACTCAGAGAAAGGAATTTTACAGGTAAGATTTTACAAAAATTCCGTTTTTTGTAAGAACTTACCGTAAAATTCTTTTCTCTGAGTCCTCTGACAGTCGCCACCCCCGACCCTCTTTTGGGGTTCATGGATCTCTATACTGCTTGCTACCAAACTGAATTGGGAATGAAACTAGCTAGGGGGATTGACCAGAAGGGACAGCCCCCTGTAGGTGTGTCTACACAAAGTTTTTGTGAATATTCTAACAAAATCTTCTGCCTAGCTTACTTTTATGGAGAAGGCCAATACCCAGACGTGCAGATTGTATGAGTGGGCCGCGACTGTCAGAGGACTCAGAGAAAAGAATTTTACGGTAAATTCTTACAAAAATTCTATTTTTGCACCTAAAGGCCGCCCTGCCTCAGTAAATGTATGTGGGGAGGTTCTTAGGTGGTTAATACACTGTGTATAGCTGGTTGCTAAGGAGCAGGCCGGAAAGTTGGCCACCACGTCCTTAAAAACGACAAGCTTCCCTGCTAACAGCTGAAAGAAAAAAATTATTGGCGGCAGTACAAAATGCAAAAGTCGGTGACATCACAAGGGGGAGGGGCAGTGTTGCCAACCCCCCGAAGCAAAATTTACTGACAGGACGCCAACATTTACAAATGGCACCAAGTGTTTACTGGTAAAAATCATGAAATTTACTAACCGAGCCACATTTTTTACTGACACTGCAAAAAAAAGTACCCAAAAGGGCTTTTTTCAGTGCTAAACCGTGCAAATATAATTATTTAAACGATAAACCTATAACTAGTGCTGTTAGCAAGGTGTTTAAAACAAAAGTCAAAAACAATATTTCTCTATTTACATGAAGGTCAGGTTAATATAACTTAGCCAGCACAGAGTTCCCCCCCCCCCCCCTATATCAGAGTGTGCAGGATTCCTATTTTACAGTGCAAGGGAACTCTGACATAAAGGGGAATCCTGCAGATCATGATCTAAGGGGGAACTCTGATGTAAGGCGGGGTTTTGGTGAGCAGAGACCACCTTATATCAGAGTCTACCACATTCCCCTTTTACACCAGTGTTCCACGGAAGAATCTTGTCCATGATCTCAAGGCAGCTGGGACCATAGTGATGGTCAGAAAACAATTGGTAACACACTACGCTGTGAATAACTAAAATTCCTACAGTGGCCGCAAGAAAGCTCAAGAGAGCACATGTACAGGTCCGTCAGAAGTTTGCTAATGAACATCTGAATGTTTCAGAGCAGAACCATGTTTGGAGGAGGAGGAATGTTGCCTATGACCCCAAGAACACCACCCCACTGTCAAAAATGGAAATGTCAAAAATGCTTTGGGGGGGTTCTGCTAAGCAGACAGGACAACTTAATCTCATCAAATGGACAATGGACGTGGCCATGTACCATGTAATCTTGGGTGAGAACCTCCTTCCCTAAGCCAGGGCATTAAAAATGGGTCGTGTATTGGTATTCCAACATGACAATGACCCAAAACACACAGCAAAGGCAACAAAGGAGTTGCTTAAAAAGAAGCACGTTAAGATCCTGGAGTGGCCTAGCCAGTCTCCAGATCTTAATCCCATAGAAATGTGGGATGGGAGAAGGAGCTGAAGGTTCGAGTGACCAAATGTCGGCCTCGAAACCTTAATGACTTGAAAAGGATCTGCAAAGAGGAGTGGGACAAAATCCCTCCCGAGATGTGTGCAAACCTGGTGGCCAACTACAAAAAACTTCTGACCTCTGTGATTGCCAACAAGGGTTTTGCCACCAAGTACTAAGTCATGTTCTGCGAAGGGGTCAAATACTTATTTCACTCTTGAAAGAGCAAATCAATTTATATTTTTTCGAAATGCCTTTTTCTGGATTGTTTTTGTTATTCTGTCTCTCACTGTTAAAATAAACCTACCATTAAAATTATAGACTGATTATTTCTGTCAGTGGACAAAAGTACAAAATCAGCAGGGGATCATCAAATACTTTTTTCCCTCACTGTATCCTATAGTCTCCTCTCCGCAGTCCACACAAATCTGACTTCTCCTCTGACCCCTATCTCGAGCGGTACTCCTACTCTCGACTCCTCTCTAGACTACCCCTCAGAGACTGCAGACACGATAAAAGACAAGAGATGGTCAGAGATTACGGACATGATAGAAGAGATGGTTGGAGGCTGTGGAGATAATACAGGAGGTGGTTAGAGGCTACGGACATGATGCATGAGGTGGTCAGAGGCTGCAGACAAGATACAGGAGGTGGTCGGAGGCTGCCGACATGATCCATGAGGTGGTCAGAGGTGGCAAACACGGTACAGGAGGTGGTCAGAGGCTGCAGACACGGTACATGAGGTGGTCAGAGGCTGCATACACGGTACAAGAGGTGGTCAGAGGCTGCAGACACGGTAGAGGAGGTGGTCAGAGGCTGCAGACACAGTACATGAGGTGGTCAGAGGCTGCATACACGGTACAAGAGGTGGTCAGAGGCTGCATACACGGTACAAGAGGTGGTCAGAGGCTGCAGATACAGAACAGGAGGTGGTCAGAGGCTGCGGAACATGGTACAGGAGGTGGTCAGAGGCTGCAGACATTATACAGGAGGTGGTCAGAGGCTGCAGACATGGTAAAGCAGGTGGTAAGAGGCTGCGGACATAGTGCTGAAAATGGTCAGGGGCTGCGGACATGGTGGAAGAGATGGTCAGAGGCTGCAGACATGGTACAGGAGATGGTTAGAGGATGCGGACATGGTACATGAGATAATAAGGGTATGCGGACATGGTACAGGAGATGGTTAGTGGCCGCAGACAGCCATATTTTTCACGGGCAGCCCTAAAATGGGCTTAAATTTACGGGCTGTCCGTAAATTGACAAGCGATTGGCAACACTGCCCCACACAGTAGTGCCCTCCTCTGCCTCCTTCCTTCCCCCCCCCCCTACCCCACAGTAGTGTCATCCTCTGCCCCCCTTGGCCCCCCTCAAGTAGTGTCCTTTTCTGTCCCCCTTCATATCATGTCCCCCCACTGCTGTGCCCCCTACATATAACCCCCCAACAATAGTGTCCTAATCTGCCCCCTTTGACCCCACATCAGTGTAGTCCTTTGCCATCCTTCACATTACCCTCCCACAGCAGAGTCCTCCTCTGCCCACCTTCATATATCCCCCACAGCAGTGTCCTTCTCTACCCCCTTTTAAATCACCCCAACATCAGTGTGCTCCTCTGCTACCCTTCATTTTTTCCCCCCTCACATCAGTGTCAACTTCTGCCCCCCTTACCCCCTTACAGTAGTGTCCTCGTCTGCTCCTCTTCAATTCAACACCCCCCCTCCCCATCAGTGTCTTCCTCTGTCCCTGTTCACCCCCTCACAGTAGTGTCCCCCTCTGCTCACCTTCACATTACCCCCTCCCCCCACATCAGTGTCCCCCTCTGCCTCCCCCCCCCCCCCACAGTAGCATCCTTCTCCTCTGCTCCCCTTCACCCTCCCCAACAGTAGTGTCCTCCACAACCCCCTTTTACCCCCTCACAGTAGTGTCCTCCTCTGTCCCCCCTTTAAATTAACTCTTCATATGTGTCCTCCTGTGCCTCTTTCACCTCTCCACATCCGTGTCGTCCTCTGCTGTGATGAGGCGCAGCCACCGAGACCAGGTGCCATCCATTCCAAAATGGCAGGAGGCGGCGCCATTACATCACTGCGAATGCACCCGCTTGGCCGAAAATGTGAGAACATGTAGGAGCTTTCCCGAGCCTGTCAGGCTTCAGAACAGCGTATACGCAGTTGCACTGTGGGCCACAACAATATTTTTTACAGGCAGCCCAAAAATGGGCTGAAATTTACGGGCTTCCCGTAAATTAACGGGCGGTTGGCAACACTGCTTAACAACTGATGAGTCATCAGCTGTTGGTGTTCCCCGCTGACAGCCGAATGTAAAAAAAAAAAGAATTTCTGTCAAAAACAAATCGGGGAAAAAAACGTTGTGGGCTGGTGCATGCTGGGCCACTGACGTCATAGAAGGGTGGTGCGACCAGGTGACCCTGCTGGGTGGCCCCACCCCTTTCCGTCCCGCTCCATAGCAACTAGCTTTACACCGTGTATACAAAAAACAAACACAAAACGCATGAAAACTGCATGTAATAAAGGCAGAACGTGCCTGAAAACCGCATAGGTTCAGGTGCAGGACCCTTTTTTGGTCCGCACTGAAATCGGATCTCATGGGTGTTCACATCCATGTGAACCGATTTCACAGTTTGCACTGCGATCTGCGAAATGATTTGAGGGTGTCATTAATTTGACGTTGACACCTGCAGCAGGAGTGTGAACAGCTATAGCTTCATATATAAAGCATTATTTTTTTTAATGCAACTAGTGTAAGATTTAATATCAGGTAATCCCATGCACAACAACATTCAAGACTAAGTGGAGGAGGGGACTAAGAAGCCACATGTGCTGCATATAAAAATGCTGATAGGTGAATTAGTCAGAGGAATGGCCTTATCAGTAATTATCTCTGTAATGAGCAGGCTGTGGGTGTGGAGATGGAAGCACAACATTTTTTTAAAATGGAAACAAGAAATTGGTTTTATCTGTTTGGATGTGCTGTGTGTGTTGGGGCTGTGTAAAATGAAGGACTGGATGGACAGAGATGCAATTCCTTTGGTAGGTAGAGCAGTTACCTTATATACATGTCATCTGTTTGCCTGGAGTTCACTGTAATGCAAATAAAATTGTTTGAAATGCTTACCATTTCCTTCTGTTTCATTTGCATAAATACACAGGTTAGAAAAACATCCAATGCCAAATATGTTTGGTGAAGGTCCAGAGGCTTTGATGTTTGAGCAACTCTCAAGAGAGGTAAGGCTGAACTGTGCTTTTCAAATTATTTTGCACTGTCATTCCTCATATACAGCAGAGATGGGCAAATATGTTGCAACCGTTCAGACACCAGGTCTTAGCCCTGGTTCACTCTGTGTAATGTGATTTTCATCTCCATAGGGTCTAATGGAAACTGCATAGAAAATGTGTTCAAAGGTGTTCAAAGACTATGTAATTCCAGTGCGATTTCTAGCAGGCTATGAGAAGTTGGAAAGTACGCTCCCAGATAGCGGTGTGCTGGGCGTATGGGTAAGGTAGTAAGTGCCACATCCTAAATTAGATCAAAAAATGCGAAGAGAGAAACATGGACGTTGCAGGCACTGGGTATTATAAAATCACATACTTTATTGTATAATGCATTTAAAAACATTGAAAAAATCAAAAAGAAAGAAAAAACATACAGCAATAATATCCCATATGAGGGAAATATAAAATACAAAGTTGATAAGAGGATGAATACATTGGTGGTAGTAATACACATTAATACAGTCACAAAAATATACCAATAGTATTAATACTTCACATCGGGATGATCATGACAACAGGTGACAGGGGATGGTGCTGTCATCCCGGGGAGATCGAACGATGTGTATTAACAGTGGATCATACAGTTACGTTGAGCCATATTGCTCGACATGTTTCGCCTTATGCTTCCTCTCTGAGCTAATGGATCAATATTCTGTAGAGTTCAGTAGGCAATGCAATGATGATATAAGTAAGAGGTATAACAAATACCCGACAGGGAGGATATATGAAGGATCAGATATGTCACTGTAGATGGTTGTATAGGTGAACACGCAACCCAGCATTAAAGATCAACAAGAGCTGGTGTAAAACCATGGTTGGTTGGTGGTTACTCCCCATCCAGGGAGGATGTATGCTGCAGGATCGGGCGTTATGTAAGGGATACTCCTCTGGCCTTACCAGGCATATTTGAATACAGATACTTTCTATGTATATGAGTATCTCACTAGTATAAAAAGAAAAGGGGTTAATTAACCCCTTTTATTTATGGGGTAGTGACAGGTACAGTTAGCTTAGCATAAGTATTATAGGACCAGGGATATTTATAGGGAGTTTAAACCGGTTAGCTCATCCTTGAGCTGATTGGCTGTTCCTTTTACTAGCTGCCCCAGTATCCAGGCAGATTAGGCTTCCTACCTGCTGCATCCCGTTTTTCCCGCCTATTTTCCTCATCCAGGATTGGTTCGGAGCCCTCCTTCAGCCTCACTTAAGGGACCTCTCACTGACTGGACTTCAGTTCGCCTCAGGAAGACGAAGCCGAGCGGTTCCTGTCACGAAGAAGAAGAAAGACAGCCCAGCGCTTCACATCCTGAAGACAGCAGAAGACAGCCCCGCGCTTCCCGTCCAGAAGAAGGAAGAAGACAGCCCAGCGGTCTCTGTCAAGAAGAAGAAAGAAAGCGGCCCAGCGGTTCCTGTCAAGAAGAATTTGGGACAACTCACCGGTTCCTGTCGGCTGCTTCGGCGAATGACAGAGCGCGCCGGAGAAGATGGGGGAGAAGTTTGGCTCCGGAGATGTTTGGAGCTGCCTCTCGTCGCAAACCCGAAGACTCGTCGGCAGTTAACGGGCCGGAACGTCATCATAGGCGGCGACTGGTAGATATGGAGGACGCGGACCGGGTGACGCGGTCAATGGAGAAGGAAGAGCGTCATCGCCCGTGAGCCCGGAAGAAGTCGACGTCACGAAGAGGGGGGTGCGCAAGCGCGTTCCCTCTGAAGATCCGGAGCAGCCAAACGGAGGCGCATTCCGCGCCGAAGATTATCTTCCCTGCGGGTTCCAGCCACCACACCAGGAGGGCCCCGAGAGCCTCCCCGGGCGATCGAGACACGGGAGAAGTACGTCACGGGAGCGGCGCACGGCGGGCCTGTACACAGGCAGCCTCATTTCTGCAGACACAGGGATCAGGTGAGGAAGCCTTTCAATGCTCTTGAGCTCATTTCACCCCTTTACATTATCTTGTCACTAGCATAGGGTCCTTACTGTGAAGGGGGTGGATAGGTAAGTGAGTATTCCATGCCCCACGCTTTTGTTATTTACTAGTTCGTTTCTATTATTGTATGTGACTAAGCTTATAGCTTGGTGGTTAGAGCAGCAGTTCCCAATGAGTGGGTTATGAGTTCTAGCTCACACCTTAATATATTACTGTTTCAACTAGTGCTGTCCCTATATGCTCCGGTTTCTCCCTCACCTGATTAAAAAAAAAAAAAAAAAAATCATCGCCATCTAGTGGCGGTTTAGAAATTAGCACACAGCTAGTGTGATTATCCCTAAAATTTACTGGATTTGAGACATGTTAGGGCCGGCAATAGCTCAGCGGCTACTTCCATTATCGACTTGGAGTGGCTTAATCCCTTCGGGGGTTCGAACCCCACGGGCGCTATCTGGTCCTTTATTAACTTCAATATTAATTAACAAACCTCAAATCTGAATATATTAGAAAGCTACAAATATAGGCTTCCTGCTTTTAATAAGTCGGAAGCTTTCCAGTCATTTTGTTAAGGTGTTAGGTTTTTAGAGGAGAAGGTTATGGGTTCAAACCCAGCTGATTTCTTTACAAGTTTTCTTTTTAAGCTTACTTTAATTCTCTCGGTTTATACTGTAGTAAAAAAAATTTCCTTCTAAGAGTTTGGGTTTTTTCCAGCACCTTAACTCCATATTAGAGGTACATCGTGTTTAATTACGGTAGCCTTCCGCCGGAAGGTTAAGGTAAGAGCAGGTTCATGATACAGGTTGTGGACTCTTGCCCTGGTGGCTGTAATTTTCATGCAGCCAACACTAAAATGGGGAGGAAGAGGTCAGCCTGTGGCTTGACCTTTTTCTTCCCCTGAGGTCAATTTTCAATAGTCCAAGTTTATCTCCAGCTTTCCACTGATCTGATTGGCTAGGCGGGTGTCCCTTTCCCCCCTCATCTGTATATCTCTCCTGAAGCCCCCACGCTCAGTGGTAGAGCAAGGCTGAAATCCCTGTAGAGGAGTAGAAAATTCCACATTGCAGTGAAAAGCTGTACCCTTCTTTAAGCACATCCAAGTATGGCACTGCGAGTAGCAGAATGCCCTTCTAGGAGGGATCTGGCGTGGGCTTTGCTTTGCCCAATTTTCTACCCTGGGTGTAAGATAGTGGTTGAACTTAAAGTCTGTGCCTATTTTACAATTTCAGAGTACCCCCGCTAGGAATAGTCCACAAGAAGGAGCCAATTCATACAGGCTCATCCATCATTTATCGTCCCCTTTGGGGAGTCGCTCAATGATGAGATAAGCGTTGATTCGTCTACGGTACAATATACGTCGTTTGCTTATGCTTTAATGCAATTAGGAAGGCCAGGTAGCGGCGTTTTTGATGTCCGAAACTGTTATTTAATCTGCATTTAGTCTGTTTTCCAGTTCTCCCCGATTCTTTTAATTCTTTAAGTTTTTTCTTGATAGGTGAAAATTATTTTAATAGGTGTCTCACTATGGGTTTTTCTTTCTCTTGTTTTATTTTGAATGCTTTTCCACGTTTTGGAACGGGTTATTTCGTTTAAATGTACTTCTGATGATACTGACCATTATTTGGATGATTTTTTATTCCTAGGTAAAGAGGGGTATCCGGGTTGTTTGCGCCTATTGAATACTTTCTTTGTGTGTAAACAATTCGGAATCCCTTTGGCGCATGTGAAGTCAGCTTGGCCTTCGACTTGTACAGTTTCTAGGCGTCACCATCGACTCGGTGAACATGAAGTTTAGGCTGCCACAGGAGAAGGTGGCTAAATTGAAGGTATGTCTATTGCTGATGGTTTGCAAACGTAAGGTATGTATTAAATGGAGTACAGTCTCGGCTCGTTAGCTTTGTTTCTAGTGTCATTCCCTTAGGGCAAGTTATTTCGGGAAATTGTACACAGACATTTCAGGTCTGAATCTCCCACTACATATTAGATTTAATTTTGATCTAATTTAATGGCAGAAATGTTTTGCAAAGGATTTTATACTTAACATGGTTTTATGTCTCTTCGAGTGGCGCACCCATTGGTGCGCTGTCTACTGGGATATTAGGTCACCATTTAGGATTCACACATCTCGTCTGTAATTCGTCTCCCTCTGCCGTAGGTTCGAGGCTTACCATCTCCACCTCCCTTTTAAAACGCATGTTAATTAGAACAGACGATATATTGCTTATCTTTTACAACCCATCCTGGAATTGCGTTGCTAAGTTACATTGTATCCAATTGTTTGTAGCTAAACATATGGATCGGAGCAGCATTCGTCCCAGGCGTAATTAATGTTTTGGCAGATACTTTATCTCGCCCGTTTTGGCAGATACTTTATCTCGCCGTTGATGGAGCGTTTTTTCTGCATATTTCCTGAAGCAGACGAGGCGATTTTTCGGTACCCGACCCACTTGCGAAACAGAATTTAAATTTAATCTCCCGTAATATCATGAGTTGTTTGCCCCTTCCACCATTGCCGGATATCAATCGGCACGGTATCGTTGGTTATCCCTCCTGGCAATTTTACGGGAGCCTCCGACAAATTTCTGAGCATTTGGTGTTTTTTTTTTTTTAATTCACTTTTTCAGACAAATGTTCTCGGGTACATATTAACTAGATATTAGTTGGGGTGTCGTTTTTTGCCAAGCTTTGGAATTTCCCTCCCTGTTCCTCATTTTACAGTCAACGAGCTTGAAATGGTTATCGCAAGGGTATTTTTCATCCAGATTGCAGGTAACCTAGCACTATCGTCATATTGGCTATGCTATGTACAGTTTCCCGACCTGTGTGTTACTCCATGTATGAGCCGGTCCTGTTTAAGGCGGCCTTTTCATTGATGTTTTTCGCGGCACTGAGTATATCTGAACTGGTGCCCCCTGGCTGCCTGCGAGATTCGGGGCTACTACATTCTGATGTGGTTTTATATACTGACAGTAGTAGTATTTTCCTTCGCTTTTCAAAACTGATCTATTATGGGTAGGTGAACGGATGCATTTGCACAAGTTCAGAGATTTTATTATTATGTACTATTCGTTTACTTGAGGATTTGTCCATGCATTCCCCGGGTCCGAGTTCCTTGTGTCCACACTAACAGCTAAACTTTTAACCGGATATCAATTCATTGCAAAAAAAAATATGTTAAAGATCGCTGAACTTTAAATGAACGGTTGACATCACAATTTTTACATGTTGGCGCAGCCACAGAAGCTGCCAAGTTGGGTTTAGACGAGCACTTATTAAAACAGATTGGTAGATAGAGATCTAATGTTTACCAGTCATATACTCGCCCTGATTCTTTTTATTAATGTTTTAGGACGCAGGGTTGCTGTATGGATCATCGGCCACTCCTTTGTCCATGGGGCATAAGCCAGAGCTAGGAAGAAGACGTACTGCGAAAGCATGGGTCTGGATCCTGACCATTTCGAGGTTCACTGTTTTAGTAAGAGGGGCATGCTATAGTCCGAGTTTCGTTCAGGGGTTTTTAGATTAATTCAGTTCCTTTCCCCTCCTGATGTGCTCTTTGTGCGTATTGGGGGGGGGGGGGGGAACGACGTGGGCAAAGCTGAAACAGAAAATTTAATTCATAATATTAGGGATGAGTTTCAACTTATTAAGTTATCTTGTCAAATGGTTTTAGTCTTTAAGACATAATTATTTGGGTTAGTATTGTTTCAAACGTGGTGCTGTAAAGCCACTCGAAAGCTTAGGAGAATGTACAGGGCTTCGGAGAAATTGCTGCGTACCGCAGGTCTTTTCTCTTTCAGGCATACGGAGCTCGTGGGAGGCGTTAGTGGTCTTATAGGCATGATGACACCCATTTGTCAGACATAGGTCTGGACATTTTTAATGCCAATTTAGGGACTTTCGCTGGAGAGGCCGCGTGTTGGGGTTGTGCCAGGCGGGCGTAAGCCGCCTGCCTTTTGGATAATTATTTTGAAGTTTTAATTTTGCTGGGGGCAACCTGGGTCGTGGTGACTGGGTTGTTTTATGATGTTTTATATTGATATCTAAAGTTATTGGTTAATTTAATAAATAATAAACGGCCGCGGCCTCTTCAATTTCCAACCTTAAATTATTGTGGTGTCATTTATTTATCTTTAAGTTATTTAGTTATCCAAGAAATCCTGTCTACTACCCCATACAAGTATACTCTATTGGCATATCAATTGAGGTGTTTTACACCAACTCTTGTTGATCTTTAACGCTGGGTTGCGTGTTTACCTATACAACCATCTACAGTGACATATCCAATCCTTCATATATCCTCCCTGTCAGTTATCTGTTATACCTTTTACTTATATCATCATTGCCTATTGAACTCTACAGAATATTGATCCATTAGCTCCGAGAGGAAGCATAAGGCGAAACATGTCGAGCAATATGGTTCAGCGTAACTGTATGATACACTGTTAATACACATCGTTCGATCTCCCCGGGATGACAGCACCATCCCCTGTCAACTGTGGTCATGATCACCCGATGTGATGTATTAATACTATTGGTATATTTTTGTGACTGTATTAACCACTTGCCGAATGCCTTTGGTATATTTACTGCGGCAGTCAGCCCCTCACAGGCAAAGCGATGTAGGTCTACTTAGCTAGCCTGTGAGACTCTGGGGAGCGAGCGCGCGCCGCCGAATGCGCGCTCCCGCTCGGTCACGGACCCCCCCCGCACGTGTGCCCGGCGGACCCGATGTCCGCCGGGCACTCGCGATCATCCGTTACACCGGGAGAAAGGCAGGCGGCTAATGTAAACAAAGCCGCCTGTCATTCTCCCCTGTGTAAGAATGGTGATCATACGGTTCTACTATGTAGGACCGTTGATCACTGTTCTTACAGCTCAAGCCACAGCCAATCACAGTTAGAAACACGCCCCCTAGGGACACACTTCACCCCTCCCTCTCAAAAAAAGTTAACCCCTTCACTTCCAGTGTCATTTTTACAGTAACAGTGCATATGTATAGCACTGATTACTGTAGTAATGTCACTGGTAACCCCAAAAGTGTCAAAAATGTCAGTCAAGGGTCCGATCTGTCCGCCCCAATGTCGCAGTCCCGCAAAAAAATTTGCAGATCGCCGCCATTACGCTTTAAAAAAAAACAAAAATGACAAAAATCTTTCTCGTAGTTAGTAAACGCAATAACTTTTGCGCAAACCAATCAAAATAATCTTTTTGCAATTTTTTTTACCAAAAATATGTAGCAGAAAACAAATTGGCCTAAAATGTTAAAAAAAATTTGATTTTTAAATTTTTTTGGGGGTGGAATTTCATATAAAAAAATGTGAAAAATATTGTTATTTTTGCAAAATTGACGCTCCTTTTTTTGTTTATAGCGCATGATCAAAAAATCGCACAGGTGATCAAATACCACGAAAAGAAAGCTCTGTTTGTGGGAAAAAAAGGACGTCAAATTCGTTTAGGTACAGCGTCGCACGTCCGCGCAATTGTCCGTTAAAGTCACGCAGTGCCGAATCGCAAAAAAGGCCCTGGTCAGGAAGGGGGTAAAATCTTCCGGGGCTTAAGTGGTTAATGTGTATTACTAACACCAATGTAATCATCCTCTTATCAACTTTGTATTTTATATTTCCCTCATATGGGATATTATTGCTGTATGTTTTTTCTTTCTTTTTGATTTTTTCAATGTTTTTAAATGCATTATACAATAAAGTATGTGATTTTATAATACCCAGTGCCTGCAAAGTCCATGTTTCTTTCTCTCTTCGCATTTTTTGTTCTAGCAGGCTATAGTGTCTTTTTGAGCTGATTTCCAGAAAAAGAGCGAGAGTCGGAGCTGTATCCAATTGTATTGGAGTCGCACCTGAACCCGCATGAATTCACACTGGACATTATTCTTGAAACCGCACTAAAAACCTCAGTTAATGGGAGGTGGCCAGCATCTGAGCTGAATAGGCTCTCTTCTCTGAGTTTTGTCTCCAGCCCAGAATTCAGCGATGATTTCCAGCGCTTTAGAACCTCGTTTTCGGATGAAATTTCGCCTTGAGATCCCCCATACCCCTCTCCAGTGTGGCAGTATGTCCCTAAAGAGGAAGGGGGGCAGGCACCCCAAAAAAAATAACAGCACCGCGGCTGCAGTACCTGCTTCTCTCCTCTCTCAACCCCCAGGTTTACACCATTCAGACACGGAGGACCGAGGGGATGGCTCCATGGAACTCACCAGCCCCGAGCAAGGTTCTCCCTTCTCATCTTCAGGGACTTAATTGGCAGGCAGTCCTGCTAAGTCTAAAATGCGGATGGACACAGACCACACTACAGGAGCAGAGGTGAGCCTAAGCAATTTACATGCTATTACCCCTACAGCACTCCTAATCTGTTTGCCAGTTTCCCTACCCGTAATTAGCCCATTCTAGACACTACACTGAAGGAAATGCTATCCACTCTGAGAAACTCCTTACAGACTGATGTATTTTCTCTGTCGCTCATTGACAGACGTAGTCCTCTTTGATTCATATCAATTGGGTTATGCTGCCCTTTACAGGAGTAGGACTAGACAGAAGGAAAAACGTTCTGGCTCCACCTTAGGGGCAGTCCCAGAGGGTATATCCTCTCTCTCTCTCTGCTACAGGATGTCAGTTTTTTTCTGTCTAGTCAGGAGTAAGGACCTAAGTTCCTTGCTGGGATCTCTGGTCCACGCTGGGTCGGCCGCGACACATTCAAGTAAGTATGCTGGAGCCGGGCGACGGGCTGGATGTTGAGATCCAGTGGTCACCCCGGTTCAGCCTACAAGCGCGTGCAGACCATAGCTCCGCGCTGGGTCGGCCGCGACATAGTCCCATGGACGGGGACTGACCCTGCGAGTTAAACGTCTCGCTTGGACGCCAAGAACCAGCAGAGTCACGGCGTCCGTATTGGTCGACAGCCCCCCACCTCGGTGGAGAGGGTACTGTGAAGAGAGGGTGCCTGTCAGTTCCGGTATGGTGAGTAGAAGTTCCCCCTTCCCCCCTGTGGGGTTCTTTGGGATACGGGCCCCTCTGTGTATGGTCGGATCCTTTTCTGACATTTAAGGTTCCCCCTCTAGCCTATGACATGTTCACTTATCTCCCTGTGATAGTGTGATCTGGTAGGAGCTGACACTCCAGCAGGCTGAGTCTGGGAGCTGACACTCTAGCAGCCTTGGTTTGGAAGCCTGACACTCTAGCAGCCTTGGTTTGGAAGCCTGACACTCCAGCAGGCTTGGTTTGGGAGCTAACACTCCATGAGGCTTGGTTTGGGAGCTGACGCTCCATGAGCCTTGGTTTGGGAGCTGACACTCCAGCAGGCTTGGTTTGGGAGCTAACACTCCAGCAGGCTTGGTTTGAGAGCTGACGCTCCATGAGCCTTGGTTTGGGAGCTGACACTCCAGCAGCCTTGGTTCTCCAGCAGATTTGATCCAAGGAGACCTGGTTCGATTTACTATAGTAAAGTATAAGACATCCAGGGCAAAGGAGGTAATAGCAAGCACCTACCTTAGACTGAGGGCTATCGCCATGCTCCCGCAGGCCGATAGGCCGCCATCAGTTTTTTTCAGAGCCGTTCTCAGGCTGCTGCACTGGAGGAGCCACGCTAGATCGGCAGTCCGCCGCCATTTTGTTGTAGACCACATGTCTGCATTGTCTACATAGGCCGCCCGCAGGTCACGCAGGCCGCCATTTTTTTCGTAGCCGGGCGTCTCCTGCATGGGGGCGGCCATGTTTGATGTGCCCAGCCGACCTCGAGGAGTAGCTGGGAGCGCCGGAAGGCGTACACAGGGGGCGGAGCCACTTCCTTTTACCCGGGAAACCTAGTACAGGACTTCCCAGTTTGCACAGGACAACGCTGACAGCAGTTTTGACAGTAACTTCTCTGCATCAGGTGGTGAGCCCTTAGGGTCCCTCTCTCTCTCTCTGTGGGGGTCCAAAGCAGGTACGCTGAGGGGCGCTATTGCGCTGGGGGATTATACAAAAAAAAAAAAAAAAGAGAAAGGTATCTTTTATTTTTTCAAATTTTTCACTGGCAAAGTGTCCTGCATTAACATGGACCCTGCCACACATGTATCTCCACCTGATCCCCTCGAGGTGGCTGCAGGACCCTCCAGTTCCCCACTTACTATTGATGCATTATCAGCGGTTTTGGAGTCCTTTGTATCCCGGGTGGAAGTGGCCTGTCAGGAACGGGGGGCAAGGAAGCGACCCCCGCCTACCCCCATTTCATCTGAAACTTCAGATTCAGAGTCTGAGCCTGTCATTGCAGGTGCAGGTACCTCCTCTGGGGTTTGTGTCTCGGGTACTGTTTCTTCAGACAGTGAGGAGGATGTTTCGGCATCTATCTTAGCCCGAGAGGAAGCGTTGGTGAACGCGCTAATTGTATCTGTCCGGGAAACCTTAGGACTACAGGTTACACCATCGGAAGTAGCTGAGACTGAGATCCCTTTTGGTACTAATAAACACACCAAGATGGCGAAGGTATTTCCCTTGCCCAAATGTTTCGGTAATGTAATTAAGGAAGAATGGGGTCATCCAAAACGAGCCCCTACTATTTCCAAACGCATTAACAGGCGTTATCCGTTCGAGGAATCCCTCCTCAAGAAATGGACAGTACCATCTGTGGTGGATTCTCCAATTTCCAGATTAAACAAAGCTACGGTTATCCCATTGGAGGATGCTCCGTCCTTTAAGGATCCAGTGGATTGTAAGGTGGAAGCTGTGTCTCGCGCCATCTTTTCTTTGATTGGGTCAGCTTTCAGACCAGTAATTGCTATTGGTCTGGTTTCACAAACTGTGACAGAATGGACCAAGTGGTTACGCCGGGACTTAGAGGGGAGAGATATCCCCCAGGCGGTATCAGATCTGTTGGAACAGATGATACAAGGGTTGCAGTTTGTCTGTGACGCTGCTCTAGACGCCGCTCCTTTATTGGGGCGAACTTCAGTTTCAGCAGTGGTCCTCAGGCGTACACTGTGGCTAAAATGTTGGTCAGCAGACCAAGGTTCCAAGAGAGCTTTGGCTAATCTCCCTTTTCAAGGTGAGCGCCTATTTGGGGCCAACTTAGATGAGATTATCAAGGATCTCACTGGAGGCAAGAGCACTTTCTTGCCACAAGGCACTAAGGGTAAAGGACCTCGTCAGAAACGGGGGCCTTCCTTTTCCGCTCATAAGAAGTTTTTTCGCCCCACGGGCGACAAAGCTAAGACCTCCAAAACTCCTTCAGGAGGTTTCAAGGGGCGCTGGTCAGGCAAACAAAAGCCCGGCTCTTCCAGACCTGGAGATAAGACGACTAAAGCCTGAAGGTGCGCCCCCACCCATAGCTGGGGTGGGGGGACGTCTTCGCCGGTTTCCCGATCCATGGCTTTCCAGAATCCCGGACAAGTGGGTTTGCGAAGTCATAAGGTCAGGTTACAAGATCGAGTTTCAATCTCTCCCACCGGTGCGATTCTTCCCTTCCAATATCCGACTATCCCCAGATCGCCTAGAAGCTCTGCGGGGGGCGGTCACGGACTTACTGCAACAAGGAGTGGTGGTCCACGTTCCTTGGACAGAGCATTTTCAAGAGTTTTATTCAAACCTGTTCACAATACCCAGAAAAGAGGGCAAGGTGCGTCCAATCCTGGACTTAAGAGCACTCAATCTTTTTGTCAAGATACAAAAATTCAAGATGGAATCCATTCGCACAGTAGCAGCCTCCCTGCATCAGGGGGATTTTCTAGCATCCATAGACATCAAGGATGCCTATCTTCACATTCCCATTTACGCAGGACATCAGCGTTTCCTGCGTTTTTCCGTAGAAGAGAACCATTATCAGTTTGCGGCGTTACCCTTTGGTCTCGCCTCGGCTCCCCGGGTCTTCACGAAGGTGTTGGCCCCAGTGTTGGCGCTGTTGCGACAACGAGGCATATCGATTCTAGGTTACCTAGACGATCTTCTGCTCCGTGCGGAGTCTCCGCAGACCTTGTTACAAAACTTAGAGATCACCATGATCTCTTTGCAAGAGTTCGGGTGGCTGGTGAACCTGCAGAAGTCTTCTCTGGTTCCCACCAGGAGACTCGAATATCTGGGCCTAATTTTAGACACATCCAGGGCAAAAGTATTCCTTCCGGCGGGGAAACTCCGGAAGATTCAGTCAGCAATTCAGTTGTTACTATCCGACAACTGGCCTTGTCTTCGGACTTGCATGAGGGTCCTGGGTTTGATGGTGGCTTCCTTCGAGGCAGTACCATTTGCCCAGTCCCATACCCGAATCCTTCAAGAGGAGATTCTTCTCAAATGGAATCGGAATACAAATTCCCTGGACAATCGGATCCGATTGAGCGAGCGGACCAGGGAGTCTCTGGTCTGGTGGCTTCGATCTCCGATGCTCAGCCAGGGGAAGTCTTTTCTGCCAATATACTGGACGATTGTGACCACGGATGCCAGTCTATCCGGATGGGGAGGAATTCTCGGTCAATTATCTGCCCAGGGACTTTGGTCCCTGGAAGAATCCACGTTACCGATAAATGTATTGGAACTGAGAGCGATCAGACTTTGTTTGATTCACTGGACCGAGCAACTCCAGGGCAGCCCGGTTCGGATCCAGTCAGACAATGCCACAGCTGTGGCTTATGTCAACCATCAGGGGGGCACCAAGAGTGTATATTCCAAAAGAAGATGAGCACTCATCTTCTTTTGGAATATACACAAGTGGGATTCCTGCAGCAGAGGAATAGGCACTCTGGTGATTCATTGGATTGGCTGTGTTGTAAAAGGACTCTACAAGATGGTCCTCTCAATGGAAGAAAGGGAACTCAGGAGGCAATCCCTAGCTAGAGGTTTCAGCAGTAGCATCGATTCCTACGAAAAGCAGCATGCACCTAGTACGGTGAACAAAGAAGCTCCAGCAGTTGTGGACAGAGAAGACACTATGGTGTCCCTATTTTACAAACTCAAACATTCCTTGGAGAAGGAAATGACGCAGTGGTGGGACATCCTACTATTAGAAAAGTATCTTGAGGTTAATAGGATTCCTAGAGGCCTCAGACTTACCAAGACTTGCTTCTGGTTAGACGAGGACCTACAAACCAATTGGCTCAATAAGCTAAGGGAGTGCAATAAAATCCTCCTCGAATCTATTGTGATACAAAGGAAAAGGAATCTGGACAACATCCGTGAGGAGTTGAAAAACATACAAGAAGAACTGGCCCCCTTTGTAGATTTGCCATCCTTTAGTAGTTGGGATGGCAAGGTAAATGACCAGATTGTCAATTTCGAAACAGAACTAATTGGTCGCAAATCAGGAAAATTCGAGAGGGACAGACTTGATTACCAGGAGGGGAGAGAGTTAAACTGGAAAAGGGATTCATTTATTAATAGGGCCCCTGATAACGATCTCAGAGCAGGTGATAATGCGAATCACTTTAGGCCCAATAGATCCCAGAGGAAAAAGAAAAAGAACAAACGCCACTACCAACGGCATAATAATGTCTATAATAGGGGATACGGTAACCCTAACGATATTAGAGAAGTTGGTAGTGTCGGGTCCAGTAATCAGGCCCCCCTAAGGAACAATATAGAGAGTACATCTGATTTAGCCCCTTGTGAGGATAGAGGTGTCTCTGATCATATGATCACAGAACCTCCCCTCGCTGGTTTGGAGGCCAATAGGGTAGACACCAGTGATAGACCCGGGCCCGTACGCCAGTCTGGCCACTTACCAGTTGGGGATCAGCAGCCAGATTCCCGTTTTTTAGGGAGAGGAGCTGTGGGGGGATTCACGCCCACGGCAGCAAAATATCAAAACTCGCTCCCTGTAAGACAGTCAGTAAGAAAGATGGAACAAAGGGAAAGAGAAAGAGAGGTAAGAGGGGAGGAAAGAAGGCCCAGGGGAGGAAGAAGGTGATGGCTGGCAGGTCAACTATAAAGATCTTTAACTTGTCTGCTTCGGTCTTTTCCGAGACTGAACTAGACCTGTTACGAAAGGGGCTAAATTTTGCGCCAGACAGCCAGCCTAACCTCTTCAACCTCTTTGTAGACTTGAACAGGTACATCCGTGGACTAACAGTCCAAAGATATTATGCTATGAAAAAGGACATGGTGGAACCCTGTAGCAATGAAATGGCTAGAGTACCAACTCAGTCCCCTAAGAATTGTGTGACAGACGATGAAGCTCTCACCATTCTAGAAGACCTATTCCAGGAAGGGGGGTGTGAGGATTTTACGATGGAACTTCCCGTATCTGAAGATGGCGAGGACATCATCCACACTAATTTTAGGCCTAAGTCAACGTTTTTTCCCCATTGGGCTAAGGGCAATTTTATTCCCGTCTTCTACGAGGTAGTCCTTGGGGAACTTAGACAATTATGCACCAAAAGGGACCACAGTAGGTCCAATCTCAGGCGTAATATCCTGACCCAGGAGGCTCCTACTGTGGGGGATGTGATTAAAGAACTGAAGGGCAGGGATGATGTCATTATTAGACAAGCTGATAAGGGGGGCAGCCTGGTAATACAGGATAGGTCTGCATACCTAGCAGAAGCCTTCAGGCTATTGGGCGATGAAGCAACGTATGAAAAGCTCCGGAAGGATCCTTTGAGCGACTACAAAAGGTTGCTCAAGGTCCTTCTCGATGATGCACTGTCCAAAGGCATCATCACGAAGAGTGAATATCACTTCCTGTATGTCCAGCATCCCAGAACCCCTCACTTTTACCATATCCCCAAGATACATAAGAATGAGACCAATCCCCCCGGTAGACCGATCATAGCTGGCATTGATAGCTTGACAAGCAACTTGGGTAGTTACATCGACTCCTTCCTGCAGGATCTAGTGATGGCACTACCGTCATACGTTAGAGATTCAGGACACATGCTCGATATCCTGGCACCTATACAATGGGTGCAACACTATAAATGGGTATCATTGGATGTATCATCTTTGTATACGTCTATTAGACATGATTTTGGCCTTGCAGCAGTTGAGCATTATTTAAAAACTAGCAATCTACACCCCTTCCAAGCGAAGTTTGTGGTTGACTGTATAGAATACACGTTGAATCACAATTACTTTGTATACTTGGATGAATATTACAGGCAAACCAGAGGCACAGCCATGGGAGCTCGATTTGCCCCAAGCTATGCCAATCTATTCATGGGGTACTGGGAGGACCAGTATATCTGGAATAATAATCCCTATAGAGCCCATTTGGCCTTATATTCCAGATATATTGATGACATATTGATCATCTGGGATGGTACTAGTGAGGAGTTTGGACGGGTTCATCTCACATTGCAGTAGCAATCCCTTTGAGATATCCTTCACCCACGTTGTAAGTGATAACCATCTGGTGTTCCTGGACCTTGAACTGCGAGCTACTCAGGACGGAGGCATAATCTCTAAAACACACTTCAAACCGAGTGGAGGGAACTCCTACCTCCACGCGGAGAGTAATCATCACCCGAGGTGGATTAGAAATGTTCCTTTTGGCCAATTCTGCAGATTACAAAGAACCTGTACTTTGGTCGCAGATTATGAAGAGCAGGGCCAGGTACTGAAAAGCAGATTCCTAGAAAAGGGCTACCAGGTTAGTCTTATTGACGAAGCCTACAACAAATATTTACAAAACTATGGGGGAGAGGGGGAGGGGTATGTCTCTATGTCAAGAACAATATAAAGGTGACAGAAAGGAGTGACATTACGGATGGGATGAGCATGGATTTAGAATCTGTGTGGGTTGAACTCCATAGGGAAGGAGAAAAGGGGAAAGTAATTGTGGGGGTTTGCTATAGGCCACCTAACCAAGGGGAGGAGGTAGAGCTGGAATTTTTAGCACTAATGGGTAAAGTGGCAAAATTGGGATCAGTCATCGTATTGGGGGACTTCAATTACCCCGACATTGACTGGGAAGAGGGGACTGCACACTCACAGAAGGCCCGCCTATTCACGGAAACCTTACTGGATAATTACATGTCACAGTTGGTGGATTCCCCCACCAGAGAAAACGCAGTCCTGGATCTATTGCTCACTAATGACCCAGACATAATCTCGGAGGTAGGAGTCCAGGACAACCTGGGCTCTAGCGATCACAGGATGATCACATTTAGTGTAAATAACAACATAACAAGACAAGTGGGGAACATAAGAACCCTAAACTTCAGAAGGGCAAACTTTCCAAAATTGTACTCAATGATGGAAAAGGTAAACTGGGACCAAACCCTGGGATCCCTGACCACAGAGGAAAAATGGGAATGCTTTAGGAACATATTAGGCAAAGGCATCTTGCAGTGCATTCCTATGGGAAATAAATTTAGAAGAGACAAAGCCAAACCTGGCTGGCTAAACTGTAGCGTCATAAAACTTATTAGGGGGAAAAAATTGGCCTTCAAGAAGTATAAATCAGAGGGCACAGTATCGGCTTTCGAGCAATACAAGGAGGCAAATAAGAAAAGTAAACAAGAAATCAAGATGGCTAAAATCAACTTTGAGAGACAAATAGCGGAGGATAGTAAAAAAAACCCAAAGAAATTCTTTAAATATATCAACAGCAAAAAAACTAAGGCAGAGCATATTGCACACATAATTAACAATGATGGGAGGATGGTTACAGAGGACACTGAAAAAGCAACCGTGCTAAATGCTTTTTTCTCGTCAGTCTTTACACAGGAAAAGGAGGGGTACACTGACCATGACTGTATGGTTAGTAGTAATAAACAGGACTTGCCACCATGGCTAACAGAGGGGGAAATCAGGGAAAGGCTGGATAAACTTAACACAAACAAATCACCAGGACCGGATGGCGTACATCCGAGAGTACTCAAGGAACTCAGTAAAGTTATATCGAGACCACTGTTCCTGATCTTTGCTGACAGTATTAGGACAGGAGATGTACCAGGGGATTGGAAGAAAGCTAACGTGATTCCAATATTCAAAAAGGGCCAGAGGCATATCCTGGGAAATTATAGGCCTGTCAGTTTGACATCAGTAGTATGTAAACTTCTGGAGGGGATGATAAGGGACTATATCGTAGAGTTTGCTAAGGACAACAACATCATCAGCAGTAATCAGCACGGGTTTACAAATGGGCGTTCTTGTCAAACCAATCTCCTTACATTCTACGAGGAGGTGAGCTGTGAGCTAGATAGGGGCAGACCAGTAGATGTGGTGTACTTAGATTTCGCTAAGGCGTTTGATACAGTTCCCCACAAGCGCTTAATTTATAAAATAAGGTCTGCAGGTATCGATAGCAGGGTTTGCTCTTGGATACGGAACTGGCTAAAAAGGCGGGTCCAAAGGGTAGTAATAAACAGCGCATACTCAGACTGGTCTGAGGTGGTAAGCGGGGTCCCCCAAGGCTCAGTCCTGGGACCAACCTTGTTCAATTTATTCATAAACAACATTGAGGTCGGGATCAGTAGTTCGATATCAGTTTTTGCAGATGACACAAAATTGGGCAGGGCAATAACTTCACAACATGAAGCAGATATCCTGCAGAATGACCTGGACAAAATAACAGAGTGGGCAACGACATGGCAAATGAGGTTTAACGTGGAGAAGTGTAAGGTTTTGCACTTGGGGACTAAAAACATAAAATCACAATACACGTTAGGAGGGGAGCCCTTGGGGGAATCAAAAATGGAGAAGGATCTGGGAGTATTGGTTGATGATAGATTAGGAAACAGCATGCAATGTCAAGCGGCAGCTTCCAAAGCCAACAGAATATTAGCATGCATAAAGAAAGGGATGCATTCCAGAGATAAGACTATAATCCTTCCACTTTATAAAACTCTGGTCCGACCGCATCTGGAGTATTCCGTCCAGTTCTGGTCGCCAGTCCTCAGGAGGGATGTGTTGGAGCTGGAGAGAGTCCAGAGAAGGGCAACTAAACTAATTAGGGGATTGGAGGACCTTGACTATGAAGAGCGTCTACAATCGCTCGATTTATTCTCCCTGGAGAAGAGACGTCTGAGGGGGGACATGATAGCAATTTATAAATATCTTAATGGGGATCCCAGCTTAGAAAAAAAGCTGTTCATTCGAAGGGATTGCATGAGGACTCGAGGGCATACAATGCGATTAGAGGAGAAGCGTTTTAACCTCAGGCAACGCGGGGGGTTCTTTACTGTTAGGGCAACAAGATTGTGGAATTCTCTACCACAAGAGGTGGTTTCTGCGGGTAGTATGGTGGCTTTCAAAAGACTCTTAGACTTACATCTCAAGGATCAGAACATTCAGGGGTATGGGAGATGATTACAGCCACACATGCCTACACAGGTTGAACTGGATGGACTATTGTCTTTATTCAACCTCACCTACTATGTAACTATGTAACTATGTAATGATGGTGGTATCCAAGCCAGGAACGCATGCTTAGGTGCCAAGCCCAAGAAATTGCTTGCTAAGTCATCTGGAACAAGGATCACCAGGTTTAGCACTATGTATAACAACAAAGCCTTTAGCATACAGCGTACAGCGTACTCTGAAACGCAATTGGAACATCTTGAAACAAGACCCAGTCTTAGGTTCCTTCCTCCCCCCGGCCCCAGAGGTGGTCTTTAGAAAACCTAGGGATCTTAGGAGTCAGATTGCCCCCAGTAAAGTTAGGAAGATCAAGGAGCGCGGTGGTATTACCCCGAGTAACCCGTGGTTCACTGTGTTCGACCAAAAGGGCAGTTTTAGGTGCGGAGTGAGGAATTGTGGAACCTGTTCATATATGTGGCATAGAAAGAGTGAGGTCCTCGGGTTGGATGGCCGCAGTAGGAGTATCAAGCAGTTTATTAATTGCGGCACCAACTATGTAGTCTACGGTATAGTCTGCCCGTGTGACCTACTCTATGTAGGCCGTACCATACGGCCCCTTAGAGTAAGGTTTGGTGAACATAAGTGCAGCATACTGAACAGGAAAACGAAGACAGGAACGAAGGACCGCAATAGCTATTCGATACCTCGCCACTTTGAGCAGCATCATGATGGGGATCCAACGGGCCTACGGGTCTTTGGCATTGAGTTAATAGCTAAGGACCCTGATGAGGGGGCTAGGTTTCAGAAGTTGTGCAGAAGGGAGTCATACTGGATCTTCACCCTAGGGTCTATGTCCCCTGGGGGATTGAATGAAGATCTCGAAATCCAGGGCGTACTGTAGTTCCTTACAGCGCATTCCTTTCCCTCCTTTCTGTATGTGTTCCTGTCCCCCCGGCACCAGTTCTAGCTACTACTGCCCCTTACCTATGGCTCCATCCTAGTATCGTATTACTCTCATTTTCTTTCGGGGTCCACACGCATGTGCTGGTGTGCACAGGTTTAGGCTGGCGTATGTGCAGGTGTGCGCCCCCCTCTCCCTCTCTCCATATGTGTGTGTGTGCACAGCAATATGCACACACATACACACACTGATTGATATTCCATCTTCATTTCCCCCCTCAATTTGTTTGAAGTGTATAGCCTTTAGTATAGGTCCCATACCTAATGTTTTGTACAGGCTTACTGAGTTAAGTTTCCCAAATTCTCCAAGGTCTGTTTGTAGAGGAGGTATAGCACGCGTAAATTCGCGTGGAAGGTTCTACACGCCATATTCAACGAGTCACAATATATGTACACATATATATATGGTTTTAATATAGATTTTATACAATGTATTATTTTAGTCCAGTATCTATATAAATTTAATATTTTATATATATATATTTTTTACTCATTACTGTATATATTGTAATTGGATTTTGAGCAATTTTCTACCTATTTATCTATATATGTGATTTCATTTTGGCTCAGCAAGTCACATCATTGGTGCACAAGTACCTATTAATTTTGATATTATTATTGTTATTATTGTTATTAATGTTATTATTAATTTTAGTTTTAATTTCACTGGTTCAGGTTATCTAATCTGATGTTATGTATGAATATTTCTATTGCTACTACAAGTATGTGTGACCACCATTGTTTCCACTTTTGGTGAGCTCTCCAAGTAATTTCCACCAGAGTAGACTCTGTGCTGTGTATCTAAATACAAATTTTTCTGTATATGGTCCACCGATCTGCTCCACTTTGGCTCGTATGGTACAGTCTGCATGCATTATGGGCGGAGCATTTACTTGTCCTCTCCTTGCGGTTACCGTAGGAACGGCTTGCCGGGGGCGCCGTCTGACTGGATGGCTTCCCCTTACCTTCCGGAACCGGAAGTTGCGTTCCACCGCCCGGATAGTGAGACGGGCGGAAGTCGTCACTGCCTGGACGGGCGGAAGTGACGTCATGTGGTGGTGCGCACGCCAGTTCCGGGACGAGCGGCGTGCGTTCCACCGCCGCTCCGCTACTATGATGTAAACTCTTTCCAATATTCGGATAGCCAAGCCAGTGGTGGACACCACTAGACCACCAGGTAATGTGCCTAGTATTAATATCTTCCCCGATCACACTTGACAGTTGTAGTTTATCATAGTAACCCCTAACAGTCTGTAGTGTATGATTATAGTAACTTCATACACTATCTACCTACAAAGAGTGTGTGCATGCACATCTCTTTGGATATGCATAAGCAATGGTCTGTTTTCCACTATGCGCTGGTTTGTCCCTGTGTCACTGCATGAGGAGGATGTGATGTTCTGATTGGTTTGGACCGAGACATGCACAGGTCTGTTTCACTACACCAGCTTAAATATAACATTTGGCCTGTATGATATATGTGCAGTAGAGTCTACGATGAGATGGGAAGTTTTGATTGATTGGACAGCTCACCAGTGGAATAAATGGTTGCTTAGGGCTAGTGAAGTGATATTGTAATTATAATTGTGTTCTGCAATAATTTTGGGCAATCAGCTGTGTAGTCACGCCCACTTGGGCGATATCTCCTCCCACATCCCCAAGGGCCATGTGGAGGCCTGGTCTTCCACATCATACTTAAACTACGGACTTGACCATGGCCTCCAGGCTCTGAGGAAGAGGCACGGCCTCGAAACGCGTCAGCCCTCTGCTTCCAGTAAAGGACGTTGATCTTCTGGCAAGAGCCAGATGTATGGAATTGATGTGCCTGAATTTTACGATTGTTTGTGAGTAGCTGATTTTTATCTTTATTTAAATAAACTCGCTGAGGATAATGCGCTAGGCTGGTGCGCCCTCTTCTTTGCTTTGTATTTTCAGGGCACCAAGAGTGTCCTGGCGGCCAAGGAAGTGGCCAGCATTCTTCGTTGGGCTGAACGGGTTGTTCCAGCTCTCTCCGCGGTGTTCATTCCGGGGGTGGAGAATTGGCAGGCAGATTATCTCAGCCGTCAGACTCTGGATCAAGGGGAATGGTCCCTTCAACCAGACGTTTTTCACCAATTGTGCCTTCGTTGGGGCACCCCGGATGTGGATCTGTTGGCATCTCGGCTCAACAGGAAGGTGCGGAGGTTTGTAGCTCGCTCCCACCATCCTCTAGCAGATGCCGCAGACGCGCTGGTCGCCCCGTGGGGGCAGTATCAGCTACTGTATGCCTTCCCTCCTCTCAGGTTGCTGCCGAAGCTTCTTCGCAGGATAGAGGTGGAGGGAATTCCAGTTATCCTGGTAGCTCCGGATTGGCCTCGTCGAGCCTGGTACGCCGACTTGGTCAGGTTGGTAGCGGACGTCCCGTGGCGACTTCCTCTCAGGGAAGACCTGCTGTCTCAGGGACCAATCTTCCATCCTGCTTTACGATCGCTGGCTTTAATGGCCTGGCTATTGAGACCCAGGTGCTGAAGGACAGGGGATTGTCAGCTTCAGTTATTCCTACTCTAATTAAAGCTAGGAAAGCGACTTCCAGAAAGATTTATCATCGCACATGGAAGTCTTATATCGCGTGGTGCGAATCCCTTGGGTTCCCCCCACGTTCCTATTCGGTGACCCGAATATTGGCTTTTCTGCAACAGGGAGTTGAGCAGAAGCTGGCCTTGAGCACTATCAAGGGTCAGGTTTCAGCATTAGCAATCTTCTTTCAGAAGCCTTTAGCTACTCATTCCTTGGTGCGGAATTTCATCCAGGGGGTGCGACACCTGGCTCCGCCAGTGCGCGCGCCTTTACCGCCCTGGGATCTTAATTTAGTGCTGTCGGTTCTTCAGAAACCTCCCTTTGAAGATATTAGGGAGATTCCCTTGCTTACTTTATCCCAGAAGGTGGCCTTCTTGGTGGCCATCACTTCTGCACGCGGGGTGTCAGAACTGGCCGCATTATCCTGTCGTTCCCCATATCTGGTGGTCCACAGGGATAAGGTGGTTCTTCGTCCGAATCCATCCTTTCTTCCTAAAGTGGTTTCAGAATTTCATCTGAATGAGGATATTGTATTACCGTCCCTGTGTCCTAAGCCCAGCCATCATCGGGAGTTTGCTTTACACTCCTTGGATGTGGTTCGGGCGATCAGGGTATACTTGAAAACGACGGACTCGTTTCGCAAGACGGATTCACTTTTTGTGATCCCGGATGGCCCCAAGAAGGGGTTGCCTGCATCTGCCGCAACTATCTCCAAATGGATCAGACAGATGGTGGTACAGGCTTATTCTATTAAGGGTCGGGAGCCCCCGTTCCCTGTTAAGGCGCACTCCACTCGGGCGCTTAGTGCGTCATGGGCCTTTCGCCATCAGGCGTCAGTGCTTCAAGTTTGCAAGGCGGCTACTTGGTCGTCAGTGCATACCTTCGCAAAGTTCTATAAAGTTGATGTGATGGCATCGTCAGATGCCTCTTTTGGCCGCAAGGTTTTGCAGGCCGCAATTTGAGGAGACCGGTGGTCTACCTCGAGGGTTTTTTTTTCCATTGGAGTTTTAGTTGAGTCTCATCTCTTTTGTCTGATGAGCCTTTAAGCTTCTAGTTGGCACCGGTTGGGCCTTCTAGATTGGATTTTGATTTCCATTAATCCCACCCCTCATTTGTGGCACTGCTTTGGGACGTCCCAATTGATATGAATCAAAGAGGACTACGTCTGTCAATGAGCGACAGAGAAAAATGGATTTTTGTAAGATCTTACCGTAAAATCCTTTTCTCTTAGCTCATTGACAGACGTAGTACCCGCCCCTCTACTTTTGAGTTGGGTTGGGTTAAATTCTCTGACACTGCTTTGTGACAAACTGACATCCTGTAGCAGAGAGAGAGAGAGGATATACCCTCTGGGACTGCCCCTAAGGTGGAGCCAGAACGTTTTTCCTTCTGTCTAGTCCTACTCCTGTAGAGGGCAGCATAACCCAATTGATATGAATCAAAGAGGACTACGTTTGTCAATGAGCTAAGAGAAAAGGATTTTACGGTAAGATCTTACAAAAATCCATTTATCCATCATGCAGAGCCTACATTCTGATATATCCTCAGTCTCAGGCAGAGTATTGCATATTAAAACCAAATGGGGAATAATGCATTAACCTTGAACGATTTAGTGGATGCACAGGAAGATAATCTTGAGGATCACGCTTGGATTAAATGCAAATTGCCAGACCTGGAAGACGGGTCACACCATAAAAGCATAAATATTAAAGGAGTTGCGGAAACAGTATAACCCCTGATTTGGATTTGGACCAGAACAGTCCTCAGATATATCTACTGCCTTCCCAATTGGTGAGATTAATGTGCGCACATCGGATAAACCAAACTCTGACACTCAGTTCAGCCATTAGTTCATTCTATTTTTAATTGTTCCTCTTTTGTCCTTATAAAGACTGAGGAAAATCCATTACAGGAAATAGTCATATATACGTATAAGCTAGCGATTGGATGATTGGAATATCTATGCGTCGATGTCTTCCTTCCAACGCATGACGAGGTCTTATTTTGGGTGTTGTCTCCCTGTTCAAGCGCCATCTTGCTTCTCCAAAAGGAGGTGATCTAATTGCACTTTGAGTAAGGTAGTAAATCTCAGCAGTAACATATACTGTATACATGAGGTATGCACCATAAGGTGAAATAGGCATTTCACTAATATAACCAGTATTACATCCATTACACCCCAAGAGTTAGCTGGCTATGCAAAAGGGCTTATTTAATGCGTTACTGCCTGAACTCAAGAATAGTAAATTGGTGATAGACAGTATCCACCGTCTTCCCAAACCATCATCTCTGCTTGACACCATTCCACGTGATGTGATTCTAAGCATACACTTTTATCACATCAAGGAGCAAGTAATGCGAAAATCCAGGAGCAAGTAATGCGAAAATCCAGAAGTGTGCAATCCTTACCTGATCCATATTCACATCTCCAAATCTACGCCGATCTATCGCAATTAACTCTCCAACTGCGTAGAAAGATAAATACGATCACCAAATCGCTGAGAAACCACAATCTTCCACACCAGTGGATAAATCCGGCTAAACTTTTGATCAAACAATGGTGCAAAATACACAGTAACCACTCTGAATGAGGTCCTGCAGCTTATCAGCTCATGGTGTATAATCGCAGAAGCTACGGATCCACCATCCGAGAACCGCGGGGATGCTAATTCACCTACAGCTACTCAACTTCCTGAATGCACTCGCTGCTCCGCCAATCGCTAATCAGGGTTCCATCACACAAAGCTTCTATGTCCCAGACTGCTCTATGGCTCTGACCAGGTCATTTGGACTTTTTCCTCCATTTAATGGCCAAGCGAGTGCACAGCACTCCTCTGCAGGGCCACTCATTTGGCCGCTTGGCACACTGTTGATTTTCTTTTTCTTTCTTGTTCTTGAAGTTTCCTATTTTTCTTTTGTTGTTGTCTCCCATTTTTGTTGCTTATTGTCACTGCTCTCCTCAGAGGCATACAATCCCCTGTGCCATATATCTTCTGGGTTCCACCCCTACGCTGCTGAATCTGCTATAGTTATTCATACCACTCAATCATCTGAGCAATCTCCGAGCTTTGTACCCTCCTCTTCCTTCCTTCGAAGACTATCAAGTTCCTGACGATTAATGCCAAAGGCCTCCATGACCCTGTGAAAAGATCTTCCCTGTGGAATTTGGCTAAGGAATCCCACTTTGAAATCTGTGTTCAAGAAACACACTTCAGAGCTTCTTCTCCACCCAGATGTTCCAACAGCCAGTTCCCACACACCTACATTGCAAGTTGCTTACACTAAAAAAAAAAAAAAAAAAAAAAAAAGAAGAGTTTTAATAGCCATTAAATCCACTATTTCCTTTTAATTAAATCCCCAAGTGTTGGACTCCAACGGTCGGTATATCATCTTAGTTTGGTTCATCAAAAACTCCTTTATTACTCTGGTTAACGTCTATGTGCCAAATGTCCATCAAATCTGCTTCCTAAGGAAACGTAAATGAAAAATCGACGCTGTCCGAAGAGGGGCTCTTCTTTGGTGTGGCGACTTTAACTTCTCTCAACATGAACTCCTCCATTCCATCCAGACGCCATAATCTTTCTCTGAGTCCTCTGCTGAACAAATTTCAACTGCATGATATAGATATATACAAATACGGGGCAACTTAGGAAACAGTGACCATAGGTCAATTAGTTTCAGTATTAATCATAGTAATAGGAAACATAAGGGTAATATAAGAACACTGAATTTCAAAAGAGCCAATTTCCCAAAACTGCGCTCCCTGCTAGAAAATATCAAATGGGATAGAACCCTGGGAACAAAGAACATGGAGGAAAAATGGCAGTGCTTCAAGAGCATACTTAGGGATTGGCCAGTGCATTCCAAAGGGAAAAAAAATTTAAAAGAGAGAAACTAAACCCTGGGTGGCTAAACTCCAACATAAAAATGCATATTAGTGCTAAAGAAAAGTCCTTCAAAAAATACAAGACTGAGGGGTCATTGGCAGCATTCAAGCATTACAAAGAGTGTAATAAGAAATTTAAAGACGAAATCAAGGCGGCTAAAATAGAACACGAGAGACATATAGTGGAAGAGAGTAAAAAGAACCCCAAAAGATTCTTTAGGTATATAAACAGTAAGAAAGCGAGGCCAGAGGACATTGGCCCCATAAAAGATGACAAAGTAAATATGGCCACAGAGCGAAGAGAAAAGGCGGAAGTGTTAAATAATTTCTTCTCTTCAGTCTTCACAAAAGAATCGGGGGGGGGCTACACTAACCCAGCTTGTAAGGCCAAACTAAATAACACACCTCAGGAAGTACTGCCATGGCTAACAGAAGATAGACTTAGAACGAAACTAGAGAAACTTAACATAAATAAATCACCGGGACCGGATGGCTTGCACCCGAGGGTTCTTAAAGAGCTCAGCCAGGTGATTGCCAGACCATTATTCTTCATCTTTAACCACTTCAATACCGAGTCATTGTAAAATGACGTCGGCAAGATGGCTTTAGCGATCCGGGCCGCCGTCATATGACGGGGGCACGCAGCGCGGCGATCGGGGGTGAGGCTCGTCCCTCGGACTGAGCCCAACCCCGATCAAGGTAAACAGCCAATAAAATTGGCTGTTTACCACGTGATCGGCTGTGTCAATCACAGCCGATCACATGAGCGGCTCCAGTGCGAGCCGCTCGTTCCTTTCTTAATGCGCGCCCTCCGGGGGCGCGCAGCGCGGCGATCGGGGACGAGGCTCGTCCCTCGGACACAGCCCATCCCCGATCTAGGTAAAGAGCCAATGAAATTGGCTCTTTACCACGTGACCGGCTGTGTCCAATCACAGCCGGTCACAAATGTCATCAGAGAACAGGTAACTAGCCGTCACCGTGTTCTCCTCCTCACACACTGATCCTGTGTGAGGAGGAGATTGTGGTAACAGCTAGTTACCAAGTACAGTGCACCCCAACCACACTGATTGCCCCCCCCCCCAAATAAAAAGCACCTGTCACTAGCCCATCAAAGTACCCGAGTACCTGTCACCAGCCCATCAGGTACTCTGATGACAGGTACTCGGGTATTCTGATGGGCTGATGACAGGTACTCTGATGGGCTGGTGACAGGTACTCGGGTACTCTGATGATGGGTACTCGGGTACTCTGATGACAGGTACTCGGGTACTCTGATGACAGGTACTCGGGTACTCTGATGACAGGTACTCTGGTACTTTGAGTACCCGTCACCGGAGTACCCGAGTCCCCGTCATGGGAGTACCCGAGTACCCGTCATCGGAGTACCCGAGTACCTGTCACCTACCCATCAGAGTACCCGAGTACCTGTCACCTACCCATCAGAGTACTCGAGTACCTTCCACCTGCTCATCAGAGTACCTGAAGTACCCGAGTACTTGCCACCTGCTCATCAGTACCCATCACTACTCATCAGTACTCATCAGTACCTATCACCTATCAGTATCAGTACTGATCATCCGTACCCATCAGTACAGTATCATTATCACCTATCAGTATCAGTACTACTCATCAGTACCTATCACCTGCCTGTCACCTGCCCATAAGAGTACCCGAGTACCTTTCACCTGCCTATCGGAGTACTCGAGTACCTGCCACTTGCTCATCAGTACCAGAGTACCTGTCACCTGCCCAGCAAAGTACCCGAGTACCTGTCACCCTTCATACATCCATCATGTCCAAGTCCAAAAAGGTTTATATACGTCCTCCGTTTAAACTTAAATACCGGTGGATTCGCTGCAGGATCACCCTTCCGGGGTGGCGGAAGAGGTGCCCCCCCCCCCTCCTGCCGCATTCTGGTCCTTTTCCCCGCTTACCAGACCCGCCGGCAGCGGGGAAAACGATCCGGTCCCAGATACTCACAGACAGGATGTCGAGTGAGGGCAAGCTTGCCCTCACTCGACTCTATGGTCTTGGAGGACCGGAGCTAAGGCAAACGTCGTTGCCTAGCAACCAGTTTAAAGGTCCCTTTTTTTTTTTTTTCATTTTATTTAATTTTTTTTTTATTTTATTTTTTTTATTTTTTCTATCTTTTAGTGTACTTGTGAGATCTGAGGACTTTTTGACCCCAGATCTCACAAAAAAGAGGTCCTGTCGTGCCTTTTTCTATTACAAGTAATGTTTAAATTTCTTGTAATAGAAATAAAAATGATCAAATTTTTTTTTTTTAAAAACAGTGTAAAAATAATAAATAAAATAAATAGTAAAAAAAAAAAAAAAAAAATTAAATCGCCCTGTCCCCGCGAGCTCGCGCACAGAAGCGAACGCATACGGAAACCCCGCCCACATATGTAAACAGTGTTCAAACTACACATGTGAGGTATCGTCGCGATCGTTAGAGCAAGAGCAATAATTTGAGCCCTAGACCTCCTCTGTAACTCTAAGATAGCAACCTGTAGAAATTTTTAAAGTGTCGCCTATGGGGATTTTTAAGTACCAAAGTTTGTCACCATTCTGTGAGCGTGCGCAATTTTGAAGCATGACATGTTGTTTATCTATTTACTCGGCGTAACATTATCTTTCACATTATGGAAAACAATTGGGCTAACTTTACTGGTTTCTTATTTTTTAATTCAAAAAAGTGAATTTTTTCCCAAAAAATTGCGTTTGGAAGACCGCTGCGCAAATACGGTGTGATAAAAAATATTGCAATAATCTCCATTTTATTCTCTAGGGTCTCTGCTAAAAAAAAAATATATAATGTTTTGGGGTTCTAAGTAGTTTTCTAGCAAAAACAACTGATTTTAGCTTGTAACCACCAAATGTCAAAAATAGGCCTAGGCAAGTGGCTAGGATGCATGATGTTGGGCCCCTCTGTGGCGGCTGGTGCTCAAAATTTTTTGGGGGGGGGGGGGGCGCAAAAAGAAAAATGTAATAGGTATTGCTTCGCGGCAAAAAACGCGGTAAAAAAATTGCATGACTTTGAGGTCATGGTACAGGCATGGCACAGGTGATGGCATAGGCATGGCACAGGTGATGGAATAGGCATGGCACAGGTGATGGCATAGGCATGGCACAGGTGATGGCATAGGTGATGGCATAGGCATGGCACAGGTGATGGCATAGGCATGGCACAGGTGATGGCATAGGCATGGCACAGGTGATGGCATAGGCATGGCACAGGTGATGGCACAGGTGATGGCATAGGGATGGCACAGGTGATGGCATAGGCATGGCACAGGTGATGGCACAGGTGATGGCACAGGTGATGGCATAGGCATGGCACAGGTGATGTCATAGGCATGGCACAGGTGATGGCATAGGGATGGCACAGGTGATGGCAAAGGCATGGCACAGGTGATGACATAGGGATGGCACAGGTGATGGCATAGGCATGGCACAGGTGATGGCATAGGCATGGCACAGGTGATGGTACAGGCCGGCTGCAATCACTTACCTTCTGACGGCGGTGGGATGGCGGGATTCCGGGAACCGAGACAAGCAGCGCGGACGTCCTCCTCTTCAGTCTTCTGTCTTCAGTTCCGGTCCGGGCGGCGGGAAGGAGATGGGCGGTGACGGTGCGTGACTGACGCACGCACCGGCACCGCCCCCATTGCGAGTCAGCGATGTCCTGGATGATGATTGGTCCAGGCTGGAGACTGGACCAATCACAGCCAGGATATCACGAAGGTGGGGGTGGCGCTGCGCTTTTGGCTGCGCCCAGGTTACGCCCCCAGAAGGCAGCCAATCGGCACCTCTTCTGGGTCGTAAACCCCACCCCCCCTCCATATCCACCAGGCCGAGCGCATAGGCCTGCAAACCCAATTTTTTTTTTTTTTTTTCAAAACTTTATTTTTTTTTGTCTTTTTTTTTTTCTATTTTTTTTTCTTCTTCTTTTTTTTTTAGGGGGGGGGGGGCGGCGCTCCGGTGCCCCCTATGCACAGGCCGCCACTGGCCCCTCTATATGGCTAGGCTGTGAAAAAGTGTCTCACATGTGGTATTGCCATACTCAGGAGGAGTGGCAGAATGTATTTTGGGGTGTCATTTTTGCTATGTACATGCTATGTGTTATGAATATCCTATAAATTGACAACTTTGTGTAAAAAAAAAAAAAAAGTTTTTATTTTTTTTCCCACATTTTCCAAAAACTTGTGGAAAAAAATGACATGTTCAAAGGACCCATAATGCCTCATAGAATATACGTTGGAGTGTTTGCTTTCCAAAATGGGGTAATTTTGTGGACTTTTCCATTGTATTGGTGCTCTAGGGCCTTGAAAAGTGTGATGGGTAGTAAGAAAGTTTTATGTGTATTTATGCTCCTAAAACACCTTATGGTGCTTACTTGGACGTGGAGTCTCTTTTTGTGGCCAGGCTGTGTAAAAGTCTCACACATGTGGTATCACCATAGGAAGGAGTAGCTGAATGAATTTTGGGGTGTCATTTTTGCTGTGTACATGCTATGTGTTAGAAATAGCTTATAAATTGACAACGTTTTGGGAAAAAAAAGAAAAAAAATGTTTTCTTAATTTTCCCAAGAATTGTGGGAAAAAATTATAACTTCAAAAAACTCACCATACCTCTTACTAAATACCTTGGACTGTCTACTTTACAAAAAGGGGTAATTTGGGGGGTATTTGTACTGTCCTGACATTTCAGGGCCTCAAGAAAGGAGATAGGCCATCAGTACATCTGGTGTGATCAATTTTCAGTAATTGGTACCATAGCTTCTAGACTCAATAACTTTCACACAGACTAAATAATATACACTAATAAATTTTATAATAGAAACTAAAAAAAAGTGTTTTTTTTTGCAAAATTTTTGCTCTTTTTTTGCTTATATCACGAAAAAAAAAACCCCAGTTGTGATCAAATACCGCCAAAAGAAAGCTCTATTTGTGTGAAAAAAATGATAAAAATTTTGTTTGGTTACAGTGTAGCATGACTGAGCAATTGTCATTCAAAGTGTGAGAGTGCTGAAAGCTGAAAATTGGTCTGGGCAGGAAGGGGGTCTAACTGCTCTGTATGGAAGCGGTTAAGGATAGTTTACAGACGGGTATGGTGCCAGCTGATTGGAAAAAAACAAAATGTTACCAATATTTAAAAAAGGGCAGAGATATATCCCGGGTAACTATAGGCCGGTCAGCCTAACATCAGTAGTCTGCAAGATTTTGGAGGGGATGTTAAGGGACTACATACAAGACTTTAGTAATGAAAATGGTATTATTAGTAGTAATCAGCATGGATTCATGAAAAATCGTTCTTGCCAAACCAATCTATTAACCTTCTATGATGAAGTGAGCAGCCACCTAGATAAAGGTAAGCCTGTGAATGTGGTGTATCTGGACTTTGCAAAGGCCTTTGACACCGTTCCCCACAAACGCTTACTGTGCAAACTAAGGAAGGTACGTATGGACCATAAGGTGAGTACCTGGATAGAGAACTGGCTCCAGGGGAGAGTGCAAAGGGTGGTGATTAATGGGGAGTACTCGGATTGGGCGGGTATAGAAAGTGCCAGAGTTCTGTCCTGGTACCAATCCTATTTAATTTATTCATAAATGATCTGGAGGAGGGGATATCTAGTACAATCTCAGTATTTGCGGATGATACTAAACTAAGCATGCCAATATCTTCTATGCAGGATGTGGAAAACCTACAAGCGGACCTGAACAAAATAATGGGGTGGGCAACTACATGGCAGATGAGGTTTAATGTTGAAAAATGTAAAGTAATGCACTTGGGTGCCAGAAACCAGAAAGCAAGCTACTCACTAGGGGGGAAACCTCTGGGTGAATCTAAGATGGAAAAGGACCTGGGGGTACTGGTAGACAACAGGCTTGGCAGTGGCATGCAATGCCAAGCCGCTGCAAGCAAAGCCAACAGAATACTGGGATGCACAAAAAAGGGGATTCACTCCAGAAATAAAGAGATTATTCTCCCTCTCTACAAGACTCTGGTCCAGCCACATCTGGGGTATGCTGTCAAGTTCTGGGCACCGGTCCTCAGGAAGGATGTGCTGGAACTGGAGAAAGTCCAGAGAAGGGCAACAAAAATAATTAGGGGAATGGAGGACATCAGCTATGAGGAAAGACTACAAGCACTGAACTTATTCTCTCTCGAGAAGAAACGATTGAGGGGGGATATGATATCAATGTACAAATACTGTACGGGCGACCCTAGCATAAGGAACAAACTATTCAGAGAAAGGGAATACAATAAGACACATGGCCACTCACTAAAACTAGAGGAAAGGCGGTTTAACCTTAAAATATGTAGGGGGTTCTTCACTGTAAGAGCAGTAAGGATGTGGAATTCTCTTCCACAAGCAGTGGTATCAGCAGGGAGCATCGATAGTTTCAAAAAACTATTAGATGGGCACCTTAAAGACCACAACATAGAGGGGTATACAATGTACGGTTAACAGCAAACACACACACACATCGTAGGTTGAACTGGATGGACGGATGTCTTTTTTTCAACCTCACTAACTATGTAACTATGATGTGTGGAGATGCCAACACACATCGGAACGTGACTTTTCCTTTTTCTCAACTTGTCACAGCTCATACTCCAGAATAGACTTGTTCCTGCAAAAAATATCTGCCTCTCACATCCACTCGATAACCTGGTCGGTAGGGATGATCGAACGGTTCGGGTCCACCATCCGTTCGACCTGAACATTGGGTGTTCAAAATTCGGCCGAATTCCGAACTTTTTGCGGTAAAAGTTCGGTATTCGGTCACCAGAACCGTCCAAAATGCAAAGGGACAGGAAGTTGGGCTTTAAAAGCCCGTGATTGGCCCAGAAACGTCAGCAAAAGCCAAAGAGGGGGCAGGAGTCTGCTAGGAACATGATTGGAGTGACTACAGGGACCAGAGGCCAATCAGGAGTGAATACGCCCCCCAGTATATAACATAGCCCAGCTAAACCTCTAGCACTGTGATACAGGGGCTTTGGAAGAGAGTGGAAGCATTTTGTGTTACTCCTGCTTTGTTAAAGAACGTTTGCTGCATAGACGAGTGCTTGCAAAGCTCCATATTAGCAGAAGAGCATTCAGCTTACAGACAGTCAGTGTAGTTAGAAATACAGCCATTGTGCTGTTTGTTTGAGTTAGAAAAAAATAAAATTTAAAGGGACAGTGTCAGTTAGAATTTGTCTTCTGCTGTATGGAGCTGTTCTTTTAGTGTGAGGAAAGGGATATGCAGTGTAGTTGGGGTACTATATACCACTATAGTTAGATTCAACAATCTAATTTCTGTAGGGATAGTTAAAAGTGTCAGGGTTCCGTCTAGTGAGCACGTTGCAAAAAAAGGAGGAAAAATAGGGAGAAAGACCACCGTCTATCAACCTAAAAAAGAACAACTAAGGGCACTGGGGAGGCAATTAATATATAGTGTAACAAAATTGTTTATTAGGCACGTGTGCCTGAAGGGGATCAAGATGATACAGGTAGCAATATGTGGCACAGCAAAACAATAAAATCAATTAAAAACAGATACACATACTGAATTGACCATGGACTGAATTAGCTATAATAAGCTGGTATATGAAGATATACATGTGAGCCTAAGCTGACTTCAATAGCTTAAACAACTGGACGTTCACTGTTCCATAATGACATACTGGACGGCTAAATGAATCTGGATTCCCAGAAAAGAAGAAGATATGCAAATAATGTAGTCAGATAATGCTATGATAGTTCCACTGTGGGGGGATTTCAAGAGTGGTTCCTGGTAAAGATAAAACTGAAAGGATATGATGCCGTAATACCCTGAAAGTGAGTCCGGGAAACCAGGGCGTAATGAAACCAAATCCGGGAAGGGATCCAAAACAGGGAATGGTGGTGGGACCACAGTCCAATATGGGACCTCTACTGGGATAAAACAGGTTGTTGCCGTGATGGAAATAGGTAACGCACACCCAATGTTGGGGAGGAAATATCCTTCTTAGAAGCCTTTGGCATAGCCCGTGGATCGTGGGTAGCTGATTCGGTCAGAGAATAGAACAGGGATTGCCTCAGGAACTGGTATAGAAAACAGGCTATTGTGTCAATGGCAAATGCTGTGTATGTCCATACCTCTGTGAAGAGCCGAGGGTCTGCCGGCCGTGGTGTTACGGGACCCAGAGCATGACTTGCATGGGGTTGCTAAGGACTACGTTCCATGCATGACTTCCTATCTGTTTGTGAGTACCTGTTTTTATGGCTTCTATTAACTTCAAATAAATGGTGTTACACTAGGGTGGTGTGCGCTCTGTTCCTTTATTTTTTGTATTTGTTTTTAATTGGTTTTATTTTAGGCAAGGGTGGATGGGTGGTCAGTCCTCAGCCAGGCCACCATTGCGATTGTTCTCCCGCAGTGGCCACGCTATATGTCCACAGTACGTACAGGAGGTGGTGGACTATATTACCAAACCCTCATCATTGTCATCATCTGCAACTACAGTGACCCAGGCAGAGAAAAGTGGTCAGTCTTCTGCAGATGGCAGAGCAAATAAAGATGAGTCCATGTCCACCTCAAGTCCTCCCTTAGACCCAACTTCAGACATGGCAGAGGAGTCAGCTGAGCTGTTTGACCACAGTGTCGGCCATCTACTCCAGCCAGATGCTCAGTCCTTTATGGAGTCCGATGTTGGGTCTGAGGTTGAGGAGGAGGCAGAGCAAGCAAGAGGGGAGAGCAGACGGCCCACTCCCATCTAAGGCCGCACCTGTTGTCTCCCGGGCCACGCCTGATGCTCAGTCCTTTATGGAGTCTGATGTTGGGTCTAAGGTTGAGGAGGAGGCAGTGCAAGCAAGAGGGGAGTGCAGACGGCCCACCCTATCTAAGGCCGCACCTGTTGTCTCCCAGGCCACTATACAAACCTCTTCTTGCTGGGCCTTTTTTGAGACATCTCCTGCAGATCGAACACTTGCGATCTGCAAGATTTGTCATAAGGGAATAAAACGTGGCAAAAATGTCAACCACTTGGGTACAAGCTGCCTAACCAGGCATTTGACAACCCACCACTTGGCCTGTTGGCAGGAGCATTTGAAGAACCCGCAAAAAGGCCAAAGATCGGTCAGTCGGCCTCCTAGTCTGCCTCGCCCCCCTCCTCGTGCTCCACCTGCACATCAGTCTGTCCCTGCTATAGTCACTTGTCACCTGTTGGCAGCCTCCACTGACGGGGATGATGATATAGCACGCAGTGTCGCATCAATCTCCAGCACACCACCAGCTGTAACATCTAGACGGCAAATTTCGATTCCACACATGCTGGAACGAAAAAAAAAAGTATACTCCCCGCCACCCAAATGCCCAGCGTCTAAACAGTAGTTTTGGAAAACTACTGGCTCTGCAACTCTTACCATTTAACCTGGTAGAGTCTGCTCCCTTCCGCGACTTTGCAAAATGTGCAGTTCCACAGTGGCAGGTGCCAAGTCGGCATTACTTTGCCCGTAAGGCCCTGCCATCCCTATACCAACATGTGGAAGGCAATGTAGTGTCGTCCCTGGCCAAGTCAGTCAGCCGTAAGATACACCTGACGGCTGACACTTGGTCAAGCAAACATGGGCAGGGACGGTACATTTCTGTCACTGCTCATTGGGGGACACTGCTTGCCAGCGGAAGGGATTGTAGCCAGAGCTTGGTGCTGCAGCCAGTATTGCCCCCACGTCTGCAAACAGCTGGTGTTGACGCTGATCCAGATAGATTGATCACTTCTACCCCCTCCTCCTCCTCATCCTCCTCCATGCCCTCCTCTGCAGCATGGTCCTTTGAATATGATGAGGTACCACGTAAGCATTCAAAGGGCTATTCTATGTCTCAGGCCAAAAGGTGTCACGCAGTGCTGCAGCTTGTGTGTCTAGGGGACAGGCAGCACACTGCCCCTGAGATTCTTGGGGCTCAGCAGGCAAAGACCCAGAGGTGGTTGACACCACGCTAGCTGCAGCCAGGAATGGTGGTTACCGATAATGGGTCAAACCTCCTGGCCGCCCTTCGGCAGGGAAAGTTGACCCATGTGCCATGCCAGTTTTTGAACTCGTACCCGGGAATGCAGGATGTGCTAAGGATGGCAAGAAGGGTGTGCAGTCACTTCAGGTGGTCGTACAGTGCCACTGCACGTTTGGCCGAAGTGCAGCGCGTGTTTCACCTGCTGGTACACCGCCTCGTCTGTGACATGCCCACTCGCTGGAACTCCACCTTGGCTATGCTGCAGCGCCTGTACACACAGCAGAGGGCCCTCAATGAATATCTCTGCGAGTACGGCACCAGCACTGGCTCAGCGCGCCTGGGCTTTTTTTCGCCACGGCAGTGGCTTTTGATTAAGGATGCATGCGCTGTCCTCTCGCCATTTGAGGAGGCCACAAGGATGGTCAGCTGAGACAGCGCATGCATCAGTGACACCCTACCGGTACTGTTTTTGTTGGAGCACACTCTGCATGGCATTATGGACAGGGCACTAGAGGCAGAGCTGCAGGAGGAAGAGGACTTCCTTGCCTCTCAAGGCCCCCTTTATCCTGAGAATCCTGACCCCATTATTCCTAGCTCCCAGAGGCCCGAGCAGGATCCAGGGGTGGAAGAGGAGGAGGAGGATGATTCTTCGGGAACTTTTGCAGGCTTGGAGGAGGAAGACATGCGGCAATCTGCAAGGCCTAGTTTGACTCCCTTGGGACACTTTGGAGTAGTACGTGGCTGGGAGGAGGAGGAGCACGTTCAAGATCATGTCGTTTTGAGTGACCCAGAGGAGTCAGCTTCTGAGGCCTTTGCAAATTTGCGACGCATGGCAAACATCATGCTCCAGAGCCTGCGAAAGGACCCCAAAAATCAAGGCCATTAAAGAGACTGACCACTATTGGTTGGCCACCCTACTTGACCACCAGTACAAGTCAAGTCTCTGAGCTTTTCCCATCCACCCAGAGAGTCCCTTTAGGACAGTCTCAAGAGGATTCTGGTGAACACGTTCCCCGACTCCCGTAGGGTGTAGGGGCGGAGACAACCTACCATGGACTCTACTTCGGGTCACGAGAGGAGCGTTGGAGAAGGCGTGCGGTTGGCGGATGCCTTTCGGTCTTTTTTTAGTCCTCACCGCCCAAGCCTCTCAACTGCCACATCGCATCGACAGCCTCTGCATCACATGGTGGACGATTACGTCAGGGCACAAAGTGACACAGAGGGCTTTTCATGTGACGAATCCGATCCACTGGCATACTGGGTCTTAAGATTAGACCACTGGCTAGAACTGGCCCAGTATGCCATGGAGTTGTTGGCCTTCCCTGCTTCCAGTGTCCTATCGGAACGGGCATTCAGCGCAGCAGGAGGTTTCGTCACAGACCATCGAACGAGACTCTCCACCGACTCAGTCGACCGTTTGACATTCATTAAAATGAATCAGTCGTGGATATAAAGCTTTAATGCACCTGATGCAGACCTTGTAGATTAGTCTATTGTTGCGATGTGGCTGCTGAGCCTCAGTTTAAGCCTGGACCAGGGTGCCACCCTCCAACTCTCCTCTCGTTCTGTTTAGGTTCACAGAACCTCATTTTAGTTATACCAAAAATACCATGTTTGCGCACCTGTTCCACAGGTGCACACCTTTATAATTTTTTGGCCTTGTGCAACACCAGCTCTTTGGGCTTACGGTGGGGAGGCTCTGCCAAAAAAAAAAATACCATGTTTGCGCACCTGTTCCACAGGTGCACACCTTCATAATTTTTTGGCCTTCTGCAACACCAGCTCTTTGGGCTTACGGTGGGGAGGCTCTGCCAACACCAAAAATACCAGGTTTGCGCACCTGTTCCACAGGTGCACACCTTCATAATTTTTTGGCCTTCTGCAACACCAGCTCTTTGGGCTTACGGTGGGGAGGCTCTGCCAAAAAAAAAAATACCATGTTTGCGCACCTGTTCCACAGGTGCACACCTTCATAATTTTTTGGCCTTCTGCAACACCAGCTCTTTGGGCTTACGGTGGGGAGGCTCTGCCAAAAAAAAAAATACCATGTTTGCGCACCTGTTCCACAGGTGCACACCTTCATAATTTTTTGGCCTTCTGCAACACCAGCTCTTTGGGCTTACGGTGGGGAGGCTCTGCCAACACCAAAAATACCATGTTTGCGCACCTGTTCCACAGGTGCACACCTTCAGAATTTTTTGGCCTTCTGCAACACCAGCTCTTTGGGCTTACGATGGGGAGGCTCTGCCAAAAAAAAAAATACCATGTTTGCGCACCTGTTCCACAGGTGCACACCTTCATAATTTTTTGGCCTTCTGCAACACCAGCTCTTTGGGCTTACGGTGGGGAGGCTCTGCCAACACCAAAAATACCAGGTTTGCGCACCTGTTCCACAGGTGCACACCTTCATAGTTTTTACGCCTTCTTCAACACCAGCTCTTTGGGCTTACGGTGGGGAGGCTCCGCCAGCACCAAAAATACCATGTTTGCGCACCTGATCCACAGGTACACAGCTTAATTTTTTCATCTACTTCAACACCAGCTCTTTGGGCTTACAGTGGTATGGCTCCGCCAACACCCAGACAACAATTTTTGCGCACCTGTTTCACAGATGCATATAATTGCAATTTCTTTCCTTGCAAAGGCAATTATTGCCTTCATGACCAGCACTTTCATAGGGTTATGGTGTCAAGGCATCGTCGGCACCACCAAAGGCCCAATTTTTAAGCATCCTTTACTTCTATTTAAAGTCGAGAGACAACAGTATTCATCCAAAAAATCTCTAATCTTGTTCACTGTACACTACATTGTGGCCCCTACCCCTAACCCTCAATGTATCCGTGCATATATGTCTGTTTCTTGTGCGAATTCAAGTTAAAGTGCACCAAACACCATTTTACATGAAATAAAGTGCATCTACATACATCTTTTGACTTCTTGAAAACATTTGGTAATAATAGCCCCATTGTGAAAATACACCCGTTAATTATATCCACATTTAAAGAGACAGCACCTTTTTCCAAAAAAAATCTAATCTTGCATTATGTCCCTATCATACACATTTGCTGTGCAGTTGATTAGGAGCAAAAGAAAGGCTTGGTTAAGCAAAAAAGTAATTTTTGAAGGTTTGGCATGCTATAATTCTGGTTCTGGACATGCTACAGAACTGAAACTTCACAGGTACACTTTTTAGACCCCCCCCCCCGACACTAAATCCAAAGAAATTTCATTTTTTTTCAATATTTTTTTCTGACTCCTCCCACCACTTGTCCCCCTCTTTGTTGAAGATGAACACTCACATCCTGCAAGCAGATCCCTACAGAACACCAAGTGCATTTCCTTATTGCCAATAAGGACTCTGTCTCCAACCCTGCTACAGTCTGGGTGGCCCATAAGGTCTATATTCATGGACTCTTCATCCAACAAAGTTCTAGGACTAAGGCTGGCCATACATTATACAATTTTCTTCTACAGTTTCCCTTTCGATTTCCAAAATCTATATAATATGAGGTCAAACCTAAAAACTTTCAATTCATATGCAATCAGGCAGGCCCTTTCACTTCATAGTTGAAGGTAAATCTAAAGGAAATTGAATAAGAAAGCACCCCCATACTCCTGCGATTTGGCTTGGAAAAATTTGGTTGTTTTTCAGGATTAACGATTAACTGGGACAAATCCCAAATTTTGCCCATAGATGATGTCTCCCACTACCATATAGACCCACACTTCCCTCTACAGGTGGTGGAACGCGTTAAATATTTAGGGATTCAGGTCACCAACTCCCCGAAGGACTACTTACCAGACAATTTACAACCTCTTTTCACCTTGCTCAAGTCTAAAACTTAGACCTGGGCGCGCCTTCCATTGGGAGTCCGAACCCGAGTCAATCTAGTTAAAATGGTGCTCCTGCCCAAACTGCTATACATACTCTGGCACCCCCCGATCTATCTCCCTCTCAAATACTTCCTACAGTTCGAATCTATTCTCAAACCTTTAATATGGGGTTCCAATAGGCATAAACTTGCCTGGCTGAAACATAAAAATCCTACAGATTTGGGCGGCCTGGCACTTCCCGACTTTAATTTATATTACCTAGCATCACACTTATCACACTTCTTCCACCTTCATAATTCGGATAGGGAAAGGTTTCTGGCCCTTCTTGCTCCATCCTGGGCCCATGCAACTGCTGACCCTCTGTCGATCATTCTAACAGGCGTGCGTGGGACTGAGCATCCTTCCTGCAATCTATTAAGCTATCTACTCTGACCTCCTTCCAGCTCGAAACCCTGATTGCCCCATTCACGTCTCAGGAAATAGCCAAGGCTATCAAACTTCTTCCTAATAATAAAGCCCCTGGACCTAATAGTTTAATTGCTGAATACTACAAACAGTTTTTGTATATTTTAATTGATCCTCTTACTTCAGTGTTCAATGCGGCTGCGCTCTTCCTTCTTCCCTGATACGCTAAAGGCTTTATTATTTACACCTGGCATACTCTTTGCAAAGGTGATATCGAACCAAATTATAGATATCCTTCCACATTTAATTCATCCAGATCAATCTGGGTTCACAAAAGGGAGACAAACAGCAGATGCTATGAGGCGTCTAATCAATATCCTTCACTTTGCCAATGGACATGAAATGCCTTCTCTGCTTCTAGCTTTGGATGCAGAAAAGGCATTTTACAGAATCCACTGGTCATATCTAAAACTGACCCTACAGAAATTTGGATTTTCAAAGTCCTATCCTATCTGCGATAATGGCCCTCTACTCCAATCGCTCAGCCCAAGTTTTTTGTTTGGCAATGCTATCCAATATCTTCTCTATATCAAATGGTACCTGTTCTTTATCCCCACTTATTTTTTATTCTCCTTATGGAACCATTAGCACATAAGATTTGCTTTCATCCAGGCATTTCGGGGATCAAAATTGGAAATGAGGAATATAAAATTAATTTATTTGCAGATGACGTGATCCTCATGCTCTCAGACTCGCATTCCTCCCTAGAAACTGTATATGCAACTTTGAAGGAATTTAGTTTGATTTCCTACTATAAGGTCAATTACTCCAAATCTTATTTTCTAAGCGTTAATATCCCCCTTTCTACCGATCCTACTCCTTCCGACTGTTTCCCATATCTCTGAGATGATCTATAAAATACATGGGATTGTGTATATGGGATTGTAAGGTTGGGTTTTCTTTACTGTTTTTTTTGTTTTTTATTGGTTGAGCCAGATGGACTTGTGTCTTTTTTCAACCTGACTAACTATGTACTGTAACTCACTGCTAACCCAAAGTCTTTATTTCAAGAAAACTTCATTCCATACCTAAAGTTTCTAAAATCTGAATTAACAAACCTTTCTAAATTTACACTTTCATGGATGGGGAGACTCGCATCCTTTAAGATGCTTAAACTCCCGCAGCTAATTTATCTCTTCCGATCCCTAGCTATTCCTATACCACTTCCTATTTTCAGAATCTACAGTCATTATTAAGCCACTATATTTGACAAGGGAAAAAAACAAGGTGTTCCCATAACAACCTTCTCGAACACAAATCAGCTGGAGGCATGGGTCTTCCAGACCCATGGTCAAATTCCAAAAGGTGCTAACTGGATTTTGGACGTAGCAAAAAGTGTTTTAGGGGTGTGTTGCCAAGTGTCTGAGAAATATATCAGTAAAGTGACAACTTTGTGTAAAAAAACAAAACGTTTTCCATTTTCCAAAATCTTGTGGCAAAAAATAAGATCTTCCAAAGTCTCAACATGCCTATCAGCAGATACCTTGGGGTGTCTACTGTCCAGAAAGGGGTAATTTTGGGGATGTTTATACTGTCCTGACATTGTAGGGCCTTTGAAAATGGTAGTCAGGAAATCCAAAGAGTAACACCCCTTGAAAGCTTGAAGGTGGTGATTGGATTTTGGGTCCCTGTATGTGGTATCCCAATGCTCGGGAGAAGAAGCAGAATGTGTTTTGGAGTGTATAGTTCCATATATACCCATTGCATGTATGAGAAATATCTAATTAAAGTTAATTAAAAAGTAAATCTAATTAGAAGTAAAAAAACTTTGTGTAAAAAATTTTTTTTTGTTATTTTCCAAAAAACTTTGGCAAAAAATAAAATCTTCTATGGACTCAACATACCTTTTAGCAAATACCTTGGGATGTCTACTTTCCAAAAGGGGGTAATTTGGGGAATATTTATACTGTCTTGGCATTTTAGCGCCTCAAGAAATGTCAGTCAGAAAGTCAGAGCTGCTTAAAAGCTGCTTAAATCCCAGTATATACAGTGCCTTGCGAAAGTATTCGCCCCCCTTGAACTTTGCAAACTTTTGCCACATTTCAGGCTTCAAACATAAAGATATAAAACTGTAATTGTTTTGTGAAGAATCAACAACAAGTAGGACACAATCATGAAGTGGAACGAAATTTATTGGATATTTCAAACTTTTTTAACAAATAAAAAACTGAAAAATTGGGCGTGCAAAATTATGCAGCCCCCTTAAGTTAATACTTTGTAGCGCCACCTTTTGCTGCGATTACCGCTGTAAGTCGCTTGGAGTATGTCTCTATCAGTTTTGCACATCGAGAGACTGAAATTTTTGCCCATTCCTCCTTGCAAAACAGCTCAAGCTTAGTGAGGTTGGATGGAGAGCATTTGTGAACAGCAGTTTTCAGTTCTTTCCACAGATTCTCGATTGGATTCAGGTCTGGACTTTGACTTGGCCATTCTAACACCTGGATATGTTTATTTGTGAACCATTCCATTGTAGATTTTGCTTTATGTTTTGGATCATTGTCTTGTTGGAAGACAAATCTCCATCCCAGTCTCAGGTCTTTTGCAGACTCCATCAGGTTTTTTTCTAGAATGGTCCTGTATTTGGCTCCATCCATCTTCCCATCAATTTTAACCATCTTCCCTGTCCCTGCTGAAGAAAAGCAGGCCCAAACCATGATGCTGCCACCACCATGTTTGACAGTGGGGATGGTGTGTTCAGGATGATGAGCTGTGTTGCTTTTACGCAAAACATAATGTTTTGCATTGTTGCCAAAATGTTCGATTTTGGTTTCATCTGACCAGAGCACCTTCTTCCACATGTTTGGTGTGTCTCCCAGGTGGCTTGTGGCAAAATTTAAACTACACTTTTTATGGATATCTTTAAGAAATGCCTTTCTTCTTGCCACTCTTCCATAAAGGCCAGATTTGTGCAGTATACGACTGATTGTTGTCCTATGGACAGAGTCTCCCACCTCAGCTGTAGATCTCTGCAGTTCATCCAGAGTGATCATGGGCCTCTTGGCTGCATCTCTGATCAGTCTTCTCCTTGTATGAGCTGAAAGTTTAGAGGAACGGCCAGGTCTTCGTAGATTTGCAGTGGTCTGGTACTCCTTCCATTTCAATATTATCGCTTGCACAGTGCTCCTTGGGATGTTTAACGCTTGGGAAATCTTTTTGTATCCAAATCCGGCTTTAAACTTCTCCACAACAGTATCTCGGACCTGCCTGGTGTGTTCCTTGTTCTTCATGATGCTCTCTGCGCTTTAAACGGACCTCTGAGACTATCACACTGCAGGTGCATTTATACGGAGACTTGATTACACACAGGTGGATTCTATTTATCATCATAAGTAATTTAGGTCGACATTGGATCTCTTCTGGAGAGAGTTTGCTGCACTGAAAGTAAAGGGGCTGAATAATTTTGCACGCCCAATTTTTCAGTTTTTTATTTGTTAACAAAGTTTGAAATATCCAATAAATTTTGTTCCACTTCATGATTGTGTCCCACTTGTTGTTGATTCTTCACAAAAAATTACAGTTTTATATCTTTATGTTTGAAGCCTGAAATGTGGCAAAAGGTCGCAAAGTTCAAGGGGGCTGAATACTTTCGCAAGGCACTGTACTATATACCATAGTTTGTAGACGCTGCAACTTTCACAAAAAAACAATTAATATAAAGGTATTGGGATTTTTTTTACCAAGACATGTAGCGAAATACATTTTGACCTAAGTTTATGAAGACCTTTGACTTTATTGGATATGTTTTTTTAACCGAAATTAGAAATTATGGTTTTGTTTATATAATAAAAAACCTAGTGGTGATCAAATACCTCCAGAAGAAAACTTTATTTGTGGGAAAAAAAATTATATAATTTTAATTTGCATTGATTGCATTACACAGCAAATTGCCAGTTACAGTAGCACAGTGCTGAAAAGCAAAAATGGTCTGGTCATTAAAGCGGAGTTCCGGCCACAAAATCGACATCGATTTTGTGGCCATCCGCTTGCTTTTCCTCACCTGAAAAGGAAATGGATAGTTACGATTTTTTTATTTTTTTTACTTACCTTGTTATTGTAGCAAAATATACTCACATTTCTTTCACTTCCTCCCGCGGCCCGCGCCGTCACTTCCAGTTTGCAATGATTCCTGGGAGCTGAACGCCATCGCTCCCAGGAATCAATGCGACGGCACCGGCCCCGCTCGTCACTTCCGGTGCGACGACGCATTCCCCGCTAAACAGCTTCTGGGCATGCCCAGAAGCTGTGGAGGAATGCAGCGCCACATCGGAAGTGACGAGAGGGGCCGGTGCAGGCGCATTCTGGGAGAAGAGGACATGGAAGAGGACGCAGAAGGGGATTGCGCTGGCTTTAGCTGCCCACATCAGAGATGGCAATGCTGGAGAAGAAATTTTAAAAGTGAGTATTTCTTCTTTCGGGTAAGTGCGAACCGGGACAGATCAGAGGCTAGCCATTGTGGAATGTACAAGCCCTGACTGTCCGGGGGTATTTTCATTGAAAATATTTTTTTGTGGCCGGAACTCCACTTTAAGGGGGAAAACCTTCCGGTGGATAAGTCCTAAAAACCTAAAACATCCTAAAAACATAAATGCAAAACAATACTACACCAGCCAGGATCGATGGATCAGCGCTCACTGCAATCACATAATGCAGGACTGTACATAAAGTTACAGTGGGTACGGAAAGTATTCAGACCCCCTTACATTTTTCACTCTTTGTTATATTGCAGCCATTTGCTAAAATCATTTAAGTTCATTCTTCTTCCTCATGAATGTACACATAGCACCCCATACTGACAGAAAAACACAGAATTGTTGACATTGTTGCAGATTTATTAAAAAAGAAAAACTGAAATATCACATGGTCCTAAGTATTCAGACCCTTTGCTCGGTATTTAGTAGAAGCCCCCTTTTGATCTAATACAGCCAGGAGTCTTTTTGGGAAAGATGCAACAAGTCTTTCACACCTGGATTTGGGGATCCTCTGCCATTCCTCCTTGCAGATCCTCTCCAGTTCGGTCAGGTTGGATGGTAAACGTTGGTGGACAGCCATTTTTAGGTCTCTCCAGAGATGCTCAATTGGGTTTAAGTCAGGGCTCTGGCTGGGCCATTCAAGAACTGTCACGGAGTTGTTGTGAAGCCACTCCTTCTTTATTTTAGCTGTGTGCTTAGGGTCATTGTCTTGTTGGAAGGTAAACCTTCGGCCCAGTCTGAGGTCCAGAGCACTCTGGAGAAGGTTTTTGTCCAGGATATCCCTGTACTTGGCCGCATTCATCTTTCCCTCTATTGCAACCAGTCGTCCTGTCCCTGCAGCTGAAAAACACCCCCACAGCATGATGCTGCCACCACCATGCTTCACTGTTGGGACTGTATTGGACAGGTGATGAGCAGTGCCTGGTTTTCTCCACACATACCGCTTAGAATTAAGGCCAAAAAGTTCTATTTTGGTCTCATCAGACCAGAGAATCTTATTTCTCACCATCTTGGAGTCCTTCAGGTGTTTTTTAGCAAACTCCATGCTGGCTTTCATGTGTCTTACACTGAGGCTTCCGTCGGGCCACTCTGCCATAAAGCCCCGACTGGTGGAGGGCTGCAGTGATGGTTGACTTTCTAAAACTTTCTCCCATCTCCTGACTGCATCTCTGGAGCTCAGCCACAGTGATCTTTGGGTTCTTCTTTACCTCTCTCACCAAGGCTCTTCTCCCCCGATAGCTCAGTTTGGCCAGATGGCCAGCTCTAGGAAGGGTTCTGGTCGTCCCAAACGTCTTCCATTTGAGGATTATGGAGGCCACTGTGCTCTTAGGAACCTTAAGTGCAGCAGAAATCTTTTTGTAACCTTGGCCAGATCTGTGCCTTGCCACATTTCTGTCTCTGAGCTCTTCAGGCAGTTCCTTTGACCTCATGATTCTCATTTGCTCTGACATGCATTGTGATCTGGAAGGTCTTATATAGACAGGTGTGTGGCTTTCCTAATCAAGTCCAATCAGTATAATCAAACACAGCTGGACTCAAATGAAGGCGTAGAACCATCTCAAGGATGATCAGAAGAAATGGAAAGCACCTGAGTTAAATATATGAGTGTCACAGCAAAGGGTCTGAATACTTAGGACCATGTGATATTTCAGTTTTTCTTTTTTAATAAATCTGCAACAATGTCAACAATTCTGTGTTTTTCTGTCAGTATGGGGTGCTATGTGTACATTCATGAGGAAGAAGAATGAACTTAAATGATTTTAGCAAATGGCTGCAATATAACAAAGAGTGAAAAATTTAAGGGGGTCTGAATACTTTCCGTACCCACTGTATATATGGCACATAGTCATAAATCCAAAAAAACTGTCAGCAGGTGTGCTTCAGTGTGGTGTCCTGGGTTGAAAGATGAAATGGTCTCTGTAGTATATGTGGAGGAGAGAGTCCAATTATGTTGAGGTGCAAGAGGCTGCTCCTAGAAGTGGTGAGGGATCCCTCCAGACATGCAGAATAAACGAAACAAGGGCGCCAGGTCAGAGTAGTTTTTAAATGAAAAAAAAAATGTTTGCAATGCACTTAAATTTAAGAGAATCAACATCAGCATTCAGGTGAAAAGCATGGATCCCCAACGATAGGTGCCGAGGGGTGGTTGGGACGCAAGCACCCATCCACAGGTGTGTTCACATACCAGGGATGGAGGATGGGGAGTGGATGGATGGCTGCATGGACAAGGATGGATTGGCTGCATGTCACAGATTCTCATCATCCTCACCAAACCACAAATACAGTGCTGAGGATGTTACACAGCTCATCAAATTCATTCTTACACACTACTTCACTTTCAATAAAGACATCTATATCCAGTGTATGGGTACTGCTATGGGAAGTAAAATGGCACCCCAGTATGCAAACTTATTTATGGCTGATCTGGAGGACAAATTCCTGAACAGCATACAACATAAGCCATACAGATATTATCACTATATTGATGATATTTTCATCATATGGACAGAAGGTGAGGAAAATCTCAAACAATTTTTTTCATTGATCAACACCTTTCACCTATCTATCAAACTTAAAATGTATTATTCTAACAGGCATGTCAACTTCCTAGACACCATAGTATACATCAGGGATGACCAGCTTCATACTTCGATATACAGGAAACCGACTGACCGATGCAGCTATCTCCACAGTTCCAGTTTTCACCCCCAACACACTAAACGGGCCATCATACACAGCCAGGTCATCAGATACCACCGAATATGTTCAGACCCAGAAGACAGAGATAAACATCTCAGAACACTAGCAAACTCCTTCCGTAAGAAAGGTTACAAAAACAAAACCATCAACACCAGCATAAACACAGCCTTGAGGCTCGGTTCACACTATTGCGATGCGGGAAGGCTGCGAATTCGCAGCCTGTTCCCGCATCGCACACGCACCCCCGGCAGTTCACACTGCCATATGCGATCCGCTGGGGGTGTCAATGTAATCTTAACGACACCCCCAGTTTGATCGCATATCGCAGTGCGATCGTGCAGTTCGCACAGGATCGGATCGCACAAGTGTGAACCGCTGTGCGATCCGATCCTGATGCGGCAGCAAAAATGCCTCCTGTGCGTCTTTGCTGCGGGTGCGGTGCGAATTTAGCCATACAAACTGTATGGCTAAACTCGCACCGCACAGCTGATCGCATGTCATGTCGGAGCAGTGCGCTCCGACATGACATGCGAACCCGGCACACGCAGAAGTGTGAACCGGCTCTAAAAACCCAAAGAGAAAATCTTCTCCAATACAAAGAGAAAAAAAACAAATAACCGTGTACCTCTAGTCACCACATACAGTCCAGCACTAGAAGGGATAAGAAAGATAATCAACGATTTACAACCCATCATAACAGGAGATGAAACTCTGAAAGGAATATTCCACAACCTCCAATACTGGCTTTCAGACAACCACCCAACCTCAGACATTAACTAATCTGCAGAAAACTTCATTCTGATTTTGAAGTCACAAATCATGGGAGCAAACCCTGCCACAAAAAACGCTGCAAACTGTGCAAGCAGATAAATCTGTCTAAAAGTGTCACACACACAAATGGGACCTTCAATATAACAGGATCCTACAACTACACCTCCAGTAATGTTGTGTACCTCATCCAATGCAAAAGATGTAGCAAAGGATCTTATGTAGGCGAAACAGGACAGAAGTTGCAAGCGAGGATGAATTTGCACAGACATACCATCAAGGAACATAAAGAAGATAGTTTCTGCACACCTGTGGGACATCATTTTTCACAACCGGACCACACTGTAGAAGACCTCAATGTTTTAGTTCTTAAACACTTAAGCCCCGGAAGATTTTACCCCCTTCCTGACCAGGGCCTATTTTGCAATTCGGCACTGCGTGACTTTAACAATTGTGCGATTGTGCAACGCTGTACCTAAACAAATTTGATGTCCTTTTTTTTTCCCCACAAACAGAGCTTTCTTTTGGTGGTATTTGATCACCTGTGTGATTTTTTGATCATGCGCTGTAAACAAAAAAAGGAGCGTCAATTTTGCAAAAATAACAATATTTTTCACATTTTTTTATATGAAATTCCCCCCCAAAAAATGTAAAAATCTAAATTTTTTTAACATTTTCGGCCAATTTGTTTTATGCTACATATGTTTGGTAAAAAAAAATAGCAAAAAGCGTATTTTGATTGGTTTGCGCAAAAGTTATCGCGTTTACTAACAAAGGGAAAGATTTTTGTCATTTTTGTTGTTTTTTAACGAGTAAAGGCTGCGATTTGTGTTTTTTGTTGACATTGCGGCGGACAGATCGGACCCTTGACTGACATTTTTGACACTTTTGGGGTTACCAGTGACATTACTGCAGTAATCAGTGCTATACATATGCACTGTTACTGCAAAAATGACACTGGCAGTGAAGGAGTTAACTGTATTGGAGAGGGAGGGGTTAAGTGTGTCCTAGGGGCGTGCTTCTAACTGTGATTGGCTGTGGCTACTAGTGTAAGAACAGAGATCAACGGTCCTACATAGTAGAATCGTCTGATCTCCATTCTTACACAGGGAAGAATGACAGGCGGCTTTGTTTACATTAGCCGCCTGCCTTTCTTCCGGCGGGGGGGGGTCCGTGACCGCGCGGGAGTGTGCCTCCGGGGGCGCACGCTCGCTCCCTAGACCCTCACAGGCTAGCGACATAATACTACATCGCTTTGCCTGTGAGGGGCTGACCGCCGCAGTAAATAGTTGTGCGGAGGTCGGCAAGCGGTTAAAGGGAATTTCAGAACTATCCATGAAAGGAAAACTTTTGAATTAAGAATGATACTTCTTTTTGACACAAAAAATAATGGCTTAAATCTAGATATGGGTTTCTTTACTCCTTATCCCACAGTTTTACGTCCCCCTCTGTGACTATCCCCCCCACCTCCCCCCCTGTCTTCAGCTCTTCCTCGGTCTTATCTCACTAACTATGCTAGTTTTATTACCATTGCCTGTTAAATTTGTTTGTTTTTTTGGTTTTCTCTTTTTTTTCCTTTGGCTTAGAGATTTTGTGTTTTTTTACCATTCTGCTAAACATTTTGAGAATCAGTACTGCTTGTCCTGAAATATTGTATGTTAGTGCAAATAAAAAAAGTATCACCGACAGTACTCAATTGTCTCTGTCACATTATTGATGAAACCCTTAGCTCAAAAAATCCGCTATTCCAATCTTATCTCAGGAGTTCAGATTAAAGGAGAAGAATCCAAAGTCAACCTATTTGTCTATGACATAATTCTCACCTTAACAAGACCGGCTTCTTATCTGGTAAGAGTATGGGAAATTTTAAATATCTTTAACTCTTGCTCATTTTACAAAGTAAATGATTCTAAGTCCAATGTTCTTAGCGTAAAGGTACCTGAATCTACTAATTACCTCATAAAATCCAAAGTTCCCTTTCAATGGATGTCTACATCCATGTCTTATCTAGACATCTCTTTAACCATTCCCTCCTCCAACCTTTGCACATGCAATTATATACCATTCATACAAACTTGCAAGAAAGATCTTCAGCAAATAAGCAAACAATATCTCTCCTGGGCCAGCAGGGCAGAAGTCTTTAAAATGATTACTCTTCCGAAGCATCTATACCTATATAGCGCCATTCCTATAGAGATCCCTGAATCATTTTTTTAGTACACTTAAATGTTCTTTGAGTTGCTTTGTCTGGCAAGGACAGAAACCACGCTGTCCATATGCAACCATCATAAAACATGTCTGCAGGAGGTAGGAGATTCCCTGATATAAATGATTATTATGCAGCAGTGATACTGGACCAAATCAGACACTGGTTTACGCCCACTTTTAACAAACAATGGCGATTTTTCGAGCAAGTGTTTATACCGGAAGGTACAGTGGGTACGGAAAGTATTCAGACCCCCTTAAATTTTTCACTCTTTGTTATATTGCAGCCATTTGCTAAAATCATTTAAGTTCATTCTTCTTCCTCATGAATGTACACATAGCACCCCATACTGACAGAAAAACACAGAATTGTTGACATTGTTGCAGATTTATTAAAAAAGAAAAACTGAAATATCACATGGTCCTAAGTATTCAGACCTTTTGCTCAGTATTTAGTAGAAGCCCCCTTTTGATCTAATACAGCCAGGAGTCTTTTTGGGAAAGATGCAACAAGTCTTTCACACCTGGATTTGGGGATCCTCTGCCATTCCTCCTTGCAGATCCTCTCCAGTTCTGTCAGGTTGGATGGTAAACGTTGGTGGACAGCCATTTTCAGGTCTCTCCAGAGATGCTCAATTGGGTTTAAGTCAGGGCTCTGGCTGGGCCATTCAAGAACTGTCACGGAGTTGTTGTGAAGCCACTCCTTCGTTATTTTAGCTGTGTGCTTAGGGTCATTGTCTTGTTGGAAGGTAAACCTTCGGCCCAGTCTGAGGTCCAGAGCACTCTGGAGAAGGTTTTTGTCCAGGATATCCCTGTACTTGGCCGCATTCATCTTTCCCTCGATTGCAACCAGTCGTCCTGTCCCTGCAGCTGAAAAACACCCCCACAGCATGATGCTGCCACCACCATGCTTCACTGTTGGGACTGTATTGGACAGGTGATGAGCAGTGCCTGGTTTTCTCCACACATACCGCTTAGAATTAAGGGCAAAAAGTTCTATTTTGGTCTCATCAGACCAGAGAATCTTATTTCTCACCATCTTGGAGTCCTTCAGGTGTTTTTTAGCAAACTCCATGCGGGCTTTCATGTGTCTTACACTGAGGAGAGGCTTCCGTCGGGCCACTCTGCCATAAAGTCCCGACTGGTGGAGGGCTGCAGTGATGGTTGACTTTCTACAACTTTCTCCCATCTCCTGACTGCATCTCTGGAGCTCAGCCACAGTGATCTTTGGGTTCTTCTTTACCTCTCTCACCAAGGCTCTTCTCCCCCGATAGCTCAGTTTGGCCAGACGGCCAGCTCTAGGAAGGGCTCTGGTCGTCCCAAACGTCTTCCATTTGAGGATTATGGAGGCCACTGTGCTCTTAGGAACCTTAAGTGCAGCAGAAATCTTTTTGTAACCTTGGCCAGATCTGTGCCTTGCCACAATTCTGTCTCTGAGCTCTTCAGGCAGTTCCTTTTGACCTCATGATTCTCATTTGCTCTGACATGCATTGTGATCTGGAAGGTCTTGTATAGACAGGTGTGTGGCTTTCCTAATCAAGTCCAATCAGTATAATCAAACACAGCTGGACTCAAATGAAGGTGTAGAACCATCTCAAGGATGATCAGAAGAAATGGAAAGCACCTGAGTTAAATATATGAGTGTCACAGCAAAGGGTCTGAATACTTAGGACCATGTGATATTTCAGTTTTTCTTTTTTAATAAATCTGCAACAATGTCAACAATTCTGTGTTTTTCTGTCAGTATGGGGTGCTATGTGTACATTCATGAGGAAGAAGAATGAACTTAAATGATTTTAGCAAATGGCTGCAATATAACAAAGAGTGAAAAAATTTTAAGGGGGTCTGAATACTTTCCGTACCCACTGTAACTTAAGTTCTATCTTCTTAGCCCAGAAGATTCCCACTAAGCCTAGGAAAATAGATTATCCCACGATCTCGGATGCTGTAGCGGCATGGAAGTTCCTTTCCCTGAACATATCTCTAACAGAAGATTGCCATTGCATTCCTGCCCCAGTAGAAATAAGTTCATACTCCTCAAACTATCTCTCAGTCACTGGTCACAAATCAGAAGTCAACTGCTGACTTCAATAATGCCTAAAAACTAACTTCTAGCTTTTTCAACTATACAAACCAGGTACCATATACTCCCTTCAAGGCAAATAGCCTCCTACTTACAAAAAACCCTATCCCGACTGGTAAACTGTCTAACAAAGTATGGTTCTTTTGGACATCTAACTCCCCCAAAATGAAAGGGATCTCTTGAGCAATAAAGACACGTTTGTTAAAACATCAGCACATAAGAGGTGGAAAAGACATTTGCAGACCTCCTATTCTGATTTATAATGGTGCAACACCATTTTATTATAACCATAAAGCCTTCAACTATGTCAACTATTGGGAACTGTCACAAAACTCCACCACAGATGGTACCTTACCCCTGTTCAAATGTACAAATTCACAAATCTAGACGATGATCAATGCTGGAGGAGTTGTTCCCTAAAAGGCTCTCTAATCCATATTCTCTGGAAATGTCCCCACATTTATCCCTTCTGGAAAAAAGTGTTTTCCTTTATCTCAGAAATCACGGGAATTCTAACCGATCCCTCTCCTTCCCTAGCCTTTCTTGGTTTAGGAAAAGAATCGTCTCCGCACGAGCTCAGAACCCTGGTAATGCATATACTGTTTGAAGCAAGACTGCTTATTATGCGTAAATGGAGGAGCTCCTTAATCCCAAACATTTTAGGTCTTAAGTTCCAACTTTAAACTAGTTAAGGAATATGAATTTAGTTCCGCCCTGCAAAATAATACTATTACAAAATATAAAAATGCCTGAAAGCCTTGGCTTCTTATCCAAAATGTGCATGGGCTTTCTACCCCTGTATGATTTTATAGCGAACAATACTATTTCTTTGATCCTTGATAGCCTTTCTCTTTGTAACATCCAGAGCGGTTTAACAGACTCTATTTTACTGTTTTTTTTTTGCATTTATACATGTTTGTTCTACTGCAATGTGTATATATCCTTGTAATTTGAAAACCAATAAACATTTTCACAGAAAAATCTCCATAGGCGTCGTTTTAACATTTTTTAACGGTTAACAGTTTAGAGTTACAGAGGGAGTCTAGTGCTAGAATTATTGCTCTCGCTCTAGCAATCGCCGTGATACCTCACGTGTGGTTTGAACAATGTTAAATGGTACCTTACCCCTGTTCAAATGTACAAATTCACAAATCTAGATGATGATCAATGCTGGAGGAGTTGTTCCCTAAAAGGCTCTCTAATCCATATTCTCTGGGAATGCCCCCACATTTATCCCTTCTGGAAAAAAAGTATTTTCCTTTATCTCAGAAATCACGGGAATTCTAACCGATCCCTTTCCTTCCCTAGCCATTCTTGGCTTAGGAAAAGAATCGTATCCACACAAGCTCAGAACCCTGGTAATGCATATACTGTTTGCAGCAAGACTGCTTATTATGCGTAAATGGAGGAGCTCCTTAATCCCAAACATTTTAGGTCTTAAGTTCCAACTTTAAACTAGTTAAAGAATATGAATTTAGTTCCGCCCTGCAAAACAATACTATTACAAAATATAAAGATAACGAGCAGGGCCTTCTAGTTCCTCCTATATTGAATTGTATTGTAACTGTATTGTCTTCCCTCAGGAAACTGTTGGCACTATATAAATCATGTATAATAATAATGATAATAAAAATGCCTGGAAGCCTTGGCTGTTTATCCAAAATGTGCATGGGCTTTCTACCCCTGTATGATATTATAGCGAACAATACTATTTCTTTGATCCTTGATTGCCTTTCTCTTTGTAACATCCAGACCGGTTTAACAGACTCTATTTTACTGTTTATTACTGCATTTATACATGTTTGTTCTACTGCAATGTGTATCTATCCTTGTAATTTGAAAACCAATTTTCACAGAAAAATCTCCATAGGCGTCGCTTTAACATTTTTTAACGGTTACCAGTTTAGAGTTACAGGGGGAATCTAGTGCTAGAATTATTGCTCTCGCTCTAACAATCACCGTGATACCTCACGTATGGTTTGAACAATGTTAACGTTTGCAGGCGCAACTTACGTATGCGCTCACTTCTGTGTTCTTCTTTTTATTTTATTTTTACACTTTACCTTTTTTAATGTATTTATTTTTTATCACTTTTATTGCTGTCACAAGGAATGTAAACATCCCTTGTGACAGCAATAGTTAGGTGTCAGGTATTTTTTTTTTCAAGTTTGGCTGTTTAGAATACTGACATTTTTAAAAAAAATCTGGCGCCTTTAGGGTTCCAGCAAATCGAAAGGGTTGTCATAACATTTCTTCAAGGTTACTAGATCTGAGACCCAATCAAAGCTGATTTCAGCTTTGTTTGGATCTCTGGGCAGCCAGCAGATGTGGCGGCTGATCACTCAGGCCTCCCGGTGGGATGGGAGAGCCCGGGCGAGGCACCCCCGCGGTACAACCCCTTGAAGTAAAAGGCCGCATATTTGCGTTATGTCGGCATGAAGGGGTTAAAAAAAAGGCATGGGGTTCCCCTCCAAAATCCATACCAGACCATTTATCTGAGCTGTGGCTGTGGGGGTCTGCGGACAGGGGGCTTATCGAAATCCGGAAGCCCACTTTAAGAAAGGGGGCCCCCAGATCCCGGCCACCCCCCTATGTGAATGAGTATGGGGTACATATTACCCATTTACCCACAAAAAAAACACTATGTACCCCATACTCATTTTTTTAAAGGGGGCTTCCAGATTCCGATAAGCCCCCCTGCCCAAAAGCCCCCCCCCCCGCCCACAGCCCAAGATTGTGAGGAAGAGGCCCTTTGTCCCCATCAACATGGGTATAAGGTGCTTTGGGGTGGTGAGGCAAAGCACCCTGCCCCAAAGCACCCCCCCCCGTTAAGGGCATGTGGCCTTGTTATTATTATGACTTTTGTGTCGCACCGGGCCTTAAAAGTAGTACATGCTGTACATGCAGCCTGCTGTGGTGAATAAAGATGAAATGTTACTTTGTGGCATTTTTTAATAAAGTTACAATTCTTTTAGTTTTAAATATGAATGAATAAAGTTGAAAAAGTGAACAATATGATGTGTCATTTACAACACATCAGCACCTCTCCCTTCACAATGCACAGGTGGCTGTGGTATGATGCAGCCATAGGCATGATGTGCTGCAAAATAATTAAAAAAAAAAGGACCTTCTGTTTAGTGTGCAAGCTTCTTTCCCTATGCATTACCAAAGGCATACATCCTCCTTTGTTAATGCAGATGAACAAAGGCAGATGTATGTTTGAAGTTAGGCCTGCAAGAACGCCATGACTGTTCCCATTAATAAAGTGGGGGAAAAAAAAAACCTACACGAAGGGCCAGAAAGTATGTTATTCACAGGTTCACCAGGTGAAAATAAAGGCAAAAAGCCTGAAATCAGAAAACAAATGTAGCTACTACGTTTATGAACTGGTAGGCTGCAATATATTACATCTTTCTTTTTGGATTTAGATACACTTTTAAACTTTGCAAAGAAAACTATACTGCGCAGAATTTTTTAAATGGATTAGAAATGTTAAACTTGTATTATTGATTTGTGTAGAAATACTGTATAGCTTCATCTATAAATATATCAGTCTTATTATTTTACAGTTTTCTTTTCCTCTCAATGTCATGATGTCAAATTTGTGGCTGTTCTCTCCAATCATTAGCAGGTAAATATTCTGCATTTCTCTCTCCCCCCCCTCCTTTTCTTCCCTTTCTCCCACTTTTTTTTCCCCTTTTTTTTTTTTTTCTTTTGTTTTGTTGTTGTCTTAATTAGCAGACATGGCGGGGATTTTTGGAAATTCTAATTGTTAATGGATTATAGGTACTGGTAGTGGTGTTTAGGATATTGATGCCCTTATGGGAGTAATTGAAGTTCTTTTTGATCCTATGGTCCTTTGGTTCTATATATGTCGTTATTATGTATCAATGTTATTATATATGAATGGTTTCTTTTGTTATTTTTGTATTATTATTTTTGAAAATCGTAATAAAGAGATATTGAAAAACAAATATTCTGCATTTCAGAAGCAAATGCTTGTAGAAAGATCATTACTGTAAGTCTGTAGTTGATGGTGTATTGCTATTGAAATTCTTGTTTTTATTTTTAGAGTTCTAGAAAGAACTCCTTCAAGCAATGCTATAGTGCGGACTACTACTGCAATAACCATCTTTAATTCTGGATTAAAGGTACTAATGTTTATTGACATAATAATGAAAAAAACACTGCTGTTTAAAGGGAAATATGCATAAAGCTTTAACAACAATCTTCGTTTTACAAATAAATATTCAAATTTGAACTTTAATCAGAAAATTAAGCCCTGATTGATAACTTAATGCTGGCCCCTCATGCAGGTATAGCTATGTAAAACATTAAAAATAAATGACTATACTGTTTAAAATCTAGTAAAGCTCTTTCTAATCCTACTCGGCACAGCCTCAGTTGGCCTGTATTCTCAGCATTGTGCCGATAATAAGAGCAGTGAGGGAGTCTCGCTAGAGGCCTATCTGCTGACAACTTTAAAGTGATTGTAAAATCTCGTGTTTTTTTTCTATTAAAATAACAAACATGTTATACTTACCTGCACCATGCAGTGGTTTTGCACAGGGCAACCCAGATCCTCCTCTTCTTGGGTCCCTGGCTGGAGCTTCTGGCCCCTCCCTCCTGTTAAAGTTCCCCCACAGCAAGCAGCTTGCTATGAGGCAGGGTTCGTACGTCATGAAAATCCTGGAAAAGTCATGGGATTTTGACATGACACTTTCCAGGCCTGGGAAAGTCATGGAAAATGAGTAAACCCCATTAAGTTTTGGAAAATTCATGGAATATGAGAACTCGACACTGTGGAGCAGCGGATGCTTAATGATTTTATTGCTTAATGCTTTTATTGCTTAATAATTTTATTGCCACATATTTTACATTGGTGTAAGCGTCTATGTCCTTCTGGGTCCGCAGTTTGCCCTGAGACTGTCACTGGCCAGCAGCAGCAGCTGAGAGATGACAACCAATCAGGCAGCGGAAGCGCATAGTCACTGGAGGGAGGGCCGGCCGCATGAACGTGATGACGCGGGGGTGCAGTAACCGGACCGGTTTCCGCCCCCTCCGGCGTCATTATGTTCATGCGGCCGACCCTCCAGTGACTATGAGCTGCCTTCCGCTGCCTGATTGGTTGTCATCTCTTGGCTGCTGCTGCTGGCCAGTGACAGTCTCAGGGCAAACCCCGGACCCGGAAGGACACCTACCGGTCCTATAGACGCTTACACCAATGTAAAATATATGTCAATAAAATTATTAAGCATCCGCTCCACTGAGTGGCGCCTTTTAACTCTTTTCTGCCTGTTCGTGGGACTGTGGCTTCGGCCTAAGAGTAGTAAGCGCCGCATTTTGTGCATCTGACTGTGCCATCCATATCAGTGCAGCTGCACCTTCATGACTGCCTGATCTGCTTTATTCCTGGCAAGCAGGAGCACCCATTTAATGTTCTTTCTCCAGTATAGACAAGAGTACGTGACGCATTTGTGCATCTGTGCCATCCATACCAGTCCGCCTGCACCTCCATCATGACTGTGGCTTGGGCCTTAAAGAGTAAGCGCTGCATTTTGTGCATCTGACTGTGCCATCCATACCAGTCCGGCTGCACCACCATCATGACTGCCTGAACTGATGCTTTATCCCCAAGCAGGAGCGGCCATTAATCTTCTTTCTCCAGTTACAGTATATTGATCAAATTACAACTTTATGTTGGTAACACAGTTTCAGCTAAAGTTAGTGTGTTCACAGTGTTACAGCAATGCCAGGGAAATGCAGCTTTAAAAATGCATGGCTTCTTGACGAAAAGTATGAGAGGTGGCTGGAGAAAGATCAGGACCCGAGACATGCTAAATGTACAGTGTGTCGTAAAACGCTTGACATTTCGAACATGGGAGAGGCAGCGCTGTCTAGCCACGCTAAAGGCGCAAAGCACCAGTCTGCAGCTGCGTGCTCGACAGCTTCCAATCCGATCACTGGCTTTTTCACCCGTGCGCCTGAAGTGACACCAGCTCCCAGCTGCGGCAGCGGTGCTTCCATCTCATCCACTGTAAAATAAGGGACCATTTTGAGTCACGCTGTATCCAGAAACAAAACCCTAACTGCAGAGGTACTGTGGGCGCTAAAGGTGGCTAATTCGCTCTATTCGTACAAGTCTTGTGAAGACACAGGCCAGCTTTTCCAGACTATGTTCCCAGACAGCAAGATAGCGGCCAGCTTTGCATGCGGCGAACGTAAGTTCTCATATTTATGCACTTTTGGACTGGCTCCTTATTTTAAGGCTCCATTCACACTAGTACGACTTGTCAGGCGACTTGTGTGTCCTCAAGTTGCCCTAAGTCGCTTGTCATAACAAATGCAATGTAAATGAATGAGAGCCGTCTTAATATGCACTACTGAAGTCGCTCCGACTTCAGAAAAGGGTCCTGTACTACTTCAAGGCGACTTGTATCCGACTTGTGCCAATAGACTTCAATGGGAGTCGCCTCCAAGTCGGATCCTTATGTTTTGTCAAGCAACTTGTTATCAGACTTTCCAGGAAGAAGGAAAATTAGCCAGGCATTCCCCACATTGCAGCCATGCCTACAGTTCCTATATACCATTCTCTCTGCCTGGTCTGTGTGAGTGGCACTGGTGGACACAGATAAGTGGCACTGGTGGGCACTGATACGTGGCACTGATGCATGCACTGGTGGACACTGATACGTGGCACTGGTGGACACTGATACGTGGCACTGGTGGACACTGATACGTGGCACTGGTGGACACTGATACGTGGCACTGGTGGACACTGATACGTGGCCCTGGTGGACACTGATTCGTGGCACTGATATGTGGCACTGGTGGACACTGATACGTGGCACTGGTGGACACTGATACGTGGCACTGGTGGACACTGATACGTGGCACTGGTGGGCAATGGCACTGGTGGACACTGATACGTGGCACTGGTGGGCAGTGGCACTGGTGGACACATACGTGGCACTGGTGGGCAGTGGCACTGGTGGACACTGATACGTGGCACTGGTGGACACATACGTGGTTCTGGTGGGCAGTGGCACTGGTGGACACATAAGTGGCACTGGTGGACACTGATACGTGGCACTGGTGGGCAGTGGCACTGGTGGACACATACATGTCACTGGTGGGCAGTGGCACCGGTGGGCAGTGGCACTGGTGGACACATACGTGGCACTGGTGGGCAGTGGAACTGGTGGACACATACGTGGCACTGGTGGGCAGTGGCACTGGTGGACACATACGTGGCACTGGTGGATACTGATATGTGGCACTGGTGGGCAATGAGGAAATGCGTAAAAAAAAACAGAAAAGGGGAATTAGGTCACAACACATATTCTGATTGGCCAAATACAAAGTCGTCTATCATATAAGTCGCTTTAAATAATTCACAAGTCGCGCTGAAGTCGCGTAAAGTCACGGTAAAATAGCTGTAAAAATTCGCTCCGTCATGGGGCGACTTATGGTCGCGGTACTGTGAACCGAGTATAAGAAACTGACTTTGACAAATGTATCGAAGCAAAGCGTCTATGTTTTGCTCTTTTGATGAAAGTCTCAATCACTATTTACAGTCTAAACAGTTAGACATGCATGTCAGGCTATGGAACGGGTCCGAGGTGAAAACGAAATACATCCGCTCAGAGTTCATGGGCCATTCATCAGCTGAAGACATCGCTAAAAAAAGAATAACTTGCTCTCAGAGATCGGAATCAAGAATCTTGTCCAGATCTCAATGGACGGACCACTCATGAACTGGAAAGTATTCAAAATATTCCAGAACAGGCCCGGACTGGGACAAAAAATAGGCCCAGGCATTTTAGACTGAGCAGCCGGGGGGGGGGGGGGTGGCGTTCGTCGGGATGGTTGATGACAGGATTTAATGTTCCAGGATGTGTGGATTCGATTACGGTACCTTTTTTAGTTTAATCTGACAGACTGGGTCCAATTTAGATCAGAGCTGCCATATGATGCTGTTTTTTCTGTCTTACTTTAAATCCTGTTTTGATGGTTGAGTCCTAAAAATAGTATGAAGCAGCACAAGATGAGGGTTACTCTAATCAAGGGGTAGACAACCTTTTTGGGCACAGTGTGCCGAAAAAATGTTTTCAAAGAAATTGGGAGTGCCAGATACATAAAAAACAACTGTCAACTTCATATAAAGTAACTGCTGTAAACCGCTTGAATAATAGTAAGAAATCAGGTGAGATCAGATCAGCCCCAATTCCTGCACTATCACACCTAAAATCACCCCAATTCCTGCACTATCACTCCTCAGATCAGCCCCAATTCCTGCACTATCACACCTCAGATCACCCCAATTCCTGCACTATCCCACCTCAGATCACCCCAATTCCTGCACCTTCACACCTCGGATCAGCCCCAATTCCTGCAACTTCACACCTCAGATCAGCCACTGGCAGCAACAATTTTATTCAAATCAGGATTTCTTCTGCAAATAGCCTGGCCTGGCAGGCTGGCACTGACAGCAAATATTTTATTCAAATCAGGATTTCTTCTGCAAATAGGCTGGCATCAGAGTCAGACAATTACCAAAACCAATGTCATCAGACACATGATCAAAAAAATAGGAAAAATAAGGTTTTCTTCTGCAAATAGGCCTGGCAGTGGCATCAGATCAGACAATTAACAAAAACCAATCTCATCAGACACATGACATGACCAAATCAAATCAGGATTTCTTCTGCAAATAAGCTGGCCCTTTCGGCAACAATTTTATTCAAATCAGGATTTCTTCTGCAACTAGACTAGTACTATGCCTGCCACCAGTGCCAGGCCAGCCTATTTGCAAAAGAAATCCTGATTTGAATTAAATTGTTGCTGCCAGTGCCACCCTATTGGCAGAAGAAATCCTGATTTCTTTGAATAAAATTGTTGCTGCCAGCCCAGCCTATCTGCAAAAGAAATCCCTAAGTAGAAGTCACTCCTCTCTCCAGTCCTCCACTTACCTTGGGTGTGCTGTGTGGTGTGGCTGCAGAGTGTTCCCGCTGCACTCTTATAAAACCACAAGGCGGGCCCCTCTGCAGAGTCACCTGACACCTTTTTCCACCCCCCTGAGCTTCACACATTACTTGAATTGGCTGGTTTGAATAGAAACACTGGGAAGGGGGTGGAGCGAGCGAGCTAGAGAGGACCCACTTCTGCTTGATATTGACGTGAAAGAAGTGGGAACATTTGACTGTTGACTTGTCCGGCTCCGCGGCCAATCAGCCTTCTGCTCAGGGGGGTGTGACCCCCCCGAACAGAAGGCTGATTGGCCGCGGAGCCGGCCGCAGTGAGGGAAGTCAAGTCCACAGTCAAGTAAGTGTTCCCCGCTTCTTCACGTCACGATATCAGGCAGAAGGGGGTCCCTCTGCTCTGCTCCACCCTCTTCATTACCAGTACCACCCCCTGAGGCCTGGCTGTGCAGCATTTATTGGCCGCGCTGCAGAGCTGGGCTCAGCATCAGCCCACTGCCCGGCTGACAGTGCCGTGTCTCAGTGACAGTCCAGTGCTGGGACAAGGTCATCCAGTGCCCAGGGCAAAGATGGTAAACTGCGCCCCCCCTGGGATCGGACTAATAGTGGTGTAAGGTCTGTAATGTTTGCGACATGCACTGAAATAGTACTTAGTGTTACACTGCAGCGACAGTATGTTGTTTGTGTCAATCTGAGGAGAACTGATTGGCCTCTAGGTCAGTGGGATGAGGGAGGGTAGGTGGACTCTGAAGGGTGCATAGACCTAAAGGGCTCTAGGAGGGCTCTGAGGGAGGATGGGGGGTGAAATGTCTCTAAGGGCTCATTCAAACATGCTGCTATCATTACTGTTGTTTGACAGGTGGTGAGGGGGCTATAAGTTGCTACCATCTGTTTTATCCCTAAAAATGCGGACCTACTGAGCCTCTATAGTGTGCAGTACATGCCATTTCACTTTTGCCATGTGCAGGGCCCTGACTGGCAGTATCTCCTTGTTCAGGTGGGTGGTTGGGGCACTTTAAAATGCAGCTCAACTGCCTATTTTTACCTCCCTCTAACCTGTGTGATGAAGCCCTATGGCCTTGCTTACACGTGCTGGTGGGGGGAGGGTCATAAAATAAGGGGGTTGAGTTGCAGTTTTACTGTCTCCACCCCTTTAAGCTTCAAAGGCAGCTGTGTGGGGTAAGCCCATGATGCAGCGTTGATGTTATGCATCCTAAAATGTTTTGATTGATAGGCTGCCCTACAGGTGAGAAATTTAAAAAAATAAGTCCATGACCCTTTTCTAAAAACGTGTCACATTACACAGTGCTGTGGCATCATGTGGTTTGGGTGTGTGTAAAAATGTGTTCATTAGCAGATGTGCGGGGGTGCCCTTAACCCATCAATGGCACTGCGGAGCACCTACTAAAGGACAGTACGCTTCGGTGTTTGTCAGGAAAGCCACAATTTTGTGCACAATCCTGACATGCAAGCAGGTTCACACTTTTGTGCGGTGGTTTGGCCGCAGTGCGATTGTATGTGCAGTTTACCTGCAGATTTAGGTGCGCTCCCAATTAATTCTCATGGACTGTGCATTTTCTGAACGTGCATCAAAGATGCAGCATGCAAGACTGTGATTTGCTTTCATGAAAACATGCAGTCTGATAGAATTTAATGGAAGTGCACTTACAATTGTGGGTAAACTGCACATACAATCATGCTGCGGCCATCCTGCTGCTCACCTATGTGAACCCACTATTAGGGATAAGAAAATAGTGAATCAATGAATGAGTAGGGTGGGGTGGTATGTGCTAGAGAAGAGCAAAGTGATGGGGTGCAGAGAAAATTTGAATATTCTAGGCTGTGTGGGGACAGGACAGAAGAGCTAATAGCAAACTGGGATGGAAAGGGTGTAAGATCAGTGTGTGGAATGCTGAGCTGAGACCAGAGGCTGCAGGACAAGTGTTGTAGATATTTATAGACAGAACAGATAAGAGAAGGACAAAAAATCAACAGGGCAGAGAAGCAAGGAGGATTGGTGTGGCTTTACTGGCTTACATTCACTGCATGTCAGACAGTCTTATCTTTGTGATGAGTGAGAGCCGCGGTCCACCGGGAATATGCCCGGTCTGCCCTATGGCCAGTCCGGGCCTGCTCCAGAAGCAAGTGCAGGAAGATGCGGGAAAGTCCCTAATTAACATTGGTTCATGCGGGTTGCACATACTGCACAATGCGTTCAGAGATGGATGTAAATCCACCGGATTGGGAAGTTGAACACGAACTCTCTAGCTTGTATTGGCTGTTCCATGATTGCCCTGCACGTCACAAGGATTTTATGACAGCAACCGGTTGTAAAACTCCCATGCTTAAATTTTGTAAGCACCGGTGGATTGAGAATGTCAACGTTTCAGAAAGAGGATTGATACTCTGGCCACACGTCAAAACGATACATCGAGATGGTAGAAAGAGGGAAACTACCCAATCCAAAAGTAAAGTCATTTGAAGAGGTGAAGATGCGCTGTGCTGATCCTCTCTTCCCAGTGAAAGTGGGAATAGTCAACAGCATTGTAAGAGAAGTCGACTCCTTCCTCACTATGTATCAGTCTGACCAACCAATGCTGCCATTTCTCTCTGGTGATATGTACAACTGATTAAAGGTAAGGATAAACAAAAATTCTGTGATTGCTAATAATGTTTATTAATATAATGATATGCACTGCAGTGCATTACAATTTGGCTCGTAAATTAGCAAAAAGCACTTAATTTTACTTTTTCATAGGCATCATGGGACGATTTCTAAAGGAAAAGCATCTGGAAGAGGCCACATCCACTCTAAAGCACCTCCATGTCCCTTATCAAGACAGCATTCTGCACAAGGACAGTTCAAAGATTGACATTGGGTTTGCAGCAGAAACCACCCTGACCCAACTCAAATCTTCCAAAAAAAATTCAGATAGGCAAAAACTAGAGATTAAGATGGACTGCAAGAAATGTTTGATCACACTCCTTGACAAGTTTCTGAAAAAGACTCCAGTGCATCACATGTTAGTGAGAAGCATGCAGTGCCTTGACCCGAGACGCATGGCTGGAAGTAAGAAACTCTGCGTAACTCAAATGAGAAGGATGTTGCACATACTTGTTGAGGCTAAACATGTAAATGAGGCAGTGTGCAATGATATCCTTAGGGAGTTTAGAGAGTTTTGTGATTTTGCTGCTCTTCAGGTAAAGTTCAGAGAATTTGACCCCAAAACTGCTCGAGTGGACACCCTGCTGTATGAGACAATGGGAACAAAACCATCACTTTCCAGAGTGTGGAATGTGGTGAAGCTTCTTCTTGTCTTATCACATGGTCAGGCAATCGTCGAAAGAGGTTTTTCAATCAACAATGAATTAATAGTTGAGAATCAGAGGGAAAGATCTCTGGTGGCTCAGAGGCTCATTGTTGACCATGTCAGTTATGTAGGGGGCATAACCAAGATAGAAATCACAAAGGATCTGCTGCTTTCAGCTGCAGGAGCCAGGCAGACGTACCATGGGTACCTGGAGGAAGAGAAGCGAAAGAAAGAACAACAAGCTGTTGACTTAAAGAGGAAGGTTTTCACAGATGAGCTGGAAGATTTGAAAAAAAAGAGGGCTAGGCTGGAAGCGGACATTTGTGCTCTTGAGAAAGCAGCGGATGAATTTGCTGAAAAGGCTGAATCTTCAGGCAATCTGACCTTTATCAGCAAATCCAACAGTTTCCAACGTACTGCAAAAGAAAAGAAAGAATCTCTGCTCAAAATTGAAAAACAGATTGATGAGAAGCTTTCAGAAATGAAAAATTAAATGGTGTTGATTTTTTTGGCAATGTTTAAGTTAACTTGTTAAAGACTGTTATCGGGTCAATTTATGGCACTTTTAAGTTCAGTGTTGCTGGACACAAATAGGGGAGGAAGCAACACTAATGAGACCGACTGTTACATAGTTAGGTTGAAAAAAAGACCATCTGGCTCAACCAATAAAAAAAAGACACAAGTTCATTTGGCTCAACCAATAAAAAAACAAGGAGGGTGCCAAGGAGGGACAGATTAACCACTTGCCGACTGCTCACTAGAGCTGTACTGCAGCAAAGTGGCTCTTGTAGGTCTGACGACGTAGACCTACGTCGCCAGACACTCTCCTTTCTCGGCGCACGCCGCCGGGGCTCGCTCCCGCTGTATTCAGTCACAGCGGGAGTTCGGGCCAGGGGTGGAGCAGCGGCGATCACCGCTGCTCTTCCCCGATTGTCGGGGAATCGAGTGTGGAGATCCACCTGCTTGTGTAAACACAAACGGGCGGATCTCCTAAGTGACAAACAGTGACAGATTGCTGGGTTCAGCATAGCTGAACCTGCGATCTGTCCTTGTGTCACTCAGTCACCTCCCCCCACACACATTAGTAAGCACCAGGCATATATGAACCCCTCCCTCTCCAATAAAATTAACCCCTTCCCTGCCAGTGTCATTTTTACAGTAACAGTGCATATTTATAGCACTGATTACTGTAGTAATGTCACTGGTACCCCCAAAAGTGTCAAAAATGTCAGTCAGGGTCCGATCTGTCCGCCGCAATGTCGCAGTCCCGCAAAAAAAATCGCAGATCGCCGCCATTGCTCGTTAAAAAAAAAAAAACACCAAAAATGACAGAAATCGTTCCCTTAGTTAGTAAACGCAATACATTTTGCGCAAACCAATCAAAATACGCTTATTGTGATTTTTTTTACCAAACATAGGTAGCAGAAAACAAATAGGCCAAAAATTTTAAAAAATTTTGATTTTTACATTTTGGGGGGGGGGGGGGGGGGAAATTTCATATAAAAAAATGTGAAAAATATTGTTATTTTTTCAAAATTTACCCTTTTTTTTTGTTTATAGCGCAAAAAGTAAAAATCGCACAGGTGATCAAATACCCCCAAAAGAAAGCTCTGTTTGTGGGAAAAAAAGGACGTAAATTTCGTTTGGGTTCGGCATCGCACGACCGTGCAATTGTCAGTTAAATTCGCACAGTGCCGAATCGCAAAAAGTGGCCTGGACGTAAGACCGCAAAATCCCCCCATGGTAAAGTGGTAAAGAGGGAGAAAAGAAAAGCTGAAGAGATGACAGGATAAATTCTGCTTCCAGGGAGTAGGCCAGGGGATAGTGTCTCCCTGATTCTCTCTTATTTCTTCTGGCAGGGCTGTGAGCCACCTAATCTGATACTGATATCGAACTGATCGTATCTGGGCTCTGTTGGAGGCAAGTTCAGCAAACTTTACAGAGGTTAGGATGCCAGTTCCAATTTTCAGTGAAGTCAATAGGAGCTGAATCCTACAAATCAGTAATAGACCAATAAGCAAATAATTGTCTAACAAATGGCATTAGGGCTGGGCATTGCCCTAGGGGACATTTAACAATTATGGTCACCCTACCCCCTTGTTTATGTTTAGCTGCAGATCCAAGGAACTATCATGTTGGTAGGGGTTATATCAGGTAGGTTGGCGGGCGATCCATTATGATTGATGAGAGTCTGTATTTTCAGATGGCAATATTGATGATGGATTTACATTGTGTCCTTTTTTTTTTTTTATTTATTTAAAATTGCTGGTATTCTTACTGTTCATTTTATTGTGAATGAACGATACTATGTACCCCTTTTTCATTTAGGGGTGGGGGGTGTATTTGGGGGCCCCTTTATTTTTCAAGGGGATTTCCATATTCTGATAAGCACCCTGTCTACAGACCCCCACAATCACTGAGCCAGGATTGAGGGGAAGAGGCCCTTGTCCTCAACATTGGGACAAGGTGCTTTGCCAGGTCCATGTTGAGGTACATGTTAAAGTCCATGTTGAGATAAAACATTGTGCACAGGGTCAAACTAAACACCAATTGTCAGTGGACAAAAATGATTTGTTGGAACAGCTTACTTCCTTGGAAACTTTGCAGAACTTAGAAGAGCCTAGCCAACCAACAACTAATAGATCTCCACCTTTCCCTTTAGAAATTGCTTGCATTACAAACAAAGAGAACATTTTTTCACACATAGTAGCCAAATTTTTAAAGTGTTCGGACAGTAAGTTAAGATCTTGTTTAGGCTGCTTGTTTAGCCCATATCAAAAATAAAACGTAAAGTGTATGATTTCGGACAATACAAAAATCTTGTATAGTAGCTGGGCAGTATGTAAGCTGCTTGTTTAGACTAGGGGAGGCAAGACAGTTTTTTTCCTAAAATAAGAGTGTAGTATTTTTCTGACCAGAGCCAAAATTATTGTACAGGGACTAAATAGCATGTAAGCAGCCTATTTAGGCTGCAAAAAGATGTAGAGATAAGACAGGTTGTATTATTTCAGAGGAAATATCCACACATATTGTACACTGGCAGAACAATATAGATGCCCGCCGACACATGTTTTTTATGTTCATATATTTTATTATTTCAGGTACTTATATAGCGTTGTCAATTTACGCAGCACTTTACATATACATTACACATTCACATCAGTCCCTGCCCTCAAGGAGCTCACAGTCTAAGGTCCCTAACTCACATACATACACAGTAGGGCCAATTTTTATACAGGATCCAATTAACCTACCAGCATGTCTAACAAAAAATTGTTAATAAAAATTTTACATTAAAGAGGAAGCAGCAAATGAATTAAGGTCACGGATGAGTAGAAAAAACTGACAGGCAAAAAACAGTAAAGATAACACAAATGAATAGAACTGATGATAAACTATGATGTATTTTTAGTTACACAGGGCCTAATTCAGTATAAGTTTGGAGTAGAGCTGCTCACTTCTCCAGAAATAACTCCAGCCTAAACTCATTGCATCCTAATTAGGTAAGTGGCTGGAGTTAAACCATCAACTAGATGCTTTAATGAATTCGGAGTTGGAGTTAACTTAGACTGAATTCGGATTTGGAGTTAACTTAGGCTGAATTTGAGTTTGGAGTTAACCAAATTCCCTTTGTGTTTTTCATAAAAGGAAATTTGTCTATTCTGATTCACTATTACACAGCAATGTCATCTATTATGGTTTATTTTAGTTTTAATTTTAAGGTATAGTTATGTATCTTATGCGTTTTAACCTTTAGATTTTCTAATAGCAGACTACACAGCTGTCTAATTAGCAGTCTTCATTCTTTATTCATCTGAAACTTGAAACTTTCAGGCATATCTGATTGTATTCAGCACTTTGGTGTAGTGGGCTAAGCTCACAGCTAAAGATTGCTAGGTCATGAGTTCAAGGCCAGACCATGATAACACCCTGTGTGCCATAATTTTTTTTGGCCACATAGTAATACATTGGCTACATCACCTAAAATTGCATGTCAATGGCCATGTATATTCAAGAAACAAACATGCATATGTGCAGGGTGCAATTATGCATTTGCCAAGTTTCAGTATTTATTTATAGCTGTCTAAAATATAAGAAGGTGATGGCACACTTGGGATTTGAACTCATGCTCTCTGTGTTTATAGCCAGGAACACTAACCACTAAACCATTGAGCTGAGCATGATTACCCCTGGAATATTTATTCCCATGTTTCAATAGTTAACCACTTCCTTACAGGGCAGTTACACCCCTTCCTGCCCAGGCCAATTTTCAGCTTTTTATACTGTTGCATTTTGAATGACAATTGCGCGGTCATGCAACCCTGTACCTAACACAAATGTATCACAGTATTTTCATAAAAAAATAGTGCTTTCTTTTGGTGGTATTTGATCACTGCAAGGTTTTTTTTCTATTGGCAAAAAGAACACCTAAATATTTGACCCCTAAAATAATGTGTTTTTGTTTATGGAATAAAATTTGGTAAATCAATATGTTTTTTGTTGCACTGACGAGCATTGAAGAGGCTGCGCTGGCAGGCACTGATGAGACACTAATAATATGCAGCACTGATAGACAGATAGGTGGCACTGATATGCAGCATTGATAGGTGGCACTGATGGGCAATGATTGGCACTGGTGGGCAGCACTGAAAGATGGTAATGATGGGCAGCATTGATGAGGAGGGCACTAACAGGTTCCCTGAGCACTGATTGGCATCAATGGTGGCATGGGTGGGCATCCCTGGTGGCATCCCCCAAGGGTCTGCACTGGTAATCAATGCTCTGATTACAAGCACAGACCCCCCCCCCCCCCACACACACACACTTACTTTGCATATGAATGCCATTTCTTCACAGCTGAAAGTGGCCCTCACCATGATTAGCCAGTTGATTGTGACCACTTGCTGGAATGTGTGCAAGCCAATTTGGTGTCATTTCTGGTCCAGGGCGAACGCCAATGTGCCATTTGCAATTTATTGTAAAGAGATTTTGCTTTATTTTAAAAATGGCGCACACAGACAACTAAAATGTATTGGAAATCTTTTACCTAGGCCAGTGATGGTAACCCTTAACCCCCCCCCCCCCCCCCCAAGATGTTTTTGCCCTACATTTCCCAAAATGCTCATGTACTCTGCAGTGTAGGTGAGCATCATGGGAAATGTTACAAAACACCTGTGTTGCCAAGGTTCATCATCACTGACCTAAGCCAACTAAAAAGGCGAGTGAGCGCTGTAGCAATCTTTTATTTAGTAATCCTTTTTAGTGATTTTTTTATTAAATGTTTTGGTTACATTCATCCACAGCGACTGAATGGAAATTTTGTATTATTCCTTAATTTATATATTTTTAGCTAAATATATACATAAACACTTTAATTTTTTCTTACAATTTAGCCACACACACACCCCACACACACACACCCCACACACACACACCCCACACACACACACCCCACACACACACACCCCACACACACACACCCCCCACACACACCCCACACACACCCCACAAACACCCCACAAACACACCACCCCCGCCCATACACACCCACACACACTTCGCTGGAGTAAAGGGAGAAACCCTACCCATGTTCATACTGTACTGCCATTGCACACACACACAAAAAATACAAGAAATGGATTACATTCAATAGACACAAAAGGTATCTGAATTACATCTAGACAAATATGAAGAAAAGAAAACAAAAAAACAGGAGCTGTGTACAAATGAATAAGCTTTATTGAACATGTATAAAACATCAGTAATCACTCAAGCAAGCATGTGAAATGCCCCCCCCCCCAAAACCCCCAAATCAAGTAATTTTTATTCAAATTACAGTGCAAAAAGATACAACATATGATGGATAGATAGAGCTTACAATATCCAAAAGTCAAGCAAAATAAGTTGTAGACACCTTAGTATTAAGCATAAAACATACCCAACATACTTTTATGTTAATTGTTTGCATGAGCCTGTCTTTCCATTTAAATACCATCAAATCAGTAGAACATACAGCTACACAGAGGCATGAAAATAAAAAAAAACATGTATAGAGTACATAAAGACACACTTTGCAAAAACTATACCAAACAGTTAGAGCATGAAAAGTATTCATCCAACAGAATACACTTACTGCAATATGGATCATTAGGCATGCCAGCAAACCCCCACCAGCAAATTTTTTTTTTTTTTTATACCACTTCAGTAATTTCCATCCAGAGACTATTCAGCTTGGTGCTCATTAAATATCTCCAACAATGTCATACATCATCGTGGTATAGACTTAGCTTTTAATTAGTACTCTCCATTTCTTAAACTTCCAGATGCCCTCGGCATCTATCTCCTCTCTTTTTTTATCCAGCATATAAAAGAAATACAGCTTACTTAGCCATAAACCTATACATTGTTTGCTACTTAGTGAAACATATTTATACGCATACAAATTACGTGCCTCCCACAATACCTCCTTTAGGGCACATAACAGTAGCCACAGTAGCTTCTGTTTACCTTTTCCTAGAGTCCCCAACCCATACATCATCATTTTCCATCCACTCACCCTCACCCCTATTATTTCCTTCACCAGGTCCTGACTCCTATTAATCACCTCTTTCGCAAATTCACACCCCCAAAACACATGTTCACAATCTTCTACACCCCCACAATTCTCTCTTGGACATATATCAGACACACACAAATCCCTTCCCCTCATAAACCACCTTGTAGCTAAGCATTCATGCAGACTCATCCAAACTATCTCTCTCTGCACATTAGTCACACCATACACATTCATTTTCTTCCATACTTCACCAGCCACTGATGCATTCACTTCTTTAAGGTTACATACATTCTCCCTCTCAAACAACCATTTTTTCACCCTCACTTTATCTCTTTCCTTTTCTCCTAATTCAGCCAACCTAAATTCCACCCTAAACCTTTCTAATATCCAGTAGTCACTTGCCACTACAAAGGCAACCGGCAACCTTGAGTCCCTTTCCAACCACCCCCACCTCCTAAACAACCAACCCCCCATAAATGCAACCATCCCAGCACACAACCCACCATTCTCCAAAATCCTCACCACACAAAACCAATACTGCAATAACAAAAATACTCTCACATTCGGAAAACTTAAACCACCATTACATTCCCGCCTACACACATACTCCCTCTTCACTCTTTCTATTTTGGACCCCCACAGAAAGGTAAACAATAATTTATTAATTTTCCTTACTCTTATCTCCCCAGGAGGAAAAATATTACTTGTATATAAAATCAAAGGTAAGATTACAGCCTTAATAACTAATACTTTCCCATAAACTGATAGCTTTCGCAGACACCAAAACCTCAACTTCTTAGCCACCTTTTCTCCTACTTCATTCCAACACACTTCCCCCTTCATTCTTTGATCAAAAACAATACCAAGAATCCTTACTCCATCCTCCGCTCTCCCAATCTGATCATCCACACTTTCCACATGTCTCCCATACACACCCATGCTACACTTACTCCAATTCACACTCATTCCTGCGCATATACAAAAAATAGACAAAAGTAGCTTCACCCTCTTTACACCAACTACCGACTGACATACTACCACCACATCATCCATATAACCCAAACATTTCACCGTCCCCCCTCCACTACCAGGCACCAAAAAGCCCCTCACAACCTTATCTCTCTGGATCATCCTCAACAGTGGGTCAATAAAACAAATGAAAAGAATAGGGGACAAGGGACACCCTTGTCTCACCCCTGATTTAATAAAAAAAGCCCGCCCCAACCTTCCATTAACTAAAACTCGACTACTAATTCCCCAATACAGACCCTTCAATACTTTAACCAGATGCTGTGGCACACCCATCCGTTTTAAAACCTCCCACAAAAAGCCATGATTGGCTTTATCGAAAGCCTTTTCTAAATCAAAAGACGTCAGGATAATCGAGCTATTCCTGTCTTTACAAAAATTAATGATATCCCTAATTAAGATTAGATTTTCTGAGCTTCTTCGACCTGGCACAGCACAAGTCTGCGTCACACTTACCATCTTACTAATTACTCTAGACAATCGTCTGGCAATCATTTTTGCAAAAACTTTATAGTCAGAATTTAATAAAGAAATAGGCCTCCAATTCCGAACATCTTTTCTATCTCCCTTTTTGTAAATTAAGACCACCACCCCCATTTTCATAGATTCAGACAAGGTACCTTTGCCCATTATACACCTAAACACCTCTACTACTTCCCCCTTAACAATATCCCAATACATTTTAAAGAACTCACTGGGTAAGCCATCACCCCCCGGGGTTTTATTTGCCGCCATACTTGCAACTGCTTCCCAAACTTCAGCCTCTTCCACCTCTTTCTGTAAAAAAACCCTATCATCCTCATCTAGATTATCTTCCAACATATCAAACACTCTTGAATCAGACTCATCTACACACACTCCTTTATAAAGCCTTTCATAAAAATCAGTCACACAATCCAACACATCATCCCCTTTACATTCATTCCCTTCCTCATCATACACTGCCTCAAACACCCCTTTCTCACCACAAGCCTTCTTAAAGAAAAACCTAGAGCATTTTTCATCCTGCTCCAAATATTTAACTTTTGCTTGAAAAATAATTTGTTTTCCCCTTCTGGTTAGTACTTCCTTAATTCTTCCCCTAACATGCTCAATTTCCTCTGCCATGTCAAAACCCATATTCCTAAATGAATATAATGTAGCCAACCTGGCTTGCAAACTAATATATCTCCTCTTTTCACTGATATTTTTATCCCTACTTTTTTTTTGAAAAAAAACCTTAATTTTCTTTTTAATCCAATCCCACCACCCCAAAATATCATTAAAGTCCTTTTTCCTATGGACCCATCTATTATACAATTTATTAAATTGGGCTTTAACATGCTCATCCTGCAACAGTAAGCTATTTAATTTCCATATTCCCGACCCTAAGTTAATGTCACCCCTCACACACAAATCAACATATACTGCAACATGGTCAGAAAAAACTACCGGTCTATGCCTGACATCAGAGCATTTTAAAGCCTCTGAAAACAAACATAAATCAATTCTGGACTTGGCTCGCCCACTCTCAGAAAAAAAAGTGAAGTAGGGGTCCACCAAATCCAGAACGATATGTGCATCATTAAGATGTAAATCCTGAATTATGCTATTCAAAATAGCGCTATTAGCATTCAGCTTAGCATCCACTGTTCCCACTCGATCTTTCAAAAATCGGATTGTATTAAAGTCACCCATAATCACACAAGGCCTCCTCCCCACTGCATGCAATTTCAACACCTCAAATACTTCAGGACGGTCCCGTCTATTCGCGGGAGCATATAAATTAAATAATCAAAATTTCTGGTTAAACAAAACTAAATCTGCCATAAGTAGTCTTCCAGGCACTAACACAACGTGTGATATGATGTGAATGTTCCTATTTGCGATGATAATACCCACCCCAGCATTCCTATTGTCCCCAACTGGCGACCAGATATAATCCACTACCCAGTCCGGAAGTTTGGGCGGCCGATTAAAGAAACATTCCTGCAGGCAATAAATGTCTCCTCCATTAACTTTCAGATCTTCAAGAATAACTGCTTGCCTAGCAGGAGACCCAAAACCCCTCACATTGAGGGACACAAACTTAATGCTCATTCACATAATGTGCGTTATTTACCCCCAGTCTCATCACCTGTGCCAGAAAAATGACATACATTGTTCAAAGCAACAACACTTTCATCATCCAAAAAATCCAGGCTAGGTGACAACATAGCTGGCTGGAAAGAATCAAGTGACCCAGGACTCAAGGGTGATGACTCCTTCTCTACTTCAGCGCCCAACACTGCCAGGACCTCAAAAGGGTTACTTATTTCAAACCCAGGTGTCTCTACCTTAAATTTTTTTGCCTTCTTCTGCTTGGGGCTGTCCAAAGAGTCCACCTTTGTCTTAGCCCCCATTGTTTCCATCTCCTCCACCTCTTGTGCATCCTGTACCTCCGGTTCCCACTGCAAAGCTGCTGTTAGGTTTTCCATGGGCTCTTCCACCTCCCTCTCCACCTCCACCCCATCCTCCACAAGTACTGGCTCAGCGCTAGTAGTTGGCTCTTCTGCCCTCTCTTCCACTTCCAGGTGCCCACTTTCCTTATCTTCAATCTCCACTTCCTCTTCCTGTCTTTCCGGGGAGTCAGACAGCACCTGTGTGGACACTGGTCGTCCACTCTCAGAGGTGCGCTTAACAGCCTCAGCATATGAGACAAAGGCCCTCCTGACCTTTGAGCAATTTTTCACTGTGTGGTCACGCTGACCACAAACATCACAAGCACGCTTTACCAGACAAGCCCCGGCTTCATGCCCCTCTTCACCGCAGTTCCGGCAACGCTTTTCTACATTACAGTCTTCCCTGGTGTGCCCAAATGAAAAACACTTCCTGCAATATGCAGGCTGACCAGGATAAAAGAGAAAGCCTCTGTTACCTGCTATTGAAAAGTTGGCCGGTGGGTGACACACCCCACCAATCCCTCCTGGTTCCACCTTCAGTTTAACAAAGAACTTTAATTTGCTATTAAAGATCCCTAAACGGTTAGTCAGCCTGAAGCCCCCCTTCACTGAAGAGCAGTACCTTCTCAAAAAAGCAACAACTAAAGCAATATCCATGAAAGGATTGAAAAGATGAACAACCAGTGGCTTCTCCTCCATGGCATACAGGGGTTCCACAATAAAAGGTCTTATTGATTCATTATTTGCTTTTTCCAATTCCCTGCACTTTTCAAAAACATCCATGCAAAGGGAACTGTGCACAAAGGAAACATCATAATACCTGGGTGCTGCATGATCCTGAATACAAAAAATATGTCGCAACTCCACTCCAACCGACTTCTGCAGTAAGTCCTGCACCAGAAATTCCAAGCTCACTTTACGAATATAACCAGGCAGAACCTGAAAACGAAGGGTGTTCTGTATTCCTTCTCGCTCCATCTTCTCCTGGTATCAACTCCACTCCTTTCAGGCAGCGTAATACCTAACAGAAGCAAGCCATAAAGACATGTGGCCCTTTCACAGGCCAAATGATATGATCTCATACATCCCTTTATATAACCTTGGTTAAACTACACCCACCCAGTATAAGAAACGCCCAGCAAAGTAATTAATTGGGTCTGTTGGTTCCTAAACCAAAATCACCAGTTCACTAATGAATGAGTGTTTGGCTGGCCATCCATGATCCAAGTTTCTTACAAGTCAACACACATAAGAAATGCTTTCAATAATCTCAGCATGAGCACAACGTGGCTTTTTCATTTAGACTAATGCCTCGCACACACGTACCGATCGTCGGCCGACCGATCGGCCGTCTTTTGTCCAGGGCTGTCCTGTCTGTTGAAAACTGCAAAAACTGCACACGAATTTTGTCGGCCAACAACAGACGACTGCAGAAGTGATGTCATGTGATGGTTAACTTTCCGTGTGTTTTTTCTTTTCTGAGCATGCCCAGTCTTGCAAATCTGCTGATTGTCGGCCGAATTCTGTACTGACTGGCGAACAATCGGCTGTTCTGGTGTTGGCCAACAAAAAATTTAATGCCTGCACGACAGTTTCTGTTCGGCCGAAAATGCGCTGTCGGCTGTCGGAAGCATCATACTAACAAGCCTACAATCGGCCGATCGGTCGTCGGCCTAATGTTTACGGCCGACAATCGGTACGTGTGTATGAGGCTTAAGGCTGGCCATACATGTTCCAATTTTCTTACAATTTTCTGTCCAATTTTCTTGAAATTTACCTTCAAGTATGTAGTACAAAGGCCTGCCTAATTGAATACAAGTGAATGTGTTTTTTAGCTTTGACCTCACATTATGTGGTTTGTGGTAGATCTACCAGAAAATTGTACAACAAAAGTTGAACATGTATGGCCAGCTTAATGGGCCATACACACTATAATGCCTCGTACACACGTACCGATCTTCGGCCGTAAATATTCGGCCGACGACCGATCGGCCAATTGTAGGCGTGTTAGTATGATGCTTCCGACAGCCGACAGCGCATTTTCGGCCGAACAGAATCTGTCGTGCAGGCATTAAAATTTTTGTTGGCCAACACCAGAACGGCCGATTGTTCGCCAGTCAGTACAGAATTCGGCCGACAATCGGCTGATTTGCAAGACTGGGCATGCTCAGAAAAGAAAAAACACAGGGAAAGTTAACCATCACATGACATCACTTCTGCAGTCGTCTGTTGTTGGCCGACAAAATTCGAGTGCAGTCTTTTGCAGTTTTCAACAGACAGGACAGCCCTGGACAAAAGACAGCCGATCGTTCGGCCGACGATCAGTACGTGTGTACGGGGCTTAAGATTTTCTGAAGACTTTTTCCTTTAGATTTACCAAAACCAGATAAGGTGAGGTCAAACCTAAACACTTTCAATTTGTATGCAATCTTGCAGGCCCTTGCACTACATAGAAAAGGTAAATCTGAAGGAAAAAGTCTTCGGAAAATCTTATAGTGTGTATGGCCATACATGTTCAATTTTTGTTGTACAATTTTCTGATAGATTAACCACAAACCACATAATGTGATGTCAAAGCTAAACAACACTTTCACTTGTATCCAATTAGGCAGGCCTTTGTACTACATACTTGAAGGTAAATTTCAAGAAAATTGGACAGAAAATTGTAAGAAAATTGGATCATGTATGGCCATACACACTATAAGGTTTTCTGAAGACTTTTTCCTTCAGATTTACCTTTTCTATGTAGTGCAAGGGCCTGCCAGATTGCATACAAATTGAAAGTGTTTAGGTTTGACCTCATATTATCTGGTTTTGGTAAATCTAAAGGAAAAAATCTTCAGAAAATCTTATAGTGTGTATGGCCCATTAGTCTAAATAAAAAAAGCCACTTTGTGCTCATTCTGAGATTTTTGAAAGCTTTTCCTATGTGTGTTGACTTGATGTAGTAATTTTTTATATATATATATATCTATATATCTTTTTTTTTTTTTTTTTTTGGGTTGTTGAATTCTGAGTTCTGGGGTTGCACTGCATATGTTCAATCAATTTGCAAATTCTCAGATTTGCAAGCTCAAACACTGCTATTTTTCAGAGTGTAATGTGGCTCTATATAGGAAGCAACACTAATATGGCTCCCCACTCAACAAATATATTAATTTCACACATATACAATGTTTTATTTTTGGGGTGTTGCTTGTCATATATAACAACAGACAGTTGTAGGTAGTTCAGGGATTTGAACACCCAAATACATTGTTGCATGGCAGCTGTGCTAACCACTTAGATATTTTGGTCAGTTTATTTAATCAAGCTCAAGCTCAATACATATTTGCAACATTTTTGCAAAACACAATTTACACAAACATAATCACTTTGTTACATTTATTTCATAATATATGCCACTGATAGTTTCTTAGCCTAACAATTTAAGTTTAAAATACTAATTTTTCACAGAAATAAATGTTTTAAACACCTATATATAATTTCCAGCATGCAGGATTATTTTTAAAAATTTGTTGATTTTATACAGTTTCACTAAACTAGGTTAATTATATGGGAATTGTGGTCTCTGAGGTTTTTTTTTTTTTTGTTTCTTGTTATTTTTATACCAAGCATACATGCACTGGCACCTTAAGAGCCCATTCACATTGAGGCGACACGACTTCGGGGGGTGACCTGTGAAGTCGCGTGCCCCACTGTGCACTGCGACTTGCAGAGACTTCACATACTGGAAGTCTATGCAAGTCGCTCCGAGGTCGCCCCAAAGTGGTACAGGACCCTTTTTCTAAGTCGGAGTGACTTGTGTCGCTCCTATTAGAACGGGTCCTGTACTACTCAATGGACCGCGACATACCGCGACTTGTCAGGCTGACAAGTTGCCTGACAAGTCGCGCTAATGTGAATGGGCTCTAAAAATTAATATAGTTTGATTCAATTAGTCCATCAAAAAATTTTAATAAATAAAAATTATTTGAGCTTGAATTGGGTCTAAATAGAATATATATATATATATATATATTTTTTTTTTTTTTTTTTTTAAAGTACAAATCACACACGCTTTGAAAAAAATGTCATTAGCTTTAGGTAGTTAAGTGGTTAGCACCTCTGCCTTGCAACAGTGTATTTGGGTGTTCGAATCCCTGAACTACCTACAACTGTATGTTGTTATATAAGACAAGCAACACTAATACGGCTTCTCCCCAAAAATGAAACATTGTATATGTGTGAAATTAATATATTTTTGGGGTTGGTTAGATATAGGAAGTAACAATAATATATAGTTTTTTGCATATATATATATATATATATATATACACATATGCAAAAAAACATATATTATTGTTACATTCTATATCTAACCAACCCAAAAATATATTAATTTCACACATATACAATGTTTAATTTTCGGGGAGGAGCCGTGTTAGTGTTCCTTTTCATATATATATATATATATACACACACACATAGGCAAATCAATAAATAAAACATATATATATATATATATACATATAATTATTTTTGGGTATCTATCTATCTATCTATATATATGTGTGTGTTTATATATATATATATATATATATATATATATATATATATATATATACACACACACACACATATATATATATATATATATATATATATATATATTTATGTATAGATATATATTTTTTGTGATTCATATATATATATATATATATATATATATATATATACACATACATAGAAATGTGCAAAAAAATAAATAAAAAAAAATTAAAAAAAAAAAAATTTAATAGCGCCGGAATAGCGCAGTTTTACCATGAATTTGCGGAGGTATTTGCCGCAAATTCAATAAAACTCCCACTAACGTTTTCAAAAACGTTATTTTCAGCCTAGTTTTTGGTTTGGAGCATGCTCACATGGGCTATCTGCCAGAAATTGACTCTGGAGCTATTTTTGCATTTTACACTTTTATTAATATCTTTTTTTTTACTTAACATTTCCACACAGTTTAAAAGCAGTTTAGCTCAAAATCATATAACACATCTTTCCCACACATTTTTTATTTTTTTCCTGCCATATTTTGTGATTTTGAAAAAATTAGTCCACCTTTTAGCTGGACTGTTTTTAAGTCCAGTCCTGACATTAGTTGATCTTAATGAATCTCACAGTTGGCGTTATTTTCCGCCCGCCGTTCTTTGAATACCAATTTCAGACTTAAAAATTCGCCGGTTCGCAAAATCCCGCCGAAACGCCAATTCGCCGTACTATGAATCAGGCCCACAGTTACATAGTTTGTGAGGTTGAAAAAAGACATCAGTCCATCCAGTTCAACCTATGATGTGTGATGTGTGTGTATGTTAGTACATTGTATACCCCTGTATGTTGTGGTCTTTAAGGTGCCCATCTACTAGTTTTTTGAAACTATCAATGCTCCCTGCTGATACGACTGCTTGTAGAAGCGAATTCCACATCCTTACTGCTCTGACAGTGAAGAACCCCTTACGTATTTTAAGGTTAAACCGTTTTTCCTCTAGTTTTAGTGAGTGGCTACGTGTCTTATTGTATTCCCTTTCTCTAAAAAGTTTTAGGGTCCACAACAGTACAGTATTTGTAAATTGATATCCTATCCCCCCTCAAGCGTTTCTTCTCCAGAGAGAATACGTTTAGTGCTTGTAGTCTTTCCTCTTAGCTGATGCCCTCCATTCCCCTAATTATTTTTGTTGCCCTTCTCTGGACTCTCTCCAGTTCCAGCACATCCTTCCTGAGGACTGGTGCCCAGAACTGGACAGCATACTCCAGATGTGGCCAGACCAGAGTCTTGTAGAGTGGGAGAATAATCTCTCTATTTCTGGAGTGAATCCACTTTTTTATACATGCCAGTATTTTGTTGGCTTTGCTTGCAGCAGCTTGGCATTTCATGCCACTGCCAAGCCTGTTGTCCACTAGGACCCCCAGGTCCTTTTCCATCTTAGATTCACCCAGAGGTTTCCCCACTAGTGAGTAGCTTGCTTTCGTGTTTCTGACGTTCAAGTGCATTAATTTACATTTTCCAACATTAAACCTCATCTGCCATGTAGTTGCCCACCCCATTATTTTGTTCAGGTCCGCTTGAAAGATTTCCACATCCTGCATAGAATATATTGGCATGCTTAGTTTAATATCATCCACAAATACCGAGATTGTGCTAGATATCCCCACCTTTAGATCATTTAGGAATAAATTAAACAGGATTGGTCCCAGGACAGAACCTTGGGGGACCCCGCTTTCCACACCCGCCCAATCTGAGTACTCCCCATTAATCACCACCCTCTGTACTCTCCCCTGCAGCCAGTTCTCTATCCAGGTACTCACCCTATGGTCCATACCTACATTCCTTAGTTTGTACAGTAAGCGTTTGTGGGGAACGGTGTCAAAGGCCTTTGCAAATTCCAGATACACCACATTCACAGGCTTACCTTTATCTAGGTGGCAGCTTACTTCATCGTAGAAGGTTAATAGATTGGTTTGGCAAGAACGATTTTTCATGAATCCATGCTGATTACTACTAATACTGTTTTCATTACTAAAGTCTTGTATATGGTCCCTTAACATCCCCTCCAAAATCTTGCAGACTACTGATGTTAGGCTGACCTGCCTTTAGTTACCCGGGATATATCTGTGCCCTTTTTTAAATATTGGTACCACGTTGGCTTTTTTCCAATCAGCTGGCACCATACCCGTCTGTAGACTATCCTTAAAGATCAGGAATAATGGTCTGGTAATCACCTGGCTGAGCTCTTTAAGAACCCTCGGGTGCAAGCCATCAGGTCCCGGTGATTTATTTATGTTAAGTTTCTCTAGTTTAGTTCTAGTTTAGTTTAGTTAAGTCTATCTTCTGTTAGCCATGGTGGTACACCCTAAGGTGTATTATTTAGTTTAGCCTTACAAGCTGGGTTAGTGTAGCCCCCCGATTCTTTTGTGAAGACTGATGAGAAGAAATGATTTAACACATTCGCCTTTTTTCTCTCCTCTGTGGCCATATTTCCCTTGTCGTCTTTTATGGGGCCAATGTGTTCTGGCCTCGCTTTCTTACTGTTTATATACTTAAAGAATTTCTCGGGGTTCTTTTTACTCTCTTCCGCTATATGTCCCTCGTGTTCCATTTTAGCCGCCTTGATTTCGTCTTTACATTTCTTATTATACTGTTTATAATGCTTGAATGCTGCCAATGACCCCTCAGTCTTGTATTTTTTGAAGGCCTTTTCTTTAGTATTAATATGCATTTTTATGTTGGAGTTTAGCCATCCAGGGTTTAGTTTTGCTCTTTTAAATTTATTTCCCTTTGGAATGCACTGGCCAATCACTTTGTTTAGTATGCTCTTTAAGTACTCCCATTTTTCCTCCGTGTTCTTTGTTCCCAGAGTTCTATCCCATTTGATATTTTCTAGCAGAGAGCGCAGTTTTGGGAGATTGGCTCTTTTGAAATTCAGTGTCCTTATATTACCCTTGTGTTTCCTATTACTATGATTAATACTGAAACTAATTGACCTATGGTCACTGTTTCCTAAGTTCGTATTTCTATATCCGTGAGCAGGTCTGTATTGTTGGTAATCAGTAGGTCAAGTACCGCAATGTTTCTTGTCGGTAAGTTCACCATCTGACCCATACAATTGTCCTGCAAAACATTTAGGAACTGCCGAGCCTTGGCTGAATGCACGGTTTCCTTCTGCCCAGTCTATATCTGGATAATTAAAGTCCCCCATTATAATGACATTTCCCATCCTTGCTGTCAATCCTATCTGTAAAAGGAGGTCCGATTCCCCCTCCTCCCTCTGGTTGGGGGGCCTATAGCATACTCCCAATATTACCTTTCCTATAGTGCCTTCCCTTTTAAGTTCTACCCATAGGGATTCTGGCTTGTCCATAGCTCCATTATTAATATCATCCCTCCTATTTACCTGTACACCTTTCTTAATATACGGACATACTCCTCCCCCTTTTTTACCTTCTCTATCCCTGCGATAAAGGGAATACCCCTGAATGGTCGCCATCCAATCATGAGAGCTGTCGAACCAAGTCTCTGTTATCCCCACAAAATCTAAGTCCTCCTCAAACATCAGTAGCTCCAGCTCTCCCATCTTGTTGGCCAGGCTTCTGGCATTGGTAAACAAACCTTGTAATTTTGACCGGTTGCATATATCCTCGTTTGATGTTGTTTTTAGGCTGTTCTTGTGATTTTTTCCCCATACCCACCTTGGGTTTAGGGGCTCTGAATATCCTACCGCTAATGTCCCCCTTTGTGCCCTCTGAATCTTGCTCCCCGCTGGCTAATTCTACATCTGTACCCTCCCCCCCATCACCTAGTTTAAAAGCCCCTCTAACTTTATGGCCATCCTCTCACCCAGTACGGCTGCACCGTCCCCATTTAGGTGCAATCCGTCCCTACCAAAGAGCCGGTGGCCGACTGAGAAGTCGGCCCAGTTCTCCTGGAACCCGAAACCCTCCTTACTATACCAGCTCCTCAGCCACTTGTTAACTTCCCTAATCTCCCGCTGCCTCTCTGGTGTGGCTCGAGGTACAAGTAGTATTTCTGAAAATACTACCTTGGAGGTCCTATTCCTCAACTTAGCGCCTAAGTCCCTGAGATCGTTTAGGACTCTCCATCATCCTCTGCCTATGTCATTGGTACCCAAGTGTACCATGACAGCTGGGTCTTCCCCGGCCCCACCCAGTAATCTGTCCACCCGATCAGTGATGTGCCGAACCCGAGGGCCCGGTAAACAGACTGTTCGTCTCGCATGGTCTTTGTGACAGATTGCACTGTCTGTCCTTCTAATGATTGAGTCCCCTACCACCAGCACCTGTCTTTCCTTTCCCTTTCTCCCAGCCTCACTGGAGGAGTTGTTCCCCTGGCAGCTAGGGGCGTCGCTCTGCTCCAGCAATGCTGGTCCCTGACTGGTTTCCCCAACATCATGCAACGGGGGTATTTATTGGGGTGCTCAGCCCAGGATCGGCCTCCTTGCCTTTTTCCCTTCTACCCTTCCTAACTGTCACCCATCTACTGTCACCCGGTATGGACATTCATATCAGTGCTGCCAGCTGCTTCCCTAGATTCAGGACCTGAGCTTCTAGGGAAGCAACGTGCTTACGTTTTGTGCATTTGTATTCGCCCTCGATTGCATGATCAAGGAACGTATACATGCCACAAGATGTACACCGAATCGTATTTCCACACCCGCCGGGCATTGTACATACTAATCTAATGGGGATTCAGTAATTTAAGTCTATCCTGTGTGGCTGTTTCCTAGCTTCCTATCTCTACTTTCTCACCCTCTGGTACTCCGCTACACTCACTGACAATCCCAGACACTCAGGTACTCACAGGTACTCCCAGACACTCTCAGGTACTCCCAGACACTCTCTCAGGTACTCCGAGGTACTCACAGACACTCACAGGCACTCAGTCGCAGAGCACGGTCAGTCGCAGAGCACGGTCAGTCGCAGAGCACAGTCGGTCGCAGTGTATTGATAAAGGCGTTAATGTCCCAATCGATATTAAGCACATATGGTGAGTAGGATTGGAGGGTGTAAATCCAATAGGTTTCACGACGTAAAACCCCACGTTTATTGGAACCGTGGCTTATGTCATTCACCATGGGGGCACCAAGGGTGTCCTTGCAGTCTTGGAAGGGACAGGCATTCTTCATTGGCAGAGCTCCCTGTTCCAGCTCTCTCCGCAGTTCCCTTTCCAGGTGTGGAAAATTGGCAAGCGGATTGCCTCAGTCGACAGGCCTTGGATGCAGGGGAATGTTCCCTTCATCCAGAGGTGTTCCAGCAGTTTTGCCTTCGTTAGGGCACTCCAGATGTGGATCTGTTGGCGTTGCATCTTCAGGATAGTACAGAGGTTTGTGGCCCGCTCCCGGGGCCCTCTGGCAGATGCACTGGTGGCACCATGGGTTCTGTCCTAGGCAAGAACATATACTAAGTTTAACATGAACGATACTGAGAAGTTTAGTATGGTCACCTGTGCAAGGTTGATGCACGCATATTCGTATGAGAGTGTTCACTGTCTGCCTTTCCTCCTCTCAAGTTGCTGCCAAGACTTCTTAGCAGGATCGAGGTGGAAGGGATTCGGGTCATTCTCGTGGCTCCGGACTGGCCTCGCCGAGTTTGGTACGCTGACCTGGTCAGGCTAGTCGCAGACGCTCCTTGGAGACTTCCTCTTAGGGAGGATTTCTTTTCTCCAGGGCCAATCTTCCATCCTGCTTTACGGTCGCTGCCTTTGTCAACTTGGCTGTTGAAAGGGCTTGCCTTGCTGAAGGGCAAGGGATTGTCTGCTTCAGTGATTCCCACTCTGCTTAAAGCATGGGAAGCTACTTCTAGGATGATGTTTCATCGTACGATAAAGACGTATATTGCATGGTGTGCGTCTCTTTTGGCTCCCCCTCGCTCTTACTCGGTGGCCCGGATCTTGGCTTTCCTTCAACGGGGAGTTGATCAAACTTTGGCCTGAGTACTATCAAGGGTCAGGTTTCGGCTTTGCCAATTTTCTTCCAAAGGCCATTGGTCGCCCATTCCCGGGTGCAAACTTCTTTCAGGGGGTGCGACATTTGGTATTTCCGGTGCGTTACCCGTCACCAACTGCGGACCTTGATTTGGTACAGTCGGTTCTTCAAGAACCTACCTTTGCAAGTATTTGGGGGTTTCCCCTGCCTACCTTATTACAGGAGGTGACCTTCTTGGTTGCTTTCACTCTGCGCGCAGGGTATCGGCACTGGCGACATTGTCCTATCGTTCTCCCTATATGTGGGTTCATGGCAACAAGTGGTAATTCGTTTGGATCTGTCCTTCCCTCCGAAGGTGGCTTCTAGTGGTCACTTGAACCAGGACATTGTATTACCATCTTTGTATCCTAAGCCCAAACATCCTAAGGAATGTGCATTGCATTCTCTGGATAGAGTTTGGGCACTCGAGGTACTTGGCGACTACTGAGTCTTTTCGTGAGCCAGGTTCGCTCTCTGTATTCACAGATGGCCCAAGAACAGAGCTGCCTGTGTCTGCTGCGACTACTTCCAGTTGGATCGGACAGAGGGTGGTGCAGGCTTATTCAATTAAGGGTCAGGTCCTACCTTTCCGTGGTTCGGCGCATTCTACTCAGGCGCCCAGTGCTTCCTGGGCTTTTCGCCATACAGGCATCTGTACTTCAGGTTGCAAGATGGCTACCTGGTCGTCTGTTCACACCTTTACCAAATTGTTTAAAGTGGATGTGCTGGCATCTACATGTGCATCTTTTGGCTGCAAAGTTTTGCTGGCTGCTGTCTGGAGGGCTTTTGGCCTTCCTTAAGGGGTGTTTACTTTTTGTTTCAGGTGGGCCTCATCTTTTGTTCCGATGAGTTCTATGTTACCTGGTTGACTATGTTTAGCCTTGGGGACTTGTTCTTTTCTGCTGTTCCCACCCATCATTTTATGGCACTGCTTTGGGACATCCCTACTGATATGGATCAGAGGACTGAAAGATAGAGAAAACTGGATTTTTGACTTACCGTAAAATCCTTTTCTCTTAAGTTCATTGACGGCGCAGTACCCGCCCCTCTATTTTGAGTTGGGTCTTTGTTCCTTTTCTGACAAAGCTTTGATACAAAACTGACATCCTATGCAGGAAGAGAGAGGGTGTACCCTCTGGGACTGCCCATAGGCGTAGCCAAAACTTGTTTTCTGCCTAGTGTCCTACTCCTGTATGGGGCAGTATAACCCTACTGATATGGATCAGAGGACTGCGTCCGTCAATGAACTTAAGAGAAAAGGATTTCATGGTAAGTCAAAACATTTTTTTTTAGTAGGGACCCTAGAGAATAAAATGGAGATTGTTGCAATATTTTTTATTACACCGTATTTGCGCACGCGGTCTTACAAACACAATTTTTTTTGGAAAAAATACACTTTTTTGAAATAAAAAAATAAGAAAATAGTAAAGTTAGCCCATTTTTTTTCTATAATGTGAAAGCTAATGTTACACAGAGTAAATAGATACCCAACATGTCATGCATCAAAATTGCGCTCGTGGAATGGCGACAAACATTGATACTTAAAAATCCCCATAGGGGACACTTTAAAAATGTCTACAAGTTACCAATTTAGAGTTACAGAGGAGGACTAGGGCTCAAATTATTGCTCTCGCTCTAACAATCGCGGCGATACCTCACATGTGTGGTTTGAACACCATTTACATTTGTGGGCACAACTTGTGTATGCGTTCGCTTCTGCGTGTGAGCTAACAGGGACGGGGCTCTTTAATTAATTTATTTATTTTATCTTTTATTTTTACACTGTTTTTTTGTAAAAAAAAAAAAAAAAAAAAAAATTATCGCTTTTTATTCGTATTACAAGGAATGTAAACATCCCTTGTAATATAAATAAGCATGACAGGACCTCTTTAATGTGAGATCTGGGGTCAAAAAAATCTCTAAAAAAGAAAAAAAAATAAGTTTTTTTCCATGATGTAAAAAAATGGGCTCTTTAAATCTGTTGTTAGGAAGTGACGTATGACATCGCTCCAGTCCTCCAAGGCCATAGAGTCGATTGAGGGCCATTTTGCCCTCACTCTACTTCCTGCCTGAGGGGACAGTAGGCCGGATTGTTTTCCCCGATACCGACGGGTCCGGTAAGTGGGCGAAAATGACCGGTGATGCCACTGCAAATCCATCACTGGGAACACCCTTATGTTACAGCGGACTGCCCACAGTCGCCCGCAGTTTAAAAAAATACCAGGGTTTTGGCAGCTATCTGCAGCCATAACCCCGGTATTTAATGCCAAATCACCAACGTAAAACTTTGGTGGGTGTTCCGTAAATGGTTACGTTAAAACCGCAGACTATTGAAAATGCATGTTTGGACATGTAATGTTTATTATATGTTATATACAAAGAATATGTATTATACATACTTTAGAATAGGAATAGGCAATCTAGTACCGGGGTAGCTAATGCATCTAAAACAGAGGTGTCTTACCTTTTGACCTTCCTGGGCCACACTGGATGCATAGGAATTATCTTGGGCCACAATTAAAATACACTAACAATAAGGAAAGCTGAAGAGTAGAGAAAGTCAGGCACATCACAAGGTAATGGAAGGTGATGGGCTGCAGAAGACGTCACATGACGAAACGCGTACAGCGTCACGTCACTTCCGGTTCCGGTCTCGAGTTGGAACGCACTGCGTTCCGGGACGCGGATACCTCGCTTTATTACTATTGTATACACGTGAGTACCCATTTTTTGCTGCTGGAATAAACGCCTATTATTACGGTATTACACTATCGAGCTTTCTTATTCCATGATCTTTCCATCTATACACCCTTGAGTGGCCATACCTGACCAACCCACGAAGTCTGGATACCACACCATTTACATAGGACCCCACTACTGGACCCTATTTTAGGACACTTCGGACCCCACACCACATCTCCCCCAGGAAGGGAATTATCATACAGAGCCAGGACCCAACAGGACACCTCTACAGTACCCGCTCTATACCCCTGTGTGGGGTGGGTACATCTGGTGAGTAGGTCTTTTTACTAGGGGCCACTCTACCACTCGCCAGTCACCCACCTGGGGGTCACCGTGAGATATCTGTTCACTTTAATATTTTTTGGACACAATCTCTAATTATGGACTTATTTTCATCTTATGGACTGATTTAATATCACCTCATTGCATTTTGCACAAAGAAGTTTCCCGCACTTTTTCATTTGCCCGCAAATTTTCTTGCTCACTTATCCTTTTTGGATTCACCTTATTATATTTATTGATTTCACATCACTTTCTGCTGCACTTTATATCCATAGTTTTTTGCACACCCACCCTGTGCATATCAGTTTCCCGCACTTTCATTATATATAAAATATATTTTTCTTTGCACATTTTCACTATTTATACCACTTATTATATTACCACTTGTAGAATCAGCACGTTTTGGAAGTTTTTATCAATTTATTCTGTATTGTTACATATTTATTTATTTATTTATTTAATTCTTGGTATACACTTAAGTACATTTTATTGTTATAGCTTGTAGTTTGCATTACGCCCTCTGGTGGTTGTTTCTTATACATCATACATTTTACAGATTATTTTTTATTCCTTATAACATCGTATGTCTGACCTTTTACTTGGTTATTGATTTTTAATCTTTTACCACTTCATCTATTCCTCAATTATATATTTTTTAATACTACATTTTTTATTACTATTTGCACTTTATATAAGAAGCAGCGCCATCACCTTCCATTTTACTTATCTATTTATATAGCCTTGGCTATAGTTTAAGGGAGGCAGCAGCTTCTTTGTGCACACGGTTCATCTATCCTTTGACATCCTTAGCGCGGATTCATTCAGATACATCACAAGGTAATGATCACTGATATAGATTATGTACCTATCTGAGTACTAAAACTTCATTTTTTTATAGTAATATTTTGTATTATAAAAGTATAAAAGGGCAACCTAAAACTAGTGCAATATTTGACACTGTTTTTGATAAACTAATGCCTCAATATCTGGTTTGATGAAGTTAGCAGTAATTGGTAAGTAGCAAGGTGCACATCAGATATTTTGGTTCTAATTTTGCCCTTCCTGTGCTTAATCCTTGAAAATAGTTGCTCACAAATCTAGGTTCTGCCGAAAATCTGCTACAGAAAGAAGGTGTGATTGTGAAGAGTGGAATACTTTTCTTTGGGAAGATAAAACGTATATAAGTCCAGAAAAGTGACTCAAACTTTTCTTCCCCTGCATTTGTTCGCTACGTTTAAATGCATTTTATTAAAAATGTTTAAAGAAATCAAAATTTTTGAGTAAAGTTTACGATTTTGTGTTGGGCCGCATTCATAGCTGTCTTGGGCAGTAATTTGGACACCCCTGATCCAAAATATTGCTGACAGTTGTTTGCTTTATGGTTGGTTGGTTTGTTTTACACTTCAGATTGCTTTTTTGAATTTGTATGGATGCATATCTATAATGGCATGTGACAATGGATGACATAAATCTAGCTTAAAGTTTTCTAATATCTACAATACATTATCTAACCATGACTGTCATAGGATTTCGACAGACTCTGAAGGTAAGCCTGAGTGGAGGTTAAACTTCAAATTCTTTGAATACTAAAAAGCAGCTTGCAGAACAACCCTTCACCTCCTTTGCCTTAATGTTTGTCAACAGGGCTAATTGTAAGGTGGACCAGAGGATTCAGCATACCATAGCTCAAATTGCAGGACAACTTTTCCCTGCAGTTGAGCCAGTACCTAGTATGAAAATGGTGCCCGTTTTGATTTTTCCTTTTTTCTTTTTTTCAGTCCAATGTGATCCCACACATGGCAAGAGCTACAGTCAATTTCCGTCTTCACCCAGCACAAACAGTTGTTGAGGTTAGTGCATTGCTTCAAGATCTGTCTCTGCTTGAAACATCTTAAGGTGACAAAAGGGAGTAATTCAGTAAATTCTAAATAAACTTCTTGTGTTGATACCCCAACACCAGTCCACAGAAACACACACAAGCAATGACTACAGACACAAGAAGTAAGTTCAAACTGTTTTCATATACATACTGTGTATGTATGTATATGTATGTATATGTGTGTATATATATATATATATATATATATATATATATATATATATATATATATATAAAAAAGTGAGTACACCCCTCACATTTTTGTAAATATTTTATTATATCTTTTCATGTGACAACACTGAAGAAATGACACTTTGCTATAATGTAAATTAGTGAGTGTGCAGCTTGTATAACAGTGTACATGTGTTGCCCCCTCAAAATAACTCAACACACAGGCATTAATGTCTAAACCACTGGCAACAAAAGTGAGTACACCCCTAAGTGAAAATGTCCAAATTGGGCCCAATTAGCCATTTTCCCTCCTCGGTGTCATGTAACTCATTAATGTTTCAGGTGTGAATGATGAGCAGGTGTGTTTAAATTTGGTGTTATCACTCTCACTCTCTTACTGGTCACTGGAAGTTCAACATGGCACCTCATGGCAAAGAACTCTCTAAGGGTCTGAAAAAAAAAGAATTGTTGCTCTACATAAAGATGGCCTAGGCTATAAGAAGATTACAAAGACCCTAAAACTGAGCTGCATCAAGGTGAGCAAGAATATACAGCGATTTAACAGGGCAGATTCCACCCTGAACAGGCCTCGCCATGGTCTACAAAAGATGTTGAGTGCACGTGATCAGTGTCATATCCAGAAGTTGTCTTTGGGAAATAGACGTATGCTGCCAGCATTGCTACAGAGGTTGAAGGGGTGAGGGGTCAGCTTGTCAGTGCTCAGACCGTACGCCGCACACTGGGGAGCTACAGTTCATGGAGGGAACCATGATTGCCACATCTACTGTGACATACTAAAGCAGAGCATGATCTCCTCCCTTTGGAGACTGGGCCGTATTCCAACATAACAACCCCAAACACACCTCCAAGGCAACTACCTGCCTTGCTAAAGAAGCTGAGGGTGAAGGTTATGGCCTGGCCAAGCATGTCTCCAAACCTAAACCCTATTGAGCATCTGTGGGGCATACTCAAACAGAAGGTGGAGGAGCGCAAGGTCTCTAACACCCACCAGCTTTGTGATGTCGTCATGGAGGAGTGGAAGAGGACTCCAGTAGCAACCTGTGAAGCTCTGGTGAACTCCATGCCCAAGAGGGTTAAGGCAGTGCTGGAAAATAATGGTGGCCACACAAAATATTGACACTTTGGGACCAATTTGAACATTTTCACTTAGGGATGTACTCCCTTTTGTTTCCAGCAGTTCAGACATTAATGGCTGTGTGTTGAGTTATTTTGAGGGGACAGCAAATGTACAGTTATACAAGCTGTACACTCACTACTTTACATTGTAGCAACACTCACTACTTTACATTGTAGCAAAGTGTAATTTCTTCAGTGTTATCACATGAAAAGATATAATAAAATATTTTTCAAACATGTAAGGGGTGTACTCACTTTTGTGAGATACTGTGTGTGTGAGTGTGTGTGTGTATGTATATATATATATATATATATATATATATATATATATATATATATGAAAAAAATATAAAATAAATACCAACAATAAATTGTACAAAATTGTAGAATTCAATGCAAAGGGGAAACCATCCATTCAGTTCAGGCTTCAGTCTCATATAATGGGATTTAGAGGTGCGGTGTCTCCATTAAACGTTCACTTTAAACCACAATCCACTTTAGCAGAGATTTAACATCCAGAGCTGTCATTGAAGAGTGATCAGACTGGTTACAATGAAACTTTCCCTGTGCTGGGGTGAGGCCCCTCCCTGCCAGCCAGGATGGTTTCCCCTTTGATTACAACAGCCACAGTGTACAAAAAGCCCCCCGATTTACCATATTGCATTGAATTCTACAATGGCAGCAGCTGCAGTTTGAAAAGGAAAGTTTAAATTATTGAATGAAGCTAGAGGAAGAATGTGCATCCTTGACTGTGGATTATAGTGCCTTTAATACGGTGCATTGTTGAACTATTGAGAGGAGAGAGGAGTTCCTGCAGAGAGAGACAGGATCGTGTGGTGGTCATTCCATCGGAGGAGATCTTTGTGTTATGCTTTGCAGCCCTTCCTATGAGAATAGGAGGGCCACATGATCTGGTGAGTTGCCACTCCCCCCATTGAGCACCCGGGTGAAGGATGTGTGTGGTGGTGACCCTTTAATCTCACGAATTTATCCAAAGAAGTGGAGATTTTAAGAGACTTTACACATGATATTTAAAGAAGACTTCATATATTCAATACTATTGTGTGTGGAGGAATATCATTACAATATATATATATATATATATATATATATATATACAGTGCCTTGCGAAAGTATTCGGCCCCCTTGAACTTTGCGACCTTTTGCCACATTTCAGGCTTCAAACATAAAGATATAAAACTGTAATTTTTTTGTGATGAATCAACAACAAGTGGGACACAATCATGAAGTGGAACGAAATTTATTGAATATTTCAAACTTTGTTAACAAATAAAAAACGGAAAAATTGGGCGTGCAAAATTTATTCAGCCCCTTTACTTTTAGTGCAGCAAACTCTCTCCAGAAGTTCAGTGAGAATCTCTGAATGATCAAATGTTGACCTAAATGACTAATGATGATAAATAGAATCCACCTGTGTGTAATCAAGTCTCCGTATAAATGCACATGCACTGTGATAGTCTCAGAGGTCCGTTTAAAGCGCAGAGAGCATCATGAAGAACAAGGAACACACCAGGCAGGTCCGAGAAACTGTTGTGGAGAAGTTTAAAGCCGGATTTGGATACAAAAAGATTTCCCAAGCTTTAAACATCCCAAGGAGCACTGTGCAAACGATAATATTGAAATGGAAGGAGTATCGGACCACTGCAAATCTACGAAGACCTGGCCGTACTTCTAAACTTTCAGCTCATACAAGGAGAAGACTGATCAGAGATGCAGCCAAGAGGCCCATGATCACTCTGGATGAACTGCAGAGATCTACAGCTGAGGTGGGAGACTCTGTCCATAGGACAACAATCAGTCGTATACTGCACACATCTGGCCTTTATGGAAGAGTGGCAAGAAGAAAGCCATTTCTTAAAGATATCCATAAAAAGTGCCATTTAAAGTTTGCCACAAGCCACCTGGGAGAAACACCAAACATGTGGAAGAAGGTGCTCTGGTCAGATGAAACCAAAATCAAACTTTTTGGCAACAATGCAAAACGTTTTGTTTGGCGTAAAAGCAACACAGCTCATCACCCTGAACACACCATCCCCACTGTCAAACATGGTGGTGGCAGCATCATGGTTTGGGCCTGCTTTTCTTCAGCAGGGACAGGGAAGATGGATGGAGCCAAATACAGGACCATTCTGGAAGAAAACCTGATGGAGTCTGCAAAAGACCTGAGACTGGAACGGAGATTTGTCTTCCAACAAGACAATGATCCAAAACAATCTACAATGGAATGGTTCACAAATAAACATATCCAGGTGTTAGAATGGCCAAGTCAAAGTCCAGACCTGAATCCAATCAAAAATCTGTGGAAATAAATGCTGTTCACAAACGCTCTCCATCCAACCTCACTGAGCTCAAGCTGTTTTGCAAGGAGGAGTGGGCAAAAATTTCAGTCTCTCGATGTGCAAAACTGATAGAGACATACCCCAAGCGACTTACAGCTGTAATTGCAGCAAAAGGTGGTGGTACAAAGTATTAACTTATGGGGGCTGAATCATTTTGCACACCCAATTTTTAAGTTTTTTATTTGTTAAAAAAGTTTGAAATATCCAATAAATTTCGTTCCACTTCATGATTGTGTCCCACTTGTTGTTGATTCTTCACAAAAAATTACAGTTTTATATCTTTTTGTTTGAAGCCTGAAATGTGGCAAAAGGTCGAAAAGTTCAAGGGGCCGAATACTTTCGCAAGGCACTGTGTATATATATACATATATATATATATATATATATATATATATATATAATTTCATTTATTTTATTATTGGAATACATAATGTATTATAGAATGTATTATATACTTTACATATGTTTTTAAAAATTACTTTTGAGTACATGGGAGAAGAAAGATTATACTGGCAAAGAGGAGCAATTGCCTGGCTTTTGCGCTGCACAGGTCACCCTCTGCATCAATACCAAATAATAAAGAATAAAATAAAGAAAATAAAAACTAAAATAAGTAAAAAAAATACAAAATGGCAGCTGGCAATTTGCCTCTGGGCCCAACTAGCCTAGAAAATATCCACTTATTGATATGAGGGGTTGCTGCACAAAAAAACTTGAACAAATTGGCATTCAGACCACCAGACTGGAGTAGGGTTATAGTATAGCTAGTAGGAATGGGCAAACGGTTCGCCCCGAGCATGAGTTCGGCCCAAACATTTGCCTGCTCGGCCTTTCGCCGAACACCCAAATTTGCAGGGTGTTCGACCTGTCAAACGCCCTAAAATGTTGCGCTCTGATTGGGCAAAGCTTTGCCCAATCAGGATGCAGTATAAGCTAATTGTTAAGGAGCGGGACGGGAAACTGGCCGCGGCATCATTAACAATGGATGAGTCATCCGCTCTCAATGGGTTTTCCGGAGATGGTTAAAAAAAAAGAAAAAATAAATATTTAAATATAGTGCCTTGGGGGTCTGCCTGTAAAGTGGTGCATCTTTAGCATGAATTAAACATGCTGCAGCGAGTCAAATCACATTTAAAATGACTCACGGTTGCAATTGCCGACTCATGAAAGAAAAAAACAGCGCCCCCCCAGTCTATACCAGACCCCTCGGGTCTTGTATGGGTTTTAAGGGGAACCCCACAGCAACATTTAAAAAAAAAGTGTGCCCCCCCCCCCCCCCCCAAAATCCATACCAGACTTTTCTTTTATTCAGACACAGACCCCAAGCTGTATTTTTCTTAATTTTTTTTCATATCCGGGAGCCGGAAATTGCAACCGTGAGTCATTTTAAATGGCATTTGACTTTGAGTTTTTTTTCTTTAGAAATATTTTTGCTGCAGCATGATCTATAAATGCTATAGATGCACCACTCTACAGACACATTAGGGGACCCCCCAGGCACTATATTTAAAGGGATTTTTTTCATTTTTCATTTTTATTGGGGCATTTTAAGCATCATTAAAATCACTGCTCCTGAAAAAACCGACCGTTTTTTGCAATTTTTTTTTTTTTACTTATTGTTTTATTAAGGTTTTACACATTTAAATGTAAGTAAGGCTTAAGATCATGTAGGTGCAGTACAGAGGTTTTATAACATAGAGAAGAGCAAGTACTGTACAAACTTATTGTAGTAATTTCAACAAGCTGTAAACCATAGTCCGGGTGAACGTTCCAGAGGAGAGAAAAAAAAATAAGAAGAAATAAGAAAAATAGCTTTAGCCATTAAGTATAGATCGCAGGAAAGGGCTTGAATTACCAATGAGGCAAGTGTCAGCGAACTTTGTATTTGAGTAGCCACATTAGCAAGCTAAGGATGTGATGTCTAGTTTGGAGAAGATTAACCATGGTGCCCAGTCCTTCCTGAGTTTCGTTAGGCCGAGGTTTGCTTTAGCAAACATAAATTCCATCTGGAGGTGTTGGTTGAGGATTTGATGGACCATTAGGGTTGCTGTTCCATTGTGTTGTAATGCCGCTATTAGAATATGGGTAAGGATGGTATGATATGAGTTATGGCATGATATCAGGTTTTACATGGTTACAAAGTTTGTGAGGTTGAAAAAAGACATCAGTCCATCCAGTTCAACCTATGATGTGTGTGTGTTTTCTGTTAACCGTACATTGAATACCACTGTATGTTGTCTTTAAGGTGCTCATCTAATAGTTTTTTGAAACTATCGATGCTCACTGCTGATACGACTGCTTGTGGAAGAGAATTCCACATCCTAACTGTTCTGACAGTGAAGAACCCCTTACGTATTTTAAGGTTAAACCGTTTCTCCTCTAGTTTTAGTGAGTGGCCACGTGTCTTATTATATTCCCTTTCTCTAAAAAGTTTGTTCCTTATGCTAGGGTCATCACCAGTACAGTATTTGTACATTTATATCATATCCCCCCTCAATCGTCTCTTCTCCATAGAGAATAAGTTCAGGGCTTGTAGTCTTTCCTTATAGCCGATGCCCTCCATTCCCCTAATTATTTTTATTGCCCTTCTCTGGACTCTCTCCAGTTCCAGCACATCCTTCCTGAGAACCGGTGCCCAGAACTGGACAGCATACTCCAGATGTGGCCGGACCAGAGTCTTGTAGATTGGGAGAATAATCTCTTTATTTCTGGAGTGAATCCCCTTTTTTATACATGCCAGTATTTTCTTGGCTTTGCTTGCAGCGGCTTGGCATTGCATGCCACTGCCAAGCCTGTTGTCCACTAGTACCCCCAGGTCCTTTTCCATCCTGGACTCACCCAGAGGTTTCCCCCCCAGTGAGTAGCTTGCTTTCGTGTTTCTGACGCCCAAGTGCATTACTTTACATTTTTCAACATTACACCTCATCTGCCATGTAGTTGCCCACCCCATTATTTTGTTCAGATCCGCTTGTAAGGTTTCCACAACCTTCATAGAAGATATTGGCATGCTTAGTTTAGTATCATCCGCAAATACTGAGATTGTACTAGATATCCCCTCCTCTAGATAATTTATGAATAAATATAACAAGATTGGTCCCAGGACAGAACCTTGGGGGACCTCACTTTCCACACCCGCCCAATCCAAGTACTTCCTATTTATCACCACCCTTTTGACTCTCCCCTGGAGCCAGTTCTCTATCCAGGTACTCACCCTATGGTCCATACTTACATTCCTTAGTTTGTACAGTAAGCGTTTGTTGGGGAACGGTGTCAAAGGCCTTTGCAAAGTCCAGATACACCACATCCACAGGCTTACCTTTATCTAGGTGGCAGCTCACTTCATCGTAGAAGGTTAATAGATTGGTTTGGCAAGAAAGATTTTTCATGAATCCATGCTGATTACTACTAATAATACCGTTTTCATTACTAAAGTCTTGTATGTGGTCCCTTAACATCCCCTCCAAAATCTTGCAGACTACTGATGTTAGGCTGACCGGCCTATAGTTACCCAGGATATATCTCTGCCCTTTTTTGAATATTGGTACCATGATGGCTTTTTTCCAATCAGCTGGCACCATACCCGTCTGTAGACTATCCTTAAAGGTCAGGAATAATGGTCTGGCAATCACCTGGCTGAGCTCTCCGGTCCCGGTGATTTATTTATGTTAAGTTTCTCTAGTTTAGTTCTAAGTCTATCCTCTGTTAGCCATAGGGGTACTTCCTGAGGTGTATTATTTAGTTTAGCATTACAAGCTGGGTTAGTGTAGCCCCCCGATTCTTTTGTGAAGACTGAAGAGAAGAAATTATTTAACACTTCCGCCTTTTCTCTGTCTGCTGTGGTCAAATTTCCTTTGTCGTCTTTTATGGGGCCAATGTGTTCTGGCCTCACTTTCTTACTGTTTATATACTTAAAGAATTTCTTGGGGTTCTTTTTACTCTCTTCCGCTATATGTCTCTCGTGTTCTATTTTAGCCGCCTTGATTTAGTCTTTACATATCTTATTACACTCTTTGTAATGCTTGAATGCTGCCAATGACCCCTCAGCCTTGTATTTTTGAAGGCCTTTTCTTTAGTATTGATATGCATTTTTATGTTGGAGTTTAGCCACCCAGGGTTTAGTTTTGCTCTTTTAAATGTATTTCCCTTTGGAATGCACTGGCCAATCCCTTTGTTAAGTATGCTCTTGAAGCACTCCCATTTTTCCTCCATGTTCTTTGTTCCCAGGGTTCTATCCCATTTGATATTTTCTAGCAGAGAGCTCAGTTTTGGGGAATTGGCTCTTTTGAAATTCAGTGTCCTCATATTACCCTTGTGTTTCCTATTACTCTAATTAATACTGAAACTTATTGACCTATGGTCACTGTTTCCTAAGTTGCCCCGTATTTCTATATCCGTGAGCAGGTCTGTATTGTTAGTAATCAGTAGGTCAAGTACCACATTGTTTCTTGTCGGTGCATTCACCATCTGATCCATGAAATTGTCCTGAATGCGCGGTTCCTTATGCACAGTCTATACCTGGATAATTAAAGTCCCCCATTATAATGACATTTCCCATCCTTGCTGCCAATCCTATTTGTAAAAGGAGGTCCGCCTCCCCCTCCTCCCTCTGGTTTGGGGGCCTATAGCATACGCCCAATATTACCTTCCTTATAGTGCTTTCCCTTTTAAGTTATACCCATAGGGATTCTGCCTCGTCCATAGCTCCATTATTAATATCCTCCCTCATATTTACCTGTACACTGTTCTTATTATACAGACTTACCCCTCCCCCTTTTTTACCTTCTCTATCCCTGCGATAAAGGGAATACCCCTGAATGGTCGCCAGCCATCCAATCATGAGAGTTGTCGAACCAATTCTCTGTTATCCCCACAAAATCTAAGTCCTGCATATCCATGAGTAATGAGCGGTTCTAACCCCATTGTCTTTTATACCTCTCTCCTAATCATTTTGTCACTGTCAGTCTTTCTCCCTAGAACAAAAATAGATATTTGTATGCTTCCACATGCAACAAGGTAGAAATTATGTACCCAAGCAATGACATCTTCTCCAGGTATAATTGCAAATGAGTGAACAGATGAGTGACCAAGGCGCTAGGTCGTAAATTGACAAAGTTTATTAAAAGTAGCAATTGCTCAACTTGCACTTGAGGTCTTTGAACACAGCTGGAGAGGTGAGGATAGATACACAGGGAGCAGCAGCACGAACTTGAATGAGCAAAGAGCTGGATGGTGCAGCTTTCATTTCTCGTCATGGTCCGTGCTGATGAGTGGCCTGCATTTCTTGTCACGAATAGGCTCACCACCATCTAGCTCACTCCAGTTCTTACTGCTGCTCCCTTTGTATTTGTCCTCACCCTAGAAATCACAGGGCCCCCGTACAGCCTACCCCCCCCTCTAGTGATTGGGGCCATTCTCATCTCCAATCAGCTCTATGGTTAGATAATTGAACCACCGGCTGCTTAATGGTGGGTATACATGACAATATTCCACGTATACCTAAAAGTATTTTAACTGCAGTGGTAAAATCAGCCTACCACAGCTGCTGCCATCAGAGGTATCCGTATATGCTGAGCGCAAACGCTGTTTGTGTCAGAATATATAAAATCAGTGTGGCAGCTGACGGGTACCTGCAAGAGAAACAGGTTAACAAAAGAAAGAAAAACAAACAAAGTACAGTAAAAGTACAGTAGGAAGAGTAGAAGAACATAAAAATAACTGACACAACTGTTTTTGTGTTTTTATTTCATATATTTTTTTTTTTTTAACACTTTTTTTGTGGACTGCAATTTTCCAGTTTGGGTCTCTCCAAAATGTCGATAGCCATCGAACATCTTTTGAGACCCTGTGTTTGTGTGCCCTACACTGTGCAATGCTGTACCCTACACTAAAGCTCCACTAGTGTATGATAGCGACGGAAACAGTCCCTGATGCAGAGACCAAGTTGGTCAGGACAGGTGGGACAAGAATAACGGGTGTCACGCCTAAATCCGTGCCTGCTACAGACACGACATCTTCTTTGGGCGTGTGTTTGGGTAGGGGTACGCGGCAGGACATTCGGAAAATGCCTCTCATGCAGCCGGCTCACTGCATCTGGAAGGGGAAGTTGGACAGGAACACCTCCTGGGTACAGGTAGGCTTCGATGATCGCTTCCTGGAATTCTTGGAAGGATCCAGTTCGTCCTGATGCCCTGTATAGGACAAAGGCGTTCAGCATAGCCAATTGGAATAAATAGACAGACACTTTTTTGTACCAGTGTCTGGCTTTACGGCAACTAAATACGGCGCCAAAAGTTGGTCGTTAAGGTCCACCCCTCCCATATTAAGGTTATATTCGTGGACACAGAGGGGTTTCTCCATAACGCCAGTGAATGGAGGACAGAACGAAAACATCCCGTGTATCCCTCCACTTCACTGCAAGCAATTTGTCCATTTTCAAGCAGGCTCTCTCCCCCGACTAATACGGGAATTTACAAGCTGTTGGGGGAAGCCCCGGCGATTAGGTCGCACGGTGCCACATGCGCCAATTTGTAACCAATATAGCCACAATTCACTCTTTTTGGTTATGCCCATGTTGAGGGAAAGGCCCAGAAAGATTTTAAAATCGGGAACTGTTATAGGTTTCCAGGCAAATTGTCTGGCAAGGGGCGAATTTGGGTTGGCGGCGATGAATTGTTGTGCGTATAAATTTGATTGATCCACAATAGATCCGAAAAGATCTTCCATGAAGAACAGCTCAAAAAAATTCAGGGACATAAAACCAGCTGTCTCCACGTGGATTCCAGGTTGGGCAGTTAATGGGGGAAGTACTGGCGCTGTAGTATTAGTGGGTTGCCAATTGGGATATGCGCATCAGGGAGGGCACTATGGGCTCTACGGGCCTGTTTTCGAATACGCGGTGGCTGCGGGCCACTGCTTGTGCTAGCCACCACACCAGCTTCAACTGCACTTATGGGACTCGCCTTGTCACCAAGTGTTACTGCAGTGCTGGTTGTACTAGGTCCAGGGTGTACTAGGCCGCTGGCGCTTGCCAGGCCACCAGAAAGATGAGCGGCACTAGTACCGACACTCTGCTCCATACGAGCACCCTGCGATTCCTGCATCTCAACAACTCCAGAATGGGGTCGAGTACACCTGGGTCTAACAGGGACCCATCTGTCGTCGGAGCTATCTGTCAGGGAGCCGCTGCTGTCATCAGGTTCGTATACTGACCCTGATTCTGCCAGTGAGGCTTCCCCATCGCTCTCATCTGACAAGGTCAGTATACTGTAAGCCTCTGCACTACTGTACCAACGTTTGGACATTTTAGTAACTAAATTTACCGGTACAGTAGTGTGACTCACAGGTAATAAAAGCACCTGGTTGTCAAGGACTATTTCAACCGCTACCAAAAATAAACTGCTAATGCTAGCAGGGATCAGGCCTGACTCTGCTAACACAGCGGTTTTGTGTGTTGTGTTTTTGGTAAGTGACAGTAATCTATTGATTACTACACTTGCCTGGGTGGGGTGGGCTGGGCGGAGGGGTTAAATGCAGGTGCTGGCAGGAATCAGTGCTAATCGTGCAACTGCGTTTTGGGAACCCTAAACTATGGGGACGGTAGTATAGTTCTGATCTGATCATATTGATCTGTTCAAACACTATACTAGTAATGGAAGTGTGTGTGTGTGGTAATCAAGGGGTTATTTCTAACTATGCACCGGGGATCTGCACTATTTTAGACTGATGCTAACACTAGCTAATGTCATCTGTGTCACTAATCATAGTATTTAGAAAAAAAACTGAACACTATAAAAGTGACACAGTGACAGGGCAATGAAGGGGTTAACTGGGGGTGATCAGGGGATTAAATCTTTATTGGGGGGGGGGCGGGGACCCTAAACCTCCTTGGGACAGAAACTAACTCGCTAGCGCTAACTCAAGTCACAATCACACTAAAACACACACTACAAAATACAATAAAACACTATATTACGTGTGTATTAGTGTGCAATGTGACAGGGGGGAAGGGGTTCACTGGATGTGATCAGGGGGTTAAATCTTTATTGGGAGGGGGTGGCGAGTATCCTAAGTATAACAGGAACGGCGGCAAGCACTAAACCTGGTCACAAGTCACACTTATCCGGGTATATCGAAAATGCTATATAATGTATACAGTATGTGTTGTGACAGGGGGTGTAGGGGTGATCAGGGGGTTAAATCTTTATTGGGGGTGGGTGGCGGGGACCCTAAACCTCTGTGGGACAGATACTAACTCCCTAGCGCTAACTCGAGTCACAATCACACTAATAGAAAATACAGTAAAACACTATATTACTTGTTTATTAGTGTGCAGTGTGACAGGGGGGAAGGGGTTAAGTGGGGGTGATCAGGGGGGGATCAGGGGGTTAAATCTTTATTGGGGGTGGCGGGTATCCTAAGGATAAAAGGAACGACCGCAAGCGCTAAACCTGGTCACAAGTCACACTTATACGGGTATATAGGAAAATGCTATAGCTATATACTGTATACAGTGTGTGTTGTGACAGGGGGTGTAGGGGTGATCAGGGGGGGTTCAGGGGGTTAAATCTTTATTGGGGGTGGGTGGCGGGGACCCTAAACCTCCGTGGGACAGAAACTAACTCGCTAGCGCTAACTCAAGGCACAATCACACTAATAGAAAATACAGTAAAACACTATATTACTTGTTTATTAGTGTGCAATGTGACAGGGGGAAGGGGTTAACTGGGGGTGATCAGGGGGTTAAATCTTTATTGGGGGGGTGGTGGGTATCCTAAGTGTAAAAGGAACGGCCGCAAGCGCTACACCTGGTCACAAAACTTACTTTTTCAGGTATATAGGAAAATGCTGTATGCAGTGTGTGTTGTGACAGGGGGTTTAGGGGTTAACTGGTGGGCGATCGGGAGTGAAATGTGCCTATCTAAGTGTGTATGTATGTGCTTGGTGCAGTACTCACAGATGTGCTCTCCAAAAAGGATCATGGGAGGGGAGAGCAGGTCTTTTCTGAGCCTGTGTTTACATTACACAGGCTCAGCATAGAATCTGATTGGACAGGACCGATCAACAGGTCCAGGCCAAAAATCATTGGTCTGGACCTGATGACTGATCGGTTCTGAACCCAATCAAGCCATCAGCGCCCCAGAGCGGCGGGAATGAGCGACGTAGCCCTACATCGGTTTGCCTGTAGGGGGCTGACTGCCGCAGTAAATAGTCGTGCGGCGGTCGGCAAGTGGTTAATATATACGCGTCCTTTCTGGTACCTTTTTTATTTCTTAATACTTTCACTATTGGCGACTGCATTATTAATATGAAAAGCTGTTTTAAGGTCTTCCATAATAAATTTCACCCAATCGTTCTAGAACTACTAGTGAGTCTATATCCATCAGCAAGATTGCGTCTATGTTTACAATCTCATTTCCTAACAGGCCTATATCCATTGGCCGCACCCTCCTAGTAATGCATTAGGCTATATTAAGACATTCTTTATAAATCTCCGTCCTCCCCTGAAGAAGTCATGTGATCCGTGACGTAACACGTAGAGTGTGGATGGAGAATACTGGAAGAGACGCTGGTACTATCACGGGCGGTCAGCCTGAGCCATAGCTGGACTTATTTGTCCCTAATTATTCATGCTTTTGTTTCAATAAACAATGGATTTTACTACACTATGAGAGTTTCCTTTTTTTCCCTTTACATGTCAAATTCGGAGATAAGTGATTCATAAGATTCCTGAAATTATCGGCAAGGGCTGACACAATACATTTTGGAGACAAGTATTGAGCACATCTAGTGGTAAAAAATGAGTATGACCACTTTATGGATTTAACATCATTATGTGCGTAATCCAAGTGTATTAGAGGTGAGCTGCTAGGATGCACAGTGGTGCCAGTTGTCTACACTGGTGAAGGGACACATGATAGCACATACTAAGGACTTTTTTTGCAATACGTGTTATTGAAGATCACAGTCAAGCTTGTTGCTTTTTGCACGTGTGCACTTTTCTTCACACAAAGTGACACACTAGCTACCTTCTAAGAAATGATTTTCTATTTTTGATGTTTTTTTAAATATTATAATTTTTTGTGCTGCACATTTTATCCCTATTTTACTTTTGCACTATGCACTTTTAAGATTATTCTAAAAGTTTACACTTTATAGTTATATTATGTATTTTTATACCAACTTGCCACTGTTATAATAATGTTTAAAACCACATATTTAAGCAGCCATTCAAGGGTTTACTTAGTCGCAGAGGATTAGCGTCTAAGTGTTAGCAGAAATCCTATATTTATTAGATCTTGTTCTATTTTCCATTTTTTTTCACCTTTACACATACTGATAGCACTGAGAGTCTTCCATATCAATCCTCCTGGCTGACAATCCCCCATTTCGATGGCGAGGAGGTTCTGTCTGGAGCGGTGCCTGCCTAGTTTCTGGTATGGTGATCTGGTAATCTGGTATCCCCCCATCCCACCCCCCATATGGGGTAGCGTGGTGGGTTAGGATAGTGACTGGAGCTGGTGTGCTGCACTGCTTAGGTGGGGGGGTTGTACCGCGTGTTTCAATGATCATTTGTTTCAATAACCATGTGTTTCAATGGCCTGCGGCCATTTTTCATTATTCTCGCATGCTGATAGAGCGCCGGCCATGACAGAGGAGCCTCTGGGCAGCGATTATGGCTGTGGGAGCTCCTCCTTGTCCCCTGGTGTTGACGCCTGAGTTTTTTTCTTTCCCCTTTGACGCTGCACATGGAGCAGTGGTATCCTGGTGCAGTGCTACTCTGGTGGGGTGGGGAGTCTGGTGGGGTCCCTTCCTCTGCTGCCGGTTGTGGGGTACCTTGCACCTCCCATCCACGGCTCTCACCCCTCTGAACTTAAAATCTCCAACGGCTCTCAACTCTCTGCACCTAGCACCCACCATCCACAGCTCTCACTCCTCTGCACCTAGCACCTCCCCATACACAGCTCTTGCCTCTCTGCACCTAGCACCCCCAATCCACAGATTTCACCCCCTCTGCACCTAGCACCTCCAATCCACAGCTCTCACCCCTCTGCACCAAGCATCCCCCATCCACAGCCCTCATCCCTCTGCACCTGGCAGCCCCCCCCCTAATCTACAGCTCTCACCCCTCTGCACCTAGCACCCCCACATCCATAGCTCTATTCCCTCTGAACCTAGCACCCCCCCCATCCAAATCCACCAGCTGCCAGGGGGGCTTTTGTTTTTTGTTTTTTTTAACACACAGCAGCACACTCCCTGCATTGGGGAAATCAAATGTCAGCACAACAGGGAGGGGGATTGGTACAGTGGGGCAATTACCTTTGTCTCTCTCTGCAGCAGCTAAAAGATGGAAGGAGGGAGAGAAACCAGCTTTCGGCTGCTGCAGAGAGACACAGACACAGGGCAACGTTCTGTAATTGCCTTGCCGCACAAATCCCCCTCTCTGTCCGGGCCCCCCTGTGTGCCCGGGTCCCCTACAGGGGGACCAATGGTACCTCCCTATTGGCGACCCTGGTTAAAGCTGAGCTCTAGGCAATTTTTTTTCCCCCCATGCAGTAGGGCTGTGTCCACACTGCACAGGGTAAACTGCTTGTTTTTTTTTCTAGGGGAGAGAAGAGCAGAGATACAGTATACTTACCTAATCCTCCAATGCTCCCGGCAAAAGACCAATCCCTGCAGTTCCTGTCCCCCTGTAGTTTAGCAGTCTTGTGCGGTGTCCATTCTCCTGTATGCAAAATTATAACCCATGGTATAGACTTGCTACTGTGCTGTATCTTTTAATGAACATCAAAGATAGAGGTTGTACAATAAGTATATAACAATTCAATTTTTTTTTCCAGGTTTTAGACATTGTAAGGAATACTATTAATGATGAAAGAGTGGAACTTTCCGTCCTGAATTCATTTGATCCCCTTCCTATTAGCCCTCATGACGAGTCAAACTTTGGTTACCAAATACTACAGCGAACCATTCACTCTGTGTTTTCTGGAGTGCCAGTAGTGCCAGGTATGTTTTTTTTTCTAAGATGATAAATTCAACATGCGGTAAATAACAGTTCGGGCCAGCCTAAAAAAAATAAAAGATACAGGTATACATCACTTCCGGTTCCGGCACCAGCGTGGCACGCAGTGCGTTCCAGACCTACTGCTTACTTTTATCTGCTTATTGTTATCTACTTAAATTTGAGTACCTATACCTGCAATTTTTTAAAATAAACTATTGCCATACGGTATCACACTATGTGCCTTTTCCTTATCACCATGTGTATACATGTGTATATGAGCTGTCCCGCTGATTGGTTGATCTCACTCTGGAGCATTGGAGCTTCCACTCATACAGACAGGACCCCACCAGGACCTTATCATACCCCAGCCATCCTCTTGTATGATTCCAGACACACCCTGGCACTTTACAGGGACCCTCCAGCACGTTTATCCTAGGACATATAGAGGGAGCTAGGATCCTCCTGAGGGACCACCATCTCATTTATATACCCGCTCTGTACCCCTGTGTGGGGTGGGTATTTCTGGTGAGTGGGCTACCTATCATAGGGGTCACCAAGCACCTCGCCTTATCACCCACCACGGGATCACCGGTATTGTGTATAGTTACACGAAGAAGTTTGCCACTTTATTGAATATATTGGCCTTCAAGAAGTATAAATCAGAGGGCACAGTATCGACTTTCGAGCAATACAAGGAGGCAAATAAGAAAAGTAAACAAGAAATCAAGATGGCTAAAATCAACTTTGAGAGACAAATAGCGGAGGATAGTAAAAAAAACCCAAAGACATTCTTTAAATATATCAACAGCAAAAAAACTAGGGCAGAGCATATTGCACACATAATTAACAATGATGGGAGGATGGTTACAGAGGACACTGAAAAAGCAACCGTGCTGAATGCTTTTTTCTCGTCAGTCTTTACACAGGAAACGGAGGGGTACACTGACCATGACTGTATGGTTAGTAGTAATACACAGGACTTGCCACTATGGCTAACAGAGGGTGAAATCAGGGAAAGGCTGGATAAACTCAACACAAACAAATCACCAGGCCCGGATGGCGTACATCCGAGAGTACTCAAGGAACTCAGTAAGGTTATATCCAGACCACTGTTCCTGATCTTTGCTGACCGTATTAGGACAGGAGATGTACCAGGGGATTGGAAGAAAGCTAACGTGATTCCGATATTCAAAAAGGGCCAGAGGCATATCCCGGGAAATTATAGGCCTGTCAGTTTGACATCAATAGTATGTAAACTTCTGGAGGGGATGATAAGGGACTATATCGTAGAGTTTGCTAAAGACAACAACATCATCAGCAGTAATCAGCACGGGTTTACAAATGGGCGTTCTTGTCAAACCAATCTATTAACATTCTACGAGGAGGTGAGCTGTGAGCTAGATAGGGGGAGACCAGTGGATGTGGTGTACTTGGATTTCGCTAAGGCGTTTGATACAGTTCCCCACAAGCGCTTAATTTATAAAATAAGGTCTGCAGGTATCGACAGCAGGGTTTGCTCTTGGATACGGAATTGGCTTAAAGGGCGTGTCCAAAGAGTGGTAATAAACAGCGCATACTCAGACTGGTCTGAGGTTGTAAGCGGGGTGCCCCAGGGCTCAGTCCTGGGACCAACCTTGTTCAATTTATTCATAAACAACATTGAGGTCGGGATCAGTAGTTCGATATCAGTTTTTGCAGATGACACAAAATTGGCCAGAGCAATAACTGCACAGCATGAAGCAGATATCCTACAGAATGACCTGGACAAAATTACAGAGTGGGCAACGACATGGCAAATGAGGTTTAACGTGGAGAAGTGTAAGGTTTTGCACTTGGGGACTAAAAACATAAAAGCACAATACACATTAGGAGGGGAACCCTTGGGGGAATCAAAAATGGAGAAGGATCTGGGAGTCTTGGTTGATGATAGATTAGGCAACAGCATGCAATGTCAAGCGGCAGCTGCCAAAGCCAGCAGAATATTAGCATGCATAAAGAAAGGGATGTATTCCAGAGATAAGACTATAATCCTTCCACTTTATAAAACTTTGGTCCGACCGCATCTGGAGTATTCTGTCCAGTTCTGGTCGCCAGTCCTCAGGAGGGATGTGTTGGAGCTGGAGAGAGTCCAGAGAAGGGCAACTAAACTAATTAGGGGATTGGAGGACCTTGACTATGAGGAGCGTCTACAATCGCTCGATTTATTCTCCCTGGAGAAGAGACGTCTGAGGGGGGACATGATAGCAATTTATAAATATCTTAATGGGGATCCCAGCTTAGAAAAAAAGCTGTTCATTCAAAGGGATTGCATGAGGACTCGAGGGCATACAATGCGATTAGAGGAGAAGCGTTTTAACCTCAGGCAACGTGGGGGGTTCTTTACTGTTAGGGCTACAAGATTGTGGAATTCTCTACCACAAGAAGTGGTTTCTGCGGGTAGTATGGTGGCTTTCAAAAGACTCTTAGACTTACATCTCAAGGATTAGAACATTCAGGGGTATGTGAGATGATTACAGCCACACACACCTACACAGGTTGAACTGGATGGACTATTGTCTTTATTCAACCTCACCTACTATGTAACTATGTAACTATGTATGTATTAATTTTTGGACATTTATAACCACCAAGCCATCTTCCTATCATTTAACATTTATAGTCACTTAGTCACCTTTAAATCTATATCCCGTTACTTTATTCACCATTGATATTTATACTCACTGAAGTCACTGTTGTTGATTATTACAGCATCACTTATCCTTGTTTACAGCATATTTTACCTAATCATTTACCAGCACTGGTCACTTTATGTCCACATGGTATGGGCACTTATGCACTTGCCACTTGATTGAGCATCTGACATAACAGTATTTGCAGTTTCTTGTATATTTATTATCACTTGGTCACTTTATATATTATTTATTATTTATTTATTTTGCACTGGTATTCATGCACTTGCCACCATATTGAATATTTGATATAATAGTGATTTATCTTATATATATATTTTGCGACTTTACATTATTTTATACTTATTTGTGTTTATAGCAGTGTTTTATATACACTTTTTATATTTTACAAGTGCACACATCACTTACAGGCATCTATATACTAGTTATTTATTGACTAATACAGTACATAAGTTAATTTCATCTTTTACTCATATTTATCATACATATCATTACATATATATTTTTATTCTCATTTATATCATCACTATTAGGCCGCGCCAAATCCCACACCTTCTTTCTATACATATATAGGCCCTGCGATTTGTGCTTGGGGACCTATTTATGCTTTCATATGTAAAAAAAAAAAATGTGGTCAAGCTTACCATCAGGTTTATTCAGGAAATAAAACAGCTGATATGTAAAGTATGGTAACTCATAGCAGAGTCTGAAGGTTTTATGAACGATGAATACTATTAAATGCTATGGTTACTTCACTTTGCATCATGTTGTGTGTTTAGTTTCAATGATTTTTATTAGCATGTTGTGTGTTTAAATACACTTGTGAAAAGAAACTCATGGCAAGGTGGGCCTACAAGCTTGTAGGCTCACCTTGCCAGGAAAATGCTAGCTGCCTGGTTGTCATGCAAATCTAATGGTTTTGATGCTTTCTGACTTGCTTGCCTGGAACAGCTCATAAGTACCTTATTCTTATTTCACTTGCTGTTAAGTTCAGTGTTTCAGAAAGTAGCAAAGCTAGAGGCAGCCCAGCAAAATCATTTAAATCAGGTGCACTTTTTTATTATTTAACAGCAGTCCTTTGCAGTTTGGATCCCCCAGCACTACAAGGATTGAGGCTAGGTTCACACTGGTGACATGGCATGTGATTCGCACCACATTGCTGTGCAGATCACATGCGTTGTCTGTGCAATGCAAATTCAGCCATACAGTTTGGCTGAATTCTTATCGCATTCAGACCAAAAGGGTGCAGGACCCTTTTTTGGTCCGCACTGGAATCAGATCACATGGGTGTTCACACTGCGATCTGCAAACTTATCTGGGGGTGTACTTAACTTTCTAGCGACACCCGCAGCTGTTCGCAGAGTGCAGTGTGAATTGGCTGCAATTTAGATGCGATGTGGGAACCAGCATAGGAATTGCATAGATTCCCGCATCACATATGTGTGAACCTCATTCTAAAGGCTCATTTATCAGTGGGGGAAACATAAACAGCAAATGTAATTTACTGTACCTTATGCTTCACTCCCCCAGTAGCTGGTGCTCTCCTTTTCTCTCCAACAACAGGGGACGTAGGCAGCCCTCAGCATCCTTACTTAATACTTACTTACTGTTCAGCAGAGCACCAAAGAAAAGCAATAGGTGAGGCTCCCCTTGCTTTAACATTTGAGTTTACGAAGAGTTAAAGTGTATGTTACATAGTTACATAGTGAGTCAGGTAGAAAAAAGACACAAGTCCATCTGGCTCAACCAATAAAAAAAAAACCCTCACCTTGTAAAACAACCCATTCATTTTCAATAGAAACGGAAGGTAAAACATTTGTGTACAGACATAAAAAAACATTATAAACCCTTTTTTCTAGAAGTGATCACATACCCTCTGTTCTCAGGTGTTTAAAGACTTCACCCAAAAGGGGCCGTTCCGCTTTAACCACTTCCATACCGAGTCATGTAAAATGACGTCGGCAAAGTGGTTGTCTAGATCCGGGCCGCCGTCATATGACGTCGGCCCGTTCTAGCTGCTACTGCGCGCCCCCGGCGGCGCACAGCGGCGCGATCAGGGATGAGGCTCGTCCCTCGGACATAGCCCATCCCTGATCAAGGTAAACAGCCAATAGAAATTGGCTGTTTACCACGTGATCGGCTGTGTCAATCACAGCCGATCACATGAGCGGCTCCAGCACGAGCCGCTCGTTCTCTCTGCAATGCGCGCCCCCGGGGGCGCGCAGAGCAGCGATCGGGCACGGGGCTCGTCCCTCGGACAGAGTCGATCCCCGATCTAGGTAAAGAGCCAATGAAATTGGCTCTTTACCACGTGACCGGCTGTGTCCAATCACAGCCGGTCACAAATGTCAACAGAGAACACGGTAACTAGCTGTCACCGTGTTCTCCTCCTCACACACTGATCCTGTGTGAGGAAGAGAGTGTGGTAACAGCTAGTTACCAACTACAGTGCACCCCAAACACACTGATTGCCCCCCCCCCAATAAAGAGCACCTGTCACTAGCCCATCAAAGTACCCGAGTACCTGTCACCAGCCCATCAGGTACTCAGATGACAGGTACTTGGGTACTCTGATGGGCTGGTGACAGGTATTCGGGTACTCTGATGACAGGTACTCTGATGACGGATACTCTGATGACAGGCACTCGGGTACTCTGACGGGTACTCGGGTACTCTGATGACAGGTACTCGGGTACTCTGATGACAGGTACTCGGGTACTCTGATGACAGGTACTCGGGTACTCTGATGACGGGTACTCGGGTACTCTGATGACGGGTACTCGGGTACTCTGATGACGGGTACTCGGGTACTCTGATGACGGGTACTCGGGTACTCTGATGACAGGTACTCGAGTACTCTGATGACGGATACTCGGGTACTCTGACAGGTACTCGGGTACTCTGATGACAGGTACTCGGGTACTCTGATGACGGGTACTCGGGTACTCTGATGACAGGTACTCGGGTACTCTGATGACAGGTACTCGGGTACTTTGAGTACCTGTCAACGGAGTACCCGTCATCAGAGTACCTGAGTACCTGTCACCTACCCATCAGAGTACCCGAGTACCTTCCACCTGCTCATCAGAGTACCTGACGCCTGAAGTACCCGAGTACTTGCCGCCTGCTCATCAGTACCCATCACTACTCATCAGTACTCATCAGTACTCATCAGTACCTATCACGTATCAGTACTGATCATCAGTACCCATCAGTACAGTATCACCTATCAGTCAGTGAGTACTACTCATCAGTACCTATCACCTGCCTGTCACCTGCCCATCAGAGTACCCGAGTACCTGTCACCTGCCTATCGGAGTACCCGAGTACCTGCCACCTGCTCATCAGTACCTGAGTACCTGTCACCCTTCATACAGCCACCATGTCCAAGTTCAAAAAGGTTTATATACGTCCTCCGTTTAAACCTAAATACCGGTGTTATGGCAGCAGATAGCTGCCATAACCCTGGTATTTTTTTAAACGGTGGACGGTTGGCTTTCCGATAAGGGTGGTCCCAGCGGCGGATTCGCCGTGGGATCACCATTCCGGGATGGCGGAAGAGGCGCCCCCCCCCCTCCCGACGCGTTCCGGTCCTTTTCCCCGCTTACCGGACCCGCCGGCAGCGGGGAAAACGATCCGGTCCCGAATCCTCACAGACAGGATGTCGAGTGAGGGCAAGCTTGCCCTCACTTGACTCTATGGTCTTGGAGGACCGGAGCTACGGAAAATGTTGTTGCCTAGCAACCGGTTTAAAGGTCCTTTTTTTTTTTTTTTTCATTTTATATTATAATTATTTTTTTTTTTTTTTTTTTTCTATCTTTTAGTGTACTTGTGAGATCTGAGGACTTTTTGACCCCAGATCTCACAAAAAAGAGGTCCTGTCGTGCCTATTTCTATTACGAGGAATATTTACATTTCTTTTAATAGAAATAAAAATGATCAATTTTTTTTTTTTTTTTAAGCGGTGTAAAAATAAAAAATAATAAATAAAATAAATAGTAAAAAAAAAAAAAATTAAAGCGCCCTGTCCCCGATAGCTCTCGCGCAGAAGCGAATGCATACAGAAACCCCGCCCACATATGTAAACGGTGTTCAAACCACACATGTGAGGTATCGCCGCGATCGTTAGAGCAAGGGGAATAATTTGAGCCCTAGACCTCCTCTGTAACTCAAAGATGGCAACCTGTAGAAATTTTTAAATTGTCGCCTATGGGGATTTTTAAGTACCAAAGTTTGTCACCATTCCGTGAGCGTGCGCAATTTTGAAACATGACATGTTGGGTATCTATTTACTCGGCGTAACATTATCTTTCACATTATGGAAAGAAATTGGGCTAACTTTACTGGTTTCTTATTTTTTAATTAAAAAAAGTGAATTTTTTCCAAAAAAATTGCGTTTGGAAGACCGCTACGCAAATACGGTGTGATAAAAAATATTGCAATAATCTCCATTTTATTCTCTAGGGTCTCTGCTAAAAAAAAAATATATAATGTTTGGGGGTTCTAAGCAGTTTTCTAGCAAAACAACTGATTTTAGCTTGTAAACACCAAATGTCAAAAATAGGCCTAGGCAAGTGGCTAGGATGCATGATGATGCTCCTTGGATGTTAGGCCCCTCTATATGGCTAGGCTGTGAAAAAGTCTCACACATGTGGTATTGCCATACTCAGGAGGAGTGGCAGAATGTATTTTGGGGTGTCATTTTTGCTGTGTACATGCTATGTGTTAGGAATATCCTATAAATTGACAACTTTGTGTAAAAAAAAGTTTTCATTTTTTTCCCACATTTTCCAAAAACCTGTGGAAAAAAATATGTTCAAACGACCCATAATGCCTCATAGAATATACGTTGGAGTGTTTGCTTTCCAAAATGGGGTCATTTTTCTATTGTATTGGTGCTCTAGGGCCTTGAAAAGTGTGATAGGTAGTAAGAAAGTATTATGTGTATTTATGCTCCTAGAACGCCTGAATGTGCTTCTTGGACGTGGAGTCTCTTTTTGTGGCCAGGCTGTGTAAAAGTCTCACACATGTGGTATCGCCATACTCGGAAGGAGTAGCAGAATGTATTTTTGGGTGTAATTTTTGCTGTGTACATGCTATGTGTTAGAAATAGCTTATAAATTGACAACTTTGTGGGAAAAAAAAGAAAAAAAAAATTTTTTCTTCATTTTCCCAAGAATTGTGGGAAAAAAATTACAACTTCAAAAAACTCACCATGCCTCTTACTAAATACCTTGGACTGTCTACTTTACAAAAAGGGGTAATTTGGTCGGTATTTGTACTGTCCTGACATTTCAGGGCCTCAAGAACGGAGATAGGCAGTCAGTACATCTGGTGTGATCAATTTTCAGTAATTGGTACCATAGCTTCTAGACTCAATAACTTTCACACAGACTAAATAATATACACTAATTTGGGTTAATTTTACCAGAGACATGTAGCAGTATACATTTTGGCCCAAATGTATGAAGAAAAATTTATTTTTTGCAAAATTTCATAATTGAAACTAAAAAAAAGTGTTTTTTTTTCAAAATTTTTGCTCTTTTTTTGCATATATCACGAAAAAAAAAAACCCCAGTTGTGATCAAATACCACCAAAAGAAAGCTCTATTTGTGTGAAAAAAATGATAAAAATTTTGTTTGGTTACAGTGTAGCATGACTGAGCAATTGTCATTCAAAGTGTGAGAGTGCTGAAAGCTGAAAATTGGTCTGGGCAGGAAGGGTGTCTAACTGCTCTGTATGGAAGCGGTTAAGGACGGGTGGAGCGGGTATCCAATTTTGACAGGTACCTGCTCCCATTTCCACTTCCTCCCTCCCCCCTGTAGTCTTTTGGGACACTGACAGGTCCCAGAAGACTGCATCCACCAATACGACTCGCGTATGCGCAGTGGGTGCTTGGCTGCAAAATTGCAAGCTGTCACAGCTGGGTGCCCATAGTGAAGATGTTGGCGCCCCTGAGGGAGGAAAGAAAAAGAAGGTCAGCTGTGATGACCTCACCGCTGGACCGTGGGACAGGTGAGTGGCTATTTTTTAAAAGTTAGCAGCTACACTTTTTGTAGCTGCTGACTTTTATCTTTTTATAGGTTCCTGGAGTTCCTCTTTAAGAGCTGGTGGAGGGGAAGCAGCAGTATCCAGTTTTCCCAGTGAAAGTCTGTGCAGGGGGGTTATGTCAGGACAAGTCTAATCATTGGAGGAGAGCAGGCCGGATATCTGACCAAGGTGTTTTCTGCTTACTGTGATCGTTTTTATTAGGAAAGCAGTAAGACTGGCAGGAACACCAAGGATTTCTCACAAAGAAAGCATGGCACAACAGGCACATATCAGGAATATGAAATGTTGGGTTTACATACTCTTGAATCTTTAAAGTGGTATTGAACCGAAATATATTGCAGCTTACCAATGATTAGATGTTTAGATGTGGGGCATGCCTTGGGTTTTTTTTTTTTTTTTAGACTTTTTTTCCCCTCGATTGTAGGCACTCTAAGTCTCGTTTTACACTAATGTGTTTTTTAATGCTTTTTGCAGAAATGCATTTAATTTTTTTAACCAGGATTCCTATGGAATACGTTCTCATCAATGCATTTTTGTGCCTCTGCGTTTTTGGAAAGGATCAAGAACTTTTTTTCAGGCAAAATGCAGTGTTTTGCATGTAATAGACTGAAAGAGACCTGCATCGAAAATGCAAGTACTGCGTATTTACCACAAATTTAACCACGATTTCTGTGTTTTTTTTTTTTTTTTGGCTTTACATTCACTGCGTATAGCTGGTTTCTAAGCAGCATGGCTGGAAGCCGGCCGCTGCGTCCCTAACAACCGAGGAGTCATTAGCTGTCAGCAGGTTTCCTCGCGGACAGCTGAATGTAGAAAATAAAATAAAATGGCTGGCAAAAAAAAATTAATGAAAAAAAAAAAGGCGTGGAGTCCCCACTGGTATGGATTTGAAGGGGGATACCCCAACGCCATGTTGAGGGGCGTGTTGCCTGTAACCCCTGGGTGCGGTGGGTTTGGGCAGGGGGCTTATCAGAATCCAGAAACCCTCTTTAACAAGGGGGCCCCCTGATCCCCCCCCTTCCTATGTGAATGAGTATGGGGTACATTGTACCCCTACCCATTCACCAAAAAAGTAGTGCAGTGTGATAGAAGACAAGTCCTTTATTAAAAATGTTGTCTTCTTCCTCCTGTGTTCTTCTTTTTCCGGTGTTCTTCTTCCTCCGCCCACCATAGCTGAAAATAAAAAAAGCGAACCTCTTCCGACGCTGCAGATTACATCATTCATATACCCCACCCCCTTGTGAACGTCACTGCCCGGGGCATGATGGGTCAGTGACGTCACAAGGGGGCAGGGTCTCTGGATGACACAATCTGATGGCCATGTCCCATAGTTATATATGAATTGTGTGACATTGATGCAGAAAGACCGGCGGGGCACAGCGTCGGAGGAGGATCTTTTTTTTATTTTCAGCGGGTCGGCGGCAAGAGTGGCGGCGGCGGAAGAAGAAGACCGGAGGAAGAAGACGACCGGAGGAAGAAGACGACCGGAGGAAGAAGAAGACGGGAGGAAGAGGAAGAAGACGGGAGGAAGAAGAAGACATTTTTAATAAAGGACTTGTCAAAAACTGTCTATTGTCTTTTGTCACACTACACTACTTTTTTGGTGAATGGGTAGGGGTGTGTGGCCTGGTATAGTCCAGGAGGGGGTCCCCTCCCTTTCCTGACCTTCCGGGCTGCATGCTCTGATAAGGGTCTGGTAAAGATTTGGGGGGGTGATTTTTTTTTTGGCGTGGGGGTGTCCCCTCCAAATCCATAGCAGACCTGAAGGGCCTGATATGGACCTGGAAAGGACTCCACACCGTTTTTCACATATTTTTTTGCCGGCAATTCTTTTTTTTCTTTACATTCAGCTGTCAGTGGGAAGCCGCTGATGACTCAAGGATGCGGTTGCCGGCTTCTCGGCCCATTTCTTAGCAAGCGGATATGTACAGTGAATGTAAAAAAAAAAAGCAAAATGCAATTCGCGGTACAAACACAGTTAAAAAAAACGCAGAAAGCACAGCAAAAAGCAATGCTGAAATGCTCAAAAGCAGCATGCATAGATGTGAATCCAGACTAATACAGGAGGTGTGTTACTGGCTACATCACCAGGTGACACTGATGGAGTACAGAGACACCTTTGGACAATAGCATTGTCAGTCTGGGAGCGAGGGTAGTGTTAGATAAACTAGCAGATTTAAATACACTAACAAAATCTAAGCCAAACTCCAGCTAACAGTTACAGCTACCGTTTTCTTCCTTTTGGGATAAAGGTTTCACATGAATAAAAGCTGGTCATTTTAAGCACCCCTGTCAGTGGCAAATGGTTTGTCTAAACCCTCTAACTGCTACATCTGCAGGACAATTTGTTATTTTGAAAAAAGCAACAGACGTACTGGCCAGATCACCAGGTAAAAAAAAAGAAAACAAATGTAGTTGCCCCATCCAGGAATTGTTTGTTAAGCCACTTCATAAACTACACACAATCTCCTCTGTTATAAAGCCTCCTATGCTGCAGTGTGTGTCCTTTGTAAAAAAGATGCCTATTTCTACCAGATTTCGCAGCGCAGATCGGCGGTCATGTGACTCCTTGAGCCTCCCTCTCCCGATCCAACAGCTAGAGTCATGAAGGGGGTAAAACTGCTGGAGGGCAAGTGGTTAAAGTACCATTCAACTCTGGTTCGTAAGTGTTGAACACAGGTCCTAATGGGAGGTGTTGATTGCCACTTTAACCACTTGCCGACCGCCACAAGTACATATACTGTGGCGGTCAGCCCCCCCTGGGCAAAGTGATGTATGGGTACGTCACTCGCCCGCGAGCCAATAGGGGGCGAGCGTGCACCGCCGGAGGCGCGCTCCCGCCCCCGCCTGTTCACTGCCATCCCAGCGCGAGTGACCGGCAGTGCCGATGACCGCTGGCCACTCGCAATATCCAGGTGGAGAGGGAGAAAGGCAGGCGGCTGATGTAAACAAAGCCGCCTGTCATTTTCCCTGGTGTAACTGCAGCGATCATTCAATCTCTGTGGTTACATCAAAAGCATCAAAAATGTCAGTCAAGGGTCCAATCTGTCTGCTGCAAAGTCGCAGTCCCGCAAAAAAAATCGCAGATCACCGCCGTTACTAGTTAAAAAAAAAAAAAAAAAAACTGTAAAAATGACATAAATCTTTCCCCTAGTTAGTAAACGCAATAACTTTTGCGCAAACCAATAAAAATACGCTTGTTGCAATTTTTTTTTCACCAAAAATATGTAGAAGAAAACAAATTAGCCTAAAATGTTAAAAATTTAGATTTTTACATTTTTTGGGGGGGGGGAATTTCATATAAAAAAATGTGAAAAATATTGTTATTTTTTCAAAATTGTTGCTCTTTTTTTGTTTATAGCGCAAAAAGTAAAAATTGCACAGGTGATCAAATACCACCAAAAGAAAGCTCTGTGGGGGAAAAAAAGGACGTCAGTTTCATTTGGGTATAGCGTCACATGACCGCGCAATTGTCCATTAAAGTCACGCAGTGCCGAATCGCAAAATAGGCCCTGGTCTTTGAGCAGCCGGGCTTAAGTGGTTAAGTTGCTAGCGGGCATCAGAATTACAAAATATATTGTTCCTACTTAGCAATGGAGGAAGTCACTTTCAAATGTTTTTTTTTTTTCACTAAGCTAACTAAAACTGTTGTTGCTTTTCAGGTATCTGTATTGGAAATACTGACAGCCGCCATTTTGTCAACTTGACTAACAGCATCTATCGGTTTAGCCCTTTTCAGTTGAAACCTGAAGATTTGGGAAGGTAGGAGGCCAATATTTACAAAGAGTTATTTTCAATGTGACCTGTGTTTGTCTTTTTTTTTTGCCATCATTTATTGAAGGACACAGCATTGTAGTTTAAACTACAGTGATTATACTGTAGGAGGGTTGGACACTAGGAAAAGTAAAATCAAGCCAGCTACAGCTAGTGGCTATATTCTGGTAGGGATTTTGACCAGAGAATATTGAAAATTGAAACTAGATGGATTTTCAACCTCCAAGATACTAAACCCCCGGGCCTCAAGGATTCTATTTGTTTTGTCCCTTTTCTAACAACTGATTGAGAATATGACTTCCTCATTGATATACTTTGACACACGGCAGTGTTTGTTATTACTATGACCCTAAGAGCACCATCCCTACAGTCAAGCACAGAGGTGGAAACATTATGCTTTGGGGCTCTGTCTCTGCTAAAGGTACAGACCAACTTTTCTGCATTTTGGGGCCAATGAAAGGGGCCATGTATTGTAAAATTTTGGATGAGAACCTTCTTCCCTCAGCCAGAATACTAAAGATGGGTCATGGATGGGTGTTTTTTAGCTTGACAGTGACCAAAAACATGCCCCGAAACAAAGGAGTGTCTCAAGAAGAAGCACATTAAGGTCACGGAGACTCCAAACCTTAATCCTATAGAAAATTTATGGAGGGAACTGAAACTTTGAATTGCCATGCGACAGCCAATAAACCTTAAGGATTTAGATATCTGTAAAAAAAGAGTGGACCAAAATCCCTCCTGGGATGTGTGCAAACCTGGTCACTAACTACAAGAAACGTCTTACCTCTGTGCTTGCCAATAAGGGTTTCTCCACCAAGTACTAAGTCATGTGTTGCTTGGGGATCAAATACTTATTTTACTCACTGAACTGCAACCCAGTTTATAACATTTGTATCATGTGTTTTTTTCTGGATTTTTGGTTAATATTCTGTCTCTATCATTTAAAATCTACTTATGATAAAAATTATGGACCCTTCATTTCTATGTAGGTGGGCAAACTTACAAAATCTGCAGGGGGATAAATGTTTTCCCTACTGTATAGCAAAGCCCTAGATATAATTATGAATACAACTCCCGCTCCGCGTTTGTGTGTGTGTGTGTGTATTTATATCAAAAAAATTAAAAACAGATCAGATCTCAATGGGGAAAAAATCTCATGCTGGATATCTATACTGATACGGACTGGGTAATTGGTTAGGAACGAAATGATGCCACATAGTTTGATGCAAATGAAAATTATCTACCTACAGAGGGCTAAATTCAAAGACAAAAAGAAAAAATGATGCAGCAAGCTAAAGCATTTTGCTGAAACTTCATTTCAGCAACTCAAAATGGTACTCAGTAGTTTGTATGGCCCCCACATGCTTATATGCATGCCTGACAACATCGGGCATGCTCCTAATGAGATGATGGATGGTGCCCTGGGGTATTTCCTCCCAGATTTGGACCAGGGCATCACTGAGCTCCTGAACAGGCTGAGGTGCAACCTAGTGGCATCAGATGGACCAAAACATAATTTCTCTATCGCTCATTGACAGACGTAGTCTTCTTGATTCTCAAGAGCTGGGTTATGTTGTCTCCGCAGGAGTAGGACTAGGCAGAATGACAAAACGTTCTGGCTCCACCCTAGGGGGCAGTCCCTGAGGGTATATCCTCCCTCTCTCTGCTACAGGGAATCAGTTTTTTTCTGTCTAGTCAGGAGTAAGGACCTAAGTTCCTTGCTGGGATCTTTTGGTCCTGGCAAGACTTTTTTTCTTTAAGAAAAAGACATTTTTTAGGTAGTTTTCTCCAGTGTTTTTTTCCTGTGAGATCTTCAAGCAAAAATGCCGGACTGGGCGACACTTGTGGTCACCCCAGCCGGCCTACGAGCGCGTGCAGACCATGGCATTGCGCTTGGTCGGCCGCGACATATTCAAGTAAGTATGCGGGGCCGGGCGACGGGCTGGATGTTGAGATCCAGTGGTCACCCCGGTTTCTGCCTAAAAGCGCGTGCAGACCAGTGCGCTGAGTCGGCCGCGACGGAGTCCCAGTAAAGGGACTGACTTTGCGAGTTAAAAGCTCGCTTGGACGCCAGGACCAGAGAGTCGAGGCGTCCACAAACCCCCACCCCGGTGGAGAGGGTATTGTGAAGAGAGGGTGCCTGTCGGTTCGGTATGGTGAGTAAACGTTCCCTTTTTTCCTCATTTATGAGGCAGTATATATTATGGGCCCCTCCATATATGGTCAGTATATATCTGATACTTAACAAGTCCCCCTTGTAATACAGCATGTGTTTGTGGGAAGTGGACTTGGTTCAAGAGCTAACACTCTACCCAGCAGACTGTAACATTACAGCAGACATAGGAGGTATAATCCTACCTTATGTGCAGTGTATCTCTGTAGATCCATATGTCACCTCTCAGCAGAGTGCAGGTGGATGTGCTGGGAAGACGATATTGGCGGTCCGCCGCCATTTTGCCGTAGACCGAATGCATATATGTCCTCAGGTCACGCCGGCCGCCATGTTTTTGGAGTCTTATGTCTCTTCTATGGGGGCGGCCATGTTTTGTGAGCCCAGCTTCCTCGTGGAGGGCTGGGAACGCCGGAAGGCGTACACAGGGGGCGGAGCCACGCCTTCTGCCCGGGGAAAAAGCAAACAGCTCCTTCCAGTCTGTGTAAGACAGACGCTGGCTGCAGTTTGTTGGAAACTGCACTGCATCGGTTGGTGAGCCTTGGGGGTCCCTCTCTCTCTCTCTCTGGGATCGAGAAGCAGGTACTCTGAGGGGCGCTATTGCGCTAGGGGGAGACACACAAAAAAAAAAGAAAAAGTTTTTTTTGTTTTTGCTGGCAAAAGTGTCCTGTATTAACATGGACCCTGCCACTCATGTATCTCCTCCGGATCCCCTCGAGGGGTCTGCGGGATCCTCCAGCACCCCATTGACAATTGAATCTTTGTCAGCTATTATGGAAACTTTTGTGTCCCGGGTGGAAGTGGCTTGTCAGGGACAGGGCGCAAGAAAGCGACCCCCGCCTAACCCCTTATTATCTGAAACCTCGGATTCAGACTCTGAGCCTATTTCTGCAGTTGCAGGTACTTCATCTGGTATTGGTGTCTCGGGTCCTGTCTCTTCAGACAGTGAGGAGGATGTTTCGGCATCCGCCATAGCCCGAGAGGAAGCGTTGGTAAACGCACTCATTGTATCTGTTCAAGAGACTTTAAGGTTACAGGGTATTCCATCAGAAATAGTTGAAACTGAGATCCCCTTTGGGACTAAAAAGCGCATCAAAGTAGCAAAGGTTTTTCCTTTGCCCAAATGTTTTGGCTATCCAATCGATGAAGAATGGCGTCTGCCAAAACGCACTTTTAATATTTCTAAACGCATTGACAGGCGTTATCCGTTTGAGGAAACCCTTATTAAGAAATGGACAGAACCACCTGTGGTGGATTCACCTATTGCTAGATTGAATAAAGCCACGGTTATTCCTTTAGAAGACGCTCCGTCTTTTAAAGATCCAGTGGATCGCAAGATAGAAGCTATGTCTCGCACCATGTTTTCCTTGATTGGATCAGCTTTCAGACCAATAATTGCTATTGGTCTGGTTTCGCAGGCTGTAACTGAATGGACCAAGTGGTTACGCCGGGACTTAGAAGAAGTCCCTCAGGCGGTATCAGATTTGTTGGAACAAATGATACAGGGGTTACAGTTTGTATGTGATGCGGCGTTAGACGCCACTCCATTAATGGCGCGAGCATCAGTCTCAGCAGTGGTTCTCAGGCGTACACTGTGGCTAAAAGGTTGGTTAGCCGACCAAGGTTCCAAAAAAGCATTGGCTAATATCCCCTTTTCAGGAGAGCGTCTATTTGGAGCCAACTTAGATGAGATCATTAAGGATCTCACCGGTGGAAAAAGCACCTTTTTACCGCAAAATTTTAAAGGTAGAGGAACTCGTCAAAGACGAGGGCCTTCTTTTTCTGCTCACAAGAGGTTTTTTCGTCCAGCGGGTGAAAAAACTAAGTCCTCCAAAGCTCCTGCAGGAGGCGTCAGGGGTCGTTGGTCGGGCAAGCAAAAGCCCGCCCCCTCCAGACCTGAAGATAAACCATCCAAAGCCTGAAGGTGCGCCCCCACCCATAACTGGGGTGGGGGGACGTCTTCGCCGGTTCCCGGATCCATGGCTTTCCAGAATCCCGGACAAATGGGTTTGCGAAGTCATAAAGTCAGGGTACAAGATCGAGTTTCGATCTCTCCCACCGGCGCGATTCTTCCCTTCCAATATCCGACTATCTCCGGATCGTCTAGAAGATCTGCGGAGAGCAGTCACAGATCTACTACAACAAGGAGTGGTAATCCACGTTCCTTGGACAGAACGGTTTCAAGGGTTTTATTCAAACCTGTTTACAATACCCAGGAAAGAGGGCAAAGTGCGTCCAATTCTGGACTTAAGAGCGCTCAATTCTTTCGTCAACATAAGAAGATTCAGAATGGAGTCCATTCGCACGGTAGCAGCCTTCCTGCATCCAGGGGATGTCCTAGCGTCCATAGACATCAAGGACGCCTATCTTCACATTCCCATTTTCGCAGGACATCAGCGTTTTCTACGCTTTTCCGTAGAGGAGAACCACTATCAGTTTGTGGCGTTACCTTTCGGTCTCGCCACGGCTCCGCGGGTCTTCACAAAGGTGTTGGCCCCAATGTTGGCGCTTCTGCGCCAAAGAGGTATATCGATTCTAGGTTACCTAGACGATCTTCTGCTTCATGCAGAGTCTCCTCAGACCTTGCTACAAAACATAGAAATTACTATGATTTCTTTACAGGAATTCGGGTGGCTGGTGAACCAGCAAAAGTCATTTCTGGTTCCCACCCAGAGGCTCGAATATCTGGGTCTAATTCTAGACACAGTCAGGACAAGAGTTTTCCTTCCGGTAGGGAAACTCCGAAAGATTCAATCAGCAGTCCAGTTGTTACTGTCCAACAGCTGGTCTTCCCTTCGGACTTGCATGAGGGTTCTGGGGTTGATGGTGGCTTCATTCGAAGCAGTCCCATTTGCCCAGTCCCATACCCGAATTCTTCAGCAAGAGATTCTTCTCAGATGGAATCGGAATCCGGAATCCCTGGACAATCAGATCCGATTGAGCAAACAGACCAGAGAGTCTCTGGTTTGGTGGCTTCGGTCTCCAATGCTCAGCCAGGGAAAGTCATTTCTGCCAATATATTGGACGATAGTGACCACGGATGCCAGTCTATCCGGATGGGGAGGAATTCTCGGTCAGTTATCTGTCCAGGGACTTTGGTCCCTGGAAGAATCCAGATTACCGATAAATGTATTGGAACTGAGAGCGATCAGACTTTGTCTGATTCACTGGACCGAGCAGCTCCAGGGCAGCCCGGTTCGGATCCAGTCGGACAATGCCACGGCCGTGGCTTATGTCAATCATCAGGGGGGCACCAAGAGTGTCCGAGCGGCCAAAGAAGTGGCTTGCATTCTTCGCTGGGCGGAACGATTTGTTCCAGCAATCTCTGCGGTGTTCATTCCGGGGGTGGAGAATTGGCAGGCAGATTATCTCAGCCGTCAGACCCTGGATCAGGGGGAATGGTCCCTCCATCCAGACGTTTTCCACCAGTTGTGCCTACGGTGGGGCACCCCGGATGTGGATCTGTTGGCATCACGATTCAACAGGAAAGTTCAGAGATTCGTGGCTCGCTCCCGCGATCCTCTAGCAGAAACCGCAGACGCACTGATCGCCCCGTGGGGGCAATACCAGCTAATATATGCCTTCCCTCCTCTCGCGTTACTGCCAAGACTTCTTCGCAGGGTAGAGGAGGAAGGAATCCCAGTAATCCTGGTAGCTCCGGACTGGCCTCGTCGAGCTTGGTACGCCGACATGGTCAGACTGGTGGCGGACGTCCCATGGAGACTTCCTCTCAGGGAGGATCTACTGTCTCAGGGACCGATCTTCCATCCTGCTTTACGATCGCTGGCTTTAACGGCCTGGCTATTGAGACCCAGGTGCTGAAGGACAAAGGTTTGTCAGCTTCAGTTATTCCTACTGTAGTTGAAGCAAGGAAAGCGACTTCCAGAAAGATTTATCATCGCACATGGAAGTCCTACATTGCATGGTGTGAACCTTTGGGGTTCCGTCCTCGGTCTTATTCGATTAGTCGAATATTGGCTTTTCTGCAACAAGGGGTTGAGCAGAAACTGGCCTTGAGTACTATCAAGGGTCAGGTCTCAGCATTAGCCATCTTCTTTCAGAAGCCTTTGGCTACTCATTCCTTGGTGCGGAATTTCATCCAGGGGGTGCGACATCTGGCTCCGCCAGTGCACGCGCCGTTACCCCCCTGGGATCTTAATTTAGTGTTGTCGGTTCTTCAGAAACCTCCCTTTGAAGATATTAGGGAGATTCCTCTACCCACGTTGTCCCAGAAGGTGGCCTTCCTGGTGGCTATTACTTCTGCACGCAGGGTGTCAGAGCTGGCCGCATTATCTTGTCGTTCACCATATCTGGTGGTTCATAGAGATAAGGTGGTTCTTCGTCCGAATCCATCCTTCCTACCAAAAGTGGTTTCAGAATTTCATCTGAATGAAGAAATTGTATTACCTTCCCTGTGTCCTAAGCCCAGTCATCCTCGGGAATTTGCTTTGCACTCCTTGGATGTGGTCCGGGCGATCAGGGTATACTTGAAAACGACAGACTCGTTTCGCAAGACGGATTCACTTTTTGTGATCCCAGATGGACCCAAAAAGGGGTTGCCTGCATCTGCCGCGACCATTTCCAGATGGATCAGACAGACGGTAGTGCAGGCTTATTCTATTAAGGGTCGGGAGCCCCCGTTCCCTGTTAAGGCGCACTCCACTCGGGCACTTAGTGCGTCATGGGCCTTTCTCCATCAGGCGTCAGTGGTCCAGGTGTGCAAGGCGGCTACCTGGTCGTCGGTGCATACCTTCTCTAAACATTATAAAGTTGATGTAATGGCATCGTCTGATGCCTCATTTGGCCACAAGGTTTTGCAGGCCGCAATTTGAGGAGACCAGTGGTCTACCTCGAGGGTTTTTTTCCGTTGGAAAATTTTTTCTTTTAGTCTCATTCTTTGTTTATAATGAGCCTTTAAAACTTCTAGTTTGGCACCGGTTGGGCCTACTAGATTGGATTTGATTTGTCAATCCCACCCCTCATTTGTGGCACTGCTTCTGGATGTCCCAGCTCTTGAGAATCAAGAAGACTACGTCTGTCAATGAGCGATAGAGAAAAATGGATTTTTGTAAGAACTTACCGTAAAATCCTTTTCTCTTAAGCTCATTGACAGACGTAGTACCCGCCCCTCTATCATTGAGTTGGGTTGGGTTAAATTCTCTGTACTGCTTTAAACAGAACTGATTCCCTGTAGCAGAGAGAGGGAGGATATACCCTCAGGGACTGCCCCCTAGGGTGGAGCCAGAATGTTTTGTCATTCTGCCTAGTCCTACTCCTGCGGAGACAACATAACCCAGCTCTTGAGAATCAAGAAGACTACGTCTGTCAATGAGCTTAAGAGAAAAGGATTTTACGGTAAGTTCTTACAAAAATCCATTTGTCCCAGAGGTGTTCTATTGGATTTAGGTCAGGCGAGCATTGGGGCCATTCAATGGTATCAATTCTTTCACCCTCCAGGAACTGGCTGCATGCTCTCGCCACATGAGGCCGGCATTGCCGTGCACCAGGAGGAACCCAGGACACACTGCACCAGCGTAGGGTCTGACCATGGGTCCAAAGATTTCATCCCAATACCTAATGGCAGTCAGGGTGCCATTGTCTAGCCTGTAGAGGTCTGTGTGTCCCTCCATGGATATGCCTCGCCAGACCATCACTGACCCACCACCAAAATGGTCATGATGAACAATGTTACAGGCAGCATAATGTTCTCCACCGCGTTCCCAACCCTTTCACATCTGTCACATGTGCTCAGGGTGAACCTGCTCTCATCTGTGAAAAGCACAGAGCACCAGTGGCAGACTTGCCAATTCTTGTGTTCAATGGCAAATGCCAATCGAGCTGCTCGGTCCCGGGCACTGAGCATTGGGCCCAATAGAGGACGCTGAGCCCTCAGACCACCCTCATGAAGTCTGTTTCTGATTGTTTGGTCAGAGACATTCACACTGGTGGCCTGCTGGAGGTCATTTTGTAGGCCTCTGGCGGTACTTATCCTGTTCCTCCTTGCACAAAGGAGGAGATACCGGTCCTGTTGATGGGTTAAGGACCTTTTTGGCCCTGTCCAGCTCTCCTAGAGTAACTGCCTGTCTCCTGGAATCTTCTCCATGCTCTTGAGACTGTGCTGGGAGACACATCAAACCTGGCAATGGAATGTATTGATGTGCCATCCTGGAGGAGTTGGAATGCCTGTGCAACCTCTATAGGGTCCAGGTATCGCCTCATGTTACCTAGCCAAATGCATAACTAGTGAAAAACAGTCAGAAAAGATGAGTAGGGAATTTTTTTTTAGTGGCGCCTACCTGTAAAACCATTCTGTTTTGGAAGTCGTCTCATTGTTGCCCATCTAGTGCCCCTGTTGGTTATTACCACCAAAGCAGCTTAAACTGATTAACAACCCCCTCTGCTACTTAACTGACCAGACCAATATCCCAGGAGTTTAATTAACTTGATGCTATACTCTGATCAAAAAGTGTTCCTTTAATTTTTTTGAGCAGTGTGTGTGTATATATATATATATATCTAGAGAAATAGTTGCTCTCAACGGCCGCCCTGATAATGGTGCCATATCCCATATAAATAACAAAGAGATTGGTTCCCCTGGAGGTGGGACTTTTAACCGCTTTCCGACCGGCGCATGGTCGAAAGACGACTGCAGTGTGTTCTTCTAGTTCTGGGAGGGCGTACATGGACGTCCTCCCAGAATCGCGCTCCCGCGCGCCCCCTGGGGCGCGCACACAGGAATGTCCGTGCTCGCCGGGTCCCGGGGACCCGACGCATCACGGATTGTGGTAAAGGACCAATGAGCGCGGTCCTTTGCCACATGATCGCTCCGTCCAATGACGGAGCGATCACAATGTCAACAAAGCAGGGTCAGGCAGGGGTTGAGCTCTCTCCTCACACCGATACAGCGTTTGTGGAGAGGAAAGAGAGATCTCTATTACAGTAGGCCTTTTCATAAATTTCAGTGCCCAGCAGTGCCACATCTGTGCCACCAGTGCCACTACAGTGATCATCTGTGCCACCAGTGCCACATCCGTACTCATCAGAGCCACATCAGTGCTCATCTGTACCACCAGTGCCTCTACAGTGCTCATCTGTGCCACCAGTACTACTACAGTGCCACATCAGTGCTCATCTGTACAACAGTGCTTATCTGTGTCACCAGTGGCACATCAGTGCTCATCTGTGCCACTACAGTGCCCATCAGTGTCATATCTGTGCCACTAGTGCCACATTTGTGCCGTCAGTGTCACATCAGTCTCACGTCAGTGCCACGTCAGTGCCAACTGTCAAACTACAGTGCACATCAGTGCTCCCCTGTGCCACTACAGTGCCACATCAATGTCAAATCTGTGCCACCAGTGCCACATCAGTCGCACATCAGTGCCACATCTGTGCCGTCAGTGTCACATCAGTCTCACATCAGTGCCACTGCAGTGCCACGTCAGTGCCAACTGTCAAACTACAGTGCACATCAGTGCTACATAGGTGCTCTTCTGTGCCACTACAGTTCCCATCAGTGCCACATCAGTGTCAAATATGTGCCACCAGTGTCACATCAGTCTCACATCAGTCCCACTACAGTGCCACATCAGTGCCAACTGTACAACTACAGTGCACATCAGTGCTACATCAGTGCTCCTCTGTGCCCTACAGTGCCACCTGTGCCACTACAGTGCCACATCAGTGCTCTACAGTACCACATCAGTGCCACTACAGTGCTAATCGGTGCCACTACACATCAGTGCCACCCTATAAGTAGATCCTCATCAGCACCCCGCCTTATCCGTGCACAACAGTGCAAGATAATCAGTGCAGTGCATTAGTGTACATAAGTGCATCCTCACCAGCTCCCACCAGTGCACCTGCATCAGCACCCACCAGTGCACCCTCATCGGCACCCATCAGTGCAGCCACATCTGTCCAAGTTCCCATATCTCAGCAGTTTGTCACCACAGTCACCAGTATGGCCAAAAAATGTTATTCCGCTAAAGAGGCATGCCAGCTTCTTTGTTTGACCGATGAGAGCAGCAAGGAGCTCTCGGAGTCTGATTCTGAATTTGAACCAGTTGTAAGCAGTAGGTCTGCTACAGAATCGGAGGATGAAGAAAGTGTGCCCAGGGAACTAAGGCGTTTTGGCGAGGAGCAGGCTACCACAGATAGAGCAGTGGTATCAACCAGCAGCTCAGTGCCATCCACCATTAGTGCAGTGGCATCCACTAGTAGCATAGTGGCATCCACAAGAATTGGAGTACCACTGCAAGAAATGCCAAGCACTAGTGGGGTGTCATCTCAGCCCCAAAGGGTTAGCACCTATGCCAGCCTTCCCTATGCCCTTCAAAACCCTCTGTGGCGTCCCCCTAATTCAGGCACAGCAAACATCCCCCCTTTTACCGCCCAGCCAGATGTCCAGGTGAACACAGAAAATTTTGCCCCTATTGATTTTTTTAATTTACTTTTTACCCAAGACCTTCTATCAACCATCATGGCCCAGTGCAACCTCTATGCACAAGCAACCCAAGTTCAAGTTACGCCCGTCCCTATGAGTGGAGAGAAGTAACAGTGGAGGAATTTAAAATATTTTTAGGACTCACTTTCAATATGGGACTCACAAAAAAACGAATTATACTCCTACTGGTCAACCAAGCCTATTCACCACATGCCAATCTTCTCATCCATTATGCCAAGATCAAGATACCTAATGATTATGTGGTTCCTACATTACAATGACAACACCCAGTGCCCTCCCCGAAATGACCCAGCATACGACAAATTATTTAAAATTCGGGCGCTTCTAAATTTTTTTCTCTGAGATATATCCGTGGATAAGTCACCTGTCCATTTCACAGGACGGCTGTGCTTCAAGCAGTTTATCCCCAGCAAAAGGGCCCGATATGGGGTTAAACTCTATAAGTTATGTGATAGAGCCATAGGTTACATCTACTCCTTCCGGGTGTATGAAGGGAAGGACACCTAGCTGCATGCCTAGAGTACATTGGAGTCAGCGGAAAAGTTGTTTGGGAGCGTGTATATCCACTCCTTGAAAAGGGTTACCATCTTTATGCGGATAACTACTATACAAGCTTGCCCTTCTTCCGCAATCTTCACAGGAGGAAGACTCCAGCATGTGGTACAGTGAGAGACAATAGGAAGGGCTTCCCACAAAAGCTCGTTAATCAAAAACTACGATGAGGGGAGACAGCAAGTTTGGAACAATGAGCTATTGCCTATCAGGCGGAGGGACAGAAGAAACGTCTACATGCTCTCAACTATTCATAACGACACCTATGTGGAAATCCCCAGAAGAAGAAACGGCCCAATCAGAAACCAGCATGTGTCCACGACTATAATTTATTCATGGGAGGAGTCGATTTCAATGATCGAATGATTGAACCCTACCTTCCCACAAGAAATAAAAAAGTCTCCATTTATTTTTTCAGTTTAGCCATGTATAATACTTATATTATTTACCGCAAATCTACTGAGACCCCCATATCCTATCTTCAATACCAGGAAGAAATTATCACCACACTTGTGTACCATGAAGGCCCACCAGAAAGCATTCGCTCGGATTCAGTGAGCAGACTCTATGAGCGGCATTTTCCTGAACGACTCCCCCGCAGTGAAACAGGCTGAAAACGTCAGAAGAAATGCAGAGTCTGCTCCAGAGGAGTATTTAGAAGGGACCTCACATTTTATTGTCCCGAGTGTCCTTCCCAACCAGGCCTCTGTATAGCTCAGTGTTTCCGCCGTTACCATACTTCTCTACATTATTAGTGAAGTATGATAAATGTAATTTTCAAATCTTGTCATTTACCTCCACACCCCTTATGCCACTGCACTAAATTGTATATGCCTCTGCCTTCTCTAGAACTGACCCTGCCTTGTTATTTGACCACGCTTCTGCCTAACGCTTAACTGTACATCTCTGCCTGCTCCAGAACTGACCCTGGCCTGTTATATACGACCACGCTTCTGCCTATCGCTAAACTGTACATCTCTGCCTGCTCTGGAACTGACCCTGGACTGTTTATTGACCACGTTTTATGCCTGCCTCTTGGACTTATCTTTTATCCTGCTACTGGAGTAGTGGGATTAGACACAGGGGTCTCACATATGTGAGGGGCTACAGAAATGTTTTCTGGATGAAGAAAACAAATTTTTTAGTTTTCTCATTCCCGGATTAGGGTCTGGAGTCCGAAGGCTTCAAAGAGATTTGGGTGGGAGAAGCCTCTACCCCTGTCCCCATTCTTTCCTGGCCTGCTACCTGTAGTATGAACCATGTTCCTGCCTACTACCAGGACTAATACCAGGAATACAAGGCACTGCTGGCAATATCTCTACCTGCACTGACCCTGGACTGTATATGGACAGTATCCCTGCCTGTACCGACTATGGACAATATTTGCCTGCTGCCTGGACAATTCCCTTCGCTGTGGCGGACCACATCCCTGCCTGTTGCCTGGACCAATGTTCTCCTATGGAAAACTGCACTACTAAAACCACAGGTAATATTTGCTTTACCCTTTGCTCAGCAGAATGTATTTGTGGGGTGTAAATATTGATATGATGTACATGATAGGTGTTAGAAATATAAAGGGCCTTCAACAATGTGAGGTGCTACTTTGATGTTGCGCCTCTGTATGTAGCCAGGTTGTGTAAAAGTCTCACACATGTGGTATTGCCGTACGGAGGAGTAGAAGATTGCATTTTGGGGTACAATTTGTGGTATGCACAGCACATGCTGCGTCTTAGAAATATCTTAACGGACAACTTTGTGTAAAAATATTGCGTTTTCCTTTTCTTTCCACATTTTCCACAAACTTGCGGAAAAAAATTACATGTTCAAAAGACTCATTATGCCTCATAAAATATACGTTGGAGTGTTTGCTTTCCAAAATGGGGTAATTTTGTGGGCATTTCCATTGTCCTGGTGCTCCAGGGCCTTCAAAAGTGTGATAGGTTGTCAGGAAATTATATGTGTAAATTGCGCTCCTAGAACGCCTGGAGGTGCTCCTTGCATGTTGGGCCTCTGTATGTGGCCAGGCTGTGTAAAAGTCTGACACATGTAGTATCGCCATACTCAGGAGGAGTAGCAGAATGTATTTTGGGGTGAAATGTGTTGTATGCACATTCTGTGTCTTAGAAATATCTTATAAATGGACCACAATGTGTAAAAAAAAAAATGCGTTTTCATTTTCTTTCCCTGTTTTCCAAAAACGTATGGACAAAAATGATATGTTCCAAAGACTCATCATGCCTCAGGGATTATACTTTGGGGTGTTTGCTTTCCAAAATGGGGTCATTATGTGGGCGTTTCCATTGTTCCGGTACTCCAGGGCCTTCAAAAGTGTGATAGGTTGTCAGGAAATTATATGTATAAATTATGCTCCTAGAACGCCTGGAGGTGCTCCTTGCATGTTGGGCCTCTGTATATGGCCAGGCTGTGTAAAAGTCTCACACATGTGGTATCGCCATACTCAGGAGAAGTAGCAGAATATATTTTGGGGTGTAATTTGTGGTATGCACATGCCAGGTGAGAGAAATAACCCTTTAATATGATGCATTTGTGAAAAAAAAAGAAAAAAAAATGTTCATTTTGCAAAGAATTATGGTAAAAAATTACAACTTCAAAATACTCACTATGCCTCTTACTAAATACCTTGGAATGTCTACTTTTCAAAAAGGGGTCATTTGGGGGGTATTTGTACTTTCCTGGGATGTTATTGTCTCAAGAAATGAGATAGGCCGTCAGTACATGAGGTGTGATTAGGTGTGATCAATTTTCATTGATTTACACCAAAGCTTGTAGACTCTATAAACTTCATAAAGATCAAAAATGATACACTTCTTTTGTTTTTTTAACCAAAGATATACAGTGCTTTGCGAAACTATTCGGCCCCCTTGAACTTTTGTACCTTTTGCCACATTTCAGGCTTCAAACATAAAGATATAAAACTGTAATTTTTTGTGAAGAATCAACAATAAGTGGGACACAATCAAACAAGTGGAACGAAATTTATTGGATATTTCAAACTTTTTTAACAAATAAAAAACTGAAAAATTGGGTGTGCAAAATGATTCAGCCCCCTTAAGTTAATACTTTGTAGCGCCACCTTTTGCTGTGATTACAGCTGTAAGTCGCTTGGGGTATGTCTCTATCAGTTTTGCACATCGAGAGACTGAAATTTTTGCCCATTCCTCCTTGCAAAACAGCTTGAGCTCAGTGAAGTTGGATGGAGAGCGTTTGTGAACAGCAGTTTTCAGTTCTTTCCACAGATTCTTGATTGGATTCAGCTCTAGACTTTGACTTGGCCATTCTAACACCTGGATATGTTTATTTGTGAACCATTCCATTGTAGATTTTGCTTTATGTTTTGGATCATTGTCTTGTTGGAAGACAAATCTCCGTCCCAGTCTCAGGTCTTTTGCAGACTCCATCAGGTTTTCTTCCAGAATGGTCCTGTATTTGGCTCCATCCATCTTCCCATCAATTTTAACCATCTTCCCTGTCCCTGCTGAAGAAAAGCAGACCCAAACCATGATGCTGCCACCACCATGTTTGACAGTGGGGATGGTGTGTTCAGGGTGATGAGCTGTGTTACTTTTACGCCAAACATAACATTTTGCATTGTTGCCAAAAAGTTCGATTTTGGTTTCATCTGACCAGAGCACCTTCTTCCACATGTTTGGTGTGTCTCCCAGGTGGCTTGTGGCAAACTTTAAACAACACTTTTTATGGATATCTTTAAGAAATGGCTTTCTTCTTGCCACTCTTCCATAAAGGCCAGATTTGTGCAGTATACGACTGATTGTTGTCCTATGGACAGAGTCTCCCACCTCAGCTGTAGATCTCTGCAGTTCATCCAGAGTGATCATGGGCCTCTTGGCTGCATCTCTGATCAGTCTTCTCCTTGTATGAGCTGAAAGTTTAGAGGTACGGCCAGGTCTTCGTAGATTTGCAGTGGTCTGATACTCCTTCCATTTCAATATTATCGCTTGCACAGTGCTCCTTGGGATGTTTAAAGCTTGGGAAATCTTTTTGTATCCAAATCCGGCTTTAAACTTCTCCACAACAGTATCTCGGACCTGCCTGGTGTGTTCCTTGTTCTTCATGATGCTCTCTGCGCTTTAAACGGACCTCTGAGACTATCACAGTGCAGGTGCATTTATACGGAGACTTGATTACACACAGGTGGAGTCTATTTATCATCATTAGTAATTTAGGTCAACATTGGATCATTCAGAGATCCTCACTGAACTTCTGGAGAGAGTTTTCTGCACTGAAAGTAAAGAGGCTGAATAATTTTGCACGCCCAATTTTTCAGTTTTTTATTTGTTAACAAAGTTTAAAATATCCAATAAATTTAGTTCCACTTCATGATTGTGTCCCACTTGTTGATTCTTCACAAAAAAATTAGTTTTATATCTTTATGTTTAAAGCCTGAAATGTGGCAAAAGGTTGCAACGTTCAAGGGGGGCGAATACTTTCGCAAGGCACTGTATAGCAGTATACATTTTGGCCAAAATGTATGAAGAAAAATTACTAATTTGCAAAATTTTATAACAGAAACGAAGAAAAATGCATTTTTTTTTTTTTACAAAAATATCAGATTTTTACATTTATAGCACAAAAAATAAAAAACCCAGTGATGAATAAATACCACCAAAAGAAAGCTTTATTTGTGTGAAAAAAAAGGACGCAAATTTCATATATGTACAGTGTTGCATGATTGAGTAATTGTCATTCAAAATGTGAGAGCACTGAAAGCTAAAAATTGGCCTGGTTAGGAAGGGTTTTTTTTTTTTTTTTTTTTTAATAAATTTATTTATTATTTTCGAAAGGATAAGAAAGAACATACAAATGCATTTCAGACAATAAAAAATCAATTTCTCTTACGTCCTCCGACAGTCGCCGCCTCCTCTAAGTCCTCACTGTTGGGTATTGTCTTCCTATCCGTAGGAATAGCTAGGCATATAGACTTAGTTCAAAGACAAAAGGCATTAGCATATACACACCCACGGGGGCTGTCCCATCCAGTCAATACCCCCCCTGCATCACCACTCCCAACTCAGTTTTAATTTGCCTAGCGTCAGGAATAGTCAGGCTACCTTGTGCTGGGGCTTCAGTCTCCGCCTTCCTAAATTTTATTTGATTTTCTTTAAAAATGTCAGTTTTTTCTCTCACTTTACTAGCTGTTTATTTTGTCAGCTTTAGTGTTCGTTTGTTCTTGAAGATGGATCATGCGGTGCTGGGATTCGGACTGGCCGCCCTGGTTCTCCAGGGCATAGAGGGTCAGATGGACCCCCAGCCCGCCATCGAGCGTTCAGCTATGGTTCGCCCTGGCATTATGAACGACCCATCCCTGTTCGCTGCAGGGATGCAGCCGTGACGTGGCTACCTCACAGGACTCGTCTGCGATGCTGCAGCGGCATGTCCCTGGCTCACGGCACTCCCTGTCAGATGAGGACAGAGGTTTATCCGTGCATAGAGGCTCCCCCACGCCATCTGGTACAGGTAAGTACTTTTCTGTGTGGGGCCTCTGCCTGGGGTGGCAGTCTGTGTTGCTGTGTGTCCCCATGTCTGTGCCTGTGTGACTCCCTGTGCGATCCCTGCGGGGTTCGTTTTTGCAGATCTGTATATTTGCCCTGTCCCTGTGTCACCTTAGGTGCATGTTTGGGCAGACTTATGTGTTTGTGCGGTGACCGATGCGGGGAAAATTTGCGCGGTCCGCCATGTTTACTGTGGGCACACGTGTATAGCTCCTCTGGGGCGATTATACAGGTTATTTTGGCGCCATCTGCCGCCATTTTGTGGGCGGTGGAACGATCGGTTCGGCCGCATGTTGGCGGCCATCTTGGCGTAGCCTCCAATGCATCCCTATGGGGCAGCCATTTTCCCTGGGGTCTGGCTTATAGTCCAGCCCCCTCCAGCAGCATTTCCTTTTCCTTCAGGCAGCAAGGACACAGGTAGCAACGCTCTGCGGGCTCTGCAGTTTGTCTCTCTGTCTTCTTCTGTATACTGCTTCTGGCTCAGTTTCTTTTCTCCTTTTGGGGGTCTTCATAGCTGTGACAGTAGCGGTGGGCTGCGCACTCCGCAGCGCTATTTAAGGGGACAGTACACTACTTTTTTGCACTGTAGTTTTTTGATAACTTGAGCCATGGATTCTCAGGAAAGCAAGTTTCCTCCAGCTTTAGTGGGGGGCCCCAGTTCTCCTGTGGTCCCACTGCGACCTGATCTGGCTGCTGTAGTTGCGACTTTAGTGGCAAATATGGAAATGCTGATGTCTGAACGGGCTGCGAGAAAACGGCCCAGGCTGTCTCTCTCTTCTGATTCAGATGGGGATATGGCTGCTGCTGCTACGAGCGTGCCCTTTTCAGGGTCCCGCTCATCCTTAGACCCCCGGGGTCTGAGGGGGAGGCTGAGGTGGAGGGTGTTGATACATCCTCCCCAGGGTCACCTGAAGAACGGGCGACCATGGATGAGTTGATTATTTCGGTTAAGGATACCTTACATTTGGAGGATGAGCCCAGTCCTCCAGGCGTTGTGTCCTCATTTGGGACGCACAGGGCCCGCAAGTCTGTGCAGGTTTTTCCCTGCCCAGCTGAATTTCATTACACTGTTAATGAAATGTGGTGCACGTTAAAACGTCCATTCCTGGTGCCTAGTCGGTTCAAATTGCTTTATCCTTTTGCGCCGGCTACGGAATCACGATGGTGTGTGCCTCCACAGGTAGATCACACTGTGGCCGTGCTGAACAAGGCTACCTTGGTTCCTACTGAGGATACCCCGGTTTTCCGGGATCCCACGGACCGGCGGTTGGAGTCTCTAGCCCGCCATTGCTATACGGTGGCGGGTTCGCTGCTCAAACCCGTTTTCGCGTCCGTTATGGTGGCTCAGGCGGTGGCGGATTGGATTAAGATGCTCAGAAGCAACCTTGTGTCTGATGACGTGCCGCCTGCCCGACTGGAAATGGTGGACCAGATTCACCAGGGAGTCATGTATTTGTGTGATGCAGCCTTAAATGAGGCCCCCTTGGTGGCTCGCCTCTCGAGTGTCGCGGTACTTAACCGGCGACTAATATGGCTGAAGAGCTGGTTGGGCGACCAGTCCTTGCGGAAAACAGTTGCTGATTTTCCCTATGCTGGCTCTTGCCTTTTTGGCGAGGCGTTGGATACCCTGGTGAAAGGCGTCACGGGGGGTAAGAGCACTATGCTGCCCCAGAACCCGAAGAACAAGTCTTTCCGAGGCAAGCGGGGTTCTGTGCCTAGATCCACTCAGGGGTCCTTTCGTGCCTTTCGGAACCAATCCAAGGGCAAGCCCTTCAAGGCCCAGGGCAACCAGAAGAAACCCTGGGCGGGTAAGCAGAAGACCGGCAACGCCGACTCGGCGGGACAATCCACCTCTGCCTGAAGGGGCGCCCTCACTCGTTTCAGGGGTGGGGGGACGTTTGCGCGGTTTCCTCCAGCCTTGGCTGCTCCGGATTTCGGACAGGTGGGTCCAGGAAATCGTTCGATCAGGTTACAAGATCGAATTCCTTTCCAGGCCGGCGGAAAGGTTCTTTCCCTCCAATCTCCATCTGCTTCCGGGGCGTCTGCAGGACCTGCATCAGGCGGTGCAGGACCTGCTTGCTCAGGGGGTGATTGTCCCGGTGCCTCATCGGGACAGGTTTCGGGGGTTCTATTCGAATCTGTTCACTGTGCCCAGGAAGGAGGGCAAAGTGCGTCCTATTCTGCACCTGAAAGCAATGAACCGCTTTGTGCGTGTTCGGAAGTTTCGAATGGAGTCTCTTCGTTCGGTAGTGGCCTCCTTGAGTCCAGGGGAATTCCTGGCTTCGATAGATCTGAAGGATGCGTACCTGCACATCCCCATTTTCGAGGGTCATCAGCGGTACCTTTGGTTCGCTATCGCAGAGGACCACTACCAGTTTGTGGCGTTACCGTTCGGTCTCGCTTCGGCACCCAGGGTGTTTACCAAGGTGTTGGCACCGGTCCTGGGCCTGCTGCGGGCCCAGGGCATTGCGGTCCTGGGGTACCTGGACAATCTGCTTCTGAGATCGCGTGCCAGTCAGGACCTTGTGCGCGATCTGTCCATCATGGTACAGACGCTTCAGGAGTTCGGGTGGACCATTAACGTTCAAAAATCAGCGTTGTGTCTGTCGCTTCGCCTTCTCTATCTGGGAATGGTTCTGGACTCTGCCCAGGCAAAGGTATTCTTGCCGGAGGATAAGCTCCGGACTTTGCGGGACGAAATCCGGTCCCTCAGGGACAATCCGTCCTTGTCACTCAGGACCTGCATGCGGGGCCTGGGGTTGATGGTGTCGGCCTTCGAGGCGATTCCCTTTGCCCAGTCCCACACGCGGGCTCTCCAGACGGAGATCCTGGCCAGGTGGGACAGACTTCCTCAGTCCTTGGATCTGGAGTCGCCAGACCAGATTGGCTCTTCTGTGGTGGATCCAGTCCCCGTCGGCAAGTCCTTCCGCCCGTTGGTGTGGACAGTGGTTACCACGGACGCCAGCCTGTCGGGCTGGGGTGGAGTCCTGGGCAACCTGTCTGCCCAGGGCTCTTGGTCGGAGGAGGAATCCTCCCTCCCGATAAATGTGCTGGAACTACGAGCGATAAAACTCTGTCTCTTCCAGTGGTCGGACCGTCTCCGGGGCCTGCCTGTTCGCGTACAGACGGACAATGCTACCGCGGTGGCTTACATCAACCACCAGGGGGGCACCAGGAGTGCTCGAGCAGCCCGGGAGGTGACCGACATTCTGTCTTGGGCCGAGACTCATGTCCCGGCGATCTCGGCAGTTCACATTCCGGGTGTGGAGAATTGGCAGGCAGACTATCTGAGCCGCCAGACCGTGGACCAGGGGGAATGGTCCCTACACCCGGAGGTCTTTCAGATGCTGTGTGCGAAGTGGGGATCCCCAGACGTGGATCTTTTCGCATCCCGGCTAAATCGAAAGGTGGGAAGGTTCGTGGCAAGAACGGGCGATCCGTTGGCGGACGCCTCGGATGCGTTGGTGGCCCCTTGGCATCAGTATCGTCTGATGTATGCCTTTCCTCCGATTCAGTTACTATCCCGGTTTCTTCGCAGATTGGTCTCGGAACCGCACATGGTGATTCTGGTGGCGCCGGACTGGCCTCGCCGGTCTTGGTACGCCGACGTTGTTCACCTGGCAGTGGCGCCTCCGTGGCATCTGCTTCTGCGGGAAGATCTCCTGTCTCAAGGTCCGATCTTCCATCCTGCTTCACAGTCGCTGGCTTTAACGGCCTGGCTGTTGAGACCCAGGTCTTGAAGGACAAGGGTCTATCTCCTGAGGTTATTCCTACCCTGATCAAGGCTAGAAAATCCTCCTCTGGTAAGATTTATTACCGTACCTGGAAAGCCTATTTCGCCTGGTGTTAGTCCAGGGGGTTCTCCCCTCGTTCTTACTCGGTGTCGAGAATTTTTGGCTTTCCTCCAGTCTGGAGTGGATCAGCGCCTGGCGCTGGCCACGATAAAGGGCCAGGTGTCTGCACTGGCTGTTTTTTTCCAACGCCCTTTCGCGTCTCGTTCTTTGGTGCGCACCTTCATTCAAGGTGTGCGACATCTGGCTCCTCCCAGGAAGGAGCCTTTACCTCCATGGGACTTGAACTTGGTTCTGTCCGCGTTACAGCGGGCTCCCTTTGAAAACATCAGGGAGATATCGTTGCCTCTGCTGTCTAAGAAGATTGCCTTTTTAGTGGCGATCACTTCGGCTCGCAGAGTGTCGGAGCTGGCGGCGTTGTCTTGCAGCTCCCCTTACTTGATCATTCACAAGAATAAGGTGGTTTTGCGACCTCCCCCATCCTTCCTTCCCAAGGTGATCTCTGAATTTCACCTTAATGAGGACATTGTTCTGCCTTCGCTTTGTACGAAGCCTAAGCATCCAAAGGAGATTGCCTTGCATTCCTTGGATGTTGTCAGGGCCATCAGGGTTTACCTGACGTCTACGGAATCCTTTCGGAAGACGGATTCCCTCTTTGTCCTTCCTGAGGGACCTCGGAAGGGCATGGCTGCGTCCGCAGCAACTATTGCCAAATGGATCAGACAGACCATTGAGCAGGCTTACGCCTTGAAGGAACGGGTTCCGCCCTTCCCTGTTAAGGCGCACTCTACCAGGTCTTTCAGTGCATCTTGGGCCTATTGGCATCGGGCCTCGGTGGCCCAGGTGTGCAAGGCGACGACTTGGTCGTCGGTGCACACTTTTTCCAAGTTCTGCACAGTAGACGTTCTGGCATCAGCTGATGCTTCTTTTGGCCGCAAAGTTCTCAGTGCGGCAGTGCCATGATGGACCTTTGAATTTTTTCTCTGGGTCCCTGGCTGTTGGCATTTGCTTTCCTGGGCTGTTGCTCCTGTTGAGCATTGTTTTTTTCTGTTGCCCAGTTGGTTCTCTTACGGTGCATGTAAGATTCCTTTCTCTGATGTGGGTACTGCATTGCCTTTTCTACGGTTGCGTCTCCCACCCCTCATGTCTATACTGCTTTGGGACATCCCAACAGTGAGGACTTAGAGGAGGCGGCGACTGTCTGAGGACGTAAGAGAAAACGGAATTTTCCCGTGGGTGTGTATATGCTAATGCCTTTTGTCTTTGGACTAAGTCTATATGCCTAGCTATTCCTACGGATAGGAAGACAATACCCAACAGTGAGGACTTAGAGGAGGCGGCGACTGTCGGAGGACTCAGGGAAAGGAATTTTAAAGGTAAGATTTTACAAAAATTCAGTTTTTCCAGTAGTGTAAGTTATCCCTTCTCCTATTTATCCCCCTAACTACCCCCCCCCCCCCTGCTCCATACTAGTTATCTTTCTCTTTTTCTCCACTCCATTTGGTGTACTCTCTTGTTGTCTTAAACTCCTTCCAATCTTCCCATATGTCACCACATTCCCCTATATCATCCTCTTCCCATTCCCTTAGGTATTCTAGTGTTCTTATTCTCTCTACCCTTGGCACCCAATCTCCCATAGTCGGAACCTCTTCCGTCTGGCAAAATAATGGGATAAGTCCTTTTGCTGCATTCATCAGGTGGGGTATGAATGTTACTTTGTATTGCCTAACAGAGTTTTTGATACCATGGAATAGGCAATACCAGGGTTCTTCCGGTATTTCTATTTTCGTGATTTTTGTAATTAGACCGAGGATTTCTCTCCAATACTTTTTAATTTTTGGGCAATCCCACCAAAGATGAGCCAACGTACCTACTTCTAGGCAACCCCTCCAACAGTTTTTTGATTTTTCTTTTTGGTAATTATGAACTTTTTGGGGGTGACATACCATCTAGCAATTCATTTATAATTCATTTCAACTGTGCTCGTATCTACTGTGAAACTATGTATTAGTTTTAAGCTTTTTCCCAAGTGAAACTCCTTGTTTCGTGTTCCCAAATCCCTCTCCCATTTGTCGATGAATGGCGGGACCGCCGGCCCTATCAAATCCACCAGGATTTTATATATATTTGAAATTTTATTTTAATTTTTCTCTGAAGAACAGAGCCGCTCGAAAGGGAGCAAATCATCTCCCCTTCTCAGCGGTTTTGGCAAGGAAGCCACAAAGTGTTTCATCTGGCAGTACCGCCATTCATCGATTCTCCAATTTTTTTTTATGTTTTAATACCTCTAGTGTGTGTATTTGCTCATTATCTATGATATCCCTCAAACGTGCATCCTCGTCTCCTATCCAGCTTCCTCCCATTTTTTCTTGTCCTGGTGGGAAATAATTAGTGTCTTTCAAAGGAATTAATGGTGAGTTGTATTGCCCCTTGTTTCTTTTGTGAGTTAAATCCCAAATTCTAAGTGCTTGAATTGTGATTGCTTTGGTATTGGGGCTAAAATTCCTATATTGTGCAGGTATCCATATAATTTTCCCTAAGTGAGTGTGACTCATAGTGGATTCTATTTTTACCCAATTTTTTTTCGCTTTTTGTTTTCCCCCCATTCCATCACTCGTGAAAGTAGTGTTGCGTCGTAGTATTTTTTTAAATCTGGTACTGCTAGACCCCCTTGGTTTTTTCCTTTACTTAGTACTGCATATTGTATTCTAGGTTGACCTCTTCTACTGCATATTGTATTCTAGGTTTACCTCTACTCCAGATAAATCTAGTAATTAAGGATTTCAGAGTTCTTAAATATATCTGAGGAATTGAAATAGGTAACGTTTGGAATTTATAAGTTATTTTTGGTAGGATTGCCATTTTTATTATGTTTATTCTCCCTATCCAAGATAACGGTCTATGTGATATCCTATTGAGCTCTTTTTTGATTTCATTTAGTAGCGGAATATAATTTTCTTTATAGAGTCTTTCGAGTTTTTTTGTTAGGATAAAGTATTTTAGTCCTAGATTTTTCCAAGTAAAGGGAAATTCTAGTTTTAGTTTATCTTCTTCTTGTTTTTTTACATTAATATTCAGTATCTCGGATTTAGCAGGGTTAGTCTTTAAGTTTGATAATTCTCCGTATTTTTTTAAACTTTCTAGTACATTTGGTAGGGTTATCCTCGGTCTGGAGATGTATAGCAATAAGTCATCCGCAAAAGCGGCGATCTTATGCTCCACATCCCCTACTTCTATTCCTTTTACATCTGGGTTTTTCCTAATTGTGGCTAAGAGAGATTCTAATGAAAGGACAAACAGTAATGGGGACAACGGGAATCCTTGCCTTGTTCCGTTAGACATCCCAAATGGCTCCGAGTGGACCCCATTTACTCTCACCTTGGCGGTGGGCTGGCCATAGAGTGTTTTTATCCATGCCATAATTTTCCCTCCAATTCCCAGTTCCTCCAAGGTTCCCATCATGAAGTCCCAGTTGACTCTGTCAAATGCTTTTTTAGCATCTATTGACAGAATCAGTCCTTGGGATCCACTCTTAGCCATCTGCTGCATCAACAGAATTGTTCAGAAGGTAGGTATGGACCATAGGGTGAGTACCTGGATAGAGAACTGGCTCCAGGGGAGAGTCCAGAGGGTGGTGATTAATGGGGAGTACTCGGATTGGGCGGGTGTGGAAAGTGGGATCCCCCAGGGTTCTGTCCTGGGACCAATCCTGTTTAATTTATTCATAAATGATCTAGAGGAGGGGATATCTAGTACAATCTCAGTATTTGCGGATGATACTAAACTAAGCATGCCAATATCTTCTATGCAGGATGTGGAAACCTTACAAGCGGACCTGAACAAAATAACGGGGTGGGCAACTGCATGGCAGATGAGGTTTAATGTTGAAAAATGTAAAGTAATGCACTTGGGGGCCAGAAACCAGAAAGCAAGCTACTCACTAGGGGGGGAACCTCTGGGTGAGTCTAGGATGGAAAGGGACCTGGGGGTACTGGTAGACAACAGGCTTGGCAGTGGCATGCAATGCCAAGCCGCTGCAAGCAAAGCCAACAGAATACTGGGATGTATAAAAAAGGGGATTCACTCCAGAAATAAAGAGATTATTCTCCTGCTCTACAAGACTCTGGTCCGGCCACATTTGGAGTATGCTGTCCAGTTCTGGGCACCGGTCCTCAGGAAGGATGTGCTGGAATTGGAAAGAGTCCAGAGAAGGGCAACAATAATAATTAGGGGAATGGAGGACATCAGCTATGAGGAAAGACTACAAGCACTGAACTTATTCTCTCTGGAGAAGAGACGATTGAGGGGGGATATGATATCAATGTACAAATACTGTACTGGCGACCCTAGCATAAGGAACAAGCTATTCAGAGAGAGGAGATACAATAAGACACGTGGCCATTCACTAAAACTAGAGGAAAGGCGGTTTAACCTTAAAATGCGTAAGGGGTTCTTCACTGTAAGAGCGGTAAGGATGTGGAATTCTCTTCCACAAGCAGTCGTATCAGCTGGGAGCATTGATAGTTTCAAAAAACTATTAGATGGGCACCTTGGAAACCACAACATACAGGGGTACACAATGTACGGTTAAAAGCAAACACACACACATCATAGGTTGAACTGGATGGACTGATGTCTTTTTTCAACCTCACTAACTATGTAACATTATCTCTACCCTGTCTCCCGGGTATAAATCCTGTTTGATCCTTATGGACCCATTCTTCCATTAAGTTTTTCATTCTGGTTGCTAGTACTTTTGCAAAGAGTTTTGTATCGATATTTAAAAGTGAGATGGGTCTATAGCTTGAACATATAGTCGCATCTTTTCCTTCTTTCAGGATTACTGTAATTGATGCCAAGAGGGCTTCCCTACTCATGCCGTACTCTTCCCCTAGGCCATTAAAATAATCTTTTAGTTTGGGTATTAGTAGATCTTTATGCCTTTTATAATAGTTTACCGTAAACCCATCTGGTCCGGGGCTCTTCCCTGATGATGTAGTTTTAAGGGCTATATTTATCTCTTCTTCTGTGATTTGGGCTTCTAGTTGATCTAACTTTTCTTGTATTTTAGGTAGTCCCGCCTCTTTTAGGTATTGTTTAATTGTTTCCATTTTGATCAAGTCCCTCTCTCCTCCTGTTTCTTTGATATTTTATAGTTTCTCATAATACACCTGGAATACTTTTGTTATGTCGGTCGATGAGTATACCATTTCCCCCTTGGCATCTTTCATTTTCTCTATATAATTTATCGTTTTCTTTTTTTTTATGAACTTCGCAAGTTTCTGAGTATTTTTATGACTTTGTTCTTATTCATAAATCTCTTTTATCAATTTTTCTTTATGTTCTACTCTCTTTTTTCCTTCTTGACCCTTAAGTGATTAAGATCCCCCTCAAGTATGTTTTTTGAGGTTTCTTCATTTTCATTAATATGGAAGTATAGTTCTAATTCTTTTCTAATTTTTTCTCCCCATTTTTTTTCCCTCAGCAGTTCCTCGTTTAATCTCCACGCATTTGTTTTTAGTTGTCCCTCTAACATTTTCAACTTTATTTTGACAGGTGCTTGATCCGACCAGGTCTTAATCCCTATTTTAGCCTCTGTCACCGATTCAATCCCTCTATGGTCTATCATAATGTAATCAATCCTCGAATGTATTTTATGTACAGAGGAGTAGAACGTATAGTCTCGTACTTTCGGGTGAAGCACCCTCCAAGTGTCCAATAATTGACATTGGAATAGCTTCTTTTTGATCGCTTTCAAGTGTGTTGCTCTACTTCTCTGTACAATTGACATACAATCCATTTCTGGATCGAGGCAAAAATTTAAATCTCCTGCTAATATCACTCTCTCTTTTCTAAATTCTGTTAGTTTATCTAGAATTTTCCCAAGATATCCCATGGGTTTGTCATTTGGGCAGTATACGCTTACCAGAGTCCCCTCCCTAGTATGTAGTTTCCCTTTCAGGAAAATAAATCTTCCCTCATGGTCTGCCATCCTCTCCTCCAGGACAAAATGGGTTCCTCTGGCAATCCCAATAGCCACCCCTTTTGATTTTTTTAGTTATAGAGTCAGAATAGTACCAAGTGAGGTGTTCTTTTGAGTACAATCTGGTATTAGATGTATGTAGGATATGGGTTTCCTGTAAGAAAACTAGATCAGCTCCTGTATTTTTAATTTCTTTCAGGATTTTCTGTCTCTTCTCTGGGGAATTCAGTCCTCTGATGTTTTACGTTACATAACTAATTTCTGCCATTGTTTATGAAATTGAAAGAGGCATTACATACTTCTCCGGAGAACAGAGGAAAATCCAACTTATCCGAAAAATGGAAATGGAGTGGATACACTAGATTGCAGATTACTCTTCCCTTCCTCCCTCTTCCCCTTCTCCCCCCCTCCCCTCTCCCGCCCCTCCCAGCTACCCCCCTACCTCACCCCCCATGTCCCCTCCTCACTTACAGCCTCCTGTTTGTGTATTGGTGGGTTATCGGACCCCTTGTTTTTGGACCCCTGCTGTCGATCAACTTCCTCCCTCCTTATATCGACTTTGTCCCCTAGGGTGAGGCTCTACACCTGAACGCCCAGCTCCCCTCTCCTTTCCCCTGGAGCTATATTGGAGAAAGAATCGCTCAGTCCCCCAGTGTCCTCCCCGGGTCTCATATTTCTCTCTCTTTCCTACTCCTCATCCCCCACCCCTCCTCTCGCCGATCCCCCTCCAGCCGCCCTGTCTCTATAAGATTTCTTCTTGTTCTTCAAGTGCCACTGTTCATCTTCTTCTTCCCCTCTTTTATTCCTCATGGCTGTCCATCCAGGGATTTCGGGTATTGGAATTTTTAAGTTCTCACAGAAGTCTTCCAATTCTTCCGAGAATCTTACTCTTATGTCTTCCCTTCTCTTCTAACTCCTAAGCATGTCGGGTATCCCCAGAAGTATTGGACATTATGTTGTTTAAATATTTCAATAATTGGTTTAAGTTTCTGTTTCCTTGCCAACGTCTCCTGTGACAGGTCGGCATATACTTGTATCTCTGTTTACTTGTATTTTAATAGGGGACGACATTTTAATTTTTCCCAGATCCGAGATCTTGTTTCGTATTTGTGGAATCTCACTATAACATCTCTTGAGGTCTCTTTTGGTACGTTTTGTGGTTTGGATTTTTGACTTACCGTAAAATCCTTTTCTATTAAGTTCATTGACGGACGTAGTACCCGCCCCTCTATTTTGAGTTGGGTTGGTGTTACTTTCTGACACTGCTTTGATACAAAACTGACATCCTATGCAGGAAGAGAGAGGGTGTACCCTCCGGGACTGCCCATAGGCGTAGCCAGAACTTTTTGTCCTACTCCTGTAGGGGGCAGTATAACCCTACTGATATGAATCAGAGAAAACTGCTTCCGTCAATGAACTTAAGAGAAAAGGATTTTACGTTAAGTCAAAAATCCAGTTTTCCTCAAAGAGCAGTATTAACAGTTGTATTTAACTCCTTGTCTATCATTAAAGACCATTTTTTTAAACATCGGATAAAACAGGAAAAACGCTACTGTGTGTTAGCATGCAAGACCTCAAATGTGCAAATGCTGAAGTCTCCAGAGTCGGGAAATACATCACAGCCAGTAATGGGCACAAAAGGGTCAGCACCAAGCCTCAAATTTTTAAACCATGATAACTTTTTCCTTCCCTCTAAAAGGCCTATGGAGTAGAGGGGTGCTGGGAATGTTCAGTGGAGACCGAAAACCCTTTATAAGAGAACATGAAACCAATTTCCTTTCCACTGTATTGAGGTTCTATTTTATTAGAGCATTCTAGCACTAAGTTTTACTAAAATAATCACATGACACAAGATACAAAGGAGGAGCATCATCTTTCTGATGTTCCTAGGGCTGCATGATGCATATATTCCTGAAAATACATATTAATCAAAGGCTAGCTTTAGGAGGACTAACAAATAATTGGAGAATATGTGTAACAACAGTTCTAGTTGTACTGCTATGCAACATAACTATTTTCTTTGCCCTCTTATAGGATTCATGGACTGAATGAGCGCATTTCAGTGGAAAACCTGAAAAAAGTTGTCCAGTTTTATTACCGGCTTATTCAAAATGCAGACTCTGATAAAGTCCCCACAGCTGATCAAGACAGTCACGAACTATAGAAAATTATGAAGAGTCAAGAAGGATAAATAATTACCATGTCTTTTTTTTTTCTCTCAATGAATGCAACACAGAAAAACTGTAAACCTCCCCATTTTGCGTGGATTGATTATACCTCCCCATTTTTGCTTGGATTGAGATAAAATGTGATGTCAGATAACTAAAGTCATGATTTTACAAGGGAAGCAAAATTACCTTTAATAATAACACTTATTGTGCGTCCGACTACTGAAAATTTCCAAGTGAAAGCTTTGCAAGAAAAAATGTAAACAAATTTTGTGAATTAAAAACTAAAACTAATATTGTGAATGTGTTTCTATTCATAAATGCTCCCCCTTTGTTCAGACAACCATTGATATATTCAGGGCTTATTTTCTCAGAGAATAGGTGCTGGAACTCGCCTTCCCCGCCCACAACCCCACCCCAACTCCTCCCACAACCCCATTCCCAGCCACGCCTTCCTCAGAGGTGAAAGCCACACATTTGCCAAATTGTACAGGAGATGGTCAGAGACAGCACACACACTATACAGGAGAGGGTTTAGACTGCACACATAGTACAGTAGACGGTCAGAGACTGCAGACATACTACAGGAGAGGGTCAGAGACTGCAGACATACTACAGGAGAGGGTGAGAGACTGCAGACATACTACAGGAGATGGTCAGAGACTGCAAACATACTACAGAAGAGGGTCAGAGACTGCAGACCTTCTACAGGAGAGGATCAAAGACTGCAGATATACTACAGGAGATCATCAGAGATTGCAGACATATTACAGGAGATGATGTGAACCATATTACATGGGGACACAGACAAGAACACATTTATAGTACAGCAAGAAAGGGGTTTAGCCCCTGACAATATTTTTATCACTGTTCCTATCCCAGGGTTAGGAATTGGGCAGGGGGGGGGGGAGAAGTCTGGGACGCAGCTGGGAGGGGGGGCACCTCTTCCCCTGCACCGTAAGGGTAATTCTGCGGCGAATCCGCCACTGGGACCACCCTTATCTGAAAGCCAACTGCCCGCCGTTTAAAAAAATACCGGGGTTATGGGGGTTATCTGCTGCCATAACCCCAGTATTTAGCTTTAAATGGCCGATGTATATAGTCGTTAGGCGGTCAGTAAGTGGTTGCATGTATATAGCAAAAAAATTGCACCCCAAAATACATTGTATAAAGGAAAGTGTAGAGGAATAGTCCGAGTCCATCTCCGATCCGCTACTATTAGCAATTTCAAATTCCGAATCGGATTCGGATATGGATTCGGATACTGATGAGAGCTCCCCGATGCTCTCATCAGTCATGGAGAGGACCTGAAGGGTCTCCTCGCTGCTGTACATCCTTTTTGACATGCTGGCTGTGATGGGCTGTGCGACGGGTGACTGTTGACTGCGGATGATCACTGATGGGTGGCAGGTGACTGATAGGTGGCAGGTGACGGTCACTGATGGGTTGACAGATGACGATGACTGATGGGTTGACAGATGACGATGACTGATGGGTTGACAGATGACGATGACTGATGGGTTGACAGGTGACAATGACTGATGGGGTGACAGATGACGATGACTGATGGGGTGACAGGTGACGATGACTGATGGGGTGACAGATGACAATCACTGATGGGGTGACAGATGACGATGATTGATGGGGTGAGAGATGACGATCACTGATGGGGTGACAGGTGATGATCACTGATGGGGTGACAAGTGACGATGATTGATGGGGTGACAAGTGACGATGATTGATGGGGTGACGATGACTGATGGGGTGACAAGTGATGATCACTGATGGGGTGACAAGTGACGATCACTGAAGGGGGTGACAGGTGACGATGACTGATGGGGAGACAGGTGACGATGACTGATGGGGTGACAGGTGACGGTGATTGATGGGGTGACAGGTGACGGGCGATGGTCACCGATGGGTGACAGGTGACGGGCGATGGTGCATGGTGGTACTGATGGCAGTCTCTGGTGACACGTGAACTTTAGGCTATGTCTAAGGCTATGATTTAGGCTAATCACTACGCTTCTGCCCGCGATCCGGAAATCATTGCAAATCGCGGGGCGCCTGTGCGTTGCCCGTGATTTGCAATAGCACCCCAAACGCTGTGCGATGTTGCCGCGATTTCCGCCTGCTGAATCGCGGTAACATTGCGCAAACAACGCATGACGCCCCAAAGAAGCTCTTGTACCTTTTTTGGGTGTCATGCGTTGTTTGCACAATGTTACCACGATTCGGCAGGCGGAAATCGCGGCAACATCGCACAGCGTTTGGGTGCCATTGCAAATCACGGGCAACGCACAGGCGCCGCGCGATTTGCAATGATTTCCGGATCGCGGGCAGAATCACGGTGGTTCTGCCCGCAATCGCTACGCTCGCATGTGAACTTAGCCTTATTGTGTCAATTTCTGGGCACTGATGAGGTGACTGTTGGGTGACAGGTGTAATGGGGGGGGGGGCTGAGGACTGTGTGGGGACCTTTATTTTTGTGCTTTTACATTGTGACAGGTGTACAGAGCAGTAACTCACTGTTTCTAGCTCTGCTCTCCTCACACTGGAAACTGTGTGAGGGGAGAAGAGCAGTAACAGTGAGTTACTGCTCTGTGTTTACATTTTGTGATCGGCTGTGAATGGATTCACAGCCGATCACATAGTAAACAGTCACTGTCAGTGACTGTTTACCACTGCCGGTGACTAGCTGTGTTCCTAGGGAACACAGAGCCACCGACATGACCGTGCTGCGCGCTCCCGATCGCGCATGCGCGGTCATCTTCTGGGCTCCTCCATTGTGATCGGCTGTGTCATTGGAACACAGCCGATCACGTGGGAAACAGCCATGTCTATTGGCTGTTTCCCCCCTGCCGGTGACGGGCTGTGTCCTGGAGACACGCCGACACCGGCAGTGCAGGGCGGCGCACACACGATCGCGTGTGAATGGGCCGACGTCATATGACGGCGGCCCAGAACAATGGTCGCTCCGCCGTCATATGACGGCGGGCGGCGGCAAGTGGTTAAATTTTAAGGCCTTTTTTTTTTTATTTGGCAAAAAATAAAAAACTTAGCGGTGATTAGGTACCACAAAAAGAAAGCTCTATTTGTGTGAAGAAAAAAAATTATAAAAATTGCGTTTGGGTAGTGTTGCATGACCGCACAATTGACATTCAAAGTGCGACAGCACTGAGAGCTGAAAATTGGCTTGGGCAGGGATGGGGTGAAAGTGCTCAGTGTTGAAGTGGTTAAAGGTCAGCTCAGACCATTTCAGTGATCCCTGTGCTCTATCCTGGCTCCATTTCTACCCCATTATTTATACATGATGGATATGGACTCAGGTGACTTGGGCCCTAGTATGGGTCTACCTTTTTTCTTCAATTATGTTTTTTAATATTACGTGTATTTCATTTTGAATTTATTTGCCGTTTATTCTCTTTCCAGAACCTAGCCCTTCTAAGGGCATCGAGTCTTCTTATCTTTACTTTCATTTCCTCCCTCTCCTTTTCTAATGCTCGTCTGGGATCCTCCAGGAATTCATTCACGGTCAGTCTGTCCACCTGCGGTGTTCCGAACATGGTGGTAAGTGATCTTCATTCTACCTCTGACCATTGCTAGCCCACCTGTTATGAGGCCCATTTCAGTACTGACACACAACGTCAAGGGTCTTAATACCCCTGTAAAGAGGCGCAAGACCTTCAACTATTTTCACTTGATTGGAGCAGAAATAGTGTTTCTCTTATGTCCTCCGACAGTCGCCGCCCACTTCATATTCGTCACAATGGGGTATTAGACTTTGCTCCGAAGGAGTAGCTAGGCAACAGAATATGTCAATATAAAAGTTTTAACACATCCCACCCCCAGGGGGTGGTCCCCTCAGTCAATACCCTCCCACTTCCTGTATCCATACTCCAGTTTCAATGTCTAGCTTGTCAGGAGTAGCTGGATGTCTCTATGCTGGGGCATTTGTCTCAGCCTTTTCTCTATTCTTTTTTGATTTTGTTTGAGTTTTTTCTCTCTGTTTGCTTAGCTGTTCGTTTTGTCAGCGTTAGTTAGTTCTTCTGATGAAGAGGATTCGTGCGGGCTGGGACTCGGGCTGATCCCCCTGGTCGCAGGTTGTGGGTCAGTGGTTTTCCCGGCCTGCCATCGAGCGTTCAGCCAGGTATCGCTCCTGGCACAGTGAACGACCCATCCCTGTTCAGTGCAGGGATGCTTGGTGAGGTGGCTACCTCACTGGACGCTGTGTGGTTTCTTAACCCCGGTTTCGTGCGTCCTGGATGTGACTCTCCCTGCCTCATGTGCTGCGGTTTGTTCGCCTGTGCGGGTCCCCCGCGTCATTAGAAGGTAAGTGTACTTATGTGGGGACCTGTCTGTCGGGGGGGGGTGTCAGTCTGGGACTGTGTAACCTGCCTCTATTCACACTATTTGGCTCCCTGTCATTCTGCCTGCACGCTGTGGGCTGCAGGAGGGGGGGCTGTGTGGCACTGTGTGTCTGCCTGTTACTGTGTGAAGCGCTGTGTGCTGTGGGACATGCCTTTGGTCATGTTGGGGGCACTGTACAGCGGTCGCTGCGGCGACCTGCCATATTGATTTTAACATGGGTGATGTGTTACATCGCAGAGCGGGGGAGCGGCGTTTTCGGCGCCAAGCGCCGCCATTTTGCCTGCATCGCCCCGGCCGCATGTTTTCAATGCGGGCGGCCATTTTCTTGTAGCCTCTCATAGGCTTTACAAGAGCGCCCTGATTGCATCACTTCCTCTTTCCTGATGTGCATCGATCGCAGCAGCAGCTACTACAGGGGTCCCCTCAGGTTTTTTGACTTTTCTATCTGCCTGTATCCATTGCCTGTTTTCTGTGCTCTCCCTGTGGGGGTCTCATTAGGCTTGTGTGTGTGGCGGTGGGCTGCGCTCGCCGCGCTTGTTAAGGGGGCAGTTAACCCTTTCTTGTCAGCATAAGTTTTGTGGGGCAATGGATTCTCAGGAGGGCAAATTTCCTGCCACATTGGTGGGTAGCCAGGGGACTGCTGTTTCTCCCCCAGGGGGGGATTTGGCTGTGATTGTGGCTAATCTTGCTGCCCAGGTGCAAATGCTGGTGGCTGCTCAATCCACAAAAAGGTCCAGAGTTTCAATTTCCTCTGGTTCAGAGGGTGATGGTGCGGGGGCTGATATGGCCGGGGTCTCCTTGTCGGGGTCCCGTTCCTCCCTGGATCTTGTGGTGTGGAGGCTGAGGTTGAAGGGGTGGATAATTCTCCCCCTGGCTCGTCTGAAGAGCTTGCACTCATGGATGACTTGGTTGCTTCCATCAAACAAACGCTGCGCTTGCAAGATGAACCGTGTCCGCCGGCTGCTTTGGCAGCTTATGGGACAAAGAGAAGGCGCAAATCATCGCAGGTTTTTCCCTGCACTGATGATTTTCAGAGCGCAGTTAAGGAACAATGGCGTAATATTCGCAAACCTTTTGCGGTACCCAGTAGGTTTATACTGCGTTATCCCTTCACGCCCGCTACTGACGAGCGTTGGTGTGTACCACCTCCTGTGGATCACGCGATTGCGGTTCTGAATAAGTCCACTGCGATTCCTGCTGAGGATACCCCGGTATTCCGGGATGCCACAGACAAGAGGCTGGAGTCTCTTGCCCGTCATACCTATTCTATTATGGGTTCTATGTTAAAAGCTCTGTTTGCTTCCCTTATGGCGGCCCAGGCGGTCGCGAGTTGGACGCAGGTGCTTAGACGCGTTTTGGTGGCTGACTCAGCCCCGCAGGCGACATTGGACATGGTGGATCAAATCCATCAGGGTGTCATGTATTTGTGCGATGCGGACTTGGATATGGTCCCGTTGGCTGCACGTGTACACGGTGTGGCGGTGTTGTCTCGCCGTTTGGTTTGGTTGAAGTGTTGGTCGGTGGACCAATCTTCTCGCAAGACTTTAGCCAATCTCCCTTATGACGATTCTCGTCTGTTTGGCGAATCCTTGGATACTCTGATTAAGGGGATCACTGGGGGTAAGAGCACGCTCTTACCCCAATCCCAGAAGGCTAAGTCGGCTCCTGGTAAGAAGCATGCTTCCTTTCGGCCCTCTCAGGGGTCCTTTCGTGCCTTTCGGCCGCACTTTAAGGGCAAACCGTTCAAAGGTCAGGGCTCTCAAAAGAAGCCGTGGACAGGTAAGCAGAAGTCCGGCGAATCCGGATCCGCTGCCCACAACAGTGCGGCCTGAAGGGGCGCCCTCACCCGGTTCTGGGGTGGGGGGACGCTTGCTCGGTTTTCTGCAACCTTGGCTGGCCCGTGTTCGGGACAGGTGGGTTCAGGAAATCGTTCGATCTGGTTACAAGATCGAGTTTCTCTCTCGGCCGGAGAGCAGATTTTTTCCCTCAAATCTTCAACTGTCTCCGGAGCGTTTGCGGGATCTGCACCTGGCGGTGCGGGACCTGAGAGCTCAGGGAGTGGTGGTCCCGGTGCCTCATCGGGACAGATTTCGGGGGTTCTATTCGAATCTGTTCACTGTACCCAGGAAGGAGGGCAAGGTTCGTCCAATTCTGGACTTGAAGGCTCTAAACCGCTTTGTGCGGGTTCGCAAGTTCCGCATGGAATCTCTGTGGTCGGTGGTGGCTGCCCTGGTTCCGGGGGAATTCATGGCCTCCATCGATCTGAAGGATGCGTACCTACACATCCCCATTTTCGAGGGTCACCAGAGGTACCTTTGATTCGCCATTGCGGAGGATCACTACCAATTCGTGGCGTTGCCTTTTGGCCTCGCTTCGGCTCCGCGGGTTTTCACCAAGGTGCTTGCGCCACTGCTGGCCTTGTTAAGGGCCCAGGGCATCTCTGTCCTGGGGTATCTGGACGACATTCTGGTTCGATCTGCGACCAGCCAGGGTCTGGAGAAGGATCTGTCCGTCACGGTGCAGACTCTGCAGGAGTTTGGTTGGACGATAAATTATCCAAAATCGACACTGTGCCCGGCGGTTCGTCTTCCCTATTTGGGAATGATCCTGGACTCGGTCCAAGCGAAGGTCTTCCTACCGGACGACAAAATCAAGGTTCTTCAGGGAGAAGTCCAGTCCCTCAGGGACGTTCCGTGCTCATCCCTGCGGAAGTGCATGCGGTGTCTGGGTCTGATGGTCTCGGCTTTCGAGTCGATTCCCTTTGCCCAGTTTCAAACGAGGGGTCTCCAAGCGGAGATTCTGTCCAAGTGGGACGGGCGTCCGCAGTCTCTGGATGTCCAGATTTCGTTGAGCCGTCGCACCAGAAGGGATCTTCTGTGGTGGCTCCAGTCCCCGGCGGTGTTGGGGGGAAAGTCTTTTCGTCCTCTTTCATGGACGGTGCTCACCACGGATGCCAGCCTGTCGGGCTGGGGTGGGGTTCTGGGCGTTCTGTCCGCCCAGGGGACTTGGTCGGAGGAGGAATCCTCCCTTCCGATCAACATTCTGGAGTTGCGTGCGATAACTCTCTGCCTTCACCGTTGGACGGACAGGCTGCGCGGCTGTCCGGTTCGGGTGCAGACGGACAATGCTACGGCGGTGGCTTACGTCAATCACCAAGGGGGCACCGGGAGTGCCCGAGCGGCTCGGGAAGTGGCCGACATTCTTTCTTGGGCCGAGACTCATGTCCCGGCGATATCGGCGGTACACATTCCGGGGGTGGAGAACTGGCAGGCGGATTATCTGAGTCGCCAGACCCTGGATCAGGGGGAATGGTCTCTCCACCCGGCTGTCTTCCAGATGTTGTGCGCGACGTGGGGTCTTCCGGATGTGGACCTGTTCGCGTCTCGTCTGAACAACAAGGTAAAAAGGTTCGTGGCAAGGACGCGCGATCCTCGGGCAGACGCGTCCGACGCGCTGGTGGCGCCGTGGCACCAGTATTGGCTGCTGTATGCGTTCCCACCGATTCAATTGCTGCCCAGGTTCCTTCGCAGGTTGAACTCGGAACCACACGCTGTGATTCTTGTGGCACCGGACTGGCCTCGCCGGTCCTGGTACGCGGATCTCGTGAACCTGGCGGTCGACGCTCCTTGGCGTCTGCCTCTTCGAGAAGATCTCTTGTCTCAAGGGCCGATATTCCATCCTGCTTTACAGTCGCTGGCTTTGACGGCCTGGCTGTTGAAACCGAGGTCCTGAAGGATAGGGGTCTCTCTCCGGAGGTCATTCACACTTTGATTAACGCAAGGAAGTCTTCCTCGGGGAAGGTCTATCACCGTACTTGGAAGGCCTATTTTGCCTGGTGTGAGTCCAGGGGGTTTTCACCTCGCACATACTCTGTGTCTAGGGTGTTGTCCTTCCTTCAGACGGGTGTCGACCAGCGTATGGCGTTGGCTACGGTCAAGGGTCAGGTGTCTGCGCTGGCCATTCTCTTTCAACGTCCTATAGCGTCTAACTCTTTGGTTAGTACCTTTGTTCAAGGGGTGCGACATCTGGTCCCTCCTAGGAGGGCACCCTTGCCTCCTTGGGACTTGAATCTTGTGCTGTCCGTGTTACAACACGCTCCTTTTGAACAGATCAGGAGGATCTCGTTGTCCATGTTGTCCAAAAAAGTCGCTTTTTTGGTGGCGATAACTTCGGCTCGTAGGGTTTCGGAGCTGGCGGCTTTGTCCTGCAAGTCTCCGTACTTGGTCCTTCATCTGGATAAGGTGGTCTTGCGATCCAACCCTTCTTTTCTTCCGAAGAGAGTTTCGGAGTTTCACATCAATGAGGACATTGTCCTGCCTTCGCTCTGCGCGAAGCCCAAACATCCGAAGGAGGTGGAGCTGCATTCCTTGGATGTTGTTCGGGCGATTAGGGTTTACCTGAAATCGACTGAATCTTTCCGCAAGTCGGATTCCTTGTTTGTCCTTCCTGAGGGACCTCGGAAGGGCTTGGCTGCGTCGGCCTCTACCATTGCCAAATGGATCAGACAGACTGTGGAACAGGCCTATACTTTGAAGGGGAAAGTTCCCCCTGTGCCTGTGAAGGCGCACTCTACAAGATCTCTGAGTACGTCTTGGGCCTGTCGTCATGGGGCTTCTGTGGCCCAGGTGTGTAAGGCGGCGACTTGGTCGTCCGTTCACACCTTCACTAAATTCTACAGAGTGGATGTTCAGGCATTGGCAGATGCTTCCTTTGGCCGCAAGGTTCTTAGTGCGGCAGTTCCTTAGAGCCTCTTGTATGGGCTTCTTGGCTGTTTGGGATACATGTTGTTATCCCTAGGTTATTTGTTTTCCTGGGATTTTTTGCTTCTGTTGAGCAAGTTTTTTCTTCTGTTGCCCAGATGGTTTCCTTCCTTTGGTATGGTTCCTTTCTCTGCTGTGGAGACGGCGTTGCCTTGGGCGCGGCTGCGTTTCCCACCCCTCATGTTTACACCGCTTTGGGACGTCCCCATTGTGACGAATATGAAGTGGGCGGCGACTGTCAGAGGACGTAAGAGAAAACTGAATTTTTGTAAAATGTTACCTGTAAAATTCCTTTCTCTGAGTCCTCCGACAGTCGCCGCCCCCGCCCCTCTTTTGGGGTTGTTTGTACTTTCTACTGCTATTCCACTGAAACTGGAGTATGGATACAGGAAGTGGGAGGGTATTGACTGAGGGGACCACCCCCTGGGGGTGGGATGTGTTAAAACTTTTATATTGACATATTCTGTTGCCTAGCTACTCCTTCGGAGCAAAGTCTAATACCCCATTGTGACGAATATGAAGTGGGCGGCGACTGTCGGAGGACTCAGAGAAAGGAATTTTACAGGTAAGATTTTACAAAAATTCCGTTTTTTACAGGAAATCGACTTTCCCTATCATACAAGCCTAATTTCATCCATAAACACTATCCTATGTTTTTTTATGTCTAATGCTTGAAATAAAACAAGGGGAGTCGCAAACAACTGTCCTTTTCGCCATCAGAGGTCTTCACCGACCCGGATGGCAGATTTCATATGGTGAAGGGTGACTTGGAAGGCTCTCTAGTGACACACGGATCAACCCGTCTTCTTTTAGACGCTCTTCTATGTGCTGTCCTCCTATTTTCATGGTGTGCTCCTGCTGGGAGGGGATTCTAACATAATCTTGGATTCCTTTCTCGAAATAACATGCTCACCAGGCTCCCAGATCCTGAAACCCTCTAAGATAGTCACTAAGTTTGTCAACCTGCTGCATAACTATGATCTAGTGGACATCTGGAATGTAATGCTCATAGGTGGGTCTACACCATTTTCTCCCATGTCCACTCCATGTATTTTTGGATTGACAATGTCCTCACATATTCCACTACTTTACCTCCGTGCACCTCCTCCAAGATCTTGGAGACCAGTTAGTCAGACCATGCCCCTTTTTAGCCCTCCTGTCCGGTCTCTACGTCCTCTTACACCTGGCATCCTAATAAATCTCACCTTGGTAATAAAACGAATTAACAAAACACAAAAAAATTCCCGCACTCACCCTCAAAAGTGAAATAAATAAATGCGTGAAGTGGTGCAGCTGAATCACTATAGTGTGTTCAACCACTAAACTATCACAACTTAATAAACAAGGTGCAGCACAACCACATATATACAGTGCCTTGCAAAAGTATTCTGCCCCCTAGAACTTTTCGACCTTTTGCCACATTTCAGTCTTCAAACATAAAGATATAAAACTGTAATTTTTTGTGAAGATTTAACAACAAGTGGGACACAATCATAAAGTGGAACGAAATTTATTGGATATTTCAAACTTTTTGAACAAATAAAAAATTGGGCGTGTAAAATTATTCAGCCCCCTTAAGTTAATACTCTGTAGCACCACCTTTTGCTGCGATTACAGCTGTAAGTCGCTTGGGGTATGTCTCTATCAGTTTTGCACATCAAGAGACTGAAATTTTTGCCCATTCCTCCTTGCAAAACAGCTGGAGCTCAGTGAGGTTGGATGGAGAGCGTTTGTAAACAGCAGTTTTCAGTTCTTTCTACAAATTCTCAATTGGATTCAGGTCTGGACTTTGACTTGGCCATTCTAACACCTGGATATGTTTATTTGTGAACCATTCCATTGTAGATTTTGCTTTATATTTTGGATCATTGTCTTGTTGGAAGACAAATCTCCGTCCCAGTCTCCGGTCTTTTGCAGACTCCATCAGGTTTTCTTCCAGAATGGTCCTGTATTTGGCTCCATCCATCTTCCCATCAATTTTAACCACCTTCCCTGTCCCTGCTGAAGAAAAGCAGGCCCAAACCATGATGCTACCACTACCATGTTTGACAGTGGGGATGGTGTGTTCAGGGTAATGAGCTGTGTTGCTTTGGCGTCAAACATAACGTTTTGCATTGTTGCCAAAAAGTTAGATTTTGGTTTCATCTGACCAGAGCACCTTCTTCCACATGTTTGATGTGTCTCCCAGGTGGCTTGTGGCAAACTTTAAACGACACTTTTTATGGATATCTTTAACCACTTACCGCATACTAACGTAGGTCTACGTCAGTAAACTTTGCGGTAGTGTACCGGGATGATGCCTCTAGCTAGAGGCACCATCCCGGTACCGTGGTTTAGAGCCGACGGTTGGCTTTCCGTCGGTACCGACCGATGCGGCTCGGGAGCCGCTCGATCGGTACCCGGGGGGGCGGGAGGGGACGTCCCCCCCCCCTCCCGCCGCCTTCCGTGGCTTTGCCCGGGGCTCCCGTTCCACCGGGAGCCCCGAGCACCCAGCCGGCACGTCCGCCGGCTGGATGGAGTCCCGATGAATGCCGGAAACGGCATCGATCGGGTCTCCGATGACGTAACCCGGAGGCGGCGTCCATGACGTCACTTCCGGGTTACTGTGCTGCAAAAGGCGGCAAATTTGAAAAACGGCTGTATGCAAAAATGCCGTTTTCGGCGTTTTGCATACAGGGAAGTGTAGTGGAGGGGTCTAGGGTCTTTTAGACCCTCGATCCCTCCATAAAGTGTACCTGTCACTACATATTGGTGTCACAAGGGATGTTTACATTGCTTGTGACAGCAATAAAAGTGATCAGATTTTTTTTTTTTTTTAAAACTTTAATAAAGTTAAAAAAATAAATAAAATAAATGGGAAAAAAAAAAAAATTTAGCCGCCCCCGTCACCGTTAGCTCACGCACAAAAAAAAACGTATACGGAAGTCGAGCCGCAAATGAAATCGCTGTTCAAACCACACATGTGAGGTATCGCCGCGATCGCCAGAGCGTGAGCAATAATTTAAAAAAAAGAGCTACACTCTAACTCAAAACTGGTAACCGTTAAATAAATTTAAAGCGTCGCAGATTGAGATCTCTTTTGACCGTAATTTGTCGCGATCCCACGGGGGGCGCAATTTTAAACCGTAACATGTTGGGTATCTATTTACTCGGCGTGACATGTTCTTTCACAATATACAAAAAAAAATGGGCTAACTTTACTGTTTAGTATTTTTTAAAATTAGTGAAATGTGATTTTTCAAAAATTTTCCAAAAAAATGGCGCTTTAAAGACCGCTGCGCAAATACCGCGTGATAAAAAATATTACAATGACCGACATTTTATTCTCCAGAGTCTTTGCTAAAAAAATATATATAATGTTTGGGGGTTCTAAGTAGTTTTCTAGGAAAAAATACTGATTTAAACTTGTAAACAAAAAGTGTCCGAAATAGGGCTGGGGCTTAAGTGGTTAAGAAATGGCTTTCTTCTTGCCACTCTTCCATAAAGGCCAGATTTGTGCAGTATACGACTGATAGTTGTCCTATGGACAGAGTCTCCCACCTCAGCTGTAGATCTCTGCAGTTCATCCAGAGTAATCATGGGCTTCTTGGCTGCATCGTCTTCTCCTTGTATGAGCTGAAAGTTTAGAGGGACGGCCAGGTCTTCGTAGATTTGCAGTGGTCTGATACTCCTATTTCAATATTATCGCTTGCGCAGTGCTCCTTGGGATGTTTAAAGCTTGGGAAATCTTTTTGTATCCAAATCCGGCTTTAAACTTCTCCACAACAGTATCTCGGACCTGCCTGGTGTGTTCCTTGTTCTTCATGATGCTCTCTGCGCTTTAAACGGACCTCTGAGACTATCACACTGCAGGTGCATTTATACGGAGACTTGATTACACACAGGTGGATTCTATTTATCATCATTAGTAATTTGGGTCAAGATTGGATCATTCAGAGATCCTCACTGAACTTCTGGAGAGAGTTTGCTGCACTGACAGTAAAGTGGCTGAATCATTTTGCACGCCCAATTTTTCAGTTTTTTATTTGTTAACAAAGTTTGAAATATCCAATACATTTCGTTCCACTTCATGATTGTGTCCCACTTGTTGTTGATTCTTCACAAAAAAATTACAGTTTTATATCTTTATGTTTGAAGCCTGAAATGTGGCAAAAGGTTGCAAAGTTCAAGGGGGCCGAATACTTTCGCAAGGCACTGTATATGTAAATAGTGTTGTTCTAGTTTAATTAAAGGTTAAAAGAGCCTAATTTAGGAGGTCTTTTATGTCCCAGGGCTTGGATTGATAAGAGTGGAGTGGTGAAGGGTCCACTATTAAGAATTTTTTAGCAAAAAATTCATAGATAAATTGAGTTTCAGAGATGTAAATAGGGAGAGAACCCTACAGCACAGGAGATTGTTTGACCTATATTTTTGAGTTTTGCAAGAATTTTTCTGAATGGATGATGGTGTCTCTGGATGTAGATTTCTATCTTGCTTAGAAGATGTGTTGGTTATGTCTTCTCTTATTAAAAAAGAATAGCGCGCAAATGTCTTCTCTTATTGTTTTAAGAAAGATAGGTTAAAAGATATATTCCTATGTTAAAAAAAACGGAATTTTTGTAAAATCTTACCTGTAAAATTCCTTTCTCTGAGTCCTCCGACAGTCGCCGCCTCTTCATATTCGTCACATATGGGGAATTAGACTTTGCTCCGAAGGAGTAGCTAGGCAACAGAATATGTTAACATTAAAGCTTTTAACATATCCCACCCTCAAGGGGTGGTCCCCTCAGTCAATACCCTCCTACTTCCTGCAGCCATATCTCAGTTTTAGTGGAATAGCAGTAGAGTATACAACCAAACCCCAAAAGAGGGGCGGGGGCGGCGACTGTCGGAGGACTCAGAGAAAGGAATTTTACAGGTAAGATTTTACAAAAATTCCGTTTTCTCTTACGTCCTCAGACAGTCGCCGCCTCTTCATATTCGTCACATATGGGGACGTCCCAAAGTAGTGCAAACATGAGGGGTGGGAAACGCATCCGCGCCGAAAAGGCAACGCAGTCTCCGCATCAAAGAAAGGAACCTTACCAAAGGAAGGAAACCAGCTGGGCAACAGGAAAAAACAGGTGCTCAACAGGAGCAGCAACCCAGGAAAAGACAAATAACCATGGGATAAAACATTTTTCCCAACAGCCAGAGGTCCCCATAAGGGACCCTAGGGAATCGCCGCACTAAGAACCTTGCGGCCAAAGGAAGCATCCGCCGATGCCTGAACATCTACTTTGTAGAATTTTGTAAAAGTGTGTACGGTCGACCAAGTCGCCGCCTTACACACCTGGGCAACAGAAGCCCCATGACGACAGGCCCAAGACATACTCAGAGATCTAGTAGAGTGCGCCTTCACAGGCACAGGGGGAACCTTCCCCTGCAAGGCATAGGCCTGTTCAATGGTCTGCCGGATCCATTTGGCGATGGTAGAAGCCGACGCCGCCATGCCCTTCCGAGGACCCTCTGGAAGAACAAACAAGGAATCCGTCTTTCGAAAAGACTCAGTCGATTTAAGGTAAACCCTTATCGCCCGAACAACATCCAGAGAGTGTAATCTCACCTCCTTTGGATGTTTAGGCTTCGCGCACAGCGAAGGCAAGACAATATCCTCATTTAGATGGAATTCCGAAACTCTCTTCGGAAGAAAAGAAGGATTAGGTCGCAAGACCACCTTATCCAAATGGACAACCAGATACGGAGACTTGCAGGACAAAGCTGCCAGCTCCGATACCCTGCGAGCCGAAGTGATCGCCACCAAAAAGGTACCTTTTTGGACAACATAGACAACGAGATCTCCCTGATCTGTTCAAAAGGAGCACGTTATAACACAGATAGAACGAGGTTCAAGTCCCAAGGGGGCAAGGGATCCCTCCTAGGAGGAACCAGATGCCGCACACCCTGAACAAAAGTGCCAACCAAGGAGTTGGAAGCCACGGGACGTTGAAACAGAACGGCCAGTGCAGACACCTGACCCTTTATCGTAGCCAGCGCCAAACGCTGATCAACACCCGTTTGAAGGAAAGACAGCACACGGGAAACCGAGTACGTGCGGGGTGAAAACCCCCTGGACTCACACCAGGCAAAATAGGCCTTCCAAGTACGGTAATAAACCTTCCCCGAGGAAGACTTCCTCGCGTTGATCAAAGTATGAACGACCTCTGGAGAGAGACCCTTCTCCTTCAGGACCTCGGTCTCAACAGCCAGGCCGTCAAAGCCAGCGACTGTAAAGCAGGATGGTATATCGGTCCTTGAGACAGTAGATCGTCTCGAAGAGGCAGACGCCACGGGGCGTCGACCGCCAGATTCACGAGGTCTGCGTACCAGGACCGGCGAGGCCAGTCCGGTGCCACAAGAATCACCGTGCTGCGTTCCGAGTGTAACCTGCGAAGGAACCTGGACAGCAACTGAATCGGTGGAAACGCGTACATCAGCCTGTACTGATGCCACGGGGCCACTAACGCGTCCGACGCGTCTGCCCGAGGGTCGCGCGTCCTTGCCACGAACCTTCTCACCTTGTTGTTGAGACGAGACGCGAACAGGTCCACATCTGGAAGACCCCACTTCGCGCACAACATCTGGAAGACAGCTGGGTGGAGAGACCATTCCCCCTGATCCAGGGTCTGGCGACTCAGATAGTCCGCCTGCCAGTTCTCCACCCCCGGAATGTGAACCGCCGTTATCGCCGGGACATGAGTCTCGGCCCAAGACAGAATGTCGGCCACTTCTCGAGCCGCTCGGGCACTCCTGGTGCCCCCTTGGTGGTTGATGTAGGCCACCGCCGTGGCATTGTCCGTCTGCACCCGAACCGGGCAGCCCTGCAGCCGGTCCGTCCAGCGATGAAGACAGAGACTTATCGCACGCAATTCCAGAATGTTGATCGGAAGGGAAGACTCCCCCCTCCGACCAAGTCCCCTGGGCGGACAGAACGCCCAGAACACCACCCCAGCCCGACAGGCTGGCATCCATGGTGATCACCGTCCACGAGACAGGACGAAACGACTTGCCCCCGGACACCAACGGGGACTGGAGCCACCACAGAAGGTTTCTTCTGGTGCGATGACTCAACGAGATTTGAAGATCCAGGGATTGAGGTCGCCCGTCCCACCTGCACAGGATCTCCGCTTGGAGACCCCGCGTGTGAAACTGGGCGAAGGGAATCGCCTCGAAGGCCGAGACCATCAATCCCAGACATCTCATGCACGTCCGCAGAGACGAGTGCGGAACGTCCCTGAGGGACCTGACTTCCTCCTGAAGAGTTCTGAGTTTGTCTTCCGGCAGGAAGACCTTCGCCTGCACCGAGTCCAGAATCTTTCCCAGGTAGGGAAGACGAACCGACGGACTCAGTGTCGACTTTGGAAAATTTATCGTCCAACCAAACTCCTGCAGAGTTTGCATCGTGACAGACAGGTCCTTCTCCAGACCCTGGCTGGTCGCAGACCGAACCAGAATGTCGTCCAGATACCCCAGGACAGAAATGCCCTGGGCCCTCAATAATGCCAGAACCGGTGCAAGCACCTTGATGAAGACCTGCGGAGCCGAGGCGAGACCAAAAGGCAACGCCGCGAACTGGTAGTGATCCTCCGCAATGGCAAATCGAAGGAACCTCTGGTGACCCTCGAAAATGGGGATGTGAAGATACGCATCCTTCAAATCGATGGAGGCCATGAATTCCCCCGGAACCAGGGCAGCCACCACCGACCGCAGGGATTCCATGCGGAACTTGCGAACCCGCACAGAGCTGTTCAGAGCCTTCAAGTCCAGAATTGGACGAACCTTGCCCTCCTTTCTGGGCACGGTGAACAGATTGGAATAAAACCCCCAAAATCTGTCCCGATGAGGCACCAGAACCACCACTCCCTGAGCCCTCAGGTCCCGCACCGCCAGGTGCAGGTCCCGCAAACGCTCTGGAGACAGTTGAAGATTTGAGGGAAAAAATCTGCTCTCCGGCCGAGAGAGAAACTCGATCTTGTAACCAGATCGAACGATCTCCTGAACCCATCTGTCCCGCACACGGGCCAACCAGGGCTGAAGAAAACCGAGCAAGCGTCCCCCCACCCCAAAACTGGGTGAGGGCGCCCCTTCAGGCCGAACTGTTATGGGCTGCAGATCCGGATTGACCGGACTTCTGTTTCCCAGACCAGGGCTTCTTCTGAGAGCCTTGACCTTTGAACGGCTTGCCCTTGTAGTGCGGCCGAAAGGCACGAAAGGACCCCCGAGGGGGCCGAAAATTAGCATGCTTCTTCCCAGAAGCCCCCTTAGCCTTGGGGAAATGGGGTAAGAGAGTGCTCTTACCTCCGGTGATCCCCTTAATCAACACATCCAAGGACTCCCCAAAAAGGCGAGACCCATCATAAGGCAGATTGGCTAAGGTCTTACGTGAAGATTGGTCCACCGACCAACATTTTAACCAAACCAGGCGGCGAGACAACACCGCCACGCTGTGCACACGTGCAGCCAACGGAACCAGGTCCAGGTCCGCATTACACAGATACATGACACCTTGGTGTATTTGATCCACCATATCCAGGGTCGCCGGCGAGGCCGAATCGGCCACTAGGACGCGCCTAAGCATCTGCGTCCAACTTGCGATCGCCTGGGCCGCCATGAGAGAAGCAAACAGAGCCTTAAGCATAGAACCCGTAACAGAATAAGTATGACGGGCAAGAGACTCCAATCTCCTATCCGTGGCATCACGGAACACAGGGGAATCCTCTGCAGGAATCGCAGTGGCTTTGTTTAAAACCGCAATTGCGTGATCCACTGGGGGAGGCACACACCACCTTTCATCAGTGGAAGGCGAGAAAGGATAATGCAGCTTGAATCTACTTGGTACAGCAAAAGGTTTGCGCAGATTGCGCCATTGTTCCTTAACAGCGCGCTGAAAATCATCATTGCAGGGAAAAACCTGCGGTGTCCTGCGTTTTCTCTGCGTCCCATAAGCCGCCAAGGCAGCGGGGGGACACACTTCATCCTGCAAACGCAGCGTTTGCTTTATGGAAGCAATCAACTCATCCATGATTGCAAGCTCTTCAGGCGAGCCAGGGGGAGAATTATCAACCCCCTCAACTTCAGCCTCCACCTCGGACCCCACTAGATCTAGGGAGGAGCGGGACCCCGATAAGGAGGCCCCCGCCATAACAGCCCCATCACCTTCACCCTCAGAATCAGAGGAAAGAGCAACTCTGGGCCTTTTAGTAGATTGAGCAGCCACCAGCATCTGTACCTGAGCAGCAAGGCCAGCCACAATAGTGACTAAATCCCCCCCTGGGGGGGAAACAGCGGTCCCCTGGCTTTCCACCAAGGCGGTAGGAAATTTGCCCTCCTGAGAATCCATTGCCCCTGTAATGCCGGACAATAAAGGGTTAACTGCCCCTTTAAGCAAGCGCGGCAAGCGCAGCCCACCGCACCACACTCAAGCACAATGAGACCCCCACAGGGAATATGCAAACTGAACACAGGCAATGGATAGCAAGAACAGAAGGATAAAACCTGAGGAGACCCTCGCCGCTGCTGCCGCCTCGATCGGTGTTCCTGGAAAGAGGAAGTGATGCTGCCAGGGCGCTCTATGAAAGCCTATGGAGGCTACAAGAAAATGGCCGCCATGCATGTAAAACATGCGGCCGGAGCGAGTGTAGGCAAAATGGCGCCGTTTGGCGCCGAAACCGCCGCTCCACAGTGCAGTAATGCACACGTGACATCCCTGTATAAGAATACATGTCAGATCGCCGCAGCGATCGCTGTATATGCCCAAACATGCCAAAAAACATGCCCCACAGCACACAGCTCCTCACACTGACCAGGCTGACACACACAGTGTCACACAGCTCCCCCCCCCCCCCTTGCAGCCCACAGCATGCAGCCGAGAGATAGGGAGACAAGCAGTGTGAATAGAGGCAGGTTACACAGTCCCAGACTGACACCCCCCCAGACAGACAGGTCCCCACATAGATACACTTACCTCTCAATGGCGTGGGGGACCCGCACAGGCGAACAAGCCGCTGCACATGAGGCAGGGAGAGTCGCAATTCAAGACGCACAAAATGGGGGTTAAGAAACCGCACAGCGTCCAGTGAGGTAGCCACCTCACCAATCATCCCTGCACCGAACAGGGATGGGTCGTTCACTGTGCCAGGAGCGTTACCTGGCTGAACGCTCGATGGCAGGCTGGGAAGCCACTGACCCACGACCTGCGACCAGGGGGATCAGCCCGAGACCCAGCCCGCATGATCCTCTTCATCAGAAGAACTAACTAACGCTGACAAAAATAACAGCCAAGTAAAGGTAGAGAGAAAACTCAAACAAAATTTCAAAAAGAAGAAAGAGTCTGGGGCAGAAAGCCCCAGCACAGAAAAAGCCAGCCACTCCTGACAAGCTAGACATTAAAACTGAGATATGGTTGCAGGAAGTAGGAGGGTATTGACTGAGGGGACCACCCCTTGAGGGTGGGATATGTTAAAAGCTTTAATGTTAACATATTCTGTTGCCTAGCTACTCCTTCGGAGCAAAGTCTAATACCCCATATGTGACGAATATGAAGAGGCGGCGACTGTCGGAGGACGTAAGAGAAAATCCTTTTTTTGCTTACTAGCAAGAATTCTTATGAATGGATGAGGTTATTAGTAAATTTGTTTGTAATATTGAAAATATGTTTTTAGTATTTCTTTTCTTTGGACGTGGGGTTTTATGTTACGGGGTGTGAGACTTAGTTTTAATATTGATGGATACAACAAGGATTTTGCTGAATGGATGGGATTTTTTTTAGTCTGTTTTACCTGATGTAAACCCTTCTAGGAATGGATGGTAACTTTCCGTTTCATTCAGTCCTGGGAATACGGTCGCTTTCAGTTGTCGAATCCATCTCATTTCAAGCTGTAATAGTGTCTTGTTCCAATCCCCCCCCCTCTTTTGGGGATGTGAATTCTTTCCAGGGCCATAAAGGAAATTTGTGGCATCCTGTAGCTATGTTTGTAGGCTACGTGTCGGCCGATTGGTAAGTAGAAGTTACAGATTTCCATACTGTTGACGTGTTTACTTATACAGGTTCCAAATTCTTGCTTCGTTTTTCCAACGTAAAACGCGCCACATTCGCACCTCATTAGGTAAACAATGCCTCTGGTATGACAATTCGCATAATGTTTGGGTTCAAATGTTTCCCCACTGGGTAAGGTTGTTTTTGTGCATTTTTTTTATAACTTTACATTGTCCACATGACCCACATGCAAACGTGCCTTTTGCCTTACACGGATCTTTCAGTGTTCCCTCTTTGAATTCACTATGGACCAGTTCCTTTTTGATAGATCCGGTTTTCCTGTATGTTAGTTACTGGGGGGGGGGGGGTGGTCTGATATGAAATCTTTGACTGTGAGGTCTTCTTTCAAGATGGTCCAGTGTTTTTCCAAAATATTTTTTATTTTTCTGTGTTCATTGGTATACCTCATAATGATGCGTGTTTTCTGATCTTGCTTACTTGAATTTTTTGTCTGTGTCTTGAAGAGTATTTCTTGTCTGTCTCTTCTTTTGACTTTATTGTAGGCTTTTTTCAGGGAGGTTTTTGTGTATCCCCTTTTCAATAGCCTAGCTGTTAATGATGATTTTCAGAAAGAGGCGGATTCACTATCTGTGCAATTTCTTTTTATTCTGAGGTATTGACTGTATGGTATTGCTTTTTTGAGTGGAGTGGGATGGAAGCTGGAGGCATGTAGTATAGTATTCCCAGCCGTTTCTTTTCTATCTAGGGTAGTTTTAACCACTTTAAGACCGCTCACAGTAATATTACTGCGACAAAGTGGCTCGTTATCGTCTGACGACGTAGTACTACGTCGTCAGACACTCCCCCTTCTGGGCGGCGCTTGCGCGCCGCCGGAGGCTCGCTCCCGCTGTTTTCATTCACAGCGGGAGTCGGGCCAGGGGAGGAGCAGCGGCAATCGCTGCTGCTCTTACCCGATCGTCGGGGATCGAGTCTGGAGATCCGCCCGCTGTGTGTAAACACAAGCAGGCGGATCTCCATAGTGACAGGGAGTGACAGATCGGACTGTTCAGCATAGCTGGACATCCGATCTGTCCAAGACTCACTCAGTCACCTCCCCCCCTACACGTCAGTAAGCACCAGGCATACATTAACCCCTCCCTCTCCAATAAAATTAACCCCTTCCCTGCCAGTGTCATTTTTACAGTAACAGTGCATATATATAGCACTGATTACTGCAGTAATGTCACTGGTACCCCCAAAAGTGTCAAAAATGTCAGTCAAGGGTCCGATCTGTCTGCCGCAATGTCGCAGTCCCGCAAAAAAAAATCGCATATCGCCGCCATTACGCGTTAAAAAAAAAACACCAAAAATGACAGAAATCTTTCCCTTTGTTAGTAAACGCAATAACTTTTGCGCAAACCAATCAAAATACGCTTATTGCGATTTTTTTTACCAAACATAGGTAGCAGAAAACAAATTGGCCAAAAATTTAAAAAAAAATTGGTTTTTACATCTTTTTTGGGGGGAATTTCATATAAAAAAAATGTTAAAAATATTATTATTTTTTCAAAATAAACGCTCTTTTTTTGTTTATAGCGCAAAAAGTAAAAATCGCACAGGTGATCAAATACCACCAAAAGAAAGCTGTTTGTGGGAAAAAAAGGACGTAAATTTCGTTTGGGTACGGCGTCGCACGACCGCGCAATTGTCAGTTGAAGTCGCACAGCGCCGAATCGCAAAAAGTGGCCTGGACGGAAGACAGCAAAATCCTCCGGTGGTAAAGTGGTTAATGGTTCCATCATGATCTTTGCATATCCAAGTGTCCAGAAACTGAATTTTCGTTTTGTTGAAATTAAGGGTAAAAAACATGTGTGTTTTTATTTAGTGCTTTTTGAAAATCCTTGATAAGTTCTTCTGATCCTGTCCAGACGATAAGTATATCGTCTATGTAGCGTTGCCATTCCAGAATGTTATTGGTATATAGTGAATTGTCATCGTTTCTTAGGAAGTCTTGTTCCCAGGCCCCCGAGATAAAGGTTTGCATACGAGGGTGCACAGCTCGTATCCATTGCGACCCCACAGGTTTGTAAATAAAAAGATCCATCAAAAGAAAAATAGTTTCTGTTCAGAATAAAGTCAAGCATTGTAGTGATGAAGTTGTTAAAGTTTTCATCATGTAGACTATGTTCCCTGAGTATGTTTTTGATTGTCTCCACTCCTTTTTTGTGGGGAATATTGTTGTAAAGCCACTCAACGTCAACTGTGATCAGTATGGCATCTTCAGGTATCACCATATTATCCAATATCTGCAGTAGATGCATTGTATCTCTTGTATAAGATGTCAGGTTGGTAACATGTGGTCGTAAGTAGGCATCGATAACTTGGCTGGTAGCTTCTGAAATGTGACCGTTTCCTGAAACAATAGGCCTTCCTGGGGGGTTCTTTGGCTCTTTGTGCACTTTCGGAAGTGTATAGAAGGTAGGTATTCTGGGGTGTTGTATTCTCATGTAGTTCCACAATGTTTTAGAAATTATTCCCTCATTTACGGCTCTCTATTTTTTGGTAAAATTCTTCTTTGTAGCAGCGTTAATTTCGTCGACTAAAACCAACTAAAACGTTTTCGTCGACTAACACAATTCAGATGACTAAAATACGACTAAAACTAAAATGGCATTTTAGTCAAAAGACTATAACTAAAACTAAATCGAAATTTGCTGCCAAAAATTAACACTGGTGCATGCTCAAAGCATAAATAATAACATATTCGATTTTTCACTCCAGGACCAGCAGTAGTATATAATGAGTTTGGAAATTGTAGAGAAATGCTTAAATAATGCATTACAAATTACAATTGAACTACACCAATTTGATTATAGATGACTAAAATGAGTTTTAGTCGACTAAAATATACTGGAGTTTTAGTCGACTAAATACGACTAAAACTAAAACACTTGCAGAAGACTAAAATAGGACTAAAACTAAAATGCCATTTTAGTCCTAAGACTAAAACTAAATTGAAATTTGCAGCATTTCTCGTTATTGAGAATCCGTAAACACATTTCTTTATACTTCTCATTGTCCATCAGGACAATGTTGCCGCCTTTGTCTGACGGTTTGATGGTCATTTTTTCGTTGTTTTGTAGATCTTTCAATGCTACAGGAAGGAGGATTAGAAGACTGGACAGATGCATCAAGCCAATCGAACAGTGAAGAAAATGATGAGACAGAAATAAGAAATAGAGAAAAAACAGAATTTTTGTAAAATCTTACCTGTAAAATTCCTTTCTCTGAGTCCTCCGACAGTCGCCGCCATCTTCACATTCGTCACAATGGGGTATTAGACTTTGCTCCGTAGGAGTAGCTAGGCAACAGAATATGTCAATATTAAAGCTTTTAACATATCCCCACCCCAGGGGGTGGTCCCCTCAGTCTATACCCTCCTGCTTCCTGTTTCCTGCTTCAGTTTCAGTGGAATAGCAGTAGAGTACCTAAACCCCAAAAGAGGGGCGGGGGCGGCGACTGTCGGAGGACTCAGAGAAAGGAATTTTACAGGTAAGATTTTACAAAAATTCCGTTTTCTCTTACGTCCTCCGACAGTCGCCGCCATCTTCACATTCGTCACAATGGGGACGTCCCAAAGCAGTGCAAACATGAGGGGTGGGAAACGCAGCCGCGCCTAAAGGCAACGCAGTCTCCACATCAAAGAAAGCAACCTTACCAAAGAAAGGAAACCAGCTGGGCAACACGAGAAAAAATTTGCTCAACGGGAGCAATAACCCAGGAAAAAAACAAATAACCCAGGAATAAAAAAAAATCCCAAACAGCCCAAAGGACCAAAACCAGGAACCCTAAGGGACCGCCGCACTAAGAACCTTGCGGCCAAAGGAAGCATCTGCCGATGCTTGAACATCCACTACGTGGAACAGAGTGAAGGTGTGCACGGTCGACCAGGCCGCCGCCCTACACACCTGGGCCACAGAAGCCCCATGACGACAGGCCCAAGACGTACTCAGAGATCTGGTAGAGTGCGCCTCCACAGGCATAGGGGAAACTTTTCCCCGCAAAGCATAGGCCTGTTCAATGGCCTGTCTGAACCAATTGGCGACGGCAGAAGCCGACGCCGCTACGCCCTTCCGAGGACCCCCGGAAGGACAAACAAAGAATCCGACCTGCGAAAAGATTCAGACGATTTTTGGGTAAACCCTAATCGCCACGAACAGCATCCAAGGAGTGCAACTCCACCTCCTCCGGATGTTTAGACTTCGCGCAAGGCGAAGGCAAGACAATGACCTCACTGAGGTGAAATTCCGAAACCCTCTTTGGAAAAAAAGAAGGGTTAGGTCGCAAGACCACCTTAACCAAGCGAGTGACCAGATACGGACAATGGCAGGACAAGCTGCCAGCTCCGACACTCTGCGAGCCGACGTGATCGCCACCAAAAAAGGTGACCTTCTAGGACAACATAGACAACGAGATCTACCAGATCCGTTCAAAAAAGGACCATGTTGTAACACGGACAGAACAAGATTCCAGTCCCAAAGAGGCAGAGGCACCCTCCTAGGAGGGACCAGATGCCCCCGAACAAAGGTGCCAACCAAGGAGTTAGATGCCATAGGACGTTGAAAAAAGAACGGCCATCGCAGACACCTGACTCTTGAACGTAGCCAGCGCCAAACGCTGTCAACACCCTCTCGAAGGACAACACCCCAGACACCGACTACGGGCGAGGTGAAGACCCCCTGGACTCACACCAGGCAAAATAGGCCTACCAAGTACGGTAAAAGACCTTCCCCGAGGAAAAATTCCTCGCGTTGATCAAAGTGTGAATGACCTCAGGGGAGAGACCCCTATCCCTCAGGACCTCGGTTTCAACAGCCAGGCCGGCAAAGCCAGCGACTGTAAGGCAGGATGAAATATCAGCCCTTGAGACTGGAAATCTTCCCGAAGAGGCAGACGCCACGGGGCGTCGACCGCCAAATGCACGAGGTCTGCGTACCAGGACCGGCAAGGCCAGTCCGGTGTCACAAGAATCACTGTGTTTCGGTTCCGAGTCCAAACTGCGAAGGAACCTGGGCAGCAATTGAAAACGGTGAAAAGGCATACATCAGTCGGTACTGATGCCACGGAGCTACCAATGTGACTGACGCGTCTGCCCGAGGATCGCGTGGCCTTGCCACGAACCTGTTCACCTTGCTGTTCAGACGAGACGCGAACAGGTCCACCTCCGGAAGACCCCACTTCGCGCACAACATCTGGAGAACATCCGGACGGAGGGGCCATTCCCCCTGGTCCAGGGACTGGCGGCATCTGACAATCCGCCCGCCAGTTCTCCACCCCCGGAATGTGAACCGCCGATATCGCCGAGACATGTGTCTCGGCCCAAGACAGAATGTCGGCCACTTCCCGAGCCGCCCGGGCTCTCTTGGTGCCCCCTTGGCGAAAGACGTAAGCCGCCGCCGTGGCAATGTCCGTCTGCACCCGAACCGGACAGCCCTGCAGCCCGTCCGGCCAACGATGAAGGCAGAGATTCATTGCACGCAATTCCAGAATGTTGATCGGAAGGGAGGATTCCGCCTCCGACCAAGTTCCCTGGGCGGACAGAACGCCCAGAACACCACCCCAGCCCGACAGGCTGGCATCCATGGTGACCACCGTCCATGAGAGAGGACGAAGAGACTTGCCCCCCGACACCGCCGGGGACTGGAGCCACCACAGAATATCCCTTCTGGTGCGATGGCCCAACGAAATCTGGATCCAGAGATTGCGGTCGCCCGTCCCACCTGGACAGGATCTCCGCTCGGAGACCCCGCGTGTGAAACTGGGCGAAGGGAATCGCCTCGAAAGCCGAGACCATCAATCCCAGACATCTCATGCGCGTCCGGAGTGACGAGCACGGAACGTCCCTGAGGGACCTGACTTCTCCTGAAGAGTCCTGAGTTTGTCGTCCGGTAGGAAGACCTTCGCCTGGACCGAGTCCAGAATCATTCCCAGGTAGGGAAGACGAATCGACGGACACAGCGTCGACTATGGAAAAATAATCGCCCAACCAAACTCCTGAGAGTCAGCATCGTGAAGGACAGGTCCTCCTCCAGACCCTGGCTGGTCGCAGACCGAACCAGAATAACTTCCAGATACCCCAGGACAGAGATGCCCTGGGCTCTCAACAAAGCCAGAAACCGGTGCAAGCACCTTGGCGAAGAAAAAACCCGTGGAGCCGAAGCGAGACCAAAAGGTAACGCCACGATTGGTAATGATCCTCCGCAATGGCGAATCGAAGTCACCTCTGGTGACCCACAAAAAAAAAAACGGGATGTGAAGACACGCATCCTTCAAGTCGATGGAAGTCATGAATGCCCCCGGAACCAGGGCAGCCACCACCGACCGCAGGGATTCCATGCGGAACTTGCGAACCCGCACAAAGCGGTTCAGAGCCTGGAAGTCCAGAATTGGACGTACCCTGTCCTCCTCCTTGGAGGTGAACAGATTGGAAGAGAAACCCCCGAAATCTGTCCCGATGAGGCACCGGAACCACCTGAGGGAAAAAATCTGCTCTCCGGCCGGGAGAGAAAACTCGATCTCGTAACTAGAACGAACGATTTCCCGAACCCACCTGTCCCGAACACGGGCCAACCAGGGTTGAAGAAAAAACCGAGCAAGCGTCCCCAGAACTGGGTGAGGGTGCCCCTTCAGGCCGCATTGTTATGGGCAGCGGATCCGGCTGGCCGGACTTATGCTTACCCGACCACGGCTTCTTTTGGGAGCCTTGGCCTTTGAATGGTTCTCCCCTATAGGGCGACCGAAAGGCACGAAAGGACCCCTGAGAGGGCCGAAAAGAAGCATTCTACTTACCATGAGCAGCCTTAGCCTGGTGGGAGCGGGGCAGGAGCGTGCTCTGACCACCCGTGACCCCCTTTATCAGTGAATCCAAGGATTCGCCAAAAAGGCGAGATCCATCATAGGGCAGATTGGCTAAGGTCTTGCGCGAAGATTGGTCCACAGACCAACACTTCAACCAAACCAGGCGGCGAGACAATACCGCCACACTGTGTTCACGTGCAGCCAACGGTACTATATCCAGGTCCGCATCACACAAATACACGACACCCTGATGGATTTTATCCACCATATCCAACGTCGCCGGTGAGGCTGAATCAGCCACCAGGACGCGCCTGAGTGCCTGTGTCCAATTCGCGACAGCCTGGGCTGCCCTAAGCGAAGCAAATAGAGCCTTTAGCATAGAACCCGTAATAGAGTAAGCATGACGGGCAAGAGACTCCAGCCTCCTGCCCGTAGCATCCCGGAACACCGAAGTATCCTCTGCAGGAATCGCAGTGGACCTATTCATCAGTAGCGGGCGTGAAAGGATAACGCAGCCTGAACCTACTTGGTACAGCAAAAGGCTTGCGTATATTGCGCCATTGTTCCTTAACAGCGCGCTGAAAATCATCAGTGCAGGGAAAGACCTGCGATGTCTTGCGTCTTTTCTGCTTCCCATAAGCTGCCAGGGCAGCAGGAGGACGTGGTTCAACCCGTAAACGCAGTGTTTGCTTGATAGAAGCAACCAATCCATCCATGAGTGCAAGCTCTTCAGGCGAGCCAGGGGGAGAATTATCCACCCCTTCTACCTCAGCCTCCACCTCGGACCCCACAAGACCCAGGGAGGAACGGGACCCTGATAAGGAGACCCCAGCTATAGCAGCCCCATCACCAGCACCCTCTGTCAGAGGAGATTGAAAACTCTGGGTCGTTGTCAGCCACAAGCATTAGCACCTGAGCAGCAAGATTAGCCACAACCGCAGCCAAAACCCCCCCTGGGGGGGAAAACAGCCCTTGGTCACCCACCAAGTGGTAGGAAATTTGTGTCCCTGAGAATCCATTGCCCCAATGATAAGCCGGAAAATAAAGGGTTAACCGCCCCTTAAACAAGCGCGGCGAGCGCTGCCCACCACACACACACACTGGCACAATTTTTACCCCCACCGGGAGAAAAAAGGCTCAACACAGGCAAGGATAAAGGGATAGGGAGGTAAAAACCTGTAGAGACCATCGCTGCTGCCTCGATCGGTGCACCCAGGGAGAGGAAGCGATGCAACACAGGGCGCTCCATGAAAGCCTATGGAAGGCTACAAGAAAATGGCCGCCTGCAGTGATACCATGCGGCCGGAGCGAGCGCTGCCAAAATGGCGCCGTTTGGCGCCGAAACCGCCGCTCCTCCACCTCAGCGAGGTGGACCAAACATAGCATAGCATGTAAAAAACATGGCGGACCTGCCGCAGCGGTCGCTGAAAGTGCCCCAAACATGATAAAAATCATGCCCCACAGCACACAGCCGTTCACACATACACAAACTGACACAGACAGTGCAGCACAACCCCCCCTCCTTGCAGCCCACATCATGCAGCCAGAGAGATAGGGATTTCAATAGTGTGAACACAGGCAGGGTTACACAGTCCCAGACTGACACCCCTACAACAGACAGGTCCCCACATAGATACACTTACCTCCTAATGGCGTGGGGAACCCGCACAGGCGAACAAGCCGCTGCGCATGTGGCAGGGAGAGTCGCAGCCAGGACGCAAAAATTGGGGTTAAGAAACCGCACAGCGTCCAGTGAGGTAGCCACCTCACCAATCATCCCTGCACCGAACAGGGATGTGCCAGGAGCGTTACCTGGCTGAACGCTCAATGGCAGGCTGGGAAGCCACTGACCCACATCCTGCGACCAGGGGGATCAGCCCGAGACCCAGCCCGCACGAATCCTCTTCATCAGAAGAACTAACTAATGCTGACAAAAAGAACAGCTAAGTAAAGAGAGAGAAAAAACTCAAACAAAAAATCAAAAAAGAAGATAAAGGCTGAGACAAAATGCCCCAGCATAGAGAGATCCAGCTACTGACAAGCTAGACATTGAAACTGAAGCAGGAAACAGGAAGCAGGAGGGTATAGACTGAGGGGACCACCCCCTGGGGTGGGGATATGTTAAAAGCTTTAATATTGACATATTCTGTTGCCTAGCTACTCCTACGGAGCAAAGTCTAATACCCCATTGTGACGAATGTGAAGATGGCGGCGACTGTCGGAGGACGTAAGAGAAACTAAAAGTTTTCCCGTCTATCAACCCTGCCATTGCCCTATTTGTCAGGGAAACAACCAAAGATATTGAAAAATTGCGAACAAATAGAAATCAACACAATTTAACAAAAATACTAAAATTAGCATTGAAAGATCTACAGGACTTCCCGGACTTTTTTCTTTTTTTAAAGCCCGTGGTGTGTGAAACACACTCAAAAGACTAACACCAGGTGCATAAAAAAGTGCACACACGCAAACGTGGGAAACACAAAAAATGCCCAGGGTGTGCGAAATGGTCCTACCTCCGAAGAGGTTGGACCCTGACCTTGATCCCCTGGGGCGCAAGACTCCTGACAGGGACTGAGGTACTTCCAATGGTTTGCCTGGCCGAAACCAGGCAAATCCCGTTCTCCAGGGGGACTGCCGAAACAGCCCTCCCCAAGTACTAGGTGGGGCTCCCCCGAAGGGAGACCCCATGAGAGAGGGCGAACTAAGCCAGAAGGCCATATCCACCCCTCCCAAGATGTTCAAGGCAGGCCTGAGGACCCACACCGTACTTTTTGTGCATTGGAAAAAAGAGTGATAGTGAAGTGACACACGCCAAAGAAAACACACACAAACAAAAAAGTGGGGGAAGGGAAGTGGAGAAAGTGCTTAGGTGCCAATGTGACGTACAAAGGCAGGCCTTTCGGCCGGAATAAAAAATTCCTCTGGTCTAAGCCAAAAGGCCTGGCCCAAGAGGCAGGTGCGGAAAAAGTGTGTATGGTGCAGTGACCAAGGTGCCGAAAAACTCATGGCGAGCTGCCCCTCACCAGTGAGAATTAAGGAACCCCTGGGCTGCCACCCCAGGGGCACGTACACCACAGGCTTTTTCGGTCTCAGCCCCCGGCCAGACCCAGTGTAGCCCATCCTACCAGGAGGCATCGGAACTTTAGACCGCTTAGGGAGAGCCTACCTTCAACTGGAGACAAGCCTTTTGCAAGGCCAGCTTCAACCCAGGAGGAAAGGCCCTCCCCCCGCCATCACCATTCCTTACCAATCACATCCAGGAGCAATACTAACTGGCCCAGGACTTCCAGCTTTCTTGCTCCCTTCAAACTGGCAGGAGCGGACCCATTCAAACCAGAAGGCAGCGGACCCATCCGGCTTTCTCTGACAGTGCCTACTTCCCGGTCCCCCAGTTACGCCCAAGGCGCCCCGGTTCATTTCAGCCCCTGCCGATACTAACCATCAAGGTCCATACCAACTGATAAGAACAGATACTACATCTTAGCCAAAAGGCCGAGAAGCAAGGGGCGCTTCCCAAACTTTTTTTTTTTTTTTTTTAAAGCCCGTGGTGTGTGAACACACTCAAAGACTAACACCAGGTGCATAAAAAAGTGCACACACGCAAACGTGGGAAACACAAAAAATGCACAGGGTGTTCAAAATGGTCCTACCTCCGAAGAGGTTGGACCCTGACCTTGATCCCCCGGGGCGCAAGACTCCTGACAGGGACTGAGGTACTTCCAATGGTCTGCCTGGCCGAAACCAGGCAAACCCCGTTCTCCAGGGGGACTGCCGAAACAGTCCACCCCAAGTACTAGGTGGGGCTCCCCAGAAGGGAGACCGCATGGAAGAGGGCGAACTTAGCCAGAAGGCCATATCCACTCCCTCCCAAGACGTTCAAGGCAGGCCCAAGGACCCACACCGTACTTGTCGTGCATTGGAAAAAAGAGTGATAGTGAAGTGACACACGCCAAAGAAAACACACACAAACACAAAGGTGAGGGAAGGGAAGTGGAGAAAGTACACATTTTTAGCGGACCCATTCAAATCAGAAGGCAGCGGACCCATCCGGCTTTCTCTGACAGTGCCTACTTCCTGATCCCCAAGTTACGCCCAGGGCGCCCCGGTTCATTTCAGCCCCTGCCGATACTAACCATCAAGGTCCATACCAACTGATAAGAACAGATACTACACTTGATCTTAGCCAAAAGGCCGAGAAGCAAGGGGCGCTTCCCAAACTTGTTTTTTTTTTTTTTTTAAAGCCCGTGGTGTGTGAACACACTCAAAGACTAAAACCAGGTGCATAAAAACATTTATGAATCATTTTCATAATCCATTTATATCTGCATAATACCTTGTAGACCCAGATTGGAATACTAAACACAAGCAGTGTATGACCCAATGGGAATCTGAACGATCGTTCCGCTCACCAATCGTTTTCATAAAGCACACAGATTGTAAGTGCCCCACCCACAAGTTTTAACTCATACAAACACAATCAAACCTCACCTAAATACAATTATGTATTTTTGCAGAAGGCTTCCCAAGGTTCTCGCTGTTTAGAAAAGGGCAAAAGAATCACACATGGAACAAAACAATCTATGTATGTATATTGTACTTGATTTAATACCACATGAGTAAATCCGTGGTATATATTAAACTAATAATATGTTTATATATTATTGTTACAGAAAATGGTGACAATATTCCTTAAAAAAGGCTTTTTTAGCTGAAACGCGTAGGACAAAAGGAATCATCTCTGAACAAACTTCCAAGCTAATGCATGGAGGAACAGAGACATTTTTTCCTACAATAAATGTCACCATATGACACGTCACACTACCTCCTTTCTTTAAGCACTTCTTCACGTGGGTCTATAACCCACCACTAATGATTATGATAAACATCTTGTATGTTTGATTCGATAATTTTTCTATTAAATATAATACACTTATTTTATATACTGTCTGTCACATAGGAGATCCGCACGCTTTGTTTACACAAGTGGGCGGATTTCCTCACTCGATCCCCGATGATCGGGGAAGAGTGGCGGTGATCACAGCGGGAGCGAGCCTCCGGCGGGCGGGATCCAGCGACGTAGGGCTACGTCACTGGACGATAACGAGCCACTTTGCCGCAGTACCCTCAATGTGAGCGGTCGGCAAGTTGTTAAAGTCTCTAAGTGGAATGCATATCCAATTCCCCCTAATAAAGTAACTGAAAGATTAGGTCTGGCCCAGTACATCACTATTCTTGTTTTGATAAAGAGTTTTTGGCAGATCCCACTATCCAATGAGGCTAAAGAAAAATATGGCAATTGCCAAGTCAGAGGATTTGTGACATTATGCCAGAATGCCATTTGTGTTACATTGGGCCCCACGCCCACCAAAAGGCCCCCACATCCGTTATTGTTACATCATGATATTTTCCCAAACAAACATGGCCTGCACTAAACACAGAAGTGAGATCCTAGGTTAAGGGCCAATTCATACTAGGATCACATGGGAACACACGCTTTCCCAGGGGAGCATTTTGACAGTCTGTTCATTTGAATGGGCTGAAAAAAGTAACAGATTGCGGAATAAGTTCCACTACTTTTAAAAACACACTGCACCAAACTGCAAAGTACTGTGGTACCATGCGATTTTGTGGCAGTAAACACACTGCATTTGCGATCTGCGTTTGGAGTGCCATTATCCACTTAAGCCCCAGAGGATTTGGCTGCTCAAAGACCAGGGCATATTTTGCGATTCGGCACTGCGTGACTTTAACGGACAATTGCGCGGTCGTGTGACCCTGTACCCAAATGAAATTGACTTCCTTTTTTCCCCACAAATAGAGCTTTCTTTTGGTGGTATTTGATCACCTGTGCGATTTTTATTTTTTTGCACTATAAAAAAAAAGCGCGACAATTCTGAAAAAAAAAAAATATATATATTTTTCACATTCTGCTATATATTGTATTATTCTCCAAAAAAAAAAAACGGAATTTTTGTAAGATCTTACCTGTAAAATTCCTTTCTCTGAGTCCTCCGACAGTCGCCGCCACTTCATATTCATCACTAATGGGGTTATTGACCTTTGCTCCGCAGGAGTAGCTAGGCAACAAAATAGTTAATATCAAAGCTTTTAGCATATCCCACCCCTAGGGGGTGGTCCCCTCAGTCAATACCTCCCTGCTTCCTGCATTCCCAACTCAGTTTCAGTAGCATAGCAGTAGAGTATATAAACAAGCGACTGTCGGAGGACTCAGAGAAAGGAATTTTACAGGTAAGATCTTACAAAAATTCCATTTTCTCTTACGTCCTCCGACAGTCGCCGCCACTTTATATTCATCACTAATGGGGACGTCCCATAGCAGTGTAGACATGAGGGGTGGGAAAAAAAGCAGCCGCGCCTAAAGCAACGCAGTACCCACATCAGAGAAAAGAACCTTACCAAGGTAAGAGAACCAACTAGGCAACAGGAAAAAAACGTGCTCAACAGGAGCAACAACCCAGGAAAACAAGTAACCTAGGGATAAAGACATCCCAACAGCCAAGGACCCAAAAACAAGGGGCCCTAAGGCACTGCCGCACTAAGAACCTTGCGGCCAAAGGAAGCATTCGCCGATGCCTGAACATCCACCTTGTAGAATTTCGAGAAGGTGTGAACTGACGACCAAGTCGCCGCCTTACACACCTGGGCCACAGAGGCCTGATGACGATAGGCCCAAGACGTACTCAGAGACCTGGTAGAGTGCGCCTTCACAGGGAAAGGAGGAACCTTCCCCTTCAAAGCATAGGCTTGCACAATGGTCTGTCTGATCCATTTGGCGATGGTCGCAGCCGACGCTGCCATGCCCTTCCGAGGACCCTCTGGAAGAACAAAAAGAGAATCCGACTTGCGAAAGGATTTTGTCGATGACAGGTAAACCCTGATCGCCCTAACAACATCCAAGGAATGCAAAGCCACCTCCCTTGGATGCTTAGGCTTCGCGCAAAGCGAAGGCAAGACAATGTCCTCATTGAGGTGAAATTCCGAGATCCTCTTCGGAAGAAAAGAAGGGTTAGGTCGTAAGACCACCTTATCCAGGTGAATCACCAAGTAGGGAGAGCTGCAGGACAAGGCCGCCAGCTCCGATACCCTGCGAGCCGAAGTGATAGCCACCAAAGAGACAACAAGATCTCCCTGATCTTCTCAAAGGGAGCATGTTGCAATACGGACAGAACCAAGTTCAAGTCCCATGGAGGTATAGGGTCCCTCCTAGGAGGGGCCAAGTGTCGCACCCCCTGAACAAAGGTGACAACCAATGAATTAGACGCCACAGGGCGTTGAAAGAGAACGGCCAGCGCAGAAATCTGACCCTTAATCGTGGCCAACGCCAAACGCTGGTCCACTCCAGTTTGGAGGAAAGCCAACACTCTCGATACCGAGTACGAGCGAGGGGAATACCCCCTGGACTCACATCAGGCAAAATACGCTTTCCAAGTACGGTAGTAAATCTTCCCCCAAGAGGCTTTTCTAGCCTTGATCAAAGTGGGAATGACCTCAGGGGAGAGACCCCTATCCTTCAGGACCTGGCTTTCAACAGCCAGGCCGTTAAAGCCAGCGACTGTAAAGCAGGATGGAAGATCGGTCCTTGAGACAGGAGATCTTCTCGAAGAGGCAGACGCCACGGAGCATCGACCGCCAGATTCACGAGGTCTGCGTACCAAGACCGGCGAGGCCAGTCCGGTGCCACCAGAATCACCGTGCGCGGTTCCGAGGCCAACCTGTGAAGGAACCTGGACAGCAGCTGAATCGGTGGAAAGGCATACATCAGACGATACTGACTCCAGGACGTCACTAACGCATCTGAGGCGTCTGCCCGAGGATCGCGCGTCCTTGCTACGAACCTTTCCACCTTGTTGTTTAGACAAGACGCGAACAGGTCCACATCTGGGGACCCCCACTTCGCGCACAGCATCTGAAAGATATCCGGGTGAAGGGACCATTCTCCCTGGTCCAGGGTCTGGCGACTCAGATAATCCGCCTGCCAGTTCTCCACTCCCGGAATGTGAACCGCCGTTATCGCCGGGACTTGCGTCTCGGCCCAAGACAGAATGTCGGCCACTTCCCGAGCCGCGCGGGCACTCCTGGTGCCCCCTTGGTGGTTGATGTAGGCCACCGCTGTGGCATTGTCCATCTGCACCCGAACCGGACAGCCTTGAAGCCTGTCCATCCAGCGCAGAAGGCAGAGATGTATTGCTCGCAATTCCAGAATGTTGATTGGAAGGGAGGAGGATTCCTCCCCCAACCAAGTTCCCTGGGCGGACAGAACGCCCAGGACACCACCCCAGCCCGACAGGCTGGCATCCGTGGTGATCACCGTCCACGACAAAGGACGAAAAGACTTGCCCCCCGACACCGCCGTGGACTGGAGCCACCACAAAAGACCCCTCCGGGTGAGGCGGCTCAACGAAATCCGCAGATCCAGAGATTGCGGACGCCTGTCCCACTTGGCCAGATCCCGTGTGTGAAACTGGGCGAAGGGAATCGCCTCGAAAGCCGAGACCATCAATCCCATACACCTCATACACGTCCGGAGGGACGAGCACTGATTGTCCCTGAGGGACCTGACCTCGTCCTGAAGAGTCCGGAGCTTGTCTTCCGGCAGGAAGACCTTCGCTTGAACAGAGTCCAGTATCATTCCCAGGTAGGGAAGATGAACGGACGGACACAACGTTGACTTCGGGAAATTTATCGTCCAACCGAACTCCTGCAGAGTCAGCATCGTGATGGACAGGTCGTTCACCAGGCCCTGACTGGTCGCAGACCGAATCAAGATATCGTCCAGATACCCCAAGACAGAGATGCCCTGGGCTCTCAGTAAAGCCAGGACCGGCGCAAGCACCTTGGTGAAAACCCGCGGAGCCGAAGCGAGACCGAAGGGTAACGCCACAAATTGGTAGTGATCCTCCGCAATGGCGAATCAAAGGTACCTCTGGTGACCCTCGAAAATTGGAATGTGCATGAATGTGAAACGCATCCTTCAAATCGATGGAGGCCATGAATTCCCCTGGAACCAGGGCAGCCACCACCGAGCGCAGGGATTCCATGCGAAACTTGCGAACCCGCACAAAGTGGTTCAGAGCTTTCAAGTCCAGAATCGGACGTACCTTGCCCTCCTTTCTGGGCACAGTGAACAGATTGGAATAGAACCCCCGAAATCTGTCCCGATGAGGCACCGGAACAACCACTCCCTGGGCCCGCAGGTCCCGCACCGCCAGGTGCAGATCCTGCAAACGCTCCGGAGTCAGCTGAAGGTTTGAGGGGAAAAATCTGCCCGCCGGCCGAGAGAGAAACTCGATCTTGTAACCAGATCGAACGATTTCCTGAACCCACCTGTCCTGAATGCGGTCCAGCCAGGGTTGAAGAAAACCGAGCAAACGTCCCCCCACCCCAGAACCGGGTGAGGGCGTCCCTTCAGGCCGTATTGTTATGGGCAGCGGACCCGGACTGGCCGGACTTCTGCTTACCCGTCCACGGCTTCTTCTGGGAGCCTTGGCCCTTGAAGGGCTTGCCCTTATAGTGCGACCGACGTTGTCGGCGGGGCAGAGTCAGCCACCAGGGTGCGCCTGAGCACCTGCGTCCAATCCGCAATAGCCTGGGCTGCCATAATGGAAGCAAAAATCGGCTTCAGCATAGAGCCAGCAACCGTATAAGAATGACGGGCCAGAGACTCCAATCTCCTGTCCGTAGGGTCCCGGAACACCGGGGTATCCTCAGCAGGGATCGCAGTGGATTTATTTAAAATCGCCACTGCATGATCCACCTGAGGCGGCACACACCAGCGCTCATCAGTGGCGGGTGTAAATGGATAACGCAGCTTGAACCTACTCGGCACAGCAAAAGGCTTTTTTAAATTGCGCCATTGCTCATCAACCACGCGCTGAAATTCCGTAGAGCAAGGAAAAACCTGCAATGTTTTGCGTTTCCTTTGCGTCCCATAAGAGGACATCAAAACAGGAGGACATGGTTCATCCTGCAAATGCAGCGTTTGCTTGATAGAAGCAACCAACTCATCCATGAGTGCAAGCTCTTCAGACGAGCCAGGGGGAGAATTATCAACCCCTTCTACCTCAGCCTCCCCCTCAGACCCCACAAAGTCTAGAGATGAGTGAGACCCTTAGAAGGGCACTCCAGCCATAGCAGCCCCATCGCCCTCTGAATCAGAGGAAATAGACACTCTGGGCCGTTTTGTGGATCGATCAGCCACCAGCATCTGCACCTGAGCAGCCAAATTTGCCACAATAGTAGCCAGATCAGCCCCCTCGGGGGAAGCAGCAGCCCCTTGGCCCCCCACCAAGGCGGGAGGAAACTTGCAATCCTGAGAATCCATGCCCCAGTAGTATTAGGAAAAAAGGAGTACTGCCCCTTTAAGATCGCGGCGAGCGTAGCCCACCGCACCCACAGGGATAAGAAAACTGGGCAAGGAATACAGGAAAATGGAAAGGTAAAAACCTGGAGAGATCACACAGGCTGCTGCCACCGATCGCTGTCCCAGAGCAAAAGGAAGTGATGCAATGACTGACCGCCCCTGTAAAGCCTATGTAATGCTACACAAACATGGCCGCTCGGCTGAGGACTTCATAGGCAAATAGAAAATGGCGCCGACATGTGGCCTGATCGTTCGCCGCCAAAATGGCGGCGTTTGGCGCCAAAAACGCCGCGCCTTACCACACAGGACCGGCCATCATCATTCTGCCGCAAAAAAATGGCGGATCGCCGCACAGCATCTCCAAAACCAGACTGCATCATGTATGCACTCAGCAGAGCAGGAGAGCCCCCCCCCCTCACAGCCCACACACAGGCAGTAATTCCACACAGGAACTGACAGGGAGCTCAGCAGCCACACAGACATGCAGGGTCACACAGTCCCAGACTGACACCCAATAGACAGGTCCCCACATAGAGATACACTTACCAGTCCGGATGGCGTGGGGAGCCTGCTCCAGCGACCAAACCGCTGTACTGAGGACAGGGAGTGTCGCAGCCGTGACGCAATGGAACTGCAGTGCGAAACCGCAATGGCGTCCAGTGAGGTAGCCACCTCACAGATAGCATCCCTGCAGTGAACAGGGATGGGTCTTTCAATGTGCCATGGAAACCTGTGCTGAACGCTCGATAGCAGGCTGGGAAGCCCCTGGCCCTGAGCCCTGGGATCCAGGGTGGCCAGTCCGAGACCCAGCTCCGCACGATCATCTTCATCAGAAGAAGCTAACTAATGCTGAAAATAAACAGCTAAGTAAAAGAAAGAGAAAAAAACTCCAAATAAAATCCAAAAGAGAAAAGAAGCTGAGACTGAGAGCCCCAGCACAGGAACAGCCAGCCTACTCCTAAGCTAGGCATTAGAAACTGAGTTGGGAATGCAGGAAGCAGGGAGGTATTGACTGAGGGGACCATCCCCTAGGGGTGGGATATGCTAAAAGCTTTGATATTAACTATTTTGTTGCCTAGCTACTCCTGCGGAGCAAAGGTCAATAACCCCATTAGTGATGAATATGAAGTGGCGGCGACTGCCGGAGGACGTAAGAGAAAATCTAAATTTTTTAACATTTTAGGCCAATTTGTTTTCTGCTACATATTTTTGGTAAAAAAAATCACAATGGGTCTCCATTCACACTAGTACGACTTGTCAGGCGACTTGGTCAGCCTGACAAGTCGTGCAGCGTCGCGGTACATAGTGTAGTACAAGAACGGTTCTAATAGGAGCAACACAAGTCGCTCCGACTTTGAAAAAGGGTCCTGTACTACTTCGGGGCGATCTGGAGTGACTTGCATAGACATTCATTTTATGAAGTCTGTGCAAGTCGTGCCGAAGTCGCGGTGCACGTGACTTCACAGGTCGCCCCTGAAGTCGTGCCGCTTCAGTGTGAACCGGCTCTAAGCGTATTTTGATTGGTTTGCGCAAAAGTTATTGCATCTACTAACTACGGGAAAGATTTATGTCCTTTTTATTGTTTTTTTTTTTTTACTAGTAATGGCGGCGATCTGCGATTTTTTACGGAACTGACATTTTTGACACTTTTGGGGGAACAATGACATTACTACAGTAATCAGTGCTAAAAATATGCACGGTTACTATACTAATGACACTGGCAGTGAAGGGGTTAACAGTATAGGTGATCAAGGGGTTAAATGTTTACCTAGGGGCGTGTTTCTAACTATGGGGGAGCGTAGCTTGTAGAATGACCATAGAGACCTGTAATCCTATATAGAAGGATCACAGGGGCTCTATGATCATTCCAGGGAGAAGAACAACTGACCATTCTTCTCTCTCAGCGGGGAATGATTACGGGTGTCAGGCGGCAATCGGAGCCATCTGCCCACTGCATCGGCTTCCCTGATGACGATCGGGGAGCGGAATCGCCCCCTAATTGCCAGCAGGCGACCGTCGTAGCCCTACGTCGGTTTGCCTGGGAAAACCACACTGCCGCAGTAAATATGCGGCAAGTGGTTAAAAAAATAAATCCACTTGTTGCTACCTGTGCAGTCGTGGAGCCAGCGGAATAGTGAACTGTTGTGGTTGGCGTGAGATCGGGCAGTAGGGCTCATGAATAAAAGCCATACCTAATGTGTGCCATGGTGTCACAGGTTCGCACCTAGACCTGCCCTGGTGCCTGATCCAAGTCCGAGCTCAGCAGTGCACCAATCAGCTGCTTCCAAATGGCAACAAGTGGATTTTTCTCCTCTCTGTGGACGGTTGCCAGCACAGCCCCTGATTGAGTGGCTTTTTCCCAACATGTCTGTTCAACAGAAGTCCATTGTTAGATTGACTTCTGTTGAGCGGCAGTGGGGACACATGGAACACACACAAACAGGCAGTATATGTACAGTACACACACACACACAGTATGCATAAAGTATACACACAAACACCAGAACTTTCCCTCTAAATATCAGCCTGACTGAACACACTGCTGCTGACCCCATTTCCTGGCATGCTGGTACTTGTAGTGCTCCAGCAGCTCACAGACATTAGATGCGGTAATGCAGAAGAGGAGGAGGTGGGCAGGTAATGAGTAGGGAGGTGTAGCAGAGATTGGGGGATACGTTTAGAGCATATCCTCCCTCCAGAAGCAGTGAACTGCTCCTCACACAGGAAATCCATCTAAAAGCCTCAGAAACAGGAGGAACCCTGCTAGAGAAAACACAGACCCCCCCCCCCCCCCTCAGCAGCAATACATTTAGTTTATCTGCACCAGCTCACCTTCTTCTATGAGGCTGCAGCCCGTCCCACACTGCAGACTGTGTACATTCCTCTCCTCTCTTCTCCAGCTGTCGGCATCTCCTGCTCTGATGTCAAACAAGGTGTGCTGGGGAAGGGGGCATGTACAACTGTGTTCCCATTGGCTGAGGAGGCAGCGGAGAGGCGGAGCAGCTTTAGCCTCTGGATTTTTTCAGTGAAAAAATGTCGGTAACTGGCATTTCAGGGACGGGGACAGCTATTAAAAAGCACAGCCTCTGCTGCCCCTCATAAAGTGCCGCCTGGGTCCAATGGACCCTGCGGGACCCATTGTAGGGCCGGCCCTGCCAGCCACCTTTCAAAGAGTCATAGACCAAGTCCTGGGACCTCATAAGGAATTCTCAGTGGCTTACCATGATGACATTCTCATCTTTAACCAGCACAGGGAAAGCCATCAAACCCTAGCTGACCAAAGTGAAAGCCGTCGCAAAATTACCCCACCTCCTCATAAAAAAGCAGGCATGCCCTTCTCTATACATTGTGGGATATTATTTATCCCCGACTTTGCCAGCTTGGCAAACCCTTTGACAAACCTCACAAAAGGGAAAACATAGAAAAGTAATGGCAGAAAAAAAGACGAGTAGTTCATCGAGTCTGCCCATTTTTTTTTTAACTTTTTTGTCTGAGTATAGATCTATATTAGTCCCAAGCATGTTTGAAGCCGTTTACGGTTGACTGTCCCACTACCTCTGCTGTAAGTTTATTCCAAGCATCAACTACCCTTTCAGTAAAATAATACTTCCTAAAATTAGTTTTGAACTTTCCTATAGTTCGTTTGAAGGTAATTTCCCGATCCATGTTCTTGATTTTGGTTTCATATTGAAAAGCCCCAATTTTCAGAAAAAGTTGCTGGTACAAAACAGTGACTTAAAAACTGGGCCTGGGTGCAGTCTTGTCCCAGCTAGAGCACCCTATCATATACTTGAGCCAGACACTCACTCCAGCAGAAAAAAACATTCAATTGTGCAAAGTGAGTGTCTCACAAGAAAGTGGGCCTCTGGTAGTACTAGATGGACTGACTCTTTAAGCTGGTATCAGATCCCCTTACCTGGATGCCAGATATTTGGAACAAGATCTCACGAATCCCCAGGTGGCTTCTGGACCTCTATGATTTCAAGTATACAGTGGTACATAGACAAAGGGGGGGGGGGAGGGGGTGCACCAGATGATGGACATCCTTCATTTCCATGCTCTATTGCCCAAAATAGCCCAAAATGTTCAGACCCCTGGCCTGGAAACGGGTGGTGGGGAGGGGACAATATGTAGTGAGTGGCCTGGGAAGAGGCAGAGGTTTAAAAGCTATAAAAAGTCAGAAATGATAAAAACATTCAGTCTTAACTTGGATTTTCATTTTTTGTTTATTTGAGAGAATCATTGAAGTATTGCATTTGTTAGAAATCTTATACAATATTGTAGAATAAATCTTTTACAAGCAGATCTTAAAAACATGCTAAAAAATAATCACTAATATGGTGCAAAAGTCCTGCATCTAAGAGGCTTTTATCCGATTTCAGCCCTTAACTAATGATTTGAAAATAGAAGTGCAGTGTTTCTAGATTTCTGTGTTGGGGAAAATATAACCTCTGATAGAGGTGCACTGATAAAAGGCAGTTACCGCATGCATTGCAAGGGACTTCTTTAGCACCATCAAGCCAAGTCAGCAACTTCTGAATAATACCTCAAGCATGTGGCATTTGCTGGAGTCACTTTTTTTCTTTGTATGACAGAGCATAAGTTGGATGGGAAAAAAAATCTATATATGATTTCACAAGCCAGAACATAATGATTAGGGAAAAAGATCAGTGCTTATACGCTAACTTCACAGTGAAGTAGAGTTGAATGGCTTATAGACAAACATCAGTTTTATCCTTAGTACTTCAGTGTATAAAAACTTAAGCATTTTTGAATCTCCTGTACACTGTCATTTAAATGCTGGCTCTGAAAGAACTAAAGCTCCCACATGCATATACTGAGTGTAGCATATATAGATTGACTAGAACTGAACAGCATGTGAAATATAATGTAACTACTACATTTCAAATGGGGGGGGGGGGGGGGAGGGATTCCACACAAGGCAGTTGGATTCGTTCAAAAAATAAAGAATATCATTCTTGGTAATATAAATTTGCAAAGTCCAAACCAAGATAGTTACAATTAGAATTATGCAAGCATTCTAATATTCAGCCTTGTTGGTTACATGCTTTGTCTAAGCTTGATTCTTGGTTACATGCTTTGTCTAAGCTTGACTTTAGTTAGCGAATCAGGTGTTAGAGGCCAGCTGAAGTCTCTACCTCATGCAGTTTCTCTCTTTTATATGTGCATAACCATTTAAAATATATAAACCTTTCAGAACTAATCAATTTAATCTCAGTTTAAGACAGAATATTAGATGCTTGAATAAACAAACTGTTTCAATTTGAAGTAGAACTATAGGAAAAAATATTTTTTTCCCATTGCGGATAGAGTAAGGAAAGTCCTAGCCCCTGTCAATTTTTATTTTTTTTGCCTATGGTCCATTGGGGAGATTTACCTTTACATCCTGTAATAGCCAAAATAGGAAGCAAGAAGAATTCCCTTGAAATTAGGGGAATCCCTTGGGGCCTCCCAGGTTACCAGAACTAGGGTCCCTATTGGAAGGTTTCTCCTCTATTACTTTTCTGGGGACAGCCCAAAATTTTGGATTTTTTTTTTACTTTCAAAGATAATGGTAAACAGGACAAGTGGAGAGGGAGACTCTCCCTAAGGGGGGACAGACAGAGAAAAAAAAAAGGCGTTCTACTCTCTCCACACTCTATCCAAAACGAAAACAGAAAAAAAAGTTTTGCCTTTAGTTATACTTTAAAGAGTAACTCCACTTTTGTTGAGAAAAAAAAAACATTCCCCTCTGGGTGATCTGTGTACATTGCAGGGATTTTAAAAACTTTGTTATAGATTCTTACCTTTTGTTTTTCTGAAGAAATTGCTGTTTCTTTGTCTGTGTTCATGTGTTAGGTAAATCTGTATGGGAGTGGTATTAAAATGATCTGTTGCTGCACCTGCAAGGCTCTAATGAGGAAAGTTGCAGGGTCAGCATCCTTTTAAGCTTAATTGCCCTTTCAGAGTATCACACCAAAAAACTGAATTTTTGTAAAATCTTACCGTAAAATTCCTTTCTCTGAGTCCTCCGACAGTCGCCGCCCCTTCCCAATTCGTCACCAATGGGTATTGACCTTTGCTCCGTAGGAGTAGCTAGGCAACAAGAATTGTTAATACAAAGCTTTTAACATAGACACACCCCTAGGGGCTGTCCCCTCAGTCAATACCTCCCTGCACAAGCATTCCCAACTCAGTTTGGTAGCATAGCAGTAAGAGTACACAAAAACCCCAAAAGAGGGGCGGGGGGGCGGCGACTGTCGGAGGACTCAGAGAAAGGAATTTTACGGTAAGATTTTACAAAAATTCCGTTCATCTTACGTCCTCCGACAGTCGCCGCCCCTTCCCAATTCGTCACCAATGGGACGTCCCAAAGCAGTGTAGACATGAGGGGTGGGAGACGCAACAGCAGAAAAGGCAACGCAGTACCCACATCAGAGAAAGGAACCTTACCAATAGTAAGAGAACCAACTGGGCAACAGGAAAAACGTGCTCAACAACAGCAACAACCCAGGAAAAAACAAGTAACCCAGGGGCAAAACACCCCAACAACCAAGGGCACATGAAAACAAGGGTCCCTAAGAGACTGCCGCACTGAGAACTTTACGGCCAAAGGAGGCATCAGCCGATGCCTGAACATCCACCTTATAGAATTTTGAGAAGGTGTGAACGGACGACCAAGTCGCCGCCTTACACACCTGGGCCACAGAAGCTTGATGCCGGAAAGCCCAAGACGTACTCAAAGACCTGGTAGAGTGCACCTTCACAGGGAAGGGAGGAACCTTCCCCTTCAAGGCATAGGCTTGTTCAATGATCTGTCTGATCCATTTGGCGATAGTCGCAGCCGACGCCGCCATGCCCTTCCGAGGTCCCTCAGGAAGGACAAAGAGAGAATCCGACTTGCGAAAAGATTTAGTGGACGACAGGTAAACTCTGATCGCCCGGACAACATCCAAGGAATGTAAGGCAACCTCCTTCGGATGCTTAGGCTTCGCGCAAAGCGAAGGCAAGACAATGTCCTCATTCAGGTGAAATTCCGAAATCCTTTTCGGAAGGAAAGATGGGTTAGGCCGCAGGACCACCTTATCCTTGTGGACCACCAGGTAGGGAGAATTGCAGGACAAAGCTGCCAGCTCCGACACCCTGCGAGCCGAAGTGATCGCCACCAAAAAGGCAACCTTCTTAGACAACAGAGACAACGATATCTCCCTGATCTTCTCAAAGGGAGCCTGTTGCAACACGGACAGAACCAAGTTCAAGTCCCATGGAGGTATAGGGTCCCTCCTAGGAGGGGCCAAGTTTCGCACCCCCTGAACAAAGGTGACAACCAATGAATTAGACGCCACAGGGCGTTGAAAGAGAACGGCCAGCGCAGAAATCTGACCCTTAATCGTGGCCAGCGCCAAACGCTGGTCCACTCCAGTTTGGAGGAAAGCCAACACTCTCGACACCGAGTATGAGCGAGGGGAATACCCCCTGGACTCACACCAGGCAAAGTATGCTTTCCAAGTACGGTAGTAAATTTTTCCCGAAAAGGCTTTCCTGGCCTTGATCAAAGTGGGAATGACCTCAGGGGAGAGACCCCTATCCTTCAGGACCTGGCTTTCAACAGCCAGGCCGTTAAAGCTAGCGACTGTAAAGCAGGATGGAATATCGGCCCTTGAGACAGGAGATCTTCTCGAAGTGGCAGACGCCACGGAGCGTTGACCGCCAGATTCACGAGGTCTGCGTACCAGGACCGGCGAGGCCAGTCCGGCGCTACCATAATCACCGTGTGCAGTTCCGAGGCTAACCTGCGAAGAAGCCTGGACAGCAGCTGAATCGGTGGAAAGGCATACATCAGACGATACTGATGCCAGGGCGCCACTAACGCGCCTGAGGCGTCTGCCGAGGATCGCGCGTCCTTGCCACGAACCTTTCCACCTTGTTGTTCAGACGACACGCGAACAGGTCCACATCTGGAGAACCCCACTTCGTGCACAACATCTGGAAGACATCCGGGTGGAGAGACCACTCTCCCTGGTCCAGGGTCTGGCGACTCAGATAATCCGCCTGCCAGTTCTCCACCCCCGGTATGTGAACTGCCGTTATCGCCGGGACGTGTGTCTCGGCCCAAGACAGAATGTCAGCCACTTCCCGAGCCGCTCGGGCACTCCTGGTGCCCCCTTGGTGGTTGATGTAGGCCACCGCGGTGGCATTGTCCGTCTGAACCCGAACTGGACGGCCCCGAAGCCGGTCCGTCCATCCCAGAAGGCAAAGCTTTATTGCTCTTAATTCCAGAATGTTGATCGGGAGGGAGGACTCCTCCTCCGACCAAGTTCCCTGGGCAGACAGAACGCCCAGAACACCACCCCAGGCTGGCATCCGTGGTGAGCACCGTCCATAACAATGGACGAAAAGACTTGCCCCCCGAAACCGCCCGAAACCGCCCGGGACTGGAGCCACCACAGAAGATCCCTTCTGGTGTCGTGGCTCAACGAGATCCGCAGATCCAGGGATTGCGGCCGCCCGTCCCACTCGGCCAGAATCTCCGCTTGGAGACCCCGCGTGTGAAACTGGGCAAAAGGGATCGCCTCGAAAGACGAGACCATTAAACCTAGACATACATCTTATGCATGTCCGGAGAGACGAGTGTCGGTTGTCCCTGAGGGACCTGACCTCGTCCTGAAGAGTCCGAATCTTGTCCTCCGGCAGGAAGACCTTCGCTTGGACAGAGTCCAGAATCATCCCCAGGTAGGGAAGGCGAACTGAAGGACACAGAGTCGACTTCGGAATGTTTATGGTCCAACCGAACTCCTGTAGAGTCCGCATCGTGGTGGACAGGTCGGTCATCAGGCTCTGACTGGCGTTTGACTGTATCAGGATATCGTCCAGATACCCCGAGACAGCAATGCCCTGTGCTCGCAACAGGGCCAGAACCAGCGCCAGCACTTTGGTAAAAACCCGCGGAGCCGAAGCGAGACCAAAAGGTAACGCCACAAATTGGTAATGATCCTCCGCAATGGCGAATCGAAGGTACCTCTGGTGACCCTCGAAAATGGGGATGTGTAGGTACGCATCCTTCAGATCGATGGAGGCCATGAACTCCCCCGGACTCAGGGCAGCCACCACTGAGCGCAGGGATTCCATGCGAAACCGCACAAAGCGGTCCAGAGCTTTCAAGTCCAGAATCGGACACACTTTGCCCTCCTTTCTGGGCACAGTGAACAGATTGGAGTAAAACCCCTGAAATCTGTCCCGATGAGGCACCGGGACCACCACCCCCTGGGCCCGCAGGTCCCGCACCGCCAGGTGCAAATCCTGCAAACGCTCCGGAGACAGCTGAAGATTTGAGGGAAAAAATCTGCCCGCCGGCCGAGAGAGAAATTCGATCTTCTAACCAGATCGAACGATTTCCTGAACCCATCTGTCCCGAACGCGGACCAGCCAAGGTTGTAGGAAACCGCGAAGACGTCCCCCCACCCCAGAAACGGGTGAGGGCGCCCCTTCAGGCGGAAGTGGTATGGGAAGTCGAACCGGACTGGCCGGACTTCTGCTTCCCCGCCCACGGCTTCTTTTGGGAGCCTTGGCCTTTGAAGGGTTTGCCCTTGGACTGCGACCGAAAGGCACGAAAGGACCCCTGAGAGGGTCTAGACGAGGAAGTCCGCTTTCCACGGAAAGACTTATGCTTGAAAGACTGGGGCAGGAGAGTACTCTTGCCCCCCGTAACCCCTTTAATCAGGGTATCCAAAGCCTCGCCAAAAAGGCGAGACCCCGCGTAGGGAAAATCCGCCAGCGTCTTGCGAGATGATTGGTCGACCGACCAATTCTTCAGCCAAATCAGACGACGGTTCAGTACCGCCACGCTGGACAGGCGTGCAGCCAAAGGAGCTAAATTCAAGTCCGCATCACACAAGTACATGACACCCTGATGGATCTGGTCCACCATAGCCAACGTGGTAAGCGGAGCTGAATCAGCCGCCAAGGTGCGCCTGAGCATCTTGGTCCAATCAGCAACAGCCTGCGCTGTTGGAAGCAAAAATAGGCTTCAGCATGGAACCAGCCACCATATAGGCATGACGGCCAAGAGACTCTATTCTCCTGTCCGTGGGGTCCCGGAAAACCGGGGTATCCTCGGAGGGCACTGCAGTAGCTTTGTTCAAAACGGCTACCGCGTGATCCACCGGAGGCGCCCCACACCAACGCTCGTCGTGGCAGGCGCAAACGGATAAAGTAATTTAAACTTATTTGGCACAGTAAAAGGCTTCTTTAAATTGCGCCACTGTTCATTAACCGCATGGTGAAATTCAGCAGGGCAGGGAAAAACCTGCGCAGATTTGCGAGCCCTCTGTGTTCCGAAAGCAGACATCCTAGCAGGAGGAGTAGGCTCATCCTCCAAGTGCAAGGTGTCCTTTATGGAGGCAATCAGTTCATTCATGAGTGCAAGCTCTTCAGGCGAGCCAGGGGGAGAAACATCAACCCCCTGCACCTCAGGCTCTCCCTCAGACCCCGCAAGGTCCAAAGATAAGCGGGACCCTGAGAAGGGCACGCCAGCCCCAGCAGCCATATCGCCCTCTGAATCAGAGGAAATTGATAACCTGGCCCTTTTTGCGGATCGTTCAGCCAGCAGCATCTGCACCTGAGACACCAAGGAAGCCACTACAGTGGTCAGATCGGCCCCCTCGGGGGGTGCAGCAGCCCCCTGGTCCCCCACCAGGGCGGGGGGAAACTTGCTATCCTGAGAATCCATGCCCCAGTACAGAAAAGCAATAAAGGTACTGGCCCTTTAAAACCACGGCGAGCGCAGCCCACCGCACACTGCTGTATGCACTGACCCCGCAGGGATAGACAAACACTGAGCAAGGAATGACAGGACAGACAGGTAAAAACCTGGAGAGAGCACACCAGACTGCTGCCACCGATCGCTGTTCCCGGGGAAAGAGGAAGTGATGCAATGCTGACTGATAGATATAGCCTATGGAAGGCTCCAGCAAAATGGCCGCTCGGCAGAGGAAAAAAGGCTACAATAAAATGGCGCCGCCATGTGCATGGATAGAATCGCCCGCCAAAATGGCGGCGAATGGCGCCAAAACACGGCGCTGCATAGAGACAGGGCCGGTCACAGTATACAGTCAAATAAAATGGCGGATCGCCGCAGCGATCACCGCACACACACATGTTTGCACTCAAACTGCACCCAGAGCATAATAAAACAGCAGAGCAGGATGGCCCCCCCCTCGCAGCCCACAGGCATGCAGCTACACAGAGATCTGACAGGGAGCCCGCAGTTACACAGACATGGAGGGTATACACAGCCACAGACTGACACCCATACAGAAAGGTCCCCACACAGAAGGTGCTTACCGTACCAGATGGCGTGGGGAGCCGTCTCCAGCGACAAACCGCTATCAGGGCAGACAGGGAGTGCCGCAGCCAGGACGCTTGTGGACCGCAGTCATGGCGTCCAGTGAGGTAGCCACCTCACAGGCAGCATCCCTGCAGCGAACAGGGATGGGTCGTTCAATGTGCCAGGGTAAAACCTAAGCTGAACGCTCGATGGCAGGCTGGGGATCCATCTGGCTATCAGCCCTGGGATGCAGGGCGGCCAGTCCGAGACCCAGCTCCGCATGATGATTCTTCATCAGAAGATCCCTAAACTAAGGCTGACAAAATAATAGCTAGCAAGGAAAATAGAAAAATACTTGAAATAAAATCAAAGAAAGGGTAGAAGGCTGAGACTGAGCCCCAGCACAGGATAGCCAGCTACTCCTAAGCTAGGCAAAGACAAACTGAGTTGGGAATGCTGGTGCAGGGAGGTATTGACTGAGGGGACAGCCCCTAGGAGTGTGTCTATGTTAAAAGCTTTGTTTTAACAATTCTTGTTGCCTAGCTACTCCTACGGAGCAAAGGTCAATACCCATTGGTGACGAATTGGGAAGGGGCGGCGACTGTCGGAGGACGTAAGAGAAAATACATTTTTGTAGTAAGAAACAAACAAAAATTCTTAGCGCTGCTCTGGGTTGTCCAGTGTAAAATGATCAGAATAAATATGTATTATATGTACATGTGGGTGTACACATATACACAAAAAGAATATCGCACAGTCTGGGTAAAATACCAACTCCAAAAACAATCCAAAATTAACTGTGGTCTCAAATGAAAGCTAGGTAGCCTGCACAGGATTCTGGGAACCTGCACTGAAACAGAAGAAGGAAAGGGGAGAGAGGCGCCAGGCAACTAATAGTGTAGCACAGTTTATTGAGTAAAACACATGTAAAATATGCCTGGCGCCGCTCTCCTCTTCCGTTCTTCTGTTTCAGTGCAGGTTCCCAGTGCAGGTTCTGTTTCAATTGCAAAGGATGCTCAAAATCTGGTTTATATCTCAGTACAGACTTCTGGGAAAATCAGTAAGCCAATCACACAAACAAGAAATTATATATAACTGTGTACAAAATGCCTCCAGGTAGCAATATTGCATTGCAAGTTATAAAAAATTACTTGAAGGACTTGAATTGCAATTGTATATGCTGTTATTTTTTTTTCTTTGCTATTTTTTTTTTTCCCACAGAAGCAGAGTTACCCTTTAAGTTATGTTGGGACAGTTTGTAGTACAGTAAGGGGATTATTTCCATGCATTTTGCTTTGGGAGAAACACATTTGACCTACATATGAATCAAATATAAATTAAATACAATGAAACAATATATTGTATTTACTCAATGACACTTGCAGATTGTCTGCATTTTGACATCCACTGCTGCTGTGTAAGCAATTCCCTGTTGTCATTTTGACAGCTAGTGTTTGCAAATAATAGCAGCAATGTTCCTTTGTGTTTACAAAGTGCCTTGTTTGTGATATATTGACACCATGTACAATATAAAATAAAAATATCAAAGAATGTTTTATCCCTGGTCATAAAACAAATTTTGTAAATGTAAAAAACAAAACACACACACGAACCTCTAAGTCTTCAGCTCTTATTATCCACTCTGTATACAAATTTAAATGGGAATGTCAACAGGTCCCATAATAAGGCAGCACAGAAGTGTGTGTATATGTATGTGTATATATATATATACACATACACACACGCATGCATGCATGTCAATGGCTCAGTCTGCCACATATATAATATATTACAGATGATAAACTACACTTATAATAAAATAAAAAAAGATTGACAGCTAAGCTGCACTTTCCTAATCTTGTGAATAGAGTGAGAAGAATTGGGGTTCTTTTTACATTTATGACCCTACTAGAGAGATTTCTTGTTTCTTCCTTTGTGGTCATTAGGACAAGATGAAATTTTCCAAACAGAAACACAGACAGAAATACACAATTGTAGAGGTTCTAATGTTCCTCCACTTTCTATAAAAAAACTAAAAATGTTTTGGCGACAGATGAACTTTAAATTTGCCAATTTCTTTACCAAGTGCTACTTTTCAATTATTTTGCTAGTTCGATTTTTAAACTCTGCTTTAAATGTAAATCAGAATAATGTAAATCAGAATAACGCTCCATTCACATTAGTCGTCTTAAAGCACGACTTTGATTCGACTTTTCGTGTGACTTTGATCCGACTCTACACCCGCTGGACCAAACTTGCATCAAAAGTCGCACCAAAATATTGCCGGCACCTTTTCAAAATTGCTGCAATTTTAAGTCGCACCAATCTGAACAGGTGCCATTGCAAACAATGGCCTGCAACTTGTCATGTCCAAAGTCGTATGACAAGTCACACACGTGAGAATGGGCCCTAACTGAATTGTGACATATAAGGTACTATTACTTCATACATAAAGTTAAAAAAGACAAACAAGCACAAAAAAAAAAAAAAAAAAAAAGACGATATAAAAACAGAGAAATAAGTAAGGGTGGTGGTTGTTCTACAGCAGTCTTGAGATTTCATAGATGCCTTGGTATACAGGAATCCTCCAGTTTCAAGTATCAGTATCTAGAAAACATTGGCACAAAGATTATAATTACTTTAATGCTAATAGTATTTTATTTACTGTTCCACAAAATGTAAAACATTTTATTACGTCATCCTAAAGGATAGGTTCACTTTAGGAACATGTTACACGTTCCACCCTATTTTTAGGGTGGAACATGTAACATGTTCCAGTATCTGTAGCTCTCCCCCTGCTGTGCCCCTCCCCCTCAGGTAACTGCCTGCCCGTATGAGGTATGTTAAGAGTCTGTAGGAGCTGGACATTGCTAATCACGGATGCAATGCTCTACAGGCTTCTTAAAAAAAAAAAAATAAGAGTGCACATCTTTGTCAATAGCAGGGATTAATACTCTCCTCCCCAGTGGGACAGAATCAAACCCTAGGGGTTGTTAAAGCGGTAGTATCCCGCTTTTTGACACTTTTACCTACAGGTAAGCCTATAATAAGGCTTACCTGTAGGTACAAATAATATCTCCTAAACCGGCATGGTTTAGGAGATATTTACAGTGCATGCAGCCGCTCTCGCGAGCGGCGCATGCGATCTGAAGGTCCGGGGGGACCTTCAATTAATTTGCCGGGGGCTTGCCGGAAAATCACTCCCGCGCGCATGCGCGGGAGTGACGTCATCGCGGCTCCGGCCAATCATCGCGCCGGAGCCGTCTCTTCCGGCCAATCACCGCGCCGGAGCCGCCGAACCCGGAAGAGACGGCGAGGGATCATGGCAGTGCCCGCAGCGATGTCCGGGGGTCCGTGTGGGGGCTTCGTTCTAAGGTAAGATACACATAATGGGCTAGTATGCGATGCATACTAGCCCATTATGCCTTTGTCTTGCAGGTTTTTTTTTTTCCTAGGGTTTACAACCGCTTTAAGTAGGTTGGAAAGCACTCTGCCCCCTACAGGAGTAGGACACTAGGCAGGAAAAAGCTGAACTACGCCTATGGGCAGTCCCGGGGGGGGTATACACCCACTCTCAGCTATAGGCACACTATTTTGTTGCAAGCAGTGTCAGAAGAAAGCCAACTCCACAGAGGGGTGGGTGCTGTGTCCGTCAATGAACATCAGAGAAATGTTTTTTACGGTAGGTCAAAAATCCCATTTTCCCTTTCGTTCTTTGACGGACACAGCTCCTGATTCTTCCTAACTGTTGGGACGTCCCAAAGCAGTGTTAAACATTAGGGGTGGGAAAAAGCAGAAAAAAAAATTCCAAGGCTTACCATAGCCAACCAGGTAACAAGGAGCTCAAACCATAAACAACTAGAACTCACCTGAAAAAAAACAATACACCCTCAAAGAGGACCAGGTCCTCTAAACAGCAGCCAGCAAAACCTTGCATCCGCAGATGCGAACACATCCAAAATTTAGTAAAAGCGTGCACTGACGACCAGGTGGCCGCCTTGCAAACCTGCATCACTGACGCTTGATGACGGAAGCCCAAGAGACACTAAGCGCCCTAGTAGAGTGCTCCTTGACAGGGAATGGAGGAACCTGACCCCTGATGCAATAGGCCTGAATCACCGTATGATCCATCTGGAAATGGTTGCAGAAGAAGCAGACAACCCTTTGTGAGATCTGTCCATGAGCACAAATAGAGTCTGACTTCCTAAAAGACACCGTAGCTGCCAGGTACACCGTAATTGTCCGGACCACATCCAAGGCATGCAAGGCAATTTCCTTTGGATGTTTTGCCTGGGACACAGGGAAGGCAACACAATGTCTTCATTCAAATGACAGTCAGAGACAACCTTAGGAAGGTATGATGGACAGGGGTGAAGCACCACTTTATCCTTGTGAATCACCAATAAGGTGCACAACAGGATAACTCTGCCAGTTCCGACACCCTGAGCGCAGAGGTGATAGCCTCCAAAACAGGCCACCTTCTTGGGCAGCGCAAGTAGGGAAACCTCCAGAATATTTTCAAAAGGAGGCTTCTGTAGAGCTGAAAGCACCAGATTAAGATCCCAGGGTGGCAATGGAGTCTGTACTGAAGGAACCAAATGTCGGACACCCTGGAGAAAGGTACGCACTAGAGACCAAAGGTCATTGGAAAAAGTCTGCCAAAGCAGATACATGACCATTGATGGTACTCAAGGCCAATTTCTGTTCAAACACCCAACCCCCCCCCCATTGAAGGAAGGTTAAGGTCCGATCCACCGAGGAGCGAGGATGAACCCCAAGAGACTCACACCACGCAATGTACATCTTCAACGTACAATGGTAGGTCTTCCTAGAAGTAGATTTCCAAGTTTTCAACAGCGTAGGAATCACTGACTCAAACAAACCTCCATCCTTCAGCACCTGCCGTTCAACAGCCAAGCCGTCAAAGCCAGCGAATGTAAAGCAGGATGAGAGATCGGTCCTTGGGACAGCAGATCCTCCCTGCGAGGAAGTCCCCAAGGGGCACTGGGGGCAGTCATACCCAAATAGTGTACCAAGACTGGTGAGGTCAGTCTGGACGGAATCCCTTCTGCTTTGATCACCTGGAATAAAGGTAGCTTTATTTAACCTGAAAACCTATGAGTCCCCTACAGGTGGGACCGTCCATCTTTAACGCAGTTAATCCTCATAAGGACGCCGCAAGCAAAAAGCGCTTAGGAACCACTGCGTTTTGGACAACCCCACTGTTTTTTGACAATGGTGTCAAAGTAAGCGGAAAAGGGAACACCCTCGCTACTTTGGAGAGCCTGTGGGTGCCAAAAGACCCACAGTAACCACCGAAATTTTAGAGGGGCTGGAGGAAAAGAGGGGAACCGGGGGGTCCCACCATCCCAGGAAGGGGCTCATGTCCACCCCAAAACCCTCCAGGAGTAGAGGGGGAATAGCTACTTACCATACCAGGAACAGGGTGGGCAACGCTTAATCGTAATGTGGGTGCTGTCGGTCAGGAGAAACGGTGCGACTCAGGCCATATGCGTCCTCGTGAGATGTTCAACTCAAAGACCAGCCCCCATCCAGTGGAGCTATGTTGCGACCGACCTAGCGCGGAGCTGTGGTCTGCACACTCTCGCTTGCCAGACTGGGGAGGAACCTCTAAATCTAGATTATCCAGTCTGTAGCCCAGTTCGGTAATTGATTGTAGATTCTCACAGGAACAAAATAACAAAGATAGAAAATACTATAACCCAATGGTTAAGAAGAATTAGGAACTGTGTCCATCAATTAACAAAAGAGAAATAGCAATTTAAGGGGCTCATTCTCTATGGATGGAGACTTTTGTCATTTGTGCTCAAACAGCATTTCAAAAGGTTTAAAGATAGGGGCTCTTCCCTATACATAAAGCAACGTGCCTGTTATTCTGCATAGCTTTCAGCATGCTGGAGAAATGTATGACCATTAGGCCTCATCTCGCTAGCACATGATACCATCTTCAGAAGAGTTTATAACTGATTACTGTTATGGTTCTCATGTGATGTGATGAGATGAGATGAGATGTGTACCAATAAGAGAGTCCATAAGGGAGCATCCCAGTTCCCGTTCCATGTCCCAAATAAGGAATTTACGTGTGATAATTCTTCCATGAAAAACATATAGGAGATACACATTAGTCTACTAAAAAAAAAAAAGTTTTCCTGCCCAAAGTGATTCATTGGTAGTTAGGAAGTTCAGTTATCCAAGTTGTGCTAGGTTAAAGCTGATCGTGTTTACTGTCATGTAAAGAAACTTTAGTTGTGATTGTGGGCTTTGGGACAACACTTCATTGTGAGGATGTACTGGACTGGTAACTAAACGCCTCCGAAATACATGAAAAACTTTAAAACATACATCTCTATATGTATATATTGGCGATTTTGGTGGTTTTATTTATTTTTTTTATTTTCATGGCTAGAATATGCACAAAATGAAAACTTAGGATGGAACCAGGTGTGTTGAGCTGCACTGATCTACGCAAGCTAAACAAAAGGGCTCATAGAAAACAATTGTCTACTGGTGTGAACAGGCCATACAATCTTAATATTGCATTCAATGCATATTGTATATATGAAAATCGTATGCAGTACGAGAAATTTTAATGCAGTATTTTGATCTAAATGGTTCACACAGATGACAAGTATTGTTTGATCTTTCCCCATAAAACACTATAGGTAAGCAGACAGGCCCCCCCTGTTTTTACTTTTAAAGAGAAATGAAATCGATATTTTAGAATATTAACCTAAAAAGAGTCTCTCACCTTGATTTATCAAAAATAAATTTATATTTTTTAATTTACATTTTGTGACTTTTGCATAAGGCATGTACAAAATTGGTAATTCTGGTTTTGTAAAATTTCCATTATAGTGGCAAATTTAAAGAATGGTAAGTTCATGGATCTTTGAAACAATCAAAATAAATATCTGCCAGTTTATGAGCTATATGAGCTTAGTAAATAACTAGATTTTTCTTTTAATGACAATTAACAATATTTATATGTAATTTTTCATATTTACATTAGAAAGCCTTTTCTTTAGGGCTAAATGTTTAGATTTTCGTCTAAACTCATTCTTGAACAGCTTTCTTAAAACTAAACGGACTAATTCAAGAGGTTTTCCTAAACTAATTGCACTTACTCAATTGCATTACAAAAATTGCAATTATAGGCCAGCACATTATTGATACAGCAATTTTGACACATTTTCCTGGGGTACCCACCTGTAATAATTAGGTTTAAAAGGTCCATTCTTGTTTAGTCCAAGGTATTTTGCTTGGTCATCAGATAGCTCAGTTAAGTGGGCATCAAAGGAAGGTAGGTGCAAGCTGGCAACATACTCATCTCCAAAAAAGATAAAGTAAAATGTTTACTATTTGTATCATAATTTTAGCAAACATTATACAGTATGTACAGAGGTCTAAAATGAAGTTATAATTACAAAGTACTAGATGTTGGCTAGAATGGGAATAATAAACATACTATGGTAAAATATATTAAAAGCAAGCCACAGCAGTGTTGTACAAGGTGAGATCACAAGTTTATTGACAAAATGTTCAGGCTCTAGACCTGACACTGCTAAATTAATAAAACACACACACACACACTGCTCAAAAAAAAATTAAAGCCACACTTTTTCTCTGTCGCTCATTGACAGACGTAGTCCTCCTTGATTAATATCAACTCGGGTTATACTGCCCTCTACAGGAGTAGGACTAGACAGGAAAGAAAACGTTCTGGCCACACCTTAGGGGCAGTCCCAGAGGGTATATCCTCTCTCTCTCTGCTACAGCAAGTCAGTTTTTTTCTGTCTAGTTATGAGAAAGGACCTAACTTCCTTGCTGGGATCTTTGGTCCTGGCAAGATTTTTTAGAAATACTTTTTTAGGCAGCTTTTCTTCTCCAGTGTTCCTGTGAGATCTTCAAGCAAGTACGCTGAAACTGGGCGACGGGCTGGATGTTGAGATCCAGTGGTAACCCCAGTTCAGCCTGCGAGCGCGTGCAGGCCCTAGCTCCGCGCTGGGTCGGCCGCGACATAGTCCCACTGGACGGGGACTGACCCTGCGAGTTAAACGTCTCGCCTGGACGCCAATGACCAGCGGAGTCACGGCGTCCAGATTGGTCGACAGCCCCCCCACTCCGGTGGAGAGGGGTTCTGTCAGGAGTTGGCGCCCGCCTGGTTCCGGTATGGTGAGTAAATATTCCCCCTCTCCCCCTGTCGGGTTTGTTGGTGGACGCGGGCCCCTCTCTGGGATGGATGGACGTGATCCTAACAGGTGTCATTAATCCCCCTCTTAAAAGCTTGGTTTGGGAGCTAACTATCTATAGTCACTATATGACACTATAAGGGAGATGAATGCAGTGGCAGACTGCTAAAAGGCATTACTATTAAGGTATAGAGGTATCTTACCTGACATAATGTGTATACAGGCCGATGCCTATGCCGGGATTACCGCATCCGCAGGTCGCCATCCTTCCATAAAGCCGGTCACCTCCGCAGGCCGCACAGCCTCCCGCAGGCCGCACAGGCCAAGGACTACCTCCTGCAGGCCGCACAGGCCGAGCGCACACCTCCCGCAGGCCGCTGCTACCTTACAAGCCGCCGCTATCCTCCACAGGCCGCCGCCATTTTCCGCAGATCGCACGGGGCCGCCATTTTGGCGTAGCCTTGTGTCTCTAGCATGGGGGCGGCCATGTTTGAGGTGACCAAACACCTTGAGGAGCAATTGGGAGGCGCCGGAAGGCGTGTAAAGGGGCGGAGCCGCCTCCTTTACCCGGGAAAGCAAGCCAAAAGACTTCTTGTCTGTAACAGACAGTTCTGGAAGCAGGTTGTGTGGAAACTTCTGAGCATCAGGTGGTGAGCCTTGGGGTCTCTCTCTCTTTCTCTGTAGGGGTCCTAAAGCAGGTAACACTGAGGGGCGCTGCTGCGCTGGGGGACTAAAGAAAAAAAAAAGTTTTATTTTTTGATTGCAATTAATTTTTTTCTGGCAAGTGTCTTGTATAATCATGGACATTGCCACACATGTATCCCCACCTGATCCCCTCAAGGTGGCTGCAGGAACCTCCAGTTCCTCACAGAATATTGATGCATTATCAGCAGTTTTGGAGTCTTTGGTATCCCGGGTGGAGGTAGCCTGTCAGGGGCGGAGGTCAAGAAAGCGACCCCCGCCTACCCCGATTTCATCTGATACTTCAGATTCAGATATGGTCATTGCAGCTGCAGGTCCCTCTGCAGGGGCTGTTGTCTCGGGTAACGTTCCCTCAGATAGTGAGGAGGACGGTACTACCTCCGCCATAGCACAAGAAGAAGCATTGGTGGACGCACTAGTTGTGTCTGTCCGGGAAACCTTAAGACTTGAGGTTACACCGGCAGAGGTAACCGAGATGGAGATTCCCTTTGGTACTAGTAAGCCTACCAAGACGGCAAAGGTTTTTCCCTTACCCAAATGTTTTGGTAATAAGATTAAAGAGGAATGGGATCATCCGAAACGAATCCTTACTATTTCCAAACGCATTGCTAGACGCTATCCGTTTGAGGAATCCCTCATTAAAAAATGGACGGTACCACCAGTGGTGGATCCACCGATTTCCAGGCTAAATAAAGCCACTGTTATCCCGTTGGAGGACGCTCCGTCCTTTAAGGATCCGGTGGATCGAAAAGTGGAAGCGGAATCCCGCACTGTTTTTTCCCTGATAGGGTTAACCTTTAGACCAGTGGTTGCCATTGGTTTCGTTTCACAAACATTGACAGAATGGGCAAAATTGTTATGCCATGACTTAAAGGGGAGAAGTATCCCCCAGGCAGCGTCTGATTTGATGGAGCAAATTATACAAGGACTACAGTTCGTCTGTGATGCAGCCCTGGATGCCACTCCCTTGTTAGGGCATGCATCGATGTCAGCTGTAGTCCTCAGACGTGTGCTGTGGTTAAAGTGTTGGTCGGCGGATCAAGGTTCCAAGAAAGCTTTGGCTAATCTCCCTTTTCAGGGGGATCGCCTATTTGGGGCCACCCTAGATGAGATCATAAAGGATGTCACTGGGGGCAAGAGCACTTTTTTGCCGCAGACTGCTAAAGCTAAAGGACCTCGTAACAGGCGAGGACCTTCCTTTTCCGCTCATAAAAGGTTTGTTCGCTCCGCTGGGGCGAGCGTGAAGGGCAAAGCCCCTTCAGGTGGTTTCAAAGGGCGCTGGTCGGGTAAACAAAGGGCCGACTCAGCCAAACCTGAAGATAAAACTAATACAGCCTGAAGGTGCGCCCCCACCCAGCTCAGGGGTGGGGGGACGTCTTCACCGGTGTTCAGATTCAGGGCTTTCCTGAATCCCGGACTAAGGGGTTCAGGAGATCATACGATCGGGATACAAGATCGAGTGTCGATCACTTCTACTGGTGCAATTCTTCCTCCCTTCCAACATTCATATGCTACAGGGAGCGGTAGTTTCCGTTCCTTGAGCAGAACGTTTTCTTTACCTTTTCCAAAGATCATTCCCAGTTCCCTCCAAGAATCGGATCCGGTTGAGCGAGCGGACCAGGGAGTCTCTGGTCCGGTGACTCCGGTCTCTAAAGCTCAGCCAGGAGAAGTCATCACTTCCGATAGGAATCAAGTTTCTGATAAATGTGTGGGAACTGAGAGTGATCAGACTTGGTCTGATTGCCTGGACCAAGCAGCTCTAGGGCAGCCTGGTTCGGATCCAGTCAGACAATGTCATGGTGAGGACTTAGGTCGATCACCAAGGATTTCACCATCTGTGTCCTCATTAGGGCATCCCGGAGGTAGATCTGTTGGCATATCGGCTCAACAGGAAGGCGCGGAGGTTGGTAACCCGCGCCCGCGATCCTCTAGCGGACGCAGCAGATGCGCTGAACGCCCCGTAGGGGCAGTATCAGCTATTATATGTCTTCCCCCCTCTCAAGTTGCTGCTGAGATTTCTCCGCAGGATAGAGGTGGAGGGAACTCCAGTTATCCTGGAAATTCCGAGCTGGCCTCGTCAAGCTGGGTACGCCGACTTGGGCAGGCTAGTCGCGGACGCTCCGTGGAGACTTCCTCTCAGGGGGGATCTGCGGTCTCTAGGACTGATCTTCCATCGTGCTTTACAGTCGCTGGTTTTAACGGCCTGGCCATTGAGACCCAGGTACTGAAGGACAGAGGATTGTCAGCTTCAGTTATTTCTACTCTAATTAAAGCAAGGAAAGCGACTTCCAGCAAAGTCTATTATCGCACATGGAAGACTTATATTGCGTGGTGTGAATCGTTGGGATTTCCCCCACGTATCTATTTGGTGACCCGAGTTTTGGCTTTTCTGCAAAAGGGGGTTGAGCAGAAACTATCCTTGAGCACCATCAAGGGTCAGGTTTCAGCGTTAGCAATCTTCTTTCAGAAGCCGCTGGCTACTCATTCCTTGGTGCGGAATTTCATCCAGGGGGTGCGGCACTTGGCTCCGTCAGTGCGCGCGCCCTTACCGCCCTCGGATCTTAATTTGGTTTTGTCGGTTCTGCAGAAACCTCCCTTTGAAAATATCAGGGAGATTCCCTTGCTTACATTATCCCAGAAGGTGGCCTTCTTGGTGGCTATCACTTCTGCCTGCAGGGTGTCAGAACTGGCTGCATTATCATGCCATTCCCCATATCTAGTGGTTCATAGGGATAAGGTAGTTCTTCATCCGAAGCCATCCTTTCTTCCTAAGGTGGTTTCAGATTTTCATCTGAATGAAGATATTGTGCTACCTTCCTTGTGTCCTAAGCCCAATCATCCTCGGGAATGTGCATTGCATTCCCTGGATGTAGTTCGGGCAATCAGGGTATACCTGAAGACTATGGAATCGTTCCGTAAGACGGATTCACTTTTTGTGATCACGGATGGCCCCAGAAAGGGGTTGCCTGCATCTGCCGCGACTATCTCCAAATGGATTAGACAGACGGTGGTACAGGCTTATTCTATTAAGGGTCGGAATCCTCCGTTCCCTGTTAAGGCGCACTCCACTCGAGTGCTCAGTACTTCCTGGGCCTACCGCCATCAGGCGTCAGTGGTCCAGGTTTGCAAGGCGGCTACCTGGTCGTCGGTGCATACCTTTACAAAATTTTATAAAGTTGATGTGATGGCATCGTCAGATGCCTCTTTTGGCCGCAAGGTTTTGCAGGCCGCAATTTGAGGAGACCGGTGGTCTACCTCAAGGGTTTTTTTCCGTTGGAATTTCAGTTGAGTCTCACCTTTTTGATTTGATGAGCCTTTAAGACTTCTAGTTGGCACCGGTTGGGCCTTCTAGATTGGATTTTGATTTTTTATCCCACCCCTCATTTGTGGTACTGCTTTGGGACGTCCCGAGTTGATATTAATCAAGGAGGACTACGTCTGTCAATGAGCGACAGAGAAAAATGGATTTTTGTAAGATCTTACCGTAAAATCCTTTTCTCTTAAGCTCATTGACAGACGTAGTACCCGCCCCTCTGTTTTGGAGTTGGGTTGGGTTAAATTCTCTAAACACTGCTTTGTGACATAACTGACTTGCTGTAGCAGAGAGAGAGAGAGGATATACCCTCTGGGACTGCCCCTAAGGTGTGGCCAGAACGTTTTCGTTCCTGTCTAGTCCTACTCCTGTAGAGGGCAGTATAACCCGAGTTGATATTAATCAAGGAGGACTACGTCTGTCAATGAGCTTAAGAGAAAAGGATTTTACAGTAAGATCTTACAAAAATCCATTTTTATTCAGAGTATAGCATCAAGTAAATTAAACTTATGAGGTATTGGTCTGGTCAGTTAAGTAGCAGAGGGGGCTGTTAATCAGTTTCAGGCTGCTTTGGTGTTAATGAAATTAACAGGTGCACTAGATGGGCAACAATGAGACAAGCTCCAAAACAGGAATGGTTTTACAGGTAGAGGCCACTGACTTTTTTTTCTTACTCATCTTTTCTGACTGTTTTTCACTAGTTTCACATTTGGCGACTGTCGGAGGACTCAGAAAGGAATTTTACGCTAAGATCTTACAAAAAATCAGTTTTCTCTTACGTCCTCCGACAGTCGCCGCCCACTCATACAGTCTTCACCAATGGGGATGTCCCAAAGCAGTGTAGATATGAGGGGTGGAAAACGCAACCATCAGAAAAGGCAACGCAGTACCCACATCAGAGAAAGGAACCTTACATGAACAGAAAGGTAACCCTCTGGGTAACAAAAAAGGCTCAACAGGAGCAACAACCCAGGAAAGCAAATAACTAAGGGGGTGAAGAACCCCAACAGCCAGGGACCCAAACCAAAACCAGGGTTCCCTTACGGCACTGCCGCACAGAGAACTTTGTGGCCAAAGGAGGCATCCGCCGATGCCAGAACATCAATTTTGTAAAATTTTGAAAAGGTGTGCACTGACGACCAAGTCGCAGCCTTACACACCTGGGCCACCGAGGCCTGATGCCGGAGAGCCCAGGACGTACTCACCGCTCTGGTAGAGTGTGCCTTGACAGGGAAGGGCGGAACACCAGGCAAAATAAGCTTTCCATGTACAGTAGCCTTAATTAAGGTATGAATGACCTCTGAGGAGAGACCCCTGTCCCTCAGGACCTGGCTTTCAACAGCCATGCCGTTAAAGCCAGCGACTGTAAAGCAGGATGGAAGATCGGTCCCTGAGACAGCAGATCTTGTAGCATCGGCAGCCGCCACGGAGGCTCGAGTGCCAGGTGAACGATGTCCGCATACCAGGACCGGCGTGGCCAGTCCGGCGCCACCAGAATCACCAACGTTGGTTCCGAGGCCAACCTGCGCAGGAACCTGGACAACAACTGAATCGGAGGAAAGGCGTACATCAGATGATACTGATGCCAAGGCACCACCAGCGCATCCGAGGCGTCTGCCCGAGGATCGCACGTTCTTGCCACGAACCTTTCCACCTTGTTGTTTAGCCGAGACGCGAACAGATCCATATCCGGGATCCCCATTTTGCACACAGCATTTGAAACACCTCCGGGTGCAGGGACCATTCTCTGGCAATCCTCCACACCCGGAATGTGAACTGCCGATATTGCCGGGACATGAGTCTCGGTCCAAGACAGATTTCTGGTCACTTCCTGGGCCGCCCGGGCACTCCTGGTGCCCCCTCGGTGTTTGATGTAAGCCACCGCAGTGGCATTGTCCGTCTGCACCCGAACAGGACGGCCCTGGAGACGATCCGACCAATGGAGCAGGCACAGCCTGATCGCTCTCAATTCCAAGATGTTTATGGGGAGGTGTTTCCTCCACCGACCAAGTGCCCTGGGCAGACAGGTTGCCCAGGACTCCACCCCAGCCCGACAGGCTGGCATCTGTGGTAATTACTGTCCACAGCAACGGCCGGAAGGATTTTCCGTCCGCCACCACCGGGGACTGAAGCCACCACAGAAGGTCCACTCTGGTTTAGTGACACAGAGACACTCTCAGATCCAAGGACTGCGGGAGTCTGTCCCATCTGTTCAGGATCTCCGCTTGTAGAGACCTTGTGTGAAACTGTGTGAACGGTATCGCCTCGAAGGTTGACACCATCAACCCCAGGGCCCGCATACAGGTCCTGAGTGACGAGGATTCGTTGTCCCGGAGGGCTCTGACCTTGTTTCTGTAGGGTCCGGAGCTTGTCCTCCGGTAGAAACACCTTTGCTTGAGCAGAGTCCAGAACCATCCCCAAATATGGGAGACGAACCGAAGGAGACAAGGTCGACTTCTCCCCGTTGATGGTCCACCCGAACTCCTGAAGCGTCTGTACCGTAGCGGACAGATTGCGCAGCAGGCTCTGGCTGGCACACGATCTTAACAGGAGATCGTCCAGATATCCCAAGACCGCAATGCCCTGAGCCCGCAACAGGCCCAGAACTGGAGCCAGCACTTTGGTAAACACCCTTGGAGCCGAAGCGAGACCGAAAGGTAACGCCACAAACTGATAGTGTTCCTCCGCGATAGCGAATCGGAGGTACCTCTGATGACCCTCGAAAATGGGGATGTGTAGATACGCATCCTTCAGGTCGATAGAGGCCAGGAACTCACCTGGACTCAGGGAGGCCACCACCGAACGGAGCGATTCCATGCGGAACTTCCGAACGCGTACAAAGCGGTTCAGAGCCTTTAAGTCCAGAATCGGACACACCTTGCTCTCCTTTCTGGGCACGGTAAACAGATTTGAATAAAACCCCCGAAATCTGTCCTGATGAGGCACCGGGACGACCCCCCCTGGGCGAGGAGATCTTGCACCGCCTGATGCAGGTCCTGTAGCCGCCCTGGGGTCAAATGAAGATTTGAGGGGAAGAATCTGTCTGCCGGCCGCGAAAGGAATTTGATCTTGTAACCCGATCGAATGATTTCCTGAACCCATCTGTCCGGAATTCTGAGCAGCCAGGGTTGGAGGAAACCGCGCAAAAGTCCCCCCCACCCCTGAAATGGGTGAGGGCGTCCCATCAGGCAGAGGCGGACTGGGCCGCCGCACCAGCCTGGCCGGATTTGGGCTTGCCCGCCCAGGGCTTTCTCTGGCCACCCTGGCCCTTGAAGGGTTTCCCCTTGTTCTGTGCCTTGTAGGCATGAAAGGACACCTGATTTGGTTTAAAGGAGGGGCCCCGCTTACCGCGGAAAAACTTGCCCTTAGGATTCTGGGGCAGCAGAGTGCTCTTGCCCCCAGTGACCCCTTTAACTAACTCATCCAGGGATTCCCCAAACAGTCGAGACCCCGCATGGGGGATGTCAGCCCCCGTTTTTCGCGAATTCTGGTCAGTCGACCAGCTCTTTAACCATATCAGGCGATGGTTAATCACAGCGACACTGGACAGGCGCGCAGCTAATGGGGCCTCATTCAAGGCCGCATCACACAAATACATGACTCCTTGATGGATCTGGTCCACCATCGCCACAGTAGTAGGAGGAGCGGAATCAGCCACGAGGGTGCATCTTAGCACCTTGGTCCAGTCCGCCACAGCCTGAGCCGCCATGACAGAGGCGAAAATGGGCTTTAGCAGGGAACCCACCACCATGTAGGCATGGCGGGCAAGGGATTCCATTCTCCTATCTGTAGGATCCCTAAACACCGGAGAATCTTCGGTGGGTACTAGAGTGGCCTTGTTCAATCTGGCCACAGTGTGATCCACCTGAGGGGCCACACACCAGCGCAAATCCGTAGGAGACACAAAGGGATAAAGGAGTTGAAACCTTTTTGGCACCACAAAGGTGCGTTTTAAATGACGCCACTGATCATTCACAGTAGCGTGAAACTCAGCGGGGCAAGGGAACACCTGCGCCGCCTTGCGGGTCCTGTGTGTGCCAAAAGAGGACACAATGCCCGGAGGATTGGGTTCATCCTCTAAATGTAGTGTTTCTTTAATGGCAAGAATCAGCGCATCCATAGCTGCGCGGTCCTCGGCCGTCCCAGGGGGGGAATCATCCACCCCTGCAACCTCCGCCTCCCCCTCAGACTGAGAAGAGCGAGACCCCTCAAGGGGTACGGCACCTATGGCAACCATATCAGATTCAGAATCAGAAGACAAAGACAAACGAGGCCTTTTTCTGGCAGCATGTTCAGACATCAGAATTTTTTTTTTATGATACTGGCCCTTCAAGCGCGCCGCGGACCCCCGCAGCACACCACTACAATGACTGAAAAACACAGACCCTCAATCAGGATAACTGATAGCCAGAAGGATTGCACAAGTAAAAAAGACAGCAGACAGACCCCCACAAGTGTTACCACCGCAGCCGTACACTCCAGAGTAAAAGGAGGAAGAGATGTCACCGCAGGAGGCTGAACTGAAGCTTCAGGCTAAGGAAAAGTGGTTGCCAATAGAAAGTAAAGGGAGGCTTTGGTAAAATGGCCGCTGACATGTGCTCGTAATGAACGTTTGCCACACACAAGATGGCGCCGCAAGGCGCCAAAATACACCACATACAATGCTGTATAAGTGCCCATAGTGAAGCCAGACATGCTGCCCAAACCTAAAATGGCGGACCCGCGGTTTTTAACCCCGCAGCGGTCGCCACTTGTGTCTGTACCTCCTAAAGTGATACAGGAGAGGGAACCCCACAGACCCACACAGCGCACTTGCTGTGAGACAAAACCCCCGCAGGGACCGGGATCAGGGAGCCCAAAAATGCACAGACATGAGGGGTTAACACAGACACACAGGACTGCCAGCCCCAGACAGAGGCCCCACACAGAATGTACTTACCTGTACTCGATGGCGTGGGGTGCCTCTCATCGACGGGAAATCGCCCACCCTCAGATGGCAGGGGTGCCGTCAGCCAAAAAACGCAGGACGCTAACAGTACACGGAGAACCGTGGGGAGACGTCCAGGCGAGGTAGCCACCTCGCAGGCTTGCATCCCTGAGGACAGGGATGGGTCGTTTGCGAAGCCAGGGTGAACACATAGCCCGCTAAACGCTCGATGGTGGGCTGGGATTCCATCGGGCCCTCTGTCCTGGAAAACCAGGACAGCCAGTCCGACTCCCAGCTCCGCAAACGCCGTCTTCATCCGAAGATCCGACTAACTAACACTGACAAAATAAACAGCTAGTAGTGCAAAGAAAAAACACATTTGCAGAAAATAAAATCATAAAATAGAAGAAGAAGGCTGAGACTGAAGCCCCAGCACAGGGAAGCCTATCTTACTCCTTAACTAGGCAGAAGACAAACTGAGTTGGGAGGGCTGATAGCAGGGGGGTATTGGACCAGTGGGACAGCCCCCATAGGTGTGTCTATGTAAATGCTTTGTTTTTTAACAAGTCTTATGCCTAGGTACTCCTGTGGAGATGAAGTCAATACCCCATTGGTGAAGACTGTATGAGTGGGCGGCGACTGTCGGAGGACATAAGAGAAATATATGTTTTTATATATGGTTGTACCCATTATTGGATGTTAAGGTTGCCCTTAAAGTCCCACATTTCAGGGGAATTTTCTTCTTTACTTAGACTATGGGATGATGGCAACCTACATCCAGACACACACGACTGGACAAACTTTGTTCTATTGATTGAGGGTAGGAAATACCCACTCCCGCCTCTGTCCAATGGTATGTGTCACTAGACTTCTACAATATTTAGATCTACTTATCGGTCAATGTTTTTTTCATTTATTTTTTGATTTGATACTATTGTTTGCTGTTACGTATATAAGTGATTGTGACTGTTGCATAACTAGTGCCATGTTTAGGGGCACAGGCTTTGAGACCCTTATGTCCTCTTATAGAGAACAGAGCAAAAGAGAAGCACAAGAAACAGAAACGGATTCCCTTTTCGTTCGAATGAAGAAATCAGTTGAGAGAAAAACTGATCTTTGTCTACACAATGACAACTTTGAAACTTACATCAGGGAGGACATAAACCCCTTTGGCTTAAGGATACAAATTTTCCCTACTCTTGAGGACATCGATGATGCTTTCAAGAAAAGATGGGAAGCAAATCTCTAAATATGCTCAAAGAATATGATGCTTTTCCTTATGGAGGAATACCACAAATGAATCAAGAGCCTTGATTCCAATATAGACAAACTTTATGAAAAACTCACTCCGTTTCAGGATTTACCTAGGTACAAGATTCTCGAGAATAACATTAAAATCTTAAAAATATTAAAGACACCATTAGCAAGAAGGAACGTAAACTATGTCGGGACAAAATAGCCTTCAGAGATAAAAAAGCCTACAGATGGCAACAAATACACACACAGACTAAATTCTAGGGCTGCAACTAACAATTATTTTGTTTCGATTAATCGACTAATCGAAAATTATATAAAAATCGACTAAATATCCAGCTATATAGTTGGATATTTAATCCACTCTGAGACAGATATATGTATTATTGGAGGTTTAAATGTGGTACATATCAGACTCAGAGACCAAACGTTTTAAAATTTGACACAACTTAAAACACCTTTTTGCAAATTTTCAGACCGGATTGGTATAAAATATTAATGACACACTCCCTTATTAATAGGCAGGTAGCTTGATACAAGCTCCCTGCGCCTACTGTCACTTATGCTGGCCATACACAAAATAAATTTTTTAGAACATTTTTAAAAACATTCATCTGATTTTACAACCATTAGTGGGGTCCATTTGGTGTTCTTTGTCAACCACAGTGACAGGAACATTCAAAGGAGCAGAATGGAAAACTTCTCGTTTAAACGAATCTTCAAATATTGTATGTGGTTTTTGCTCAAAAGTTACATTCATTTTAAAATTGAATGTTAAAGCAAATATGCAAATATTTTTGTGCAAAAATCCAATACATGTATTGGCAGCATTAGACCCTTAGTAGCAACAGCATGCTTTTGTTTTATCACCTGTCATGATGGGGTTTAAAAAAAAAAAATAGCCCTTTATAGTAAAAAAAAAAAAAAGCAGCTAATTGCTACTGTAATATAATTTCTACTGTGAAACAGTGAAAATATTTATTTCTTGTATCATGTGTATGTATATATAAAAAAATAAATAAAAAATATGCCCAGAAGTCAGATATGCAGGATATTGTAACTGAGACTTTTTTTCATGGATATAATAATTTTAAAAAATATGATGCACAATACTAGTATACTAGTAAACTTTTACTCTAAATGTATTTGTAATGCCTTATATCACCTCTAGTCTATCAACCTCCGCCTTCTCTGGGTTCAGATGCTGATCTTCCCTGCACAGAGCCCTTAAAGTGATTGTAAGCAAGGTATATAGCAAGGTAAAAAAAAACCTCTGCCTTTAGAATCACTTGGTTCCTTCTCTTGCCCAGGACTACATTTCCCATGAGGCATTGCTCCTCACGCATTCACAAGTTCTCTGCCATCTACTAACATGTATGGACGGTGTACTGAGCTGTATGTGCTTTACACTATATTTTCTGATATGTAAACAAATAATGCATTCTATATTCAGGACAACTAATCGGCCGACCGCTTAATTGATTATGAAAATAGTTGACAACTATTTTCATAATCGATTAGTTGTCGATTAATCGATTATGTGTTTCAGCCCTACTTAATTCCCTCAACGGGAGTTTATGAGGGCAGAATCTAACCTAGGTTCTAATTCTTCACTTAACTCCTTACTTTCCTCTTCTTCCCAGAAATTCAACGGACGTAAGACACCATCGAAAAACAAATGCACATCACCAGTAAATGACACCAGTAATTCCAAAAAACACATTTCGGTGACATCACGACCCATCCCTTCACTCAATGTTCCAGCCGAATTACGTCCCACGGTGAGTCCAAGCAACACACTAGGTACTATAACTATTTACATGAAACACCTACAGATTTCGGACACTACCCACGCCATGTCGTTGGATAACACTGTTTCCGATGGTTTTTTATGAACCGTCAACCTGACACCGTCACAGCGTACACAGCACATGATCAGTCACAATCTATTGATAGTGCCATCATCAACCTTACTGATTATAACTTAATTTCTGACCAGAAATCTCTTCTAAAGGGTTTTAGTCTTTGTCCTGATAAGAATCTCGATAAATTCGAGGTTATTAAAGATTTACACCCTTTTGCACGTAAATTGTTATTACAAAGTCAACATGCACAACAATACAATCCAAAATCTTTACAGTCCAAATCCAAAATATTGGAGGAAAAGGCACTTGACACTTTAATCTCCCTATTGGAAGAACAAGAGAATATGGATTTGAAAAGACAACATAGATCTTGAATCCCTCCTAAATGAGCATTGTGAAAAAGAAAAAACACAAATTCAAGATAAAAATCAGCATTTCGCAAGAAATCCGACAAATTTTCAGCCCTGAAATTAAATGCTAATTTAGCAGCATTCATTATGTTGACCGCCAAGGAAATTAACAAACTGAAACCATCACAATCCAATTTTAACCCCCAGGAAAAAACAGCACTTGACACTTTAACAAAACAATATAATTTAACCATCAAACCTTCTGACAATGGGGGAACATTGTAGTGATGACCAATACACAATATAAATATATGTGCCTTAACCACTTTAGCCCCGGAGGATTTTCCTGCTTAACGTCCAGGCCACTTTTTGCAACTTGGCACTGCGCGACTTTAACCACTTATGCCCCAGGCCTGTTTTTCACACTTGGTGTTTCCAAGTTAAAATCATTTTTTTTTTTGCTAGAAAACTACTTAAAACCCCCAAACATTATATTTTTTTTCAGAGACACTAGAGAATAAAATGGAGATTATTGCAATATGTTTTATCACAACGTATTTGCGCAGCGGTCTTCCAAACGCAATTTGTTTGGAGAAAATTCACTTTTTTAAATCAAAAAATAAGAATCCAGTAAAGTTAGCCCAATTTTTTTCCATAATCTGAAAGATAATGTTACGCCGTCGCCGAGTAAATAGATACCCAACATGTCATGCTTCAAAATTGCGCACGCTCACGGAATGGCGACAAACATTGGTACTTAAAAATCCCATAGGCGACATTTTAAAAATTTCTAAAGGTTGCCATCTTAGAGTTACAGAGGAGATCTAGGGCTCAAATTATTACTCTCGCTCTAACAATCGCGGCAATACCTCACATGTGTGGTTTGAAAACCATTTACATATGTGGGCGGGGTTTCCGTATGCGTTCACTTCTGCGCGTGAGCTAACGGGGACAGGGCTCTTTAATTTTTTTTTTATATTTATTTTATTTGTTATTTTTCATTTTTACACCATTTAGTAAAAAATAAATAATAATTTGATCATTTTTATTCCTATTACAAGGAATGTAAACATTCCTTGTAATAGAAATAGGCACGACAGGACCTCTTTTTTGTGAGATCTGGGGTCAAAAAGTCCTTAGATCTCACAAGTACACTGAAAGATAAAAAAATAAAATAAAAAAAATAATAATAAAATAAAAAAAAAAAAAAAGGGGGGCCTTTAAACCGGTTGCTAGGCAACGACGTTTGCCGTCGCTCCAGTCCACCAAGACCATAGAGTCGAGTGAGGGCAAGCTTGCCCTCACTCGACATCCTGTCTGTGAGGATCAAGGACCGGAACGTTTTCCCTGCTGCCGGCGGGTCCGGTAAGCGGGGAAAAGTACCGGGACGCGGCAGGAGGGGGGCACCTCTTCTGCCGCCCGGAAGGGTGATCCCGCGGCGAATCCGCCGCTGGGACCACTCTTATCGGAAAGCCGACCGACCACAGTTTAAAAAAATACCAGGGTTATGGCAGCTACGTATCTGCTGCAATAACACCAGTATTTAGGTTTAAAAAAGGTTGTTTGTGAAGGGCTGGAGGAGAGCGGTACAATAATGAGTGTCTGCAGGCAGCAGTGAAGCATGAACTATATCAGAAAAAAACTGCGCTCAGTGCCTCAAATTAGAGTAAAATAATAGCAACACTCAGTAATCTCTACAGCTGCACTCAACACAAAAATACCAAAACCATTATTTATACTGAACAAAATTATAAACGCAACACTTTTGTTTTTGCCCCCATTTTTCATGAGCTGAACTCAAAGATCTAAGACTTTTTCTATGTACAAAAGGCCTATTTCTCTCAAATATTGTTTACAAATCTATCTAAATCTGTGTTAGTGAGCACTTCTCCTTTGCCGAGATAATCCATCCACCTCACAGGTGTGGCATATCAAGATGCATAACCAAATAATTTCTGCACAAACTGTCAGAAACCGTCTCAGGGAAGCTCATCTGCATGCTCGTCGTTCTCATCAGGGACTCGACCTGACTGCAGTTCGTCTTCGTAACCGACTTGAGTGGGAATATACCCACATTCAGTGGCATCTGGTGTTCTGTTTACAGATGAATCCCGGTTTTTACTGTACAGGGCAGATGGCAGACAGCGTGTATGGCGTTGTGTGGGTGAGCGGTTTGCTGATGTCAACATTGTGGATCTAGTGGCCCATGGTGGCAGTGGGGTTATGGTATGGGCAGGCGCATGTTATGTACAATTAACACAGGTGCATTTTATTGATGGCATTTTGAATGCACAGAGATACCGTGATGAGATCCTGAGGCCCAATGTTCAGCCATTTATCCACGACCATCACCTCATGTTGCACCATGATAACGCATGGCCCCATGAGCTGTACACAATTCCTTGAAGCTGAAAACATCTCAGTTCTTGCATGGCCAGCATACTCACCAGAAATGTCACCCATTGTGCATGCTTGGGATGCTCTGGATTGGCGTACATGACAGCGTGTTCCATGTCCTGCCAATATCCAGCAACTTCGCACAGCCATTGAAGAGGAGTGAACCAACATTCCACAGGCCACAATCAACAACCTGATCAACTCTATGCGAAATAGATGTGTTGCACTGCGTGAGGCAAATACTGACTGGTTCTTGGATCCCCCAATACAGTAAAACTGCACATTGTAGAGTGACTTTCTTTTGTGGCCAGCCTAAGGCACACCTGTGCAATAATCATGCTGTCTAATTAGCATCTTGATATGCCACACCTGTGAGGTGGATGGATTCTCTCAGTAAAGTAGAAGTGCTCACTAACACAGATTTAGACAGATTTGTGAACAATATTTGAGAGAAAAAGTCCTTATGTCCTGTGTACATAGAAAAGGTCTTAGATACTTGAGTTCAGCTCATGAAAAATGGGGGCAAAAACTGGATTTTTGTACTTACCGTAAAATCCTTTTCTCTGAAGTTCATCAACAGACGCAGCGTCATAGCTTCTTAAACCATTGGGTTATGCTCCTCCAATCAGAAATAGGACACTAGGCAGGAAAACGCTTTACCACGCCTATGGGGACTGTCCCTGCAGACATAACCCCACACACTCTGCTACAGCAACCAGTTTTGTTGCTGTTATACCTGAAGGGTTTCCACATGTACTGTCACTTTAAGGCTGGCTCCACCCAGGAGTGATGAAAAGGGTCAAGGGGCAGAGTGGCCATCTTTAGACACATGTAGAGATGTATTGATATGCAGAGCTGTCCTGTAATGCTGTACAGAGTCCTGAATAAACAACCGTTGTTCCAGACCAGAGTCCTGTGTCTCTCACAACACGGAGAATATAACAGTGGCGACGAGGATGGGATTTACAAGGTTACTATCCGTGTGAGAAAGGAAAAGAAAAAAAAAAACTCTGGATTGTCACCTGGATACAAACACCCACAGAGCCCAGCAGGAAAATGTCATTGATCGGGACATTAAGTGAATTTGATGGAGAATAGACAACGTGGATTTCCTGGATTGAAAGACTAGAACAATATTTTGCTGCAAATGCCATCCCAGATGACAGGCAAGTAGCAGTATTTCTGACAGTGGTTGGTGCTAGGACATATGACACTCTTAGGGATCTCTTTTTCCCTGAAAAACCAGCAACTAGGACTTTGGCAGAGCTCCTGACACTGTTAGGGAATCACTTCCAGCCTAAACCACTAGAGATTGCAGAAAGATTCAGGTTTTATCAGCGACAGCAGCAGCCGGGTGAAGATATTAAGGCTTATGTGCTCGCCCTTCGCAGACTAGCCTCAACCTGTTCTTTTGGGGAGTATTTACCGACTGCACTGAGGGATAAGTTTGTCATGGGACTAAATAGTGAGTCTAGCCAAAAGAGACTGTTAACAGAGAAAGATCTTACCCTTACAAAGGCAATTGAGATAGCTTCAGTGATGGAAATGGCTGTGAAAGATACAGAGGCATTGAACCCCCAGAGCAGAAGGGAAGAGGTTAAAGAGGAAGTTTTCAGAACAGCAGTCAAGCAAACTGCAGCTAACGGTAAATATAGAACCTCACCAACCCGGAAGTCAGCTTGCTACCGTTGTGGGAATACAGACCATGATCACAAAGTGTGCCGGTTTAAGGATCAGCTCTGTCATAATTGTGGTAAGGTAGGCCATCTGAAACGAGTCTGCCGTAGTAAGAAGGTGCGAAATAAACAACCTCTGAACACCAGGACAAAGGCATATATGGTGGGAAGATATACATCGTCATCTGACTCAGAGCATGAGGAAGTGCTCCACAGATTGGACATACATCATATGCATTCAGCACCCTCAGCAATGACTGTAGAGGTAGAAGTGGAAGGAAAGAAACTCAATATGGATGTAGACACAGGAGCAGCAGTTTCAGTTATCACCCAGAAACAATGGAGAAAACTTCTGATCTGAACAACTGTCCGTCCAACACAAATCAAACTGCAGACATACTCAAAGCAGATACTCCACCCACTGGGGTACGTGAAAGTACATGTATCCTACAAGGGTCAGACGAAGAGAATGCCATTGTATATCCTAGAACATGGGGGAACCCCTCTCTTTGGGAGAGACTGGATTGCTCACTTCGGCATGCCAGACATCGCCATTAACCCCTGCAACACCGTGACCATCCCATCAGGGGATGAAGAGGGATGGGTGAAATCCCTGAAACAGCGATTCCCATAAGTCTTTGATAACCATTTGGGAAAAATAAAGCATGACTGTGTGAGACTCAGGCTGAAACCCAATGCCCAGCCTAGGTTCTTCAAAGCTCGGACGGTACCTTTCGCACTCCGAGCAGGTGTGGAAGCTGAACTAAGCCGGCTGGAGGAACAAGGTGTCATCTCAAAGGTAGAGCACAGCGAGTGGGCATCACCAGTTGTACCAGTAAAGAAAGCAAATGGGGACTTACGCATTTGTGGCGATTTCCGCATGGCACTAAATTCTCAACTGGAGATAGACCAGTATCCCCTACCCAGAGTAGATGACATTTTTGCCTCTCTTGCAGGAGGTCAAAAGTTCACCAAGCTTGATCTCAGGCAAGCTTATTTACAGTTTGAGGTCCACCCTTTGTCCCGCAAGTTTCTAACAATCAACACTCACAAGGGACTGTATGAATACAATCGGATGGTGTTTGGGGTAGCCTCCGCCCCAGCCATTTGGCAACGCAAAATGGATGAGATTTTGGCGGACATTCCTTTCACACAGTGCCTGTTAGATGACATGCTCATCACGGGCCTGACGGACCAGGAACACAAGCATAACGTGGAGCTTGTGTTGGCCAGATTCCAAGAGCAGGGTCTAAAAGTGAACTTAGCGAAATGCCAATTCATGGTACCTAAATTGGAGTTTTGTGGCCACCTTGTGGATGCAGAGGGTATACACACCACGGAAGCCAAAGTTGATGCTTTAGTAAAAGCTCCAGCCCCGACCAACGTCCAACAGCTGCGATCATACCTGGGCTTGCTGAACTATTACCACAAATTCCTGCCGGATCTAGCACACACTTTGTTTCCATTAAACAAGCTTTTGGAGAAACACTCCAGATGGAACTGGTCGGCTGCATGCCAACGTGCTTTTGAAGTTTCTAAGCGAAAGCTGTTGGCGTCACGCATGCTCGTGCACTATGACCTCCAAAGGCCTCTCACCTTGGCTTGTGATGCCTCACCCTATGGTCTAGGGGCTATACTATCTCATGTCTTACCAGATGGGTCAGAGAAACCTGTGGCATTCACCTCCAGGTCCTTGACAAAAGCAGAAAGCAATTACTCTCACATTGACAAAGAGGCTCTGGCGCTCATATGGGCAATTAAGAAGTTTCATCTTTACCTGTATGGTAGGGAATTCACCATACTGACTGATCATAAACCACTCCTTCAGATCTTTAGCCCTGACAAAGGCATCTCCCAGATGCCTGCGGCCCGTCTTCAACGCTATTCCCTATTTTTGGTAGCATATAGCTACAAAATCCAGTATCGCAGCCATGATGCCAATGCTAATGCAGACGCCATGTCCCGTCTGACTAGGGGATCCCCTCTTGGCCCTGCCGGTGTCCATTCCGGCCAGCCCTGCTTCCTCCGGCCCCGAGTCGCTGGGTGCCCGTCCTCAACGACACTGTCGCCCTCCTGACCGGTTTCAAATGCAAGAGCGGTTACGAGACTTTCGACGGGCCCGCCGAAAGTGATCCGCTGCCATGTTCTCCCCGTAGCGTCCCTGGAAGTTGTTCTCACATCCGGACGTGGAAGAAGCCATGTAAATCTCCTGAGTTGGAGGACTGTATTGGACAATTATGAGTTACTGTTTTATGCCTGTTCTTGTTTTGTTGTGTTTTTTTTTTTTGTTTTTTTTTTAGGGATGGAAGGAAGGTGTTATACCTGAAGGGTTTCACATGTACTGTCACTTTAAGGCTGGCTCCACCCAGGAGTGATGACAAGGGTCAAGGGGCAGAGTGGCCATCTTTAGACACATGTAGAGATGTATTGATATGCAGAGCTGTCCTGTAATGCTGTACAGAGAGTCCTGAATAAACAACCGTTGTTCCAGACCAGAGTCCTGTGTCTCTCACAACACGGAGAATATAACAGTTGCAAGCAGTATTTACAAGACAAAAAACCCCACACACTCAAAAGCAGAGGGGCGGGTGCTGCGTCTGCCGATGAACTTCAGAGAAAAGGATTTTACGGTAAGTACAAAAATCCAGTTTTCTCTATCGTTCATCGACAGACGCAGCTCCATATCTTCTTAGACCATTGGGATGTCCCAAAGCAGTATTTTCATGAAGGATGGGAAGACAACGCAAAAAAGAACGTAACTCGCTAAAGGCTAAACGTAGCCAACCAGGTTATATGGAGCCCAACCAGGAACAACTGGAGCTCACGTAGCAAAAACATACACCCTCAAAGAGAACAAAAAAGATTCTCTTTAAACAACAGCCTGCAAAACCTTGCAACCAAAGAGGTATCCGAAGATGCCAACACATCAACTTTGTACAATTTCGTGAACGTATGCACAGACGACAAAGTTGCCGCCTTGCAAATTTGCATCAATGACGCCTTATGGCAAAAAGCCAGAGAGGTACTCAGCACTCTAGTAGAATGCAATCAGTAAAATCCCACGAGCAACCAGGATCAGATTAATTGCTGCAAGCACTCCACTATCTCACAAGTGTAATCACAATATATCTAAAAATGCTGCGCAATTAGTGGTAAAACAAATACGAATGTGAATCAATAAATTAATTTAATACAAGTGAAAAATAAAATACTATTGTGTGGAATAATCACGAATAAGAAAAATAAAAATTATATAAAGAAAGATTAAATAAACGTGTATAAAAGTCAGTTTTGTGCATAAAAGCCTCAATATATAAAAAGTGTTGCCACTTTAAAATTCAACTCTTCAAAAGTGCCAGTAGTGCTCAAAACGTGCAGGTATAAAGCCACAAAAAAGTGACAAGTGCTCCAAAGGTATAAAGCCACATAAAGTGACAAGTGCTCCAAAGGTGAAACAGTGAAGATCTCTCCCAAAAACCCGCGCACTCCCTTGTGATTGTGCGCTCACCTTGATGTATGTGACTTAGACTTAAGCTCAGTCAAAAAGTGCTTGATGTCTCCTTGGATAGGACCTATTTAATCCCCCCAGATGGGGATCCTTCATAGGGAATGGTATACAGCAACCGTAGCATATAGCACTAAAACTTGAGGAAAAACAGTTTAACCTTAAAATACGTAGGGGGTTCTTTACTGTCAGAGCAGTAAGGATGTGGAATTCTCTTCCACAAGCAGTCGTATCAGCAGGGAGCATCGATAGTTTCAAAAAACTATTCGATGGGCACCTTAAAGACCATAACATACAGGGGTATACAATCTACGGTTAACAGCAAACACACACACATCATAGGTTGAACTGGATGGACTGATGTCTTTTTTCGACCTCACAAACTATGTAACTATAGGGAATAAGAAGCTAGTTAGTGCTGAAATCCTTTTTTAAAATTTTATTAATAAATGTGTCAATTTACGAACATTTAGAAGGTGCTACAGTGCCTTAATCTATCAAATATCCAAAAGCAGGTGGGTATCGTGGTGGTGTAGTGAGATCAACAGCCGACAGTCTCTCAGACACAGGTTCGGTCTGTGCAGCATTCCGTCCGTCCTTGCTCCTCCCCTATGTGTGACGACACACGGACCTTGTGTCTTCATCAGGGGGATATGATTGGACGGCAGGCTGTCTATGTATTTATATGATCAGAATTAAGCGCCGTTTTATTGTAGTTCAGTGGGTGCCACCATTTTGCGTGTGATATCCCCTTCTATATACAAAGGACGGACAGAACACAGCTGTCAGTGAATTCCTCTCCTTCAACATCACGATATGCACAACATGTAATAATCCATGCAATAGTGGAATCCCAATATAACCAATAAGATAAAAGCATAATTTAAAAGCATATATATGTCATCCCCAAATACATCATGATTTTATTAATACTAATATTGGGAGGATACCTAAAATATTTTATTCAATAAAACTAATATATGTTAAAAAAAATATATGATATATATATATATATATATATATATATTTTTTTTTTATCATATATAAGTTAGTTTTATTAAATATTTTTTCTATCCGTTTGTACAAGATAGTCTTCATTGTTGGTGCAGTTTCTCTTAATACGGACAAATTGCCCTTTAGGGATGGCCTTCACCCAGGCTGGGTGGTGGTAGCTGTTGGTAGAGATATAACCGTTACAGTCTACCTTCTTAAAGAAGGTACTAGTGTTCAAAAAGTTGTTAGTCTTGTATATTTCTAAATCCAGGAATGGAATTTTGTTACTGTCCATATTACCCTTAAATGTAATCTGGTATTCATTTGGATTGATGGACCGAAATACATTTCTAAGAGATTCTGGTGAGCCCTCCCACACTATTAAGATATCATCAATATATCTTCTGTGTATACTTTAACCACTTTACCACCGGAGGATTTTGCTGTCTTACGTCCAGGCCACTTTTTGTGCTTCGGCACTGTGCGACTTTAACTGACAATTGTGCGGTCATGCAATGTGGTACCCAAACAAAGTTTACAACCTTTTTTTCCCCACAAACAGAGCCTTCTTTTGGTGGTATTTGATAACCTCTGCACTTTTTATTTTTTGCGATATTAATAAAAAAAGTGTGAAAATTTTGCAAAAAAATGACATTTTCAACTTTGTCTTTTAAAAAATATCCAATATACTCAATTTATGTCATTTTTTTTTGGCCAAAATATATTTAGCTACATGTGTAATAAACTAAATTAAAACCCGCGCTGCTGGTATTAAATTATCAATATCTGTGTTACAATTTTTTAAGTGCAGCTGCTGTGCATCTAAGTTAATCTTAGAAAGAATATGTGAAGTAAATTTAAAACAGCGCTAACATTTCATGTGAAAAAATCAATAAATATAAGTGCAGTAATATTATTAAATAAAAATAAACATATATTGCAAGAAATAATAAGACAGTCCTTGTTAGTGAAATGTCCAATAAAGTGCTCAAGTGCAGAAAACAATCATTCAAACGGTGCTCAAAGCGAGTGGCCAGACCCTCTAGGTTCCCTACTCACCACAAAAATGAGTCTCAAACGCTTGAAAAGAATTCTTGGGACTTTGGCACCCAGGCTTTTTGTTGTAATTCATCCAAGATTAGAGAAGCTTTGTATGGGATCGCTCCAAACCAGACCTCCGTTAATCTAGTGGATGCAATGCGCTGCCGTCATAACCCACTCTGGTGAGATCAGAGAGCCTCTACATAAATATTCTTTATTTGATTCTGTATCTACAATAGCGACCTGCCAGGGCCACTCCCCATCCAAGGAACTTGTACCACCAACTATCTGACTGGACACCAAGGGGGGACCGCACATTGAATATTAGTTTGTGGATGGATCTTCAAACCAAGGTTTTAACTGTCCTTGTCAGAACTTGTTTTTGCAGCCTCCAGCAGACTCACAGCTCTCCAAGACAGGTGTATTCACCAACTCCTCCTCACCACCCCTAGGGTGTTTTTTTATTTGTTTGCGCAAAAGTTATAGCATCTACAAACTATGATGTAAATACTGAAATTTACGCAGCATTAATTTCTGACTGCCAAGCTCATTTCATGAAGTGTTAAAATGGCAGGGCAGTACAAGACCCCCCCAAATTACCACTTTTTGGAAAGTAGACATCCTAAGGAATGTTCTGAGAGGCATGTTGAGCTCATTGAATATTTCATTTTTTTTGTCACAGGTGTTTGAAAAATGACTAAAAAAAAGAATTTTTGTTTTCTTTTTTTTTTTACACAAAGTTGTCATTGAAATGATATATTGCTCACACATGCCATGGGTATATGTGTAATTACACCCCAAAATATATTCTGCTGCTTCTCCTGAGTACAGGGATACCACATATGTGAGACTTTTTGGGAGCCTAGCTGTGTACGGGAACTCAAATCCAATCCCCACCATCAGAATTTCAAAGGGCGTACATTTTTCATTGCATTTTCTCACTACCTATAACGGTTTAGGAGGCCCTGAAATGTCAAGATACCACAAAACCCCCCAAATTACCCAATTTTGGAAAGTAGACACCCCAAGCTGTTTGCTGAGAGGCATGGTGAGTCCATGGAATATTTTATATTTTGCCGCAAGTTTTGGGAAAATTACAATTTCTTTTTTTATTTTTTAACACAAAGTTGTCACTAAAAGATACATTTCTCACACATGACATGGGTATATGTGGAATGACACCCCAAAATACATTCTGCCGCTTCTCCTGAGTATGGGGATACCCCATGTGTGGGACTTTTTGGGAGCCTAGCTGTGTACGGGACCCCGAAAATCAATCACCATCTTTAGGTTTTCTAATGGCGTAAATTTTTGATTTTACTCCTCATTACCCATCACAGTTTTGGAGGCCCTGAAATTTCTAGATAGCACAAAACCCCCCCAAATGACCCCATTTTGCAAAATAGACACCCCAAGCTATTTGCTGAGAGGCATGGTGAGTCCATGGAATATTTTATATTTTGCCACAAGTTCCGGGAAATATATTATTATTTTTTTTTGTTTTTTTACGCAAAGTTGTCACTAAATGATATATTTCTCACACATGGGTATGTGTGAAATGACACCCCAAAATACATTCTTCTGCTTCTCCTGAGTACAGGGATACCACTTGTGTGAGACTTTTTTGCAGTCTAGCCGAGTACAGGCCCCCGAAAATCAATCACCACTTTCAGGCTTTCCAAGGGCGTAAATTGTTGATTTCACTCCAGACTACCTATCACAGTTTCGGAGGCCATGAAATGCCAAGACAGCACAACCCCCCCCCCCCCCCAAATGACCCCTTTTCGGAAAGTAGACACCCAAAGCTATTTTCAGAGAGGCATTTTGAGTGTTTTGCAGATCTCACTTTTTGTCACAAAGTTTTGGAAATTGAAAAAAGAGGAAAAAAAATGCATTTTCCTGTTTTTTCTTCATTTTCCAAAAAAAATGAGAGATGTAAAATACTCACCATGCCTCTCAGCAAATAAATTGGAGTGTCTACTTTGCAAAATGGGGTCATTTGGGGGGGGTTTGTGCCATCTTGGCATTTCATGGCCTTCAAAAGTGTGATAGGTAGTAAGGGGTGAGATCAACAATTTACGCGCTTAGAAAGCCTGAAGGTGGGGAGTGGTTTTCCGGGTCCTGTACGCGGCTAGACTGCCAAAAAGTCTCACATATGGGGTATCCCTGTACTCAGGAGAAGCAGCACAATGTATTTTGGGGTGTCATTTCACATATACCCATGGCGTGTGTGAGCATTATATCATTTACTGACAATTTTGTGTAAAAAAACAAAAAAAATAAAAAAATAATAAACTTGTGGCAAAATATAAACTATTCCATGGACTCATCATGCCTCTCAGCTAATAGCTTAGAGTGTCTACTTTGCAAAATGGGGTCATTTGGGGGGGGGGGGGGGTGTGCTATCTTGAAATGTCCGGGCCTCTGAAACTGTGACAGGTAGTGCAGAGGTAAAATAAGCAATTTACGCCATTAGAAAACTTGAAGATGGGGATTGGTTTTCAGGGTCCTGTACGCGGCTATACTGCCAAAAAGTCTCACACATGGGGTACCCCTGTACTTAGGAGAAGCAGCAGAATGTATTTTGGGGTGTCATTTCACATATACCCATGGAATGCGTGAGCAATATATTATTTAGTGACAACTTTGTATAAAAAAACAAAAAACAAAAAAAAAAACAAATTGTAATTTTCCTGAAACTTAGGGCAAAATGTAAAATACTCCATGGACTCAATATGCCTCTCAGCAAATAGCTTTGTGTGTCTACTTTCCAAAAAGGGGTCATTTGGGGGGTGTTTGAACAGTCCTGGCATTTTATGCTCAATTTTAGCAACACATCACCCACTCTTCTAACCACTTGAAAACCAAGCCTTTTCTGTGACTTTTTGTTTACATGAAAATTTTTTTTTTTTTACAAGAAAATTACTTTGAACCCCCAAACATTATATATTTTTTTTAAAGCAGAGGCCCTACAGAACAAAATGGTGGATGTTGCAATTTTTTTTGTCACACGGTATTTGCGCACATTTTCCAAACGCAATTTTTGCATAAAAAAACACTTTTTTTTATATTTAATGCAGAAATACACTATATAATTCCAAATTGTTTGGTAAAATTTAAAAGATGATCTTATGCCGAGTGCATAGACACCAAACATGACAAGCTTTAAAAATTGCGCACGCCCGTGACGCGGCAACAAACTACGTATGGTTTTAAAAGTCTTTACAGGTTACTACTTTGGACTTACAGAGGAGATCTACTGCAAGAATTACTGCCCTCAACCTGGCGCTCGTGGCGATACCTCACATGCATGGTGCAATTGCGGTTTACATATGACACTAGACCAGCGCTTGTGTGCGCATTTGCGCGCAAGCACGGGGGGACAGGGGGGCTTGATTTTTTTTTTTAATTTGCATTTTTATGTTATTGTGACACCTTTTCTTTCATTTTTTTTTTTTATCATTTTTATTGTTATCACGGTGAATTTAAATTTCCCCTATGATAGCAATCTGTAGTCTTTTAGACTCTAGATCTTTCCTCTGACCTTAACGCATCTGACCACACCAAAATTGGTGTGATAAAATACTTTCCCAATGGCGCTGTTTATTTCTGGCGAAACAGAAGTCATGAATTGCTCGTGGCTTCCGATATCTTAGGCCATAGAGATGATTGGAGCCAGTCTCATCTCCAATCAGCTCTATGGTTAGATAATTGAACCACTCTCGGGTTAACCGGTGGGACAGGAGAGCCCGAGAAAAACCGTGGAAGGCGGCAGGAGGGGGGGGGGGGGACGCACACACACTTCGGAAGTGAGGACCGCGATCTCACTCGAGTCTTCTATCTTGCGCATTGTTTTACTGGCTAATGTGAGTGTTTTTAATCTTTATGGAAATAAAAACCTTTTTATGCATGACAATATTGCACTATCTTGAGCCTTTCTGATTTGAGATTCGCTGGGGACTTGGAGAAGAATAGGAAGCTGTTCCATCCTAGGCGGCCCATACAACAGTACCCACTGGTTAGCAGAGCAGGAGTGAAAAGGAGCCCCCTGGATTTCTGATAAGGCTTATGTTTTCAGACCTTGAGGTGAGCGACTAGTACACACAGAGGGGTATAGAAGAAGCACCCCACCATCTAAGCACGGTGTTAGGTGAAGGGTCATTACCTTTGAGGCTTCCCCACCTGGATACACTTTTGGACTATTTGCCTGATTTTCCTGATTTTTTGGAGCACTCAGGACACTTTATTTATTTATTGAATGAATTTATGCACTTGTTCACGCACTGAGCACTTTTACCTGTCACTGAATGAATTTATGGCATTTTAAGTGGTGTTGTATATTCTAGGATCATTGTTTTTACTATAGATCACATTTTATTCACTCTATGTTTGATGATTGTATACATCTATAGTACCTTGATTTATTTATTTATTTATTTATTTAATTAATTACATGAACACACGTGATTGAATCAAGATCATTTTTAATATTTCACCACTTGGAGCACATTGTAATATATTTATATTATTTAATTCACATTTTTATACACTTAAATTTGATTATGTTTTTAGAAGACTAGTTATTCACGTCCCAGAAGCGCAGTATCCCCCACCTTTTATCTTCAATAATCCACTAGTGTGTGGTAGCGACGGAAACAGTCAGCGTGGCAAAGACCAGGTCGGTCAGGACAGTGGGGACAATAATTCCGCGTGTCACGCCTAAATCCGCGCTTGCTGCAGACACGGCATCTTTTTTGGGGGTATCATTGGGTAGGGGTACTCGGGAGGTATTGCGGAAAATGCCTCTCATGCAGCCGACTCACTGCATCTGGTTGGGGAATTTGGGCAGGAGCACCAGCTGGATACAGAAGGGCTCTTATTATCTCTTCTTGGAATTGACAGAAGGATAATGTTCCAGCAGACGCTTTAAGACAAAAGCGTTGTAAATAGCCAATTGAAATAGGTATACAGACACTTTTTTGTACCAGCGTCTGGCCTTACGGGCAATTAAGTATGGTCCATCATCTGGTCGTTGAAGTCCACCCCTCCCATTTTACGGTTATAGTCGTGGACACAGAGGGGCTTCTCAACAACAACACCGGTGACCGTAGTAATTTGGACTGCCGTGTCTGGGTGAATGAAGGACAGAACGAAAACGTTCCGTTTGTCCCTCCACTTCACTGCAAGAAATTCCTCGCACCTCAAGCAGGCTCTCTCCCCCGAGCTCAGTGGAGCATTTACTAGCCATTGGGGGAAGCCCCGGCAATTAGATCGCACGGTGCCACAAGCACCAATTTGAAATTGAAAGAGACACGCTTGTATAGAAGTTGTCCACGTACAAGTGGTACCCTTTTCCGAATAAGGGTGACACCAAGTCCCAAACTATCTTGCCGCTGCTCCCTATGTAGCCTGGGCAGTCGGGGGGCTCCACAGTGCTATCTTTTCCCTCGTAGACACGGAGATTAACTGTATAGCCTGTGGCCCTGTCACACAGCTTATGCAACTTGACCCCGTATCTGGCACGCTTGCTGGGGAGGTACTGTTTGATAGCAAGGCAGCCAGTAAACTTAATCAGGGACTCGTCAAAGCAGACATCTTGTTGGGGGGTAAACAAGGCTGCGAACCGCTGATTGAAGTGGTCTATGAGGGGCCGAATTTTGTGGAGCCGATCATATGCAGGGTCTCCCCGAGGACGACAGAGTTCATTGTTGTTGAAATGCATGAACCAAAATATTTGTTCATATCGAGCCCTGGACATAGCAGCAGAGAACACGTACATTTGATGAATTGGGTCAGTGGAACAATATAACCGCAATTCACTCTTTTTTGTAATGCCCGTGTTGAAGGAAAGGCCCAGAAAGATTTTAAACTCGGGAATCGTAATAGGATTCCAGGCGAATGGTCTGGCAAGGGGTGAATTTGGGTTGGAGGCGATGAATTGTTGAGCGTACAAATTTGATTGGTCCACAATAGATCCGAAAAGATCTTCAGTGAAAAACAGCTCAAAAAAGTGTTTGGGATTAAAACCAGCTGTTTCCACTTGGATTCCGGGTTGGGCGGTGAATGGGGGAAGTACTGGCGCTGTGGAATCTGTGGGCTGCCAATTAGGATATGCCAGCGCTTCAGGTAGGACACTATGGGCTCTACGGGCCTGTCTTCGGATACGCAGTGGGTGCGGGCCACGACTCGTGCTAGCCACCGCACCAGCTTCAACTGCACTTAGGTGACTCGCTACGTCACCAGGTGATACTGCAGTGCTGGTTGTAGGTCCAGAGTGTACTAGGCCGCTCGTGCTTGCCAGATTACGAGAAGTGTGAGCGGAACTAGTACTGGCACTCTGCTGCATACGAGAAACTCCCGGTTCTTGCAACTCAGCAACTCCAGAATGGGGTCGGGTACACCTGACCTTAGCAGGGACCCCTCTGTCGCCGGAGCTATCTGTCAGGGAGCCGCTGCTGTCATCTGGTTCGTATACTGACCCTGATTCTGCCAGTGAGGCTTCCCCATCGCTCCCATCTGACATGGTCAGCATACTGTAGACCTCTTCACCACTGTACCAACGTTTTGTCATTTTAGTAACTAAATTTACTGGTACAGTAGTGCGACTACTAGGTAATAAAAGCACCTGGTTGTCGAGGACTATTTGGTCGCTATAAAAAAAAACTGCTAGTGCTAGCAGAGATCAGGCCTGACTCTGCTAACGCAGCGGTTTGTGTGATTTGTGTTTTTTGGAAGTGTCAGTAATCTATTGATTACTACACTTGACTGGGTAAGGTGGTCTGGGCAAGGGGGCTAAACGCAGGTACTAGCAGGAATCAGTGCTGATTGTGCAAACACTGCCTTTGTGGGAACACTAAATTATGGGGACGCTAGTATAGTTCTGATCAGATATTGATCTGTTCAAACACTATACTAGTAATTGAGGTGTGTGTGTGTGTATGTGTGTTAGTGTACTTGACTCTAACTGACGCTAAGTAACGGTGGTGTAGTGGGACCCTGACGCTAACTAGCCTAAGTTGTGTCACCCGTGACACTAAATACAGTGATCAGTAGTTATCTGATATACTGTATATATTAGTGCACTGTGTGATAGGGATTGAAGGGGTTAACTGGGGGAGATCAAGGGGTTAAACCTTTATATCTGATATACTGTATATATTAGTGCACTGTGTGATAGGGAGTGAAGGGGTTAACTGGGGGAGATCAAGGGGTTAAACCTTTATAGGGGATAGATGGCGGGTGGCCTAAACCTATTTGGGCTTAGCACAAATTAGCGTCACTAGTGACACTAAATACAGTGATCAGTAGTTATCTGATATACTGTATATATTAGTGCACTGTGTGATAGGGAGTGAAGGGGTTAACTGGGGGAGATCAAGGGGTTAAACCTTTATAGGGGATAGATGGCGGGTGGCCTAAACCTATTTGGGCTTAGCACAAATTAGCGTCACAAGTGACACTAAATACAGTGATCAGTAGTTATCTGATATACTGTATATATTAGTGCACTGTGTGATAGGGAGTGAAGGGGTTAACTGGGGGAGCTCAAGGGGTTTAAAGTTTATTAGGGGATAGGTGGCGGGTGCCCTAACCCTATCTGGGCTTAGCGCAAATTAGGGTCACTAGTGACACTAAATACAGTGATCAGTATTTACCTATATACTGTATTTAGTGCACAGAGTAATAGGGAGTAAAGGGGTTAACTGGGAGTGATCAAGGGGTTAAAACTTTATTAGGGGATAGGTGGCGGGTGCCCTTAACAATATTTGGGCCTAGCGCATGCGCAACCTAGGCTCACAAGTGACACTTATACAGTGATCAGTAAAATATCTGTATACCACTGTATATAGTGTTCACTGTGAGGGGTTTGGGGGTGATCAGGGGGTGATCAACGGGTTAAATGTGCCTATGTGAGGTGTGTCAGTGTAGTGTTGGTGGAAACTCACGTTTTTGATGTGTCTCTGTCTTCTCCTGGAACCGAAAAGGGCTCCAGGAGGGACAGTGACATCACTTCCCCTGCCTGTGTTTACATTACACAGGCAGGGGACAGATTACCATTGGCTGGGACCGATCGCCAGACACTGACCAAAAATCATTGGTCAGTATCGGGTGACTGATCGGTTCCCTACCGAATCCGATCAGAATCGGCACCCGCGAGCACGCTCTGGGAGCCGTGATCGCGCCCGACGTAGGTCTATGTTGCTGGACGGGATGGTGCCACACTGCCGCAGTAGTGTCCATGTAAGCGGTCGTAAAGTGGTTAATTCAGGTGGTTTAGTCGCAAAAATCTGTTCCTCCTCCCACTTTGTTAGGAATATGTTAGCCACGCTGGGGGCATAACGAGCCCCCATAGCTACCCCCTTAATCTGGTTGAAGAACTCGCCTCCATACCAGAAGTATGGGTTCGACATGGCCATCTCTAAACCTTCCAAAAGAAATTCAATTTGGGAAGAATGTAAATGGGTCTAACCTTCAAACGCCCACCTTACTGCTTCCATAGCATCAGTTTGTCGTATGTTCGTGTATAATGACTCAACATCTTTAGTTGCTAGTAAGGAAGACTGGTTGATTTTCAAATTTTCTAACGATATAATGGTGTCCTTAAGGAACGATCTTCCACCTGCTGCTATTGGCTGTAAAAAAACATTCAGATATTCACTGATCCTCACGTATAGAGAACTGATTCCACTAATTATTGGTCTCCCTGGAGGCTTTTCTATATTCTTGTGGATCTTGGGGATCCAGTTTGTCAAACCACACTCAAGATCCATCCCTTTTATGGTTTTGTGTCATTGATCGAGTTTTTAAACACTGGAGGGGTACAGACATGAGGAAACAAATTCCACAAAATGAAACCCAATGGATCCATCGTCTAAATACATTGAGTCCCAACGGACTCAACCTCAACTGCTATCTGATTTTCAGATATCCAGGATTAATGTTATAGCCCTGATGGTCTACTTGATTAGTTTCCATACCTATCTTTCAATATAGTATACCAGCCGAGGTGTTACTATAGGAGCAATTACCTAGGTGTACATTAATTCACTTTTTACATACCTATTTTTATCATATGAATTTTCTGACCAAAATAAGATTCACACACACTTGTAACAGTAACAAGTTACATCATTCTATATCTCCTCAACTAAGATTCCTCTTTTTTTTGGCAGTTACATAAGGACCAGTAATTTTTAGATCCTGCATTTACTCAACACCTTATATACTTGGGGATAACCTCATATGATCAGTAGGTGGTGCTGTTTTTAGGTCATTTTTTTAGACCATAATTTTTTAAACCATAACTTTTTAGCCATATATTTTATGATATATACATTTATCTGTGTATGTCTACATATCTTAATTTTGGGTTATTTTTATTTATAATACCCCTTTTTTCAGTACTATTGTGGATTAATCATTTATTTCCAGTTTCTGCAATATATGGTAACTTAGTTCACTATTTAATACATACACACATCAAGTATATTTGGGTATTACCATACATGATTAGTAGAAGGTGCTATTTTATCGTCTTTTTTAGATATTAAATAATTTGTAGTCTTGTATTAAAAAAAAAAAAAAATATATATATATATATATATGCATTGTTTTATGTATATTTAGCTAGATTTTTATGTTTTCTTTAATAGAGATATTATGAGTATTATTATGGGTATGACACTATGTTAGGGATGGCGGAAGTTGCTATGTTTCAGCTGGTTTTAACATAAACTCCAGCATTGCAAATCCGGTTTACACCTTGATTGTTATTATCCATCAGCCTATTAAATACTAACGATATTTAGTAATAAGCTGTGTCTTAAACCGTGATTATATACAACTAAGCCCGCTGGAGTGCATTCTGCCATGCTTTTATCCAAACAGAGAAGTGGGAGGCGTATATTAATCCACCGGGAGGGACGATGTTTAGACTTCCTGATGACGCAGTTTGCGAAAAACATTGCCCGGACATCCTGAACCAGCGACATCATTTCCTCTTTGGCGGTGGAACGCATGCTGACCGCTGCCACGCTACCAGGCTATCAGAAGGGAGAATACTGCTTACTACTGAGGCTTTCACATAGCAACTTTGGCAATCCTTCCTGTGCCAGGAGGGCACTCTTTATGAGCATCCACTTTTATTTTGCCTCACATTTTAAATAAACAGGATCACAGCTTTTGTTGCAGCTTTTGTTTCCCATTTATACCCTATTGAGCTATCCAGGAGACCCTTTCTGGAGGAGTGAGGAGGAGAGTGTGTATCCCAGGGATTTGGAGTGTTGTTTGAGCGTTGGATTTGAACACACATCCCTGGAAATATTGCACGGACTCTCATATCTGGAATCACTTTGTTGCCCTGATTTTTTGCACTATATAATTTTTTTTTGCATCACTGATTATAAATCCACTTTGTAGTACTTATTGTTTACATTAATTACATTAATCATTATATATATATATATATATATATATATATATATCTATCACATCATTGTACCCTTACCATCATTGTGCACTTACCTATACATGTTTTTTGAACACTTTTACATATTCTATAGTATTGTTGGATTATTGTTTAACACTGGTATCAGCGCTTACTTTATTATTTTTTATTCAGTTTATTTGTGTTTTACACACATATAAAAGGGGCAGCAGGTAATTTTACAGTGTTTATTTATTTTAAAAAATAGGCGCCTTCATCCAATTACACAGCCGTGGCATTGTACAATTGAATCCGAACCGGACAATCTTGCAGACGAGTCGTCCAGTGGCTCAGACAAAGCTTTACTGCTCTGAGCTCCAAAACATTTATTGTAGTTTGGACTCTTCTACTGTCCAGGTTCCCTGGGCAGAGAACTTCCCCAGTACCCCGCCCTAGCCCGACAGGCTGGCTTCCATGGTTACCACCGCCCATAACAACTGGAGGAAGGACTTGCCCTGGCATAGTGCTGGAGAGCGAAGTCACCATAATAGAGCAGATCTTGTGTTGTGGCTCAACCAAATCAAAGTGTCTAAAGACTTGGGATCCTTGTTCCATTTGACCAGAGTCTCTCTTTGCAAAGGTCCGGTATGGAACTGAGCAAACGGAACCGCCTTGAAGGTTGATACTATCAGACCCTAGGCCCGCATGCAAGTTTGCAGAGAGGACAAATTGTTTGGCAACAACAACTGGATCGCCCCCCGCAACTTCTGCAGCTTGTCCGGAGGAAGAAAGGCCCTTGCCAAGACTGAATCCAGAGTCAGGCCCAGATAATCCAGTCTCAAGGAAGGTATCAGGGCAGATTTCTTGAAATTGATGGTCCACCCGAATTCCTGCAGGGAGCTGACAGTGATTGTCAGATCACCCATCAGGGCTGAATGAGAGTCTGCTCTCAATAAGAGATGGTCCAGATACCTCAGCACCGCAATCCCCTGTAGGCACAACAATGCCGACACCGGGGCCAGTGCTTTGGTAAACACGCTGGGAGTGGAGGCGAGACCAAAGGGTAACGCCACAAGTTGATAATGTTCTTCTTCTAGGGCAAAGCGTAGAACCGCTGGTGTCCAGTGTAGATAGGGATGTGTAGATATGCGTCCTTGATATCTATGGAAGCCAAAAAGTCTCCCTGGTGTAGTGTCGCCCCTAGCGTTCAAATGGATTCCATGCAAAACCTCTGTACCCGCACAAAGCGGTTCAGAGACTTGAGATCCAGGATTGGACGCACTTTGCCCTCTTTTCTGGGCACAGTAAACGGCTTTGAATAAAACCCTGGAAAAAGTTCCTGATAGGGAACTGGTACAATCCCCCCTTGCGACAGCAGATCTTTTACCGCCTCCCGCAGATCCCTTAACCGGTCTGGAGAGAGGCTCAGGTTGGACAGGAAGAATCTGCCTGACGGATGAGACAGGAATTCGATCTTGTACCCTGATTGGATCAGTTTGTGAACCCATTTGTCCTGAATTAAGGAAGTTCAAGGTTCCGGAAAGAAGCGTAGACGTTCCCCTACACCAGAAACAGGTGAGGTTGTCCCTTCATGCAGACGAGGATTTGTCCACAGATCCGGACTGGCCGGTCTTTGGTATACCTGACCATGGCTTCTTGGAATTCCCAGAAGACCTGAACAGCTTCCCTTTTTCTTGCGACTCGGAGGTACGAAAAAGCCGCCTATAAGCAGTGAAGGAAGGCCCCCCGTCTATGACGTGGCGCCTTGCCCTTAGAGGACTGAGGAAGAAGAGGACTTTTGCCACCCATAAGACCATTGATCCACTCGTCCAGAGAGGATCCAAGCAACCTCTCCCCCAAATAGGGAAGATCTGTCAAAGCCTTTTTGAAGCCTAGCCCGCAGACCAGCTTTTTAACCACACCATGCACCTAATCGCAATCCCCACTGCCGACACTCTGGCCACTAGGGGGGCCGCATCACACATGAACACCAGGGGTCGAGCCATCTGGTCCATTAGTTCCAGCACCGCTGGGGGAGCTGCCGGGGATTCTTCCACCGGAAACCACAGTAGACCTATTCTGCCTGGAATCCGGGTGACCTTAGGTGGCACGGTCCACCTAGAGGAAACTGCATCTGCAAAAGGATAACAGCGTTTAAAGCGTTTAGGCACCACTAGCATGTGCTTGATGTGCCACCATTTTTCATTGACAATATTGTCAAAAAGTTGCGGACAAGGGAACACCTTGCCCGATTTTCGGGAGCCAAAAGACAACTGCGAACCCAATGCTGCCAATTTTAAAGTTTCCCGCACTGAAACTATAAGTGCTTCCACCAATGCGCATTCCCGCGTGGCAGCGGATGAGGACAGGTCGCTTAACCATCAGAATGCAAAGACACCGATCCCTCAGGGTGGGGTGCATCTGTGGCGTCCAAGTCTGCCTCAGAATCTGAGGAAATTACAGAGGGAGGCGAAGGCAGAGGGCGTTTGCGGCTAGCAACGCTTTCACATACAAAATCTACCTTAGACACAAGGCTTTCCAAGACTGCCATAAGCGCAGACAGGGACTGCAACCCAGAAGGTTCCGCAGCCACTCCTGGGGGTCTGTAGGTGAACTAGTACCCTGGGACTCCATATTACACTGAAAAGAAAAAAAAGCAGTGTCACTTTAAAATCACTAAATTGCGATCCCACTGCTAACTTAGCGGTATACCTAGTCCTAATCTAATACAAGCCGATAGAGTGGGTGAGTAAAACCTACAGGGGACCCCAGAAAACGTTACCAGACCACTCAGGACACCGCCAGCACGTTCTTGTGAAAGTGAAAGAAAAACATTCCTTCAAAAGAAATGACAAGCACAGCTGTCCTAGATAGATTTTTATATTACATGCCGTTCGCCTGTCCAGCATTGTGGACAGCCCCATGCATTCTTATGGGGAACAAAAAAGGTCTGCCAATGCATTTTAATGAAAGAATAAAAAGCATGAATCTACAGCAAAATGGTGGCCCCCACGGCGTGCCATGCGGTCTCCCGGACACCCCCCCCCCAGGGGGTCCCAGACAAGAGGCATCAGGGGGTCCCTAGGAAGGGACCCCACCAGGACAAAGCCACCCCCGAAGAAAAAAGCTGCCGTGGCCGCAATTTTCCCACCCCCCCCGGAGGTAGGACCTGTTATGGGTAGGGGAAAAGACTTGGAGGTGGTAGGCCTAGTATCCCAGAGGCCAGGGGAACCAAGGGAGCCCAGAGGGTCCAACCATTCCAGGGAGGGGGCCCATGTCCACCCTGAGACCGCCAGTGGATTGGGGGGACATTATTACTCACCATACCATGGTACCAGGTGGGTGCCAATCCGCACAGACCACCTCCCACCCGGGATGGGGGTGCTGCCAGCCAGGGGGTACACTGCCACTCAGGGCGTTCCAGGTCGATCTCGTCCCAACGAGACTTGTTCACTCGCAGGCTCATCCCCATCCATCGGGGATCTGTCGAGGCGAGGCCTAGTTCTGGACTATAACCTGCTCCTGCTCACTGGTCAGGCTGGGAGACCATAAGGATCTAGAATATCCAGTTTGAAACCTCAGCCAGCTGTTGCTTGTAGTCAGTGTTGGGGATAACTAGTTACAAAGTAACTGATTACAGTAACTACATTACTTTTTTTGGTAACGAAGTAATGTAACTAGTTACAATACTAATATTGGTAACTACACTACTTTACTAGGCTATAGGAAGTAACTACACTACTTTACTAGGCTATAGGAACACGCTTTCCTGCATTACCCAAGCCGTGCGATACAATCGTTATTTCGAAGAATAGAGAGGAATAAAGTTTATTACTTTTTGTTGCACTTTGTTTTATTCTGTTTTTTTCAGGTTTTGTTCTCATGCCCCAAAGCCTGTGTTTATACAATAAACTCTATGCAGAAAGAGCGTCATGTATCTTCTTCTACACGTTTAATTAAGAAAGAGGAAAGTAAAGTAATAAGTAGTGAAGTTACTTTTCAAATGCAGTAACTAGTAAAGTAATCTCATTACAATTTACAGAAGTAACTAGTAACTAGTTAAATTTTTTGAGTAACTACCTCAACACTGCTTGTAATTCTCCAGGCACTCTAACTAGTGAAAATAAAATGAGTCGCTGTGCCAGTGTGTGCGGCTTTTGACTTGCCCGCCCAAGGCTTCTTCTGGCCACTAGAGGCCTTGAAGGACTTACCTTTGTCTTGTGCTTTGAAGGCACGAAAGGACCCCTGGTTAGGTTTAAAGGAGGGACCCCGCTTGCCGCGAAATGATTTTCCCCTTGACACCTGGGGCAACACAGTGCTCTTGCCCCAAGTGATCCCCTTGACCAGTTCATCCAAAGAGTCCCCAAAAAGACGACTCCCCGCATAAGGGATGTCAGACACTGTCTTCTTGGAAGATTGGTCGGCCGACCAGCTTTTTAACCAAACGATGCTACGAATCGCAACTGCGACCGCTGAAAGTCGTGCGACTAAAGGGGCCTCATCTAAGGCCGCATCACACAGGTATAAAACAGCCTGACCCATTTGATCCACCATCTCAAGAGCAGCAGGAGAGGTGGAGTCAGCAATCAGAGTGCGCTTAAGCGCCTTGGCCCTCTCCACAACAGCCTGAGAGACCATTACCGAAGCGAACAGGGGTTTCAGCAAGGAACCCGCTACCAGATAGATGTGGCGGGAAAGAGTTTCCACCCGCCTATCCGCCGGGTCTCTAAACACCGGAGAATCCTCCGCGGGCATTAAAGTGGCCTTATTTAACCTGGACACAGTGTGGTCCACCTTAGGAGCCGCAGTCCAGCGAGAATCCACCGGATCCGCAAAGGGATAACGGTACTGAAATCTCTTTGGCACCACAAAATTATGTTTCAAATTAAGCCATTGTTAATTCACGGTTTAGTGAAACTCCGCGGGACAAGGAAAAACCTGACCCAATTTTTGGGCTTTGCGGGTGCCAAAGGAAGACCGCTTACCCGACAGGTGGGGCTCATCATCCAAATTTAAAGTGTCTTTAACAGAGCTAATAAGTGCGGACACCGGTGCTGTGCTGATCCGGAGGAGGAATCCTCCTCCTCCACATCTGACTGAGAAGACTGAGACCCCTCAGGGGGTTCGCTGTCCGTGGCAACTAACTCTGGCTCTGAATCAGAAAACTGAGAGGGCATAGGCCTTTTCTTAGAATCCCGGTCAGACATCAACAAATCCACTTTTGACGCTAAAGTCGCAAGTGCAGCAGTAAGGGAGACTATAGCAGAGGATTCAGGAGTACCTGAACCCTCTACCAGATCTGGGGGGAATTTTCTATTCTGGGACTCCATAATAGCAATCTCAATTTAAATTATGCTGGCCCTTTAAATTGGCGAATGCCGCGGTCCCCACCGCAAATGGAGAGCAAGTCCTGTGCTACAGGAAACTGCAAAAAAAATGAATGCTAGCAGGAATGCAGGCCAGGAAACACAATAAAAGCCCCCCACAGTGTGCTATACTTGCCACGCTGCTGAATCGATCTGAATGTGAAGAAAGAGGAAGTGACCTCACGCCTCTAGAGGCAGACACAGCCCTGAGCCACAAAAAAATGGTTGCCAATGCAAGTCTATGGGAAAAGCTCTGGGAAAATGGCCGCTGTCCACATAAGGACATTTTGCCCACACTAAATATGGCGCCCGATAGTGGAAAATGGCTGCTGCCCTCACAATGAGGCCAACCAGCCTGCCCACACCTAAAATAGAAGTCGCGCCAAGTGCGCCCCCCACACACCATGTACTATTCCCCAAATAGTTGCACAAGCATTCTCAGGGACATAGGAGACCCTCGCAACCCCCCATACAGCGGTGGAATCGCCAAGCGCCCCTGCAGGGACCGGGAAGGGACATACAGGAACCGCACCTACAGACATGAGGGGGACATTACAGAACCCATACCGAACTGCCATCCCCATAAAACAGAGGGCCCACATACACACCCCGACAGACAATGCCAGAGACAGAGGGGTAGCATGGTACTCACCAGTCCAGCGAAAACGTGGGTACTGCTCTGTGACAGGAAGCCTCCCACTCTGAATGGTGGTGCCGTCAGCCGAAGGGGAAGCTAGCAACACGCGGGCGTACTGCAGTTGAGACATCCCGGCGAAGATAGCAACTTTGCAGGCTCGACCCTGAGGTCAGGGACATAGTCGTTCGCGAGGCCTGGGCGTACCAATAACCTGCTAACGCTCGATGGCAGGCTGGGATTCCGTAAGGCTCTAGAATAACAAGTGTGATTCCAAGCTCCGCAAACGCTGTAGTCTTCCGAAGTCCGACTAACTAAGCGCAGGAACAAATAAAAAGCTATCTTTTAAAAGAAAAAATACTTTTCTAGAGAGAGAAAATAAAAAGAAGAAAAAAGGCTGAGACCGCAGCCCCAGCCAGGGAAAAGCCAGCCTACTCCTAAGCTAGGCAGCAGCAAACTGAATTGGGAATGAGGCTATCTGGGGGTATTGACCATAGGGACAGCCCCCTGTAGGTGTGTCTATACAAAGTTTTTGTGAATATTGTAACAAAATCTTCTGCCTAGCTTACTCCTGTGGAGAAGGCCAATACCCAGACGTGCAGATTGTATGAGTGGGCAGCGACTGTCAGAGGACATAATGTATTAAGCTCATATCAACTTACATAAAAGCAAAAAGTGGAGCGCCATGATCCGGCATCCTTCCTAATTCACCATGTACCCATTGTAGGAGCTGCCAGCAGCCTAAACCAATCCGGGGGCTGAATCAGAGTTTGGCTGCGGCGAACCGCATACCTCACAGAAGAACCGTGCGGCCGTAGACGAGGAATGGGCGGTGGAATGGGCGGTTACCAGTTTCGGAGCATGCTCACAACAGCTCCTTCTTCAAGCCAATAGAATACACGGCCAGACGCAGGACACTTCAGAGCGCTGGCCGAAAGTATCAATTAACAAAGGGGAAACAGGAATGTAGCCAATTAGCCGGGGACACCCGAATCAGGAGGACTCCAGCCCCAATGTTGGTATATGAAACATACAAAGCATGACAAATCAATTTAATATTAACATTATTTAAAAGGCATTAAAAAACGATAAATAAATACTAGCATACAAAACCAGGCACATGGTGCAGCGAACATTTTTTAAAAATAAAAATAATAATAAAATAAAAATAAAAACAAAAATAAAAATTAAAAAACTAAGAAACTAAAAAAAATTAATAAAATAAATAATAAAAATATATATATAAAAAATATATAACAATAATAATGTAAAATGGAACACCACTCTAAAAAATTCCCTCAAAAGAATCTAAACAGCTGAGTTATGAAAAAACATGAAAAAATATGTAAAAAGAACAGGACTGGACCTTACAGTGTTAACATCAAGTTCTTCATTGAGTCCTCCAGGCGAGAGGATGTCCAGGGCATAGATCCAATAGGTTTCTCGCTGACATATTCACTTGAACCTTTCTGCCTTTCTTCCCATTCGTTAATTGATACTTCCGGTCAGCGCTCTTAAGTGTCCTGCGTCTGGCCGTGTATTCTATTGGTCTGAAGAAGGAGCTGTTGTGAGCATGCTCCACAACCGGTAACCGCCCATTCCACCGCCCATTCCTCGTCTACGGCCGCAAGGTCCTTCTGTTTGTCGCAGCCACACTCTGATTCAGCCCCCGGATTGGTTTAGGTTGCTGACAGCTTCCACAACGGGTACATGGTGAATTAGGAAGGACGCCGGGTCGTGACGTTCCACTTTTTGCTTTTATGCAAGTCTTGATATGAGCTTAATAAATTTGTTATTACTGCTTCACTGAGTGGGGCCTTCTTTATTCTGCTTACATGTGGGATCTTGCTTCGGCCCTGTAAGAGCTGCCCTCGATGTTAGCACTAACAATGTGCTTTTGGAACAATTCACCATCAGTCTGGTTAACATCTCACCTATCAAGACTGTCTGGAACAAAGGACCCATCCGCAAACAAGAGCGCCCATTCGTTTTCCTTTTGCAATTACCATACCCGTTGGACATCGTACCCACTAATTTAATGGGGATAATCCTAGAAGATTATGAATAATACTCTGCCCAATTTAATGTTACACTCACATCCTGACTCTAATTTATCATATTTCTAATTTACACAGCCCTTAGCATCCTCTCCTCCTGGTCGCTTATCTCACTGCCCCTGGTGTCTTCATATTCCTAGTTACACTCAGTACTCCCAGTTACACTCGGTGCTCACAGTACTCCCAGTTACACTCGGTGCTCACAGTACTCCCAGTTACACTCAGTACTCCCAGTTACACTCAGTGCTCACAGTACTCTCAGTGCTCACAGTTATTTTCTTTATGGGTATATATTACATATATGCCTGCTGACCACTCTTTGATTTAGTACTTTTTGTGTGAATATTTTGCTTGGGTGGGAAAAGAAATATATAGGCCTGCACAAGTTAAAAAAGTGACATAGCCAAATGTTAAAAAAAAAAAAAAAAAAAAAACACACACACAGCACTTACCCATTTTCTTTGGTAACAAATACACATCTTGTTTATAACGACCTTCTGGAGCATTGTACAGTTCAATTAATGCTAGAGCCTATAAGAAAAAAAGAAAAATATAAATAAGAGAGGGGATAGCCCACAAACAAAACAAATATTTGTGGCATGTAATCACAAACTGAAGCTTTATCTGCTTTTGCAGTTTTTTAGGCAGTGGGGTAGAGATAGATGCCAGTATTCAATTTATGTAATTTTATTCTCAAGATTGGGATTTTGTTTTCACCATAAATTAAAAATATGATGTTCCTTGAGGGGAACAGCTCTGTATATTCCATTCCATGAAATAAACTGCCACCTACAGGAAAATGAGAACACTAAAAAAGTTTGAGGGGCCAGTCCACTCTAGGCTATAACTCACCCCTAAGCAAAGCAATAAGTGGAGGAAAATAGGGAACAGCCCCTACCACAACACAACTGTGGCAAGAAATCAACCAAACAGGAGGAAGAAACAGTGTCCTTTAACCCCTTGGTGCTGAGCAAAGTTGTATAAAGTACTCAAAACCCATACTTGAGTACAATTGCTCGATCAAAAAGTGACTTGAGTAGAAGTGGAAGTGCTCGATCAAAAAGTGACTTGAGTAGAAGTACTAAAGTATTCAACATTTTTTGTACTTAAGTATTGCAAGTAGTTTTTTAAAAATATTTTCTACTCAAGTACTGAAAGTAAAAGTACCAGTAGTTTTGAAAAAAAAAATTGCTACTCAAGTACTGAAAGTAAAAGTACAAGTACTGTGTTATGTAGTTATTAAAGAAAGAAGTCAAAAGTTTGAACATCATATTGTTTTTTATTATTTCAAATGCAGCTTTTATTTATACATACAGTAGCATTTATTTTCGTATGCGCTGATAATACACGTTTTCAGCTTCATGAAACCTGCCATCTACTGTATCGGAGTAGAAGTATTGAAATCATTGAAAAAATGTAGTGAAGTAAAAGTGGAAGTAGGAGAAAAAAATTCTACTCTAGGAAAGTACAGATACCACCTTTCGTTACTTAAGTACAGTAGTGAAGTAGTTCTACTTAGTTACTATACATCTCTGGTGCTGAGCATATGCAAATATGTGGCCCCACTGGACTGGGCTTTTTTCCAGGGGGCCGCAAATTTGTGTATCTGGGCCCCATGCAAACAATTAGGACCCGAAACTCCCAAGTCTCCTGATCGCTGTGATAGCCTCTGATCGGCTTTCACAATGATCAGTCACTGTGAAGCCCGTCTCCGTGTTTTCTCTCTGTGAATGGAGGCGAGAGATACAATTTCTCTCTCGCTGTCCTTGCAGAGAGGAAAAAAAAAATACAAATACAAAAAATAAATAAAACAAACCCTAGATGGAGATAGTGCCAGGGTTAGCGTTTAGGTCAAAGGTCAGTATCCCCCCCCTCCTAAATTAACCATTTAGTGACCGCCCTATGGCAGTTTTATACCTACAGGGTGGCAGATGTGTACAAGATCACTCAAATATACATGTGATCCTGTACTTCCAGGTAGCAGGCGTGAATGCGCACCGCTGGCGGGCTTGCTCCTGCAGTGATTATACACAGCGGAAGCCAATAACAGTTACCGGGGACTCTTTGGCCGACAGCACCCGCCAATCATCCTGAAGAGAGACAGAACAGCGATCTGCCTATGTAAACAAGGCAGATTGCCGTTTTGACAGGAGGGAAGGCATGGATCCTGTGTCTCTGCAAAAAGCAGGGACAAGGATCAAGGTCTTCCTCTGCTAAAAGCACCTCCCACAGTTTAGAAAAACACAGGCTAGGTACATAGTTAACCCTTTGATCGCTCCTGATGTTAACCCTTTCCCAGCCAGTGGAAGTAGTTGTGATGATATGTATATTTTTACTAACACATGTCAAAGTTGCAAAATTGTGCTTAGGAATTAAGATTTGTTTTACCCTTAGGTGCGAAGGGTTTAACAAACATCAAAAGAAGGGATTAATAGTTATTATGGAAAAAAAAATTTTCTCTATTAAACACTGCTCTGAAGATTCCATACCATGTTATATCCAAAAGCAGTCCCATAGTAGCATCTGCAAGGACACATATACACCAAGAATGAAAACATGAAACACAACATAAAAAAAAAAATACACTTAAAAATGCTATCCAAAAGATCTTTTGAGGAAACTTCCATCCTTTTGAAATAAAGCTGCAAAAAGTATTTTAAGATAAAGCTTTAAACATAAACTGACACTTCTTTGGAACCAATAAAGCTGTGTTTAAAAATCCCATGGCTTCAGGACTGGTCTCACAAGAGAGGCAACGTGCTTCATTTCTTATATGAGCATATGCACCAAGGAATGGCTTGTCAAAGGCTGCTTGAACAGAACAGACAAAGCTGGAATCTAGATCTCATTTGTGATAAGGGCCAAGCGTTGATCAACCAACCCCCATTTGGAGGAAGGAAAGAAGCCTGCCAACTGAAAAAAAAAAAAAAAAAAAAAGAATAAGCGATAAATCCCAAACGCTTACACTAGCTTTGGGTACCATGGCAGACTTTGCTTGATATGGACTTAAGGACCTTGAGAACTGTAAGAATAACATATTATAAAATGCCTCTGTCTCTCGGTACCTGAGCTTCCACAGCCATGGAATAATAACCATCGCCTTACCAGCAGGGCAGGGCCAACAGATATGGATGCTCTGGAAGATGTCATGGGGTGTCAAGCAAGTGGATGCACAATATGTGCAAACCAATTCCTTCAGGGTAAATCAGAGCAATCATAATGACTGGAATGGCTTTGAGTTTTATTTTTCTGAGGAAGCCCCAGGAGAAGCTTGAGTGAAGGAAACATGTAAATCAGAGATTCCAGGGGGCTTCCAGAGCATGTGACACATATGGCACGGAGTCTCTAGAACTGTCGAAAAACTTGACATTTTCACATTTTTACGGAATTGCGAGACTATGTAATCTACCCCTCCCAGGCAAAACCAAAAGAATACCTCCTTATGGAGTAACCATTCCCAGGTTCCACGTTCTAAAAACTCAGGAAATCTGACTTCGGATTTTCCACCTTAGAAATGTAAATAACTAGAAACAAAAGAGCATTGTTTTGCCCAAAAGGAAGAGTATGCTCCAGTTCTCCAGCAGCTGCCTTTTGGTGCCTCCTTTTTGGTGACGGACATAAGCCAAGGCAATAGTGTTGTTTATACCTGTCAGGGTAAACATTGAAAAGGGTTCAAATAGAATCCTTTAAAATGCTCAGGGGGCAGGGGTTCTCTCTCATTTCCTGGGACATAAAATTCTTGACTGGCTGGATCTTGAGTATTGAGGGGAGACAAGATGGTTTCAGAAGAAAAACCAAGACAATGGGCTGTATCACAGCCAAAAGTCCAAGAAGGATAACAGGCACTCACAAATATTTGCCAGTGGGGGTAAACCATCATTCAGAAGATAATTTATAAAAAAACGTGTTTTTTTTCTGCCACGGTTTTTTGTTTGTCCCACAGAAGTCCTTTGCACAGAAGGGCTTGGTGAAGTACCCTTGAGTCCAAAAGGATCACTTATTTGTTGGAAAAGAGTACTGCTGTGTTGCTATCTGCTTGTTTTCCTGGACTTTTGTACTAATACCCCCAGGGGTGGTCTCAACAAACTCCTCATAGATTCAAGAGTCTGTCCCCAAAATGAGGAGCCACAGCTCTAGCATCTCATGGACTGCCTGATTAAGGACCAGGACTGTGTTCTTGTATATGAACACGTAAGGCTTTTGAATGTTCATCCTAGCAGAGTGAGGACAATGTCTAAATATCAGACAGGATCCAAACCAGAAGCAATTGGAGTATTTAGGTCCAAATAAGAACTAAGGCCGAGTGCCATTTGCAACCACTGTTGTCAGGTTAAGAGACATTTTGGGTGAGTTGAGAGATAAGGCCCTCTAAAGTAGCAAAAACTTTCTCAACGGTAAGCAAAACCGGTACTGATGCATCAGACTGGATCTGAGATATCTGAGATGCAGGTAGCTTGGAAAACGACTTGCAGGTATTCCATATTGAAAACTTCTGCACACTGTCAAAATTAAGACAACAGACAGTGCATGCAAAAAAGATGCATTAAGGCATTACCAGCGGGTTCAATAAATGACACTAAGTAGTGGTGGGGTATGAGGAGTAGGACTGCTATAATTACACTATAGAGCAGTACACATATGGCCCAATAAGGAGTACTCACAACACTATCCATGTATGCAGACTAGTCCACTAGCATTAATAAGCAGCAGGATTGAGATCCAGGATGGGACGCACCTTGCCCTCCTTTCTGGGCACGGTGAACAGATTTGAATAAAACCCTAGAAAGCGTTCCTGGGAGGGAACCAGCAAAATCGCTCCTTGCAACAGCAAATCATGTACCGCCCCTTGCAAGTTCCTTAACTGGTCTGGAGATAGGTGAAGATTGGACGGGAAAAACCTGTCTGACTACTGGAATTCAATCTCGTACTCTGAGCGGATCCGTTTGTGAATCCATTTATTCTGAATCAAGGAGGTCCATGGTTCCGGAAAGAAGCGAAAACATCCCCCCACCCCAGAAACTTGTGAGGGCAGATGAAGGTTTGTCTGCAGATCCGGACAGAGATCAGTCGAGGCTTTTTTGGAAGCCTGGTCAGCAGACCAGCTTTTCAGCCACACCATGTGTCTAATAGCAATCCCCACTGCCGACACCCAGGCCTATAGCGGAGCTGCATCCAGGGAGTTATCACACATGAACACCAGGGCTTGAGCCAACTGGTCCATTAGTTCAAACACCGCAGGAGGGAGCCCTTCAGCTTTCAAGTTTGCTTTTAGCAGCTGCACCCATTCAGTAACCGTCTGTGACACCAGAATGTTCACAAAAGTAGTTTTCAAAATGGAACCCGCTATCACGTGTAAATGGTAGGATAGGAACTCCGCCCGTCCATACACAGGTCCTCAAAAGTCGGTGATTCCTCCACCGGAACCACAGTAGACTTGTTTATCCTGGAAACTGGGTGATCCACCTTCTGTGGTACAGTCCACCTAGTGGATACTGCATCTGCAAAAGGGTAACGGCGTTTAAAATGCTTAGGCACCACCAGCATGTACTTAATGTGCCGCCATTGTTCATGCATAATGGCAAGAAAGATATCAGGACAAGGAATCACCTTGCCCAATACTTAGGATTTGCGGGAGTCAAAAGACACCTGCACACCCCACGCTGTAGATTCATTAGCCAATTTTAAAGTTTCAAGGACTGAAATTATAAGGGCTTCCATCAAGGCGCATTCCCACGCTGCGGCTGATGAGGACACGTCCACTTCACCGACAGAATGCGAAGACACCGACCCTGCAGGGTGGGGTGCGTCTGTGGCTCCCATATCTGCCTCAGACTCTGAAGACACCACCAATGGAGGCAAAGGCAGAGGGCATTTGCGGCTGGCAACACTTGTAATGACAAATCTTCTTTTGACATCAGGCCAGGGGCGGACTGAGCGGTCGGGCACTTCGGACGTGGTCTGAGGGCCAGGCTGGGAACCCGGGAAGGGGGTCCCGGTCGGCAAGGGGGCCTGCCGCCCAGTATAAAATGTTAACTCACCCAGCGATGAGTAATGGGAGGAGAGGAGGGGCCCGGCGGCCGGCGCTGACTCAGTGTGAGGAGGGAGGGGAGCTGGGGTGGGGCCCAGCGGCCGTTGCTGCTTCAGTGAGAGGAGGAGGGCAGGCCAGGGCTAGCGCTGGATTTCAATTGGTGATGGTGTCCTGTGTGCGGGGGCGTGTAGGCGCCGCCTACTGATGTGACATCGACGCCCCGCCTACACAGGGCGTGATACAGCGACGAGTAACGTTCGAGTTCAGTGGATGCCATTGCCTGCGATTGTGTCGTGAGCGTGACTGTCGTCCCTCCTCTCATCTTCTGCATTTCCCTTCATCCCTCGATCCCTGGCGGCAGTTTCTGTGTTTGATTGTGAGTAGTTCTTGTGGCCTCTGTGAAATCCAGCTCCACTCAATGGTCTCTCCTGTGAGGAATGATGTGTACATACATTTGCATTATCCCACACAATTTTAATAAAAATATATGATTCATATATTTTTATTAAAATTGTGTGGGATAATGCAAATGTATGTACACATTATTCCTCAGAGGAGAGACCATTGAGTGGAGCTGGATTAGTTGCTGATGACTTGCAATTTTCAAAGGTGTTCCCTCTTCCTCAGATCCAGTGGCGGCTGGTGCTTTGGGGGCGCAGGGGCGCCGCCCCCCCCCCCCCTATACATGCTTCTGGCCCCCTAATCTGCATGCGGGGCGCCGGACTCATGGAGCTCAATGGGATTTTTTTTTTCTGAGTCACCTGATTAGAGCCAGAGGCTCTAATAGGCTTCAGAAAAGAGTGGATCCAGGGCGCAGAGCAGTGCGCCCCGAGCCCACCCATTGTGTGACAATAGCGAATGAAAATTCGCTATTGTCACGTGGATCCTCCTCCTGGCCAATCAGGAAGCAGGTCCGAGACCTTCCTGATTGGCCGAAAGGCAAAACCATGCCATTGGCCGAGGAGGCGGGAGGACTCGAGGAGAAGCCGGGGGACTGAGGAGAAGCTGCAGGTAAGTGCACTGGTCTCGTCTCGGGGGGGGGGGGGGCACGGCACGCTACGCTGGTCACTCTGCATTGACTAGGGGCACGATGATCTCTCTGCATTGAAAGGGGACACACTGATTTCTCTGCATTGAAGGCCCCCTTTCAATGCAGAGATCAGTGTGCCCCACACTGATCTCTGCATTGAAAGGGGGCACGCTGATCTCTCTGCATTGAATAGGGTCACGCTGATCTCTCTGCATCAAATGGGGGCACGCTGATCTCTCTGCATTGAATGGGGGCACGCTGATCTCTCTGCATTGAATGGGGGCACGCTGATCTCTCTGCATTGAATGGGGGCACACTGATCTCTCTGCATTGAATGGGGGCACACTGATCTCTCTGCATTGAAGGGGGCACGATGATCTCTCTGCATTGAAGGGGGCACGCTGATCTCTCTGCATCGAATGGGGGCACGCTGATCTCTCTACATTAAATGGGGGCACGCTGATTTCTCTGCATTGAATGGGGGCACACTGATCTCTCTGCATTGAATGGGGGCACACTGATCTCTCTGCATTGAAGGGGGCACGATGATCTCTCTGCATTGAAGGGGGCACGATGATCTCTCTGCATTGACGGGGGCACATTGATCTCTCTGCATTGAATGGGGGCACACTGATCTCTCTGCATTGAATGGGGGCACACTGATCTCTCTGCATTGAAGGGGGGCACACTGATCTCTCTGCATTGAAGGGGGCACACTGATCTCTCTGCATTGAAAGGGGGCACGCTGGTCATTATGCATTGAAAGGGGGCACGCTGGTCATTCTGCATTGAAAGGGGGCACGCTGGTCACTCTGCATTGAAGGGGGCACACTATACTTTGATTAATGAAGGCCCTCAAAGTCACGCAATTTTTTACAGCGTTTTTTGACGCAAAGCAATGCCTATTACATTTTTCTGTTTGCGCCCCCCCCCCAAAAAATTTTGAGCACCAGCCGTCACTGCTCAGATCCCCTGTTTCTGTATGATGTGAGTAGTTCTTGTAACGTGGCCTCTATGTGAAATACAGCTGCACTCAATGGTCTCTCCTGTGAGGAATGATGTGTACATACATTTGCATTATCCCACACAATTTTAATAAAAATATATGAAAAAATATGATTTATATATTTTTATTAAAATTGTGTGGAGTAATGCAAATGTACACATTATTCCTCAGAGGAGAGACCATTGAGTGGAGCTCCGAGCTAGATTTCACATAGAGGCCATGTTACAAGAACTACTCACAATCAAACAGAAACAGGGGATCTGAGGAAGAGGGAACGCCTTTGAAAATTGCAAGGCCAAGGCATCAGCAACTAATCCAGCTCCACTCAATGGTCTCTTCTCTGAGAAATAATGTGTACATTTGCATTATCCCACACAATATTTATAAAAATATATGATTTTTATTAAATATATATATTATATAATATATATTTTTATCAAAATTGTGTGGGATAATTCAAATGTATATATACAAACAAAATCAAAGTGCAAAAGTGCTCAAGTGTATATAATAAATATGTAAGTATAAAGTCACACATAACTAGTCACCATCAGCTATAAACGGTGAATAGTCCAAAATGTTAGTCCCATGTGCAAATATGTGGCAGCCAAACGTGGTGACTATTTAGTATACAAATTCCTTACACAGACAAAGCCGCTCAAAGTGAGATGAAAACCAGGTGTGAGTCGGAAGTAGCAATCCAAAACACAAGATGATGACTGCACTCAGGCATAGATGAAAGCATAGAAGTGATTGTGTAGGATGTGGCTGGAGGCGTGAAGTGGGTGTGGCTAGGAGGTGGGATGTGGGTGTGGCTGGAGGTGTGGCAAGGGTGTGGCTGGAGGCAGGAGATGGGTGGGGCCTGGAAGGGGGCCCTTGATTTATTTTGCTCAGGGGCCCTGAGGGTGTGCACAGACGACCAAGTCGCTGCCTTACAAACTTGTACAACAGGCCTGATGGCGAAAAGCCCAAGAGGCACTCAGCGCTCTAGTAGAATGTGCCTTGACAGGGAAAGGAGGAACCTAACCCTTGATTGAATAAGCCTGAACAACCGTCTGCCTGATCCACTTCAAAATGGTCACAGCAGACGCAGCCAAACCTTTGCGAGGACCTTTCCGTATGGACAAGGAGAGAGAGTCCGATTTCCTAAAGGAGTTAGATAAACTCTTATCGCCCGAACCACATCCAAAGAATGCAAGGCAATTACCTTGGGATGCTTAGGCTTAGGACATAAGGAAGGCAACACAATGTCTTCATTAAGATGAAAATCTGACACCACCTTAGGGAGAAAAGACAGATTAGGTCGGAATACCACTTTATCTCTGTGGACCATCAAATAAGGCGAACGACAGGACAGCGCTGCCAACTCAGAAACTCTGTGATTAATAGCCACAAGAAAGGCAACCTTCTGTGATAAGGAAAGCAGAGATATCTCCCTAATATTCTCAAAAGGAGGCTTTTGAAGAACAGTCAAAACCAGACTGAGATCCCACGGAGGCAACGGGGATCTCCTCGGAGGAACCAGATGATGCACCCCCTGAATAAAAGTGCGAATCAAACTATTCATAGCCAAGGGGCGTTAGAAGTAAATAGCCAAGGCCGACACTTGGCCCTTGATAGTGCCCAAGGCTAAACACAGCTTAACCCCTTTTTGTTAAAAGGCCCAAACCCTAGCTATAGAAAACAAGCGAGGGTGCAGCTGCAGCGATTCACACCATGAAATGTACTATTTCCACAAACGATGATAGATCTTCCTAGATGTCGACTTCCTGGCCTTCAAACCGGTAGAAATCCTGAGAGAGAAAGTCCCCTATCCCTTAACACACCCAAGTTGTTAAAGCCAGCGACCATAAAGCAGGATGGAAGATCGGTCCCGGAGACAGCAGATCTTCCCGCAGAGGAAGTCTCCATGGAGGATCTACGACCATTCTTACCAGGTCTGTGTACCAAGAACGCCGAGGCCAGTCTGGTGCCACTAGAACGACCGGAATGCCTTCCACCGCCACCCGGCGAAGAAACCTTGGCAGAAGTACGAGTGGGGGGAAGGCATAAATCAGCCAATACTGGCTCCAAGGAGCAACCAGAGCGTCTGTGGCATCGGCCAGAGGATCCCGAGACTTGGCCACAAACCTCTGGACTTGTCTGTTGAGGAGAGACACAAACAGATCTACCTCCGTAGTCCCCACCGGGCACACAGGAGGTGAAACACCTCCGGATGAAGGGCCCATTTCCTTTGATCCAACACATGATGACTCAGGTAATCCGCTTGCCAATTCTCCACACCCAGAATGTGGACTGTGGAAAGAGCTGGAACATTGGCTTCTGCCTAAACCAGAATCTCGGCCACCTCCTTGGATGCCAGGGCACTCTTGGTGCCCCCTTGATGATTGATGTAAGCCACAGCCATGGCATTGTCCGACTGTATCTGAACCAGAGAGCCCTGAAGTCGACTCATCCGATGGAGCAGGCATAACTTGATTGCTTGAAACGATAAACAATTTATTGATCAATATGACAGACAAATATTGTACAGAGACAGGATCAAGGTTAACGTGTTTCACGGAGTTAGAAATCCACTTAGTCATAACCATGACTATGTGAACATTTCTGCCGGAGTTACAGATCTGACATGCACCCGACCACTGATTATCAGACTATGTACACCTGAGTTGCTTTCCTCTCCTGTGAATTTATAACTTGATTTCTCTTAGCTCCAGGATATTGATTGGCAAGGAAGACTACTCTGCTGCCCAGGTCCCCTGGGCACAAAGTTTCCCTAGCACTCCACCCCAGCCCGACAGGCTGGCGTCTGTGGTCACCACCGGCCAGAACAATGGCAGGAAAGACTTGCCCTGGCACAGAACAGATGACTGGATCCACTAGGATAGAGCCGACTTCGTGAGATGGCTCAAACAAATCTTCTGGTCCAATGACGAGGGTCCCTGTTCCATTTTGCCAGAATCTCTTTTTGCAGAGGCCTGGAATGAGACTGAGCAAACGGGACCGCTTTGAAGATCGACACCATCAGACCCAGGGCCCTCATGCAGGCCCGCAGGTAGGACCGATCGGTTTCCATCTGCAACCTGATCACCCTTTTCAAATTCTGAAGCTTTTGCAAGGGGAGAAAGATCCTCGATAGAGCAGAATCCAGAGTCAGCCCCAGATAGGTGACCCGTATGGATGGTGTCACAGCAGATTTCTTGAAATTTATCGTCCACCTGAATTCTTGAAAGGTCTGAACTGTAATAGAGATGTTGCCCAACAGATCTGAATGAGAGTCTGCTCGCAACAGTAGATCGTCCAGACAACCCAAAATTGGGATTTCTCTCTGACATAACAAGGCCAGCACAGGGGCCAGGACCTTGGTAAAAACTCTAGGAGCGGAGGCGAGACCAAAGGGTAACGCCACAAATTGAAAGTGCTCCTCTGCCACTGCAAAGTGGAGGAATCGCTGCTGTCCCTTGATAATATTGGGACATGGAGATATGCATCCTTGATATCGATGGAGGCCAAGAAATCCCCCTGATTCAAGGCCACCACCACGGACCGAATGGACTCCATTCAAAACCTCTGCACCCGCACAAAGCGGTTCAGAGCCTTGAGATCCAAGATTGGACGCACCTTGCCCCCCTTTCTAGGCACCATGAACAGGTTTGAATAGAAACCTTGAGAGCGCTCCTGTGGAGGAACCGGCACGATCACCCCTTGAGCCAGGAGGTCCTGCATAGCTTCCAGAAGATGTTTCAAACGCTTCGGAGACAGGTGAAGATTTGACTGAAAAAACCTGTCCCCTGGCCGGGACCAAAATTCGATTTTGTACCTGGAACAAATCAGTTTGGGAACCCATTTGTCTTGAACGAAGGAGGTCCTGGGTTCTTGAAAGAATCACAGATATCCCCCCACCCCAGACACGGATGAGGGCGCCCCTTCATACTGAAGAGGACTTGTCCGCAGCATCGGACTGACTGTTCTTGTGCTTGCCCCCAGGGCTTCTTAGCCCCCCCAGAAGCTCGGAACAGCTTACCTTTTTCTTGCGCCTCGGGGGCACGAAAAAAACGTCTATGAGCAGTAAAGGGAGAACCCCACTTAGCACAGGGGAATTTTACCTTTGGAGGATTGAGGAAGAAGAGTACTCTTCCCACCATAATTCTAGTTATTTAATCATTCATTGCCCTATATGTAATTCAGAGTGGATCTGGAACACGGGAGCTGGTCCGGGTTTCCTGTTCCGGGGCTGTGATGGTTGTTCAGCCGCTCCTCCCCCCTGTTTGCCTCTGCCTACAGCATCCAGGTGGGGGGCTGGGCTGTGCTACAACCATCGGCGCCATAATCTGCTTACCATGGAGATGGCGCCATCTGGCGTCTTATTTCCATGGTTACGTTTTCTTCATCTGCGTCTGAGGCGGCTCTTTCCGACCAACATCCGGTCTGCTGACCGGATATGGGAGGCTTGATTTCCGCCTATATAGATCAGACGCCATTATGGCGTTGGCGTGGACTCATTTCTGCCCATCGGGATATGCAGCCTGGTCACCATTTTAGTCTTCTTTTTCTATCAGATTGTTTTTGATATTCTTTATATTGTGGAGGTGGGAATTTTGGTATGTATCCTCTTGTCACTTTTCATCATACTCCCTATTTACTTCATGCACCCCCCCAATTCTTTTTCACCATGGGATGGTTATGTATACCACTTTGGTTCCTATAATTCACTGCCTCCTCTACTCTTTCTTCCATTCTATTTCTCCTTATGGGTTATGTCACCTTTCTTATCACTATTTTTTTTCCTCTGTCTCCCCATTTGGAGACACCCTATGTGGTTTCACCACTCCCTTTGCACCCTCCATTATTTGGATGCTCACATTTCCTGGCAATTCTCTAGATTCTCTGGTTCCTTCAATTAATCTGGTGGTGGTTTCAAATTAATTTGTTTCCTTACTTTGAAAGGAATACAAATTCAATCAAGTAATATATATTTTCAGATTTTATTGATCTCAGTACATGTGCCATATCATCAACCACCGACCGGTTTTCCACTTCTTTGCTGCTTGTTCCCCTCATGTGCCGGATGTTCTCGAATCAACCTTCGTTTCCTTTTTTCCCCTATTGGAATATTTCTGGACACGTGACACTATCTCAGGTAGTGCCCATTCCATTGATTATCAATTTATTTCCCTTTTTTCCCCTTTCCCCCCCTTTTTTTTTCATTAATATTTTGGTTTAATTGAGATCCTTTATTCATTTTTAGATACCCTATTTATCTTTAAGCTCCTGATGAGTGAACGGAGGTCCACGAAACGCGTAGAGCCTACATTCACTCAGTTATATATTTAAGTGTTTTTATGTTTCCAGACCATGTATCTATAGAGAAATTGGTGTCATATGTAACCTATTTTTACGAATATATTGTATATGTAATAAGTGTATTTATCCTTATCTACAATAATTGTATATGTGATTAATAACTATGGTTTAATAAAATTGTATAATTGTTATGTCAGCTCTTCATGGGTCCCCCTCCTTATGTGGGGGGCTTTTGTATGATACTCATTTGGAAACATATATGCCTGGCTGCACTTACTCATTTAAAGTCCCGCATTTCTTCTCTTTTTAGAATACAAATTTAGGGATGGAGGCAGCCAGACATACATCAAACTTTTTGTGGCAGATCTCTTTCTCCCCTTTTTTCATGTACATGTAAAGTTTTTCCTGCCTAGACTTCTGCAGGGGGCAGCATAACCCATTCAACTTATGAAGATGGAGGCTGCATCTGTCAATGGACTTCAGAGAAATAACACATTTTCCTATTACAGCTAAGACCGAAGTCCCAGCAGAGAGCTAGGTCCTATTCTTAAAACTAGGCAGAAACAAACTGCAATCTGTAGCAAAGTGTGTGGGGTTATGACTGCAGGAACAGCCCCAATGGTAGTGGAAATTTTCTTTTCCTGCCTAGTACCTATTCCTGATTGGAGGAGTATAACCCAATGGTAATGAAGATATGGAGCTGCGTCTGTTGATGAACGATAGAGAAACATATTTTTGTCAAAAAACAAAAAAATAAAAACAGTGGTGATTAAATGCCACCAAAAGAAAGCTCTATCTAAAATAAAATTATACAAATTAATCTTGGGTACAGTGTTGCATGACTGAGTAATTGTTATTCAAAGTGCGAGAGCACTGAATGCTGAAAATTGGCCAAGGCAGAAAGGGGGGTGAAAGTGTCCAGTACTGAGGTGGTTAGGATAGTAACCCTCCTTTATCCACTTTCAGAATGCCCATCACAATGTACTGCGGACGGGTGACCCGTACAGGCGCAGTGACGTACTGGTACACTGCTGCCTGCTTCAGGGTCTTCGGCATGCACATGCCCCCCTGCTGTGATTGTACACAACGGGAGATTGTCAGCAGGTCCCAGTCAATGATTCATGGCTGTAACCTGCTGATCGGTTGTGCCCAATCACAGCCCTGAGCCCTGTGTTGACAATCAACACAATGCTCTGTACAGAGGGAATGATCTCTCTGCAGGAATAAGAAAAGAGATATTTAGTAAAAAGCAGCACAAATTACACAAATGAATACTTGTTAACTCCATGATTACCTGATTACCGGAGATGTTAACCCCCTTCCCATTATTATCGTCACTAGTACAGTAATAGTGTTTAGTATTGCCACTGATCACTGTATTAGTGTCACTGGTGATGTCAGTGGCAGTTAGTCATTTCCCACCCATCACAGTCCACTAGAAGTTGCTGATCACTGCCATTATTAGTTTAGAAAAAAAAAACACACAGTATATATGTATAGGTAGCAGAATATATTTTGGCCTAAATCTATGAAGAAATTTTACATTTTTTTATTGGATATGTTTTACAGCAGAAAGTAAACAATATTGTTTTTTTTTTTTTTTTTTTCTAAATTGTGGGTCTTTTTTTCGTTTATATTATAACAACAAAAAAAACTAGTGGTGATCAAATACCACCAAAAGAAGGCGCTATTTGTGTGAAAACATTAATACAAAATTTGGTTTGGGTACAGTGTTGCATGACCATGCAATTACCAGTTAAAGTAGCGCAGTGCTAAATAGAAAAAAAATGCCATGGTCATGAAGGGAGTAAAACCTTCCTGAGCTGAGGTGGTTAAATACACTGCTCAAAAAAATTTAAGGAACACTTTTTAATTAGAGTATAACATCAAGTCAATTCAACACCTGGGATATTGATCTGGTCAGTTAAGTAGCAGAGGGGGATGGTTAAACAGGTTCAACTGATTTGGTGTTAATGAAATTAACAGGTGCACTAGATGGGCAACAATGAGATGACCTCTGTGACAGAACCGACCCACACTCCGCTTGAGTGTTTCCGTCAGTATACCGCTTCCTCCAGAAGTCTTGAACATAAATATCGGATATTATAGCCACATATTGCAACCAACAACTCGTTTTAGCTGCAAAACTGGAACTTTTTATTGAACAAACTTACACAGAATATATATCCCATAGGAGGACATCCCCCTCCTGATCATATTACCCTAACAATACAAACTGTAACCAGAAACATAAATTACCTTAGCTAATTAACTAGCCATCTGGACAATGTTGTGATTAATCAGATATCCCCACTACAGGTTAGACTTGCTGGCATCGAGCTCCCAAAGTACAATACACATTAATACAAGTGTAAACACATCACCTAACAGACAATAGGTGAGGTAATCAGCACAATTACCAATACAAACAGTGATCTCCCTACTCTAGCAATTACTAGCTTGCAATGATATATAATTAACATGCTAATTAACCCAGCACTTAAACCAGCCTGGGTGACCAGACTCCCGGCAACAAGGCTAAAACAAAGTACATTACACATTATCCTAAGTATAAACACAAAACACTTTATTAGACAGACAATAGCAGGAGATAAACACATTATGACAGGGGACCCTAGTGGTTTGAGTGGGTTACATTACTCCAAGGGTCCCCCATAATACATCTCGCAAACAGTAGTGTTCCCTTAAAAGCCAGGGCCCATTGTCAGTAGGCAAGAGACTATCCTGCAGTCCCCTCAAAAAGCCTCTGTCTTGGATGAGTCTATCACAACCTCCAAAAGAGGAAAGGTTTTACAGATGGGGCCACTTACATTTTTTTCCCTACTAATCTTTTCTGTCTGTTTTTCACTAGTTTTGTCACAGTCTCAGGAGCATTGAGGAGATTCCAGGAGACAGAGAGATACTGTAGGAGAGCAAGACAGGGCTGTAGAAGGTCCTTAACCCATCGGCAAGACCGGTATCTGCTACTTTGTGCATGGAGGAACAGAATAAGCACTGCCAGAGCCCTACAAAATTACCTCCAGCAGGCCACTGGTGTGAATGACTCTGACCAAACAATCAGAAATAGACTTCATGAGGGTGACAGGAGGGCCTGACATCCTTTAGTGGGCGACGTGCTCACTTCCCGGCACCGTGGAGCTCGATTGGCATTTGCCATTGAACACCTGAATTGGCAGGTCTGCCACTGGTGCCCTGTGCTTTTCACAGATGAGAACACCTGACAGACGTGAAAAGGTCTTGAGAAGCTGTGGAGAACGTTATGCTGCCTGTAACATCATTCAGCATGAGCAGTTTGGAGGGGGGTCAGAGATGGTTCGGGGAGGCATATCTATGGAGGGTCGCACAGACCTCTACAGGTTAGGCACCCTGACTGCCATTAGGTATCGGGATAAAATCCTTGGACCCATTGTCAGACCCTACACTGGTGCAGTGGGTCCTGGGGTTCTCCTGGTGCACTACAATGCTTGGCCTTATGTGGTGAGAGTATGAAGCCAGTTCCTGGAGGATGAAGGAATTTATACCAATGAATAGCCCCCACGCTTACCTGACCTAAATCCAATAGAACAGCTATGGGACATTATGATAAACCAGGGACAGTCTGCAGCTGCTTAGAAGGACCATAACCCCAAAGCTGGCTTCAGAAGACAGAGAGTGTACAAATTGTGTGCATCCAGCATCAATTCCCACAGGTAATCGCTGCCTATGAATAGCTGCTCACATCTGTCAAACCTCCCTGATGTTGATTTACACAACTACCATGGCATTGTCTGGCTGGATCCCAATCGAGTGTCCCTCCAATTGAGATGTCCATCGTTGTAGAGACAACCAAGTCACTTGAAGCTCCAGAATGTTGAACAGGAGTTGGGGTGCCTCAAACTTTTAAGTCTCCGGCACCATCAGAGTGTCTAGGAATCCTGTGAGGCTGGTGTCTTGTGGTGATCTTCCAAAAGATTTGAAGTAAGGGTTTCCTACTCCAGAGTTGGATTCCTGAGCCACTGGGCCAAAGACAACCTGATCCCTGGTATCAGGCAATTGGTTTGTCTATCCAAACATTAGGCAGATAGAGAGACTGCCCTAAGGACCATATGAATGAGTCAACGGAGACTGGTAACTGAACAAAAATTGTAGAAATAGAAAAATAAAATATCACAAATTTTATTGTACAAAAAAAAAAATCAATGAGTAAAAATTCAACAATAGAAAACAGGAACCACCCACCGTCACGAATAAAAAAAGACAATGTTGTCTTCACAACATTATAATTAACGTTGAAGATTAGCCCGGGGGGAAAGTCTTCCTGATCCATTATCCCTACTTTGTGTCTAGACCTCATCTTTCTGTGGGCAAGGGATACACATGCCCATTTGCCAAATATAAATGTTTTGTGACTAATTGGAATAGCAATTTTAACTTCGATACCTTGTGCATAATGATACATGTCCCCTTTAAATGTATGGACAAGCTGGGTTTGATGAGGTATTTATGCACATTCCAGCTAGGGGGCGCTACGTCCTGAAAAAGCTGGGTTTCCAGGGAAACGCATTGACATCATGTAGGTGTACCCTGACCACCACCAGTCACGCGCCACACTACCTTCTCACATGGGAGGCTGTCACAGGATCCTGGGTTGAGGAGGTGTGTGCCTGTACTGGCAGAGCACAGCGATCATCTGTTGCAGCATTACCGGGCTCTGTGAACACCTGCTGGAGCGGCATATTTGGATGGGATCAAGAGCACTCAGCTATCAGGTTTGGCATACACACCCCACATACAAATTTGGCTATGAACAGTGAGTATATAACGTGCTATACGGAGCGTAGAGGTGGCATTGTCATGGACTGAGACTGTGGACTGAAACCCATTTAAAGGTACCCGTTCTTTGCTTATTTCCTCTGCTCCCTAACTGCTTATGCCAAATCTGTTGCTCAGACCCTGGATTATATAATAAGCCTGCTTTCTCTCGCTGCTACTCAATACCAGCTGCTCTTTATCTTCTGCAGACCTGCTCGATCTTTGTCTGATCAGGCTAGTACATTGGTCTTTTCTGAAATGGACACACCAAGGCCAGCCGTATTCGGGTCCCAGTCTAATGCATCTGTTTGCTGATTACTGCAAATAATTCTAGTGGAACCATCATATTATTCAATAGAATATACAGCTTTCTGCCTGTTAGGGTGCTGGTGGTAACCTGATGGCAGAGATTGGCCCCAATGTTCGCTAGAGGGCGGAGCTTGGACGGGAACCCCCAAGGTAAGTGACACAGGCTAGCTTGAGGTGCAGAATCTAAGTATCCACCGGTTTTCGCCAGAGCCTCTGGTGGTGAGGATGGACTTCGCTGCGTGTGGATACCAGGTCGCGGCCCTCAGGGTCGCCCCACCAAGGGAGAACCGGTCAAGGTCCGAAGGTAGGTAAACAGACAAGGGAGATTCGAGAGAATGGTCAAACAAGCCGGGGTCAGGACGGGCAGCAGACGCGCGGAGTCAGGAACAAGCCAAAAGGTCAACAGGAAATCAGCAAGAAACAGGTCACAGGTTCAGGAACAACGGCAAGAGCTGAAGACAAGACAGCAAAGTGCCAGTGCATCAGCTGCCTTTAAATAGGCCTTATTTGGTGCCAAAACATCTGGGTCAGTGCATGCAAACGTGAGAATGCATGACGTGCGTATTGGCTAATTCGCACATGCGCGTTAGCCAAATAGCGGTTGCTAAGGGGAGCTAATTCGCGCATGCGTATTAGCCAATTAGCAGTTTCTAACAAACGGTTTCTAACATTGCCCCCCCTTAAGGGCAACCTCCGGGTGCCCAACAAGCTCCTTTTTTGTGGATGAGCACGAAAAAATGCTTGGATTAGGTCCGCAGCATGGACGTTCAGTTCAGGCTCCCAGGAGTTCTCTTTCGGACCAGAACCCTTCCATTTGATGAGAAACTGTAGCTGGTTGCCTCTCTTTCGACAGTCCACCTCAACCTCATATTCCACATCTCCATCCACGATCACAGGTTCTGGGGTACCGGAACTTCTACCGGGGAAGTTATCGGGGATCACAGGCTTCAGTAAGGAAACATGAAATATGGGATGGATCCGAAGTGTATCGGGTAGGGATAGTTCATAGGACACATCATTGAGTTTCCCTTTAACTGGAAATGGACCAATAAATCTGGAAGTCAGCTTCTTGGACGGGCAGGCCAGGCGGAGATTAGCTGTGGAAAGCCAGACCCGGTCGTCAGGTTGAAGAACCAACTCTCCCTTCTTTCTCTTGTCGAAGATCTTTTTGGACGCAGTTTGGGCCTTGGCTAAGGTCTCCCGCAGAAGGTTATAATTTCGGGAAAAGAAGTTGGCGGTGTCCTGGACTGCAGGAACTCCGGATTCACATGGAATATCTGGTAAGAAGGAGGGATGAAATCCGTAATTAGCGAAGAAGGGAGATTGGCCAGTAACAGAGTGCTTGGAATTGTTGTAGGAGAATTCTGCAAATGGTAACAGGGCTACCCAGTCGTCCTGGACAAAGGTGATAAAGCACCGCAGGTACTGCTCCAGGGTTTGGTTTGTCCTCTCAGTTTGTCCATTGGTCTGTGGGTGGTAGGCTGAGGACATAGACAACTCGATCTTTAACAGTTTACATAAAGCCTTCCAGAAGCGGGACGTAAATTGTACCCCTCTGTCAGAGATGATGTTCCTGGGAACCCCATGGATTCTTATGATCTCCCTAATGAAGATCTCTGCGGTTTCCCTTGCAGAGGGAGTACCCTTGAGGGGCAAAAAATGGGCCATTTTAGAGAGTCGATCTACCACCGCAAAAATGGCAGAGCACCCCGCAGAAGGTGGAAGTTCCACAATGAAATCCATGGCAATTGTTTGCCAGGGCCGATCAGGGATGGGAAGAGGTCTGAGAAGGCCTCACGCCTTACTTCTGGCGGTTTTACACTGGGAACAGGTGGTACAGGAGAGTACATAACTCATGCAGCTCTCTTCCATGTCAGGCCACCAGAAAGAGCGCTGCAGGAGGGCAAGGGTTCTATAGACGCCAAAATGACCGGCCAGAGGGTGATCATGGCAGGCAGCTAGAATTGTTGTTCTGACCTCCTCCGGGATGAAGATCTTTAACCCATAACAAGCCATTCTTGTGCACCAGGGGTATTCCGAGTGGACCAGGAATGTGGGCAAAGGCTTGTTCAAGATGAGCTTTCAGATTTGTGAATAAAAGTAGGAAGTTCTTTTCGGATAGGATGGTGTCAGGTACTGAAGTTTCCTACGGGCTATCAAACATCCGGGACAGGGCATCCGGTTTAACATATTTAGACCCAGGCCGATAGGTGATATGAAATGAAAAAAAGTGCCCACTGTGCCTGATGGGGTCTCAGACGTTTTGCAGATCTCAGATACTCAAGGTTTTTGTTATCCGTAAAAATAAGAATAGGGTGTACAGCCCCCTCAAGCAAATACCGCCACTCTTCAAGTTTGGCTTTGATCGCCAGAAGTTCCCTGTCCCCAACATCATAATTCCTCTCTGCAGAGGAGAGTTTCCGGGAAAAGAAGGCTATCGGGTGTATCAAGTCCTTGGTTCCCTGTCTTTGGGAGATGACTGCCCCGACAGCAACTTTAGAAGCGTCAACCTCGAGGAGGTAGGGTAAGGTGGGATCCGGGTGACTCAACACAGGGGCTGACGTGAAGAGCTTCTTAAGGACCAAGAAGGCGGACTGGGCTTCAGGAGTCCATTGAAAGCGATGATATGAGAAAAACCCTTAACGAACTTTCTATAGAAGTTGGTGAAGCCAACGAATCACTGCACTCCCTTTTTGTCAGATGGAGGTGGCCAATCCAGGATGGCAGAGACCTTCTGGGGATCCATCTCTATTCCTTCTGTAGAAATTATTAACCCCAGAAACGGGATGATGCTCTGCTCGAAATTCGCACTTCTCAGCCTTAACATAGAGACCATACTGACGAAGGTGGCTGAGGACATTTCGAACATGCTCGCAATGTTGCTCCAGGGATGTAGAGAAGATTAGGATGTCATCTAAGTAAATGATGATAAAGATATCCAGCCAATCCCGGAAAATATCGTTCACAAAGTGTTGGAAGGTAGCTGGAGTGTTGCAGAGGCCAAAAGGCATCACAAGATATTCGAAATGCCCGAATCTGGTACGAAAAGCTGTCTTCTACTCATCGCCTTCTCGGATACGGACTAAGTTGTAGGCCCCGCGGAGATCCAACTTATGCCCCATACACACGTGCAGATTATCTGAAGACTTTTGTCTTCAGATTTACCTTTTCTATGTAGTGCAAGGGCCTGCCGGATTGCATACAAATTGAAAGTGTTTAGGTTTGACCTCATATTATATGGTTTTGGTAAGTCTGCAGACAAAAGTCTTCAGATAATCTGCACGTGTGTATGGGGCATTAGTGAACAGGACAGCAGATCTGAGCCGCTGAGAGAGCTTGGGAACCAGAGGGAGAGGGTAGAGGTTCTCAATGGTAACTTTATTCAAGTCTCTGTAATCGATATAAGGTCGAAGGGAGTAATCCTTCTTTTCTACAAAAAAGATACCTGCCCCTGCCGGAGAGGTGGAAGGACGGATAAATCCCTTCTTCAGACTTTCGTCCACATAGTCCTTTAAAACATCCAGCTCATGTACAGATAGCGGGTAAATTCGGCCAAATGGGATCTCGGCTCCCGGGAGCAAGTTGATGGGGCAATCATATGAACGGTGAGGAGGTAGGGTCTCAGCTCCCTGCTTACTGAAAAAATCCAGGAAGTCGTGATAGGCCTTGGGTACAACAGAACGTAAATCAGGCTCAGATTCGAGAGAGAACAGGGTTTGGGGGGATTTGGATGGAGCGGGTAGACAGGAGTGTTCCTGCAGTAAGGAGACGGGAACTGGACGGCTCCTGTGATCCAGTTGATTTGCGGGTTGTATGCCTGCAACCATGGCAATCCCAGGATAATGGGAAATAAGGGAGATGCGATGACATCCAAATTTATCAATTCCTTATGGCCAGATGGAGAGACCATTGGAAGAGGAAGGGTTTCTTGGGTCACGGGTCCAGATTTGATGTGGGAGCCATCGGCCAGGAAGATAGTGAGGTCCTGGGGCTTGGTCCGGAGAGGTATGCCTTGCTGCCCCCCAAAGGAATGGTCAATGAAACAACTGCAGGCTCCCGAGTCAATGATTGCTGTAACCTGGACGGGTCCTTCTGGGATCTGCAAAGACACAGGAAAGGCTAAGTGGGAGGTAGAGGTAACTGATGCCACACAACTGGAGGGCGAGACTGGCAAAGACTTGTGGTGTTTCGCTGGGCAGGAGCGCACATAATGACCAGCTTCTCCGCAATACAGGCAAAGATTACCCAGCTGGCGGCGACGTCTCTCCTCCGGAGACAAGGCAGGCCGCATGACCCCAAGTTGCATGGGTTCAGGTGCATCAGGCATGGCGAGAGACTGCCCCAGCGGGAGAGAAGTGCACAGGAGGTGCTACTCGTGGCAACATCCAGGCTGGGCGAAACTGCTGCGTTGATCGTTCTGCCCGGCGTTCTCGGAGCCGACGTTCGATTTGAATGGCCCGGGAGATCAAATCCTCCAGTGCGTCGGGAACGCCCACCCGGGCCAATTCGTCCTTCAGTGCTTCGGACAAGCCAAGATGGAATTGGTACCGGAGTGCGGCCTCGTTCCAGGAAGTGTCGGAACTCAGGCGACGGAAGTCCGTGACATAGTCCTCTATGGGTCTGCGCCCCTGCTGGAGAATGTGTAGCGCAGCTTCTGCGGTGGAAGATCGCTGTGGATCATCATAGAGTTGGGCCATAGCCTCAATGACAATAGAGAGTTCAAATGGGGGCTACCCTCTTCAAGGAGCCGATGGGCCCAGGACTGGGGTTTGTCTAGTAGCAATGAAATAACAAACCCCATCTTGGTGGCCTCCAGGGAGAAGGTCCGGGGTTGCAAGGATAAGTATAGCTGGCGGGCATTGTGAAACGCTCGGAATTTACCCCGATCTCCGGAATATTTTTCAGGGGTAGGGACCCGAGGTTCCGGTGGCAGCATCACTACTGTGGGGCTGGAGGCTGAGGAGGGAGTAGATGGCGCAGTGGAATCTGCCAGGAGGGTTACAGAGCGCAATCATTCCTCTAACTGTGTATAGCCATCCTGAAGCGTCCTCATGGCTTGAGACAGGGCTGCTAGGTGTTGGCAGATCTGCTCTAACGGTGAGGCTTCTCTTGCAGGTTCCGCAATGGCTGTCTTGTACTGTTAGGGTACTGGTAGTAACCTGACGGCAGGTGACAGCCAGTATCCACCAGTTTTCGCCAGAGCCTCTGGTGGTGAGGATGGACTTCGCTGCGTGTGGATACCAGGTCGCGGTCCTCAGGGTCGCCCCACCAAGGGAGAACTGGTAAAGGTCCGAAGGTAGGTAAACAGACAAGGGAGATCCGAGAGAATGGTCAAACAAGCGGGCAGCAGACGAGCGGAGTCAGGAACAAGCCAAAAGGTCAACAGGAAATCAGCAGGAAACAGGTCACAGGTTCAGGAACAACGGCAAGAGCTGAAGACAAGACAACAAAGTGCCAGTGCATCAGCTGCCTTTAAATAGTCCTTCTTTGGCGCCAAAATGTCTGGGTCAGTGTGTGCAAACGTGAGAATGCATGACATGCGCATTGGCTAATTCGCGCATTTGCGTTAGCCAAATAACGGTTGCTAACGGGAGCTAATTTGTGCATGCGTATTAGCCAATTAGCAGTTTCTAACAAATGGTTTCTAACACTGCCCTTTTTGCACATTTACAGTTTCTACAGCCAACTCATGCTATTCCCAATTCCATTGGTAACTTCATTGAATCTGGGATTCTAATACTGTAACAGTAACGGGCTGTGAGCAGATTCCAGGTGACTGTTGTCAACTGGCCCACTAATTCCTGTCCTGTACCTGATGCACTATCGGACTAACTATCCCAGAAGATTTTGCCATATATCTTACTGATATTATTTATATGCTTAATTAGCTTATTGGGATGAGCCTGTTATTTGTTTGATGTGAGTGTGGCGTCCGGCGCACCTGTTGGCACAGTGAAGACAACATTGTCTTTTTTATTGGTGATGGTGGGTGGTTCCTGTTTTCTATTGTTGCATTTTTACTCATTGATTTTTTTTTTTTACAATAACATTTTTGATATTTTACTTTGTTCTATTTCTACAATTTTTGTTAAGTAACCAATCTGTGGTGGCTCATCCATATTGTTCTTAGCGCAGTCTCTCTATCTGCCTAATGTTTGGATATGCTTGTGGTTTGGCCATAGAGCCCACTTTATTTTTGAGTAAGTGGGAGGGTTATTAGAGGTCCTTTTTCAGATACCTCAATATTCAATAATTCCCTTGCGTTTTTCTGCAGCAAAACTGCTCCTCCCATGTTTTTGATCCAAAATTGCACACCACAAACAGGAACAGCTTAGTTGAATAAACCTAGTAAAAATTGGCTGCTGGCAGCTGGAGTGAGTTTCAAATGCTGAAGGTTACCAGCTTACTGTAGGTGGAAGCAAGGACTAACCAATGTGGAACTATGTGTCTCTTGTGAATAGAAGCAATAGTGGGATGATGCTATCTCATATAAATTAAATACATCCAGAGAAATTTCTCTGTACCTGGGGTATATGTATATTTAGTAATGGGCGTAATGGATGTTGCATGTCAACCTTACCAGAGGTCTTAAGATTCGTGTATATTGATAAATTGCTCAACTGTCAATAAAAGTGCTATTTTTTACTTCCATTAATTGTGTGTCTGTGTGTTTTTGTTCACATATTGCACTTTCCCTTATTTTATTTTCAGGATGTGATACCAATCTTTATTCTTTCAAATCTGTAGATCTGCAAATGCATCCAACACAGAGGGGAAAGATAGATTCTCAATTATTTTTATCATCTCTCTCCAAATATTGTATACCCACTTGCTGACCACACACTGCTACAGTGACAGCCATCATTGGCTAACATGGCATTTCACGTCACGCGACTTTGGGTTCTCACAAGTTGGATCCCAAGTCACGGCAATGTGAACCCATCCTTTGTGTCACAGAAGATGTCAGTGGCAGTTAGTCAGTGGCAGTTAGTTAGTTCCCACAAAGTGTCAGTTAGTGTCAGATTACCCCCCATCCCACTATAAGTTGCTGATCACTGCTATTATTAGTTTAAAAAAATAAAAATTCCAGTGTATATATATCATAGTTTATAGACCCTAAAATTTGCACGCAAACAAATCAATACACACTTATTGGGATTTTTTTTTTAACCAAATATATGTAGCAGAATACATTTTGGCCTAAATGTATGAAGATATTTGATTTCAAATTTTTTCTTTATTGGATACGTTTGGATATATTTACAGTGCCTTGTGAAAGTATTCGGCCCCCTTGAACTTTGTTACCTTTTGCCACATTTCAGGCTTGAAACATAAAGATATAAAACTGTAATTTTTTGTGAAGAATCAACAACAAGTGGGACACAATCATGAAGTGGAAAAAATTTTTTGGGATATTTCAAACTTTGTTAACAAATAAAAAACTGAAAAATTGGGCGTGCAAAATTATTCGGCCCCTTTACTTTCAGTGCAGAAAACTCTCTCCAGAAGTTTAGTGAGGATCTCTAAATGATCCAATGTTGACCTAAATGAATAATGATGATAAATAGAATCCACCTGTGTGTAATCAAGTCTCTGTATAAATGCACCTGCACTGTGATAGTCTCAGAGGTCCGTTTAAAGCGCAGAGAGCATCATGAAGAACAAGGAACACACCAGGCAGGTCCGAAATACCTTTGTGGAGAAGTGTAAAACCAGATTTGGATACAAAAAGATTTCCCTAGCTTTAAACATCCCAAGGAGCACTGTGCAAGCAATAATATTGAAATGGAAGGAGTATCAGACCACTGCAAATCTACGAAGACCTGGCCGTCCCTCTAAACTTTCAGCTCATACAAGGAGAAGACTGATCAGAGATGCAGCCAAGAGGCCCATGATCACTCTGGATGAACTGCAGAGATCTACAGCTGAGGTGGGAGACTCTTTTTGTATAGGACAACAATCAGTCGTATACTGCACAAATCTGGCCTTTATGGAAGAGTGGCAAGAAGAAAGCCATTTCTTAAAGATATCCATAAAAAGTGCCATTTAAAGTTTGCCACAAGCCACCTGGGAGAAACAGCAAACATGTGGAAGAAGGTGCTCTGGTCAGATGAAACCAAAATCAAACTTTTTGGCAACAATGCAAAACGTTTTGTTTGGCGTAAAAGCAACACAGCTCATCACCCAGAACACACCATCCCCACTGTAAAACATGGTGGTGGCAGCATCATGGTTTGGGCCTGCTTTTCTTCAGCAGGGACAGGGAAGATGGTTAAAATTGATGGGAAGATGGATGGAGCCAAATACAGGACCATTCTGGAAGAAAACCTGATGGAGTTTGCAAAAGACCTGAGACTGGGACAGAGATTTGTCTTCCAACAAGACAATGATCCAAAACATAAAGCAAAATCTACAATGGAATGGTTCACAAATAAACATATCCAGGTGTTAAAATTGGCCAAGTCAAAGTCCAGACCTGAATCCAATCGAGAATGGAAAGAACTGAAAACTGCTGTTCACAAACACTCTCCATCCAACCTCACTGAGCTTGAGCTGTTTTGCAAGGAGGAATGGGCAAAAATTTCAGTCTCTCAATGTGCAAAACTGATAGAGACATACCCAAAGCAACTTACAGCTGTAATCGCAGCAAAAGGTGGCGCTACAAAGTATTAACTTAAGATGGCTGAATAATTTTGCACTCCCAATTTTTCAGTTTTTTATTTGTTAAAAAAGTTTGACATTTCGTTCCACTTCATGATTGTGTCCCAGTTGTTGTTGATTCTTCACAAAAAATTACAGTTTTATATCTTTATGCTTGAAGCCTGAAATGTGGCAAAAGATTGCAAAGTTCAAGGGGGCCGAATACTTTCGCAAAGCACTGTATATAATAGAAGGTAAAAAAGAAACAGCAATGCATGACCACGCAATTGACAATTAAAGTAGCACAGTGTTGAAAAGCAAAAAATGACCTGATCATGAAGTGGGTAAAGACTTCTGGAGCTTAAGTGGTTAGGAACCCCTCAATATGATTCCCTTTTTCCCAAATCAATTTTATCACATGTACAGTATGCATATTGAATCATACAATGAATTCCCTGAGACTGTCATCTACATCCCAACTAATAATCCTCAGTGGAACATGAACTTGTTTCACCACTTTTCTTTGGGTTCTTCAGGGGTACAAAAAGTGCCCATTTATGATGTTGTATGCATCACATTCAATGACATCATTACGTATACACAACGTGACCTGCCTAAAAGAGGAGCTCCAGGCTAATGCTGTAGCTGCTGACTTTTAATTTAAGGACACTTACCTGTCCAAGGATTCAGCGACGTCCTCACCTAAACAGATTCATCAATTGGCTCTGGGTGCAAGCGCCAGCATAGCAATTAGGGAAACAGGAAGTGAAGCCTTGCGGATTCATGGCCGGTTTCTTGCTACGCCTTGTGAATAGTCGAGTAGTCTTCTGGGACCTGTGATGTGTTCCAGAAGACTGGGGGGAAGGAGGGCAGATCCTGCGATCTAAGCCGGAAGTGGGAAACCAAAACCAAGTACGAGCTCCCCCCTACCCCCCAAAAATGCCACATGTTGTAGTAGAGGGAGGGTGCAAACAAGTAGAATTTCCTCTTTTGGGTGAAGTTCCGCTTTAGGTTAAAAATGTAAACATAAGCCATAATTATTGGATTCTCTATGACAATTGGGCATGATTTTATTAATATCCACTTTATTCCTGCTTTATACTTTTAGAGCAAGATAATTCTTAGTAAGTGTATATTTTTCCTTGAGTTATTTTCATTGGCGGAGTCCTTATAATAATTACCAATCAGTGGTCATTTTTATTTTTTCTAAAATTTTTGAAAACATTATCTTCTTTATTAATTAATAAAAAAAACTTCAGCTTGTGCAGGAGCAAATTATGAATTTAAAAATGCACAGAAAAAGACTCTTATACAACGCTACCCTTGTACCATTACCCTAGATATTGGATTTTGTAAAACATGGGCTAAATTTCCAATATGTGTATTGACAAGGAAAGGTGGTTTCCCAGAGGTTAGGAATGCTAAAGTTCTAAAATAGTCACTGGCTGACACTAACAGTACGCGCAAGACTGCCTTCTCTCAATGGACTGGGAATCCACAAGCTGCAAGAGAAGGGGGGAAGGAAAGAGAGGCGCAAAGGAGGCATCGTGTTTCACAGTTTATTAAAAAATAAATGTATATAAACAACAAATGCACTCACAGAGTGGTGGGGGTTACAGGCAAAGGCTGGTGGAGAATATGTCCTGGGATAGTCCAGAGGAAGCTGCGGCCAATGCTCCGGGGGGCAGTGTTACCAACTGGAGGAACTTTCCCTGGGCGCCCATCACAGCTTTTGACACAGTGCACTGGCGGTCCCTGGTCCCTCCGGCATTGGCTCTCCCTGGACTGATCCCTTGCTCTGTTGGCTCTCCCTGGTCTGTCAAAACCCCCATCCCCCACGGGTTATCCCAGAACATATCCTCCCATGGCCTTCGCCTGTCACTGCAATATTATACAATAATTAATGTTACTTTCAGTACAATGAGAGATTTAAGAATAGGTTATATCAATTTGAAGTTCTACACTGACCTCCCCTGTTTTATTTACGAACACAGTGCAAAAAGACACAGACTTACAACTCACCTCTGTAGTGGCCGTTATTGAAAGTACAAAGGTAGGAATAGTTGAACAGCTCAAATTGAGAAGACGGCCCTGAAACATAGGTGATACATTTAGCATGATGTAACAGACATTTATAATTAAGGACAAAAACACTTTGCTAAAACCAATACATGTTTTTTGTATAATCCAGTGAAAGCAATAAGCATTATAAAAAGCAAGAAACACTTTCTCATCATGTTATATTTACACAAGGTAAATACATAAAGTACAATTTAAACATACCACATACACCAATTCAACCTGTGCATGTGTTTGATTTTTTATTCTCTAACAATTCTCCTAACCCTGTATGTTCTGCTTTCTGTGGAAGACATCTAAAATTGTTTTTGAAGTTGTCGATGACCTTATCTAGTACCACTTCCTACGGGACGGATCTGCACATTTTTGCTGCTTTAAAAGTAAAGAATCCTTTTGCTAATTTAAGGTTAAACCTCCTTTTCTTCTAACCTCAATCATGGGCATGTGTCCTCTTAAGAGACCTTTAAGAGAGTAAAAAACAGTTTATTACAGTTATTGAAGTTTGATACACTGTATTTGTACAATGTAATCATATTGCACCCCCACACCCCCTCCACTCCAAGCTCCTCTTTAGAGTGAATAGATGCAACCTATGCAATTGCTCCTCATAGCTAAAGTCATCCAACCACCTTAAAAATTTTGTTGCCTATCACTGAATTCTTTCTAATTCAACAACGTCTTTCCTGAGAATTGGTGACCAAAACTGAACTGCTTGTTCAAGCTGAGGATGAACCAGTGTTTTGTAAAGAATTTTACCAAAGTAAAATTTTTCTATCACTTACAGTATCTAGTTCATTTTTTTCTTTTATTTTATTACACATATGTATATCAAGCATAAAGCAACGCCTGTTTTCCATGACCAAGTTCACCAAGCAAATATTTTCCTACCGCCACTTAACAATAAAGCTAGCTATAAAGGACTGTATACATCTATATGGCTGTAATCCTTACTAAAAAGACTATTATCCAACAGATATTTAATTATTATACACAGGAGTCTCATCCTAGGCAGGTGCCCGATCAAAAATATATTGAAATACAGAAAATATACTATGACTACAGCGTAGTACAGTAACTCTCACAAAATAGTAAACTCAATGATTTCACCACTTCCTGCCCACATGATGACCTATGAGGTTGTGGACTTTGTGTGAAGATATCTAGATGATGCCTGCAGCTACAGACATCATCCAGATATCTTTATTTTCAGCTGCCGATTCCCTGCAATGTAAAAGCCATCATAGCGGCTTTTTAGCTGCTGGATGGCTTTCACAGGCAGTGAGAGGGGACACCCCCCCCCCCTCATTCTTCTGCTGCCCTCTGGTGCCTCTCTGAGCTCTCCTGTGCGATCGGGAAGCCAGAGATCTGATCCTGCAGTGGCGCCAGATTGCCACAGAACTGGCCGAGGACCGTATGGTCCCGCCAATTATTATGACCCTGGGAGGCCGGAAGCGACATCATGGCTCTGGCAGATGTAAACACTGTAATTTTTTTCCCCGTAGAAAGCAGAGATCAACGTTTGCTTGTTTTATCTCATGCTTTCCAAGTAGATGAGAAATCTGGGGTCTTATAGACCCCAGATCTCTCCAAAAAGAGGACCTGTGATGCCTTATTTCTATCACAAGGGGTGTATTTACATTTGTTGTGATAGGAATAAAAGTGATTTAAAAAAAAAAAAAGACAGCGTAAAAATGAAAAATACAAATAAAATCATTAATAATAAATGTATTTATAATTTAAGGCACCCCTGCCCCCCCCGTGGTCACACGCAGAGGTAAATAGGGCACGCCCATATATGTAAACGTTATATATTTATATCATATTTATGCTAGCTTGTAATTTGATGTATATGAATTCTATCAACATCTTTTTTATTTATTATTGGCTGAATGCACACTTTCTTTACCGCATATACAGTAGAAGACCATTTACCTATACACCATTCCTTGGTTTTACTTGAGTCCTTTTGTTTTATTATCCAACACCTACCAGGCAGCGCCATATTCCCTATTCCCATATATGTAAACGTGTTTGCACCACACATGTGAGGTATCGCTGCCAACGACAGAGAGAGCAATTATTCTAGCGCCAGACCTCCTCTAATTCTAAACTGCTAATCTGTAAAAATGTTTAAAGTTGCGCCTAAGGAGATTTTTAAGCATTCATGGCTCCATGAGCGTGCGTAATTTCATTGTGTGACATGTTCAGTATCTATTTACTCAGCGTAACATCATCTTTTACATATTACAAAAAAAAAAAAAAAAAGGTTATATATTGCATTTTTTTGCATTAAAATTAATTAATTGCGTTTGTGTAATGTTCTAATTGAGAAATACAGATTTTTACACGTAGGAGAGAATTGTCAGAATTGGCCTGTGTGGGAACTGGTTAAAGTGGAACTTTAGTCAGAAAATTAAGTCCTGCTAGATCACTTCATGCTGGTCTATTTTGCAGGTATAGCTATGTAAACATTAAAAAAGGACCTATATGGTATAAAATCCAGTAAAACACTGTATTACCCTGCTCTGCACATGCTCAGTTGCTCTCTCTTTTTTAGCAATATGCCAAAAATGTAGAGGTTGAGCTGCTGACAGCCTAAAGATTTACTGCAAGAAGAAACAAACAATGCTGGAAGCAATTTATAGCGCACACTAATTTTGGCAGCATAATTATTAATGTGGAATGTATAGTATCTCACAAAAGTGAGTACACATTTTTGCAAATATTTTATTATACCTTTTCATGTGACAACACTGAAGAAATGACACCTTGCTACAATGTAAAGTAGTGTGTACAGCTTGATAACAGTGTAAATTTGCTGTCCCCTCAAAATAACTCAACACACAGCCATTAGTGTCTAAAACACTGGCAACAAAAGTGAGTACACCTCTAAATTAAAATGTTGTTAGTGTTACAAGGTCTCAGGTGTGAATGGGTAGCAGGTGTGTTAAATCTGGTGTTATTGCTCTCACTCTCTCATACTGGTCACTGGAAGTTCAACATGGCATCTCATGGCAAAGAACTCTCTGAGGATCTGAAAAAAAGAATTGTTGCTCTACATAAAGATGGCCTAGGCTATAAGAAGATTGCCAAGACCCTGAAACTGAGCTGCAGCACAGAGGCCAAGACCATACAGCAGTTTAACAGGACAGGTTCCACTCAGAACAGGCCTCGGCATGGTCGACTAAAGAAGTGGAGTGCACGTGTTCAGTGTTATATCCAGAGGTTGTCTTTGGAAAATAGACATATGAGTGCTGCCAGCATTGCTGCAGAGGTTGAAGTGGTGGTGGGGGGGGGGGGGGGGGTCAGCCTGTCAGTGCTCAGACCATACACTGTATCAAATTGGTTTGCATTGCTGTCGTCCCAGAAGGAAGCGTCTTCTAAAGATGATGCCCACAAAAAAGCCCGCAAACAGTTTGCTGAAGACAAGCAGACTAAGTAAATGGATTGCTGAACCATGTCCGGTGGTCAGATGAGACCAAGATAAACTTATTCAGTTCAGATGGTGTCAAGCGTGTGTGGTGGCAACCAAGTCAGGAATGCAAAGACAAGTGTGTCCTGCCTACAGTCAAGCATGGTGTTGGGAGTGTCATGTCTGGGGCGGCATGAGTGGTGTTGGCACTGGGGAGCCATGAATGCCAGCATGTACTGTGACATACTAAAGCAGAGCATGATCCTATTTCTTCGGAGACTGGGCAGCAGGGCAGTATTCCAACATGATAACGACCCCAAACACATCTCCAAGACGACCACTGCCTTGCTTAAGAAGCTGAGGGTAAAGGTAATGGTCTGACCAAGCATGTCTCCAGACCTAAACCATATTGAGCATCTGTGGGGCATCTTCAAATGGAAGGTGGAGGAGCACAAGGTCTCTAACATCCATCAGCTCCGTAATGTTGTCATGGAGGAGTGGAAAAGGACTCTTGTGGCAACCTGTGAAGCTGTGGTGAACTCCGTGACCAAGAAGGTTAAGGCAGTGCTGGCAAATAATGGTGGCCACACAAAATATTGACACTTTTGGGCCCAATTTGGACATTTAACTTAGGGGTGTACTCACTTGTGTTGCCAGCGGTTTAAACACTAATGGCTGTGTATTGAGTTATTTTGAGGGGACAGCAAATTTACACTGTTATACAAGCTGTACATTCATTACTTTACATTGTAGCAAAGTGTAATTTCTTTAGTATTGTCACATGAAAGATATAATAAAATATTTACAAAAATGTGAGGGGTGTACTCACTTTTGTGAGATACTGTATGTTCCTTGCTAAAGAACATTATATTTTATCAAGTTGTTATGGGTAAATTTCTCCTTTATTAAATATTAAAATACTTGATATCAAAAAACCCATCACCTTTCTCCAAAGTCCAGAAGAACATTACCCATAGACCGGAAAGAATAACCAGACACCTCCCTGAACTTCACTAAGCTAACAACCTATATATGGGACACAGATAATTGGAAATATCTGCAAAGTATAAGTAACAGTCTACACAGCAGGAGCTTAAAAAAAAAAGACTACGAAAAAAACAATAGTGCACATTCAAATTGACCACGCCAAACACAAAACATTTTGCTGGGAGTTACTGGAGCATGCCTGTATCTCCCGTAGTCAGTTTGGATGCCAGGTCACCCATCCAACCCTTCCATGTTGATGGACAGTGACTTATGCTGGAACCTGGTATCAATAAACATTGCAGGCTTGGCGATGGGTGTGGTGCCCAAAGGGACTACATGAGATACAGGCACGCTGAGCATTGGCATAGTATCCTGCAACTCTAAGCAGGAAGGAGGAGCTGCTGTGTGTAATGCTGGAACAACACGGATTTGCCCCCTTGGTTTTGGGAACAGTGCGTAACGAAGGCTGTGCGGTCATGTGACGGCCATTTAAAACATTTTATTAAGGTGTTTAGTGTTTGCTTTTTTAATAAATGCAGTTTAAGTTGGTAAGTGATTTTTAATGTGTCAAACTTGCCTGGATTAATAGCTTAGGAGGGTGAGTAGGGGTGTGGGCACCATTGCAAAAAGTCAGGGGGCAGAGGATAGGCAAAAAGACAAATTTGAAGATAAAATTGAAGTGTTTGTGTTTACTGCGAAATGTAGAAAGCACTGATGAAATGGGAATATGTAGCTAGGCATTGTGAATGTCTACTGATGCCAGATATTTTTCCCCTTGTCTTACGCAGGCAATTACTGACCTTGTAGATTATATGCAAAACTTTGGAAAGGTACAAAGGTACTTGTTCAGGAATTTTAGGCTCAGAACAGGACAAATACCTCCCACTGGGTTTTGGTACTGTGAACAGATTTGACGAGAGTCCTTTGAACTGATCCTCCAGGGCAGGGGTCTCCAATCTTCACAAACAAAGGAACAATTTACTGTCCTTCAGACTTTAAGTGGGGGGGCAGTCTGTGGCTAGTAGGAGTAGAAATTGCCTCAGTGTCAGAGGGAGTCCCCCATCATTGGTATTAGTGGGAGAAATAGTGCCCTATTGTTGGTATTAGTGGGGGCATCCCATCATTAGTGTCCTTGGGAGGAAGAGTGTAGCACTGTTGGGTGTCACTGGGAGTATTTTTGTTGGACTATTTGTGTCAATGTGAGGAATGGTGCCCCAAGGACCAGATAAAGGCAAAGAAAGGGCAGCATCTAATCTGTAGGCAGAGGTTTGGAGACCACTGCTCTGGAGGAACTAGAATGACCACTCTTTGGGACAAAATATGGTTTTGGGTGGTCTTTGAGCAGATGATGGCTGGTTTAAGAGAACAAGATGAGAATGTAGAGTTTGAAACTATTTTGTGCCCTTTAAGATCACAGATTGAACCCTAAGTCTTAGATGTCTGTGACCCAGCAGGGCACACACACTCCTAAAAGAGGCACACACACTCCTAAAAGTGAGGGTGTCCTTTCATTGTGAAGAGGGCTTTTATGTATACTAGGTAGATATTTTTTTCAAGTCTTGAGCCAAAAGGAAGGGCTGAATTTTGGTTTTAAAGATAAAGTCTGGGGAGAGTGATGGGACATGTTTTGTTTAGAGGAGCTTGAAGCCCTGGCAGAGGGCAGTTTTGGAACCTTCCGTTGTGGAAGAAGCACCTTTCCTCATGTGACCATTTTTCAATCTTGTCAAGTGCATCACCAAATAGATATTCTCCCTCATTAGGGAGATGTCTTCAACAGGCAGCTTCAGCTGTCCAGACTTTCAGCCATAAGATTCAATGGACAAAAATGAGGGGCATTACTGAAATCTTTGTCATAACTTGTTCTAGGAGCATCAATACAGCAAAGTAAGGTGGAAGGCGATGTTTGTGAATGCTCCACCAGAACTTGGTCATGGAATACAAGATCCTGTTAAATGTCCCTAGTCCAAATAGCTGCAGTTTCACAAACAGAAATTGCTGCAATAGCTGGTTGCAGAGCTCAACCTATAACAGCAAAGAGGGCTTTTAGAAGAATCTCTAATTTTCTGTCTGCAGAATGTTCAAATAAGGCACATCTACTATAAGGAAAGTAAGATTTATTTACTTAAGGCAAAGATGGCAGAGTCTACTACTGGAACAGTTCATTTTTAGTGAACTTTTTTTCCACTAAATATAGCTTTATCTAAATTTTGGGAGGAGTCAAAATCTTTTCAAGAGTACTCCAATCATCATAAATTGCCCTATGCAAATGCTTTTGTTTATGGAAAAAGTGGGCATGCCTATATTGGCAAGTATTTTGTATAAAGCCATAGTATCAGGTGTATACTGGTGGTGAGAAATCTTCTGCTACCTCCTTTAGCACTATCTCTGCGTCCTCTTCTTTCTCCTCTTTTTCTATTGCTTCTAGAGCAGGTAGATACACTTCCTACTCAGGTAGACAAAGGGGGGATAAAAGGAAGCTTGTTGCTCCCGAACTCATGCATGGGAAGCACTGTCATTTGTGATGTGAGTGTTTTGCAACCCTTCAGCTGAGTGAGTGTTTGCCTGAGCTTTTGCTATATTTCCCTTGTGCCTGGTTTCCACCATTGCTATCAGTGAGGGTATCCCCTGATGAGTATTCATGAAAGAGTGTGCAGAAGCAGGTTTTGACCATACCAAAACAAGGTTTTCATTGAAAAAGGGAGGGGGGGGGGAGTGCCCAGGTGTCAGAGAAGTGATGGCGCCAAGCTGGCTATTTAAACTGACTCTGCATGGATTCATTGCTGTTTGGTCTGCAGCTTCTGTGTACTGTTCCTGACTCCATGTGACCTCTGATCTTAATCCGGCTTCTCTCTTAACTTGTGCTTGAATGCTTCCTACCCTGACCCTGGCTTGTTGTCTGGATTTCGCTCCTGCCTGTTGATCCTGCCTTACTGCTCTCCTGGTACCGACCCGGCTTGTGACCTGCTTAATCAGAGGCCCACGAGCTGGAGTTGTACGAGAGGCCCTCCTCTACATGTCAAGCTCACCTACCAGGTACGTGACACCAGGCCTGGACTGGGAAAAAAATTCAGCCCTGGAAATAATTTTATACCAGCCTCATAGCTTTATTATACCGGCCCAACAGCATAACACCATTATTTTCTTGTTCCTAAAAGGCAAAATCATCCATTTTAAAGCACATTTGAAGAGTGTATTATAAATAAGACAGATATGAAAGCATATAGGGCTTTATATATATATATATATATATATATATATATATATATATATATATATATATATATATATATATATAAATAAATATATATATATAATCAAATTCCGGTTAAAAGTGGTAAAAGTGCGGACTTGGTACAGGAGGTGGTCATAGGCTGTGTGGGCATTGTACAGGAGATGTCAGAGGCTGCGGATATGGTACGGGAGGACATGTCAGGGGCTGTGGGCATGGTACAGGAGGTGCAGGGGCTGCAGGCATGGTACAGGAGAAGCAGGGGCTGCGGGCATGGTACAAGAGGACATGTCAGAGGCTGCGGGCATGGTGCAGGAGATGCAGGGGCTGCAGGCATGGTGCAGGAGATGCAGGCGCTGCGGGCATTGTGCAGGAGATGCAGGGGCTGAGGGCATGGTGCAGGAGATGCAGGGGCTGAGGGCATGGTGCAGGAGATGCAGGGGCTGCGGGCATGGAGCAGGAGATGCAGGGGCTGCGGGCATGGTGCAGGAAATGTGGGGGCTGTGGGCATGGTGCAGGAGATGCAGGGGTTGCGGGCATGTTGTAGGAGATGCAGGGGCTGCGGGCATGGTTAAAGGGCTGAGGACATGGTACAGGAGATGCAGGGCCTGCGGGCATGGTGCAGGAGATGCAGGGGCGGCGGGAATTTTGCAGGGGCTGCAAACACGGTACAGGAGATGCAGGGGCTGCGGGCATGGTGCAGGAGATGCAGGGGCTGTGGGCATGGTGCAGGGGCTGCAGACATGGTACAGGAGATGCAGGGCTGTGGGCATAGTACAGGAGATGCAGGGCTGCGGGCATAGTACAGAAGAAACACGTCACGCGCATGCGCCGTCTGCCCGGGAATAGCCAAATGTGTACGGGCTTTCCCGAGCGGTGGCGGCGTATGCGCAGTGCGCATGTAATTTTTTTACAGGTATTAGCAGCCCCAGGGCAGGAGGAACTTGCCGGCCTACCAGGAAATTTCCCGGTATGCCAGTAGGCCAGTCCGGCCCTGGGAGTGCCTAAGGACCTTATAAGGGCTCCTGACAGAAGTGGTGGTAATAATGTCCTCTGTGGCGTGATATAACACCTAGTCATCCACCTGATACTAAGCCCTGAATTATGGAATTTTTACTGGCGAGTTTAAACACCCAATAAGTGAATAAAGTCAAACACATTTACAGCTTTCTGTTATTTTTCCACAAGATATATACAATACAAGGGACGTGTAAAGTGTACTGCAAGTAATGGAGTTTTTGAAACGTATACTTGCTGTAAAGATATAGTATTGGTCCAATAATCAGGATAAGACTGTCTTACATTTCTATGTTCTTGGTCCCAATATGGGTCCAGTGGGCATACCCCCAGAGGGATCTTCAGGGTCTGGGAACCACTAGAATGGACAGTGGCCTTGGACCTGTACAGCAACCTGTGGCTAACTATACTTATTCTGGTCCCAAGGTATTACCGAAGTTACACAGATTCAGATGCACTACTTCTACTGTTATAGATGACAGTGAATACATTATTAAAGAATCTGAAAAAAATAAAGAACACTGTACAAATCATTTGTAAGACCTCATGGAATATGCAGTTTGGTTTTGGGCACCAGTTCACAAAAAGTAAATTGGGGAACTGGAGAAAGTGCAGAGAAGGGCAACCAAATTGATACAAGTCACAGAGGAGCTGAGCTATGAGGAAAGATTAGCTGAAATGAATTTATTCTCTCTTGAGAAGAGAAGATTAAGGGGGAATATGATCAACATGTATAAATACATAAGGGGTCCATAGAGTAAACTTGGTGTAGAGTTATTCACTTTAATGTCATCAGAGAGGACACAGTGGCAGCCTTTAAGTCTGGAAGAAAAAAGATTTAACCTCCAAGCACAAAAAGGCTTCTTCACAGTAAGGAGCTGTTAAAATGTGGAAAAGACTCCCTTAAGAGCTGGATCTGGCCAGCTTGATAGATTGTTTTAATAAAGGTCTAGATTCCTTTCCTAAATGCACTTAATATAACTGGATACTAATATTTATAGGGTCAAGTTGATCCAGGAAATATCCGATTGCCTCTTGGGGGATCAAGAAGGTATTTTTTTCAAATTGGATCATGCTTTATTGGTTTCTTTTTGCCTTGCCTCCTCTGGATCAACTGTGGGTATAGAACGGTGTATATGGAGGTTTTCTATGTATGTGTGTTTTTTTTTCTCTGTTGGTTAAACTAGATGGACTTGTGTCTTTTTCCAACCAGATTAAAGGAGAAGTATGGAAAAGACAAAATAAGAAGTACATGTTACCCTCATGCTTCCATAATGTTTTTTTTTCTTTCCTCAATCCTTTAAATCATCTAGTATGGGCACTTTAACTGTCAGGAATGAGTGAATAATGGTTGAAAGTAAGGAATCGGTGGATACATCTGCAATCAGACCTCTGTTTTAGTTCCTCCTTCTATTGGATATGTGGCCGCACTTGGCGAGCACCTGAGCTGGCAAGTATAGCAGGCACGTGCCTCATTTTTCCGGGCAGGGTGCGCAGTATGCTCACCTCCAGTCTTGTCTTCTGAGCTGAACTTTCCTTGCAGTTTTGTATCTTCTCCCCTCTGCAGCTGTCCACCATCTCCTCCCCTGGGCTTTGATCTCTTCGTGTCTTTCGATTCCCCCCCTTCCCTCAGCGGCTTTCAAAGCCTGTGTCAGCTTTTCCTCCAGCCGCTGCTGGGCGGGGGAAGAAATCTGGTTGTCCCAATGAGAGCAAGGAGGGGGAAGTATCGGTGTCGTGAAGATGTTCTCATGCTCGGTGACCCCCTGGTGAACACAGGAAATGCTCTCTACACATTCCACTGCATTCATTTATAAGAAAAGATATAGTAAACATCAGCCACAGGTTTAAAATTGTGAATGATCACTGTCTAAATGTAAAGGTCAGTAGTAAGTGATGCAGAGTTCAGAGGTCAGTAGTAAGTGAAGCAGAGTGCAGAGGTGAGTAGTAAGTGGTGCAGCGTTCAGTGGTCAGTAGTGACGCAGGGTGTACAGATTAGTAGAAAGTGAAGCAGAGTGTAGAGGTGATTGGTAAGTGGTGCAGCTTTCAGTGGTCAGTAGAAAGTGACACAGAGTGCAGAGGTGATTGGTATGTGGTGCAGCGTTCAGTGGTCAGTAGTGAAACAGAGTGTACAGATCAGTAGAACGTGATGCAGAGTGTAGAGGTGATTGGTAAGTGATGCAGCTTTCAGTGGTCCGTAGAAAGTGACGCAGAGTGCAGAGGTGATTGGTATGTGGTGCAGCGTTCAGTGGGCAGTAGTTATTTAGAGAGCAGAGGTGGGTAGTGAGTGATGCATAGTTCAGAGGTCAGTAGTAAGTGACACCGAGGTAAGTAGTAAGTGACGCAGAGTTCAGAGATCAGTAGTGACGCAGAGTTCAGAAGTCAGTAGTAAGTGACACAGAGTTCAGTGGTCAGTATTAAGTGACGCAGAGTGCAGAGGTGAGTAGTAAGTGATGCAGAATTCATTGGTTCTTAGTAAGTGACGCGGAGTGCAGAGGTAAGTAGTAAGTTACGTAGAGTGCAGAGGTCAGTAGTAAGTAGTGCAGAGTTTAGAGATCAGTAGTAATTGACGCAGAGTTCAGAGATCAGTAGTAAGTGATGCAGAGTTCAGAGGTGAGAAAAAAGTGGTGCAGAGTTGTTTTTTTCTTTTTTTTTTTTTTTTTAAGTGGACCAGATTGGTATGGAGGAACGCAGGTGTTTACACCCGCTAGTCCATAGGGGTGAATGAAGGGTCCAATCAGGTCCCTCTGAAAAACTTACAGGTGGACCTGAGCAGACCCTTCGTGTGAAAGGGGTCCAAGACTAGTTTCACACTGCTGCATTGTGGTTTGGCTGCAATGCAGGTGTAACCATGGATTTCGTTCAGGTAGCCTGCAGTTTCCTAAAGCCCTTCTGTAAGGTCGCTGATTTTTGACGTTTTTCTGAGAACACACCAAATGTCCTGTGTGCTGCATGTTTGGTGCACTTTCAGAAAATGTGCCAAAAACACAGGACCTAATAGAAAGTCTATGGGAAATCATGGAACACCTACATCGTGGCCAAAATGCAGTGCAGCAGTGTGAAACCAGCCTAAGCAAATGTGAATGGAAGCTTTCATTGCCTCAATCACGTATAATAATCTGAATAGTCAAAAAAATCATGCATCCACAATTTAAGCTCTGATTTTATTGTTTTTTATTTTAATGTAACAGTAAATGTGGGCAATGCTGGTACAGTATGTTGGTAAAAGCTAGTGTATTCTATGCATTATCATGAGGAAGAATGAATATATACAGTATAATAAGCAGCACGTTCAATGACTTCTCTTACAGTCACTGAAGTTCAGCTGCTATTACTGAAGGCTGGTCTGTGTGCCATCTGCCAAGAGGGGAGAGGGGAGGTGAAGAGAAGCTCTGTGTGCTGTGTGAAGTCTCGGCTTAGTTTAGTATCATTCACAAATACTGAGATTGTACTAGATATCCCCTCCTCTAGATCATTTATGAATAAATTAAACAGGATTGGTCCCAGGACAGAACCCTGGGGGACCCCACTTTCTACACCCGCCCAATCCGAGTACTCTCCATTAATCACCACCCTTTGCACTCTCCCCTGGAGCCAGTTCTCTATTCAGGTACTCACCTTATGGTCCATACCTACCTTCCTTAGTTTGTACAGTAAGCGTTTGTGGGGAAAGGTGTCAAAGGCCTTTGCAAAGTCCAGATACACCACATCCACAAGCTTACCTTTATCTAGGTGGCAGCTCACTTCATCATAGAAGGTTAATAGATTGGTTTGGCAAGAACGATTTTTCATGAATCCATGCTGATTACTACTAATAATACCATTTTCATTACTAAAGTCTTGTATGTGGTCCCTTAACATCCCCTCCAAAATCTTGCAGACTACTGATGTTAGGCTGACCGGCCTATAGTTACCCGGGATATATCTCTGCCCTTTTTTAAATATTGGTACCACGTTGGCTTTTTTCCATTCAGCTGGCACCATACCGTCTGTAAACTATCCTTAAAGTTAATTATTAAAAAAAATAATGGTCTGGCAATCACCTGGCTGAGCTCTTTAAGAACCCTCGGGTGCAAGCCATCCGGTCCTGGTGATTTATTTATGTTAAGTTTCTCTAGTTTAGTTCTAAGTCTATCTTCTGTTAGCCATGGCGGTACTTCCTGAGGTGTGTTATTTAGTTTGGCCTTACAAGCTGGGTTAGTGTAGCCCCCCCAATTCTTTTGTGAAGACTGAAGAGAAGAAATTATTTAACACTTCCGCCTTTTCTCTGTCCTCTGTGGCCATATTTCCTTTGTCATCTTTTATGGGGCCAATGTGTTCTGGCCTCGCTTTCTTATTGTTTATATACTTAAATAATTTTTTGGGGTTCTTTTTACTCTCTTCCGCTATATGTCTCTCGTGTTCTATTTTAGCCGCCTTGATTTCGTCTTTACATTTCTTATTACACTCTTTGTAATGCTTAAATGCTGCCAATGACCCCTCAGTCTTGTATTTTTTGAAGGCCTTTTCTTTAGCACTAATATGCATTTTTATGTTGGAGATTAGCCACCCAGGGTTTAGTTTCGCTGTTTTAAATTTATTTCCCTTTGGAATGCACTGGCCAATCCCTTTGTTAAGTATGCTCTTGAAGCACTCCCATTTTTCCTCCGTGTTCTTTGTTCCATACCATTTGATATTTTCTAGTAGCGAGCGCAGTTTTGGGAAATTTGCTCTTTTGAAATTCAGTGTTCTTATCTTACCCTTATGTTTCCTATTACTATGATTAATACTGAAACTAATTGACCTATGGTCACTGTTTCCTAAGTTGCCCCGTATTTCTATATCCGTAAGCAGGTCTGTATTGTTGGTGATCAGTAAGTCAAGTACTGCATCGTTTCTTGTCGGTGCATTCACCATCTGACCCATGAAATTGTCCTGCAAAACTTCTGCCCAGTCTATATCTGGATAATTAAAGTCCCCCATTATAATGACATTTCCCATCCTTGCTGCCAATCCTATCTGTAAAAGGAGGTCCGCCTCCCCCTCCTCCCTCTGGTTGGGGGGCCTATAGCATACGCCCAATGTTACCTTCCCCACAGTGCCTTCCCTTTGAAGTTCTACCCATAGGGATTCTACCTCGTCCATAGCTCCATTATTAATATCATCCCTCATATTTACCTGTACACTGTTCTTAATATACAGACATACCCCTCCCCCCTTTTTACCCTCTTTATCTCTGTGAGGGAGTACCCCTGAATGGTCGCCATCCAGTCATGAGAGCTGTCAAACCAAGTCTCTGTTACCCCCACAAAATCTAAGTCCTCCTCAAACATCAGTAGCTCCAACTCTCCCATCTTGTTGACCAGGCTTCTGGCATTGGTATATAAACCTCTTAATTTTGACCGGTTGCATATATCCTCATTTGATGTTTTTAGGCTGCTCTTGAGATTTTTCCCCATACCCACCCTGGGTTTAGGAGCTCTGAACACCCTACCGCTAATGTCCCCATTTGTGCCCTCTGAATCTTGCTTTCCACTGGCTAATTCTACATCTGTACCCTCTCCCCCATCACCTAGTTAAAAAGCCCCTCTAACTTTATGGCCATTCTCATGGACATCAACCACAGACAGAAGAAGAAAGGGGGGCTGATCCAGACTCCCATTGTCGGTATGACACTCCAGAGAAGACTGTAGTCCCTCTCACAGGTAATTAACTCTATTTTAACAGAACGGGTGCACTTCTCAGAAGGCTAGAACAATTTGTAGATACTAGCAACTCATAAGAATTAAGATTAGGCTTAAAAAAAAAAAAAAAAAAACTGTAAAATTGGGATATACAGCAGGTAAAATAAGTATCGAACATGTTACCATTTTTCTAGGAAAATATATTTCTAAAGGTGCTATTGACATTCAATTTTCACCACAGGTCCGTAACAACCCATGTAATCCCTACATACAAAAAAACAAAAACAAATAAGTTCAAAAATTAAGTTATGTATAATAAAATGGAATTTCACAGGGAAAAAGTATTGAACACGCTAACTGAAATTTATTACTTCGTACAAAATCCTTTGTGGGTAATGACAGCTTCAAGACGTCTCCTGCATGCATTGCTCAGGTGTGATTTTGGCTCATTCTTTCACACAGTCTTCAAATCTTGAATGTACCTTGGGCCTCTTCTATGAACTCTAATCTTAAGTTCTTGCCATAGATTCAAGTCAGGTAATTGGCTGGGCCATTCTAGCCGCTTTATTTTCTTTCTTTGAAACCAATTGAGAGTTTCCTTGGCTTTGTGTTTGGGATCATTGTCTTGCTGAAATGCCCACCCTCATTTCATCCTTATTATCCTAGTAGATGGCAGCAGATTTTTTATCAAGAATGTATTGGTACATTTTTACATTCATCGTTCCTTCAATGACATGAAGTTTGCCAGTACCGTATGTTGAAAAACAGCCCCACACCATGATGCTCCCACCTCCAAACTTCACTGCTGGTATGGTGTTTTTGGGGTGCTGTGCAGTGCCATTTGACCTCCAACCATGGTGTGTTTTAATGCATCCAAAGAGTTAAAATTTGGTTTCATCTGACCAGACTATATTCTCCCAGTATTTCACAGGCTTGTATAAATGTTGTGCAACAAACTTTAAAAGAACATCAACATGCTTTTTCTTCAGCAGTGGAGTCTTGCCTGGTGAACATGAATACAGGCAAAACAATTGTACCTGCTAATTCCAAGTCTTTTTGAAGCTCTCCACAAATGGCCCTTGGCTCTTGGACAACTCTTCTGATAATTATTTCCTCTCCTCTGTCAGAAACCTTAAGATGAGCCCCTTGTCGTGGTTAGTTTATTTTTAAATTATGTTATTTCCACTTCCAGATTATGGCCCCAACAGTGCTCACTTGAACATTAAGAAGTTTAGAAATCCTTCTGTAACCAATGCAATCAGTATGTTTTTCAACAATAAGGTTGCGAAGGTCTTGAGAGCCCTTTTCTTTTACCCTAAATGAGATGTTTCTTGTGTGACATCTTCGTAATTAGACCATCAGTTGAGATTGAACCAGCTGATAAATGATTTGCAAGAGGCAGGATTGCTTTCTGATTACTGATGGATTTCAGCTGGTGTCTTGGCTTTCCATGCCTTTTTCCACAGTTGTAATTTATAAACCTATTTGATGTGGTGAAAATTTCATTTCAATAGCACCTTTAGAAACATATTTACATAGAAAAATGGTGATGTGTTCACTTACTTTACCTGCTGTATATCTGTACCGGAAACCTCCAATTATTTTCCTAACTTAGAAATGGAACAAGACAGGAGGTACATACTAAATGAAACTGGCCTACTTGATTATAAAAGTATGTAACTGCTTGATACCCTGATGTCCACATGGAACACAGTCATGTATAGAGACATTCTTCTCAGCAATTGCGGACTTTTGTAATTGAGTAAGTTCATTGCATTATGCATCACATTTTCCCTGGTTCTAAATTGAGTAAATAGTTGTAGGTTGAGGGGACATATATACAGTGGGTACGGAAAGTATTCAGACCCCCTTAAATTTTTCACTCTTTGTTATATTGCAGCCATTTGCTAAAATCATTTAGGTTAATTCTTCTTCCTCATGAATGTACACATAGCACCCCATACTGACAGAAAAACACAGAATTGTTGACATTGTTGCAGATTTATTAAAAAAGAAAAACGGAAATATCACATGGTCCTAAGTATTCAGACCCTTTGCTCAGTATTTAGTAGAAGCCCCCTTTTGATCTAATACAGCCAGGAGTCTTTTTGGGAAAGATGCAACAAGTCTTTCACACCTGGATTTGGGAATCCTCTGCCATTCCTCCTTGCAGATCCTCTCCAGTTCTGTCAGGTTGGATGGTAAACGTTGGTGGAAAGCCATTTTTAGGTCTCTCCAAGGTTTAAGTCAGGGCTCTGGCTGGGCCATTCAAGAACAGTCACGGAGTTGTTGTGAAGCCACTCCTTCGTTATTTTAGCTGTGTGCTTAGGGTCATTGTCTTGTTGGAAGGTAAACCTTCGGCCCAGTCTGAGGTCCAGAGCACTCTGGAGAAGGTTTTTGTCCAGGATATCCCTGTACTTGGCCGCATTCATCTTTCCCTCGATTGCAACCATTCGTCCTGTCCCTGCAGCTGAAAAACACCCCCACAGCATGATGCTGCCACCACCATGCTTCACTGTTGGGACTGTATTGGACAGGTGATGAGCAGTGCCTGGTTTTCTCCACACATACCGCTTAGAATTAAGGCCAAAAAGTTCTATTTTGGTCTCATCAGACCAGAGAATCTTATTTCTCACCATCTTGGAGTCCTTCAGGTGTTTTTTAGAAAACTCCATTCGGGCTTTCATGTGTCTTACACTAAGGAGAGGCTTCCGTCGGGCCACTCTGCCATAAAGCCCCGACTGGTGGAGGGCTGCAGTGATGGTTGACTTTCTACAACTTTCTCCCATCTCCTGACTGCATCTCTGGAGCTCAGCCACAGTGATCTTTGGGTTCTTCTTTACCTCTCTCACCAAGGCTCTTCTCCCCCGATAGCTCAGTTTGGCCGGACGGCCAGCTCTAAGAAGGGTTCTGGTCGTCCCAAACGTCTTCCATTTGAGGATTATGGAGGCCACTGTGCTCTTAGGAACCTTAAGTGCAGCAGAAATCTTTTTGTAACCTTGGCCAGATCTGGAAGGTCTTATATAGACAGGTGTGTGGCTTTCCTAATCAAGTCCAATCAGTATAATCAAACACAGCTGGACTCAAATGAAGGTGTAGAACCATCTCAAGGATGATCAGAAGAAATGGAAAGCACCTGAGTTAAATATATGAGTGTCACAGCAAAGGGTCTGAATACTTAGGACCATGTGATATTTCAGTTTTTCTTTTTTAATAAATCTGCAACAATGTTAACAATTCTGTGTTTTTCTGTCAGTATGGGGTGCTATGTGTACATTCATGAGGAAGAAGAATGAACCTAAATGATTTTAGCAAATGGCTGCAATATAACAAAGAGTGAAAAATTTAAGGGGGTCTGAATACTTTCCGTACCCACTGTATATATATATATATATATATATATATATATATATATATATATATATATATATACACATACACACTGTCTTATATATAGTGGATATAAAAAAATCTACACACTCCTCTTAAAATGTCAGGTTTCTGTGATGTAAAAAAATGGACAAATAATTTCTGAATTTTTTTCCCCTTTAAACTGTACAACTCAGTTGAACAAACTGAAATCTTTTAGGTGGAGGGAAATAAAAATAAAAAAAATAAAAAAATATATAATTTGCATAAGTGTGCACACCCTTAAACTAATACTTTGTTGAAGCACCTTTTGATTTTATTACAGCACTCTTTTTGGGTATAAGTCTATCAACATGGCACATCTTGACTTGGCAATATTTGCCCACTCTTCTTTGCAAAAACACTCCAAATCTGTCAGATTACGAGGGCATCTCCTGCACACAGCCCTTTTCAGATCATCCCACAGATTTTCAATTGGATTCAGGTCTGGGCTCTGGCTGTACCATTCAAAAACTTTAATCTACTTCTGGTGAAGCCATTGCTTTGTTGATTTGGATGTATGCTTTGGGTTGTTGTCATGCTAAAAGATGAAGTTCCTCTTCATGTTCAGCTTTCTAGCAGAAGCCTGGTGGTTTTGTGCCAATATTGACTGGTATTTGGAATTCCATCTACCTTGACTAAGGTTGGCCATACATGTTCAATCCTCTTGAACACTTTTCCTTTAGATTTACCTTACTACGGCCTGCCTAATTGGATACAACTTAACCATTTGCCTGGAGGGCACTTAAACCCCCCCTCCTGCCCAGTCCAATTCTCAGCTTTCAGCGCTGTCACACTTTGAATGTAAATTGCGCGGTCATGCAACACTGTACCCAAATTACATTTTTATATATTTTTTTCAAACAAATAGAACTTTCTTTTGGTGGTATTTAATCACTACTGGGGTTTTTTTTTTTTGCTGAGCAAACAAAAAAAGACCGAAAATTTTGAAAACACAAACAGTTTTTATATTTTGTTATAATATTTTGCAAACAGGTCATTTTTCTCCTTCATTGATGTGCGCTGATGAGGCGGCACTGATGGGCCCTGATAGGCTGCAGTGGTGGACACTGATGAACACTGGTAAGGCGGCACTAATAAGGTGGCACTGATAAGGCGACACTGATATGGTGGCACTAATAAGGCGGCACTGATGGGCGGCACAGATGGGCGGCCCTGAAGGACACTGGTAGGTGGCACTGAAGGGCACTAATAGGCAGCACTCATGGGCACTGATGGATACTAATAGGTGGCACTGATGGGCAATGATAGGTGACACTTATAATGGGGCACTGATTGGCACTAATAGGTGACACTGGTGAGCACTGATAGGTGGTGCTGGTGGACACTGGTAGGTGGCACTAGTGACAGCTGAACTTCGCCAGCAGAGTGGCAAAGATGTAATGTAAATTTTAGCAAGTCTATGCGGGGTGAGGTGCCATTGTTGTGTAATTTTTATGGTTAGTTCCCAATGATTTGCACAATCGGAGGCCAAGTGGGAATATGTTATGTCTTGGGTCCATTGGGATTCAGAGAAGAATGTGTTAAGGTCTGCCTCCCATTGTTGCATTGGTTTGGTTTTTGTGAAGTCAGTTTTCTCTTGCAGAGAATTATAAAGAATCGAAGAGCCTTTTTTCTTAACTGGATGTCCAAGAAAAAATTGCCATATCTTAGGGCGGAGAGTGATTTTGGGGGGAGGGGTGGATTTCACGAAATGCAGTATGCGTAGTAGAGTGAAGTGTGAAGAAGGGGGTAGGGAGAATTGTTGAATAAAGGAAGCAGGGGATTGGAGACTGTTGTCTTTCCAGAGGTGTTGCACTAGAGTTAAGCCCTGTTTCTCCAAGTCCCACACTTTGACGTCAGGTAGAATGTGCTCCAAGGTATTCAGGGGTATTTCTATAGTTTTGTCTTGTGGGCAGAAGGGGAGGAGAGCTATTTTTCTTCAAGCTGTGATAGATGTTATTGCCTTTGGGAGAAGGTTGCGCATGGTGAAGGGTTGCTATAAGTCTGCGTATAGCAGGGAGTTTAAAGAGTCAGTTTTTAGGACACTTTTTTCTATTTCAAGCCACGGGGGGGGGGGGGGGGGGAATTGATCAGAGTTAGTAGCCGTTAAATAATCTGGTATATCTACCATGCCCATACCCCGAATGATTTGCATTTTATAAGCGAGGTATAGGAGCTGCGCGCTCTCTTGCCCTGCCAAATAAATTTCCTGAGTTGGGATGAAAAGGTGCGTAGGTGACTTTGTTTGACAGGTACGGGTAGGGAGCGAAAAAAATACAGGATCTGGAGTAGTATTTGCATCTTGTAGGCTGTAAGTCTGCCCATCCATGAGAGCTCGACATTTTACATTACCTTCAGTTGAGCTTCTAGTTTTGTGATCAGGACCATCGTTTTCGTTGCAGAGAGTGGAGTAGGAGGGGGTGAGTGTGATTCCCAGATATGAGATGTTTTTGTCAGCCCAGGTGTATGGAAAGGTAATTTGGAGTTTCCGTTTTGTTGATATGGAGGTGTTCAGGTTTAGTATCAGTGATTTGGAATGGTTTACTTAATAGTAGGATACGGCACTAAAGGATTTTAGGGGATCAGTTAACATTAGAATGATGTCGTCCACAAAAAGATTGAGGACATGAGGTTTACCTCCAAATTGGAAACCCGTAATATGCGGATAGGCGCAAATTTTCTCGGCCATGGGCTGTATTATCAAGTTAACTATTGTTGGTGATAGTGGGCAGCCTTGTCTTGTCTTATTGATTAGGAAGGGTCTGGAGAGTAGATTGTTAGCATACACCTGGGCTGAAGGTGAGGAGTACAGAGCTAAAATTGCTTTGAGGATTCTATCCTGGAATCCAAATTTAGTCAGGACTGCGGTCATATATCCGCAAAGTGCATCACATTAAGAATCCGCCTGGTAGCGTCAGACGCGTGCCTACCGGTGACGAAGCCAGACCGATCTGGATGTATTAGGGAAGGTAGAGAATTTTCTAGTCTTTTGGCCAAGGCTTTTGCATATATATTCACGTCCACATTGAGGAGTGAGATTGGCCTATAGTTAGCTGGACAGTCTGGGCTCTTCCCCAGTTTAGGGATGGTCACAATGTGGGTTCTTGGCATTTCTTGTGGGAAGTGTTGTCGCTCCGCTGCTGCATTGAACACTCGTGTCATGAAGGGGACGAGGGCAGGGGAGAAGGTTTGGTAGTATTCGGCAGTGAAGCCGTCCGGGCCTGGGGATTTGCCAAATGGTAGTAATTTAATTCTCTTGAGAAGTTAGTTCGGGGAGAATGGTCGGCTTAATTTTTCCAAGGTCGTTTGGGATAGGGAGGGCAGGTTAATGTCCGTTAAAAACGTAGTGATATCAGCTTGAGAGGGTTGGACAGTTGTAGCATCTGTGTTTATGTTGTAGAGTGTTTCATAGTATGAAGCGAAGGCATCTGCCATGTGTTGTGGGTTAGTTAACCTTGTCTTGTGGATTGGGTGGAGGATTTGGTGGATTTTCCATTTAGTCTTGCGGGCTTTGAGGCGGGAGGCTAGGAATTTACCTGCTTTGTTGTTTTGGGAGTAATATTGGAGTTTAAAGTAATTTAGTAGCTTAGTATGTTTTTCTAAGAGCAGGGCACGGAGATGTGTGCGTAGGGTGTGAAGCTTGGGTGGGATGGCAGGGTCGGGGTGGAGTTTATTCTGGGTCTCTAGGGTTTGGAGGGTACGCAGAATATCTTGAAATTTTTTTATCATAGTTTTGTTTAGCCTGGGCTCCTAGCTGTATTAAGAGAACCCGCAGTAGCGCCTTATGGGCATTCCATAAAGAAAATATGTCAATGTCGGGATTGTCATTCTCTTGGAAGTAGTTAGTGAGATGTAGCTTAAGCTGCTCGTTAATGTGTTTATCTGTGATAAGTTGATGGTTGCATCGCCAGACTCGGGAATTCACCCTGGGGGGTTGTTCCTCAATCGAGATGTATAGTGGAGCATGGTCAGACAATGTTATGTCCCCGATTGTGACACGGGAGACGTTTTGTAGTAGCCATTTATCCACTAGACATAGGTCGATTCGAGAATAGACATTGAATCTGGGGGAGTGATAGGAATAGTCCTTTTCTGAGGCGTGAAGACAGCACCAGACATCGTATAGATCCTCCGTGTCCAGATATCTGGTCAGAGGAGAAGCTCTACGAGGCTTTTGGGACATAGTATCAAGGTCGGGGTCTAAAACAGAGTTCATGTTACGCAAAGCAATAAGTTGCCATGTTTATGGCGTGATAAACATTTGAACAAGTTACAAAAGAATTTGGATTGTTTCGTATTAGGAGCATATACACCAGCAATAGTATACGGAGTGGAGTCTAATGTACATGTCAAAATCACATACCTGCCCCCTTCATCAATCAGAGATAAATGAAGGGAAAAGGAAATCAAGTTCCTTATGGCTATGAGGACACCTCTTTTCTTGGAGGTAAATTCAGATGAGAAAGTGTGTGGGAAGTCTTTATGTTGGTATTTCGGGGCCGCTCCAGATTTGAAGTGTGTCTCTTGAACAATGACAATGTCCGCATCAGCTTTCTTCGCCTCTTTCCACAGGGTGTCTGAGAGTTTCTTGAGGTTGTAACGACCATTTCCTGGAGGAAAGAGTGGAGGTAGGTATTGTGGTATCTGATTTTCTGGGGCCTTGCAAGGGAGAGAGGAGAAAAAGGAAAGGCAGCAAAGAGGCTGGGAGATAAAACAAGGGTTCTAAAAAAAATTTCAAAAATATGAACCACAATTGCAAAAAAGTTTAAAAATATGAACCACAATTGCAGAATGTCTGCTAAGAATGCTATTGGGGGGTAATAGAGTGAGTTCAATCAGGAATTTAGGAGAGGAGGTATTGCATTGTATGGGGAGAACAGCCTCTAAATGAGGTTAGACAAAGCGAGGATCTGCCGCTGATCTTCATCTGTGATGGTCTCTATGCCGGTCTCGGGTGGGGTTCCTTTCCCTTTGTGGGCGGGGGCCCTGGTGGTGCAAAGCGGCTGGTGGAGGATCCACTGGGATGATTTTCCAGTCAGCGAGAAGGCGGAGACCTTCCTCTAGGGAGGTAATGATAGAGGTCGATCCATCTTTGGTTATTTTGAGCGTAGCAGGGTATTTTGAGCGTAGCAGGGTATTTCCACCATGTTGTGGTTTCTCAAGGCTTTGGTCACCGAGCTGAGATTTTTCCTCTTTTGTAAGGTATAGGCAGAGAGATCTGGTAGGACCTGCAAGGAAACAGCTTGCTCTGGCAGTTGATCTTTCTTTCTAAATGCTGCTAGGACAGTTTCTTTAGTCTGATAGTAGTGTAGTGTAGTTTCATGAGGACGTCTCTAGGGAAGGAATGCAGGTTTTGGGATCCGATGGATCCTGTCGATTGTGAGGTCATCCGAGGTAAGTGTAGGAGCTACTGCTTGGAACAGTTCTTTGACATAATGTGGGAGTTGCGAGGCATGCACAGTTTTGGGTATGCCCCTCAATTTCAGGTTGTTACGTCTCGAACGGTCTTCAAGGTCTGCAACTTTCGATTTAAGCCATGCTATTTCATTAGAGTGAGAGTCGTTAGCATCAACCACATTATTACAGGAGGTCATGCAGAGACTCACCCATTCTTCCAAGTCCTTCACCCTGTGGCCTAGTTCTTGTATGTCCGCTTTACATGTTTGAAAACAGGTGAACATATCTGCCTGCAGGGAGGATTGAAGAGAAAGGAGCATGTCCTTCATGAGTATATCAGACATAGGTTGTCCTACCGTAGGGAAGGATGCAATGGGGTCATCCTGTGGGTTAGAGCCTTGCGAGCTATTAGTGTCCATGCAGGGTTCTGCAGCATCTTCCTGCCCGGATTCCTTTCTTGGTTTTGACTTTGCTGGGCTATTTGTGCTGGGGGAGGGTGGGGTGGAGTCTTCCCCAGGTCCCCTGCAGTCGGTAGTTTCCGTCATTATGGGTGCAAATACCAAGGTCGGTGCCGTTAAAGGGTCACCGCCGGAGTGAATCTGTTGGTTTCCGCCATTTTGATGGAGTCCCTTGTGGACAGGATTGAAAGAGCCTGAAAGCTTTTTAAGTTTGTGGTCCTCTCTGGTGCGGCAAGACATTGTGAAGCAATAGAGTAGGGAGACAACTCCCTGTGTGTGGAATTTGGTTGCAGCAGAGTATGTGGATCCAGCTGTTCTTCACCCAGTTATGGGGATGTTAAACCATGGGGCCTGTTATTATGGGCTTATAGTGCGGTATCACACAGGCAATGAGCTTGGTACAGTAGATGGGGCAGTGCAGCTACACATACAGGGCCTGAAGTGTGCAGGGGTCTGTTGTGCAGAGTGGCAGCTGTCACAGGCAGTGATCTCTATATAGATGCAGGGCTGATAGTGAGAGGGTCAGTACGTCTCTAGGGGGGCCCGGATACTGAGTTGAAGAGTGCGGCCGGTTTCAAGATGGCAGCAAGCCGCGGTAGGCCCAAGTTGAAGAGATGCCAAGGGGGGCTTTATATTCCGGTCCTGGAGGTGGTGAGGTGCATCGGGGGATCTTATAGGGGCGACATGGACTGCCACAGCGTCGGATGTCTTACCCTGAGCGCCGATGCCGGCCTCCGTGATCGGGATGCAATGGCGGCAATGTCCTGGTAGGCCGCGGGTCCCGCCGCTCGGCAATCCGGCCTCCGAGGCGAAAAATCTTCATATCCACAGGTGCCCCAGGGGATACACAACTTGCGGGGGTATTTTGTGTGGGTTGTCCGGCTCCAATCACGCCGATGGGAGCGGATGAAAGCTCCGGTGCCCTGGAGCCCAGGTACAAGGCGTCTGGCACGGCTGATGTCCGGTCACGCCCCCGTGATTGCTTAAGCACTTTACCACCGCAGGATTTTGCTGTCTTATGTCCAGGCCACTTTTTGCGATTCGGCACTGTGCGACTTTAACTGACAATTGCGCGGTCGTGCGATGCCGTACCCAAATGAAATTTACGTCCTTTTTTTCCCACAAACAGAGCTTTCTTTTGGTGGTATTTGATCACCTGTGCAATTTTTACTTTTTGCGCTATAAACAAAAAAATAGCGTAAATGTTGAAAAAATAACAATATTTTTCACATTTTTTTTATATGAAACCCCCCCCCCAAAAATGTAAAAATCAAATTTTTTAAAAATTTTTGGCCAATTTGTTTTCTGCTACCTATGTTTGGTAAAAAAAATCACAATAAGTGTATTTTGATTGGTTTGCGCAAAAGTTATTGCGTTTACTAACTAAGGGAAAGATTTCTGTCATTTTTGGTGTTTTTTTTTTTTTTTTTTTTAACGAGTAATGGCTGCGATCTGCGATTTTTTTTGCGGGACTGCAACATTGCGGCGGACAGATCGGACCCTTGACTGACATTTTTGACACTTTTGGGGGTACCAGTGACATTACTACAGTAATCAGTGCTATAAATATGCACTGTTACTGTAAAAATTACACTGGCAGGGAAGGGATTAATTTTATTGGAGAGGGAGGGGTTAATGTATGCCTGGTGCTTACTAACGTGTGTGGGGGGAGGTGACTGAGTGACACAGGGACAGATCGCAGGTTCAGCTATGCTGAACCCTGCAATCTGTCACTGTCTGTCACTTAGGAGATCCGCCTGCTTTGTTTACACAAGCGGGCGGATCTCCAAACTCGATTCCCCGACAATCGGGGAAGAGCAGCGGCGATCGCTGCCGCTCCTCCCCTGGCCCAACTCCCGCTGTGACTGAATACAGTGGGAGCGAGCCTCCGGCGGCGCGGGTGCGCCGCCCACAAGGGGAGGAGTCCAGCGACGTAGGTTTACGTCGCTGGACGGGAACTAACCACTTTGTCGCAGTAGAGCTCCAGTGAGCGGTCGGCAAGTGGTTAAATCTGAACACAGCTACATCCCCAGGTATAAGAGGGTGTCTTTCATAGGAGTTGTACAGTTATAGGTCACATTAAATGTGAAAAAAATTCTGAAATGATTTATCTTGGTCTCATTTATTTACATCACAGAAACCTGACAATTTTTTTTTTCCAAAACATTTTATTGAAATTAAGCAAAGTACACAGTAATCAAAGCAAGTGTATGACTGTATGGTTAGAAGTAATACACAGGACTTGCCGCTATGGCTAACAGAGGGTGAAATCAGGGAAAGGCTGGATAAAATGAACACAAATAAATCACCAGGCCCGGGATGGCGTACATCCGAGAGTACTACAAGAACTTAGTAAGACTATATGTAGACCACTGTTCCTGATCTTTGCTGACAGTATTATCACAGGAAATGTACCAGGGGATTGGAGGAAAGCTAACGTGATTCCGATATTCAAAAAAGGGCAGAGGCATGTCCCGGGAAATTATAGGCCTGTCAGTCTGACATCGATAGTATGTAAACTTCTGGAGGGGATGATAAGGGACTATATCGTAGAGTTTGCTAAAGACAACAACAACATCATCAGCAGTAATCAGCACGGGTTTACAAATGGGCGCTCTTGTCAAACCAATCTCTTAACATTCTATGAGGAGGTGAGCTGTGAGCTAGGTAGAGGATAGACTAAGCAATAGCATGCAATGTCAAGCGGCAGCTGCCAAAGCCGGCAGAATATTAGCATGCATAAAGAAAGGGATGTATTCCAGAGATAAAACTATAATCCTACCACTTTATAAAACTCTGGTCCGACCGCATCTGGAGTATTCTGTCCAGTTCTGGTCACCAGTCCTCAGGAGGGATGTGTTGGAGCTGGAGAGAGTCCAAAGAAGGGCAACTAAACTAATTAGATGATTGGAGAACCTTAATTATGAGGAGATTCTGCAATCACTTGATTTATTCTCCCTGGAGAAGAAACGCCTGAGAGGGGACATGATAGCAATTTATAAATACCTCAATGATGATCTTAGCATAGAAAAAAAGCTATTCAGTCGAAAGGATTGCATGAGGACTCAAGGGCATACAATGCGATTAGAGGAGAAGCGTTTTAACCTCAGGCAACGCTGGGGGTTCTTTACTGTTAGGGCTACAGGATTGTGGAATTCTCTACCACAAGAGGTGGTTTCTGCGGGAAGTATGGTTGCTTTCAAAAGACTCTTGGACGTACATCTCAATAATCAGAACATTCAGGGGTATGAGAGATGATTACGGCCACATACACCTACACAGGTTGAACTGGATGGACTATTGTCTTTATTCAACCTCAACTACTATGTAAAGACCGTAATGTGTACAAAAAATATGTCCTAACAAACAGATAGAACTTATGCATTAAACAGAATGGTATGAGACAATATAATTGTAAATGTTAGGAAAGGGTAAGGCACCATGGAAACTCTAACATGAGGTTTATCGTCGTTTTGGGGTCATATAATTGAAAGTATCCATGCAGACGTAGAGAACTGGGATGTGGGAGCAGGAAATGTGTTGCCGCGAGGCCTCCTGAACTCCGATTAAGTGCTCAGTGTCTGAAGTGTATCCAAGGTGCCCGAGTCATGTAGTGTTTGTGGTTGGAGTCCCTGGCCTGGGCAATGAGGTCATCCATTTCAGCCACCCGTTGTACCCTTCGGAAACATTCTGCAATAGTAGGAGGGGAGGTGGACAACCAGTGGCATGGAAAGCACATTTTAGCCGCGTTAATGAGGTGCAGGGTAAGAGATTTTTTGTAGGTGGCAGAGGGCAGTGAAGTGTGGTGTAGGAGATATTGTGCTGGAGTAAAGTCAGGTGTGAAGGTGGTGATATGGGAAATCAGAGAATGAACCTCTCACCAGAATGGCTGGATGATGGGGCATTCCTACCAGATATGTAGCAAAGACCCCCTGTGCTGGGAACATCTCCAGCAATTGGGAGGGGAGAGTTAGACGCTGAGACTTTGTGCAATATTTCGGGGGTTCTGTACCCTTTGGCATACAGTTTGAAACCTGTTTCTTGAGAAAACACATTCAAGGATCCCTTATGGATATGGTGGTAGATGTTGGACCAATCATCCTCCGAGAGGTCCAGTCCCAGCTCCCCCTCCCATCTCGACCTAAGAGCGTTGGTTGGTGCATGGGCCTTCGGGAAGAGCATAGAGTACAAAATTGATATCAGGTGGCGGTGTGGGCCTGGGGTATCACAGATCCTTTCAAAAGGCGTAAGGGTCCTCGACCAGTCTGCCAAGGCCTGTATGTGGGTCAAAAAACATGTCCGATTTGTAGGAAATGATAGAAGGGTATTTTACCAGTTGGGTATTTGAGGAGAAGGTCCCGATAAGATAGCAAGCGAGATCCGGCAAAAAAGTGAGTAGCCTTGAAGGGCAATCTGGAGAGGGGCTTTCTAGGGGCAGGTACGGAAGACCTGGGAGGAAGTCAGGGGTGGAGCATAAGAGCGAGAATGGGCTTTGTTTCGGAGAGAGGTCCAACTTCCTACAAACTGTACGGAATACGTGCAGCGTGGCCCCTGTTAAAGGGTGTGAGAGGGAGTGTTTTGGCGTTGTCGACGGTGCCATCCAGAGTAGATGGTGTGTGGGGAACGGGGAGTTGGCGCTTTTAAGATTCACCGAATCCTTGGATTCCGCATGGGTGTGCCAGTCCACTATTCTGGATAGGTGACGCGCCCAATGATATTTCAGTAGATGTGGAAGGCCCAGACCACCCTCTGGTTTAGGGCGAGTGAGCGTGTCCAAACTAAGTCTGGGTTTCTTAGAATGCCATATGAACTCGGAGCATATACGCTGGTAAGATTTGAAGAAGGTGGGTGGTACTTGGATAGGGAGGGATAAAACCTGACAATTTAACAGGGATGTGTAGACTTTTTTACATGGTATGTCAGAAAGCTGTTGCAAAGCTGAAAATCTGTCTCCTCTATTCTCAAAGACCAGCAGGCACACTAGAACATGTCTTTCTATAGATTTAAATTGCAAGTTTCTGCTGTTACCCGTTATCTCACGACCCATGTTCAATACTGGTACACCACCAGTTGTTGATTCAATTAGCTCACGCCCAGCCCAGTCAGGCCATCTCCTTTTCTATTGGCACTTGGCTCACTCACTAAGGCTGGCCATACATTATACAATTGTCTTATTCAATTTCCTTTAGATTTACCTTCAACTATGCAGTGAAAGGGCCTGCCTGATTGCATACAAATTGAAAGTGTTTAGGTTTGACCTCATATTATATGGTTATGGTAAATCTAAAGGAAAACTGCAGAAGAAAATTGTAAAATGTATAGCGTTCCTACAGCCAGGTCCTCCAGTGTTCCAAGTGATTTCCAAGGCAGTTTCTAGTATCCCCTGTGAGTCCTAATGGAGAAGAATTTTGTGTACCCCATTCCTAGTAGAGAAAATTCCTAGTACACCCACATTACTTTCTCATGTCCTTGGCTTCCTGAGACATATGCTAGTGTACCTCCAGTGCTTCTTTATGTCCCTGGCTTCCTGAGAAGATTCCTGTGTACCTCCATTCCTAGCGGAAAAGTTTCCTTGTGTACCTGGCTTCCTGAGTAGATTTCAAAGAGCCCCCATTTTCTCCTAGTGTTCTACATTCTGAGAGACTCCTTGTGACCCTGAAATTCCTAGCGATTCCGTATCTGGATACTTTTTGTTCCTAAAGTCTATTTGCAAGTGTCTCCAAGTGCTCTCAAGTCTGATCTCTGTACCTCTAGTGACTTCCAACCTGTCCCCCTGTGACTCTGTGGGGAATAATTACTAAAACTAGGGCAGTTGTCTATAGTAATCAGCTTCTAGGTTTTATTGTCAAAGCTTAATTGAACAAGCTGAAATTAGAAGCTAATTGGTCACTATGCACAGCTGGAAAATATTCATAGTTACATAGTGAGGTTGAAAAAAGACATCCGCCCATCCAGTTCAACCTATGATGTGTGTGTGTGTTTTCTGTTAACCGTACATTCTATACCCCTGTATGTTGTGGTCTTTAAGGTGCCCATCTAATAGTTTTTTGAAACCATCGATGCTCCCTGCTGATACCACTGCTTGTGGAAGAGAATTCCACATCCTTACCGCTCTTACAGTGAAGAACCCCTTACGTACTTTAAGGTTAAACCGCCTTTCCTCTAGTTTTAGTGAGTGGCCACGTGTCTTATTGTATTCCCTTTCTCTGAATAGTTTGTTCCTTATGCTAGGGTCGCCAGTACAGTATTTGTACATTGATATCATATCCCCCCTGAATTGTCTTCTCCAGAGAGAATAAGTTCAGTGCTTGTAGTCTTTCCTCATAGCTGATGTCCTCCATTCCCCTAATTATTTTTGTTGCCCTTCTCTGGACTCTTTCCAGTTCCAGCACATCCTTCCTGAGGACCGGTGCCCAGAACTGGACAGCATACTCCAGATGTGGCCGGATCAGAGTCTTGTAGAGTGGGAGAATAATCTCTTTATTTCTGGAGTGAATCCCCTTTTTTATGCATCCCAGTATTCTGTTGGCTTTGCTTGCAGCGGCTTGGCATTGCATGCCACTGCCAAGCCTGTTGTCTACCAGCACCCCCAGGTCCTTTTCCATCCTAGACTCACCCAGAGGTTTCCCCCCCCCCTAGTGAGTAGCTTGCTTTCTGGTTTATGGCACCCAAGTGCATTACTTTACATTTTTCAACATTAAACCTCATCTGCCATGTAGTTGCCCACCCCATTATTTTGTTCAGGTCCGCTTGTAAGGTTTCCACATCCTACATAGAAGATATTGGCATGCTTATTTTAGTATCATCCGCAAATACTGAGATTGTACTAGATATCCCCTCCTCTAGATCATTTATGAATAAATTAAACAGGATTGGTCCCAGGACAGAACCCTGGGGGACCCCACTTTCCACACCCGCCCAATCTGAGTACTCCCAATTAATCACCACCCTCTGGACTCTCCCCTGGAGCCAGTTCTCTATCCAGGTACCCACCTTATGGTCCATACCTACCTTCCTTAGTTTGAACATTAAGCGTTTGTGGGGAACGGTGTCAAAGGCCTTTGCAAAGTCCAGATACACCACATCCTCAGGCTTTCCTTTATCTAGGTGGCAGCTCACTTCATCGTAGAAGGTTAATAGATTGGTTTGGTAAGAACGATTTTTCATGAATCCATGCTGATTACTACTAATAATATAATTTTCATTACTAAAGTCTTGTATGTGGTCCCTTAACATCCCCTCCAACATCTTGCAGACTACAGATGTTAGGCTGACCAGCCTATAGTTACCCGGGATATATCTCGGCCCCTTTTTAAATATTGGTACCACGTTGGCTTTTTTCCAATCAGCTGGCACCATACTCGTCTGTAAACTATCCTTAAAGATCAAGAATAATGGTCTGGCAATCACCTGGCTGAGCTCTTTAAGAACCCTGCAAGCCATCCGGTCCCGGTGATTTATTTATGTTAAGTTTCTCTAGTTTAGTTCTAAGTCTATCTTCTGTTAGCCATGGCAGCACTTCCTGAGGTGTGTTGTTTAGTTTGGCCTTACAAGCTGGGTTAGTGTAGCCCCCCCGATTCTTTTGTGAAGACTGAAGAGAAGAAATTATTTAACACTTTCGCCTTTTCCCTGTCCTGTGTGGCCAAAACTCCCTTATCGGCTTTTATGGGGCCAATGTGTTCTGGCCTCGCTTTCTTACTGTTTATATACTTAAATAATTTCTTGGGGTTCTTTTTACTCTCTTCCGCTATATGTTTCTCGTGTTCAATTTTAGCCGCCCTGATTTTGTCTTTACATTTATTATTACACTCTTTGCAATGCTTGAATGCTGCCAATGACCCCTCAGTCTTGTATTTTTTGAAGGCCTTTTCTTTAGTATTAATATGCATTTTTATGTTGGAGTTTAGCCACCCAGGGTTTATTTTTGCTCTTTTAAATTTATTTCCCTTTGGAATGCACTGGTCAATCCCTTTGTTTAGTATGCTCTTGAAGCACTACCATTTTTCCTCTGTGTTCTTTGTTCCCAGGTTCTATCCCATTTGATATTTTCTAGCAGAGAGCGCAATTTTGGGAAATTTGCTCTTTTGAAATTCAGTGTCCTTATATTGCCCTTGTGTTTCCTATTACTGTAATTAATACTGAAACTAATTGACCTATGGTCACTGTTTCCTAAGTTGTCCCGTATTTCTATATCCGTGATCAGGTCTGTATTGTTGGTAATCAGTAGGTCAAGTACCGCATTGTTTCTTGTCGGTGCGTTCACCATCTGACCCATGAAATTGTCCTGCAAAACAGTCTATATCTGGATAATTAAAGTCCCCCATTATAATGACATTTCCCATCCTTGCTGCCAATCCTATTTGTAAAAGGAGGTCCACCTCCCCCTCCTCCCTCTGGTTGGGGGGCCTATAGCATACGCCCAACATTACCTTCCCCACAGTGCCTTCCCTTTGAAGTTCTACCCATAGGGATTCTGCCTCGTCCATAGCTCCATTACTAATATCATCCCTCATATTTACCTGTACACTGTTCTTAATATACAGACATACCCCTCCCCCTTTTTTACCTTCTCTATCTCTGTGATAAAGGGAATACCCCTGAATGGTCGCCATCCAGTCATGAGAGCTGTCAAACCAAGTCTCTGTTATCCCCACAAAATCTAAGTCCTCCTCAAACATCAGCAGCTCCAGCTCTCCCATCTTGTTGGCCAGGCTTCTGGCATTGGTATACAAGCCTCGTAATTTTGATCGGTTACAAATATCATCATTTGATGTTTTTAGGCTGCTCTTGTGCTTTTTCCCCATACCTCCCCTGGGTTTAGGAGCTCCGAACACCCTACCACTAATGTCCCCATTTGTGCCCTCTGGATCTTGCTTTTCACTGGCTAATTCTACATCTGTACCCTCCCCCCCATCACCTAGTGTCTGTGTGTTTCAAGGCACACCTGCCAGCTTGGTTTGTACTCCCTATTGCCCTGTGATCTCTGCGCCTCAGCGCTGCAAGGATTCTTATCTGTTAATTAGCCCTAAAGCCTGGTACACACAGACTTTTTTTCAGCTCCGGTCAGAGCCGCTGTACTAATGAACCTATTCCATCTTGCCACTTTACTCCATAGCCCAGACATATGAAGAATACAGGAGATTGTTGTCACATGTACCACATAGCCAGTACTTGTCAGATTTTTTTGTAGCTTCTTTAATATTGCTGTAGACCCCTTGGCAGCCTCCCTCTTCTTGTCTTTTCATGGAAGGGATGTCCAGTTCTTGGTAATGTGACTGTTGTGCAATATTTTCTCCACTTGATAATGACTGTCTTCATTGTGTTCCATGGTATATCCAATGCCTTGGAAATTCTTTTGTACCCTTATCCTGACTGATACCTTTTAACAATGAGATCCCTCTAATGCTTTGAAAGCTCTCTACAAGCCATAGCTTTTGCTGTAGAATGCGACTAAGAAAATATCAGGAAAGACCTACTAGAACAGCTAAAGGATAAGGGGGAGGAGCCTGACGGCGTGCGCGTAGGCTGCGAGGGAGAAGGGCTGTCTGCAACATGAAGGAGGCTGAACATCCGACCCGCTCCCGGCCTGCCCTCTGACTTCGAACCCAGAGCGTCTGATGCCGGAGCAGTAGACCTCCGACCCTCCTCTGCTTCCCCCCCCTACTCTTGGTGTCCTCACATGGGCCGTTAAACCGCTTGGCCGCTTTAACATCCGGAGGTGTTTTTCTCCCATCTAGCTGTGTCAATACGTAGCCACGCCGGCAGACAGCAAGCAGACAGCAAACGCCGACCTACCTACCTCACTCCAGCGTTCCCGGCCGTGTCAGACCCTCGTGGTCCGCTTTGGCATGCAGCGGGGTCCTCTCCCGGTCTGATCCCAGTGTCTGGAGAGAACCCTACGTAGCTGAATGGATAAAGCAGCGGATGCCGGGCTGACAGAGAGAGCCGCCGCGGCCGGTAGTGAAGGAGAAGCCCGCCCCCTCCTGTGAATCTGGGAGATCTCCGAGTCATGCTTTGACATACCGGAGCATCACTACTCAGCTACTTAGCGTCTCATTCAGTTTCTCGGTTAAGGGGCGGATAAGAGACAGCACTACCTTGCCGTGGAGCAAAAGAGACACTCTGTTAACCCTGAGTTTGGGAATAAAATCCCTTCTTACTTAATTATAACGCTATTCAATTGCTATTCAACTGCCATTAACTGAGACTTATGTGATCTGGAAGAGACTTTCTGATACGAGACATAATAAAACCAATTGAAGCTTTAAATGCAAAAATAAAGGAGACAAATATAGCAATGAAAGAAAGTAAAAACTCCGCGCTAACGGTCTATTTGGATGTAACAAATATACATATAAATATGTGCAAAGGTTAAGTGAGAGATATAGGAATGTAAAAATATAAAAATGTGAATGGTGATGAATATAATAAGTGAAAAGTGTATGTATAGGCTGCAGCCTCCCTGGATATTAGTCTGAGGACTAAATATGGAATGGATAGAAAAGTAGGGTAATGGCGCTGCCTACAATAGGAATGTTAGAAAATATGAATATAATATAAATTTTGATGAGATACAGTATATATCGGTGATGAACTTTATAAAGTGACTGGTGCAAATAAATATATTATATATCAAAAAGCAAATTGTAATAGTGCATACTTAAAGGTGCATATCAAATAAAGTGCTAACGTGCATGTGAAAAGCTCCCAACTATATCGTACACTGTGATATAGGTGCTATAAAGTGTTAATTAGATATAAAATGACAATTAAAAACGGAATTTTTGTAAAATCTTACCTGTAAAATTCCTTTCTCTGAGTCCTCCGACAGTCGCCGCCACTTCATATTCATCACTAATGGGGGTTATTGACCTTTGCTCCGCAGGAGTAGCTAGGCAACAAAATTTGTTAATATCAAAGCTTTTAGCATATCCCACCCCTAGGGGGTGGTCCCCTCAGTCAATACCTCCCTGCTTCCTGCATTCCCAACTCAGTTTCAGTAGCATAGCAGTAGAGTACACAAACAAACCCCAAAAGAGGGGCGGGGGCGGCGACTGTCGGAGGACTCAGAGAAAGGAATTTTACAGGTAAGATTTTACAAAAATTCCGTTTTCTCTTACGTCCTCCGACAGTCGCCGCCACTTCATATTCATCACTAATAGGGACATCCCATAGCAGTGTAGACATGAGGGGTGGGAAAAAACGCAGCCGCGCCTAAAGCAACGCAGTACCCAAAACAGGTAAAAAGGAACCTTACCAAAGTAAGAAAACCAACTGGGCAACAGGAAAAAAACGTGCTCAACAGGAGCAACAACCCAGGAAAACAAGTAACCTAGGGATAAAGACATCCCAACAGCCAAGGACCCAAAACAAGGGACCCTAAGGCACTGCCGTACTAAGAACTTTGCGGCCAAAGGAAGCATCTGCCGATGCCTGAACATCCACCTTGTAGAATTTGGAGAAGGTGTGAACGGACGACCAAGTCGCCGCCTTACACACCTGGGCCACAGAAGCCCGATGATGACAGGCCCAAGACGTACTCAGAGATCTGGTAGAGTGCGCCTTCACAGGTACGGGAGGAACCTTCCCCTTCAAAGCATAGGCCTGCTCAATGGTCTGTCTGATCCATTTGGCGATGGTAGAAGCCGACGCCGCCATGCCCTTCCGAGGACCCTCAGGAAGGACGAATAGGGAATCCGACTTGCAAAAGGATTTAGTCGACGACAGGTAAACCCTGATCGCCCTAACAACATCCAAGGAATGCAAAGCCACCTCCTTCGGATGTTTTGGCCTCGCGCAAAGCGAAGGCAAGACAATGTCCTCATTGAGGTGAAATTCCGAGATCCTCTTCGGAAGAAAAGACGGGTTAGGTCGCAAGACCACCTTATCCAAGTGAATCACTAAATATGGAGAGCAGCAGGACAAAGCTGCCAGCTCCGACACTCTGCGAGCCGAAGTGATCGCCACCAAAAACGCAACCTTCTTGGACAACAGAGGCAACGAGATCTCCCTGATCTTTTCAAAAGGAGCATGTTGCAACACGGACAGAACAAGGTTCAAGTCCCATGGAGGCAAAGGCTCCCTCCTAGGAGGGACCAGGTGTCGCACCCCTTGAACAAAAGTGCTAACCAAAGAGTTAGACGCCACAGGGCGTTGAAAGAGAACGGCCAGCGCAGAAATCTGACCCTTGATCGTGGCCAGCGCCAAACGCTGGTCCACGCCCGTTTGAAGGAAAGCCAACAATCTCGATACCGAGTATGAGCGAGGGGAATAACCCCTGGACTCACACCAGGCAAAATACGCCTTCCAAGTACGATAGTAAATCTTCCCCGAAGAGGCTTTTCTAGCCTTGATCAAAGTGGGAATGACCTCAGGGGAGAGGCCCCTATCCTTCAACACCTGGCTTTCAACAGCCATGCCGTCAAAGCCAGCGACTGTAAAGCAGGATGGAATATCGGCCCTTAAGACAGGAGATCTTTTCAAAGATGCAGATGCCACGGAGCGTCAACTGCCAGATTCACGAGGTCTGCGTACCAAGACCGGCGAGGCCAGTCCGGCGCCACCAGAATCACCGTGTGCGGTTCCGCGGCCAACCTGCGAAGGAACCTGGACAGCAGCTGAATCGGTGGAAAGGCATACATCAGACGATACTGATGCCAGGGCGCCACTAACGCGTCTGATGCGTCTGCCCGAGGATCGCGCGACCTTGCCACGAACCTTTCCACCTTGTTGTTTAGACGAGACGCGAACAGGTCCACATCTGGTGAACCCCACTTCGCGCACAACATCTGAAAGACATCCGGGTGAAGGGACCATTCCCCCTGGTCCAGGGTCTGGCGACTCAGATAATCCGCCTGCCAGTTCTCCACCCCCGGAATGTGAACTGCCGTTATCGCCGGGACGTGTGTCTCGGCCCAAGACAGAATGTCGGCCACTTCCCGAGCCGTGCGGGCACTCCTGGTGCCCCCTTGGTGGTTGATGTAGGCCACCGCTGTGGCATTGTCCGTCTGTACCCGAATGGGACGGCCCCGTAGCCTGTCCGTCCAACGCAGAAGGCAGAGAGCTATCACTCGCAATTCCAGAATGTTGATCGGAAGGGAGGATTCCTCCTCCGACCAAGTACCCTGGGCGGACAGAACGCCCAGAACACCACCCCAGCCCGACAGGCTGGCATCCGTGGTGATCACCGTCCAAGAAAAAGGGCGAAAATACTTGCCCCCCGACACCGCCGGGGACCGGAGCCACCACAGAAGATCCCTTCTGGTATGATGACTCAAGGAGATCCGTAGATCCAGAGATTGCGGTCGCCCGTCCCACTCGGCCAGAATCTCCGCTTGGAGACCCCGCGTGTGAAACTGGGCAAAAGGGATCGCCTCGAAGGCCGAGACCATCATCCCCAGACACCTCATACACGTCCGGAGGGACGAGCACTGATTGTCCCTGAGGGACTTGACTTCGTCCTGAAGCGTCCGGAGCTTGTCGTCCGGCAGGAAGACCTTCGCTTGAACAGAGTCCAGGATCATCCCCAGGTAGGGGAGACGTACCGACGGACACAAAGTTGACTTTGGAAAATTTATCGTCCACCCGAACTCCTGCAGAGTCTGCATCGTGATGGACAGGTCGTTCACCAGGCCCTGACTGGTCGCAGACCAAATCAGGATATCGTCCAGATACCCCAGGACAGAAATGCCCCGGGCTCTCAATAAAGCCAGAACCGGCGCAAGCACCTTGGTGAAAACCCGCGGAGCCGAAGCGAGACCAAAAGGTAACGCCACGAATTGGTAATGATCCTCCGCAATGGCGAATCGAAGGTACCTCTGGTGACCCTCGAAAATGGGGATGTGAAGGTACGCATCCTTCAAATCGATGGAGGCCATGAATTCCCCTGGAACCAGGGCAGCCACCACTGAGCGCAGGGATTCCATGCGGAACTTGCGAACCCGCACAAAGCGGTTCAGAGCTTTCAAGTCCAGAATCGGACGTACCCTGCCCTCCTTTCTGGGCACAGTGAACAGATTGGAATAGAACCCCCGAAATCTGTCCCGATGAGGCACCGGAACCACCACTCCCTGGGCCCGCAGGTCCCGCACCGCCAGGTGCAGATCCTGCAAGCGCTCCGGAGATAGCTGAAGGTTTGAGGGGAAAAATCTGCTCGCCGGCCGAGAGAGAAACTCGATCTTGTATCCAGATCGAACGATTTCCTGAACCCACCTGTCCCGAATGCGGTCCAGCCAGGGTTGAAGAAAACCGAGCAAAACTCCCCCCACCCCAGAACTGGGTGAGGGCGTACCTTCAGGCCGTATTGTTATGGGCAGCGGACCCGGACTGGCCGGACTTCTGCCTACCGGTCCACGGCTTCTTCTGGGAGCCTTGGCCTTTGAAGGGTTTGCCCTTATAGTGCGACCGAAAGGCACGAAAGGACCCCTGAGAGGGCCTAAATGAGGTATTCTTCTTACCACGAACAAACTTATTCTTGTGAGATTGGGGCAAGAGAGTGCTCTTACCCCCAGAAATTCCCTTTATCAGAGTATCTAAAGATTCGCCAAAAAGGCGAGATCCCGCGTAGGGCAAATTAGCCAAAGTCTTGCGAGAAGATTGGTCAACAGACCAACATTTCAGCCATAGCAGGCGACGGTTCAATACCGCCACACTGGAAAGACGCGCAGCCAAAGGGACTAAATCCAAGTCCGCATCACACAAATACATGACACCCTGATGAATTTGATCCACCATAGCCAAAGTTGTCGGCGAGGCAGAGTCAGCCACCAGGGTGCGCCTGAGCACCTGCGTCCAATCCGCAATAGCCTGGGCTGCCATAATGGAAGCAAAAATAGGCTTCAGCATAGAACCAGCAACCGTATAAGCATGACGGGCCAGAGACTCCAATCTCCTGTCCGTAGGGTCCCGGAACACCGGGGTATCCTCAGCAGGGATCGCAGTGGATTTATTCAAAACCGCCACCGCGTGATCCACCTGAGGCGGCACACACCAACGCTCATCAGTGGTGGGTGTAAATGGATAACGCAGTTTGAACCTACTCGGCACAGCAAAAGGTTTCTTTAAATTGCGCCATTGCTCATCAACCTCGCGCTGAAATTCCGAAGAGCAAGGAAAAACCTGCGACGTTTTGCGTTTCCTTTGCGTCCCATAAGAGGACATCAAAGCAGGAGGACATGGTTCATCCTGCAAATGCAGTGTTTGCTTGATAGAAGCAACCAACTCATCCATGAGTGCAAGCTCTTCAGACGAGCCAGGGGGAGAATTATCAACCCCTTCTACCTCAGCCTCCCCCTCAGACCCAACAAGGTCTTAAGAGGAGTGAGACCCTGAGAAGGGCACTCCAGCCATAGCAGCCCCATCGCCCTCTGAATCAGAGGAAATAGACACTCTGGGCCGTTTGGTGGATCGATCAGCCACCAGCATCTGCACCTGAGCAGCCAAGTTCGCCACAATAGTAGCCAGATCAGTCCCCTCGGGGGATGCAGCAGCCCCTTGGCCCCCCACCAAGGTGGGAGGAAACTTGCAATCCTGAGAATCCATGCCCCAGTAAAAGTAGAAAAAAAAAAAGGAGTACTGCCCCTTTAAGACCGCGGCGAGCGTAGCCCACCGCACCCTACTGAATACAACGACCCCCACAGGGATAAGAACACTGGGCAAGGAATACAGGAAAAGGAAAGGTAAAAACCTGGAGAGATCACACAGGCTGCTGCCACCGATCGCTGTCCCAGAGCAAAAGGAAGTGATGCAATGACTGACCACCCTATAAAGCCTATGCAAGGCTACACAAACATGGCCGCTCGGCTGAGGATTCCTTAGGCACAGAGAAAATGGCACCGACATGTGGCCTGATCGATCGCCGCCAAAATGGTGGCGTTTGGCGCCAAAACGCCGCGCCATACCACACAGGACCGGGCACCATAAAATTTGCGCAAAAAAATGGCGGGCCGCAGTAGCGATCGCCGCACCGCATGTCTACGCCCAGACTGCTTCATGCATTCACACAGCAGAGCGGGAGAGCCCCCCCCCCTCGCAGCCCACAGACAGGCAGCTATTCCACACAGGAATCTGACAGGGAGCTCAGCATTTACACAGACATGCAGGGTCACACAGTCACAGACTGACACGCAAATAGACAGGTCCCCACATAGATGTACACTTACCAGTCCGGATGGCGTGGGGAGCCTTCTCCAGCGACCAAACCGCTGCACTGAGGACAGGGAGTGTCACAGCCAGGACGCAGTGGAACTGCGGTGCGAAACCGCAATGGCGTCCAGTGAGGTAGCCACCTCACAGATAGCATCCCTGCAGCGAACAGGGATGGGTCGTTCAATATGCCAAGGAAACCTGAGCTGAACGCTCGATGGCAGGCTGGGAAGCCCCTGGCCCTGAACCCTGGGATCCAGGGTGGCCAGTCCGAGACCCAGCTCCGCATGATCATCTTCATCCGAAGAAGCTAACTAATGCTGAAAAATAACAGCTAAGTAAAAGAAAGAGGAAAAAAACTCAAAATAAAATCAAAGAGAGAAAAGAGGCTGAGACTGAGAGCCCCAGCACAGGATCAGCCAAGCTACTCCTAAGCTAGGCATTAGAAACTGAGTTGGGAATGCAGGAAGCAGGGAGGTATTGACGGAGGGGACCACCCTCTAGGGGTGGGATATGCTAAAAGCTTTGATATTAACAAATTTTGTTGCCTAGCTACTCCTGCGGAGCAAAGGTCAATAACCCCCATTAGTGATGAATATGAAGTGGCGGCGACTGTCGGAGGACGTAAGAGAAATAACAATTATATGCAGCGGATATATACATAGACAGTCCAATGTTGTAAAGTCTCTTAAGTCACATGCAGTGACTAAATGCAGTGTGAAGGATATCCACAAACAAATAGGTGAATAATAAGGTGACAACGCTCTACCAATAACCTTAACCACTTGCCTACAGTGCACTTTCACCCCCTTTCTGCCCAGACTGATTTTCAGCTTTCAGCGCTCTCACACTTTGAATGACAATTACTCAGTCATGCAACACTGTACCCATAAAAAATTTGTGTCCTTTTTTTTCACACAAATAGAGAGCTTTCTTTTGATGGTATTTAATCACTACTGGGTTTTTTATTTTTTGTGCTATAAATAAAAAAATACTGAAAATATTGTGAAAAAACGCATTTTTCTTTGTTTCTGTCATAAAATTTAGCAAATGAGTAATTTTTCTTCACAAATTTTGGCCAAAATTTATACTGCTACTTATCTTTGGTAAAAATAACCCAAATAAGTGTATATTATTTGGTCTTTGTGAAAGTTATAGAGTCCACAATTTATGGCGCTAATCATTGAAAATTGATCACACTTGACCACACCTGATGTACTGAAGGCCTATCTCATTTCTTGAGACACTAAAAAGTCAGGAAAGTACAAATACCCCCCAAATGACCCCTTTTTGGAAAGTAGACATTCCAAGGTATTTAATAAGGGGCATGGTGAGTTTTTGAAGTTGTCATTTTTTCCCACAACTCTTTGCAAAATTAAGATTTTTTTTTTTTTTTTTTTACAAATTGACGTATTAACAGGTTATTTCTCTCACACAGCATATGTATACTTGCAACTACACCCAAAAACACATTCTACTACTCCTCCTGAGTATGGCGATACCACATGTGTGAGACTTTTTCACAGCCTGGCCACATACAGAGGCCTAATATCCAAGTAGTACCGTCCGGCATTCTAGGAGCACAAATTACACATATAATTTCCTGACAACCTATCACACTTTTGAAGGCCCTGGAGCACCAGGACAATGGAAACCCCCATAAAATGACCCCATTTTGGAAAGCAAACAGCCCAACGTATAATTTTTGAGGCATAATGAGTCTTTTGAATATGTCATTTTTTTCCACAAGTTTTTGGAAAATGTGGAAAGAAAATGAAAACACAATTTTTTTTACACAAAGCTGTCCATTTATGCAATATTTCTAACACATAGCATGTACATAGCAAAAATTGCACCCCAAAATACATTCTGCTATTCATCCTGAGTATGGCGATACCACATGTGTAACACTTTTTCACAGCCTGGCCACATACATAGGCCTAACATCCAAGTAGCGCTTTACACAAAGTTGTCCATTTATCCACTTTAAGACCGGGCCTATTTTTGACACTTGGTGTTTACAAGCTAAAATCATTTTTTTTGCTAGAAAACTACTTGGAACCCCCAAACATTATATATTTTTTTTTTAGCAGAGACCCTAGAGAATAAAATGGAGATCGTTGCAATATTTTTTATCACACCATATTTGCGCAGCAGTCTTCCAAATGCGATTTTTTTGAAAAAAAATTCACTTTTTTTAACTAAAAAATAAGAAAACAGTAAATTTAGCCCAATTTTTCCCATAATGTGAAAGATAATGTTACGCCGAGTAATTAGATACCCAACATGTCATGCTTCAAAATTGCGCATGCTCACAGAATGGCGCCAAACATTGGTACTTAAAAATCCCCATAGGCAACATTTTAAAAATTTCTGCAGGTTACTAGCTTAGAGTTACAGAGGAGGTCTAGGGCTCAAATTATTGCTCTCGCTCTAACGATCGCGGCGATACCTCACATGTATGGTTTGAACACCGTTTACATATGTGGGCGAGACTTGCGTATGCGTTTGCTTCTGCGCGCAAGCTAACGGGGACAGGGCGCTTTAATTTTTTTTTTTTTCCTATTTATTTTATTTATTATTTTTTTATTTTTACACAGTTTAAAAAAAACATGTTTTGATCATTTTTATTCCTATTACAAGGAATGTAAACATCCCTTGTAATAGAAATAGGCATGACAGGTCCTCTTTATTGTGAGATCTGGGGTCAAAAAGACCTCACACCTCACAACTACACTAAAAAAGAAAAAAAAAAAAAATTGTTGAAAGAGGAAAAAAAAAAGAAAAAAAAAAAAGCGGCCCTTTAAACCGGTTGCTAGGCAACGTCTTTTGATGTAGCTCCGGTCCTCCAAGACCATAGAGTCGAGTGAGGGCCATCTTGCCCTCACTCGACTTCCTGTCTCTGAGGATCCGGGACCGGATAGTTTTCCGGGTCCGGTAAGCTGGGAAAACGTCTGGACGCAGCAGGAGGGGCACCTCTTCCCCTGCACCGTAAGGGTTATTCCGCGGCGAATCCGCCACTGGGACCACCCTTATCTGAAAGCCGACCGCCAGCCATTTAAAAAAATACCGGGGTTATGGGGGCTATCTGCTGCCATAACCCCAGTATTTAGCTTTTAATGGTCCGACGCATGTTGTCGTTAGGCGGTCAGTAAGTGATTGCATGTATATGGCAAACAGGTGACGATGACTGATGGGGTGACAGGTGACGATGACTGATGGGGTGACAGGTGACGATGACTGATGGGGTGACAAGTGACGATGATTGATGAGGTGACAGGTGATGATGATTGATGAGGTGACAGGTGACAATGATTGATGAGGTGACAAGTGACGATGATTGATGGGGTGACAGATGGCAATCACTGAGGTGACAAGTGACGATGAGTGATGGGGTGACAGATGACAATCACTGACGGGGTGACATGTGACGATGATTGATGGGGTGACAAGTGACGATCACTGATGGGGTGACAAGTGACGATGATTGAAAGGGTGACAGATGACGATGACTGATGGGGTGACAGGTGACGGTGATTGATGGGGTGACAGGTGACGGGCGATGGTGCACGGCGGTACTGATGGCAGTCTCTGGTGATAGGTGAACTTTAGGCTACGTTCACATGTGAGCGTAGCGATCATGGGCAGAAACACTGTGATTCTGCCCGCGATCCAGAAATCATTGCAAATCGCGGGACGCCTGTGCGTTGCCCGTGATTTGCAATAGCACCCCAAACGCTGTGCAATGTTGCTGCGATTTCCGCCTGCCGAATCGAGGTAACAAACAACGCATGACGCCCCAAAGAAGCTCTTGTACCTTTTTTGGGCGTCATGTGTTGTTTGCGCGATGTTACCGCGATTCGGCAGGCGGAAATGGCGGCAACATCGCACAGCGTTTGGGGTGCTATTGCAAAAAACGGGCAACGCACAGGCGTCCCGCAATTTGCAATGATTTCCGGATCGCGGGCAGAATCGCGGTGATTCTGCCCACGATCGCTGCGCTCACATGTGAACGTTATGGGTGTCAATTTCTGGGCACTGATGAGGTGACTGTTGGGTGACAGGTGACATTGGGGGGGTCTGAGGACTGTGTGGGGACCTTTATTGCTGTGATTTTACTTTTTACAGGTACACAGAGCAGTAACTCAATGTTTCTAGCTCTTCTCCCCTCACACTGGAAACTGTATGAGGGGAGAAGAGCTAGTAACAGTGAGTTACTGCTCTTTGTTTACATTTTGTGATCGGCTGTGAATGGATTCACAGCCGATCACATAGTAAACAGTCACTGTCAGTGATCCTACGGAACACAGTGCCACCGACATGACCGCGCTGCGTGCTCCCGATCGCGCATGCGCGGTCATCTCCCGGGCGCCTCCATTATGATCGGCTGTGTCATTGGAACACAGCCGATCACGTGGGAAACAGCCCCGCCCATTGGCTGTTTCCCCCCTGTTGGTGACGGGGGGTGTCCCGGGGACACCCCGACACCGGCAGTGCAGGGCGGCGCGCACGCGATCGCGCGCCTGCCCTGCTTAAAGTGCCGCCGTCAATATACATTTATTAATTTTACTGATCATTTTACCATTCACACATCTTATTTTTATATATATATATTTTTTATATATATATATATTTCTTACACATATCAACAAATACCTTGTCCTTTTTAGCCAATTCAAGAATTTAGCATCAAAATTCCTTGCTTATATCTAATACTATCTAAAGAGTTTCAGATAATTTATGCCATATATTCTACATGCACTTTCATTATATGTCACTAGATGGCCCTCTCGGTTATGAGCTATTTCCCGCGGACACCTCGGACCATTCCCTGCCTATAGGAGTCCACTAAGACCCGCCATTATCCCAGGGATACCTCCACATAGGATCTCCAAGACCACTTCCAGGACGTACCGATCCAGGAGTAGGGGAGATACTGAGATCTCTGGTCGCTGGATATCTTTATACACCCGCCTTATACCCCTGTGTGGGGTGGGTGCTTCTGTTGAGTGAGTTTTTTTACCAGACAGGATCACCCAGCACCTCACTGCCCAGCACGGGGTCACTCCTTAAGGTTATTGGTAGAGCGTTGTCACCTTATAATTCACCAATTTGTTTTTGGATATCCTTCACACTGCATTTAGTCACTGCATGTGACTTAAGAGACTTTACAACATTGGACTGTCTATGTATATATCCGCTGCATATAATTGTTATTTTAATTGTCATTTTATATCTAATTAACACTTTATAGCACCTATATCACAGTGTACGATATAGTTGGGAGCTTTTCACGTGCAAATTAGCACTTTATTTGATATGCACCTTTAAGTATGCACTATTACAATTTGCTTTTTGATATATAATATATTTATTTGCACCAGTCACTTTATAAAGTTAATCACCGATATATACTGTATCTCATCAAAATTTATATTATATTCATATTTTCTAACATTCCTATTGTCGGCAGCGCCATTACCCTACTTTTCTATCCAAATATAGCAATGAGTATGCTCCATTAGCTCCCATCAATGATATATGCATAAAAGTAAGATCTCTTTGCAGTAACAGCAGAAGTACCTTTTATACACTTCACCTTAGTCTATGCCCGGGTCAAAAGACACTACTGAACATCAGAACCCACATATCCATACTTGCTATATGTAAAGTAAAATGGACGCTGAATGAGGAAACAAAAAGAGCTAAGGCCAAAATAAATTGGAGGTGAGACTGTCTTTTTCCTTGCTCTGTTCCCTCACCATCCACCTCAGTCTGCCATAAGACTGATACACAAAAACAACTATCGGTTGACTTATTGACGCTTATTGACGCATCCCTGTGAACGTTTTGGTAGGAGCTCAGCACGGAGGTCCCTATTTATTCCCGCCTCTCTATTTTTGCTGTTCGCGCCCAACATTGAGTGGAGCCCAGTGTTGGTGCGGGTGCCTCTCCCTATTTGAGCGCAGGCCTAAACTGGGAGCGGAGGTTTGGAAATGTATATTCTGGCTGCATAGCTGCATTATTACTGAGGAGCCAACATAGAGGTGACCTGTTCACTTTACCCTCCCGTTTAAAACGCAATAACACCTCATTTCATAATATTCAGCTGCCAAGTTATATATCGACCTCGCCGTAAAGCCACACTGAAAAATCTTAAAAAATCTTAAAGCATTACCTACACAATGAAGGGGAAAACAGCAAGAGGAGGGGCCGCAGCAAAATCACAGAGGATAACCTCAAGTCCAAATACAATTAAGAAATTTATGACACAAGAAAATTCTTTAGAAAAAACTTTTCAGGAAAAACAGGAAAAACAACAAGGAACAGGAAAGAAGAAAGGGGAGACAAAGGAGAAAAGTAAAAAAAGTGAATTAAATAAATCACCTACTAGCACAGCAAACTCAGAATTAAGTCTAAGGATTGAAAATGAAGAAGGGGAAGAACAGAGTGAAATAAAAGAACACGCCCCTACAAAAGGCGATATGCGAGAAATGTTTGCAGAACTAGAAAAATCATTAAAAACTGAACTGATTAAAATCCAGACTGACTTAGGACATGTTCAGACGGATCTGGGACATGCCCTGGGGCGAGTAGAAGAGCTAGAGGAAAAACAAGAAATCCAAGCAAAAATAATACAGGGGATGAGAAAATTAATAAATGAAACTAAGAAAAAAGCTAGAGATTTAGCTTTTAAGTTAGAAGATCAAGAGAACAGAGCAAGACGAAAAAATTTGAGGATTCGAGGACTGACAGACACATCACAAGAAGAAAATTTAGGAGAAAAAATTCAGAAAATTTTCAACCCAGTATTAGGAAGAGGGGCAGATGATTAATTATTGATTGAAAGAGTACATCGTATAAGAAAACCGACAGGAATCCCAGCAGAGTCACCTAGAGACGTGATAATCAGATTTCAAAACTATACAGATAAAGCACAAATCTGGGAAAATTTAAAGAAGAATAAAACACTAATAAATACAGAAAATAATAAGATACAGATCTTTACCAATCTGGCGCCGGAAACATTGAGGAGAAGAAGAATCCTAAAACCTCTGACAGAAGAGATGCAAAAACAAGGAATTAGATACAACTGGGGTTTCCCGGCCTGCCTAATAGGGAAAAAAGATGGACGATGCGCAAAACTCATTTTCCCAGAAGAAAATCTTACCGTAAAATCCTTTTCTCTTAAGCTCATTGACAGACGTAGTCCTCGTTGATTAATAACAACTCGGGTTATACTGCCCTCTACAGGAGTAGGACTAGACAGGAAAGAAAACGTTCTGGCCACACCCTAGGGGCAGTCCCAGAGGGTATATCCTCTCACTTCCTGCTACAGCAAATCAGTTATGTCAAAAAGCAGTGTTTAGAGAATTTAACCCAACCCAACTCAAAAACAGAGGGGCGGGTACTACGTCTGTCAATGAGCTTAAGAGAAAAGGATTTTACGGTAAGATTTTACAAAAATCAATTTTTCTCTGTCGCTTATTGACAGACGTAGTCCTCGTTGATTAATAACAACTCAGGACGTCCCAAAGCAGTACCACAAATGAGGGGTGGGAAAATGGAAATCAAAATCCAATCTAGAAGGCCCAACCGGTGCCAACTAGAAGTTTTAAAGGCTCATCAATCACACGATGAGACTCAACTGAAATTCCAACGGAAAAAAACCCTCGAAGTAGACCACCGGTCTCCTCAAATTGCGGCCTGCAAAACCTTGCGGCCAAATGAGGCATCCGCCGATGCCATCACATCAACTTTATAAAATTTTGTAAAGGTATGAACCGACGACCAGGTAGCTGCCTTGCACACCTGGACCACTGACGCCTGATGGCGGTAGGCCCAGGAAGTACCGAGCGCTCGAGTGGAGTGCGCCTTAACAGGGAACGGAGGATTCCGACCCCTAATCGAATAAGCCTGTACCACCGTCTGTCTGATCCATTTGGAGATAGTCGCGGCAGATGCAGGCAACCCCTTTCTGGGGCCATCCGTGATCACAAAAAGTGAATCCGTCTTACGGAACGATTCCGTAGCCTTCAGGTATACCCTGATTGCCCGAACCACATCCAAGGAATACAACGCATATTCCCGAGGATGATTGGGCTGAGGACACAAGGAAGGTAGCACAATATCTTCATTCAGATGAAAGTCTGAAACCACCTTAGGAAGAAAGGATGGCTTCGGATGAAGAACTACCTTATCCCTATGAACCACAAGATATGGGGAATGGCATGATAATGCAGCCAGTTCTGACACCCTGCGTGCAGAAGTGATAGCCACCAAGAAGGCCACCTTCTGGGATAATGTAAGCAAGGGAATCTCCCTGATATTTTAAAAGGGAGGTTTCTGCAGAACCGACAAAACCAAATTAAGATCCCAGGGCGGTAAGGGCGCGCGCACTGGCGGAGCCAAGTGCCGCACCCCCTGGATGAAATTCCGCACCAAGGAATGAGTAGCCAGCGGCTTTTGAAAGAAGATTGCTAACGCTGAAAACTTGACCCTTGATAGTGCTCAAGGATAGTTTCTGCTCAACCCCCTTTTGCAGAAAAGCCAAAATTCGAGTCACCAAATAGGTACGTGGGGGAAATCCCAACGATTCACACCACGCAATATAAGTCTTCCATGTGCGATAATAGACTTTGCTAGAAGTCGCTTTCCTTGCTTTAATTAGAGTAGGAATAACTGAAGCTGACATTAAACTGGAGCTCAGGTAAGCTGCATTAGACGAGGGTTGTTGGTCAAGCAATCACCTTCAGCCACCTTTCTTTCTGGCGCAGATTCCAAGGGGGAAGCTTATGTCCCCTAGGACATTTCAACTCTCTGGGCCAGTGAGCATTAGGGCAGATGTGCATAAAGACTGTCTGATCAGCAGCTCAAAGACCTTACAGGTAGGTGACAGCCACCGCCCGAACAGGGACCTGAAACCTGGACCCTCAGATTAAAAGTCTGATGCTCTACCGACTGAGCTATCCAGGCTCTCTGTAAAGCACGATGGAAGATCGGTCCTTGAGACCGCAGATCCTCCCTGAGAAGAAATCTCCAAGGAGCGTCTGCGACTAGCCTGCCCAAGTCGGCGTACCCGGCTTGACGAGGCCAGCCCGGAATTACCAGGATAACTGGAGTTCCCTCCACCTCTATCCTGCGGAGAAATCTCAGCAGTAACTTGAGAGGGGGGGGGGGAGACATACAGTAGCTGATATTTCCCCTACTGGGCGCTCAGCGCTTTTGCTGCGTCCGCTAGAGGATCGCGGGCGGGAGCCCTGTTGAGCCAACCTGCCAACAGATCCATATCCGGGGTGCCCCAATGAAGGGACAGCTGGTGAAATACCTCTGGATGAAGGGACTATTCCTCTTGATCCAGAATATGACGGCTGAAATAATCTGCCTGTCCACCCCCGTGATAAATATCGCGGAGAGAACTGGAACAACTGTTCCCCCAATAAAGAATGTTGGCCACTTCTATGGCCGCCAGGGCACTCTTGGTGCCCCTTGGTGATTGACATAAGTCATGACCATGGCATAGTCCGATTGGATCCGAACCGGACTGCCCTGGAGCTGCTCGGTCCAGTAAATCAGACAAAGTCTGATCGCTCTCAGTTCCAACACCTTTATCGGTAACCTGGAATTTATCAGAAGAAATGACTTCCCCTGGCTGAGCATCGGAGACCGAAGCCACCAGACCAGAGCCTCCCTGGTCTGCTTGCTCAATCGGATCCGATTGTCCAGGGAATCGGGATTCCGATTCCATATGAGAAGAATCTCCTCTTTGGAGAATTCGGGTATGAGACTGGGCAAACGGTACTGCCTCTAAGGAGGCGACCATCAATCCCAGCCAGTTGACGGACAGCAACATCCGAATCATTGACTGAATCTTCTGGAGTTTCTCTGCCTGGAGAAACACTCTTGCCAAGGATGTATCCAAAATTAGGCCCAGATAGTTCAGTCTCCTGGTGGGAACCAGGGATGATCTTTGGGAAAAGCAAAGAAAACGCTGATGTCCTGCGAAGATGGGGATATGAAGATAGGCATCCTAAATGTCTATGGATGCCAGGAAATCCCCCTGATGCAGGGAGGCCACCACTGTATGGATGGACTCCATCTCTTCCAAGACCAGAATTGGACGCACCTAGCCCTTCTTCCTGGGCATTGTGAACAGGTTCGACTAGAACTCCTCCAAGGAATGGGAACTACCACTGCTTGTTGCATCAAGCTGTTCCCCGCAAAGCTTTTTAAGCGACCCGGGGATGTCGAATATTGGAAGGGAAGAATCGCACCGGTGGAAGTGATCGAAACTCGATCTTGTATCCCGACCATATGACCTTGCGAACCCCTTTATCCGGGATTCTGGAAAGCCCTGGATCCGGAAACCGGTGAAGACGTCCCCCCACCCTAGAGATGGGTGGGGCCCCTTCTGTCAATCCAACGAGATAACAGTGGCTTTATTTAGTCTGGAAATCGGTGAGTCCACTATTGGTGGTACCGTCCATCTTTGTAATGAGGGATTCCTCAAAATGATAGCGCCTAGCAATGCGTTTGGAAATAGCAGGGGCTCGTTTACGGACGACCCCATTTGGGCAAGAGAAACCCCTCACCATTTTGGTAGGCTTGCTAGTACCAAAAAAGGAATATGAGACTCAGCTACCTCTGCCGGTGTAACCTCAAGATTTAAGGTTTCCCGGCAATGACAAGCTCAGAATCCGTATCTGAAGTATCAGATGATATAGGGGTAGGCGGGGGTCGCTCTTCTTGACCCCCGTCCCTGACAGGCTACCTCCACCCGGGATACCAAAGACTCCAAAACTGCTGATAATGCATCAATTACAAGTGGGGTACTGGAGGGTCCTGCGGCCACCCCGAGGGGATCAGGTGGGGATACATGAGTGGCAGGGTTCATGTAACAAGACACTTGCCAGCAAACACAAAAAAAAATAATTGCAAGAAAAAAAACATTTTTTTTTATTTTTTTAACTTAGTCCCCCAGCGCAGTAGCGCCCCTCAGTCTACCTGCTTGGACCCCTCAAGAGAGAGACCCCAAGGCTCAACTGATGCACAGAAGTTTCTTATCAAACTGCTTCCAGCAGTCTTTGGCTTGCTTTCCCTGGGCCAAGGAGGCGGCTCCGCCCCTTTACACGGCTTCCGGCGCCTCCCAATTACTCCACGAGGTGTTTGGTCACCTCAAACATGGCCGCCCCCATACTGGAGACATGAGGCTACGCCAATATGGCGGCCTCGTGCGATCTGCAGGAAAATGGCGGCGGCCTGTGTAGGATAGCGGCGGCTTGCAAGCTAGCAGCGGCCTGCGGGATGTGTGCATTCGGCCTGTGCGGCCTGCGGAAGTGCCTCGGCCTGCGGGAGGTGTCCTCGGCCTGCGGGAGGCTGTGTGGCCTGTGGAAGTGACCGGCTTTCTGGAGGGATGGCGATCTGTGGCTGCAGTAACTCAGGCATAAGCATCGGCCTGTGTACACACTAGACAGGAAGGATACCTCTATACCTCAATAGTAATGCCTTTTAGTAGTCTGCCACTGACTTCAGTCACCTTTACAGTCATATAGTGAATTTAGATAGTCAGCTCCCAAACCAAGCCTCCTGGTTTCTATTCACAAAAATCACACTCAAATTGGGGGATCTGTGACCTGTTATAGGATAGAGGGGAGACCCAGAAAACCGAGTGTCCGACCATCCCAGAGAGGGGCCCGCGTCCACCAACAAACCCGACAGGGGGAGAGGGGGAACATTCTACTCACCATACCGGAACCAGGCGGGCGCCAACTCCTGACAGAACCCCTCTCCACCGGGGTGGGGGGGCTGTCGACCAATACGGACGCCGTGACTCTGTTGGTCATTGGCATCCAGGCGAGACGTTTAACTCGCAGGGTCAGTCCCCGTCCAGTGGGACTATGTCGCGGCCGACCCAGCGCGGAGCTATGGCCTGCACGCGCTCGTAGGCTGAACTGGGGTGACCACTGGATCTCAACATCCAGCCCGTCGCCCAGTTTCAGCATACTTGCTTGAAGATCTCACAGGAACACTGGAGAAAAAAAGCTGTCTAAAAAAGTATTTCTAAAAAAAATCTTGCCAGGACCGAAGATCCTAGCAAGGAATCTAGGTCCTTACTCCTAACTAGACAGAAAAAAACTGATTTGCTGTAGCAGGAAGTGAGAGGATATACCCTCTGGGACTGCCCCTAGGGTGTGGCCAGAACATTTTCTTTCCTGTCTAGTCCTACTCCTGTAGAGGGCAGTATAACCCGAGTTGTTATTAATCAACGAGGACTACGTCTGTCAATGAGCGACAGAGAAATTAAATATTCAAGAGCCAAACATGCCTGGTTGGTATGGAGATGATGACAACGGAGAAGAATGGGGGAAAACCCACAGATAGAAGAACAGCGATGGAGACTAAGGTGGAAGAATAAATAACTTACGATAATGAGGAAGGGAACTCTACAGGGGGGCTCCCCCCTTTTTTTTTCCCTCCCCTGGCGAATCTCCTTGATTTTTCATATGCCTTGCAGGGGAAGTGAGGGGAGGGGAGGAGGGGAAGGAGAATAAGCTACATAAAGAAAGTCAGACAGCCACCCAGAAGGCCAGAATGCCCTTCCAAGGTGGAAGGAGACAGAACGTGCCAGGCAAACAGAGCACCACCCCAAAAGAAATGGGTACCAGGGTAACTGACCCAAAGAAACAACTAGATACCCTGAGATCAAAAGTAGATAAAAAAAAATTAATATGAGGGGGAGGGAGGGTCAAATGGGTAGAGAGGAGGGAAAGGGGAGGGGTGGGAGGAGGGGTAGGGATAGGAAAACTCCTCATTGCCAAAAAGAAACAGAAATTTCAAAGGATGATCAGTTCATCAACATAGGTAGAATGCCTTTAGTGGAATTTCATTCCACCCAGCTCTTATGTGCTCGAGTAAGAGCTGGCTCGACCAGAAAAGATTAAAATGAGAGATGAACTAAAAATAATAACTTATAACGTAAGAGGATTAAATTCCCATATAAAAAGGTATAAAATCTTGGAAGAATTGAGAAGAGAAGCAGTAAATATAGCTTTCCTGCAGGAAACACACATTTCTCTCCACTCAAATGTAAAACTTTATTCCAAACACTTCCCTAAATGGTATTATGGGGACTCACCAATAGAACGTGCGAGAGTTGTAGGATTGGCAAGAAATACAGAGTTCTCCCTAGAAGAAATCAAAACGGACCCGAATGGCCGATATATCTTTCTTAAGGGTCAAACAAGGGGGATGGACTTGACGTTAGCCAATATCTATAACCCAAATAAAAACCCGAGTGAATACCTAGGGAGAATTCTGTATGATCTAGAAAGCTTTAAAAAAGGTTATCTGATAATGGCAGGGGATATACATTTTTGTATGGACCCAAGTGTCGACAGTACATCGGGTGTAAGGATGCTGGGAGAACAAAAAAATAAGGAAAAAGTTACATCAGATCCAATTAGTAGATGCATGGAGGGTTCATCACCCAAAAAAAAAGAGACTATACTTATTACTCTTTAATACACTCAATGTATTCAAGACTGAAATACTTTTTTATTGATCACCGTCTTCTGGAATATATCGAAGGTACAGAAATAGGCACAATCACACTATCTGATCATGCCCCCCTAACCCTAACAATTAAAATACCAACCTATCATAAATGTATGGGAATATGGAGGTTAAATGAAGAACTAATTCAAGATGAAGAAATAGGAAACAGACTAGAAAAAGAACTAGAGTTATACTTCCAAGAGAATGACCTTCCGGAAACAACATCCGCCACACTCTGGGGAGCACACAAGGCTTATATCAGAGGAATATCGATATCCATAGCCTCAAAAAAAAAAGGAGAGGACCAATCAAATTAACAAATTTATAAGAGAAATACATGAATTAGAACAAAAACACAAAAAAGAACTTAAAAAAGAAATAGAAAAAAACCTCATATTAAAAAGAGATGAATTAAAAGATTTACTGGAAGAGGAATCCAGAAATCATTTTAATAAGATAGCTAGATATAAATTCGGAAATAAACCAGGAAGATCCCTTGCGAGATTACTGATGAAGAAAAAAATCAAAAAATTACATAGAAAAAAATCAAAACCAGTAAAAATGAAATAATTAATTCAACTACAGGAATAGCTAAAGCTTTCCATGCTTTCTACAACACCTTATATAACGTACGAAAGGAAGAAACCCCCAAAATAAGACAGGAAAGAATAATAAACATTCAAAAATATATTAAGGAAGCAAACCTGCCTAGAATTTCAGAAGACAAATTAAAACTTCTAGAAGATCCAATTACCGAAAATGAAATAAGAGAAGCATTAAAAAACACTCAAATGGAAAAAGTCCAGGTCCGGATAGATATACAATAAAGTATTATAAAAGATTCAAAGAAATATTAATACCAAAAATGCAAAAATATATGAACAAAATAGGGAAGGAAGACCTAAGAGAAGAATCTCTAATGGCCTTTATTACGGTAATACCGAAAGAAGAGAAAGATTGAACCCTCTGCTCTAGCTATAGGCCAATTGCCTTGTTAAATGCAGATACAAAGTTATTTGCAAAAATTTTGGCAATGAGATTAAAAGATCTACTAAAACTATGGATCCATCCGGACCAAACCGGATTCATCCCAGGCAGAGAAGGGAAAGATAACGTAATCCGCACCCTGCTACTTTAAAAAAAAAAAAAAAAAACATGAAGTCCCCTCCATCCTATTATCGATTGATGCCGAAAAGGCTTTTGATAGGGTGGACTGGGACTTCATGAAAGAAACCATAAAAAATTTAGGTATTGGACTAAGAATGAGGCAATGGATACAGGCACTATATAATAAACCTATGGCAAAAATCAAAATAAACGGGGGCCTATCAGAAAAATTTGGAATGAGCAATGGGACGAGACAGGGGTGTCCCCTGTCACCCCTACTATTCGTACTAACCCTGGAACCGTTATTAGAAAAAATCAGACAAAATAAAGATATAAAAGGAGTAAAGGTAAATCAAGACGAACACAAAATTGCAGCATATGCAGACGACTTATTATTTATTGTTACAAATTCAAGGATTACACTCCCAAACATTCAAAAGGAGTTGAAAGAGTACGGAAAGCTATCAAATTTCAAAATAAATCCAATAAAATCAGAGATCCTTAACATAAGATTAAATACACAGGAAGAACAAATAATAAAAACATACTTCCCATATACCTGGACAAAAGAAAAATTAAAATATTTAGGGATATACTTAACACCAAAAACCGGAAAACTATATCATGCTAACTATATACCATTACTGAACAAAATAAAAACCGACATAAGAAAGAAATCAAATAATCAAATTTCCTGGATAGGAAGAAAAAATGTCGTTAAGATGTTTATTTTACCAAAGATTTTATACACTTTCTCTTTATTGCCAATAAACATTCCCGCAGCATTCTTCAGGGTAATAAGAAGTTTATTGACAAAATATATATGGCAGCGGAAAAACCCCAGAGTGCAATACAAGATCCTTACAAGAGGTAAAACACAAGGAGGATTAGCAACCCCAGACATAGAAAGATATTATAAAGCGGTAATCATTACACGAATGGTTGATTGGACAAAAGTAGAAGGGGAAAAAAGATGGGTAGAGATAGATTGTGCACAAAATAATAATCACTTACACAAAACAATTTGGATACCACCAAAATATAGGGAAACACAGGAAGCACATGAACTGATAAAGGTAGCTTATAAAGTATGGGACGGGATCAACAAACAATTGAAATGGGAATATAATTCGCCAATGATATCACTAAATGGCACTAAATATTTCCCACCAGGGAAAGAAGAAAAGTTTGGAAATTGGATAGGGAACACTCAACTAAAAGATATTCTTCACAAAGGGCACATTAAAACACTTCAGAAATTAAAACAAGAAAATAAAAATATAAAAATAGATGATTGGAGATATCTCCAGCTGAGACATTTTGTCAGCTCATTGCCACAGCCGATTAGGTCTGAAAAAAATCTCAATAATATCGAGAAACTGAGTTATTCCTCTACCCAGAGACATGGAGTCTCTCAGAAATACAAAATGCTGACGGAGTGGCACAGCTTGGAGAAACCTCCATTTATAGCAAAATGGGAGAAAGAAATAGGGACACAACTGCAAGGACAGGAACTTGAGACTGTACTAAGGGCGGTAGGATCCACAGCCATAGATGGAAGTACAACAGAATTAAATTATAAATGTCTGCTTAGATGGTACATCACTCCAGAAGTAATAAATAAATATCAACCAGACAAGACAGATAAATGTTGGCGGGAATGTGGCAATATAGGAACAATGTATCATTTATTTTGGGATTGTCCCAAGATAAGAGATTTCTGGATAGAGGTCAGACAACTGACCGAAGAAATTATGGGTGTGCTTATTCCACAAAACAACAACATCTTTAAAAAAAAATATAAAATGACTCTGGTCCCAACCCTGTTGAACATAGCAAAGGGAATTATACCAAAAAAGTGGAGAGAAGAGGAGAGCCCGAAAGTAAAGTAATGGTGTAAAAAAATAAATAACAACTTTAATATGGAATATATATGTAACACACAAGAGGAGATCCCAATAAATATGAAAGGAAAATGGGCAAAATGGATAGACTTTAAAAAATCAACTAAATATATCGAAATAAATAATTAAGCATATCTGAAAAGGTCTATGAGATTCCGCACTTAGGATGGGGGGTATATAAGTAGAATTTAACACCGCACCTGGCTGCTGCCCACTTCAAAAATGCAACCCTAAAAAGGGGAGCACTTGAATGGATATGAAAGAGGAAGGAAGTGATTGGCGCTGCTTGGTGGGGTGTTTTGGGAATATAATTTGTGGTTACTATACTTCTAATAGGATTTTATATGGAAATCTGTTTTGGAATCTGTGTGTGATCTACTAAAATCTGATATCAAATGACACACCTGTATAAAGTCAGAACAGGTCTATGTGCAAATTTCTAAACATAATATAAAACCCTATATAAATTACATCAGCAAATACATCTCATAAGTGCAAATTGTGCAAAAAAGTGCAAAAGTGAATACAAAAAGTGAGGTGCTAAAAAATGATTAAATATTGTCCAAAGATAAATTGGTAACCATAAAATGACAAATAGTAAGTATGCTCTTAAAAATATCAATAAATATAGGTGGAGAAATTAATAATACATGTATGACCATAAGATGACAATTGGTAAGTATACTCTTAAAATACCAATAAATATAAGTGAAAAAATTAATAATATATATATATGACTGCCAATAAATAAGTGCAAAAGTGCAAGAGTGAACGAATTCCTTGATATAATATTTGTGCAAAAAATGGCAGTAAAAAAAGTGAACAATAAAAATATATAGAAAAAGTGTCCGTTTAAATTATCAAACAAATGAATCCAAGCACATGTGCAGTCTCGGTGACTGAAAATCCAGAAAGAGTCCTAAATAAGTGAAATCCGTATATAGTGGTTGAAGTGCTCTTTTCTCTATGCCCAAAGTGTGGTGGGTGGGCAGAAGGAAAAAGTGTTCCCCTAAGCCTGGGGTCCTGCGCTTACCAGATTCCCTTACCCCTACAGGGGTAAACAGCGGGTCGATTTTTAGGGGATCGCTCCCACACACTGGCAATCAGGATCTCCCCCGACCTCGGTTTCACTCCTTAGTAGTTGTACAGATGTCAGCTCAATAGGTTTCTCCAGATGACGTCAGTGAGACGAAACCGGTCGAGAGCGTGACCACATCATTTCCGTCTACCGAACCCGAGGCTTGGAACGCACATCCGGCGGTTGGAACACACGCTATCTCTAAGCGTGCACCGCAAGAGAGGAGGTTGCGGCTCCTATGCCAGACGGGCATACATTTGAGTTTTACATATTGTGAGTACATGTCTCTTATTATAATAAAGCTGTTTTAAAAAAACAATTTTACACTATTGGAGGCTCCTTCCCTTTTCTTCTACATACCCGGGCACTGTACTGGATTTCTAATATACCTATTGAGCTGACATCTGTACAACTACTAAGGAGCGAAACCGAGGTCGGGGGAGATCCTGATTGCCAGTGTGTGGGAGCGATCCCCTAAAAATCGACCCACTGTTTACCCCTGTAGGGGTAAGGGAATCTGGTAAGCGCAGGACCCCAGGCTTAGGGGAACACTTTTTCCTTCTGCCCACCCACCACACTTTGGGCATAGAGAAAAGAGCACTTCAACCACTATATACGGATTTCACTTATTTAGGATTCTTTCTGGATTTTCAGTCACCGAAACTGCACATGTGCTTGGATTCATTTGTTTGATAATTTAAACGGACACTTTTTCTATATATTTTTATTGTTCACTTTTTTTACTGCCATTTTTTGCACAAATATTATATCAAGGAATTCGTTCACTCTTGCACTTTTGCACTTATTTATTGGCAGTCATATATATATTATTAATTTTTTCACTTATATTTATTGGTATTTTAAGAGTAAACTTACCAATTGTCATCTTATGGTCATACATGTATTATTAATTTCTCCACCTATATTTATTGATATTTTTAAGAGCATACTTACTATTTGTCATTTTATGGTTACCAATTTATCTTTGGACAATATTTAATCATTTTTTAGCACCTCACTTTTTGTATTCACTTTTGCACTTTTTTGCACAATTTGCACTTATGAGATGTATTTGCTGATGTAATTTATATAGGGTTTTATATTATGTTTAGAAATTTGCACATAGACCTGTTCTGACTTTATACAGGTGTGTCATTTGATATCAGATTTTAGTAGATCACACACAGATTCCAAAACAGATTTCCATATAAAATCCTATTAGAAGTATAGTAACCACAAATTATATTCCCAAAACACCCCACCAAGCAGCGCCAATCACTTCCTTCCTCTTTCATATCCAATTAAGCATATCTACCCTAGAGAAATGTTGTAGAATGGAAGATATAGGCAAGGAGGAGAGAAATCCTGGGAGGGAGGGGAGGGAGAAAAAGGGGGAATATTATGATATATAGCATGTGAACACTGCTTTTCTCTACAAAATTTTAATGTGTAATCTGTGAAATCCCAGTTTTGGGAAATACTGTTGTAAATTTTAATTTTCTATATGCAAATAAAAAATAAAGTAAAAAATAAGAACAGCTAAACTTTATTTGGGGTTACTCAGAGGCACTTTAAATGATGGCGGGTGTGTACTGATTCATATTTAACATGAGTTTGAATGTGATTGCTTAATTCCGAACACAGCTACATCCTCAGTTAAAGGAGGGTTTGCACACTTATGCAACCACATTATTTAAGTTTTTATATTTTTACTTCCAACCCCCCCCCCAAAAGATTTCAGTTTATTTTTTAACTGAGTTGTACAGTTTTAGGTCACATTAAAGGTAGAAAAAGTTCTGAAATTATTTATCTTGGTCTCATTTTTTTACTTTACAGAAACCTGACATTTTAACAGGGATGTGTAGACTTTTATTATCCACTGTAGATGCCCTTGCAATCTGACAGATTTGGAGTGTTTTTGCAAAGAAGAGTGGGCAAATATTGCCAGGTCAAGATGTGCCATACTGATAGACTCAGACCCAAAAAGACTTGAGTGCTATAATAAAATTAAAAGGTGCTTTAATAAAGTATTAGTTTTAAGGGTGTGTATACTTATTACTTATTGCAAGTATAATGGCCACATTGGGGGGAAGAATACCTAGGTACAAGGTTTTTGGGCTTGCTATATACCATCCAAGGTGCACAACTGACTAGAACAGTGGTTATAAGCAATATGTGTTTTGGCTCTTACAGAAGTTTTCATTTTTACCATCTCATTTTAAAGCATTTTTTCTTATCCTTTGTTTTCACTAACAATATAATAAAATAAGTTAAAAAAAAAAAAAATATCCTAATAGTAAAAGCCAGTCCTCAAAAAGCCATTTTTTCTAAGCCAATTTACAGACTGTTTAATTGGCATGGTTCCACTGGACTGGTGCAGGGCGAATGTGGTGTTTATATTCAAAAATGAATCAAAGTCTTTACCTAGTAACTACACGTTAGTTTACCTTCTGGAGTTGGGAAGATACTTGAGAGTTTAATAAAATACCACATAAAAGAGTTTTTGCTAGAAAACAATAAACAGCATAGATTCACAAAATACCAAATTGTAAATCAAATTATTATTATTATTTTTATTTTTTTTGTGAGGAAGTAAGCAAAAACCTAGACAAAGGGGTGGATTTTGCTAAAGCATTTGACACGCTTCTCCACTTGTGGATAATGTGAAAATTAGTGTCTACAGGCTCAGAAAATTCAGTTTGTAAATGTATAAAACAACTGGCTAAAATAGTATTCAGAGAGCAGTGATTAATGGTTCCTACCCTGAATGGTTATTAGTGGCATACACCAAAATTACAGAAAATATCGGCCTATACTAGTATTTTAGATTAGACGGACTGTGAATATTGGTCTATGCAAATACAGGACATCTCTGCATGCCTACCTCAGCCAGCAGTACAATTCTCTTTCCATCTGGCCAGATTACATGATCCACCTGAGATCGTATACGCTCCCATGTAAGTTCTGGAGTGCGAAGACTGGCCTGAACAGAAAAAAAAAACAAACAAAAAAAAAAGAACTAAGACAGCTATTGGTGAATGAAAATGAATTATGATGTTGTACAACAATTAAAAGATTTAACGCGTAAATACAAAATGTCATTTTTTATGAGTGATGATACAGCTAAAGTTGGATTAAACAGATTTGAGAAAATATAAAAACATCAAAATATATAATCTCTAAACTGTATGTAAAAATGTGCATGGCATGCTGAGTTGAAGGCCTGCTTTTAGTAACTCGGGTGATACACTGCTTACCACATCAATCTCTGTATTAGAGTGTCCCATATTGCACACAATGCAGCCATTCTTCATGCGGTCAAGATGTTCCCGTGTAACCACATTTTTGTTACCTATGAGATAAAATTGGCACAGTTCAAATCCACATTCACAGCCAATTTGTTTTTTTTTTCTTGAGTTCCAATATTTCTTTATTGAGAAAAAAAATGGAACATTGTTGGACACAACCATAACAGTATCGAGTAGAAAAAACTATAGTCTTATATCTACCAGATACTGTTATGGTATGGTACATATTGTAGGGTATGGAAGACTACATAATAAAACAGAAGTGGCCTAAAGAAGGCATAAACGTTGAATGAGGGGAGGGCAAAAGGGGGTAGAGGGGTGTAATAGCAGCAATAAGGGAAGGTTAGTACAGCTATCTGTTTCGGTGAAGTACAAAGATAGTACAAAGATGATATTGCAAGTAGGGTATGCGTTATGATATACTGAGGCACATTAGAAGATGATCATTTGTAGGCGATACTTGCCTTTAAACATCTAAATAGACATGAACTCCAGGTGTAGTTCTGGGGAGATCAGGGTTATGGGATTTGTCCGAGTTAAAGTTTAAAGAAGGACTCCATCTTTTCCTCCCCAAAACAACAGATGCATTGTGCATGTAAATGAATCACAATCCCAGTGCCAATTTCTCTGTATCTTTCCACATTTAGCTGAATACAGCAGGTTTCTGTGTCTGATGTCACTCCTTATTCTGCCTGAATTTCAAAGTTCTCTGACTTCCTGTTTCCTTGCTTTGCCAGTCCTGATACAACATATCCCATGATCCTTTGAGCCTCTGTAGTCTCGGGGCAGGCTATGGGAGTAACTTATAGCAGCTGTGGGAGTTGATGTGGGTGGGTCTAAGGGTTACTGTGGGTGTTTCTGGGCTTCATGTGGGTGGTGATCAGGGGAAAATTGGAATTGTGTTATCCACACTTCATTCTTCTGTGCAATGAAGAGGGAATACGCAGAAAATGGAACTTTAGTCAGAAAATTAAAAAAAGGAATTCTCAAAGTAATTTATTTTTTAATAATAACAAACATGTTATACTTCCCTGCTCTGTGTGATGGTTTTGAAAAGAGTAGCCCTGATCTTCCTATTCCCCCACTGCCGCTTGCTGAGGGCACTCATACACGCAACCCACACAGAAAAATGCATGGCTACGCCCACCAAACACGCGTGGCTCTCACGGTGTCATTTAGGCTTGGTTTGCATCTGCGTGTTTCTGAATGCATGGCAACCTGCACAGAAAACACACGCTTTGATGTGTGTTTCTAAAATGCGCGGCACTGCACGTCACACTTTCATTACCATTCAGGCTGCATTCTCATCTGCACATTTCCGACAGTATGACATCCTGAAAGAAAATGCATGCTTTGTTACGTGTTTCGAAAACAAAATGATGTTTGCGTTACCATTCGTTCACATCTGCCCATTTCCAAACACACAGTGTAACGGACCGTTTCAGCAGACAAGGGGTTAAAATCCGTTTAGGCGATAGGCCCCTTTCTGAGAGACAGGCACAGCTACTGCAGAACACCAAACTCCCGAACTGGATACAAAATAGCACTCCAACCTGGAACCTCACGAATAGTTGCTAGCAGACGAACAGGAAAAGCATACATCAGCTTACACTCCTAGCAATCAGTCTCCAACAGCATACAGTGAATCCCCCCCAAGAACGAGACAAAGCTCCGAGTTGAGGGTAAAACAGGAACAACAACAACATTTATTGGAAGAACACAGCACACTTTTATACAGAAATTGGAACATCCTTCCCCCAACAACCGCTTTCCCATTGGTCAATTGCACAGTACCTGCAGTTCCCATTCAGGTCCTCTTTTAGCCATGCAAATGAGGAATGGAAAATGAGTCAACAGGGATTGGTCAGATAGCTTTGACCAATGCAAGGAGACAGAAGCCCCAGGGGGCAATCAATGTACACAATAGTCAGACACAGAACAATGGTTCCCTAACGAGCCCTCAATACACATTACTCTGAGTGTCAATATATCCCTTAGCAGACAACAGGTGAGGTCATTAGCACACCTGACAATAGGTGAATGGAGAGCCACCTCAGACAGCCCGTCTCCTCAGAACTTCCTGTAATGACCATATTAGGAGTTGACTTCCTGTTCAGAGACCTCATGGCAAATGGGAACAAAAATCTTCATATTACAAGGGAGACATTTTTCCTGAATATGACTGTCTCATTTGTAGTAGTCCAAACCATATTTTCAGTGTTCAACACCCTCCTGGTCACCCTGCATTCACCAAATCCATACGAATTAGAACCAGGGGCTGTTTGCTCGGTAGATAGAATCTACCGAACGGCTGTGCAGAAAGGGAGAAATAAATCCTTCTGCACCGTAAAATTAACCCTTTAGCTGCCGGTCCATAATCCAAAGGCAGCAGGCGGGCAACCAGGCTCCTCCAATGCAATGTGGCGAGGTTGGTCTCGTCACACACGGCAACCCAAAAAAAAAGAAAAAAACATACTGTGGTGTTTCAAAAATGCGCAGCAATGCATGTCATGTTACTAAATGCTACCAGCACAGAAAACACGCACTTTGTTGTGCATTTGAAAAACACATAGCAACATGGCAAACGCATGGCAACAAATGTCACACTTGTTACAATTTGTTTACATGTGCGTGTTTCCCTAAGCATGGCAACTCACAAGAAAAAGCATGCTTTGGTGAGCATTTCAAATATGCGTGGCAACGTGCGGTCAATTACGTTACCATTTGTTTGCATATACGTGTTTCTGAGTGCATGGCAACCTGCAATAAAAAAATGCACCCTTTGCCATGCATTTCAAAAACGAGCAGCAATGTGTGTCACGTCAGTGTTACCATTTACACATTTCCAAACACACAGCAACCAGTAAAGCAAAACATGCGCTTTATTCTGTGTTTAGAAAACAAACTGCAACACGTCGCGTTCGCGTTACCATTTATTCACATCTGCGCATTTCCAAATGCACGGCAATCCACAAGAAAACGCATTGTGCGCTTGCGTTATCATTTATTTGGATCTGTGTGTTTCCGAATGTACGGCAACCCACAAGATAATGCACACCATGCCATTTTTCTCAAAAACATGCGGCACATCTGCGCATTTCCGAACACATGGCACTCTGCAAGAAAAAGCTCATATTTTCTGTGTGATACTGGCGCTGGAAGTCACGTGACTTTCATGTGGTGCTGTGTGTACCAGGGCTGTCTATTCCTCCCTCCCAGCAGCAGCACAGCTAGCTATCAGAACAGGCTGTTTATGAAGGTGTGTACTATGCGATTTTAAATGATGCTGGGATCTTGGGAGATTTGGACTCTTCCTGTAGGTGTGACTGGACGAGGCTGAATGCTAATTAGGATGTATTCCATCCCACCTACCCACCATCAGAGCTGTGAAGGAAGTTACATCAATTGCAGGGTCTGAGATTACAGAGGGGTGTGTTCAAGGCTAGAGATGGAGCAGGAAGGGGCTATGGTACGCATTCACCCAGAATATCAGGAGATCTGCAGACAACAGAGAAACATGGTACAGATGTATGATCTATGCTGGGACTGATCATTCCATTCAGCTCTAGTGAAAAGAGAGTTGGAGTTCAGCTTTAACCACTTTAAGACCGGAGGATTTGGCTGCTCAATGACCAGGCCCTATTTTGCGATTCGGCACTGCGTGACTTTAAGGGACAATTGCACGGTCGTGCAAGGCTGTACCCAAATAAAATTGACATCCTTTTTTCCCCACAAATATAGCTTTCTTTTGGTGGTATTTGATTATCTGTGTGATTTTTATTTTTTGCGCTATAAACAAAAAAAGCGACAATTTTGAAAAAATAACAATATTTTTTACATTCTTTTATATGAAATTCTCAAAAAAAAAACGTAAACATTTTTTACATTTTAGGCCAATTTGTTTTCTGCTACATATTTCTGGTAAAAAAAAAATGCAATAAGCGTATTTTGATTGGTTTGCGCAAAAGTGATTGTGTTTATTAACTACGGGAAAGATTTATGTCATTTTTTTTTTTTTTTTAGTAATGGCGGCAATATGCGATTTTTTTCGCGGGACTGCGACATTGCGGTGGACAGATCGGGCCTCTAACTGACATTTTAGACACTTTTGGGGGTACCAGTGACATTACTACAGTAATCAGTGCTAAAAAATAGAATTTCTGTAAGATCTTACCATAAAATTCTTTTCTCTGAGTCCTCTGACAGTCGCCACCCTCTCATACAGTCATCACTTATGGGTATTGACCTCTTATCCACAGGAGTAAGCTGGGCAGAAGATTTTGTTAGAAACATTCACAAAACTTTGCATAGACACACCTACAGGGGGCTGTCCCATTGGTCCAATACCCCCGGCTAACCTTATTCCCAATTCAGTTTGGTAGCAAGCAGTAGATAGTCCATGAACCCCAAAAGAGGGGCGGGGGCGGCGACTGTCAGAGGACTCAGAGAAAATAATTTTACGGTAAGATCTTACAAAAATTCTATTTTCTCTTACGTCCTCTGACAGTCGCCGCCCACTCATACAGTCATCGCTTATGGGATGTCCCAAAGCAGTGTAGATATGAGGGGTGGGAAATGCAACCGTCTCAAAGGTAACGAAGTACCCAAGGTCAGATAAAAGAACCATATCTGAACCAAAAAGGTAACCCACTGGGTAACAGGAAAGCTCAACAGGAGCGAACAAACCCAGGAAGGCAAATTAACCAAGGGGGAAAAAAACCCAAAAAGGAGGGGACTGGCTAAAAACGCCATGTCTCCCCCAAGTACTGCTGCACTCAGAACTCTGCGGCCAAAGAAGGCATCTGCCGATGCCTAAACATCAAGTTTGCAAAATTTGTAAAGGTGTGCACGGATGACCAGGTCGCCGCTCTGCACCCCCGGGACACCGACGCCTGATGGCGAAAGGCCCAAAACGCACCCACTGCTTGGAAGAGTGCGCCGTGACAGGGAAGGGCAGAACCCATCCCCTAATGAGCTTGTACAACCGTCCATCTGAACCATTCAAAAATGGTTGCCGCAGATGCAGCCATACCCTTCTGAGGTCCCTCAGGAAGGACAAAAAGAGAATCCGACTTTCTGAAGGATATGGTAGACGACAGGGCAACCCTGATTGCCCTGACAACATCCAAAGAATGCAAGGAAAACTCCTTAGGATGCTTAGGATTCGCACACAGCGAAGGCAAAACAATGTCCTCATGGAGATGGATTTCAGACACCACCTCCCAAAGGAAGGAGTGATGAGGTCGCAAGACCACCTTAACCCTATGAACCACCAGGTAGGGGGAGCGGCAAGACAGTGCCGCCAACTTCGTCACACTGCGAGCAGATGTGATCGCCACCAGAAAGGCGACTTTCCGTGACAGCGCAGGCAGAGGAATCACCCTGATGTTCTTAAAGGGAGGACGTTGCAAAACGGACAGAACTAAATACAAGTCCCCAAGGGGGTAAGAGCGCCCTCCGAGGGGGGGGGCAGATGACGTACCCCTTAAATAAAGGTGCAGATCAATGGATTTTGATGCCAAGGGGCGCAGGAAAAGAATGGCCAGCGCAGATAGCTGACCCTTAATAGTGGTCAGCGCATGACGTCAGTCCACACCGGATTGCAGGAAGGCTAACACCCTCGCCACCGAAAAAGGAGCGAGGATGTAAACCCTGCGATTCGCACCAGGCGAAGTAAGCCTTCCAGGTACGATAATAAATCTTACCGGACGAGGTAAGGAATGATCGCCGATGAGAGACCCCGATCTCTCAAGACCTGGCTTTTAACAGCCACGCCGGCAAAGCCAGCAACTGTAAGCAGGATGGAAGATCACCCCCTAAGACAACAGATCGCCTCGTAAAGGGGGCCGCCAGGAAGGCTCGACGACCATTTGCATGATGTCCTCGTACCAAGACCGGCGCGGCAAGTCCGGGCCCCCAGGACCACCAACCTCTGTTCCGGGACCAACCTGCGAAGGAACCGTGACAACAACTGGATCGGGGGGAAGGCGATACTGATTCCAAGGCACCACCAGCGCGTCCGAGGCGGCTGCCAGAGGATCGCGTGTTCTTGCCACGAACCTTCCCACCTTGTTGTCTAGAGGAGGCGCACCATCGCGCACACAGCATCTGAAAAACCTCCGGGTGTAGGGACCAATCCCCCTAGTCCGGGGTCTGGCGACTCAGATAGTCGGCCTGCCAGTTTTCCACACCCAGAATGTTTACTGCCGAAAGCGCCGAGACCTGCGTCTCGGCCCAAGACAGAATCTCGGCCACTTCCTTGGCCGCCCGGGCACCCTTGGTGCCCCCTTGGTGATTGATGTACGCCACCGCAGTGGTGTTGTCCGTCTGTACCCGCACAGGGTGGCCCTGAAGACGATCCCACCAACGGAGCAAACATAGACTGATCGCTCTCAGTTCCAAGACATTTATCGGTAGGGAGGATTCCTCCTCCAACTAAGTGCCCTGGGCAGACAATTTGTCCAGAACGCCACCCCAGCCCGACAGGCTGGCATCCGTGGTGAGCACTGTCCATAACAACAGCCGGAAGGATTTCCCTTCCATCAGAGCCGGAGACTGGAGCCACCACAGAAGGTCCGCTCTGACCCGGTGACTCAAAGATATCCTCCTTTCCAAGGACTGAGGATGCCTGTCCCACCTGGCTAGGATCTCCGCTTGCAGAGATCGCGTGTGGAACTGTGCAAACGGTATTGCCTCGAAGGCTGACACCATCAATCCTAGGGACCGCATGCAGGTCCTGAGTGATGAGGATTCATTGTCCCGAGGGACCTGACCTCATTCTGCAGAGTCCAGGGGTTGTCCTCCGGCAGGAAAACTCTAATATGGGCTGAGTCCCGGACCATTCCCAGGTAAGGGAGATGAACAGAAGGGGACAATGTCGACTTCTGAAAGCTGATGGCCCACCCGAACTCCTGGAGCATCTGAACCGTGGTTGACAGATCGCGCAACAGAGTTGGACTGGAACTCGACCTTAACAGGAGATCGTCCAGATATCCAAGGATTGCGATCCCCTGCTCCCGCAACAGGGCCAGAACAGGAGCCAAAACTTTGGTAAACACCCTTGGAGTCGAAGCGAGACGGAAAGGTAACGCCACAAACTGATAGTGCTCCTCCGCGATTGTGAATCAGAGGTACCTCGGATGACCCTTGAATATAGGGATGTGTAGATACGCATCCTTGAGGTCGATTGAAGCCAGGAATCTCCCGGGCTCAGAGAGGCCACCACCGATCGGAGGGATTCCATACGGAATCTGTGAACCCGCGCAAAGCGGCTTAGAAACTTTAGGTCCAGAATCGGACGCACTTTGCCCTCCTTTCTGGGCACCGTGAACAGATTCGAGTAAAAACCCCCGAAACCTGTGCCGATGTGGCACCGGGACAATCACCTCCTGGGCGAGGAGAACCTGAACCACCCGTTGGAGATCTTGGAAAACGATCTGGGGGTCAAATGAAGATTTGAGGGGAAGAATCTGTCTGCTTGGCGCGATCGAAATTCGATCTTGTACCCCGACCGAATGAGTTCCTGAACCCATCTGGTCGTGCCAGAGTGGGCGGCTTTAGACTTGCCCGCCCGAGGCTTCTTCTGGCCACCAGAGGCCTAGAAGGATTTGCCCTTGTCTTGTGTCTTAAAGGCACGAAAGGACCACTGGTAAGGTTTAAAGGAAGGGCCTGCTTACCGCGGAAAAAACGTACCCTTGGAAACATGAGGCAGCTGAGTGCTTTTACCCCCAGAGACCCCCCTTAACTAACTCGTCCAGGGAGTCCCCGAAAAGGCTAAGGGATGTCAGACACCATCTGCCTGGGAGTCTGGTCGGCCGACCAGCTCTACAGCCACACAGAGCGACGAATTATCACTGCAACAGCAGATCGCATCTCACAGGACTGAATAATTTGGTCCACCATCTCCAAAGTAGCAGGAGGGGCAGAATCAGCCACAAGCGTGCGTCTGAGCACCTTAGTCCACACCACCACAGCCTGAGAGACCATTACTGAGGCGAACACAAGCGCCATCAAGGGACCTGCCACCATATAGGAGTGGCGGGCAAGAGATTCCACCCGCCTATCCGCCGGGTCTCTAAGCACCGGATAAGCCTCCATGGGCATCAGAGTGGCCTTGTGTAATCTGGATACCGTGTGGTCCACCTTAGGGGCCACAGTCCAGCGCAAATCCATTGGAGACGCAAAGGGATAACGGTACTGAAACCGCTTAGGTACCACAAAATTGCGATTTAAATTGCGCCATTGTTCATTCAGTTTCATGAAACTCAGCAGGACAGGGAAATACCTGAGCAGCTTTCTGGGTTCTGCGGGTCCCAAAAGAAGACCGCTTACCCGGCGGGTGGGGCTCATCCTCTTAAGTGTAGCGTGTCCTTAACAGAACTAATAAGCCCAGGCATGGCAGCGCGTTCTTTGGCCAACCCAGAGGGGGAGTCGTCCCCCTCATCATCCTCCTCCCCTTCTGACTGAGAGGACTGGGACCCTTCAGGGGGCACACAGTCCATGGCAACCATTCTAGCTCTGAATCAGAAGACTGAGAAAGCCTGGGCTGTTTTCTAGAGGCTCGCTCAGACATAAACAGATCCACTTTAGACGCCAAAGACGCAATGCAGCAGTAAGGGAGCCCATCGCAGAGGATTCAGGCGTGCCTGCCCCAGCTGGGGGGGGAACGTCCTGTCCTGGGACTTCATAACACACATTTAAAAAATGTATGGCGCTGGCCCTTTAAATAAGTGACAGCGGCGGATTCCACCGTAATGAGGACTAGTCTATAGCACTAAGGCACCGAACATAATACTGCCAGCAAAGGTAGTACCCCAAAAAAAACAGACCCCCAGAAGTGTTATCACGCTCCCAGCACGATCATCAGGAAGAAGGAAATTACGTCACACCGCTAGAGGCCCAACAGTGGTCTGAGCTAACCAAAAATGACTGCCAATGAAAAGTAATGGGTAGGCTCCGGGAAAATGGCCGCCGAGCACTAAGCAAAGAAACATTGCCACACGCAAGATGGCGCCTGAAGGGCGCGAATTACACTAGAGAAAATGGCTGCTGACTGCCCATACATGAAGCCAGAACAGCCTGCCACATCCAAAATGGCGGCCCCGCGATTTTTACACCGCAGCGGCCCCCACAACCATGCCTGTACCCCCAAAGTGACACAACACACTCCCGAGGGGCTCAGGGACCCCCGCAAACCCCCCACAGTGCGGGATGACCGCAAATAGCGCCCCAGCAGGGACCGTGAGGGAGACACCGGGACCACACAGACAGACATGAGGGGGATCACATAGACTCTCAACAGACTGTCATCCCCATGAGAGAAGGCCCCACACACACACCCCTGGGCATACAATGTCATAGACAGAGGGGGTAGCATGGTACTCACCGATCCATGCGAATTCGTGGGCGCCGCTCTGCGACGGGAAGCCTCCCACCCCGGGTGGTGGGGGTGCCGTCAGCCAAAACAGGATTCTAGCAACACACGGTGTACCGCAGTTGAGGCATCCTAGCGAAGTGGCCACTTTGCGGGCTTTGACCCTGTGGACAGGGACAGGTAGTTTGCGAGGTCAGGGCGAACGCGTAGCCTGCTAAATGCTCGATGGCGGGCTGGGATTCCGTAAGGCTCTAGTACAACCAGTCCGATTCCCAGCTCCCCAAATGCTGTAGTCTTCCGAAGTCTGACTAACTAAGCGCAGGAACAAATAAAAAGCTATCAGAGCAAGAAAACAAACTTAGCATAAAATAAAATGTAAGAAAACAGAAGAAAAGGCTGAGACTGTAGCCCCAGCACAGGGAAGCCTATCTTACTCCTAACTAGGCAAAAGACAAACTGAATTGGGAATGAGGCTAGCCGGGGGTATTGGACCAGTGGGACAGCCCCCTGTAGGTGTGTCTATGCAAAGTTTTGTGAGTATTTCTAACAAAATCTTCTGCCTAGCTTACTCCTGTGGATAAGAGGTCAATACCTATAAGTGATGACTGTATGAGTGGGCCGCGACTGTCAGAGGACATAAGAGAAATATGCACTGTTACTGTAAAAACCCCCCATTGTGGGGGGTTCTTTACTGTTAGGGCTACAAGATTGTGGAATTCTCTACCACAAGAGGTGGTTTCTGCAGGTAGTATGGTGGCTTTCAAAAGACTACTAGACGTACATCTCAAGGATCAGAACATTCAGGGGTATACGAGATGATTACAGCCACACACACCTACACAGGTTGAACTGGATGGACTATTGTCTTTATTCGACCGCACCTACTATGTAACTGTGTAAGAGAAGGGGTTAACAGTATGGGTGATCAAGAGGTTAAATGTGTCCCTAGGGGCGTGATTCTAACTGTCAGGGGGCGTGGCTTGTGAAGTCATCACAGAGACATGCGATCCTATATAGCAGGATCACATAGCCTCTGTGATTAATTCAGGGAGAATGACAGACGGCTGTGTTTACATCAGCCGTCTGTCCTTCTCTCTCAGCTGCGAGAGATCGCGAGTGGCCGGCAGCCATTGGAGCAGCCAGTCACACGCACTGGCTCCCCAACTGAGTAAGGAGGAGGAGCATACATGGTGACCCATGGAGTCTTTCCCTCCCCCCATATGTTTAACAGCTTAAACGGGCCATTATAATAGAATTGTCCCCTGGAGGAATCAGACTCCGAGTGAAGGAATTGTGGTCCCTGCAGACTCGAGCAACCAGGAACAAGTGGTTATAAGAGGATAAAGACAGTTTGGAGGTGGTCCCTTGGCTTTATTTTACTTTCAAGTTTTTTTGACCCCCATTGAGGGTCCAGGTGAGCGCGGTTCTTGGAGGGGTTCTGAGTCACCCTGCACTGGATTTTGGAGCACTTGAGCACCTTGTTGCATTATTATCAACACCTCATCACTTATAATTGACTGTTTGCTTGCACATTAATTGGACTCCTTTTTATACCTAAAAAAATCTTTTTGATTTCACATTTGTCAGCACTGGTGCACTTTCATACACTGATGAATTGTTTACCACATATTTAATGGTATTTATTAACACTGCACTTTATTTATGGTTTGATTGTATATTATACATTCATCTACAAGTTTTATATGGAGGTATTAGTTATTTTTGCAAGCACTGTTTTTCTTGACTATAAAATTAATACAGTAAGAAAAAAGTATAGGGTGATAAATGCGCTGTCACGTGTGTACCTGAGTGGGAGGATTCCTCTAGATTCGGATTCAATCCGATTCTACATGCAGCCAACTCTAGTATTTCTCACTAAAATACCAATAACAATCTAAAAAACACAGTGAGTCGGCGCACAATAGAAGAGATCTCAGAAAAAACTCAGACCGAGTCAACCAATCGCAGCAAGACCTCTCAAATATGATAAGAAAGGGGTCTCACCATAAATATGTACCAATGATAAGAAAGACCAAATAAATACTCTATAAGCAGATAAAAGGTCAGCAGGTTAAAACAAAAAACATAAAATCCAACTCTTGTAGGCTGATCCGATTCCTTAAAAAAATCCCTATATCCGTCTAGGATATATGAAGATAGGAAAATATATCCGACTTGTAGACAACTCCCAATCTATAATCAAAGGAGATATTAAAAGACGTATATGATGCGAATCCTAAAATTGATCCAATTCCTTAACATTAATCATAAAATTGTAATCTAAAATATCTGTTCCCAGTGGAATTATGGCTTCTTTTCCTAAAACAACACAATATGAGATGAAACAAGCTAAATAGTCGCAACAGCCGACTGGATCGCAATACTGGTTCATTAATTCACGAATATAGCCAATATTCTCACAAATGAATCAGTAATGATGCATGTGTAACCAAAGATCGTAAATGAACTAAAATAAATAAATAGTGTTGTGATATATCAATGCATAATTATCAAAACATCAAATGTTCATAAATAACCAAAGATGAAAAAGGATGTGTAAAATTAAATAAATACGTATACAATCTTGATTAATAATTCCAAGTGCCTAAATAAATCTGGTGCAGTGATCAAATAAATATAAATCAATATTTCTATGTGCAGTCAACAGTCCATGTGCATATAAAATGAAGTCTTGTGCAATCAATAATCCTTGTGCAGTGAATACGATGGGTGCAGTGATAAGATAAAGTTCATCCGTGCACAAATAATAAGGTGACAGCTAGTGATTCTCTTAGGGCAATATTGTGAATATCCCGTGCTGTGATCCGGGGTGAGCCGTGATAATATAGGCGCAGTGGCCGCTCACCTCACTGCACCTTTTTAGGCACTTTTAGGCTGGTCTCTCCCCCTAGGGGTGGAATGCTGGGTTACTCTGGTAGCGAGAGATACTCCGACCTCCACTCTATACTCCACAGCTATCGATCCCAGATTGGCTCCAAACGGTACCAGTGTTTCCCAAAAAAAGAGGATAATACCCAATCGTGAAGCAAGTAAACACTATCTTTATTTGTTAAAAGCAGGGGGAATACACTCACATTTTAGAAGTAAATAACAGGCAGAGACGAAACAGTGTTGCCGCACTCTTGCGGTGTTGATTCCTGGGCACCCTGTGGCCCTCTACCACTGACAGGAGGTTGAACATCTGTCTGGTGACGTCGGAAGCCTGCCTGCCCGTAACAAATCCAACCTGGTCATTGCGCACCAGAGAAGGGGTGACCTTTGCTAGTCTCTGCGCCCATATCTTTGCGTATAACTTCAAATCTGAATTCAGCAAGGATATGGGGTGGAAATTCTGCGGAACATTAGGGGCTTTCCCCGGTTTGGGCAGCGCTACTATAATAGCCTGAAGCATCTCTACGGGGAAAAAGGATCTAGTCATAGCAGCATTAAATACTCTACCTAGGTATGGTGTCACAACAGAACTAAAGGTTTTAAAGTATTCGGCAGAAAAGCCATCTGCCCCTGGCGACTTATTAGAAGGGAGAGATCCAATAGGCAGCTCTATTTCCTGCTCCGTTATGGGGGCATTTAAGTGAGCCAACATTTCCTCCGAGACCATTGGTAATCGGAGCCCACCGAGGAACTGCTGGATACCCTCCACCGACAGCTGTTGCGTAGCGTTATCGTCCTTTAAGTTATATAGATCAGCATAATACTTAGCAAAGGCATTGGCTATTTCAGATGGATGATGCACAGTGCGAGAGGTATTAGGGTCCCGTATAGATGACAATTTAGATTGCTGTTGTCTCTTCCTAAGATAATTGGCCAACAGTTTACCGGTTCGATTTCCCTGGGCATAAAACCACGCTTTAGAGCAAAAAAGCAAAGATTGATGTTCCTCCAATTATTTAGTCCTAACTAGTGTTCTGCACTCATTCAGTTCCTGCAACAGTGCAGTAGTAGGGTTGGATTTATGCTGAGCCTCTAGACCCTTAAGTTTAGACATGAGAGATGACATAGCCCTTGTTCGTTCTCTTTTAACTCTGGAGGCCAACTGAAGAAGTAGGCCCCTAACATAAGCCTTATGAGCACACCACAAGGTAAAAATGCCAGTGTCAGTCCTATCGTTATGTTAGAAGAAGTCCTGAATCTTACCCCGCAACCGCTCCCCATGGCCTTGGTCCTGGAGAAGAGAGACGTTATTGCGCCACAGATGCACAGGTGCAACATTATGATTCTCCGCGACAACCATCGAGACCGGGGCGTGATCAGACCAAGAAATAGTGTGTATAGTGGCTGACTCCACCAAGCGCAACACAGATAGGTCTGCTATAAAAAGATCCAACCTAGAGTACGACTGGTGGGGAGCCGAATAATAAGTGTAGTCCATCTCCGTGGAATTTACACACCTCCACAAATCATAAAGATCAGAAGAATGCAAGAACCTCTGCAGTGTGGTGCGTGCATGCGTCTGAGGGGGAGAACAGTCTATAGATGCATCAGTAATACAGTTGAAATCCCCACAATACAGGAGGAGACCCTTTTTGACTCGATCCACTTTTTTGGTCAGTGATCTTAAAAATCGAAGTTAGCGCTGGTTAGGGGCATAGACGTTGACGATGGTATATGTGACATTATTAATGTCACAGATCAGCACTAAATAACGTCCCGCTTCGTCAACTAACGTATCGTGCAACTTAAATGCCACAGACTGGGCAACAGCTATAAGAACCCCTTTTTTTTGGATGTACCGGAGGCAGTAAATACATGGGGGTAGCGAACATTTAGGTTGTTTAGATCTCGCAAAGTGGGTCTCCTGTACACAAATAACATCCCCTTTAAGACTATGGGCCTCTCTCCAGAAAGATCGCCGCTTAAAAGGGCTGTTCAAGCCATGGGCATTTAAGGTCACAAACCGTATAGTCATAATTATCAAAAAACAAATGATCAAAGCTCATCACGAAGATGAGGCAGGATTCGTGAAAAATAAAACACACAAATGAAAGAGAGAGGTTTACGAAGTATACCCTCACCGCACCCAGAGAGTATGTCCACAGGAGCGGGTCCATGGAAGATCCCAAAAAGGGAAGGAAGTTGAGCAGGCGGAATGAGTCTATATTCTCCAATCCGATCATAGATTGTGAGGAGGCTGAAAAAACAAAGTAAAACAGAAATAAAAGTCCAAAGAAATCACAAGACTTAACAAAGGTAGAGCATGGGGTAAACCCCATCATGCGAAATCAATCGCAAGTAGTGGGTAGGGGGGGAACAACTCCCTCCCTCCGATCCCCTCCAGGTCACCAGCCCATGTGAGAGCCGAGAAATATCACCCTCATTATTCCCGATGTAAACAGGCAAAGGGGTCGAGTTAGGACTTCTTCACCAGTGTCCATTCCGGATCCAGGTAAGAGGGAGATTTAGACACAGGCGGAGATGCATCCGAATCGGGCAGCAGGCCCCAGGTCTTGGCCAGACGAAATCCCTCCTCCTCTGTGCGGATAACATGTGTGCGCCCTACTCTGACGATGAGCAATTTAGTGGGGTTTCCCCAATAGTAGACCACTTTGTTGTTCCTGAGCAATTTCGTTAGAGGCACCAACTTCTTGCGGGCGGCCATAGTGTATTGAGAGAGGTTTGCATACACAGTGATCCCATGATAGGGTTCTGGGAGGGGAGAAGTCTTCCTAGCAAATCTCATGAGTTCATCTTTCACGTGAAAAAAATGGATTTGTGCTATTACATCCCTGGGCACCTTTTCAGGTAGATGTTGTGGCTTAGGCAAGCGATGAGCCCTATCCACTATAACTTCTCCAGCCAGGGTATCAGGTAGCAGTGCCATAATAAAAGCTTGGACGTAGGAGCACAGTTCAGCAGGAGGGACTGTCTCCGCCACCCCCCTCAATTTAATGTTGTTCCGCCGATTCCTATCTTCCAAGTCGGCCAGTTTAGGTTTAAGGGCCTCCATCTCATCAGAGTTGTCGTTATGAGCGTCCACTAACTCATTATGAGCTACCGAGAAGTCGGCCATTTTCGCCTCAACATGGTCCACCCGATCGCCTAAAACATTCACATCAGTCCTGAGATGAGTAGCACAGGCCATAAGATCCCTGTACAATGAACCCGTTAGTGTGAGCAGGATTTCCTTCATTCTAGTATCGTTGAGGGGCTGCCCTGTAGTGGGGAAGTCTCTTATATGATCGTAGAACTCCAGAGTACTGTCCTGGGAGATGTCTCCCGCCAGGGTATCACCCACACGGTGGTGCTCAGAAGAGCACTGTGGAGCCGCCTTCCGCGGACTGTCCGTCGGGGAAGGACCCAGGGATGAGCGGTTAACGGATACTGGGGAGAGGGGAGCCTGGGATGGTGATCGCTCCAAGCTTCCTCCTCTAGGCGCGGAGGCCTCGCTCCGCTGCCTGCAGGCCGCCACGTCATTTTGAGAGCGCGGCGTGCTGGTTGATGCCAAAAATCAGTCAATTTGCGGGGTCCCCCGCGGTTTTTCCGCTTCCCCATGGTTTAGGTCGTGGAGAGGTGTGGGTAGGTAAAGGAGCTGGTGTCACTTACCCTTGACGCTTTTGGAAGCAGGAGAAGGATCGAAGGAGACGGAGCTCAACTATCACGCGGCCATCTACCACGGCTGCCGGCCACGCCCCCCATATGCACTTTTTTATTTGCCTGTTAGCAGCCACTTTATCTCAATAGCATTACAGCTGATGTCGTCACCTTCACCCTAGCATGGAAGCCAAGCACTCTATCTGTTCCAGTCTCAGGCAAGCGGTAGTTCCAGGTATGCAAGAAACAAAGACGCTCTACAGTGTGTTACCAGAGTAATCTGCGTGGCTTTATTAAAAATAATATACTTACAACAGGAACAATATATATTGCAGCAACAAACAATATCCTGAGAACCAGGTTCGTACTACCCAGCATGCGGTCGTGTGGGATGATGTGACTGCCAAAAGCTCTTCCCCGACCTGTTTCATCCAATTTATACTTACCTCCTGTATGCAGTTGGTTTTGCACATGACAGCCCTGATCCTCCTCTTCTCAGGTCCCTCGTTGCTGCTTCTGGCCCCTCCCTCCTGTCGAGTAACCCCACAGCAAGCAGCACCTAAGGGCTACTAACCCAAGCTGCAGCTCTGTGTGTCCATTCAGACATGGCCCTGCAGTTTGACCCAGTCCCCTCTCTCCTAATTGGCTAACTGACTTTGATTGACAGCTGCAGGAGCCAATGGCACCGCGGCTGCGTCTCAGCCAAACAGAAGAGAGAGTCCCGCATGGCCGAGGGACTTCTGGACATCACTGGACAGAGATGGGTTTTAGGTAAGTATTAGAGGGTGCTGGGGAGACTGCTCCATGCAGAAGGCTTTTTCACCTTAAGGATAAAAAAACCTTCTGACTTTACAACTCCTTTAACCACTTTCCGCAAACCGACATACCTATACGATGGCTTAAAGATGTTGTTCTCCTGGAGTGATGCCTGCAGCTAGAGGCATCACCCGGGTACCGTTTTTTTGAGCTGGCGGTCAGCTTTTTGGAGATAACAACTGATGCGGCTCAGCAGTCGCTTGGCCGTTATCCCAGCAAGTGAGAGGGAATATCCCCCTCCCTCCCGCCGCTCTGCCCACCGGGTCTCTGATCATGTTACCCCGAAGCAACATCACAACGTCCCTTCCGGTTTACTCGGCTGCCAATGGTGCCGATTTAAAAAAAACTATAACATAAATTGTGCAGCGCTCAAATGTTAAAGTGAGTACACTGGGATACACACTGAAATGCAAAAATAAAGTCCAATATTCAAAATTAGACAAAAATGGAAGGTGACCAGTCCCACATAGAAGAGTGAATACTTGTGATAAATCCCACACCAAAAAGAGAATATAATTCGCTCACCAGATGGCATGGGCCCAAAGTACCTTACAGCAATTGGGTCATGCAGGCTGAAAGTGATGATCTCTTTGGAACAGATGGCAGAGGCTTCCACGAATTCTCCTCCAAATGGTGGATATAGGAAGGTCACTCAAGGATGGTACACGTATGGATATCTGGAAATCCCCACTCAAAAAGGTGTATGTGGGATAAATCGAAAAGACACCATATCGTGATACCGTTTAAATGGATTATTAAAGCAAAGAAAGTAATGCACTTACAATGGGTCAGATGGTAAGAAGCATTCAATACAATTCGGCACTCTTGACAATCCTAACGCATTTCATTACACATAACATTTTCAAAGGAATTAGCAGGGCAGTGTTTAGAAGACAAAAAAAAAAAAAACATACCTCAGAAGTAGAGAGGCAGGTGTTGCGTATGTCGAACTTCAGAGAAAAGGATTTTATGGTACGTTCTTGCAAAATCCAGTTTTCTCTATCGTTCATCGACAGAAGCAGCTCCTTATCTTCATGACTCATAGGAATGTCCCAAAGCAGTATAATCATGAGGGGTGGGAAACAACGCAGAAACAAAATGGAAGTCCCCAATGGCTAAACTTAGCCAACCAGGTAACATGGAGCAAAAAAAAGGAACAACTGGAGCTCACCCGGAAAAAATTGAACCCTCAAAGAGAAACTAAACAGTTTAAAAAACAGTTTAAAAAGAGTTCTCATTAAAAGAAGCATCTGTGAATGCCAACACATCTACCTTGTAGAATTTTGTGAACCTATGCACAGACGACCATAGAATGAGCCTTCACAGGAAAGGAGGAACCTGAAAGTGAATAGGCCCGTACCACCGTCTGCCTGATCCATCTGGAAATGGTCACCGCAGATGCACCCAATCTCTTACGAGGTCCATCAGTAAGGACAAAAAGAGTGTCTGATTTTCTAAAGGACTCAGCGGTCTCTAAAGAAACCCTGATCGCCTGAACCACATCCAAAGAATGTGAAAAAATTGAAAATTGCAGCGCTAAACCAAAATAACAAACATCATGTGACCATAAGTGAATACACGAATACACAAATCAAATAAATGTTATATAATCAAATGAAATATGAAGTGATCAAGTGTAGCCACTGAAAAAAGTTCTTAAAGAGAGTCCCAGGTAGTGATGATAGGTGTGCATCCAAATACAAAGGTGATATTCAACCGTACCAGAGGACCCCACACCAAAGATCAATAAATTGCGCTCACCGGAGAGTATGGACCCAAGATACTATATAGTATATGGGTCATATGGACTGGTATTGCTGTATACTTCCAAGACAAGGCTGGAACACCGGATATCAGGAAGGTAGCCACAGTACCACAACGGAAGCCGTAAATCTCTCACAGTTGTACATGGAGGAAGCCAGATAAGACCGACATAATGTAAAACCGCTAGACGTTTTAATATAAAAGCCAAAAAAATGCTTACAAACATCCAGTGAACTTAGGCATGTAATACAGAAGTTGATGGCATGAACGACGTTCCTAACTCGTTTCCTCCAAGCAGACATAATCATAGGAGGTTGCCATATTAGAAGAGCCCTCTCCGGTGTCTTAAATAGTGTGTCTTATCCCCATAATGATCAGATAATCCATGACAGCTGAGAGAGCTGCCACTTCCTCTAAAATGTCGTTGGCTTGCATGTCAAGCCTCGCTCTCATACAGGAAGCTCGTCATAGGGGCGGCGTCACTTCCGGGAGTCAGTTCACTGTGCAACCAGCAAGACCATATCTCCTGCCCACAGGACAACAACAGGAAGTGAGGAGGTGCATCCCTGTAACCGAGGCAACATAAGATACTTCCTCCTAAACCGAAGCTCGAGCAAGATGGGGAGAAAAGACTACACTAATGAGATATAAACAAACAATCTTGAATCCTTCACTATATAGATCTATTATTGTTACAAGCCAAAAGCTCATGACAATGCTCATAGAATATAAACACAGTAAACTGATAAAGATAAAAATGGATAATAGTTAGCGATCTGATATATTCCACTGCCATATATTATATCACTATGTCGGTACAAACCGCAACATGACCAGTGGAAATAAACCAGTATTAAAATTATTAAAAATGTATAAAAATTAATATGAAATGTGACTGAAGCTGAGTATAGGAATCGGGAGTATTGAATATAGAGACAAACTACCCCTAATCTCCAATTATATCCCTCTGAAAGTGAGGAATGGGAGAGGAAGGGAATATATGGGGTTTTAAAGTTACACACATCTAAAAGGGTGAACTGTTAATGAAATATTGTGGGATACAGTGCTTTGCAAAAGTATTCGGCCCCCTTGAACTTTTGCCACATTTCAGGCTTCAAACATAAACATATAAAATTTTAATTTTTTGTGAAGAATCAACAACAAGTGGGACACAATCATGAAGTGGAACGAAATTTATTGGATACTTCAAACTTTTTTAACAAATAAAAAACTGAAAAATTGGGCGTGCAAAATTATTCAGCCCCCTTAAGTTAATACTTTGTAGCGCCACCTTTTGCTGCGATTACAGCTGTAAGTCGCTTGGGGTATGTCTCTATCAGTTTTGCACATCGAGAGACTGAAATTTCTGCCCAATCCTCCTTGCAAAACAGCTCGAGCTCAGTGAGGTTGGATGGAGAGCGTTTGTTAACAGCAGTTTTTAGTTCTTTCCACAGATTCTCGATTGGATTGAGGTCTGGACTTTGACTTGGCCATTCTAACACCTGGATATGTTTATTTGTGAACCATTCCACTGTAGATTTTGCTTTATGTTTTGGATCATTGTCTTGTTGGGAGACAAATCTCCGTCCCAGTCTCAGGTCTTTTGCAGACTCCATCAGGTTTTCTTCCAGAATGGTCCTGTATTTGGCTCCATCCATCTTCCCATCAATTTTAACCACCTTTCCTGTCCCTGCTGAAGAAAAGCAGGCCCAAACCATGATGCTGCCACCACCATGTTTGACAGTGGGGATAGTGTGTTCAGGGTGATGAGCTGTGTTGCTTTTACGCCAAACATAATGTTTTGCATTGTTGCTAAAAAGTTCGACCAGAGCACCTTCTTCCACATGTTTGGTGTGTTTACCAGGTGGCTTGTGGCAAACTTTAAGCGACACTTTTTATGGATAGCTTTAAGAAATGGCTTTCTTCTTGCCACTCTTCCATAAAGGCCAGATTTGTGCAGTATACGACTGATTGTTGTCCAATGGACAGAGTCTCCCACCTCAGCTGTACATCTCTGCAGTTCATCCCGAGTGATCATGGGCCTCTTGGCTGCATCTCTGATCAGTCTTCTCCTTGTATGAGCTGAAAGTTTAGAGGGACGGCCAGGTCTTCGTAGATTTGCAGTGGTCTGATACTCCTTCCATTTCAATATTATCACTTGCACAGTGCTCCTTGGGATGTTTAAAGCGTGGGAAATCTTTTTGTATCCAAATCCGGCTTTAAACTTCTCCACAACAGTATCTCGGACCTGCCTGGTGTGTTCCTTGTTCTTCATGATGCTCTCTGCGCTTTAATCGGACCTCTGAGACTATCTCAGTGCAGGTGCATTTATACGGAGACTTGATTACACACAGGTGGATTCTATTTATCATCATTAGTCATTTAGGTCAACATTGGATCATTCAGAGATCCTCACTGAACTTGTTGTACCCAAGGCCTATCATGACTTCCTGCATGTTTTCAGTAAGCGGGGAGCTGAGACCTTACCGCCTCACCGTTCATATGATTGCCCCATCGACTTGCTCCCGCGAGCCGAGATCCCATTTGGCCGAATTTACCCGCTATCTGAATGTGAGCTGGACGTTTAAAAGGACTATGTGGACGAAAGTCTGAAGAAGGGATTTATCCGTCCTTCCACCTCTCCGGCAGAGGCAGGTATCTTTTTTGTAGAAAAGAAGGATCACTCCCTTCGACCTTGTATCGATTACAGAGACTTGAATAAAGTTACCATTAAGAACCGCTACCCTCTCCCTCTGGTTCCCGAGCTCTTTCAGCGGCGCAGATCTGCTGTCCTGTTCACTAAGTTGGATCTCCGCGGGGCCTACAACTTAGTCCGTATCCGAGAAGGCTATGAGTGGAAGACAGCTTTTCATACCAGGTTCGGGCATTTTGAATATCTTGTGATGCCTTTTGGCCTCTGCAACGCTCCAGCTACCTTCCAACACTTTGTGAACGATATTTTACGGGATTGGCTGGATATCGTTTACCTAGATGACATCCTAATCTTCTCTACATCCCTGGAGCAACATCGCGAGCATGTTGGAAATGTCCTCGGCTGCCTTTGTCAGCATGGTCTTTATGTTAAGGCCGAGAAGTGCAAATTCTAGCAGAGCAGCATGCCTTTTCTGGGGTTAATAATTTCTACAGAGGGTATCGAGATGGATCCCCAGAAGGTCTCTGCCATCCTGGATTGGCCACCTCCATCTGACAAAAAGGGAGTGCGGCGATTCGTTGGCTTCGCCAACTTCTATAGAAAGTTCATTAATGGTTTTTCTCATATCATCACTCCCATTACTCAGCTCACTAAGAAGAGTGTTCGCTTTCAATGGACCCCCGAAGCCCAGTCCGCCTTCTTGGTCCTTAAGAAGCTCTTCACGTCAGCCCCTGTGTTGAGTCACCCAGATCCCACCTTACCCTACCTCCTCGAGGTTGACGCTTCTGAAGTTGCTGTCAGGGCAGTCATCTCCCAAAGACAGGGAACCAAGGACTTGATACACCTGATAGCCTTCTTTTCCCGGAAACTCTCCTCTGCGGAGAGGAATTATGATGTTGGGGACCGGGAACTTCTGGCGATCAAAGCCGCACTTGGAGTGGTGGTATTTGCTTGAGGGGGCTGTACACCCTATTCTTATTTTTACGGATCACAAAAACCTTGAGTATCTGAGATCTGCAAAACGTCTGAGACCCCGTCAGGCACGGTGGGCACTTTTTTTTTCAAGGTTTTCATTTCATATCACCTATCGGCCTGGGTCTAAAAATGTTAAACTGGATGCCCTGTCCCGGATGTTTGATAGCCCGAAGGAAACTTCAGTACCTGACAACATCCTATCCGAAAAGAACTTGCTACTTTTATTCACAAATTTGAAAGCTTGTCTTGAGCAAGCATCTGCCCAAATTCCTGGTCCACCCGGAATAACCCTGGTGCACAAGAATGGATTGTTATGGGTTAAAGACAAGATCTTCATCCCAGAGGAGGTCAGAACAACAATTCTAGCTGCCTGCCATGATCACCCTCTGGCCGGTCATTTTGGCGTCCATAGAACCCTTGACCTCCTGCAGCGCTCTTTCTGGTGACCTGACATGGAAGAGAACTGCAGGAGTTATATACTCTCCTGTACCACCTGTTCCCGGTGTAAAACCGCCAGAAGTAAGACGTGGGGCCTTCTCAGACCTCTTCCCATCCCTGATCGGCCCTGGCAAACAATTGCCATGGATTTAATCGTGGAACTTCCACCTTCTACGGGTTGCTCTGCCATTTTTGTGGTGGTAGATCGACTCTCTAAAATGGCCCATTTTTTGCCCCTCAAGGGTACTCCCTCTTCAAGGGAAACCACATAGATTTTTATTAGGGAGATCATAAGACTCCATGGGGTTCCCAGGAACATCATCTCTGACAGAGGGGTACAATCAATTTATGTCCCACTTCTGGAAGGCTTTATGTAAATTGTTAAAGATTGAGTTGTCTATGTTCTCAGCCTACCACCCACAGACCAACGGACAAACTGAGAGGACAAACCAAACCATGGAGCAGTACCTGCGGTGCTTTACCACCTTCGTCCAGGACGACTGGGTAGCCATGTTACCATTTGCAGAATTCTCCTACAACAATTCCAAGCACTCTGTTACTGGCCAATCTCCCTTCTTCGCTAATTACGGATTTCATCCCTCCTTCTTACCAGATATTCCATGTGAATCCAGGGTTCCTGCAGTCCAGGACACCATCAACTTCTTTTCCCGAAATAATAACCTTCTGCGGGAGACCTTTGCCAAGGCCCAAACTGCATCCAAAAAGATCTTCGACAAGAGAAAGAAGGGAGAGTTGGTTCTTCAATCTGACGACCGGGTCTGGCTTTCCACGGCTAATCTCCGCCTGGCCTGCCCGTCCAAGAAGCTGGCTCCCAGATTTATTGGTCCATTTCCAGTTAAAAGAAAACTCAATGATGTGTCCTATGAACTATCCCTACACGATACCCTTCGGATCCATCACCGTATTTCATGTTTCCTTACTAAAGCCCGTGATCCCCGATAACTTCCCCAGTAGAAGTTCTGGTACCCCAGAACCTGTGATCGTGGATGGAGATGTGGAGTATGAGGTTGAGGCTGTGGTGGACTGTAGAAAAAGAGGCAACCAGCTACAGTTTCTCATCAAATGGAAGGGTTATGGTCCGGAAGAGAACTCCTGGGAGCCTGAACGGAACGTCCATGCTGCAGACCTAATCCAAGCATTTTTTCGTGCTCATCCACAAAAAAGGAGCTTGTTGGGCACCCGGAGGTTGCTCTTAAGGGGGGGGGGGGGCAATGTTAGAAAACCGTTTGTTAGAAACTGCTAATTGGCTAATACGCATGCGCAAATTAGCTCCCGTTAGCAACCGCTAATTGGCTAACGCGCATGCGTGAATTAGCCAATGCGCACGTCATGCGTTCTCACGTTTGCACGCACTGACCCAGAAGTTTTGGCGCCAAAGAAGGCCTATTTAAAGGCAGCTGATGCATTGGCACTTTGCTGTCTTGTCTTCAGCTCTTGCTGTTGTTCCTGAGCCTGTGACCTGTTTCCTGCTGATATCCTGTTGACCTTTTGGCTTGTTCCTGGCTCCGCTCGTCTGTTGCCCGTCCTGACTCCGGCTTGTTTGACCATTCTCTCGGATCTCCCTTGTCTGTTTACCTGCCTTCGGACCTTGATCGGTTCTCCTTTGGTGGGGCGACCCTGAGGACCGCGACCTGGTATCCGCACGCAGCAAAGTCCATCCTCACCACCAGAGGCTCTGGCGAAAACCGGTGGATACTTAGATTCCGCACCTCAGGCTAGCCTGTGTCACTTACCTTGGGGGTTCCCGTCCAAGCTCCGCCCTCTAGCGAACATCAGGGCCTATCTCTGCCGTCAGTTTACCACCAGCACCCTAACAGGAAGGCACTGTGGGGAAGGTAATATTGGGCGTATGCTATAGGCCCCCCAACCAGAGGGAGACGGACCTCCTTTTACAGATAGGATAGGCAGCAAGGATGGGAAATGTCATTATAATGGGGGACTTTAATTATCCAGATATAGACTGGGCAGAGGGAACCGCGCATTCAGCCAAGGCTCGGCAGTTCCTAAATGTTTTGCAGGACAATTTCATGGGTCAGATGGTGAATGCACCGACAAGAAACAATGCGGTACTTGACCTACTGATTAACAACAATACAGACCTGCTCACGGATATAGAAATACGGGGCAACTTAGGAAACAGTGACCATAGGTCAATTAGTTTCAGTATTAATCATAGTAATAGGAAACATAAGGGTAATATGAACACTGAATTTCAAAAGAGCCAATTTCCCAAAACTGCGCTCGCTGCTAGAAAATATCAAATGGGATAGAACCCTGGGAACAAAGAACACGGAGGAAAAATGGGAGTGCTTCAAGAGCATACCTAACAAAGGGATTGGCCAGTGCATTCCAAAGTGAAATAAATTTAAAAGAGCAAAACTAAACCCTGGGTGGCTAAACTCCAACATAAAAATGCATATTAATGCTAAAGAAAAGGCCTTCAAAAAATACAAGACTGGGGGGTCATTGGCAGCATTCAAGCATTACAAAGAGTGTAATAAGAAATGTAAAGAAGAAATCAAGGCGGCTAAAATAGAACACGAGAGACATATAGCGGAAGAGAGTAAAAAGAACCCCAAAAAATTCTTTAAGTATTTAAACAGTAAGAAAGCGAGGCCAGAACACATTGGCCCCATAAAAGACGACAAAGGACATTTGGCCACAGAGGACAGGAAAAAGGCAGTAGTGTTAAATAAATTCTTCTCTTCAGTCTTCACAGAATTGGGTGGCTACACTAACCCAGCTTGTAAGGCCAAACTAAATAACACACCTCAGGAAGTACCGCCATGGCTAACAGAAGACAGACTTAGAACTAAACTAGAGAAACTTAACAAAAATAAATCACCGGGACCGGATGGCTTGCACCCGAGGGTTCTTAAAGAGCTCAGCCAAGTGATTGCCAGACCATTATTCTTGATCTTTAAGGATAGTTTATAGACTGGTATGGTGCCAGCTGATTGGAAAAAAGCCAACGTGGTACCAATATTTAAAAAAGGGCAGAGATATATCCCGGGTAACTATAGGCCGGTCAGCCTAACATCAGTAGTCTGCAAGATTTTGGAGGGGATGTTAAGGGACCACATAAAAGACTTTAGTAATGAAAATGGTATTATTAGTAGTAATCAGCATGGATTCATGAAAAATCGTTCTTGCCATACCAATCTATTAACCTTCTATGATGAAGTGAGCTGCCACCTAGATAAAGGTAAGCCTGTGGATGTGGTGTATCTGGACTTTGCAAAGGCCTTTGACACTGTTCCCCACAAACGCTTAATGTTCAAACTAAGGAAGGTAGGTATGGACCATAAGGTGAGTACCTGGATAGAGAACTGGTTCCAGGGGAGAGAGCAAAGGGTGGTGATTAATGGGGGGTACTCGGATTGGGCAGGTGTGGAAAGTGGGGTCCCCCAGGGTTCTGTCCTGGGACCAATCCTGTTTAATTTATTCATAAATGATCTAGAGGAGGGGATATCAAGTACAATCTCAGTATTTGCGGATGATACTAAACTAAGCATGCCATGTGGAAACCTTACAAGCGGACCTGAAAAAAATAATGGGGTGGCAGATACATGGCAGATGAGGTTTAATGTTGAAAAATGTAAAGTAATGCACTTGGGTGCCAGAAACCATAAAGCAAGCTACTCACTAGAGGGTGGGGGGGAACCTCTGGGTGAGTCAAGGATGGAAAAGAACCTGGGGGTACTGGTAGACAACAGGCTTGGCAGTGGCATGCAATGCCAAGCCGCTGCAAGCAAAGCCAACAGAATACTAGGATGCATAAAAAGGGGATTCACTCCAGAAATAAAGAGATTATTCTCCCTCTCTACAAGACTCTGGTCCGGCCACATCTGGAGTATGCTGTCTAGTTCTGGGCACCGGTCCTCAGGAAGGATGTGCTGGAACTGGAGAGTGTCCAGAGAAGGGCAACAAAAATAATTAGGGGAATGGAGGACATCAGCTATGAGGAAAGACTACAAGCACTGAACCTATTCTCTCTGGAGAAGAGACGATTGAGGGGGGATATGATATCAGTGTACAAATACTGTACTGGCGACCCTAGCATAAGGAACAAACTATTCAGAGAAAGGGAATACAATAAGACACGTGGCCACTCACTAAAACTAGAGGAAAGGCGGATTAACCTTAAAATACGTAGGGGGTTCTTCACTGTAAGAGCAGTAAGGATGTGGAATTCTCTTCCACAAGCAGTCGTATCAGCAGGGAGCATCGATAGTTTCAAAAAACTATTAGATGGGCACCTTAAAGACCACAACATACAGGGGTATACAATGTACGGTTAACAGCAAACCCACACGCACATCATAGGTTGAACTGGATGAACTGATGTCTTTTTTCAACCTCCCAATCTATGTAACTATATATGTAACATATGTCTTATTTTTTTTTTCTTTAAATTATATATACTTTTTTTTTTTTTAATTTAAAAAAACACTGTATGTAGTGCGTAGTGCGCGTGGACTTGGGGGCGGATGTGAGCTGACCGAGCTCCACACACCAAAGCCTTTGCAATGGATATAACTAGCACCAAAACGGATATATCTGGGCACAAGAGGCACATCTATCAGCAGGATGCAGCTCAGGGGGACCGCACAGCCCAATAAAACAAGTTCAAAAGCAGGGATACCCGCTAAGATCAGCGGTGCCCTCCTCCTCCTCACAGCACCTCTCTCCCAAAATGGCGCCAGGTAGAAAGAAAGCATGAGGGCTGTGGGCACAGGGCAGTCACATCTATCCTGGCAGGCTTCTTCCACCTCACCCACACTAGTGGAGGAACAGTACCTCCGGGAGGGAGGAGATCAAGGGGAAACGTCTCATGGGGAGAGCTCTCCATGCTCCTCGTCCCTGGCTATGTTTTCAGGCCAGCAGCCTCTGGAGGGGTCCCCGGCCTCATCCCTGAACAAAGCACATGGCTGATATGGCAGAACTGGCTATGAGCCAGCCCAGCCCTACCCAGCCTGACCCTAAGCCTGCTGTATATACGGGAGATGCTGTTTTGATAGCCCGCTTCTCCAATCTCCTGCAACAGGAATTGTCTAAAGCCTGCACCATAATCACTTCAGATCTTAAACACGATTTCCAGGATATTGGGAATAGATTGGACACAACTGAGACGAAAATGGATGGTACAGAGTTAACAAAAATTCCACTATGATAACTGAACTACACGAGATATTAGAAGAAGCCTATTCCAAAGACCTGGAGAATAGGCCCCGTCGCTATAATGTGCTTATATTGGGGCTCCCTGAAGCAGTTATGGACCTAGAGTGCATAGTTACATAGTTACATAGTTAGTGAGGTTGAAAAAAGACATCAGTCCATCCAGTTCAACCTATGATGTGTGTGTGTGTTTGCTTTTAATCGTACATTGTATACCCCTGTATGTTGTGGTCTTTAAGGTGTCCATCGAATAGTTTTTTGAAACTATCAATGCTCCCTGTTGATACGACTGCTTGTGGAAGAGAATTCCACGTCTTTACCGCTCTTACCGTGAAGAACCCCTTACGCACTTTAAGGTTAAACCGCCTTTCCTCAAGTTTTAGTGAGTGGCCACGTGTCTTATTGTATCTCCTTTCTCTGAATAGTTTGTTCCTTATGCTAGGGTCACCAGTACAGTATTTGTACATTGATATCATATCCCCCCTCAATCGTCTCTTCTCCAGAGAGAACAGGTTCAGTGCTTGTAGTCTTTCCTCATAGCTGATGTCCTCCATTCCCTCAATTATTTTTGTTGCCCTTCTCTGGACTTTCTCCAGTTCCAGCACATCCTTCCTGAGGACCGGTGCCCAGAACTGGACAGCATACTCCAGATGTGGCCGGACCAGAGTCTTGTAGAGCGGGAGAATAATCTCTTTATTTCTGGAGTGAATCCCCTTTTTTATACAACCCAGTATTCTGTTGGCTTTGCCTGCGGCGGCTTGGCATTGCATGCCACTGCCAAGCCTGTTGTCTACCAGTACCCCCCCCAAGTCCTTTTCCATCCTAGACTCACCCAGAGGTTCCCCCCCTAGTGAGTAGCTTGCTTTCTGGTTTCTGGCCCCCAAGTGCATTACTTTACATTTTTCAACATTAAATCTCATCTGCCATGTAGTTGCCCACCCCGTTATTTTGTTCAGGTCCGCTTGCAAGGTTTCCACATCCTGCATAGAAGATATTGGCATGCCTAATTTAGTATCATCAGCAAATACTGAGATTGTACTCGATATCCCCTCCTCCAGATCATTTATGAATAAATTAAACAGGATTGGTCCCAAGACAGAACCCTGGGGGACCCCACTTTCCACACCCGCCCAATCCGAGTACTCCCCATTAATCACCACCCTCTGTACTCTCCCCTGGAGCCAGTTCTCTATCCAGGTACTCACCTTACAGTCCATACCTACCTTCCTTAGTTTGTACAGTAAGCGTTTGTGGGGAACGGTGTCAAAGGCCTTTGCAAAGTCCAGATACACCACATCCACAGGCTTACCTTTATCTAGGTGGCAGCTCACTTCATCGTAGAAGGTTAATAGATTGGTTTGGCACGAACGATTTTTCATGAATCCATGCTGATTACTACTTATAATACCGTTTTCATTACTAAAGTCTTGTATGTGGTCCCTTAACATCCCCTCCAAAATTTTGTAGACTACTGATGTTAGGCTGACCGGCCTATAGTTACCCGGAATATATCTCGGCCCCTTTTTAAATATTGGTACCACGTTGGCTTTTTTCCAATCAGCTGGCACCATACCCGTCTGTAAACTATCCTTAAAGATCAAGAATAATGGTCTGGCAATCGCCTGGCTGAGCTCATTAAGAACCCTCGGGTGCAAGCCATCCGGTCCCGGGGATTTATTTATGTTAAGTTTCTCTAGTTTAGCTCTAAGTCTATCCTCTGTTAGCCATGGCGGCACTTCCTGAGGTGTATTATTTAGTTCGGCCTTACAAGCAAGGTTCGTGTAGCCCCCCGATTCCTTTGTGAAGACTGAAGAAAATAAATTATTTAACACTTCCGCCTTTTCTCTGTCCTCAGTGGCCATTTTTCCTTTATCATCTTTTATGGGGCCAATGTGTTCTGACCTCACTTTCTTACTGTTTATATACTTAAAGAACTTCTTGGGGTTCTTTTTACTCTCCTCCGCTATATGTCTCTCGTGTTCTATTTTAGCCGCCCTGATTTCGTCTTTACATTTCTTATTACACTCTTTATAATGCTTAAATGCTGCCAATGATCCCTCAGTCTTGTATTTTTTGAAGGCCTTTACTTTAGCTCTAATATACATTTTTATGTTGGAGTTTAGCCACCCAGGGTTTAGTTTTGCTCTTTTAAATTTATTTCCCTGTGGAATGCACTGGCCCACCCCCTTGTTAAGTATGCTCTTGAAGCACTCCCATTTTTCCTCTGTGTTCTTTGTTTCCAGGGTTCTATCCCATTTGATATTTTCTAGCAGTTTAGGGAAATTGGCTCTTTTGAAATTCAGTGTCCTTACATTACCCTTGTGCTTCCTATTACTGTAATTAATACTGAAACCAATTGACCTATGGTCACTGCTCCCTAAGTTATCCCGTATTTCTATATCCGTGAGCAGGTCTGTATTGTTGATAATCAGTAGGTCAAGTACCGCATTGTTTCTTGTCGGTGCATTCACCATCTTACCCATGAAATTGTCCTGCAAAACATTTAGGAACTGCCGAGCCTTGGCTGAGTGCGCGGTTCCTTCTGCCCAGTCTATATCCGGATAATTAAAGTCCCCCATTATAATGACATTTCCCATCCTTTCTGCCAATCCTATCTGTAACATGAGGTCCGCCTCACCCTCCTCCCTCTGGTTGGGGGGCCTATAGCATACGCCCAATATTACCTTCCCCACCGTGCCTTCCCTTTGAAGCTCTACCCATAGGGATTCTGCCTCATCCTTAGCTCCATTATTAATATCATCCCTCATATTTACCTGTATACTGTTTTTAATATACACACATTCCCCTCCCCCCTTTTTACCCTCTCTATCCCTGCGATAAAGGGAATACCCCTGAATGGTCGCCATCCAGTCATGAGAGCTGTCAAACCAAGTCTCAGTTATCCCCACAAAATCTAAGTCTTCCTCAAACATCAGCAGCTCCAGCTCTCCCATCTTGTTGGCCAGGCTTCTGGCATTGGTATACAAACCTCGTAATTTTGATCGGTTACATTTATCCTCATTTGATGTTTTTAGGCTGGAAAAAAAAAAAAGGGGGTAAACCTGGCGCACAACTGGGGAAATGAGTGTCCAAAAACTTCCACAAACTCCAATACAGACATATGCTACTTAAATAAACACAGTAGCCTAAAGGTATTAAATTGAATTGGAAGAGTCCATATAAAAAGTCCATGTACATACGTCTCCATATGCTACACTCCGCAGGCTGCTCTGAAAACAAGTAGAAGGGACTTGTGACGAGCTGCAGGAAGAAAACAGGCGCCACACTAAGTGCAGTATGTCTGGATAAAACGTTTAATAGACCAAATAGAAAGGTACTCACAAACGATGGTATAAAAACAGCATAACAGTAGTAAAGGGAATGGTAATCCCAGTGTCCGAATTCAGGATGGCACAAGCGGTCTCAAAGCATAGGGCAGTAACGAGTGGAGGATCGATACTTCCCATCTACTGGGGACACAGCGCTGGCCGCTCTGACGTCACTTCCGGGATGCGTACTGGCGCCGGCGACGCGATGTCGGAGCATGCGCTCCTTCCTCAGGCCGATAATGCGCCATTTTGCTCAAGGGCTTAAGTAGACAAGGAGGCAGAGCCAGCTGGGTCCTAAAGAGTGCCAATAATTCTTACTCAAGAGGAACCCACTGTGACACTGAACTGGGGCAGTGTGCATTATGAAAGGAAACCAAAGCAGTAGTCAAAATATATAGTAACAAGAAATCTATTACAACTAGTTCTCAACCAAAATAAGAAATTTTTTTTGGAATAAATGGAAATAGGAATTAAGGTAAAAATAAATAAAAATAAAAATAAAGGAAGGAGCGCATGCTCCGACAACGCGTCGCCGGCGCCAGTACGCATCCCGGAAGTGATGTCAGAGCGGCCAGCACTGTGTCCCCAGTAGATGGGAAGTATCGACCCTCCACTCGTTACTGCCCTATGCTTTGAGACCGCTTGTGCCATCCTGAATTCGGACATTGGGATTACCATTCCCTTTACTACTGTTATGCTGTTTTTATACCATCGTTTGTGAGTACCTTTCTATTTGGTCTATTAAACGTTTTATCCAGACATACTGCACTTAGTGTGGCGCCTGTTTTCTTCCTGATGTTTTTAGGCTGCTCTCTTGATTTTTCCCCATACCCACCCTGGGTATAGGAGCTCCGAACATCCTACCGCTAATGCCCCCATTTCTGCCCTCTGAAACTTGCTTTCCACTGGCTAATTCTACATCTGTACCCTCCCCCCCATTCCCTAGTTTAAAAGCCCCTCTAACTTTTTGGCCATCCTCTCACCCAGTACGGCTGCACCCACCCCATTTAGGTGCAATCCGTCCCTACCAAAGAGCCGGTGACCGACTGAGAAGTCGGCCCAGTTCTCCAGGAACCCGAAACCCTCCTTACTACACCAGCTCCTCAGCCACTCGTTAACTTCCCTAATCTCCCGCTGCCTCTCTGGTGTGGCTCGAGGTACAGGTAGTATTTCGGAAAATACTACCTTGGAGGTCCTAGTCCTCAACTTAGCGCCTAAGTCCCTGAAATCGTTTAGGACTCTCCATTTTCCTCTGCCTATGTCATTGGTACCCACGTGTACCATGACAGCTGGGTCTTCCCCAGCCCCACCCAGTAATCTGTCCACCCGATCCGCGATGTGCCGAACCCGAGCGCCCGGCAAACAACAGACTGTTCGGCACACGCGGTCTTTGTCACAGATTACACTGTCTGTCCTTCTAAAAATTGAGTCCCCTACCACCAGCACCTGTCTTTCCTTTCCCTTTCTCCCGGCCTCACTGGAGGATTTCTTCCCCTGGCAGCTAGGGGCGTCCCTCTGCTCCAGCAATGCTGGTCCCTGACTGGTTTCCCCAACATCACACAACGGGGCGTACCTATTGGGGTGCTCCAGCCCAGGATCAGCCTCCTTGCCTTGTCCCCTTCTACCCCTCCTGTCACCCCTCTACTCTGCTCTGATGCCTGCACCTCCGATACTCCGCCCACCTCTGTGCAGACCCCTGTCTGCACCTGACTGGTACGATCCTGGCTCTCCTCCGGTATGGACATTCGTCTCAGTGTTGCCAGCTGCTTCCCTAGATTCAGGACCTGAGCTTCCAGGGAAGCAACGTGCTTACATTTTGCGCATTTGTATTCGCCCTCGATCACATGTCTGAGGAACGCATACATACCACAAGATGTACACCGAGTCGCATCTCCACACCCGCCGGGCATTGTACCTACTATCTAATCTAATAGGGATTCAGCGATTTAAGTCTATCCTATGTGGCTATTTCCTGGCTTCCTGACGCTACCTTCTCACCCTCTGGTATTCCGCTTCACTCACTTGACACTCAGTTGCACAACACTCACAATCTCACAGCCCGGTCAGTCGCACAACACTCACAGCCGCACAGCCCGGTCAGTCGCACAACACTAACAGCCGCACAGCCCGGTCAGACGCACAACACTAACAGCCGCACAGCCCCGTCAGACGCACAACACTCAGTCGCACAGCCCGGTCAGACGCACAACACTCAGTCGCACAGCCCGGTCAGACGCACAGTACTCAGTCGCACAGCCCGGTCAGACGCACAACACCGAGTCGCACAGCCCGGTCAGACGCTCAACACTCAGTCGCACAGCCCGGTCAGAAGCTCAACACTCAGTCGCACAGCCCGGTCAGACGCACAACACTGAGTTGCACAGCCCGGTCAGACGCACAACACTAAGTCGCACAGCCCGGTCAGACGCACAACACTAAGTCGCACAGCCCGGTCAGACGCACAACACTCAGTCGCACAGCCCGGTCAGACGCACAGTACTTAGTCGCACAGCCCGGTCAGACGCACAACACTAAGTCGCACAGCCCGGTCAGACGCACAACCCTCAGTCGCACAGCCCGGTCAGACGCACAACACTAAGTCGCACAGCCCGGTCAGACGCACAACTCAGTCGCACAGCCCGGTCAGACGCACAACTCTCAGTCGCACAGCCCGGTTAGACGCACAACACTCTCAGTCCCACAGCCCGATCAGACGCACAACACTCTCAGTCGCACAGCCCGATCAGACGCACAACACTCTCAGTCGCACAGCCCAGTCAGTCGCACAACACTCTCAGTCGCACAGCCCAGTCAGTCGCACAACACTCTCAGTCGCACAGCCCGGTCAGACGCACCACACAACCCTCAGTCGCACAGCCCGGTCAGACGCACAACACTAAGTCGCACAGCCCGGTCAGACGCACAACTCAGTCGCACAGCCC